>NC_064623.1:93753059-95003059 GCF_023898315.1 Schistocerca nitens | reverse complement strand
GCGCCTGCGATGGTGTACTCAACGACGAACCTGGGTGCACGAATGGCAAAACGTCATTTCTTTTCGGATGAATCCAGGTTCTGTTCACAGCATCATGATGGTCGCATCCGTGTTTGGCGACATCGCGGTGAACGCACATTGGAAGCGTGTATTCGTCATCGCCATACTGGCGTATCAGCCGGCGTGATGGTATGGGGTGCCATTGGTTACATGTCTCGGTCATCTCTTGTCCGCATTGACGGCACTTTGAACAGTGGACGTTACATTTCATATGTGTTACGACCCGTGGCTTTACCCTTCATTCGATCCCTGCGAAACCCTACATTTCAGCACGATAATGCACGACCTCATGTTGCAGGTCCTGTACGGACCTTTATGGATACAGAAAATGTTCGTCTGCTGCCCTGGCCAGCACATTCTCCAGATCTCTCACCAATTGAAAACGTCTGGTCAATGGTGGCCGAGCAACTGGCTCGTCACAATACGCCAGTCACTACTCTTGATGAACTGTGGTATCGTGTTGAAGCTGCATGGGCAGCTGTACCTGTACACGCCATCTAAGCTCTGTTTGACTCAATGCCCATGCGTATCAAGGCCGTTATTACGGCCAGAGGCGGTTGTTCTGGGTACTGTTATCTCAGTATCTATGCACCCAAATTGCGTGAAAATGTAATCACATGTCAGTTCTAGTATAATATATTTGTCCAATGAATACCCGTTTATCATCTGCATTTCTTCTTGGTGTAGCAATTTTAATGGCCAGTAGTGTATTTTTTTTTCTTGAGCGGTATGTGCATTAAGAAAACAGTTCATCAACGTGTTTCGTTTTATTATCGAAGCACCGTCAGTTGTGATTCTGTAAATGTTTCGCATACGTTGAACTTGTAACGGTGCCGCCGTACATACGCATTTTTACGTGGATGTGCTGAAAGTAATGTCTCCGAATTTTTTATTCTGTTCTCACTATCGATTGTGTCATTACATGTCTTGCATACTACTGGGTAGCCTTTCACACTTAGCTGAGGCAAGTTACAACCCTCTGCCACTGATGAACTCCGAATTGTAGCGTGTAACATGGCGGGTGCAACCTATGTCGGTGCATGAGAGACCTCAGGGAGCTGAACGCACGAATTCGAAGAGTTAGTCCACACGTAGGGCACACTCACTTTCAGCATCAGAATGCCAGACCACTCACGAGCATTGCATCTGCAACAGCCCGACGCCTCGGGTTCACTGTCCTCGATCATCCTCCATACAGTCACGACTTCGCCCGATACAATTTGCAGCCGTTTCCAGAACTGAAAGAATATCTTCGAGGATTCCAGTTTCCTACAGATGTAGCAGTGCAAGCAGAGGTGAAATTGTGCCTTCATCAACAATGTCAAACATTCTACAGTGACGGTGTAAACAAATTGGTCTCTAGTTGGGAGAAATGTGTTCGTCACCAGAGTAACTGTTGTTGTTGTTGTTGTGGTCTTCAGTCCTGAGACTGGTTTGATGCAGCTCTCCATGCTACTCTATCATGTGCAAGCTTCTTCATCTCCCAGTACCTACTGCAACCTACATCCTTCTGAATCTGCTTAGTGTATTCATCTCTTGGTCTCCCTCTACGATTTTTACCCTCCACGCTGCCCTCCAATGCTAAATTTGTGATCCCTTGATGCCTCAAAACATGTCCTACCAACCGATCCCTTCTTCTTGTCAAGTTGTGCCACAAACTTCTCTTCTCCCCAATCCTATTCAATACCTCCTCATTAGTTACGTGATCTACCCACCTTATCTTCAGCATTCTTCTGTAGCACCACATTTCGAAAGCTTCTATTCTCTTCTTATCCAAACTAGTTATCGTCCATGTCTCACTTCCATACATGGCTACACTCCATACAAATACTTTCAGAAACGACTTCCTGACACCTAAATCTATACTCGATGTTAACAAATTTCTCTTCTTGAGAAACGCTTTCCTTGCCATTGCCAGTCTACATTTTATATCCTCTCTACTTCGACCATCATCGGTTATTTTACTCCCTAAATAGCAAAACTCCTTTACTACTTTAAGTGTCTCATTTCCTAATCTAATTCCCTCAGCATCACCCGACTTAATTTGACTACATTCCATTATCCTCGTTTTGCTTTTGTTGGTGTTCATCTTATATCCTCGTTTCAAGACACTGTCCATTCCGTTCAACTGCTCTTCCAAGTCCTTTGCTGTCTCTGACAGAATTACAATGTCATCGGCGAACCTCAAAGTTTTTACTTCTTCTCCATGAATTTTAATACCTACTCCGAATTTTTCTTTTGTTTCCTTTAATGCTTGCTCAATATACAGATTGAATAGCATCGGGGAGAGGCTACAACCCTGTCTCACTCCCTTCCCAACCACTGCTTCCCTTTCATGCCCCTCGACTCTTATAACTGCCATCTGGTTTCTGTACAAATTGTAAATAGCCTTTCGCTCCCTGTATTTTACCCCTGCCACCTTTAGAATTTGAAAGAGAGTATTCCAGTCAACATTGTCAAAAGCTTCCTCTAAGTCTACAAATGCTAGAAACGTAGGTTTGCCTTTTCTTAATCTTTGTTCCAAGATAAGTCGTAAGGTCAGTATTGCCTCACGTGTTCCAACATTTCTACGGAATCCAAACTGATCTTCCCCGAGGTCGGCTTCTACCAGTTTTTCCATTCGTCTGTAAAGAATTCGCGTTAGTATTTTGCAGCTGTGACTTATTAAACTGATAGTTCGGTAATTTTCACATCTGTCAACACCTGCTTTCTTTGGGATTGGAATTATTATATTCTTCTTGAAGTCTGAGGGTATTTCGCCTGTCTCATACATCGTGCTCACCAGATGGTAGAGTTTTGTCATGACTGGCTCTCCCGAGGCCATCAGTAGTTCTAATGGACTGTTGTCTACTCCCGGGGCCTTGTTTCGACTCAAGTCTTTCAGTGCTCTGTCAAACTCTTCACGCAGTATCTTATCTCCCATTTCGTCTTCATCTACATCCTCTTCCATTTCCATAATATTGTCCTCAAGTACATCGCCCTTGTATAAACCCTCTATATACTCCTTCCACCTTTCTGCCTTCCCTTCTTTGCTTAGAAGTGGGTTGCCATCTGAGCTCTTGATATTCATACAAGTGGTTCTCTTCTCTCCAAAGGTCTCTTTAATTTTCCTGTAGGCAGTATCTATCTTACCCCTAGTGAGACAAGCCTCTACATCCATACATTTGTCCTCTAGCCATCCCTGCTTAGCCATTTTGCACTTCCTGTCGATTTCATTTTTGAGACGTTTGTATTCCTTTTTGCCTGCTTCATTTACTGCATTTTTATATTTTCTCCTTTCATCAATTAAATTCAATATTTCTTCTGTTACCCAAGGATTTCTATTAGCCCTCGTCTTTTTACCTACTTGATCGTCTGCTGCCTTCACCACTTCATCCCTCAGAGCTACCCATTCTTCTTCTACTGTATTTCTTTCCCCTATTCCTGTCAATTGTTCCCTTATGCTCTCCCTGAAACTCTCTACAACCTCTGGTTCTTTCAGTTTATCCAGGTCCCATCTCCTTAAATTCCCACCTTTTTGCAGTTTCTTCAGTTTCAATCTGCAGTTCATAACCAATAGATTGTGGTCAGAATCCACATCTGCCCCTGGAAATGTCTTACAATTTAAAACCTGGTTCCTAAATCTCTGTGTTACCATTATATAATCTATCTGAAACCTGTCAGTATCTCCAGGCTTCTTCCATGTATACAGCCTCCTTTCATGATTCTTGAACCAAGTGTTAGCTATGATTAAGTTATGCTCTGTGCAAAATTCTACAAGGCTTTCATTCCTTCCCCCCAATCCATATTCACCTACTATGTTTCCTTCTCTCCCTTTTCCTACTGACGAATTCCAGTCACCCATGACTATTAAATTTTCGTCTCCCTTCACTACCTGAATAATTTCTTTTATCTCGTCATACATTTCATCTATTTCTTCATCATCTGCAGAGCTAGTTGGCATATAAACTTGTACTACTGTAGTAGGCATGGGCTTTGTGTCTATCTTGGCCACAATAATGCGTTCACTATGCTGTTTGTAGTAGCTAACCCGCACAGAGTAACTGTATAGAGAAATAAAAGTGTAGATATGAAGAATTAAGATGTTGAATCCAGAACGAAATTTTCACTCTGCAGCGGAGTGTGCGCTGATGGGGAAGAGCTCTACCGACTGAGCTACCCACGCACGACTCACGACTCGTCCTCACAGCACACGAGGTCTGGGGGTATTAAAACTGTGACGAGGAGTCATGTGTTATGCTTGGGTAGCTCAGTCGGTAGAACACTTGCCCGCGAAAGGCAAAGGTCCCGAGTTCGAGTCTCGGTCTAGCACACAGTTTTAATCTGCCAGGAAGGTTCATATCAGCGCACACTCCGCTGCAGAGTGAAAATCTCATTCTGGAAACATCCCCCAGGCTGTGGCTAAGCCATGTCTCCGCAATATCTTTTCTTTCAGAAGTGTTAGTTCTGCAAGGTCCGCAGGAGTGTTTCTGTTAACCCTCTAACGGTAAGGTGAAGTTTCCTGACATAAACGGTAAGGTGGGGTTGGATCAGACCCCACCCTCCAAATATAGATTTTTCGGGGTAAAATAAAAAATGAATAATGGGAAAAAGTTTTATTATCAATTAAACACATATAATATTTGTTATAACAACTAGTTTTTTTATTTTTATAGTCAATAAGTAAGAGTATAAAGTACTTTAGAAAAAAATAGGAACTTGATTACAAAAAAATACCTTAATAGAAATATTCTCTATAAAATTATTGAAACATAGTAAAAATCAATAGATCCAGTCATCAACTAGGAACTTGAGTGCTTTAGAAATTCTAAAGATAGGAACTAAATGAGAAACATCTCTTACTAATTGTAGAAAGTAATTATAGTGTCAGCAGTTTCGAAATATAAAGTTCTCAGTAATAAATGTCTTTGTACACATAATGTAATAGGAACAAATAATAACTGTACAATGTTATCCTGGAAACGATCACATACAGCCCTGCAAATACATATTTGGCACAAGTTATCACATCTCAGTTTCTTTACAGCCAGGGCATATAATAACTTTATGCTCCCCCATATATAGAACGATTACACTTACTACAAAAAGCATTCCACTTCCTGTCTTGTGATCTGTCACAAAAATCACATCTTCTTTTTTTAGTAGCTGTGCTTGGGTAGGCTTGTCTAATTCGATTCGTTCTTTTTCTAAAAGTTTTCCAATAGACGAATCGAGCTCACGGGGAAGATGTGTGTTATTCAACCTTTTTTCCATAAGAGGTTTTGTCAAAGAGAGCGCAAGATTTTTGAGAAATGATATTCTCGCGTCATTTGAAAAGCTGTCCATTTTGCTATTGGTTTTGTAAATGCTAAAACTATTTATAGCAGCGATGTCTAAAATAGCATAAAAGTACCGCATGGGCCATCGTCTCGATTTTCTTTTTGTGGTCCTGCTGTGGCAAAACATATCTAATACACCGACCCCTCATTTAGTTAGATTCTAGAACTCCACAATTTCAGGCTTACTTGATTTTTCATTTGTCTCTCCAGAGAAGTGCATAGACGATATCAGTAAAAGTTTTTTCTTTTTCTTTTGGGTAGATGACACCAAAGTCTTGTCGTCCTGATACATAAATGTTGAAGAGCCTACTGGGGCGGAGAGCAGCGTTGATGGTGGTATTTGCGCTTTGTTCCTCCTCAGTGTACCTACAAATGTGAGTTTCTTTTGGAGGAGGGCGTCAGTCACCTCCAGTGAGGAGAACCAATTGTCCACTGTAATGTTTCTATTAGAACCCCTGATAGATTCCGTCAGGCGCAAAACATACTGGGCGGGTAAAGGCAAATCTCCAGGTCTCCTCTTTATTCTGTTGTCCTTTCCAGTGTATGGAATGCCACGCAATAAATAGAATGTCCTTGCGTCGCATAGTGACATTATTTTCAACCCATATTTGTCGGGTTTCGATGGGAGATGCGTTTTGAATGGACAGGCACCCAGAAAACTCAGTAGAGTCTCATCTACTGTGACATATTCAGATGGACTATAATTTTTTTCACTGTTAGATTCAAACATGTCCCACACTTCTCTGAAAGCCGCAAATTTATCGTTGATTTTTCTGGCCTCTCTGGCGGCTTTATCATCGAAGCGGAGATTTTCTAGAAAAAATGCAAACCTTTTCTTGCACATAGTGCAACGGAATACCGGAGGACCATAGGTTGCTGAGAATATCTCACCTACACTGAGCATAGAATTTTTTAGGACACCACTCACGAAGAGAAGGCCCATCAACCCTTTTATTTCAACGCTCTCTGTTGGTGAATGAAACCACTGGACCGTATTGTACTTTTGCCTAGATTTCTCGATTTCAAAATTTGTGTACAAAACTTTTTTCTATAATTTTCGAATCTATAAATAATAAAAATATTTCCAATGCACTAGTGACACTCCTTGCTTCCCCACCTGGACCAGGGAGATGAGTAATAATATTTGACGCTGGTGTCCTAGAAAATTTTGAAGGGATGGGTTTGTTGGTCCATATTGTCTCTAAGTCTTTTCCTAGCTCAAAATTTCTCTCATCATCTACATCTGACTGAGAATTATCAGACTCGACTACTCCTGCCGCACAATGAAATACACTCCTGGAAATTGAAATAAGAACACCGTGAATTCATTGTCCCAGGAAGGGGAAACTTTATTGACACATTCCTGGGGTCAGATGCATCACATGATCACACTGACAGAACCACAGGCACATAGACACAGGCAACAGAGCATGCACAATGTCGGCACTAGTACAGTGTATATCCACCTTTCGCAGCAATGCAGGCTGCTATTCTCCCATGGAGACGATCGTAGAGATGCTGGATGTAGCCCTGTGGAACGGCTTGCCATGCCATTTCCACCTGGCGCCTCAGTTAGACCAGCGTTCGTGCTGGACGTGCAGACCGCGTGAGACGACGCTTCATCCAGTCCCAAACATGCTCAATGGGGGACAGATCCGGAGATCTTGCTGGCCAGGGTAGTTGACTTACACCTTCTAGAGCACGTTGGGTGGCACGGGATACATGCGGACGTGCATTGTCCTGTTGGAACAGCAAGTTCCCTTGCCGGTCTAGGAATGGTAGAACGATGGGTTCGATGACGGTTTGGATGTACCGTGCACTATTCAGTGTCCCCTCGACGATCACCAGTGGTGTACGGCCAGTGTAGGAGATCGCTCCCCACACCATGATGCCGGGTGTTGGCCCTGTGTGCCTCGGTCGTATGCAGTCCTGATTGTGGCGCTCACCTGCACGGCGCCAAACACGCATACGACCATCATTGGCACCAAGGCAGAAGCGACTCTCATCGCTGAAGACGACACGTCTCCATTCGTCCCTCCATTCACGCCTGTCGCGACACCACTGGAGGCGGGCTGCACGATGTTGGGGCGTGAGCGGAAGACGGCCTAACGGTGTGCGGGACCGTAGCCCAGCTTCATGGAGACGGTTGCGAATGGTCCTCGCCGATACCCCAGGAGCAACAGTGTCCCTAATTTGCTGGGAAGTGGCGGTGCGGTCCCCTACGGCACTGTGTAAGATCCTACGGTCTTGGCGTGCATCCGTGCGTCGCTGCGGTCCGGTCCCAGGTCGACGGGCACGTGCACCTTCCGCCGACCACTGGCGACAACATCGATGTACTGTGGAGACCTCACGCCCCACGTGTTGAGCAATTCGGCGGTACGTCCACCCGGCCTCCCGCATGCCCACTATACGCCCTCGCTCAAAGTCCGTCAACTGCACATACGGTTCACGTCCACGCTGTCGCGGCATGCTACCAGTGTTAAAGACTGCGATGGAGCTCCGTATGCCACGGCAAACTGGCTGACACTGACGGCGGCGGTGCACAAATGCTGCGCAGCTAGCGCCATTCGACGGCCAACACCGCGGTTCCTGGTGTGTCCGCTGTGCCGTGCGTGTGATCATTGCTTGTACAGCCCTCTCGCAGTGTCCGGAGCAAGTATGGTGGGTCTGACACACCGGTGTCAATGTGTTCTTTTTTCCATTTCCAGGAGTGTACATCATCCTCGTCATCGGTATTAGATAATACGTCATCCTCGGTTTCTAAACAGTTTTCTGCATCGGTATTGTCGCCATCCTCTGACTCAGCCTCCTGTCGGAGAAACTCGTTGCATATCTCCTCAGGAGTTCTAAGGAGTTGCTGCGCCATTTTAGTAAGATACTAGAAGAGAAAACAAAACTTAGATGTAATATAAACATCAATATGGGATTTAATCCTCCCCATAAAATAAACTAGTAAGTGTGACGTAAACAGTAAGGTGGGGTCGGATCCAACCCGAGCGCGGGTAATGTAGGTTTCGGTTAGAGAGGGTAGCTGCAGACTGACGTGGCCTCCTCGGCGTTCTCGGGACAACTGGCTGCCAGGGTAGCTGGAATCACAGCGCTCTCAGAAAAGGGAGTGGGGAGCTATAAACAAAACAGACTCGCTGGGGTCGGATCCAACCCCAACCTTACCATTAGAGGGTTAAGTTTGGAAGATAGGAGACGAGATACTGGCAGAAGTAAAGCTGTGAGGACGGGTCGTGAGTCGTGCTTGGGTAGCTCAGATGGTAGAGAACTTGCCCACGAAAGGAAAAGGTCAAGAGTTCCAGTCTCGGTCCGACACAGTTTTAATCTGCAAGGAAGTTTTAAAAAATGGTAAATCTTAACAAAGCTTGTTTCATTCAAGGAGCTTTAAGAGCTTACACATAAGAAACTCTGAGATTAATTTTGAGTTTGGCCTCGTACGTCCCCCCCCCCCCCTAAAGTGGCAACTTAAACGAAAAGCGAGAATGCTGTATTACCAAACGACATCAGCTGTTTGTGACACATGAAAATTTGTGCCGGACTGGGACTGCACTCCTTTCATCATATGAATAAACCAGATGTAAACAAACACAAACGCGATGATTGGTCAGCATCTGTAGCTCTGGAGCACTGGTGTTATTCCGGTCTTGGAAGTAGGTCCAATTTAAGTATAACATATTTTACTACCAGAGGCGATTCTAGAAGTCGGTAAAGGGAGGGGGGGCTATGTGGGGGAGGGAGGGGGGGGGCAGCGGATTTGGGAGAATGGAATACCGCTTAACAAAAGGAGAGTTGGGGTCCTCCACCGACAAACTGGTAAAATTTGGTGTTGCTTTAAGTAGTTTTTGGTAACTGTTTTGGAGTTCAGGGTAAAAAATGAGTATTAATAAATAATAAGACGCACATTTTAAGTTAAGTGCTATTTGTTGGTTTATACAGTAAGCTATTTGCTACTCTTATTATTTTGTTAAAACGTGTTTGAAATACATGGCAACCTAAATTGCTACATAATTATATAAAAAAATTAAATCTGTTGGAGTAATATATTCGCTGATTCCTGAAGTAATTTTATCCAGCTTAATATGATACTCCATTGGGGGGAGGGGGGAGCGCTATAGCCCCTATAGACACCTCCTTGCCACCGCCCCTGTTTATTACTATGTCACTGTAAATTAATCTTTAAGACATTTTGATGTATTAACAGCCATCAACGTTTTTCTTAATCACACTTTAGGTACGTATTTGTTATTTCAATACTCGTGTTCAGTCACATTCTCCGTAAGCTCTACTTGTGCTCTGATTGTCCCGCTGTTCCTAAGTACCACGAAAATGGATGACACTGCTTCCTGCTTCGTAGTAAAACACGCGCGCGGAACACCGTTGATGGCTAGAAACAAGTTGTTCTTAATGTTTTTCACAACATTACAGAGAAAAATCAGCTTCGAAGTTTTTCGAGAAACACAATGTACTAAATATACGAGGTAGTAATTTAATTATATTCGTAGCGTAATCGTTAGCGTCGTAGCTTGATAATCGAGTGGGTGAGCCGCAGTTCGAAACTCGTTGTGATCTACAAAAAAATGGCTCTGAGCACTATGGGACTCAACTGCTGAGGTCATTAGTCCCCTAGAACTTAGAACTAGTTAAACCTAACTAACCTAAGGACATCACAAACATCCATGCCCGAGGCAGGATTCGAACCTGCGACCGTAGCGGTCTTGCGGTTCCAGACTGCAGCGCCTTTAACCGCACGGCCACTTCGGCCGGCTGTGATCTACAAAAAGCTCGGTTTGAATACCTAAACCATTTAATTTAACATTTATTCAATATGTGGTAATTAACTCACACTTAACCATCATTTTTTCAAGAAAAATGCACGTCTTCTGGTTTCTAATTATATACCACACGCAGAATTCTGATTTTCATTGCAAATACACATTCTTAATTACCGATATATTAAAAAAGATTGTTAAAGATTTTGAGGTTAAGAACACATTACATATTTAAATTTTTTCGAGGGAAATGAAAAATCAGATACTCTTTGTTTGAATATGCCCATCGTTTTATAGGACAGATGTGGTCTCACACGAGATAGAATGATAAGCGTCGTATAAACACGGAAAACAATTTTTATGACGTCGAGTACACGGTACAAATGCTGCATTTTTACAGATATCACCGTAGCACTGTTATCTGAACACAGTAGAACTGATCTGGAACCAAGTTAAAGGATTTGTCGCGAGAAATAACATTTAAGGTGCCAAACTTACTGGAACTAACGCACGAAGCTTTATGACACATCACTGCCGAACGATGGCGAAATACAGAACAACACGTCATAGTAGAGGAGGAGGAGGAAATGTCGTGGTTTGGGATCCTGTTGTTCATTGCCTCGGTATCAGCGTAGCAGTACTGAAATGTACCGCTTTCCTCGAAGTCCGATATGGAAGAAGTTCAGAGATTATCAGACGACTGACTGTAATACCTTCAGTGGCTTCAATATTTAACTACATGGTTAAATCCCAGCAGTGCGCTTTTACGCCGTACATAGCTCGTGCAGAAAAATTGCTCTTACTGAAGTCATGAATTTTCATCCTCTCCCTTTTAATTACAGTACTATGTTAACTAAGTTCGAGAGCATCTTTTGCTTTAGATCACCTAAGAAGCGTTTCACTTGAGTTTTACCTTTATTTCCTTCTGTTCAAAAATTAAATGACATTCGAGACTATATTGTTCTCTGCTCGTCTCTTTCTGTGCCTGTACTACAACTGTTCACAGCACAGCATGTTAGTTGGACCCGGTGGCTGGCCAGCGCTTTCCAGGTCAAATGCGCCGGTAAAGTTGTCTTGTATTATCTCAGAGTCGACGTACGCGTAACGTACAGCATAAAACGTATCCTCATTATCGTACTTGACTGTACTCGAGACAGATTGGCTTCTGGTCCACATAGAAAGAAATCCAATGAGATTCCAGCAAACGCCGAAGGATACATAGTGCAATGTTTACATGAGCTTTATTCTTATGATGAATGGGGTATAGAACCCGCATTTCCCACTTACTGTGAGCGGTCACCTTAACCATTTCGGCTATGCGAGCAAGCCTCCGAACCAGATTTCCATATGGCTCGGATTCCACAACCCCTACAATCGCGCATTACGTGGTGCCTGAACAGAGACACAGATATTTTATTGTCATTTTAGCTCGACGAGGGATGGACACATTATTCATGGTTACAATTTCTGTATTTATACAGTGTCAGAGTGGATTATTGAAGTTTTGTGGGTTAGGGCGTTTGCCTAGAAGAGAAAAAAGACCCAAGAGTCTCTCCTTGAATGCTAAGGAAAAAAACATCAAAATCTAGTTTTATGCCGTTTTGATACTTAAAAATATCAAGCAATTGCAAAAATGTGTTTTATTTTAGCCAAAAACTTATAAATTTCTTGAAATGTGTAGCACTCACAACCTTTTCTTAGTAAATTCTTTTATCTAATTGTTTTTATATAATTCTTTTTGTGTTGGAGTTTCACATTTTTGACTGAATGGTGTGTACAACATTTGCACATCAAATTTCATCTTATTAATATGGGATACTCCTCTGCACAAGGATGACCATCTACATGCACTCACGAAGTTTACATTATTTTAATGTTGTTAGTTACTGTATTTGCTTGAATGACTCAGTTCCATTTTAATTCCCCTTTCGCAGCCAATACGACAACTGAACGTTATTCATTCTGATTATTTAAAAGACAGTGCGCATCCCGTTGCTTTTATTGAGCTATTGAAATAATGGGAATACGGTCTCATTTTATACGCGGGAATGCGTTTGTAAAGCCACAAGGATATTACGGTCCTGTAATGCGAATTCAATATCACGTGTTAAAAGGCAGCGTGATAACATAGTCTGGTTAGGAACCGCACAGCTGTTGCTGATACAGCCATACTGCGAGCACAGTTATCGGCGAACCGACGACATCGCCCCCTACCATGATCAACAGTGATTCGCTGTCAATCACTTCGTTATTGTGATCCGGGTGTAGACGTTCGGAAAAATTCAAGCAAATAGACACCATCATTAGCTCAAGAGAACTCATTACGTCAACAAATACGTCTATCCACAGGGGGGACAGTTAAGAAGTAGACATTAAATTAAAAGAACACAGCTGGCAATTCATTGCACACTTAAAATAACAGGAGTCAAACATAAGGTAAAAGTCGGCCACAGTATAAAAATCACACAGAGCGAGACACTTAAAAAACAAAACTGCTGGAAACGACGAAACACTCACTAAGAATAAAAACTGTTGGAAGGGACCTGCCGAGGGACTGGAGGTCGGAGAGGACGGAAGAAGATGGGAGGGGGGATGGGGGTGGGAGGAAGAGGAAAAGAGTGGCAGGGGGCGCACCAAGACGCAGGAGATGGGCAGGGTGGGAGATGGAGAGGGAAGACAAGGCAGGAGGGAGTGCAGAGACACTGAAGGGGAGCACTGGAGAGGGAGGGGGTGTAGGAGGGGGAAAGATGCTCAGGGGAAGGAAGTGGGAGGACAGGGAGCCCTGAGGAGGAGGCAGGAGGAAGGTGGGGCTAGAGTTGGTAGGAGGGGTGGACGTCAGGACGAAACTCATCATCTGGGAGCAGTAGGTACTGGAAGTTGCGTTGGGAAAGGAGGTGTGTGGGTGTGGAGATGGAGAGAGGGCAGGACACAACGGTAAAGGTGCAGCAGCATTCTAGGGATGCAGAGGAAGGGAGACACCAGGAAGTGGAGGGGATTGAGTCGGCAGACAATATACAGGATGCAGATGTGTTCAACGAAAAGAAGGTGGGGGAAGGGGATGAGGTCATAGAGGATGCACATGGGGGACGGAAGGCAAGGCGGAGTGCATGGCGTTGTAGGATTTGGAGGGCGTTATAGAACCTGGGAGTGGTGGAAATCCAAGTGACACTGTCATAACAAAGGATGAGGCGGATCAAGGATTTGTAAGTGTGAAGGATGGTGGAAGGATGCAGTCCCTGTGTCCAGCTGAACAGGAGTTTCACAATGCGGAGTTGGTTGTGAGCTTTGTGTTGGATTGTAAGATAGGGAGTCCAGGTGAGGTGGCGGTCGAGGCCAAGATATGTGACGGCAAGAGTGAGGAGGATAGGACAGCCATAAATGATTAGGTAGAAATCAAGAAATCATGGAATCAGAAGGAGTGGGTGGTGCAGCCTATGATGATCGTCTGGGTCTTGGAGGGGTTGACATGAAGGAACCACCAGTTGCACCGAGTGGTGAACTGATCAAGGTGGGTTTGGAGGGTATTTTGGAACTGTTGAAAGTTAGGATAAAGGGCTAGGAAGGTGGTATCATCAGCAAATTGGAGGAGATGAACAGGGGGGGGGGGGGGGGGAGGTTTGGGCATATCAGCAGTGTACATGAGATAGAGGAGAGGGGAAAGGACAGAGCCGTGGGGCACACCAGCAGAAGGTACAGGAGTTGGTATTGTGGATAGTGACATAGGAGGGGTGATGGGAGAGGAAGGAAGCAATAGACAGACGAAATTGATAGGGAGAGCATACGTCTGGAGTTTGAAGAGGAGCCCGGGATGCCAGACATGGTCTTAGGCATTCTGGAGGTCAAGAGAAACAAAGATAGCGCAGTGATGGGAGTTAAGTTGTAGGGAAAGAAGATTGGTAAGGTTAAGGAGCTGGTCGTCAGCTGAGAAGGAAGGCTGGAAGCTACACTGGGTAAGGGGAAGGAGGTGGTGCTGATTAAGGTGGCAGTGAATATGGCGGGAGAGGATGGTCTTGAAGATATTACTGAACACGGAGATGAGGCAGATGGGACGATAGGAAGAGGTATCAGAGGGGGGTTTGTTGGGTTTAGGGAACAGTAGGACACAGGAAGTCTTCCATAGGTCGGGGTAAAATCCAGTGGAGAGGAGGGTGTTGTACAGGGTAGCAAGGACAGCCAGAAAGGACAGGGGGGATTTCTTGAGGTGGCAGCAGGTGACGCCATTGTGGCCAGGGGTGTGTTGCGTTTGGAGCAGAGGACGAGTGTGATGTTATGGGTGGTGATAGGAGTGTTGATGTCTGAGGGGGTAACTGATCCAAGTACTGGAAACCAGGGGCGAGAGGTGGGACAGAGGTATCAGTGTGGTCAAGGATGGTAGGGAAGAGGGCATAATCAAAATTGTGATTGTCAGGAATGGACAAGATCTCGGAGAGGTGGGAAGCAAAATGGTTAGCCTTACTAAGGTTGTCAGGGAAGGGGCGATTGTTGTGGAGAATAGTGTCATGTGGGATGGGATGGCTACCAGTAAGGTGGTGGAAGGCTGACCAGTACTTGGAGGAGTTGACAGGGAGTGTGGAGTTGAGGTATGTGCATGTCTGGTGGTCTCATCATTTCTTTGCTTTAATGGGGTTCTGTATGTGTTGCTGTAACTGCCGGTGGCAGATGAGTGTATCCTGGTCACGGTTGCAGGGGAAGGAATGGTAGAGCCTGTGGGATTCACAGAGAAGGACAGCCTGTGGAGGAAGCAGAGGGTGGTGAGGATGGATCAGTTTGATAGGGACGTGGGCCTTCACAGTGTCAGTGATGGTCTTCTGAAGGAAGGAAGAGGCATGGCATGACGTCAGTGGGACAGTGAAAGGTGAGGGGGTGGCTTTCGACCTGTGAGGCAATAAATTCCCAGTAGGCATCCCAGTCAGTGCGGCGGTAGTCATAGATGGACTTTGGAGGGGCAGCTAGATGGGGAGCTGCAGGGGAGCCATGGCAGTGGAGACGGCAAAAAGGATGGGGAGGTGGTCACTACCAATGGGATCGAGGACGTCCATGGCGATACAACTAAGGAGGTTGAGGAAAGTGAGGATAACACCTGAGGTGGAGTTACTTTCAGGACGGGTATGTTGTGGGAGAGGAACAAGATCACCGTGGAGGGTGGCAAGGAACTGATGCCACTGCCGAAGGGTGGCAGGGTCACGGCTATGGATGTTGAGTTCGGCGGCAGTCACAGAGGTGGAGAAGGTACGGTCAACATTGAAAATGAAGTTGTAGGGGAGAGAAGCTGAGGGACAGATATAGATAGTGTCAGAGGTGATTGTGATGGAGGGATAAAAGAAGTTGAGGAGAAGGTGCTCAGTCGGGTCATTGAGTAGGGGTTGTGGCCAGACAGGGAGAAGCTTGAGAGGGCCAATAGCGACCCCTCCTCAGACGAGGGGAAGGGGATTGTCGGTACGGTGAAGGAGATAGGGAGAGGTGTGGACAACTGCACATTATTGCTTTGCTTGGCCGTCAGAAGATCTGGTTGCAGCAACAGTGTCGACTCCTTCCATGACGGCTTCAGAAAACTTGTTCATCGTTGGCAGAAATGTATCCAATTGGCTGGTGATTATGTGGAAAAGTGAATATTGGTAATTAATGATCATATTCTAACGATTATTTGTACGTTTGATTTACTAAAATATTCCCATCCAAACCCAATTAACGAAGGTGGAGGCATTACTTTTCATTCAACCCTCTTATGTATGACATGTAACACCTCAACTGATATTGAAAACGGAATACAAAAATTCGGAGGTATTACGATTTATACTTTCAGTTTCGATCAATAATTATACGAAATAGCGAATATCAAAATTTTGCTTCGTCTCGAAGCCTGTAATTGGGACCGCGTGACCGTTTTAGGAGTTTAGTACTGTACATCTGTCTAAAAGGCTAAAATCTCGCTAACAGACCTCAAATTCATCCATGACGTACTGCAACTAGAAATGATTACTTAGCACGTTATGTGTTGAATTTACTGTACACTCCTACCTGCTAAAATAAGTGTTAAATGTGTCGTCCTTGTATTTGGATGAAGTACTGCATTGACCTCTGTGGTGAGTTATTAATTCTGTCAAACACCCACGGATAACGTCAGAGAGCTTGATCAGATTTTCTGCCCTAGTTCTTCGACCTTATCGATGGGAGAGCTGGACTCTTCACTTCCGAGATCGCTCCAGACAGAAAAAGACAGATGATTGAGATAAGGTGACTTTGGAGACGAAGGTATACACTGTGATCGTTCTACCCATATTGGACGAAATTTCTATGTAAGATGTCTTCTGACATCAGTAGCAAAACATCCTGGTACCACATCCTGTATGTACCATATTCCCTAACCATAAGACATGGGTGAAATATGGGCCCAATTAGATGCGACCGTAATAGAAAACTTCACATTTCAAATACATTTGTACTAACCAGGACAATATTTCATACCGAAGTCAGTGACAGCTAGTCACCACACATTGGCAGTTACCTCGCAAATGACTCATTGGCGAACCCATGTTTCCTGGTACATTTTTGCACCTACACTGCATGACATAAAAAGGCAAGAACCCATAATGGGAGGAGGAAACTAAATAAAGCTTCAACGACTGAGAGCGCGTGTGACGTATGTGATGCACCCATTGATTCGGATGAGAAGGGTGTCATATAGCCGTCTGGTGAGGCAAGCTGGCCACAAGAACACTCTAAGACAAAAGAAAGTCAGTAGATGTGATGAACATATACAGATCAACAAACGGTTACAGATTCAGAAAAAAATGGATTTATTCAAGAGAAAGAGCTTCACAAACTGAGCATGTCAATAAAGCGTTGGTCGCATCTGGTCCTTAAGCAATCAGTTATTCGGATTGGCATTGAATGACAAAGAGGTTTTGGATTTCCTGAGGGACAGCGTGCTATATTCTTTCCAATTGGCATGTCAGAATCTCTAAATACCAACCTGGTTGGAAGGCTCTGCCCATAATACTCAAAACATTCTCAATCGGGGAGAAATCTGGCAACCTTGCTGGCAAAAATGTGCCAATGGGGTGTAGAATATCGTCGACGTACCGCTGTAACGTAAGCGTGCCACAGATGACAATTAAAGGGGCCTCAATCTGGAAACAAATGGCATCCCAGACCCGTCAGTCCTGGTTGTTGGGCTGTTGGTGGCGACAGTCAGCTGTCATCCCACCACTCTCTGGGGCATCTGCAGACACGTCTTTGGTCTGGAATCTCGTTGACTGCAGTAGAATTCCCTCCAGTAATGAGTTTTGCTTCAAGCTGAGCCCCAATGACTACCGGAGATGTGTTAGCAGATGCCCCAGACAGCAATGTGATACCAACCTGAGTGTCGCCCGCCATGCAGCCCAACAACCAAGACTGACAGGCCTGGGATGCCATTTCTTTTCAGAGCGAAACCCCTTTAATTTCATCCGAGGCACCCTTACAGTACGACAGTACGTCGACGATATTCTACACCCTATTTCGCTGCACCTGGGCTTACATTTAAGCAAGATAATGCCTGACCACACATGGGGAGTGTTTCTTCTGCTTGTCTTTGTGCTTGCCAAACCCTGCCTTGGCCAGAAAGTTTGTCAGATTTCTTCCCAACTGAGATCATTTGGAGCATTATGGGCAGGGCCCTCCAATCATCTTGTGATTTTGATGATCTAATGTGGCAATCAGCGTCTAGCATGATATTCCTCAGGTGGACATTCAGCAAATCTTTATCTATCATTGGCAAGCCGAATAGCTGGTTGCATAAGAGCCAGAGGTCGACCAACGGGTTATTGACTTGCTCAATTGCGAAGGTCTATCTCTTGAATAAAACATCCAATTTTTCTGAAATTGTAATCATTTCTTTTTCTGTGCACATCACATCTACCCCTTTCCGTCATGTTGGGACAATTCGTTCGTCATGCTTAGTTCTTTTTCTTTTTAATTTTTTTGGAGTGTATTATAATGGTCATTGATATCGTTGATACTGCCACTGGGTACATTTGATCTCTGAGCCAGTCTGACTAATCTTCTTTTGGGGACAGGTCTGGATAAGTGGTTTGTTGGAGGTACATTGCTGTTTGCTGAATGGTGACAATGATTTTTGGCACATTGAGTTTGGAGATCATACCAAAAATGAGTTAGATGTCAGGTATGACGTTTGTGAGTGTCCCAGTATGAGTTGGAACGAGGGACTGGGACGGAGAAGGGGAAGTTTGGTGATTACAACAAGCTTTGCGAGAAGTAGCGGTGCGTGGTTGCGAGGTGAAGTCGACTTGAAATCTGACTAGTAGGAATCTTTGCTTGGTAAAGAAGGAAATTGCTTCGTATTAGACGGAGAGACTACCTGTGCTGGAGTTTTCGTTATTTGGCCTTCCGATCATTGTAGACTCAGAGAATCTGCAGGTACAGTGGGCAGTTTCTGTAATTGACAGCTTGTTTTTTTTGTTTTATTTTTGCAGTTATAACAAGTTGGTAAAACGTCTGCTGCTTTCCTGCAGTATGGTATTGACACATTTAGCGGTAGGTTACAGTTTCTGTGTCCATGAAAGAATTCCTGTCAACTGTTGCACTGGGTTGTAGCCCCGGGACGTTTGTGTGTTTCCATTGATGCCATGAAGTGGAGCAGAGAGCGGTGGCTGTAAATACGTCTGTCAGTTCGATATTCTCCAAAAGTACAATAAAATTTGGTAGAAGTTCTCCTTAGGCTCCGACATATGCTCTACTTTGCCCACTGGAAATTGTTGAGCCAACAGGAATTCCTTGATGACCTCGAGATCCATGCCAATAAGTAGTTTCTTCATGACAGCTTCGAACTGTTTTGCCGGATTCATTTCGCGAGTATAACACAGAAAGCATTCATTTTTAACAGGACACGGGGAGAACGAAAATCCTGTTCTCCAGTGAACTGCAAAGAGACGTATCTCTACCCTGTTCCCCTTTGAGTGAGCCAACCATGGATTACTTGATGACTCCTAAAACGTCCAGAAAAATTTTAGTGTTATAGACCGCGATCGGAGGGATGTGTGGTCTTGATGCACATTCTGTTGATGCTGAGCGGTTGGACTGGCTTCTGTCTTGATCTGGTGAAGGAGTGTCCTCCGTGAGAGAGGACTTAGAAGTGGGTAGAAGTCAGAACGTTGGGAACTGGATCCGTCTCCATTCCACTTTCTTCGTCTGAAGTGTGATAATCTGCTGTGGCTTCCTTTTCGGAACAGTAACTGGCTTGGACGTGCCGGAGTCGCGCCTAAATGTGAAGATGCAAACTGCAGGTTGAGATTTTTCTCCTTCTTAACTTTCCCCATCATTGTACCATGTCTTTGTGTTTCATATGACTGTGTGTGGTGGGATGATGTGTGTACAGTGTCATCATATTGGGAATTGGAGGTCCTATCGGCCATAGTAGGCCCTGAGGACTCCAAAGCGGATTGGGAAAAAGTCGGAGCTTGAGGGTTTGTAGACTCATACACGAGAACACAAGAACTTCCTTTTGCCTGGCCGACGCGGACTTGTCCCGCATGAAGGAGGTCCTGGCACACAAGTCCCCTTGTTAGCAAGGAGATGGACAAAATAGTATGAACACCTAACACATACATAATATTCATTTATTAAGCCATACATTTGAATGTTGTACCACAATACAGCGAGACCTTCAGAGGTGGTGGTCCAGATTGCTGTACACACCAGTACCTCTGACGCCCAGTAGCACGTCCTCTTGCATTGATGCATGCCTGTATTCGTCGTGGCATACTATCCACAAGTTTGTTAACGCATTGTTGGTCCAGATTGTCCCACACCTCAACAGTGATTCGGCGTAGACACCTCAGGGTGGTTGGTGGGTCATGTCGCCCATAAACAGTCTTTTTCAATCTGAGATGAAAACTGCGTGTCGAACCGAGACTCGAACTCGGGATGTTTGCCAGGAGAACTTCTGTGCAGTTTGGAAGGTAGGAGATGAGGTAGTGGCAGAATTGAAGCTGTGGGGAGGAGTCGTGAGTCGTGCTTGGATAGCTCAGTTGGTATAACACTTATCTGGCAAAGGGTCCGAGTTCGAGTCTCGGTCTGGCACACAGTTTTAATTTGCCAGGAAGTTTTGTATCAGTGAACACTCTACTGCTGAGTGAAAATCCATTTGGGAATTCTGAAGATGCTTCAAAATGGCGAAACGTGTTAATAAAGCTTATGCTGTTTTTGCAACCTATTGGGAATAATACAGTTAAATAATAAACCATTAATGCAGAGTTATAGGCTTTTAATTCAGAGGATTAACGACCGTGGCCTGGTACACCAGTCAGTTTAAGTGTAGTTTTCAGGCGATTTATCACGCTCATTTGGGAAAATGCTGTGTTGGTCCCCTAATTCCGCCTCAGAGAATACGATCTACACGATTAGATGCAGAAACGAGGTTACAGAATTCGCAAAGAGGTGCCGCATACGAGTTCCCACCCTAATAGACCTTGAAGATAGTGCCGTCAGGAAGGATATCTGGACAGAAAGTTAAATAATTAAATAAAATTTGTGGTATTTTGGAAATCATTAAAAGAGCGGCTAACCAAACCATACAACTACAGAAACAAACGGCTTATCCAGGCTTACAGGTTTCTATCGAGAAGACACAGTATATGACAAACATCAAGGCAGCCTCTAATTGTATGGCAATAAGCGGACGGAAAATTCTGGTAGAGACATTTAGATACCTGGTGCAAAGAATAGTAACGGGTCTACTATAAAGAGCAGCAATGGGAGCACGAATAAACAAGATGAATTTAGCGTACAAACTATGAACATCTATGATAAGAAGAATTTTTCGATCAATCAAAAACTGAGAGATTTTGTGAGACTGTTCCCCTATGAAGCCTTATCCGCAACAGGAAGTCTGAGCATAGTAAAAACAGGAGTACTTAAGATACTAGAACATGTGGAACGAAGGATCCTCAGGAGAAATTTGGACTTCAAAGAGCAGGGGACGCCCAGTGTAGAAGACGAGCGAACCGAGAACTGTATAGCCAGATAGAGAGAATCTTGGGTACCATCAGGAAAAGTAGGAGCATGTGCTTCGGACACAACCTTTGAATGGACTTGTGGAGATTGGCACATCAGATATAGCGGTTGTTAGAGAACCAAAATACGGTGGATCCAAACGGTTAAAGTCATCTAGAAGAAATGGGAATATAAAAACTACAGATTTCCAACAGGGCGATTTTCAGGTAAGAAGTTCAGGCTTTCACGGAAGATTTGCAAAATATAAGGATGGAGGAAAAGAAATACAGTAGAAGAAGAATGGGTAGCTCTGAGGGATGAAGTAGTGGAGGCAGCAGGGGATCAAGTACGTAAAAAGACGAGGGCTAGTAGAAATCCTTGGGTAACAAAAGAAATATTGAATTTAATTGATGAAAGGAGAACATATAAAAACGCAGTAAATGAAGCAGGCAAAAAGGAATACAAACGTCTCAAAAACGAGATCGACAGGAAGTGCAAAATGGCTAAGCAGGGATGGCTAGAGGACAAATGTAAGGATGTAGAGGCATATCTCACTAAGGGTAAGATAGATACTGCTTACAGGAAAAATAAAGAGACCTTTGGAGAAAAGAGAACCATTTGCATGAATATCAAGAGCTCTGATGGAAACCCAGTTATAAGCAAAGAAGGGAAAGCAGAAGGTGGAAGGAGTATATAGAGGGTCTATACAAGGGCGATGTACTTGACGACAATGTTATGGAAATGGAAGAGGATGTAGATGTAGATGAAATGGGAGATACGATACTGCGTGAAGAGTTTGACAGAGCGCTGAAAGACCTGAGTCGGAACAAGGCCCCGGGAGTAGACAACATTCCATTAGAACTACTGACGGCCTCGGGAGAGCCAGTCATGACAAAACTCTACCATCTGGTGAGCAAGATGTACGAGACAGGCGAAATACCCTCAGACTTCAAAAAGAATATAATAATTCCAATCCCAAAGAAAGCAGGTGTTGACAGATGTGAAAATTACCGAACTATCAGTTTAATACCGAGCGAGGTGGCGCAGTGGTTAGCACACTGGACTCGCATTCGGGAGGACGACGGTTCAATCCCGCGTCTAGCCATCCTGATTTAGGTTTCCCGTGATTTCCCTAAATCGCTCCAGGCAAGTGCCGGGATGGTTCCTTTGAAAGGGCACGGCCGACTTCCTTCCCGTCCTTCCCTAATCCGATGAGACCGATGACCTCGCAGTTTGGTCTCTTCCCCCAAACAACCCAACTCAGTTTAATAAGTCACGGATGCAAAATACTAACGCGAATTCTTTACAGACGAATGGAAAAACTGGCAGAAGCCGAACTCAGGGAAGATCAGTTTGGATTCTGTAGAAATGTTGGAACACGTGAGGCAATACTGACCTTACGACTTATCTTAGATGAAAGATTAAGGAAAAGCAAACCCACGTTTCTAGTATTTGTAGATTTAGAGAAAGCTTTTGACAATGTTGACTGGAATACTCTCTTTCAAATTCTAAAGGTGGCAGGAGTAAAATACAGGGAGCGAAAGGCTATTTACAATTTGTACAGAAACCAGATGGTAGTTATTAAAGTCGAGGGTCATGAAAGGGAAGCAGTGGTTGGGAAGGGAGTGAGACAGGGTTGTAGCCTCTCCCCGATGTTATTCAATCTGTATATTGAACAAGCAGTAAAGGAAAAAAGAGAAAAATTCGGAGTAAGTATTAAAATCCATGGAGAAGAAATAAAAACTTTGAGGTTCGCAGATGACATTGTAATTCTGTCAGAGACAGCAAAGGACTTGGAAGAGCAGTTGAACGGAATGGACAGTGTCTTGAAAGGAGGATATAAGATGAACATCAACAAAAGCAAAACGAGGATAATGGAATGTAGGCGAATTAAGTTGTGTGATGCTGAAGGAATTAGATTAGGAAATGAGACACTTAAAGTAGTAAATGAGTTTTGCTATTTGGGGAGCAAAATAACATGATGGTCGAAGTAGAGAGGATATAAAATGTAGACTGACAATGGTAAGGAAAGCGTTTCTGAAGAAGGGAAATTTTGTTAACATCGAGTATAGATTTAAGTGTGAGGATGTCGTTTCTGGAAGTATTTGTATGGAGTGTAGCCATGTATGGAAGTGAAATATGGACGATAAATAGTTTGGACAGGAAGAGAATAGAAGCTTTAGAAATGTGGTGCTACAGAAGAATGCTGAAAATTAGATGGGTAGATCACGTAACTAATGAGGAAGTATTGAATGGAATTAGGGAAAAGAGGAGTTTGTGGCTCAAGAAGGCACCGGTTGGTAGGACATGTTCTGAGGCATCAAGGGATCACAAATTTGGAATTGGAGGGCAGTGTGGAGGGTAAAAATTGTAGGGGGAGACCGAGAGATGAATACACTAAGCAGATTCTGAAGGATGCAGGTTGCAGTAAGTACTGGGAGATGAAGAAGCTTGCACAGGATAGAGTAGCATGGAGAGCTGCATCAAACCAGTCTCTGGATTGAAGGCCACGACAACAACAACAAGGATGGAGGAATACTGAACAGGGATACAGATAAGAAGAAACGTGATCCTCACATGGCCAAAACACAAATAAGAAGAAGAAAAAATAAAATTTACCAAATCCTGGAAAAGCCTAGGTCCTATTCTCTTTTCGCTGTACGTAAATGAAGTGTCATCAGTTTTGTCCTATTGCAAATATCAAATGGTACGCTGATGACATACAGTTGTATCTAACTGCTACACGAATAAGCCTGAAGACAGCTATCGAGAAGCTCAGTACCGACCTGAGTGCACTACCAAAATGGGCGCAGGATACACGGCTAATGCTCGACCCGTCCAAAACCCAAGCTGTACCTGGTGGTCATTCTAGGCTCAATAGCCTAAATTATCATGAATCCCTGCCCTAAATGGGACAAATATCAGCAAGGAAAAATAATACATGAAAATATAAACTGGACTGAGCACGTAACTGCAGTATTCAAGAAGTCATCAGCATCTCTCCACACCCACAAAAATATAAAAACCTCTTCCCTGTAGAACTGAAAAGAAACTTGTGCAAGCATTTATACTTCCAACTACTGTTTAAAGAGACGTTATCCTGCAAGGCCTTCCTCAGGAAACTCACAGTGCCTGGAACTGGTTATGCCTGTGTTCGTTATAAGGAAACTCACAGTGCCTGGAACTGGTTATGCCTGTGTTCGTTATATCTGTGATGTTAGACCTTTTGATCATATTTCATCATATGCACAGTTATCCTGGTTGCGTGAGGACAAGCGCAGAGATTTCCGGTATGGAAATGTCTTCTCTGCTGTCTTATCAACGAAGACGACCTCTCATATCTCTCCTCGACGTTAACGCTCTTACCTGAACAACGTGGCAGAAACACGCGTTCCTGTCAGAGTAAAATCCTTTCTGACCCACTGTCATCAGCCACTTTCTGGAAGTTCTTATCAGTACCAGGAACTTGACTCTGGAATAACCTCCTGCATTGTATTAAAGAACTGAATAACATATGCAGCTTTCAAGACAGATATCTACTAAAACATTAATAAGGATTACAATTGTCCCTGTATCCACTCTAGTCAGTGTTATTTATTTGCCACTTTAGGGACTCAAACAATTGTAATACTATTTATCATATTAAAATTGTTTCACCGGATGGGGATATGGAGGGGCATGTGGACAGCACACAGCACTCCCACCTGTACGTTAGCTTCCAAGACCGGAGCCGCTACTTCTCAATCAAGTAGCTCCTCAATTTGCCTCCCAAGGGCTGAGTGTACCCCACTGGCCAACAGCACTCGGCAGACCGGATGGTCACTCACCAAAGCGCCAACCGGACAGCGCTTAACTTCATTGATCTGATGGGAACTGGTGTTACCACTGTGGAAAGGCCGTTGGCTCAGATGGCTCTGAGCACTATGGGACTCAACATCTTAGGTCATAAGTCCCCTAGAACTTAGAACTACTTAAACCTAACTAACCTAAGGACATCACACACACCCATGCCCGAGGCAGGATTCGAACCTGCGACCGTAGCAGTCCCGCGGTTCCGGACTGCAGCGCCAGAACCGCTAGACCACCGCGGCCGGCTGGCCGTTGGCACTAAATCGGTTAAGCGCTAGGAAAAAGAAGAAATAAGATAGACTTTTAATTAAAAATCAATCTAAAATGGTATAATAGTGGGTTGGTTATTAGAAAATTTTCCCTTCTACGGCCTGTGTCAGCGGTTAAACCTAGGGGTGCACAGATCCCAAGTGTTGACCTGATTGAGGAAGCTAAGAGAATCGGTATTTGCGGCAGGCTGCTGAACAATTCTACTTCCCGTAACATTAGTCTCATCTCACATAAGGGCCACGATGACAGATTTTGATACAGACGTAGTGCAGGTTGCATAAAACGAATCGGAATGGGTATGGGCAGATGAATCGCCATGTATGTTTTGAAAACCAGTGCCTGTTGAGATATGGGGAGTGTTACTTGACATGAGTAACATGTGGTATTCTGAGGTGTAGGCCACTGCAGGAGATGGTACAGTAAATTATGACGACACACACTTGTAACCAGATGAAAATCCTCGAGCAATCATTTAGGATAGGCATCAGGATCGCTTGAGCATTAATGTAAGGGCAGGAATTGTCAGTGACAAGGCGGCCATACACTTTATCAAGCAGATGAGTTATCATCAATATCTGCACGATGTATTACCAGAGCCATTGGAGAAAGTTACTTTTACAGAAAGACAATGACTGTGGTTTGTGCAAGACGTGGACCAAGTCATTTTTTACGGTTTGTGGCTGAACCTTCTTGGGCTATGGATTGGTCGAAAGGGTCCCGTAGCAGTGCTGCTTCGTCCACTGGACCTGAATCAGTTTTATTTCGGGTTATGGGGACATGTAGAGGCACTGGTGTATTTCCAAACCACCAGCAATGTGCAGACGTCATAGGAGCGTGTGAACATTGCATGTGACGTAATCCAAATGAAGCCAAGTGTATTTGAAACATTACTGTATTCATTCCGAAAAAGGGGTGAAGATTGTGTCAGGATGCAGGGTAACCACATGCATCTGTCACTATAGTGTCTGCTTCTACCTAACAAACAGAAAAAAAACGGAATAACGCCGCCGTGGGCGGAGCTTGTGTAGTACGCATTTCTGCCGCTAGGCGTGCATAGCGCAACTCATGGTCAGTTCAGTGCCGCCTGTGTTGCCGACTTGGCTTGTTCTGTTCATCTGCAGTGACTGTTTTTGCTAGCACTATTTTGTTCTTGATTGGTTTTTTATGATGACAAATTTAAGTGAACGAAGTGCAGCTGTGAAATTTGGTTTCTACTCGGTAAAAATGCTGCTGAAACTGTTTCAATATTGAAACTAGCTTACCAAGATGACGCTATGGGAAAAACGTAAGTGTACCAGTGGTTTGCTCTATAAGAAACGGCGATATGTCGATTGATGACAAATCTCGTTCTGGACGTCATCAACTGCCCGAATCGACGAAAAAATTGTAAATATTCGAGAGCTTCTGCTGACAGACCGCCGACTGACAATTGATCAACTGTCAGAGATTAGTGGGTTATCTCGGAGCTCTGTTCAGCGAATTTTAATGGAAAATTTGGGAATGAAAAGTATTTGTGCCAAGTTTGTTCTTCAGGTTCTGAGTTACAATCGAAAGGAATGTCGAGTTGAAACATGTCATGTTTTAAAACAACAGCTTAAAACTGATCCAGATATTCTGTCACTGGTCATTACTGGTGAAGAGTGACGGTGCTATGGTAACGACCCAGAAACAAAGCACGAGTCAAGCCAATGGAAGATGTCATCGTCACCCCATCCAAAAAAATGTCTTCAAGTTAAACATCAAAACAATGCTAATTTGCTTTTTTGATGCCAAGGGCATAGTTCATTTAGAGTTTGTGCTGCCAGGTCAGACTGTCAATCAAACCTTTCATTTGGGGGTTTTAAGAAGATTACATAAAAATGCTAATCGAAAAAGACCTGATTTGAGGCAGACAGGCTAAAAATGGCATGGTTTAACTGCCCCATGCACCTTACTCACCTGACCTGCCTCTGTGCGGTTTTTTTTATCCACGCATGAAAAGGGTCACGAAAGGACATCGATTTGACAACACTGAAAAAGTCAATAAAAAAACGAGGGATAACTGTCAGCCATTTCTAAAGGTGACTACAAAAAATGTTTCGAACAGTGCAAGCACCGGTGGGACAAATGTATTAGTTGTACACTACTGGCGATTAAAATTTTTACACCATGAAGATGACGTAATACAGACGCGAAATTTAACCGACAGGAAGAATATGCTGTGAAATGCAAATGATTAGCTTTTCAGAGCATTGACACAAGGTTGGCGCTGGTGGCGACAGCTACAACGTGCTGACAACAGGAAAGTTTCCAACCGATTCCTCATACACAAACAGCAGTTGACCGACGTTGCCTGCTGAAACGTTGTTTTGATGCCTCGTGTAAGGAGGACAAATGTGTACCATCACTTTTCCGACTTTGATAAAGGTCGGATTGTAGCCTATCGCGATTGCGGTTTATCGTATCGCGACATTGCTGCTCGAGTTCGTCGAGATCCAATGAGTGTTAGTAGAATATGGAATTGGTGGGTTCAGGAGGGTAATATGAAACGCCGTGCTGGATGACAACGGCCTCATATCACTAGCAGTCGAGTTGCAAGACAACAACCATCTGCACGAACGGTTTGACGACGTTTGCAGCAGCATGGACTATCAGCTCGGAGACCATGGCTGCGGTTACCCTTGACGCTGCATCACAGACAGGAGCGCCTGCGATGGTGTACTCAACGACGAACCTGGGTGCACGAATGGCAAAACATCATTTTTTCGGATGAATCCAGGTTCTGTTTACAGCATCATGATGGTCACATCCGTGTTTGGCGACATCGCGGTGAACGCACATTGGAAGCGTGTATTCGTCATCGCCATAGGCGTATCACCCGGCGTGATGGTATGGGGTGCCAATGGTTACACGTCTCGGTCAACTCTTGTTCGCATTGACGGCACTTTGAACAGCGGACGTTACATTTCAGATGTATTACGACCCCTGCCTCTACTCTTCATTCGATCCCTGCGAAACCCTACATTTCTGGAGGATAATGCACGACCTCATGTTGCAGGTCCTGTACAGGCCTTTCTGGATACAGAAAATGTTCGTCTGCGCCCTGGCCAGCACATTCTCCCGATCTCTCACCAACTGAAAACGTTTGGTGAATGGTGGCCGAGCAACTGGCTCGTCACAATACGCCACTCACTACTCTCGTGTTGAAGCTGCATGGGCAGCTGTACCTGTACACGCTATCCAAGCTCTATTTGACTGAATGCCCAGGCGTATCAAGGCGGTTATTACGGCCAGAGGTGGTTGTTCTGGGTACTGATTTCTCAGGATATATGCACCCAAATTGCGTGAAAACGTAATCACATGTCAGTTCTAGTATAATATATTTGTCCAATGAATACTTGTTTATCATCTGCATTTCTTCTTGGTGTGGCAATTTTAATGGCCAGTAGTGTAATAAAGAGTATTTTGAAGGTGTTAAGGTTGTTTTGCAAAGTGCTTGAAAGTGTATAGCTTTTAAAAAATAATATCGTTTCTTTTGGGCACCCCCTCGTATGATTATAGTAACTTCTTTTTATAGTTTTGATCAGTACTATTTCTTGTTGGAATACGAGGTGTGAGGGAAAAGCAATGAGACTGACAACACTGCGATCGATCTGGCAACGCTGTGTTGTTCTACTTGGGTAGACCGGCGTGTTCATCCCTTCCAGATGCTCAGTCCAAGTTTCAGCTCCATACAGCCATCGCGCGATTTTTGAGAGCGCCATCAGTGATAGGTTTTTGTCTTGCGTTACGAAAATGGAACAGCTGAATTTAGAGAAACACTATGACATCAAATTTTGTGTTGAACTTGGGGAATCTGCGAGTGTGACCTTTGAGAAGTTGAAACGGGCGTATGAGGAACATTCTTTATCATGATCAGAAATTTTTCGCTGGCAAAAATAATTTTTTGGAAGGCCGAGAACACGTTGTAGATGAAACTCGCTCAGGAAGACCGTCAACTTCAAAAATTGATAAAACATAGAACTTGGACTTGGTCTTGTGGCTTCAGACCGACGTTTAACCATCAGTATGATGAGTGACCTGTTAAATTTCCACCATACAACAAATTCTGACTGAATTTTTGCACGTACGAAAGCTTTGTGCCAAAATGGTGCCGGAAAGTCTCACAACTGAACAGAAGAACAAACGAGGAAATGTGTGGGTTTATCGTCTTGAGAGGATTGCCAATGACCACGAATGGTTCAGTTGTGTGACCACAGGTGATGAATCCTGGATTTTTGAGTACGGTCCTCAGACAAAGCGGCAACGTGAGGAGTGGCACACTGAGAAATCCCCTCCACCGAAACAAGCTCGAATGACCGAATCAACCTTCAAAACAACTGTGATTTGCTTTTTTGACAGTAGGCATATCGTGCAGAAAAAATTTGTTCTTTCAGGACAAACAGTCAACCAGGTGTTTTATAAAGATGTCCTTGAAAGGCTCAGGGAAAGGGTGAGACCGGAAGTTGCAAATAAGTGGATGCTCCATCATGACAACGCCCCATACCACATGGCCACGGAAGTTTTTACCTCAGAAGGCATTCCTGCAGTTCCAAAGCCTCCCTACCCACCTGATATGAGTTCGTCACACTTTTTTCTTTTCATGAAATTGAAAAGTGTGTTGAAAGGACATCATTTCGGGGCTCTGGAGAACATTCAAAAGAGTATGTACGACATGTTAAGGGTCCTACCAGTTGAATCCTTTCAGGGCTGCTACCAAGATTGGAAACATCGACTCTGTTGGTATATAACCGTCGAAGTGAACTACACTCATGCTCATAATTTACGGATAATTGCAGAATGTGGTGCCACACAACGTGGCACTACACAAAACTGGCGCTAATAGCATAGGCACATAGGGAACACACACGACACAGATCTGTAAGTCCACGGTATGGGTGATAATTTGAGAAAACTGTCCCAAAACAGATGTGCTACAAAACGCCATTGTTTCCTGCGCATGTACCCCAACATCAATTTGGGATATGTTCACCATGCACATGCACACAGCCCGCACAACAGTTTTTCTATTCTTGTTTACAGTATTCCTGTCATTATTTTGCAAACACGACTTATTAAATTAATAGATCGATAATATTCATACCAGCCAGCACCCTTTTCTTTTCTTTTGCCCGTATCACATATTTTGCACACCAGATGGACTAGTTTTATAATGCCTGGCTATCCCAGACATCTCAGTAATTCTGACGAAACGTCGTCTACTCCAGGAGCCTTGTTTCGACTTATATCTTTCAGTGTTTGTCAAATTCTTCCCTCAGTATCGTATCTCCCATCCCATCTTCATCTACTTCCTCTTACATTTCTATAACGGTATTTCTAAGTTCATTTCCCTTGTAGAGCCCTTCTGTATTTTCCTTCCACCTCTCAGCTTTCCCTTCTTTGCTTGGTACTGGCTTCGCATCTGAGTTCTTGTTATTCATAAAACTGGCTTCTCTCTTCTCAAAAGATCTCTTTAATTTTCCTATAGCCATTCCGATATTAGTTACTATTTGTCTACGATAAATAATTTTTTTAGTTCGTGCTGTGTATCCTGATGTCCATTGTAGCTGTAGAGCTCGTTTTACGATATGTGATTTCTCTTCTTTAAATGTGAATTGCTCGTTATTGTTATAATTCGAGTTATTTTCTTCCTGTTGTAGCAAATTATCGTATTCAAAACTAAATGGTTTTCTATGTTTCAAAATACCATCAAAGATATGACACTATAGTCGCGACGTTGTTTACGTTGTTTGTCGTTATGTCCACATCGCCACTGGTCAAAGCCGACTCCTAGTACCACAGTTTCTTTATTTGTGTGTAGACGTACACTAGAGAGCCAAAGAAACTGTTACAGCTATCTAATATCGTGTAGGGCCCACGCGAGCACGCAGAAGTGACACCATGAATCCTGCAGAGCCGTCTATAAATCCGTAAGAGTACGAGGGGGTGGAGATCTCTTCTAAACACCACGTTGTAAGGCATCCTGGATATGCTCAAAATATTCATGTTTGGGGAGTTTGGTGGCCAGCGGAAGAGTTTAAACTCAGAAGAGCCATTCTGTAGCAATTCTGGACGTGTGGGGTGTCATATTGTTCTGCTGCAATTGCCAAAGTCCATCGGAATGCACAATAGACATAAATGGATGCAGGAGATCAGACAGGATGCTTACGTACGTGTCACCTGTCAGAGTCATATCTAGACGTATCAGGGGTCCCACATCACTCCAACTGCACACGCCCTACACCATTACAGAGCCTCCACGAGCTTGAACAGTACCCTGCTGACATGTAGGGTCCATGGATTCATGAAATTGTCTCCATGCCAGTACACGTCCATCTGCTCGATACGATTTGAAAAGAGACTCGTCCGATCAGGCAACATATTTCCAGTTATGAACAGTCCAATGTCGGTGTTAACGGGCCCAGGGGAGGCGAAAAGCTTTGTGTCGCGCATTCATCAAGCATACACGAGTGCACCTTCGGCTCTAAAAGCCCATATCGATGATGTTTCGTTGAATGGTTCGCACGCTGATACTTGTTGGCGGCCCAGCACTGAAATCTGCAGCAATTTGCTGAAGGGTTGCACATCTGTCACATGGAACGATTCTCTTCAGTCGTCGTCGTTCCCGTTCTTGCAGGATCTTTCTCGGCCGCAGCGATGTGGGAGATTTGATATTTTACCGGATTCCTAATATTCACGGCACACTCGTGAAATGTTCGTACGGGAAAATCGTCACTTCATCGCTACCTCGGAGATGCTGTGTCCCATCGCTCGTGCGCCGATTAAAGCTCCACGTTCAAACTCACTTAAATCTTGATAACCTGCCATTATACCAGCAGTAACCTGTCTAACCACTGCGTCAGACACTTGTTGTATGATATAGGCTATGCCGACCGCAGCGCTGTATGTTGCCTGTTTACTTATCTCTGTATTTGAATACGCATGCCTACTCCAGTTTCTTTGGCGCTTCAGTCTAGATCGACGAAGTCTTCCGCTTGAGACGGTGACCGCTGAGATCAACGACCTACACCCGTATCGAGTTGCTACTCCCGTTGGCACACGCTAACACGTGAGCCTCTTCTATATCTGCAGACGTTGGCAGCCACCTCTGACTTACAAGGTTGGCCACACTGAGATAGCGCCGGCTGACACAGACAGAACGTATAGGTCACTGACATTCGTCCGAATGGAACTACATAGCTCATTTTAGAACGCTAAGCGAGTTTACGTAACAACTCAAAGTACAAAATGTTTGCTTATGAGATTACTGAGTTTCGCTCGTAATAAACAAAACAATGTCGAATTAAGGCGCGAAATCAGGATACGGTTCGCAGGAGATATCGTATTAACGCGCTGATCCAGGGTTCGGTTCGCGGGAGGCAGATGGAGACAGTTATTATTATATTATTATTACGGGTAGGTGAGGGCCTTCAGTGCGAGAGGACTCGGGTTCGATTCCAGGAACTACGTCAGATAATTTCTGAGGTAGGTGTAAAACGGGGACCTCACAGCTCATGTGAGGCCAGATGTGGAGCTGATTGGATAAAGGAGCAGCGGCAGCATCAGGATTCATGTACGGGCAGCAACGGCTGGACAGGTTGGCGATATACTGATTACATGTCCCTCCATCATAGGCCGCTTCTCGTATTGCATTGCAAACAGCAGTCGGCCAATCATGTCAGGCCTCATCCGTGAATGGTATTTACGATTTTGTAATAATAGTTGTAGTCACAATAATAATTTCTTCACACAACATCTCAAATGAAGTTTCTGAGTGAAACGTCTGAGCCTTCTGCAGTACATACAGAAGTTCCACAAGGTGCTGGCCTCTCCCCGTTTCTATTTAACATTGTGTTAGCCAGTGTCATCAGAGAATGGGGGAAAGAAATCGAGAGTACAAACATCAGGACCTCAGGACAGGGAATCAAAATGAAGTGCTTAGCTTTAGTTGGCGATCTAGCTACTTTCACTAATTTTTAAATGAACACAATGGCGGTGTATTCATTTAAAATTATTGTATGACTGTTGCTGAAACCAAACACGCCATAGAGAAGTTACACCAGACACCACAAAAGACAGGCCATCAGCCATCATATGAGAAGACTCATTTTATGGAAAATTTACTTAAAAGTATCATAAGATCCTCACTACAAAATAAATGTGAAACAATCACACATTTGTCTCCTTTTAAATATATCGGAGAAATCATACCACCATCTGGCCTAGACAGTAAAGCCAAAGGGTCGTCGAGCAGATGCGCAAAACTATAGGGCTATATCTCTGACATTGATCTGTTGTAGAATTTTGGAACATGTTTTTTGCTTGCGTATCATGTCATTTCTGGAAACCCAGAATCTACTCTGTAGGAATCAACATGGATTCCAGAAACAGCGATCGTGTGAGTCCCAACTCGCTTTATTTGTTCGTGAGACCCAGAAAATATTAGATACACGCTCCCAGGTAGATGCCATTTTCCTTGACTTCCGGAAGGCGTTCGATACAGTTCTGCACTGTCGCCTGATAAACAAAGTAAGAGCCTACGGAATATCAGACCAGCTTTATCGCTGGATTGAAGAGTTTTTAGCAAACAGAACACAGCATGTTGTTATCAATGGAGAGACGTCTACAGAAGTTAAAGTAACCTCTGGCGTGCCACAGGGGAGTGTTATGGGACCATTGCTTTTCACAATGTATATATAAATGACCTAGTAGATAGTGTCGGAAGTTCCATGTGGCTTTTCACGGATGATGCTGTAGTATACAGAGAAGTTGAAGCATTAGAAAAATGCAGTGAAATGCAGGAAGATCTGCAGCGGATAGGCACTTGGTGCAGGGAGTGGCAACTGACCCTTAACATAGACAAATGAAATGTATTGCGAATACGTAGAAAGAAGGATCCTTTATTGTATGATTATATGATAGCGGAACAAACACTGGTAGCAGTTACTTCTGTAAAATATCTGGGAGTATGCGTGCGGAACAATTTAAAGTCGAATGATCACATAAAATTAATTGTTGGTAAGGCACGTACCAGGTTGAGATTCATTGGGAGAGTCCTTAGAAAATGTAGTCCATCAACAAAGGAGGTGGCTTACAAAACACTCGTTCGACCTATACTTGAGTATGGCTCATCAGTGTGGGATCCGTACCAGATCGGGTTGACGGAGGAGATAGAGAAGATCCAAAGAAGAGCGGCGCGTTTCGTCACAGGGTTATTTGGTAAGCGTGATAGCGTTACGGAGATGTTTAGCAAACTCAAGTGGCAGACTCTGCAAGAGAGGCGCTCTGCATCGTGGTGTAGCTTGCAGTCCAGGTTTAGAGAGGGTGCGTTTCTGGATGAGGTATCGAATATATTGCTTCCCCATACTTGTACCTCCCGAGGAGATCACAAATGTAAAATTAGAGAGATTCGAGCGCACACGGAGGCTTTCCGGTAATCGTTCTTCCCGCGAACCATCCGCGACTGCAACAGGAAAGGGAGGTAATGACAGTGGCACGTAAAGTGCCCTCCGCCACACACCGTTGGGTGGCGTGCGGAGTATAAATGTAGATGTAGAATTTAGGAAGAGCCGCCAACCTCCTGAAAGCGTACAGAATGACATGGAAGCACTACGATTAAATGAGTGTTACCGCATAATGAGAAACTCGGGCATTACAAGGCAGTTGTCTTGCCGGAAGCACTATTAACAATAGAAACTACATCTCTAGAAGGCCATTCAAAAACCGAAGAAACTACAAAGGAAGAACGAAAAATTCTAAGAAAAATTTATGGTCCCGCTAACCCACTGATGTGACAGAAGTCGCGGGATTGCGATATGAACACATTCATATGTTGGTAGTGCTGAGTAAACAAGATATAAAAGGGCAGTGCATTGGTGGAGCTGTGATTTGTCCCATTTCGGTTATCATTAGGGAATTCAGTATTCCGACATCCAGTGTCAGGAGTGTGCTGGGAATACCAAATTTCAGACATTACTTCTCTCCACGGACAAAGCAGTGGCCGGTGGTCTTCACTTAACGACCGAAATCAGTAGCGTTTGCGCGGAGTTGTCAGTGCTAACAGACAAGCAACACTACGTGAAACAACCACAGAAATCAAAGTGGGACATACGACGAACGTATCTGTTAGAACAGTGCGGCAAAATTTGGGGTTGTGGGCTATGGCAGCAGATGACCGTTTCAAGTGCCTTTGCTAACAGCACGACATCGCCTGCAGCACCTATCCTGGGCTGGTGACCACAGCCGTTGGACCTTATACGACTAGGGAGCAGTGCGCTGAACGGATGAGTCCCGGTATTAGTTGGTAGGAGCTGGTGATAGGGTTCAAGTGTGATGGATACCCACGAAGGCATGGATTCAAGCACTCAACAAGGCACTATAAGCAGGTGGTGGCTCTATAATGGTGTGGGCTGTGTTTATATGGAATCGACTGGGTCTTCTGGCTCAACTAAGCCGATCATTGACTGGAAATGGTTACGTTCGGCTATGAGCAGCCATTCATGGACTTCATGTTCCCAAACAGAGATAGAATTTTTATTGATTACAGTTCGCCATGTCCAGACCACAGCTGTTCACGACTGGTTTGAAGGACATAGTGGACAGTTTGAGTGAATGGTTTGGCCACCCAGATCACCCAGCATGAATCCTATCGAACATTTATGAGACACAATCTGTAGGACAGCTCATGTACAAAATCCTGCACTGCCAACATCTTCGCAGTTATGGAGCAGTGTAGAGGCAGCACGGCTCAGTGTCTCTACACGGGGATTCCATCGACTTGTTGAGTCCACGCCATGTCGAGTTGCTTTACTACGCCACACAAAAGGAGGTCTGACACGAATTTAGAAGGTATTCCATGACTTTTATCACCTCATTGTATAACTGGCATACAGATTAAAAGAAAAACTAGGAACCTATACACAGCACTAGACAAGTTCTCTGATGCAATATGAAGAAGATGCTGAAGTTCTTTGGACACATCTACAGAATGGACGACACTAGATTAACAAAAAAAGTACTTATCATAATAAATCAAAAAAGGCTAAAAATTACTTGGTTAGGAGAATGAGATTTTCACTCTGCAGTGGAGTGTGCGCTGATATGAAACTTCCTGGCAGATTAAAACTGTGTGCCCGACCGAGACTCGAACTCGGGACCTTTGCCTTTCGCGGGCAAGTGCTCTACCAACTGAGCTACCGAAGCACGACTCACGCCCGGTACTCACAGCTTTACTTCTGCCAATACCTCGTCTCCTACCTTCCAAACTTTACAGAAGTAAAGCTGTGAGTACCGGGCGTGAGTCGTGCTTCGGTAGCTCAGTTGGTAGAGCACTTGCCCGCGAAAGGCAAAGGTCCCGAGTTCGAGTCTCGGTCGGGCACACAGTTTTAATCTGCCAGGAAGTTTCATTTCAGCGCACACTCCGCTGCAGAGTGAAAATCTCATTCTGGAAACTTCCCCAGGCTGTGGCTAAGCCATGTCTCCGCAATATCCTTTCTTTCAGGAGTGCTAGTTCTGCAAGGTTCGCAGGAGAGCTTCTATAAAGTTTGGAAGGTCGGAGACGAGGTACTGGCAGAAGTAAAGCTGTGAGTACCGGGCGTGAGTCGTGCTTCGGTAGCTCAGTTGGTGGAGCACTTGCCCGCGAAAGGCAAAGGTCCCGAGTTCGAGTCTCGGTCGGGCACACAGTTTTAATCTGCCAGGAAGTTTCATGGTTAGGAGAAGTTAAGCAGGACTCACGAGAAATGAATGCCACAAAAGATATCGCCAGAGAATACAAAGTTTTTGGAATCCTAGTTTCGAATCACAAAATCGTAGAGGAATCTAAAATAAAAGAAAAACTGGAAAACAGTAGACAGAGGAATGCAAGAAACAATAAACAAATTCATGAAATAATTTTGGGAGGAGAAGAACGAAATGAAGCTGTCAGACCAAGCTACCATGTGGAAAAGTAGCTTCCTACCAGGGTATGACTTAAAATAAATAATCTCTAATTTTCAAAACAAACTGTAGTATAACATTTCTGGTGTTGAGATCGCTGAATCTGGGTTTTCCAAAGTAATGGAGATAATATAGTATAAGATATTAATGAACTTCATAGAAAAAACTATTTCTCTGGCTCTCAGCACAGTTTTCGTGAATCCAGATCTACTGAGACTGCCATCTTTGCATCCCTGAATGAAGTTTTAAATGAAATTGACATTAAAAAGCACATTTCTGTAATTTTCCTAGACCTCTCAATAGCATTTGATGTCATAAGCCACAACATATTGCTTACAAAACTGGAGTGTGTAGGTGTTAGGGGACCAGTTCATGATTGGTTAAAATCTTACCTTCGAACTAGAGAGCAAATAGTTGAATTTGTGTTCCAAGAAAGGAATAACATGAACACCTGTCATTTTGAAAAACTGTGTATTAAGTATAGTGCACCGCAAGGTTCCATTCTGAGACCAGTTCTATTTTTGCTCTGTGTATGTGACCTGGAACCAGCCAGCCCCCATCACAAGTATATTAAATTTTCTGTTGAGACAAATGTGTTAGTCAAAGGAACAGCTAAACAACAGTTGCAGTATGAAATCAAAATATGCAACTCAAGACATTATGAATTGGTTCTCTGCAAACAATTTAATAATAAATATTCAAAAAACAGTTACTATGAATCTACACATAGTACAGAATAAGCATCCATTAGTTCCACCTGTAGAGTTATTCACCAGAAACTTGGAAATTTAAATGCTACAGAGTTTCTTGGAATATGGGTCCTGGAGGATCTGAGATAGGTCAGACATACAAAATATGTAAACAATAAACTGAACACCAGCTGTCACTGAATAAAAATTCTCTCAAGCTGCACATCAAAGCAAACAATTCAAAATGTGTACTTTGTCAAAGCAGAATGCCTACTGGAATATAGTGTAATCTTCTGAAGAAACTCGAGTTCTAGAAAAAGTTGTTTTGCAGTCCAAAAGAGAGTTGTATGTACTGTGGAAAGGACAGTTCTCAAAAGCTCGTGTAAGGCTTTATTTAAAAAACGTCAAGTTTGTTTATATATTTTGCAAGTAATACTTTTTATAAAGAGAACCTTACGTAATAATAATCAGCTTGTAGTTAGAAACCATGTATTCACTCACATAACACAGGAATAAACCAGGACATACATGTCCAATATTCAAATACAACACTGAAACAAAGTGGACCACTCCAAGCAGGAAACAAGCTTTACAATAAACTTCCTTGTGACATCAAAATTATCAAACATTTCTCAGTATTTAAAGTAGTTGTACATACTTACCTATTGCAGAAGTGTTGTTATAACTTAGCTGAATATCTATCAGGTTAAAATCTAAATGTGTAAGATTATTATTGTAATAAACAGCGCTAGAGGAAAATTTGTGTTGATTGTGTTAAGTGTGGAATAGAAAAGACAGACTGCAAAATTCAAGGATCTGTACACAACAATTTTCTTAATAAATATTCTTTCAGTACAAATAAATACGTATTAGCATAACTAGCAAGAACTGGACTAAAAAATGGTTCAAATGGCTCTGAGCACTATGGGACAACATCTGAGGTCATCAGTCCCCTAGAACTTAGAACTACTTAAACCTAACTAACCTAAGGACATTAAACACATCTATGCCCGAGGCAGGGTTCGAACCTGTGACAGTAGCGGTCGCGCGGTTCCAGACTGAAGCCCCTAGAACCGCTCTGTCACACCGGCCGGCCTTTTAATTTTCAAATTTGTGTCTTTTTTACAAAGAGCTGCAGTTGTAAACTATGGTCACAAACTCACTGCAAAAATTTTAAACTTTTTTAAACTAGATTAATTATTGTAAATTCGTAAGCAGAGTATGGTGTTTTATATTTGTGCCTTTCATGTAAAAAGAGATGATGAAAAGTATGATCACAAAATGTGGTAAGAACATTCTATTGCTTTTATTTCTCTTATTAAGAGTATCAATGCATTTATGTTTTTTGATGTTTAGTCAAAGTTTGAATTAATGTATAATTGTAAGTAATAATTTGTTTACAGCCTTATTGTATGTAAATTTCTGTACATTTCTAATAGATACACAGCTTATAATCATCAAATTAATTCATTTTCTCTCATCACATCTTCTCAAAACACTGGCTTGTCCCATATCAATCTGTATCAATGTACAACAATTATGAAGAGGATCAATAAAACAATACAATTCACTATGATACAAAAGCAAAACCCTGATAACTGTATGTAGTCGAATTAAATCAGGTATGCTGAAGGAATTAGATCAGGAAATTAGACACTAAAAGTAGCAGGTAAGTTCTTCTGTTTGGGCAGCAAAATAACTGAAGCTGGCTAAAGTAGAGGGGATATAACATTTAGTCTGGTATAGGAAGAAAAGCGTCCTGAAAAAGAGGAATTTGTTGACACTGAATACAAATGTAAGTGTTAGGAACTCTTTCCTGGAGGTATTTGTCTGGAATGTATGCTTGTACGAAAGTGAAACGTGGACGATAAGCACTTCAGACAAGAAGAGAATAGCAGCTTTTGCAATTTGCTACTACAGAAGAATGCTGAACATTACATTAGTTGTGGCAAAACGTGACTAAAACAAGAAATCGGTTTATAGTATACATTCTGAGGCACCAAGGGATCGTCAGTTTGTTAATGGGGAGAAATGGTGTGGGGGAGGGGGGGGGCAGAGGCGTAATAATGGCAGAGGGAGACCAAGGGATGAGTACAGTGAAGATATTCAAATGGACGTAGGTTGCAGTAGTTATTTGGTCATGAAGTGACCTGTACAGGATAGAGCACCTTGCAGAGCTGCATCAAACCAGTCTTTGGATTGAAGACCAGAGCCGGCCGTTGTGGCCGAGCGGTTCTAGGCGCTTCAGTCTGGAACCGCGCGAACGCTACGGTCGCAGGTTCGAATCCTGCCTTGGGCATGGATGTGTGTGATGTCCTTAGGTTAGTTAGGTTTAAGTAGTTCTAAGTTCTAGGGGACTGATGACCTCAGATTTTAAGTCCCATAGTGCTTAGAGCCATTTGAACCATTTTTGAAGACCAGACCAGCAGCAACAACAGTAGTGGTAACAAACACTCACGACTTTGGCAACGTCATAATTTGCACAGTATATACTGCCTGACGAAACACAAAGCTCCCAGTAGTGGTTCAGAGGATATGTGACGTTACTGCAGTGATCAAAAAAATCGATTGAAAAATACAAAGATCAATGTGAGCCCATTTATCAGTTTGACGTTGCACCCCCTCTGCACTGAATGCATGCATTGATTAAATTGGGAAGGGTGTATCCTCAACTACACCAAGCATGCCTACAACTGTCATAACTGTTCCTTCATATCCTGGATACTGCCATTCGACTGGAGTCGACGTCCGAATTGGTGTCAAACATATTCTATTATGGACAGATCTGGGGAATTTACTGGCCACAGGAGTAAGTCAACGTCACACAGACCGTTCATAGAGGCACGTGCCACGTCTGGACGAGCATTGTGCTGTTGAAAAATGGCACCATAATGCTGTCGTATGAGAGGTAACAAGAGAGGATGCCGGATATCTGTGCAATATTGTTGTGCCATCACAGTTCTCTCAATCCTACCTGGAAGTCATATCTGATGACTCGACACACGAAGAGTATCACCACTGTGCCTCTACAAAATATTGCAATAATGGGACCTCTCTCCAGGTCACCGCAGTACTCGCCAACAATGGCCATTATGGTTAGTGGAGAACAGAAATTCATCAGTGGACTACTGCGACGCCATTTATCGGCAGTCCTTGCTTCCCACTCACAACACCACTTCGAACACAGCCGTTTCCGTTGTGGTGTAAATGGCAGTCAACATGTGGTAAGGTAATTCCCAGCTACTGCTCTGACCAATGGTGCCGGATACCCAGAATGTTGCAGGGGCCCATCACTTCTTCTTGGATGACAGGCACAGACATGAAGTGGTCATTATGGTTCATTGGTTTGTGGGAGGGGACAAGGCAGCAAGGTTATCGATTCTACCGGACTAGGGAAGGGTGGAGAAGGAAGTTGGCTGGGTGTTTTCAAAGGAACCATCTTCGCCTGGAGGTATTTAGGAAACATGGAAAACCTAAACGAGGATGGCCAGATGTGGGTTTGAACCATCGTCCTCACGAATGCGAGTTCAGTGTGCTACCTCATACAATGTAATGATGTGCTTGGTGTACAGCACAGCGATCGTCCCTTGTCATGAGTCAGATGTGACTATGCCTGCTCTCACATTCCAGTGCAAGCCAATATTGTGCCACAGTCACATCCGAATGCCCACAAATTTGGGTACTGGACAATTCGACCAGCTGGTCAAATGGAGATTCACAATAAGGACCAATTCAAACGTTGTCAGTTGCTGATAACACTGCCTCATACGAATATGTGATATCTCTGTGTCCTTCACCATGATCAAACAACATTTGTTCATGCCACTTATATGCCCTACCAGGCCTGGTACCAACACTAAATACGAATAACACTAATCCACGCTGTTGGCCATTCTACCTTCCACAGAGAACTACAACTCTAATCATTTATGTACTCAGTGGTAGTGAATGCATGTATAAAGTTATACTGACATCAGACCATGTCTTCTAGAGTGCTTCACTGTTTTTAAAAGGAAGTGTATGATTGTTCAACATTACGAGTGTTTTACTTAGCAGTATGTTTGTGAACTCTGGTCTGAAGACTATCTCTATGTGAGCTTGTAAATGAGGACAGTGTTGCTCCATTCAGTCGTTTCCACCTACGTTTGGGGAGTCAGTCTTTTTGTTTTATAGTTTTTTAGTTGAAGCAGCATTCCTTTTCTGTTGTGCCCTTTCTCAGCTTCTTGTAGTTTGCTGGAGCCACCTTTGGACTCACGATTCTTGATGGGCTTGTTGATAGCAGGTAAGGTCAGCGTGGAATCGGGTGCCTTTGCCTGGCTGGAACGTTACCGGTCAGCACATCCACGTAGGAGGTCCTCATATACTGACGTGACAAAAGTCATGGGATACCTCCTAACGTCGTGTCGGACCTCTTTTTGTCCGGTGTAGTGCAGCAATTCCACATAGCGTGCACCCATCAGGTCGTTGGAAGTCCTCTCAAGAAACGTGCAGCCATGCTGCCTCTATAGCCGTCAATAATTGCGAAAGTGTTGCCAGTGCAGGATTTCACGCACGAACTGACCTCCATATTATGTCCCATAAATGTTTGATGGGATTCATGTTGGTCTTGGTTGCCAAATCATTCGCTCGAATTGTTCAGTGTGTTCTTCAAAGCAATTGCAAACAATTGGCATGGCACATCGACATCCATAAAAATTCAGTCATTGTTTGGAAACATGACGTTCATGAATAGCTGCAAACAGTCTCCAAGTAGCCAAACATAATGACTTTCAGTCAATGATCGATTCTGTTCAACCAGAAGACCCAGTGGATTACATGTAAACACATCCCACACCATTATGGAGCCACCACCAGCTTGCCCAGTGCCTTGTTGACTAATTGGGCCTATGGCTTGGTTCATGGGGTCTGGGCCACACTCGAACCCTACCATCAGCTCTTACCAGTGAAATCGGGGCATATATGACCACTCCAGGGTTTCCCAGTCGTCTAGGGTCCAATCAATATGGTCCCGAGCCCAGGTTAGGTGCTGCTGGCGATGTCGTGCTGTTAGCAAAGGCTCTCGCATCAGTCGTCTGCTGCCGTAGCCTGTTAACGCCAAATTACTCCACTCTGTCATACCGGATCCGTTCGTCGTATGTCCCACTTTGATTTCTGCGGTTATTTAACGCAGGGTTACTTGTCTGATAGCACTGACAACTCTATGCAGGCACTTGCATCGGTCGTCTGCTGCCATAGCCCGTTAACCCCAAATTACACCACACTGTCATACCGGATACGTTCGTCGTACGTCCCACTTTGATTTATGAGGTTATTTAACGCGTGGTTGCTTGTCTGTTAGCACTGACAACTCTACGCAAATGCTGCTGCTCTCAGTCATTAAGTGAAGGCCGCCGGCTAATGCTTTATCAGTGGAGAGACGTAATACCTCACATTTGGTATTCTGGGCACACTATTGACGCTGTGGATCTCAGAACACTGAATTCTCTAACAATTTCCCAAACAGAATGTCCCCTGCGTCTAGCTCCAACTACCATCCTCAGTTCAAAGTCAGTTAATTCCCGCCATGGAGCCATAATCATGTCGGAAACTTTTTCACGTGAATCAACTGAGAACAAATTACAGCTCCACCAAAGCACTGCCCTTTTATGCCTTATGTACACAACACTACCGCCATCTGTATGTGTGTGTAGCGCTATCCCATGACGTTTGTCACCTCAGCGCACAAGCAACTAAAAGCTACCCTGTAATAAAAGTAGCTTAGCTCGTAATTTTTAAAAATCTTTGTCATTTTGGAGTCTGTTCACTCACTTCTTTGGCCTTCGACAATTAACACTGAAATCTGGAAATTCGTATATGCCATCTGACGACAATTGTGAAGTGCCCAGAAGATATGGCGGGATGTCAGTGTAACTCCCTATACGTACACACCATCAGTGGGCATGTGAACAACTAGAGTTCCAATTCTCTGTGACAGGTAGTATTGTCAACCAATGCTCTATTGTTGCCTATGTTTAGTATTATTACCAGGCCGTGCAGGTTACATAAGGGGCGCGAACGGCGTCGATGACACGTGGTCTCTGTGAAAGACGCGAAGATGCCGTGTTCTCGTGTGAGACTGAGTTAACAGCAACTGACAGAATTCGAAAGGGGCCTTGTAGAGTCTTGTACCATAGGAATCAAGGGAGAGGATGTTTGGTAGCCAGTATCATTTTTCTACACCACAACTGCATAAACAGGAAGCTACTTATCTTTAAGAGAGTTCATGAGTTTTGGTAAAAGCTCATCTGTAATAGTCCATGTTAGCCTCAAAAATGGTTCAAATGGCTCTGAGCACTATGTGGCTTAACTTCTGAGGTCATCAGTCGCCTAGAACTTAGAACTAATTAAACCTAACTAACCTAAGGACACCACACACATCCATGTCCGAAGCAGGATTCGAACCTGCGACCGTAGCGGTTGCTCGGCTCCACACTGTAGTGCCTACAACTGCACAGCCACTCCGGCCAGCCACGTTAGCCTCATTGCTGGTGAAGTACAAGTCCCGCTACAAACACTATGCTGGTCGCAGTGTACTGACAGGCATCAGGTTGGAGTGTGAGTTAATGCATGCTGCCCTTAACACCACAACACAATCAGCTAGAGTGGCGCTGCGACCACGAAAAACGGATTGCAGATGAATGGCATTGCATTGTGTTTAACAATGAATTGCAGCTCTACACTACACTGGATGGGCCTATTTAGCTAGTGTTGTGGTGGCCTGGGGACAGGTTTTAGAGAGGCACCAGTGGTGTTAGTCCGTGCATCATTTGGTGGCGTGACATTGGGTATGACGTCAGGCTGTGCTACCATAAGCTGTCGCCAGCACATCGATAGGCAAAGATGAAGTGCGAAGGTTGATATTAGGTGCTGGATCAAGGGCACCTATCACTAGAGAGGTCAGAGACACACTGACAAGAAACATGCCACCAACGCCCTCTCGATAACAAGTAATTAGGCCACTGCCACTGACTGGAGGGCCTCGCTCACTCACTCATCGAGTCTGGCGTCTGTCAGTACAATTGCTGAGCGGGCTCAGTTCATGTCACAGCCTACAACAGTACCTAGCTACCAGATTAGTGCCTATAACGGGGCTGGCAGTGGGACTAAAGTTTGTCCGCTAGTCTCTATGTCCTGTGTGCATGATGTTGACATACTCCCATAGCCAGTAAGTTCGCCAGCTGTGTCCGTGACAGTGTATGACTGTGTGGGACCAGCTCGAACGTCAACCCTGTTCCTGTACCAATGTACCAGATATCAAAGTCCAGTCAGAACAGTTATGGGCTAGACGTTATGATACCCATCCCAACCGAATCAGTGCATGCATCCAGGAAAGACGTGGTGCAATATCATGCTTATAAATGGGTTTCTACCGTCAAGTTCTTTGCAAATTTGACTCGATTTTCATTTCCTCCTCCCCTTCCAGATGTTCCACTTCTTTTTGTCATGAAGTGTATCCTCGAAGTTATTTCGATGTCTGCATAAACATCTACAATGAAGCGCCAAAGGAACTGGTATAGGCACGTGTATTCAAATACAGAGACATGTAAACAGGCAGAATACGGCGCTGAGGTCGGGAATGCCTATATAAGGCAACAAGTGCCTGGCACAGTTGTTAGATCGGTTACTGCTGTTACAATGGCATGTTTAAAGTGAGTCTGAATGTGGTGTTATAGGCAGCACACGAGCGATGGGACATGGTATCTCTGAGTTAGCAATGAAGTGGTGATTTTCCCATATGACCATTTCACAAGTGTGCAGTGAATATCAGGAATTGTTTAAAACATCAAATCTCCAACAGGGCTGCAGCCAGAAAAAGATCCTGCAAGAAAGGGACCAATAACGATTGAAGAGAATCGTTCTATGTGACAGAAACGCAACCCTTCGGCAAACAGATTTCAATGCTGGGCTGTCAACAAGTGTCAGCGTGCGAACCATTCAACGAAACATCATCGGTATCGGCTTTCGGAGCCAAAGGCCCACTTGTGTAACCATGATTACCGCACAACACAAAGCTTTACGCCTCGCCTGGTCCCGTCAACACCGACATTGGATTGTTGATGACTGGAAACATGTTGCCTGGTCGAACGAGTCTCGTTTGAAATTGTATCGAGCAGATGAGCATGTACGGTTATGGAGACAACCTCATGAGTCCACGGACCCCGCATGTCAGCAGGGGACTGTTCAGACTGGTAGAGGCTCTGTAATGATGTGCTGCGTGTGCAGTTGGAGTGATATGGGACCCCTGATACGTCTAGATACGACTCTGACAGGTCTGATCACCTGCATCCATTCATTTCCGTTGTGCATTACGACGGACTTGGACAGTTCCAGCAGGACAATGCGAGAGCCCAGGCGTCCATAATTGCCACAGAGTGGCTCCAGGGACACTCTTCTGAGTTTAAACACTTCCGCTGGCCACCAAACTCCGCAGACATGAACATTATTGAGCATACCTGGGATGCCTTGCAACATGCTGTTCAGAAGAGATCTCCACTCTCTTGCACTCTTACGGATTTATGGATAGCCCTGCAGGTTTCATGGTGTCAGTTCCCTTCAGCACTACTTCAGACATTAGTCGAGTCCATCTTACGTTGTGTTGTGGCACTTCTGCCTGCTTGCGGGGGCCCTTCACGATATTAGGCAGGTGTACCAGTTTCTTTGGCTCTTCAGTGTATAAACACATTCTTTGGAAAAAACCTTCGATATATCGAACTGAGATGCCGTGTCAATTTTGTTCATAAACTCTTTCACCTGGAACTTGAAAGCTTCTATTTTCTTAACTCGCTTTGTTGTATCAACAACTCTCCCACATTCAGTTCTCATTTTTCAGGATAAGATACAGAGCTCTTATTCAAGGCATTTCTTGAACACAAACTAAAATCATATGACATGATCTGATATGAGATCTATTTTCCATTTCACTTATTCTGTGAAACTGTAGCTCCGTAGCTCAGTCCTGCTACAGTCCTCAGACGTCTATGGTCAGATAGCATTGTTTGCTACAGCAACCGCTGGCCGACCTTCGAGATCCTACAACACAGCAGCACTGTTGCCACATAAAGCATGTTTACGACAGACGTCTGTTCGGCAGTAGTCGTTTCTTTATGATGCTACTTGCACGAAATGACGTAGGAAAGACATAGTGAAACAGCATCCGTTTACAGTAGTGGGCAGAGGAAAAGGCTTCCTCGAAGATAGAAGATATGAGGAGTATTCAGTAAGTAATGCAAAAACGTTTTTTTCTGAAGGCAGTTTGGTTTTATTCAGAATTCCAATTCACCATATTATTCCCCACTCATTTGGTTACAAAACCCTATTTTTCAACACGATCTGCATTCAATGCGATGGCCTTATGCCACGTTCTACACTACACTGGATGGACATCTTTGGCGAGTGTTGTAATGACCAGGGCAGAGGTCCCATTCTTCCAATGTTTTAGAAAGGCACAGCGGTATTACTCCACGCATCATTTTGTGAGGAGCTGTCGGGTATGACTTCAGGCCAGGTAGTGCTTGAGGGAACTCTTGACAGCACAACAGTGTGTCACGGACATCCCACATCCTCATGTGTTACCTCACTTGCAGCAGAATTGTGGTGCCATTTTTCAACAGGACGTGTATCAGTCTACCAGTAGACGTCAGAGCCAACGTCTTGTTGCATCAGTACTTTCCTCATCATCCACAAACTCTTCCAGCAGACTGAATCCTTCATTGGGCCAAAGAGATGGAAGTTGGAAGTCCAAGATCCGGGTTGTACAATTGATGAACAGTTCAACGACGTTTTGTGAGCTTGTAGATGGGTGTGTTAGCACTACCAATAGAGACGTCCAGTTGAGCAGCGAGGTGTTCGATTGTGATCCGTCGATCACCTCGAATGAGAGTGTCCGCACCTTCCAACATTGCAGGAGCCACAGTTCTGTGCGCCCTGAAGCCACGCGAGAGAACTGACAGATCTATGCGGTGCAGTTGCGATGATAATAGACGCCTTGCCCAATGACTCATGGTACTTTTGTCCACTGACAGATCTCCATAGACATTCTGCAAATGCCTAAGAATATCTCTATGCTCTGGTTTTCCGCCAAAAGAAACTAAATGACAATTCTCTGCTCCTCCATTACAGAAACCATTTTGAAAGCTATGCATAGCTTTGCCACCTGTCAGAGCTTCATCAAACTGTAGGGGCAAAAGCTGGAATATTCCACGAAGCCCAACAGTAAACTCAGCATTTCTTTCAATCGAAATTGGCCAAGAAAATTGCATCATTTGTTTAATGCTCCTCATAGGACCTTCTCTGGTTAGTGCTTACAAGGGGAAGTGATCAGACATGACCAACCGATTTCGCAGTTCACTCGTATACAACCTAAAATGAAAGACTAAGATATTTTAGTTAAACACTCCATTGTTTTTGAGAAAACCATTGCTAAAGTTAATGATGCCCAAGCGACTCAAAATTGACGGGATCAGTAGGAGCAGTTTTCATAATGACACGATAAGAGATCCGCAAACACATATTTTCCTAGAAATCGAGGAAAGAAACTTCTGCGACTGCCGCTTTTAAGAAAACCACCTATAAAGTTCATGACTCACAAGCGACTCAAAACTGACAGGATCAATACATGACTCAAAACTGAACGATTTTCGTACTGAAACGATATGGGGTTCGTAAACACAAATTTTCCTAGAAATCGAGGAAAGAAACTTGTACAACTGCCGCTTATGTACCCTCAAGATAAACGCTGCTCAACAAAAGCGACGCTGGTGTAGCGACCAAGGTCTTTGACTGGCGAGGAGAGAACCTGTGCTCGATTTCGAAATTCATTCTGGATTTTTATTTTCATTGGTATTTTTTCCATCTCCATATTGGTAGAAACAGGGCGGTTAATAAGGCAAACAAGTCAATAAAGAATAACGACAAGGTAGGCAAATAAATTTGTCTAACAAAAATGGCTCTGAGCACTATGGGACTTAACATTTGTCTAACAGTTTGGATTATTAAATAATTATAATTTTAATCTTGATCGCTTTACAATCACTCTCTCTGTTACATGTCCTCGCTTCCCTTCACTTCCTTGTCACATCGCTATTCATTTGTTTACCTTATGAACCCTCCTACTCTTAACAATTTCGAAACGTGCAAAGATACAAACAAAAAAAACTGTGGAACAGATTTGGGAGTCGAACAAATATTCGCTGCACCCCAGCAAGATGCCTTGGTGTTTTACGCCAAAGGTGCGTTCGATGAACAATTTATACATTATAGGTATATAAGCGGCAGTCGTAAAAGTTTCTTTCTTCAATTTCTAGGAAAAGATGCATTTGCGGATCCCATATACACTGAAGTGCCAAAGAAACTGGTATACAGGCATGCGTATTCAAATATAGAGATATGTAAACAGTCAGAATACGGCGCTGCGGTCGGCAACGTCTGTATTAGACAACAAGTGTCTGGCTCAGTCGTTAGATCGGTTACTGCTGCTACAATGGCAGGTTATCAAGATTTAAGTGGAGGAATCCAGTAAAACATCAAATCTCCGACATCGCTACGGCTGGAAAAATATCCTGCAAGAACGGGACCAACGACAACTAAAGAGAATTAAATGGCTCTGAACACTATGGGACTTAATATCTGAGGTCATCAGTCCCCTAGAACTTAGAACTACTTAAACCTAACTAACCTAAGGACATCACACATATCCATGCCCATGGCAGGATTTGAACCTGCGACCGTAGTGGTCACGCGGTTCCAGACGGAAGCGCGTAGAACCGCATGGCCAAAGTGCCCGGCTAAAGAGGGTCGTTCATCGTGACAGAAGTGAAACCCTTCCGCAAATTGCTGCAGATTTCAATGCTGGGCCATTAACAAGTGTCTGTGTGTGAGCCATTCAATGAAACATCATCGATATGGGCTTTCAGAGCTGAAGGAACACTTGTGTACTCTTGATGACGGCACAAGACAAAGCTTTATGTCACACCTGGGCCCGTCAACGATGACATTGGACTGTTGATGACTGGAAACATGTTGCCTGGTCGAACGAGTGTCATTTCAAATTGTATCGAGCAGATGGACGTGTACAGGTTCAGAGACAACCTCATGAATCCATGGACCCTACATGTCGGCAGGGGACTGTTCAAGCTGGTGGAGGTACCGGTGTGGAATGTGTGCAGTTGGAGTGATATGGTACCCCTTATACGTCTAGATACTACTCTGGCAGGTGACATGTACGATAAGCTTCCTGTCTGATCGCCTGCATCCATACATGTCCATTGTGCATTCCGATGGACTTGGGCAATTCCAGCAGGACAATGCAACTCCCTACACATCCGGAATTGCTTTAGACTGGCTTCAGGAACACTATGCCGAGTTTAAACACTTCCGCTGGCCACCAGAATCCCCAGACATGGACGTAATTGAGCATATCTGGGATGCTTTGCCACATGCTGTTCAGAAGAGATCTCCAGCCCTTGGTACTCTTACGGATTTATAGACACCCCTGGAGGATTCATGGTGTCAGTCGCCTCCAGCACTACTTCAGACATTAATCTAGTCCATGCCACATCGTGTTGTGGCACTTCTGCGTGCTGGTGGGGGGCCTACACGATATTAGGCAAGTGTACCAGTTTCTTTGGCTCTTAAGTGCATGATGGTGAAAAATGCTCGGTTTTCAATTATCTATCGAACCTGTCACTTTTGAGTTGATTGGGTGTGATGGATTTTAGGGGTGGTTTTCTCTCGGTTGGTTGTGTCTGAAACTTTCCCCTTGTTAGTCCCATATTACCATATTACACTGTGAACTTTGCCAAATATCTTTTATAAAAGACATCTTATGCAGTCTTTGACGGCGTACTTGGGGACTTGTGTCTTATCTTTTATACAAGTTAGAGCTTGTTCATGGCTTTTATAAAAGGCATGTCATAGAGCTTTTGACAGCGTACTACAGGCCTCAAACCATCTTTCTTCCTTTTCCTGTCAGTTTTTGCGCTGCCCAGTCCTGCGCTCAGAAGGGACCTATCTCGCCACACCCTTATCATGGGCATGATGTTAGAGCCTGAACAGAGTTTATTAGTCCAGTAAAAATATCTGTTTCCCAATAATTAGTTGTTTGACACTAATGGCCTCAGGAAGTCAACACTTCTAGTTTCCAATATTTAAATATAGGATGTGAGTACCTTCTTAGTCAGTCCAATATTTCTTCTCCTCCTTCACTGCACATTTGTTATAGTGTGTAAATGAGCCAATATGTTTAAAAGTAAGTCATAGCCTGACAACACCCGTATCAAAAAAAGGTGGAGCGTTTTTCATGGGAGCAAATGCACATGATGTATGACTATTATAAGTACACACAAAAAGGGCGGCTAGAGTGCAATAAAAACAAACATAGGTCCAGAAACCAATCGGTTCCCCGATATATACATAAACACCTTAAATACAGTCTCTGAGGATTCAAACTGAAAATATGCACTTCAGGACACATTACGACAAACGCCCGATATGGTCACCATTCATGTCAACCAAGGCTCAGCATGTCTCCTCACCGATACATTAAAAAATCCCAGTCGTGTACCACAATCATTGACAGCCATACACAATGCATTGCCAGAGTTCATCGACACTGTCAAGGAGGCAGGGAGAAACCAAAGATTTTAAATAACCCCACCCAAAAAAGTCCAACTGATTCCAGTTGAGGGATCCGAGATGCCATGGTATTGGCAAACAATGAGCGACACACTAGTTGTCAGAGACCAACAGGAAAATACTCCTGTTGGAGCACAAAAAGGTGAATATCTTTATCTTTCAAAGACTCTGATAGAGAACTGGGGAAGCAGCTGGCTCAGCCCTCATTCCATCTTCCTCTCCAAAACATTTGGCAACTGAACATATTTGCACTCTATTAACATATAACTTTGTAAAGCATTTGACCCAGCCTGTCTTTGTAGTTATGCCTTCATACTCAGCATCATTTCTGTTAAATCATTTATTCAATGTCAGTTTACAGTCTTTCCAGAACTTAACAAAGTATTCTCCCCGTGCTTCAATGCACCGCTGTCAACGCTTCATCCAATCACTGAAGTCTTCAATGGGAATCTTCTTTAGTGCAGTTGTCAAGCTGCTTTTACCGCCTATAATGCCCCACCTTGAGTTCCTTTATTGGTTCTTTTGATCCTTGGGAACAAAAAAAAAAAAAAAACCTCTGGTGCCAGATTGGGGCTGTATGGCAGCTGGGGCAGCGCTGACACACCCATCTTGGCCAGGAACTTGGATACAATGAGCACAGTGTCCGTTGACGTGTTGTCACGGTGCAAGATCCAACTGTCGCAAATTTCTTTTCGGATGCATCGAACCCTATTGTGCAGCTGTTTGAGTACTTCACAGTAAAACCCCTTGTTAACCATATGTCCTTGTGGCTCAAAACTTTAAAAGTGGTCTATGTGGTGCCTGTATATTTAATAGGATCGTGCCACACAGGCAGCGGCATCTATTGAATAATAATCATTTTATCCATAATTGCTGGTGTCTGCATTCATTGTAAAAAACCTTTTGTCATTACCATATTAATATTATTTTGATGATTTCACATGCTCCAAGAGATGTATCAGGAAATTGTGCACACATTGTTTGAAAGCAGAATGACCGATTGCTTATTGCACATCCTCTTAGCATCATAGTCTCAACAAGTCAAACCTGCAGACTTATTTTTACAAAGTCTGAATTAATATTTATTACCACTTTTTATGTGGAAAAGCATACAGTATTTTCACAGACAATGAGCTTTCAACTTGTGATGATGTTCAATAGCCGCCAGGCCCTGATACTTCAAAAGATCATTGTACACAATTGTATGGGTATTTAATGACAGGAATTCAGTACAACAGAAAATTTGATTGTACCTTGATGTGTGTCATATTATTAACCACATTGTGCCATCGCATTTGTGGTGTATCTTTCCCAAGGCAAACCTATATTCATGTGTTAGATCATTTCGGCAGGATTTAAATATTTCTCTTAGTTTTATCGGCCAGAAAGAAAAGGTATGTTACAACGATATGTTACAATCCCAACCAGCAGAGGGGGTGTGCTGTAACTACTGAGTATATCTATCAGCAGGTTTAGACAACTAAATGCTGTTAGCCTCATTTTGCTGTGACCATTAGTACCGAGCTATATCAGATCAATCACAAAGGGGCAATGAAAGAGCTTGAAAAATAGTGTGTGTGTGTGTGTGTGTGTGAGAGAGAGAGAGAGAGAGAGAGAGAGAGAGAGAGAGAGAGAGAGAGCAGGGGGTGGGGGGTGGGGGGAATTCAGCTACAAACTTGGAAAAACTTTTCCAGGGACATTTCAATCGCTAAGCCAAGCATATGGAAAGCATGGATAAAGCGTCTCTTCATCCGAGAAAAGCAAGCATGAATCAGTCAAGATCAAGGTGGTGCAAAGACACTGTCCATCAGGATTTGTATGACATCTTCAGATGGTACACGAGGAAGTCTACCAGGGAATTTTAGCACATTTTTGAATGCTGTGCACAGGAAGAGACTCGAAGTGTGGGAAAACCAGACTTGGATGTTGCTTTGTGACAAAGTGCTGACTCATGCATTGCTCCTTGTCCACAAATATCTGCCAAAACATCAGACTCCCATTGTGCCTCATTCACCCTATTCTCTGGACCTGACCCTAGCAGAATATTTCCTTTATGTTGGAATCCACAGGACTGCCTTGCACAGCAACCAGTAGATATACAAATTGAAGACTACAGTGGTCAGTGACAAATACTTTGACTACTGCAGACTGATTTCGACTACAGAATAGGAGTCATCAGTGCATACATCAGCCAGCCGGGGTGGCAGATCGGTTCTAGGCACTACAGTCTGGAACAGTGCGGCCGCTACGGTCACAGGTTCGAATCCTGCCTCGGGCATGGATGTGTGTGATGTCCTTAGGTTAGTTAGGTTTAAGTAGTTCTAAGTTCTAGGGGACTGATGACCTCAGGAGTTAATTCCCATAGTGCTCAGAGCCATTTGAACCATTTTGCATACATCACACAATTTTGTCACATCAAACTTCAGCATAAACACACATCTTTCAAATTACAATACATGGTCACACCTATAAACATAATGAGAAAATGAAGCAGCATATCTGATAGAATACAAACATGAACTTTAACATTCAGACATGTCCAAAAGAACAGATACCATCTTCATTTAGTTTACAAAGCTGATCATCAAACTAAACTGAGTCAATAAATGTGAAGAGAAATGAAAACTAAACACTACAGTGTTGTGTACATAATTTAATAACAGTTCAGCACAATCATTACCCACAGGAAAGAAGATATAACAAAGTAAGCAGGATCTATACCATCTACTATTATTGCATTACGATTAACAATTACTTTTTTTTCTTTGTGTCATTTTTCACTTGCATCCAATTATTTACTTTCTGCATATACAGCATATGCCCAAATATTTTTCAGACCATATTCCATGCAAATTTATTATTCAGAGCACACATTTTAATATGCTGAGCACATCAGTGTATTTAGTTTATCAGGAAACCATATCAATTAAAAGCAATGAATAATTGATACTTACTATTGAGAATAATAATAAAAATTGATCGGGTATTCAGAGATTTTGGACTTACTGACAGCTATCATCAGAAAGCAATGACTCCAGACTGCACTGTAACATGTTTCAGTTTCATTAAATTAACTGGCTTGAGAGATAAGTGCAATCAAAGTTTAAATAGACCAAACATTTCTGCTGCCTTTTATACCATTATGCCTTCTGGATTCCTAAGTCTGACACTACACTTTCGTTGCCCTATTTTTATGGACCAAATGTCATAGACAACCTTTCAAAGATTAGATTGGTTGGTTTGGGGAGTAAAGGGATCAAACTACGTGGTCATCAGTCCCCAAAGATTAGAATGAAAATTTTATGACACTTGTGAGACAGAGGCATGTGAACCAGATCGCAAAGTTACAAGCTGCCCTTCTCTTTTATCATCATCATACACTCTTGGCTACGTCATCCTCATCTTGCTCACACTGTTTTGGGGTGTTAAAATGTCAACTGTAGAAAAGTCTGTAACTTTCAACTGTTCAGCAGAATTTAATCATTTAGTTATTTCCAGATTTTTTGCCTCTTCACAGACTGGCAACCTTTTGATTAAATTATACAATAGGTTATCATCCTCCCTCATTGCCAAATCTTCATCTTCTGTGCTAGGCCTCCTTTACGGTAAAATTTCTCCCCACGACTTAGAAACTGTATCTGACTATCTTGCTCCAAGACTCACTGATCCAGTTAATCAAGTGTTTCACAGTCAGACTCCTACAATGCCTTCACTGTCATCAAAATTGCAAGACTGATTGCAGCAATAGCTAACGATACTTTTTCTTCGGGCATTCAAAACACCCTGATACATCGGCTGAATCAGACTGGTAACATTTTGTAGGAGAAACAAGGAGCAGATCCCGTCACACTGCAGTTCTTCTACACTTGGATGTGAGAATGCATTATTCACTATCAAAATAACTTTGCAGGGCACTCCATTTTGGTTTTAAGAACTTTTTGCACTCTGGTACAAATGATTTTAAAAATCAACTATTAAGGATATCCTGATTCATCCAACCGTTATTTTGATGTATGTAGACAACTGGAAGAGCTGACATGATTACAGAATGCTGTTTGCTTGGCAGACCTCCCAATCACAACCAGCTTTACTCTGTGGTTTCTAGCTGCATTTGAAGCTGCCATATCTGAGTAACTCTTCAATTTTTTTTTTCCCCCAGAAGCACTTTTTTCTTTATGAGAAGCAATTGTTCTTGCAACAACATTTTGAAATTTAAATCAGTTTTGTTGCAGTCGTAAATTTGTTCATTAGATAAATTTTCTTCAGTTATGATTTTTTTGAATTTTATTGTAAAGTCCAAAACCGGAGAGTTTTTCTCGCAAACATCTAGCAGAAACATTCCACATTATATCTTGAACTTGCCGAGCCAGCCCACACTAGTGGCGAGACTGTCATCTCCCTCCTGTAGGTCTTTTTCCTGCAAGATTGAAACAGAAATCAGAGCCCCCTTTTTTCTTTGTTGCATAAACCACATCAACACGGTCTCAGTTGTTTCTCAAAGTCCAACTTCTTTATAGATTTTTGGTTGACAGATTCTTCAGAGCATTTCTTTGAAGAAAACTATTCCAATTTAAGTCAGTTTCTTCACCATTCACCAATAGTAACTTCGTTGGCACTCTATTCGAGAGCATTTTTTTATTGTTCCTCCTTTGTCAAGATGTTTCAAAACGTCATTTTCAACAAGATTGCTAGTTTAAACAATAAAAAACAGGGACAAGCAAGTGTGTGGTGCCATGGACACAGGCACAACAAAGGGGACTGGGTGGTTTGACAAGTGTTGTGCTATGGGCAGGGCAGCAATTCTGCCACCTAATTGTTATGTTTTTCTTATGTGAATAAAAGCAGTTTATGTATCGCGACACATATTTTGTCTAAATTTATTGAAGTCTCTTCAGTGACCTGAAACAAATGCACTTTTATTTACATGCAACACAAAGGGAGTTACACAACGCTATAGACTATACTCCATGTTAGTCAGTCACTACAATAAGCAAGTAATAAAAACTTTGAAGTTTGCCCATCCCATTATAATTCTGTCAGTGAATGCTGCCATGGTTGAAACATCAGTTCAATGGAATGGACAGTGTATTTAAAAGAGGTAATAAGTTGAACATAAACAAAAACAGTTATGTTGGACAATGCTGAGGGAATTAGATTAGATTAGGAAGTAAGCTGAAACTATGTGAAGATTTTGCTATTTGGGCAGCAAAGTAACACCCAATAGCAGAAGGATAGAGCAAGGAAAGCTCTTCTGTAAAAGAGAAATATCTTGCCATCAGAGGAGTCTTTTCTGGAAGTACTTGGAGTGTAGTCATATATGAAAGTGAAAAGTACTGACAAGTAAAGACCATAAGCTTTATTGAACAGTGAAGTTTGGAAACTCGTGGAGTTGAAGCACTACACAAGCACATGAACGTTTGTCGTTTGTTATCTGAACTTTCAAAAAATTTTTACAGTGTTTGCCTTCAGAAACGAATAGTAAAGGTGAATTGTTAAAGAATAAAGTAATTGATATCATACAATGATTTGTAAAAACATACAGGTCAGTCAGCAAGAATAATGCATAGAATGGACAGTATTGAGAATAACTACATAGGTGAGAATAAACTTCCACTCTGCAGTGGAGCATGCACTTACTTATAAGATCCTGGGAGATTAAAACAGTACGATGGGCTGCGGCTCAAAGCTGCGACCTTTGTCTTTTGCAGGAAAATGCTATACCAACAAGTTATTCGAGCATGACTCATGACCCGCCCAATAGTCAAGCCTGTCCAGGTAACAGGTGTGAGTGCTGATACAATATAAATGAGGCTGATGCAAATTTGTTTATTTACTGAATACCTTCAGTTACCAGCAGCAACTTAAAAGTGGGGCCCATTTGACAGTACAGGCATCTGCACAGATTACTTCCACTGCTCCAATCATTCCTGCACATCTTTTCCATGAAGCTGCGTATGTGTTGCACCATTTTTGTCTTTCATTGGAGGGCAACAATACATCTGTAGTAATCTTCTTATTCATTGCCACTGAGTTGACAGAGTTTATAAAACGTGCCATAGCATAAATGACATGTTCAAGGTTGAAAAACAGTTGTCACCATAACAAATTGTTCCTTGGGACTACAAGCAGTCTAGTTTTCTTTTAGTCAGTAAGCATATGGATACGAAACATATTGCGACAAAAAAGGTGAAGCATGCAGAAAGAGAGGAGCAAATGAAAGTTCATGTGTTGAAAGAGCATGTGATGTTATTTCAATGATTACAATATCAAATGAAATTTCCAAATAACTTAGCCGTATAAGCACCCATTTGTAAGTATGACGTCGCACCCCTTCTGGCCTGGATGCACCCACTGATTTGGCTTGGAATGGTGTCATAAAGCCACTGTATCCCCTCCTGAGGCTAGCTGGCTCACAACTCTTGTAACTGATCTTCGATATCATGGATACTGGATATGGGACTCAGTAACATCTAAGCTGGTCCCACCCAAGTTTCATAGGGGGCAGATCTAGGAAACTTGGTGGCCATGTGAGTACATCAAGGAAGGAAGGAAGATTAGAGTTTACCAACCTGTCTACACTGAGGTAATTTGGAATACCAAAAGTATGGGGAAGGGAACTGGAGTGTGCTTCCAAAGAAAGCATTCCAGTATTTACTTTGGGTGATTTAGGGAAATAATGGAAAACCTAAGACAGGATGGCTGCACGGGGATTTGAATCGTCATCCTGAATGTGAGTCCTGTGTGCTAGCCAAGCAGACAGTTCGGAGCGACACATGCCGTGTGTAGGTGTGTTATTCTACTGTTGAAAAATGCCAGCACAATACTGTCCCATGAGAGGTAATGCGTGAAGATACAGGATATCTGTGAAATACTGTTCTGCCGTCAAGAGTTCTCTCACTCACTCACTACCAGTCCTGAGCTGTAGTTGTACCCAAAGGCTTCCCACAATGTGATGGTGCTAGGTGTAATACTGTCGTGACTCTTCAAAACATAGGAAGAATGTGACCTCTCCCCTGGTCCCCACATACTCGTCAACAGTGGTCATCCGAAGGAGTGCAGAACTGCAATTCATTGCTATTCGTCAGCTGTCCATGCTTTGTGGTCACACCACCGTTCCAAGCACAGCTATTTGTGTTGTGCTGTTCCTGGCAGCCTACACAGGGGATGGCAATTCCACTGTCCGGTTGCTGCTGGTCTCATACCAATAGTGTGGGATGACACAGTATGAGGCAGGGAGTTCATTTGTATGTAACACAGCTGTAGTGGAAATGTTTGTATCAGGATTCTATACTTCTGTACAACCTGACATGTCTAATACCATTCTGTTAAATGACAAGACCAATAAATATTATTATCACCACCACTGCTACTACTATTACATCCAGGTAACAAAGAAAACACACACAACAGTATATAAATATTTATTTATAAAAAAAAATCTGTAAATACAGAAGCAAACTGGCCTTTCAACACATGCAAAATTATTGCACAGAGCTCACAAATGTGCTCTGTGTAAGCTACATATGCTTCTGGTAAAACTTTACGGATAACAGAAATCACAATTTAAAAAAAAGAAAGAAAACATCACAGATTGTCTTTATGGTAACAGTGGAGAGGCACAAATTTTACATCACAGTTTTGTACACTGGCTTAAAACTGGGTAGCACAGAGTTTCAATTATTCAGTATGTTCCTTAGTAAATACAAGTCAGACATTTGTACTTTCCTGTGCCTCGTAGTTTTGGTTTCCACTTGTTTTTAACACGCATGGAATGGTCGTCGAGATATGGTGAACTACCGAACTAGTGATTCTGGCCGCATCATAAAGAAATAGCTTTTATTACTTAGGAACAAGATACCATCCACAGCACAAGATGCTATTTGGGGTAATTGACACAGACACACTTTCCAGTTGCAGAAAAAGCATCCACTCCTGTCCTTTTTCTGCGCGAATATAGGCTTAGCAGATACCTGGACTGTCGGTGTGTGTGTGGAAGACTGCTATGTCGGGGTCTTCAGTATCGCAGGTAACTAGGACGTCACGGAACTTGTCCAGAAGCTGGAGCAGTGTGGATCGGCGCAGGTTCTCCTGGTACATGATCTCTTCCAGGTGGTGTTCTCCACGCAAATAGCCTGCCCTGTCGACAGAAAACAAAGTGTGATATAATTCTGTTGATGTCTCTGCACTTTATGTCAATCTGAGATCAATTGCAAGCATTCCTATTAGGCCTAATCACTGCTCAGATCATATGATCTTTGATCGTGATAGCCTAAACTTTTGTATACTGAAAGTTGGGTTTCATATACCCTAACAGACATTTTTGTTTTCAAATTACCTATCTCAATTCGTATCAGTCAGACGAAGGCCAGAAAAACAAAAAGTCTTCAATGTAAGCAGTGCTCAGTGTTTCTCAGTTCACTAGCAAAATATCAAGTCCATAAGAAATAAAATGAAACAGGCTACTGATAGCTCACTTGTTTGCATAACAGAACAATGGTGTGGGGGATCTCAAATAACACATGTAGCTCCAAACTCATAACATGTCATTATACTAGACATTCTTGAAAAATAAATCACAAATGGCTGTTGTATGATCCTTTTATAGTACTACTGGTTTCCAAATATTCGAACTGCATCTTCAGGTACATCTAAATAAAGAAAGATAGTACATGAGTGATTTAGGATATAAAACTTCCAAATTCCTTTTTAGAAATGGCAAGAATCTACAGAGAATAAAACATGATGCTCGATATATGATGCATAACTGACAAAAGCAAATATAAATACAGTAGTCAACTTATTTTCAGATCATTTACATGAAAAAGTTGAACGCATTGGATGTCCCATTATTCCCAGTCAAAATGGCTATAAAAGCAGGTCACCTCAGAATGTACAATAAAGTTGTAGAACAAGGGAAATGGGCTTAAAGATGAACAGTCATATTAAATAGTAGTTGCGATCAAACGACAAGACAGAGTGAAAAGCACAAAAAAAGCACAACAGAATAAAATCAGAATTGAGAAATAAATGGTAAAGAGATGCAAAATAAATAAAACGACTCATATCGGAACAGAACTGATGCACATCGGTAAAAAGCATCGCAGGTAGCTGCTAGCAGAATACTGAGCATGTGCGCGAGTGACAAGTAAACAGTGGACACGGCTTACCCAGAAGAGAAAGAAAACTGTAAACAATTTCAATTTGGGGAGGCGTCCTGAAAATACAAATATAATGTTAAAAAGTATGGTAATTACTTGGAGGGCTAGAGGTAGCATCTCTGATTCATAATCAAAATGTCTTCGGTCCCGTGTTCGAATCCTGCTACTGCTTAAATTTTGATTAATAATCAGCATTGGTGGCCGAAGGCTTCCGGCCTAAGAAGTCACCCTCATTCTGCCAACGGCCTTATCAAAGAGGGCGGAAGAGCGGGCAGAGGTTCAGGGCACTCTCTTGTCCTAGCGGTAGAAACTGCCCCTAAAGGCGGAAGAATCAGCAATGATCAATAGCATGACGATGCAGAAGGCAATGGAAACAACTGCATTAAAGACATGTAAAGTGTATCCACAGGACATGTGGCCTGTAACTGAAGAAGTGTCATGATGATCTCTCCATTGGCAAAAGATTCCGGAATAATCCTCCATTCAGATCTCCAGGAGGGGACTGACAACAGGGAGGTTACCACGAGAAAAAGATTGAGTAGGCAACGGAAGTATAATGTTCTAAGAGTTGGGGCATGGAATGTCAGAAGCTTGAAAGTGGTAGGGAAACTAGAAAATCTGAAAAGGGAAATGCAAAGGCTCAATCTAGATATAACAGGGGTCAGTGAAGTGAAGTGGAAAGTAGACAAGGATTTCTGGTGAGACGAGTATAGAGTAATATCAGAAAATGGTATAAAAGAAGTAGGATTTGTTATGAATAGGAAGGTAGGGCAGAGAGTGTGTTACTGTGAAAAGTTCAGTGACAGGGCTGTTCTTACCGGAATCAACAGCAAACCAACACAGAGGACAATAGTTCAGGTATACATGCCGATGTAGCAAGCTGAAGATGATGAGATAGAGAAAGTGTATGAGGATATTAAAAGGGTAATACAGTAGTTAAGGGGGATGAAAATCGAACAGTCGTGGGAGACTGAAATGCAGTTGTAGGGGAAGGAGTAGAAGAAAAGGTTACAGGAGAATATGGGGTTGGGACAAGGAATGAGAGAGGAGAAAGGCTAATTGAGTTCTGTAACACATTTCAGCTAGTAATAGCAAATACACTGTCCAAGAATCACAAGAGGAGGAGGTATACTTGGAAAAGACCATATGATACGGAAGATTTCAGTTAGATTACATCATGGTCAGACAGAGAATCCGAAACCAGATACTGGATTGTAAGGTGTACCTAGGAGCAGATATAGACTTAGATCATAATATAGTAGTGATGAAGAGTAGGCTGAAGTTGAAGACATCAGTCAGGAAGAATCAATACGCAAAGAAGGGGGATACGGAAGTACTACAGAATGACATGATACAGTTGAAGTTCTCTAAGGCTATAGCTACAGCAATAAGGAATAGTTCAATAGGCAGTATAGTTGAAGATGAATGGACATCTCCAAAAAAAGGGCATCACAGAAGTTGGGAAGGAAAACATAGGTACAAAGAAGGTAACTGTGAAGAAACAATGGGTAACAGAAGAACTACTTCAGTTGATTGATGAAAGGAGGAAGTACGAAAAGATTACTGAGGAATAAAGTAAATAGGAAGTACAGGGAAGCTAAGATGAAATGGCTGCAGGAAAAATGTGAAGACATCGAAAAAGAAATAATTGTTGGAAGGACAGACTCAGCTTACAGGAAAGTCAAAACAACCTTCAGTGGCATTAAAAGCAAGGGTGGTAACACTGAGAGTGCAACGGGAATTCCACTGTTAAATGCAGAGGAGAGAGCAGAGAGTTGGCAAGAATACACTGAAAAACCTCTACGAGGGGGAAGATTTGTCTGATGTGATAGAAGAAGAAACAGGAGTCGATTTAGAAGAGATAGGGGATCCAGTATTAGAATCAGAATTTAAGAGAGTTCTGGAGGACTTAAGATCAAATAAGGCAGAAGGAACAGATAACGTTCACTCAAAATTTCTAACAAAATGACTATTCACGTTGGTGTGTAGAATGTATGAGTCTGGCGACATACCATCTGACTTTCGGAAAAGCATCATCCACACAGTTCCGAAGCAGTCAAGAGCTGACAAGTGCGAGAATTATCGCACAATCAGCTTAAAAGCTCATGCATCCAAGTTGCTTACAAGAATAGTATACAGGAGAATAGAAAAGAAAATTGGGGATGCACTAAATGATGATCAAATTGGCTTTATGAAAAGTAGAGGCATGAGAGAGGTAATTCTGAGGTTGCAGTTAATAATGGAAGTAAGACTAAAGAAAAATCAAGACACGTTAATAGGATTTGTCGACCTGGAAAAAAAGTTCGACAATGGAAAATGGTGCAACATGTTCGAAATTCTGAAAAAAGTAGGGGTAAGCTATAGGGAGAGATGGGTCATATACAATATGTACAACAGCCAAGAGGCAATAATATGAGTGGACAACCAAGAACGAAGTGCTCGTATTAAAAAGGGTGTAAGACAAGGATGTAGCCTTCCCCCCCCCCCCCCCCTTGTTCAATTTGTACATTGAGGAAGGAATGATAGAAATAAAAGAAGGGTTCAGGAGTGGAATTAAAATTCAAGATGAAAGGATAGCAATGATACAATTCCCTGACTACATTTCTATCCTGAGTGAAAGTGAAGAATAATTACATGATCTGCTGAATGGAATGAACAGTCTAATGAGTACACAGTATGGATTGAGAGTAAATCGAAGAAAGACGAAGGTGATGAGAAGTAGTAGAAATGAGAACACCGAGGAACTTAACATCAGGATTGAGGGTCACAAAGAAGTCGAAGTTACGGAATTCTGCTACCTAGGCAGTAAAATAACCAATGACGGATGGAGCAAGGAGGACATCAAAAGCAGGCTAGCTATGGCAAAAAAGGAATTCCTGGCCAAGAGAAGTCTACTGATATCAAATATTGGCCTTAATCTGAGGAAGAAATTTCTGAGAATGTACGTCTGGAGTACAGCATTGTATGATAGTGAAACATGGACTGTAGGAAAACCAGAACAGAAGAGAATTTAAGCTTTGAGATGTGGTGCTGCAGGTGAATGTTGAAAATTATGTGGACTGATAAGATAAGGAATGAGAAGGCTCTATCCAGAATCGGAGAGGAAAGGAATATGAGGAAAACACTGATTAAGGAGAAGGGACAGGATGATAGGACATCTGTTAAGACACAAGGGAATGACTTCCATGGTAACAGAGGGAGCTGTAGAGGGCAAAAACTGTAGAGGAAGACAGACATTGGAATACATTCAGTGAAGATATAGGTTGCAAGTGCTACTCTGAGATGAAGAGGTTGACACAGGAGAGGAATTAGTGGCGGGTCACATCTAACCAGTAAGTTTAGTATACATTGCAAATGACAATTCCTATTTTGCAAAATTTGAATCTCTTACAATTATTTGAGGTATGGTGGCAACTGCCAGTGACAGTTCTCACCAACATGCATCAGATCCAATCCATTAAGTCTTGTTTTATTTGTTTTGGATCTCTTTACCATTCTTTTATCCATTCTAATTTTCGTCTATCTCACTTTTCTGGCACTTATGACTACTTACGTCTTTTGAGTGCAGCTACTATTAATATCTCTGTACATCTTTAAGACCCTTTTCCTTGTTTTACAACTTATTGTCCTTTCAGAGCTGACTTGCTTTTATGGTCGTCGTCTTCATTTCATCTGTTTTAAATTATGACTTTCATCACTATTTCAATGAATTTATTATAACCTGAATGGGAATTATGGGACATCCAATGCAATCAACTGTTTCATGTAAAAGATGTGAAAATAAGTAAGCTGACTACTATATGTAAAGTAGATTTTGTCAGTTCGACATCTTGTATCACATTATAATTTTTTCTCCCTAGAGTCTTGCCGTTTAATAAAAAAAAGTTAAGTAGTAATTCCTATATACCTTATGCACCACTATCAATCAAACAATGGAAAATCCAAGATGAAATGTAACAATATTATGAAAGGAAAAGTTGCTACTCACGATATAACGGAGATGCTGAGTCACAGATAGGCACAACAAAAGGACTGTCACAAATAAGCTTTCAGCCAGCAAGACCTCCGTATAAAAAAACACACACACACACACACACACGCGCGGGCGGTGTGGTCTTATTTTTGACGAAGGCCTTGCTGGCCGAAAGCTTATTTGTGACAGTCCTTTTGTTGTGCCTATCTGCGACTCAGCATCTTGCTATACAGTGGGTAGCAACTTTCCCTTTCATAATATCATAAACTACTCTTCTTTATTTAGATGTATCTGAAGATATTATGAGGGTCACTGCAGAAGTCATGGCAACTATTCTTTGTCACAAAAGTGGCAACACATTAAAAAATTCTGGAATACACAAATGGAAGGTTAGTTCTTATGTAATCATTACACGTAGGAAGATTGATGAACACACACTGTCATAAAGACACAGCACGAGAAAAATTATGAAAAAAAGTTTGTCGGGGCAAATGTATCAGTTGCAACAGTAGATTACAAAGTACACTCATTCCATGGCGTCAGGAGTCTCCCCAAGAAGCCACAGTAACATGGCATGACATAACATGACACAACATGGCAGTCCTTTCCAGGAGAAAAAGCCATTGTGTGGAATACACTTTGGAACACATGAAGATGTTACCACAGCAGTGATGTGTAAGATGCGACCATTCGCTCATCTTCGACAGGGTTGACAGGGTGTGACGTATTCATTGGGAGACCATTTTGAGGGACTCTAAGATGTCACAAGCCTGTGATCCTGCCCTGTACTATTGTATACTGTTGCAATTGAGAGTAAAACACATTTGAAATGACAAAATTTTTTTCTTATTTTTCCTTTTCCTATATCTTCATGGCAGTGTGTGTTCATCAACTTCCCTACAAGTAATGTTTACATATGAACTAACCTTTTATTCGTATATTTCAGAATTTTTTAATTCGTTACCATTTTTGAGGCAAAAAATAGTTGTCATAACTTATGCAATGACCCTCCTATAATGTTTGCATTATGGTAGAAGCATTATGAGACATGATGGATCAAGTATACATGTATAGGAGGAGTTTATGTCCCAATTTACAAGTAATATTATTTCGTTAAGTGAAGAAAAGCATTGAGGTACCAGCTATAGAGATAAGCAAGCCTGTCATGTTCCATAGGCTACCTATACTACGTTAAAGCCACTAAAGCTAATTAGTAATTACTTTCACGGGAGAGTAGTGTGTTCAAGAATATAACTGTACTTTCGCATGTCGTCGAACACAGGAACAATAACACAGCCGAGATATATAAAAAGATATGGCATAGCACTAGAACAAAACCAAAGAATAAACACATCGTAAATAACATTCTTCACAGAATAAACACCAAAGTCCACTGTGTGATGTCGTCGTGTCACCAAGCGGTTCCTACAGACACCCCCCTCCCCCCTGTAGAGTGGAGCTCCGGGCACATAAGGATACTTGTATTTTATAATTCTGCCCGCCCTAGAGCACTTCCCTGAGAACGGTGGGTCTTCCCGTGTGGTTTCCTGCTTCTGGCTTGGTATGTTGCTCTCTTCTAGCAACACCTCTTCATCATTTTGTGTAGGCGGCAGTTCTTCACTGGTGTCATGATTTTCTTCGGCAGCTGGTGGCCACATGTGCGCTGGTTTAACTCTCTTAATGGAAACTGTTTGGCGCTTCCCATAATGATTTATCTGCAGCGTATGTTCACCTCTCGCGAGTACTTTATACGGCCCAGTATATGGTGGCTGAAGAGGTGTTCGTACAGCGTCTGTCCTCAGCCACACATAAGGGCAATTGCTAAGCTGCTGGTAAACGAATGGTGTGTTGGTGCCATGTCGAGAACCAGGTGTCAGTCGTAGCTGTGCCATGTGGTTGCGGACTTCCTTGTAAGAAAATAAGGTATGTCGCCCACTGTCGCTTCCGTCGGTTCAACAAGAAATTCTGCCAGCAGCCTGAGGTTCTCTCTGTAAACCAGTTCAGCCATGGATGCACCTAGGTCTGATTTGCAGGCAGTTCGGAGGCCTACAAGCACCACTGACAATGCTGAAGTCCAGCTGTCCTTATGGCACAACAATGCTGTCTTTCATGTCCTGTGCCACCACTCAACTATGCCATTACTCGCTGGGTGATAAGTGGTGGTGCGGTGGTGGCAGGATCCACTGAGCTTGGCTAATTGTTGGAACAAAGTGGATTCAAATTGTCGTACTTGATCGGTTGTCACATATAGTGGACATCCAAAATGGGAGATCCAAGAAGCCAAAAATATTCGAGCTGCCGTCTCTGCTGAAATGTCCGATAGTGGAGAACCTTCTGCCCATCTTGTATACCGGTCCACCAATGTCGACAAATACTTGTAGCCTTCCAAAGGTGGTGGTAGGCCCACAATGTCCAAATGAACGTGGGAGAACCTCTTTGTTACCGAGGGAAAATCTCCAACTGTTTTATGTACATGCCGTCCAATCTTGTTCCTTTGGCACAGCATGCATGTTGTTACCCAACCGCGGCAATCCTTCCTTATACTCGGCCAGACAAAATGTTACGTGAGTAGTTTGATAGTCGCTCTGCTACCCGGATGACTGAGTCCGTGTATGCTGCCGAAAACCTCTTCTGCTGTCGAACATTTTCACTTATGGAGATTTAAAGATCAACAGGATGAGCTCCAACAGACTCCGCAAAACATTCATGAACATTACGCGCAGCTATAAGATATCACTATCAATTAACACTGCTACAAGGGCAACATAGCATTCAGTTTGAATCATTGACCAGTAAACTGCCATAGAGAAAGAAAGTTGTCATATTGTTGCAGGTAACTATGACCTTTCAGAGCATTCCACTAAGATGTTAAAATTAAACATTTCTGTATAAAATAAAACTAAAACAAAAAGGATTTTCTCTAAGCTAAAAAGAGTTTAATTTGCCATGACGAACAATGAAACTTGGGAAGAAGTGTACACAGAGACTAGCACATATGGAAAGTTTTCAAAGTTCATATCAATATTTAAATTCAAATTTGAAGAAGTATTTCCAAAAGTACTACGAATCATTAAAGCACAAAGCAAAATACACCACGTTACCAAAGCAGGATAAGGAAATCGTATGTAACTCTTAGGAACGTCCATATTCACTTATTATGTACATACAGCAAATGGGAAGTGTCATGTTTCTGTGTCAGTACAAAAGCAGAGCTGCTAACTTGCCTACAGAGCCGTGCCAGCAGCCGCAAGTCCTCGGGGTTGGCAGCTGCCGGACACCGCAGCACGGCGGCTCTCTCGTCGTCGGTCAGCTCTGCGAACGGTGGCTGGTCCACCACGGGGGTCAGGAGGTCGGGGACCAGGCTGCCGATACCCTCGTCACTCACAGTTGAACTCAGGTCACTCTCGTCCGGCGTCCCGCGGAAGCTCCCTCCTCCGCCTCCACTACTGCTTCCCGCCTTAAACAGAGGGCCGGTCGGTTTGAAAACACTGTCCCTCACTCCCTCCTCCATCTGAGGTTGGTTGCATTTCCTTGGTAAGATATTTGAAACAAAATCTGAATCTAATGATCATGGAAATGACAGTGAAGGATGATGAGGCTAGGTTGGACATACTACCAGACATCCCTCTGTAACAGAAATACATTTCTACAATATTAGGATAAGGACAGACTGCTCTCACTGTAAAGACAACCTACTGAATTGCAGACAGGCACAACAAAATGACTGTTACACATTACAGCTTTCAGCCAAAGCTTTTTTCAGCAAAGAAAACACACATTCACACAAGCAAGCACACATACGCACACATGGCCGCTACCACGAGTAGCTCTGACCGCAGTGCACTGTCACCCTGCTAGCAATTCAGGGTGGGCCAAGCAAGGGGGAGGGATAGTAGGGTATGGGTGGGTATAGAGAAAAACACTGTCTAGTGGGGGGCAGGGGGGGGGGGTGCAGGGACAAGAGACTTCCAGGCGCAGTGTCAGGAGGTGGAGTGTAGGGGGAAAAACCAGGCGCAGCAGAAAAGGAGAAGAGCAGGGAAGTGGAAAGGACAGGCAGCAGGCAGGTACACTGGCAGAGGGTGAGGGAGTCTGAAAAGGGAAGAAAAGCTAGGACGAGAGGAGGAAACTGTTGGGTGGAGTGTGTGGGGACAGCAGGCTACCATAGGTTGAGGACGGGATGATTTTGGGATCGGAGAAAGTTTTTTAAGGATACCCTCATCTGCGCAGCTCAGAAAAGCTAGTGGTGGAGGTACAGGTCCAGATGGGCTGGGTTGTGAAGCAGCCATTGAAATCAAGCATGTTATGTTCAGCTGCAAGTTGTGCCACGTGGTTGTCTACTTTGCTCCTGGCAACAGTTTGGCGTTGGCCATTCGTCATAGTGGACAACTAGTTAGTAGTCATACCAATATAAAAGGTTGTGCAATGGTTACAGCAGAGATGATATACAACATGCTTATTTTCACAGAGGACCCGGCCTTTCACAGGGCAGGATAGGCCTGTAACAGGAGTGCTGTCTGGGTGGATTGGGCAGGTCTTGCACCTGGGCCTTCCACAGGGATGTGATCAGTGTGACAAGGGGTGGGGATTGGGACTGCGACTGGGATGGACTAGGATGTTGTGGAGGTTGGGATGGGCGATAGAACACCACTTTAGGAGGGGTGGTAAGGATCTTGGGTAGGGTCCTTATTTCAGGACATCATGATAGGTAATAAAACCCAGATGAAAGATGTGTTTCAGTTGTTCTAGTCAAAGGTGGTATTGGGTAACAAAGGGGAGACTTTTGTAGCTAGTTCTTGGGGTTGGTAGGAGGATTGGGGGTGTGTGGGGAAATGGTATGGGAAATCTGTCTGCAAACTAGCTCTGGGGGCAGTACCTATCTGTGAAGGCCTTGGTGACACCTTCAGCATACTGGGAAAGGGAGTTCTTGTTACTGAGGATATGCCATCCCTGGGTGGCAAGGCTGTCTGGGAGAGACTCTTTTGGTGGTGCAGAGATGCCAGCTGTCAAAATGCAGGTACTATTGATGGCTGGTGGGTTTAATGTGTCCTTAGCTGTGGGCAGAGCCATCAGAGAGGACAAGGTCAACATTTAGGAAGGTAGCACATTGGGCTGAGGAGGACTAGGTGAAGTGGGCGGAACAGAAGGTGTTGAGGTTTTGAAGGAATGAGGATGGAGTTGTTGTGAGGTGAGTCCAAATCATGAAGATACCATCAATGAACCTGAACCAAAGCAGGGATTTGGGTTTTTGGGAGGCTACAAAGGCATCCTCTAGATGGCCCATAAACAGGTTGGCATACGGGGGTGTCATGGGTGCCCACAGCTGTGCCGTGGGTTTATTTGTATACCTTCCCTTTGTAGGAGTAGTAGTTATGTCTTAGTATAAATCTAGTTGGGTGGATGGGGAATGAGGTAGCAGGTTTGGAGTCTGAAGGACACTGGGAAAGCAAGACCATGAGCATGAGGGATGCTGGTGTATAGGGAGGTGGCATTGACAGTGACGAGTATGAACTCAGGAAGTAAGAGGGTGGGGGTGGTACAGAGTTGGTGAAGGAAGTGATTGGTATCTTTTACTTGAGAGGCAAAATTACAGGCAACTGGCTGGAGGTGTTGGACAATGAGGGCTGAAATCCTTTCAGTGAGGGCACAATAACCAGCCACAATGGGGCATCGATGATTGTTGGGTTTGCTAATTTTGGGAAGCATGCAGAAGGTTGATGCGCAGGGTGTCACAGGGGTGAGGAAGTAAATGGAGTCATGGGAGAGGTTCTAAGAAGGGTCTAAGACTTTAAGCAGGGATTGGAGGTTATGTTGGATTCAGGGATGGGATCACTCTGGCAGACTTTATATGTGGAAGAAACAGGCAATTGGCAGAGGTCTTCCACCAGGTGGTCACTGCAACTGATCATGGCAGTATTGGAGCCTTTGTCTGCAAAGACGTTTAGGTCTGGATCTGTTTTGAGACTGTGTTTGGCTATCCTTTCTTCTCCTGAAAGGTTGGTGTTCTGAGGAAGGGAACTGAGGAAGGATGGTGAGGCCAGGTTGCAAGTAAGATTGGTTCAAATGGCTTTGAGCACAATGGGACTTAACATCTGAGGTCATCAGTACCCTAGACTTAGAACTACTTTAACCCAACTAACCTAAGGACATCACACATATCCATGCCCGAGGCAGGATTCGAACCTGTGACCGTAGCAGCAGCAGCAGCAGCGCAGTTCCATACTGAAGCGCCTAGAACTGCTCGGCCACAAAGGCTGGCTGCAAGTAAGAAATTCCTGAATGTTGACCTGGGGGTGGTTAGGTGGGAAGGATTACAGTTGGTTGGTGGTTTGAATTGGGAGAGGCAGGGTTCAATGTTGGAATTAGGTTGGGTTTGGTTAAAGGGATTGCTGGCAAAGAAGTGTTTCCATTGCAGGAATTACAAGGAGTGCAAGTCATTGAAAAGCTGTGTTCTCGGGTTCCACAGTAACTACAAACTCAGAAATAGCAACAACATATTTGGCGGAAACAGTCAAATAATTGTGACAATGAAGATATAATTTTCACTGCTATCTTGTTAGGATGATGACAATGATGATTAAAAGTACTGATACCACAGATGACAGACTAAGTAAACAAAAATGTAGTGAAGGCTGAAAGTGATATAAACAATTTCTTTTTGTTTATTTAATTTTTCCTTGTATTATAAAAACATAGATAATTAATAAAGGGCATAAATTTAGAGCAGGCATAATTTTAACTTTCTGGACAGACCCCATACATTCATATAAGTTTGCAATTTGCATTATTCAGTACATGTTAAAAATAATTTTTTTTTTTTCAGGGAGCCTCTAAAATAAAAATAGTAGGGGGAGGGGGGGGGGGAGGGGGCATCAGGTGTCATATACTGGGTCATGGTGATATTTGGTGATTCAGTGATTAAGTGCCAGGCTGCAAATCTGAATGTTCAGGTTTGATCTCCAGTCATTCCTAGTATTTTTATCTGTCATTTATCACTTCTTTCACCTCTGACAACAATTGTTGACGTGAAAAATGTTGAGCTGCTCTGTGGTTTGCAACCCATGTTAAACAGAAGGTCCCCCCTATCATCAGCCGTGCAAGTCAGTGCAAAGGCCAGAGGAAGGCAACGACATACCGCCTCCGACAAGGCTGTGCCTAGTAAAACACTTTGATGTTCAAAAAAATCTTTGGATTGATGACTGCTTTACTTTCATCACATTATTAAAGCCTTCTGCTGACCGCATCTTCTTCAAAAAGTTGCCAACAATTTCGAGCAGATCCACAGCTTTCTTTAGGCTTACAGCAACTCTTTGGAGAACTTTGCTGACCTGGTTGACCCTGAACATGACTACATACAGACCACTGTACAACAAAAAAAGTTTTCTTGCAATACATCTACAATTATCAAGCAAGACGGCTTGTTCACCAACATGTTTACTGGACTATTTTTGCTTCTATTATTGTATACTTTATACTATGAAACACACTGTCACAGCAAACATGCAACTATTTGGCACCTGTTGTCTGTTTCTCACACTCAACCTTTCCAAGGTTGCCCAACAAATTCAGATTATACTGGCTTTATTGCTTTAATACAGCAGAGACATAGAAAGCAGTTATCATTCTGTCAAAGGCGCAGTTACCAGTTATGTTAGGTGCTTAGTTAAGAGCTCGTGGGACTTCTTGCTGTAAAATTATGGTTTTGCAGTACTTTTTTTAAAAAAAAAAATGATAAATTCATTAAAACGAAAATAAATTAGAAGTTTTTATTGCAGGCCAGAACTTCATGACACTTGCCATCTGCTGCCTGGTTTGATTTCTCCACTTCACTTAATTTCAACACCAGCTCCTCTAACTGATTGGATGAGAATTTACCACCCAGAGCTTTTTAACTCTCTTGGTTTGCAAATACAAATGAAAGAAGATTAGGTTCTAAGGAACCTCTTGACTTGCATTCATAGATGCAGAGCACAAGTTCAGATTTCTTAAAATTTCAAAACAGGGTCAGACTGATTATATGTAATGTACAGTTAACATGTGAGGACATTTAACAAATATTAAGAGAAATAAGAATTTTCATATAAGACAAATAGTTCATGAATTTTATGAAAAAGATCACACACTTTATAAGAAATGTGAAATCTGTAAAAGATTTCGATGTTAAATTTTAAATGTTGAAGGATCATAAACAGACACAAAGAAAGTAATAATGAAAGCATGGGATAATGAATGTGTGGCTGAAAACCGCAATTAACAACTTATTATTTCATTAAATACTGACAGCTGTTCTAGTGATCACACAACCAATAGTGAAAGTGATTCAGATATAAGCATTGTGCATCCACTAGTGGTTGTGTGTGTTATGGAAAATTCAATTGATTTATTTGGATAATTTGTTACTTTGCAACATGTGTGTACGTGAACACCTCTGATTACAGTATCGCATGCTTCACAGATACACTGATATTATGACCATTTTATAACACAATTACAGTAAAATTCTTCTTTCATTACAGAAATAAACAGGGTGACTATTAGTGATTCACTCACTTTCAAAACTCTATATTTTACAAAGTGTTACATGTACAGGTATGACTGATGCATGAAAAGAACTGTAATCTCACCCCAAGTTTGTATTTGGAACACTGCAAACATTCTACGAGTGCCCCTCTGGTCACAGAATACATATACAAAAAGCAACCAAGTTTGTTCCACACCTAATGTAGCAATGTCCTGTCAATGGTCACCATAGCCGTATTGATGCATTCTCTGAAGTGTTTCAGTGTTCTTCAAAGTGGGGGTACATAAATCTGGTCCTTCATGTACCCCCAAACGAAAAAGTGGCAGGGGGATAGGTCAGGCAACCTGAGAGGCCAAGCGAATGGAGCCACACCGCCTTTACCACTGTGCCCAATCCGGTGATGTGGAAGTTGTCATTTAGGTAGCGACAAACATCAATGGTCTGGCGAGGACGTGCCCCATCTTATCGGAGATGAAATTTTTGAAACTGGCTGTCGGTTGTGGAAACAACCACAACTACAATATATCAAGGTAAGAGCTACACTACATGATCAAAAGTGTCCAGATACTCCCAAAAACATATGTTTTTCATGTTTAGGTGCATTGTGCTGCCACCTACTGCCAGGTACTCCATATCAGCGACCTCACTAGTCATTAGACATCGTGAGAGATCGTAATGGGGCACTCTGCGGAACTCACGGACTTCCAATGTGGTCAGGTGATTGGGTGTCACTTGTGTCATACGTGTGTATGCGAGATTTCCACACTCCTAAACATCCCTAGGTCCGTTGTTTCCAATGTGATAGAGAATTGGAAACATGCAGGGACACGTAGAGCACTAAAACGTATAGGCCAGCCTCGTCTGTGTCTGTTGACTGACAGAGACTGCCAACAGTTAAAGAGGGTCGTAATGTGTAATAGGCAGACATCTATCCAGACCATCAAATAAGAATTCCAAACTGCATCAGGATCCACTGCAAGTACTATGACAGTTAGGCAGGAGGTGAGAAAATTTGGATTTCATGGTTGTGCGGTTGCTCATAAGCCGCTAAATGCCAAACGATGCCTCGCTTAGTGTAAGGAGCATAAACATTGGACGACTGAATAATTGAAAAACATTGTGTGGAGTGACGTATCACGGTACACAATGTGGCAGTCTGATGGCAGGGTGTGGGGATGGCGAATCCAAAGTGAGTGTCATCTGCCAGCGTGTGTAGTGCCAATGGTAAAATTCGAAGGTGGTGGTGTTATGGTGTGGTCGTGTTTTTCATAGAGGGGGGCTTCCATCCCTTGTTGTTTTGCGTGGCACTATCACAGCACAGGCCTACATTGATGTTTTAAGCACCTTCTTGCTTCCCACTCTTAAAGAGCAATTGGGGGATGGTGATTGCAATTCTCAACAAGATCAAGCACCTGTTCATAATGCACAGCCTGTGGTGGAATGGTTACAAAACAATAACATCCCTGTAATGGACTGGCCTGCAGTGAGTCCTGACCTGAATCCTATAGAACACCTTTGGGATGTTTTGGAACACTGACTTCGTGCCTGGTCTCACCTACCAACATCAATACCTCTCCTCAGTGCAGCACTCTGGGGAGAATGGGCAGCCATTCCCCAAGAAATCTTCCAGCACCTCATTGAACGTATGCCTAGAGTGGAAGCTGTCATCAAGGCTACGGGTGGGCTAACAACATACTGAATTCCATCATTACCAATGAAGGGTGCACGAACTTTTAAGTCATTTTCAGCCAGGTGTCTGGATACTTTTGATCACACAGAGTACCATCACAGTCTTTTCACAGAAGAATAAAAGAGCCCATACAGCTTTGTCTGTGACATTGCAAGGAAGCATTAACCTCCAATCAATCTCAACTGAAGAAGTTGGTCATAATCTTCCAGTTTTAACTATCGCAAAATCTGGAGACTGTATGGTCTGAAATGTAACCAATATCACAAAATCATCCACACAGTTTGTTGTGGTGTTCCAAGTTTATCGGCCTGCATGGACCACTGATTTTTGTGGACTGCATACAAAACCTTCCCTCACCCTCTTCAACATTGCATCTGGCACATTTGGTCGACCAGTACTTTTCTGTTTACAAGAGACAACCAGTGCTCCTGAACTATCAATACCAACATACAATGCTCTCTTTACATGGTTGTCAAGTTTTGTAATTCCTTCTGAACACACACTCCACTGTTGTAACTGATAAACATCTTTCATATTCCAACATACAAAAAATCTTTTCTTGCTCTGTTGCCATTTGGTCAAGGCACTACACTTGTAACACCAGCTGTTGGGCACGAAGCAAACCCACTGATTATACGATTCTATTCATACATCAATCACATCTGTACATGTAATACTTTGCAAAATATAGAGCTCTGAAAACAAAACCCTAGAAATTTTAAAATCTAAGTTCTTTAGAAATTGAAAAACAAATAAGATTTTTGCCATTTCATTTAAATATTTTGACACAAAGGGATAACAGAAAGAAAAGGCTCCATAGAAATAATGGAAGGAGTCAAAGTAATCAATCACTGTGTATTTGACACATAAATGGCTGACCAGTTCATAAACAATGTTTGAAGCTATTACAAAAAACAGCACTACAATATGATCTCACTCTAACACAGAAAAAAGTTGTTGCATGTGGTACATAAGGAAGAGGAGGAGAGCACCAACAGAAGGAAATTTGAGGGTAATCCCAAAAGTAAAGTGTTCTCTTATTTTTTTTCTGAAATAAAAAATATATATATATTCTATAATATTTAGATCATGTTCTCTTATTTTTTTTCTGAAATAAAAAAAATATATTCTATAATATTTAGATCATCTTAAGGTTGAAAATTTATTTGTTTATCTACATAACTGCCATTTCAGACAATACTAAGGTTTTGTACCTCAATCAGTAAAAACGGAACCCTTATAGAATCACTTTGATGTCTCCCTGCCTACCTGTATGACTATTAAAAGAAAACCCTTCTTCTGTTGTTCGTTTGTTTGTCTGTCTGCCTGCCCATCCGACTATTATAAAAAAAAAATCCTTCTTCTCAGGAAAGAGTACATGGATCAAGTTGAAATTTATGTCACACATTAAGGTCTACGGTCCCTTGGTGGTGTACAAAATCGAAGCTTCTAAGTCGATGCAATTAAAAGGTACTGCCATTTACGTTACATATTTTGACACTCGCAAACTCACTTATTAAAACCTATAAGATACTTCCCATTGGCCAAGAATGAGGAAATTTGGCAGGAAGCAAGGTTTTACAGCAAAAGTAAAGGGGAAAAAAATCTGCACACTGTTAATTTGTAATCATATCACATGAAATAAATAGTTCTTCTGAAACTGGTTATCGAACTTCAGGCTTAAAATTAATCAATCCTCGAATGTCTTGGAATTTCCATGATTAGTATCTTGTCAATGTCAATGCTGATAACACGCAAAAATCATTGAGTTTCTCAATTCCCAGTATGGATAACCGGTCTATAAACATAATTAAGTTTGTACAGAAGCCTCAAAGCACGAGTCCTACTCATATCTGGCCATTTTTTTTTTTTTTTTTTTTTTGTAGATGCTGTGACAGTTTTTGTACATCCATGTAATATCACCTTGCTTCCATGCCCTCGAAGGAGCATTGAACCTCACCCATTACCTTGTTGCAGGGACTGAACCGGCTTCTGGCCAAATGTTCTTTTAACTAATGGAACAGGTGGCAGTCACTGGGTGCCAATTCTGCACTATTGGGTGGGTGGCTCACAATGTTCCACTTAAATGTTTACAGGAGAGCAACAGTTCTACATGGGACGTGGGAGGGAGCGATGTTTTGGGGAATGCTTATGCCCTTGCTCAATATTCCTCTTCTCCAGTTCTGAATTGCTGATCTGAGTTTTTTTGGAATTCGACAGTACCTGCCTGGACCTACTGTGGTCCCAGCAGGTATAAAGTCTATCAACAACACCCACTTCCTGTTCCAAAACACAACTGGAGAGACTTCACCAACAGACTTTGTGTGTTTTGAGTTTTTGAGGCTCAAGCAAAGAGGAGTGCCACCATTCATGTTATTGTTGTCTGATCTCAGGTGTAAAGTGGAACACAGGTTTTGTCACCCTTGAAATAGAGTAAAGCAGTGAAGAAATTTGTGGAAAGGAACAAATCGCTATTTATGGTCTTCCATAACAATCTGTGGTACCCAACACACCTTCAGATATTGCATTTTTTCTGTTAGGCAATGGATTTCAATCAGTACACCCATTTGTGTGTGTGTAAAAAAAATAAAAAAAAATAATGAGCTCTGACCGGAGTGCATTTCTCAATGGCTGCCAAGCCGAGAATAAGTGTCATGTGAGGCACACGCATATCTGTTTGGAAGTGTGACAAGCAGCAATCATAACTATGTGACCAACAGCTGAACGAACTACTGGGTTGGCACCTAAGTTCGTAAGGTTTTCCATAAGTTTAATAAACATAACTGAGATTTAAGTCAACAATAATATATTCTCCTCACTATTTACAATATTCTATCAAAGCTGATGTACTTTTCTGATTTAGCGACTGTAGAAATCACGTGGTTTGGAGGTGAAGAATTCATCGAGCTATGTTTGGAGCACAATTTTAGTCTGGAAAGAAAGTTTCTCGACAGTTGTTTGATGGAGAGTGGCAAAGGTCAAAACCTGAGGGATCAGGTGAATAAGATGTGTGTGGAACAACTCCTGTATAGTATTTTTTGTCAGTCTAGCAGAGTGTGGGTGGGTGTTATCACTGAATAGCATCACTTCACACAGTCCCCGTGGTCATTGTTCTTGGACTGCATCTGCAAAACGCCTCAGCTGTTGGCGATAAATGTCAACAGTGATGGCTACACCATGGGGAAGCAATTCGTAGTACACCACAACATCGCTGTTCCACCAGATGTAGAACATTATCTTTTGTGGGTGTGTACAGGTCTTTCGTGTGTACAGGTCTTTCTAGGGAGAGTTGCTACTTTGTTTGGGCTCATCTATTCCTTTCTTTTCCTTCTGTTAGCATACAGAAACCATTTCTTGTCACCAGTAACGATACAAGATAGCATGAGACAACTCGTGGCGTGCAAGCAGAGGTGCACATATGGCCTCTGCTGATTTTTGCTTAGAACATGCCTTACCCATACACCCGATTTTTGAACCTTCCCCATTGCAAGCAAATGTTGCTTCACAGTAGAATGATCACAGTTCATCACATTTACCAGTTTCTTGAGTACAATGACATAGATCATTTTGGATTAATGTGTTTAAACAATCTTCATCACACCTCGAAGGTATTCCCGAGTATGGAGAGTCACTAATGTGAAAACAATCCTCCTCAAAACAAGACAACCATTTTCTTGCCATGCTCCGTCCAATGACATTATGCCCACGCAGGGTGCAAATGTTTCTGGCTGCCTCTACTGAATTCAAACTGAAGAATACGTCAGAAATGCTCTGACTTCTGTACTTGGTACTCTTGTTGTGGTGTCACCGCCAGACACCACACTTGCTAGGTGGTAGCTTTAAATCGGCCGCGGTCCATTAGTACATGTCGGACTCGCGTGTCGCCACTGGCAGTGATCGCAGACCGAGTGCCACCACACGGCAGGTCTCGAGAGACGTACTAGCACTCGACCCAGTTGTACGACGACGTTGCTAGCGACTACACTGACGAAGCCTTTCTCTCATTTGCCGAGAGACAGTTAGAATAACCTTCAGCTAAGTTAATAGCTACGACCTAGCAAGGCACCATTTGTACCATTGCATTTATCTCAAGATAGTCTCACTTGTATCATCAAGAATGCTGTATACCAAAGGACGATATAAAAGTTAAGTGTTCTAGTAGCTACGTTTTTTTCTTTATCACATTCATTACGAATCCTGTTCCAGACTTCGCGCCAGTCGGCGTGTGTGTACGTGTGCCCTTTCGGCTACCCGTCACTGTGGACTGGCTGCCTTGTCAGTCCACTACACTTGTTTTCTAACATCCAAAGCTCCACTCACTCTCCAAATGACAAAGTGACAATACATAAACTCAAATGGCAACACGCAACTAAAAAAATAAAACATTACACTCAATAAATAAACTCATAGCAACAGCACTACCAACATAAAAAACAAAAATGCTACGAAAAAAAAAAAATGCTACGAAAAAAACAAGATTGCTACGAAAAAAACAAGATTGCTACGGAAAAAAAAAAAACAAGATTGCTACGAAAAAAAAAAAAAAAACCAAGATTGCTACGGAAAAAAAAAACAAGATTGCTAAAAAAACAAGATTGCTACAGGAAAAAAAAAACAAGATTGCTACAGGAAAAAAAACAAGATTGCTACGGAAAAAAAAAAAAACACGGTTGCTACGGAAAAAAAACACGGTTGCTACGAAAAAAAAAAACACGGTTGCTACGAAAAAAAAAAAACCACGGTTGCTACGAAAAAAAAAAAACACGGTTGCTACAAAAAAAAACACGGTTGCTACCAAAAAAACACGGTTGCTACGAAAAAAAAAAACACGGTTGCTACGAAAAAAAAAAACACGGTTGCTACGGAAAAAACACGGTTGCTACAAAAAAACAAGATTGCTACAAAAAAACAAGATTGCTACAAAAAAAAACAAGATTGCTACAAAAAAAACAAGATTGCTACAAAAAAAAAAACAAGATTGCTACAAAAAAAACAAGATTGCTACAAAAAAAACAAGATTGCTACAAAAAAAAAACAAAAATGCATGTACCTAATATTTTTCTGCATCTCCAATGTTTTGGGAGACCTCTCTTTCAGGATTACCCTCGTGTAACAGAGAAAGAGGGATACTGCAGAATGGACGGTATCAGCGCAGGAAGTGTTAAGTTATGGTCATACGGCAGGCGGGCATGTTGTGCCCAGCAGCATGTTCTGTCACCAAGTAGTCAACTCTGTTCTCAGACACAGTTTGGCAGTGGCCATCCATTCAGATGGACAGCTGGCTGGTAGTATTGCCCACATGAAAAGATGTGTAGTACAGCACAACTGGAATATGACTTGAGTTCTTTCATAGGTGGCCCTGCCTCTGATAGGATAGGATAAGCTTGTGATGGGGCTAGAGTACGTTGTGCTTGGTGAGTGCATCCGACAGGTCTCACAAATGGGTGTCCCACAGGGGTTTGGAACATGTGGCAATGTGTCATAAGGAGGTGTATGAATAGACAAGCAAGGCTATTTTTTTTACATTCAGTGAGCAATGGAATACCACTTTTGGAGGGATCGTACGGATTGTGGGAAGGACACTCCTTGTTTATTCAAAATGATAAATAGACAAAACACTAGAGGAGCATATAGTCAAGTTGTTACTAGTGGAGCATATAGTCAAGGTGTTCAGTCCTTATTTTGAGAAAAGAGGATTTCAATACCCTAAATCTTGTAGCTGACACTGTCTCAGAACAAGCTAGGTATAACTATAGCCAACAGACATTGGGGTATGGACATGTGATGCCTGTAGCTGACCTGATGGAACAGGAATGAAGTCCAATAGTTCTATGACCACTAGGCCGAATACCAGAAAAGTGAAGGGGTGAAGAAGAACAAGAAGATTCAATGAAAGATAAGTGATGAGCTTTGATCCGTTTTGTTTTGTTTTAGGGAGCAAAAACAACTAAGGTCATAAGCGCTCACGTCAGAACGGTAGAACACTAAGACGAAAAAGGAATTAAAAGCTACTACAAGTTGAGCCCAATCAACAGACGGAGAGACAGCTAAAAACAGATACTTTCTCTTGGATCAAGTTCCACAAAATACACCGTAGAGACAATGGAGGTTCTGAACAAAAGATTAAATGTCTTTCGCCATATTGCTAAGTTGGATAAAAAGCAAAATGTGGGCAACAGCCAACACATCGTTCTTTAAAACGACCGATAACTCAAGTCGGACAACATAAATTAGAACGTAAGTGCTTAAAAAAGGGGCATTCCATCACGAAATGGTGAACCATCAAAGGTCGATGACAATGAGCACAAAGTGGTGGGCGATCAACACTTAACAAATGACGATGGCTAAAATGACAGTGCCCAAAATACGGAGCCTAGCTAAAATGATCTCCTTGCAGCGAGAGAGCCCAGAGGAGGTCGATCAAAATGCTGGGTGAGGTTTACCTCCCTGGAGCTTGTTCCCATGAAGGGAAGACCAATGGTGAGCCCGAAGGGATACTACCTACTGACTGATGGCAATACAGAGATTGTCACAGGGAATGGAAGAACTAGAGGGCAAAGGTATGTGGACTGCAGCCTTGGCAATAGCACCAGCAGCTTCATTTCCCCATCAGACTGAGATGACCAGGGACCCACATACACACCACAGTGGCTCCCTCAGAAGCGAGCAAGTGAAAGATTTCCTGGACCTGTTGCATCACGGAATTGACAGTGTACAGCACACAGAGGCTCTGAAGAGCACTGAGAGAGTCAGAGCAGTTGGCACAATTGAAAAGCCTATGTAGCTGGATGTACTGGGTGGCCTGATACAGAGCAAAGAGCTCGACTGTACATACAGAGCAGTGTTCGGAAGCCGATCCCGAAAATTGTCGGTGCCAATGATGAAGGCATACCCAACACCAGGATCAGTCCCAGAGCCATCAGTGTACACAAAGTTCCGTGCGGAGGTTGAGAAGCTTACGTTGATAAGAGAGAGTTTGCAATAGTGTCCTTAGAAAGTGAATGAAGTGCAAGGTGAACACGGGCTGCTGCACGACGCCAAGGTGGTGAAAGGTTCACACCCACTGGGAAAGTGGCAGGTAGAGTGAAGTTAACCTGCCAGAGCAATAGAGAAGAGGAACACACCCCATATTGGCAGTCAAAGGAGTCAACGAAGAAGGATGCACAGTGTGGGTGGCCAGGCATGGCTAACAGCATATGTATCTGCTGAGGACAATGTCACATTGGTATGACAGCAATAGTTTGGCAGGTTCTGCATACAGATTCTCAGCCAAGCTGGTGTAAAAGGCACCAGCGGTCAATGGGATGCAACAATGGTGGATTGTGTTGAGACGATGTAAAATGGATGGACATAGAGATGCATAAAGGAAACACTCAGTCTAGTTTTGAATGGACAAGCAATCAGTACAAACGGAAGAGGTGGTTCGCTCCGCTCTGCGGAAAGCACTGCTGAGGACATGTAGGACATTGACGGACCAGATACAGTGGGTGGCCAGGTAAGACATGTGGGAGGACCAAGAAAGTTTCCTATCTAGCATGAGCTCCAGGAATTTTGTAGTTTCAGTGAACAGAAGAGCAACAGGCCCAAGATGTAAAGACAATGGAAGAAACCCGCTGCACCACCAGAAAGTCATACAAATGGTTTTGTCAGTGGGAAAGCGAAAGCCATTGTTAATGCTCCCCAAGTAAAGACAATCAAGACAACGCTGCACAAGGAGGAAAGTCTGTGAAGAACTGCAATAGCTCAAAAAATCATGAATGAAAAGGGAGCTGGAGATACCCGGTGGAAGAGGCCATAATAGGATTAATGGCGACAGTAGGACCACGCTCAGGACGGAACCCTGAGGCACATAATTTTCCTGGATAAAGACGTCCAACAAAGCAGAACCCACATGTACCTTGAAAACATGGTCTTTTAAAAATTTCAGAAAGAAACAGGGTAGGCGGCCATGGAAGCACCACGTACAAAGAGTACAGAGGACACCAGTCCTCCAACAGGTGTTGTAGGCTTTCTCCAATTCAAAAAACACTGTCACAGCCTGGTATTTCTACAGAAAACCATACATGACATGGGCTGACAAAGTGACAATACGGTCAACTGCAGAACGGCACACTCATGAATCCACCTTGTGCAGTCGCCAGTAAATTGCGAGACACTAACCACCATACCAGCTGGGCGTGAATCGCCTTGCAAACACGGCTGGTAAGAGAAATGAGGCGGCAGTTAGAAGGAAGGTGTTAGTCCACACCGGACTTAGGTATGGGTACGATAGTGGCTTCATGTCACTGTCTGGGAAATGTGGCCTCTGCCCAGGTGTGATTGTATGTATGAAGGAGAAAGTGCTTGCCTGCAAGAGAAAGGTGCTGCAACAGCTGAATGTGAACACCATCCAGACCTGGAGTAGAGGATTGGGATGAAGTGAGGGCATGATTTAGCTCCCTCATAGTAAAAGTGGCACTGTAGCACTCATGATTCTGAGAAGAGAAGGGTATCGTCTGAGCCTCCTCCACTCCTTTCCGAGGGAGGAAGGCAGGGTGATAGTGGGTGGAGTTTGAAATCTCCGCAAGTTAGTGGCCTCAGGTTGTTGGAGATAGCAATAGGGTCCATTATGACACCATCTGCTATGGTCAGGCCAGGAATTGGGAATGGACTTCGGTCCCATAGAGCCATAAGAGGCTAGTCCACATGACAGAAGAGGGAGTGGAACTGTTGAAAGAACCAGTAAATGAAATCCGGCTAGCTTTTTTGCTAATCGGAAGATCACGACGACACTGCTCATGCAATTTTTATAATGAATACAGTTCACCATCGCAGGATGACAGTTAAAAACACGGAGAGCACATCTCTGCATGTGAATCATGTCACGGTACACCTCAGTCCACCAAGAGACCGGGACATGGCACGGTAAAGATAAAGTGCAACGAATGGAATGTTTTGTGGCGGTAAGGATAATGTTTGTAAGACATTCTACCTGGCCATCACAACTGATGAATAGTTGATTGTCTAAGGTCACCTCCAGTTAGCCTTAGAAAGCTACCATTTGTGTTTACATGTAGGTGGGGTAGGAGTCAGCAAATGGACAGCATATGGGAAATGGTCACTCGAGTGTGTGTCAGAGAGAACGGACCACTCAAGACAACGGGCAAGCTGGGCAGTGCAGAAGGAGAAGTTCAAATGGGAATAGGTGTGCATGGAGTCTGAAAGGAACGCAGGTGCTCCAGTGTGAAGGCAGATGAGGTTGAGTTGATTGTAAAGTCAGCCAAGAGGACACCTCTCTGACAGGTTCCAGGAGCGCCCCAGGCAATGGCACACACTTAAGTCACTAAGCAGTAGAAAGGGGTGAGGGAGGTGCGCAATAAGCTGGAGGAAGTCTGCTCAGGTGACTTCGAATGACGGAGGGATGTAAATGGTACATAGAGAAAAACTGAAGCGAGGAAGGAAAATGCAGACTGCAACAGGGCAACTTTTAACATTGCAGCGCGTCAGCAATCGTGAATAATTTTATGATTATAAAGAGAACCCGTGGCCCACCGAACATTGGCTGGAGTGAGGAAGCATGCTTCTGACATTTGAGCTAAGTACAGCTATTGACATGGTGCACACATACTGTTCATTTTACATTTTATGCGAGTCTTTTGCACTTTTGAGCATTCTGTATTAATGTTGGACCATGCCTCTTTCGACAGTTTGTAGTTTTAGTGCGTTCCGGAGAAGGCATGGTTATCCGCGCCGAAACCTAGGTCAACATCCGGTTTCTATTTGCAATCGAGACGGATTCTTTAAAAACATTAGACCGCAACAGCTTGCAACCGGGTGTTCAGGAAGAGGGTCTGACTATGAATGTCACCCTGATGAGCATCGTGACTTCCCCATGAGATGGAAGGTCAAAGCGAACTGGAAAGAAATGTGAGAGGTCAAAGCGGTCGTGAGGACACAATTTTGATTCCTGGTGGCAGAGAACAAGTGGACACTGCGGTTCCAAGAGCAGCCATAGTTCCTCTTTGTTGGCTCTAAGGCTGCGAACGTTCCATTGGACGAGTGTCATGACCAGGAAGGGGAGGAGGGAAAAAATGAAGGGGCGTCACCTCAGCGACTGCCGAGTGCCAACCTTCGAAATCTCTCTGCTACAGGGCACAGAGGGTGGAGGATCCTGCTCCATGACATGTACAGAGATGTCAGTATTCTCCCTCAGTCAGTCTGCAGAGTCAGAACAACAGCTAACTGTGTGGACTGGCTCACAGAGGTCGGCCGGGTGAGGGTATCACACGGTAACACAACTGAAGAGGATTGTCGAATCGCCGAAGGAGAAGACCAATTGTCTTTATTAGATTTCTTGGAGCCTTTGCGGTTGGCAGATGAAGACGCAGATGTTTGTTGGCTAGAGGGAGTGTCCAACCTGCTGGTTGTGTAGCAGCTGATTTCGGCATATGAGATGAAAATTTAGTGGCTTGTTTCACTGCTGGAGGAGGAGGAGATGGGGATGCTACCATGAAACTGGGCGACTTTACAATCGCAAGTCTGCATGGCCACGTCCTTCATGTAGCGAGATGTAGCAACAATGGTGCTGTAAGTGCTGCAGGGTTTTTGACTAGCCAACAACTTGCTAGTAACAGGGTAAGGCACTTTTTCCTTCACCCTGATCTCCTGGATGGCCTGTTCATCGAGATACACACAACATTCTCGGGAGGAGGCTGCATGGTCGCCAACGCAATTGATACAGCAGGGAGAAGGAGTCCGACTATCTGCCTCGTGAGCATCCCTAGCACAGATTAAATATTTGGCCAGGTGTGGACAGAACATTTGATTGTGGTGAATGTATGGTCGGACTGTGATGACTTCATGGATTGGTTTGATCTTAGATGGAAACACTACTCGATCAAATGTGAGAAAAAGAGTTTGTGTGACCACTAAGGATGTATCTACCATTTTCATCATCCAGTGGCCTGCAATGACGCCCTGATCAGAAATAAGTCTGGATTTCTGCCTTGATCAGACCATCGAGAAGCCCAGTGTAAATAACACCACGTGAAGAATTCAGTATTCCATGGGTCTCGAGACAAACAGGATAGCTGTGGAGGAGCAAAACTGGAAGCAGTTGCTGTGGATGAGAATCACAAGTAGTCTCCAAAAGCAAAGTGCCATTGTGTAAACGAGAGCAGGATTTCACAGGGCCAGCAACTGCATCAACGCCTTTCTGAATAATAAATGGATTAACCGTAGCAAAGGATGGATCACCTTCACTACCTGAAACCATGAAGAACCGAGGTGCAGCCATGAAGGTCTTTGAATCGTTAGCTTCATTCCATTTACATTTAGTAGACTTAGACTGAGATGATGATGTTTGGCTCATTGTGAGAAAATCCCCCACGACTTTCAGAGACTTCCACAGCATGCTCCTTGTTGGGGGGACTCCCCTCAGATGGGGACGCACCTGTCTTAGGGGAAGGTAAGCTCAGCAATCAACCCTTCCTGGACATGGCCTGTACCAGGGGTATGTGTGAATCCTACCTGTAGACCCAGGGCTGGAAATTACACATTACCCAGACACCTGTTATGCGTCGGACAAGTGGGCTCGCCTTCAGGAGCGCATAGGGGAGAAAGAAAAAGAGGAACCTCAAATGCCAAAGAGGAGGAGGAAAATTAAGAAAGAGAGGAAAAAAGAAAAAGAACGTAAAAACAGTGGAGGAACTGTCCTGATGTGAGGTTACTGAAAATTCCCAAAAATATCCCAGACTTATTCCACAAGAGAGGGGAAAAAAAGAGTAGCATGAGGATAGACATGCAGTACAGAAGGTAAAAGTGCTCCAAAGGCTAAGGCCCCACGGTACCCAAGCACAAACTCACGAAAACGTGGTGTGCCCCTAAGGGGTGTGATTTGTCTGTCACTGCACTTCCTGGAGACAGCAAAGGTACAGAATGTACAGAGAAACTAGGTACACTTTGTGTGTGTGTGTGTGTGTGTGTGTGTGTGTGTGTGTGTGTGTGTGTGTGTGTGGAGGGGGGGGGGGGGGTTTACTCGCAAGCATGTCAAACAGGCACGAGAAACAGTGAAGCTAAACAGTATGCTAATGAACTGTTCTCCGAGGGTCAGAGACCCTTACATTATCGTAAGTACTCATACTAGAAATATTTGTATTGGCGTAGAAAAATGAAGGAGGTGCCAGCAGCAATAGGGGCTTTTTGCAGTACCAGTATTTGCTGTTGTAATAGTACCAAGACTAGTAGTTCATAAAGATAACTGTGTAATTAGTCAGAATAGATTGAAGTAATGAAAATCTATGGCTCTTTTCTGTCACAGTGAAGGAACATCTGAGAGTGGGAAAGATGGTGTCAGGGAACTAAACGTAGAGTAGCTTATATGTACCCATATACAGTAAATGTTAGAGCTATAGTAGTAGAAACAAAAGAAGATAACTAGTAAAATACTATGACAGGTGCTGTAAACTTAGTTAAATTTTTAGGGAAAAAATATCATAGATTCACATAAATGTGATAGCCCATTGCTGTTGTCAAGAAAGTGGATTACAACAAATAAATAAAATAATTAGTTGGTTCAAATGGCTCTGAGCACTATGGGACTTAACATCTGTGGTCATCAGTCCCCTAGAACTTACAATTACTTAAAACTAACCAACCTAAGGACATCACACATATCCATGCCTGAGGCAGGATTCGAACCTGCGACCTTAGCAGTCATGCGGTTCCAGACTGAAACACCTAGAACCGCACGGCCAAAATAATTAGTTCAGAGTGATATTAGATAATGAAGGTGTGTCCATTAGCATTTGGTTTATTGAGATATTAAAGTGTGTGCAAATATGGTGGTGTAGATTCGGAGGAAGAGGGTAATGCCTGTCTGTAAAGCTCCCCAACATACTGGGCAAAGGACTGCTTGTCACTGCAGATGCACTGTCCACTTTGACAGAAGTAGTGTATTACCTGATTTCTTAACGGAGGGCCCCTCGCCGTTGGCATGAAGTAGACATATGTGTGCAACTGCAGCAGCATTTTGTGCTGCAGCAGCCAAACAACTACCTTCACCAGCTGCGACTGCTGCTGCGGGTGGTGTAGGGGGTTCTTCTTCTGCCCCAAGGGAGTTGGCAGTGAGAAGTCGCTCATCACCTGGAGGAGACAGTTTGACAAGTGGTAATCATTATGACCAAATTGTGTTATGATTTAAAAAGCTGTTCAGTATTAAAGAAGTAACAATTATTTGTACGTGGGCATGCTGCAAAGTAATGTCACTGAATTTATGTGAAAACTCTTAAAGCTTTTTAAATAAAACAAACTTTATTAACATTCTATATCTGCGTGATTCCTGAAATTTTCCTGGTGTAAAGAGTATTCTGTGATGTTTCAGGACTGTAGCTGGATGACATCGACTTCCTGCCAAAGTATTTCAGCTGACAACCAATGAGCCATCTTCAGGTGAGTGTTTTGCACTGACGGTTGCTAGTTCACATCGTTGACTTTGTACCAAAAATTGGTGTGGAGTTGCACGCACAAAGGTAGTTGCTATGTGAGCAACCTATGTCAAATGCTGATACTACACGCATGCTCTCTCAGGGTGTATACGTAGACAAGAAAAAAAGCTTTCTCATCAAAAATACACTTTCCCCTCGGTGAAAACACACTATACCCTGGGTGGATGCACATTTTTCCTTGTTAAGTGACAATATACTTTCTCTTGGAGCTATAAAACATATCAATCCTTTGAATGGTAAAGGTTTTATATGACAGGCATAGAAGTTCCCAGCTTTTTAGGAAATGAGATCCAGCAAAAAAATACAGCGTTTTGGTGAACTGCTGCAACTATATATGTCTTACAAGAACGATTATAAATTCGCTGTTGTGCACTGAACATTTTATGGGATACCTGGCTGAATACATGTTCCGTCAAGCACTTTGACTTTTCCATAGAAAAGCCATTTATGTGTGAAATCACTCAAGAACTCACCTCGCACTTTTTTTTAAGGATAATTATACTTTTCACCATCACTGATGCACAATTTGTAGTTTATGAAATCAGTAAAATAAATATGAAAACTAACCTTGAAGTTTGGTCTTTTTTAGTTACATGTTAGGATATATAACAAACAAAAATTTTAAATAATGGCACAAATGGCTGGTCTTCTGAACCCGAAGTTTTACTAAGTGGCTGGTCCTCAAACTTTTGGCACAAGTCAAATGCTCCTTGATTTAAGAAATACATGGCACATTCTCACATGCAATATAATTCAGCTCATGTAAAAGGAAATTTACTTTGAAACTAATACTTTACAAACCACCATTCACATTATTTTCCTGCATCCTGTTAGACATGTAAACAGTTGTGACATCACAGTTACTGAAAGTAGTTTGTTGTTACGACATATTGCATAGTCTTTATCCTACAGCCTCTGACACATTTTGCCGTCAAAAGACACTTACGCGGTCACTGTGTTTTGTTATTGCAAATGGCAAATTTTCTTTGAAACTTAAGTTTTAATTTGGAATTATTCTCTCGTTTATGTGTTATTGCTGCAGTATTATTCTGCTACACTGAAATTATTTGTTAGAGTGGCAGGTCTTACCAGCCAAAATTACAAAAATTTAACTGAAATCCAAAACAATGAAAAATTCCTGAATTTTTCTTGAATGAAATAATTCCAGTGTTTTTCCCAGATTTCGCGATTCTCTTGGGGCACGTAACACCCCTGTCTCTTTCAGAGTGCGGACTGAGAGCTAAAATTCACTGTTGAATATAATTTTGAGTAAATTAACAGTGTTGCCACGGGTAGTCGTCTCTCCCCTCTGGTATTAAAATTTTCATGGTAGACTTTCAGGAAACAGCACTTGATTCGTGAAAACTTAAACCAAAAGTCTTCTGGCAATATGTCAGTGATATCTCTGTAGTGTGGTCCCACAGTGAAGAAGAACTGTCATGCTTTCTGCAGCACCTGAATCCAATCCATGAGAATATCAAATTTAAGATGGAAGCAGATAAGGGCAGCTGCCAGCTGTTTCTGGATGCTTGGTCAGTTGGAAAGTGGATAGATCAGTGTGGCATTCTGTTTATCGTAAGAACACACATACAAACTTGTAATTGCAGGTATCTAGTTGCCACCACGCATCACATGCTATGGGAATCCTTTGAACATTGGTGCACTGGGCACATCTTGTGTCTGGTGAAGACAGCCTTGCAAAGGATTTGGAACACCTACAATATGTGTTCAAAGATAATGGGTATTCTCATCTGATCAGCACAGCTTTAGAATCTTAAGGAAACATGTAAAACAATCTTCCACCCACCTACAAAGTCGTGTGCTCCACTTGATTTGGTGAAGGACAATCTGGGATTATGGAGGGTTGGAATCTACAGAATACTTTGCCAGTGTGGCAAACCCTCTATTGGTCACACAACACACACTGTGTGTGAAATGTGCACTGAACATAATTGGCACATGTGCCTTTCTCAGACCAGTAAGTCAGCCATACCTGAGAATTGTATCTCCACATGACATTCCATGGATTATACAGCTACAGAAATCTTTGCCTTGACTAGATCCTTCTGGGCTTCAATAATTAAGGAGTCAATGGAAGTACGTTTGGCATAAGATCTGATGAATCACAATGGTGGTTTCCAACTGGATAAGACATGGAACCCAGTGATTTCTTTAATATATTCAGAAAGAAAACATTTTATGACTAATGACATGTCTGATGATTGTTAATTTTATTAATCTGACATCTGAATTTCAGCTCTGTGAGCCTGCAATCCGACAGAGAGCACGCATTTAGTATCACCAATATGCATGGGCCTGCACGCCAGAGATGGAGCAATATTGGAAGGAGGAGTGAAACTCGATACAGGTCACTCATCTAGCAGTTGCCTTGTGCATGCGTCTCTGGACTAATTTCTGCTATAACTTGTGCAATGTGAACTTATAATCTCCAGTGCAAAACACTCACCTGAGGATGGCTAAAAGGTTGTCAGCCGAAATACTTTGGTGAGAACCCTGGCAATGAACACATCTCCCCAGACCAGATTGTTGATACAGTCACTACAGAATGTCCGACTTTGTTGACGGAGCCACAACCTCACTTCCACTTCCATGGCTTCACCACCATCAAAATGAAGCTCTCAAAGGTGTACTTTAAGTTTTGGGAACAGATGAAAATCAGAGAGGTCCAAGTGGGGACTGTACAGAGGATGATTAATGATAGTGAACCTCATGCAACAGATTGTTGTAAATCACCATACAGCGGCGATGCTGAGTCGTAGACAGGCACAACAAAAAGACTATCACAAATAAAAGCTTTCCGCCAGTAAGGCCTTCGTCAAAAGTACACGAGAGACACACACACACACACACACACACACACACACACACACACACAACTGCAGTCTCAGGCAACTGAACCCACACTCAGGAGACTTCAGCTGCCTGAGATTGCAGTTGTGTTTGCGAGTTGCATTTGCGAACACGTGTGTGTGTGTGTGTGTGTGTGTGTGTGTGTGTGTGTGTGTGTGTGTGTGTTGTCTATTTTTGACAAAGGTGTTATTGGCCAAAAGCTTTCTTTGCGATGGTATTTTGTTGTGTCTATCTGTGACTTAGCATCACCGCTATATGGTGAGTAGCAACTTTCCTTTTCATAATATTGTTACATTCCATCCTGGATTTTCCACTGTTAGGTTGTTGTAAATGTCGCAGTACTCATGTGGTCTGGCATTGTCATGCTGAAGATGATGGTGCTCCGTGTGTGGAAGAACTCTTTGAATTCATGTTTTCAGTTTTTTGAAGGTCTCACGGTGCCTTTCTCATGCCCTGACACAGTTCCATTACACACTGTCACATTACACGCTGCCATGCTACAATTTGGAGCCCTCTAGCAGCGGAGGGTTGCAACTTGGGTCATTAACATGCATGGCTTGTAATAGCTGAATCAATATTGAGAACAGAATAAAAAATTCAGAGGCATTACTTTTCAGCAAACATATTGTAAAACATCCAAGAGGACGAATGGTGTATTGATAAGCATTAGGCATGAAGGTAACACACAGAACATCCCAACTGCAATATTTAATATTTTTAATGCTACATTAACAAAGCTTTTTACAAAATCTATGCAAAATTATTAACAGTAGAATGATAAAGATAGCTAATGTCCAGCTAACGGAAGAAAAAATAGGTTTAGAAAGTGATGATCTTGCTTATGATAATGTTGCTACTGCACACCTGTTGATTGAAAAGTGACATGAATACAACCTGGAAACTCAAATTGCATTTGTAGATTATGAAAAGGTTTTCAAGAGGGTGAACAGGAAATGAGAGTATCCAAGACATTTAACATAATAAAAACATTGTATCGATACACAGGAATTACAAGAAATACAGTGAAACAGGAAGTTAAACAGAATCAGATTAACACCAGAACACGCGCGCGTGCACAAGCGCACGCGCGCACACACACACATACACACACACACACACTTGCCTCTGATGAATGAAAATGACCTCCACTTTGCTGCATATCACCTAAATTAAAGACGTAAGAACTTACCTCTAAGAATTTCAGAAAATGAACAACAATTAATATTAGGAAAAGAATGGATTGCTACTGACCATAAAAATGATATGTTGATCTGCATACTTACAAAATTAAAGGACATTTACACTCAGCTTTCCAACAAAGCCATCTATTTTTTTAAAAACTGCCATCTCTTGCAGTTCAGACCGGAATAAAATTGTCATGCTGAACAGCAATCTGGTGGCAGGGAAGGGGAATGGCAGACAGAAAAGGAGAGAAGCAGGGAAGGGGAAAGACAGGCATGACAGGCATGTGCACTGGCAGAGGGTGGCACACAAAGAGGGTGAGGGGTTGTAAATAGAGGAGATGATACAACAGAGAGGGTGGAAACTGGTGGGTGGAGGGTGTGCGGACAGTAGGTTACTGTACGTTAAGGCAGGGTTAATTTTGGGAAATGCGAAATGAAAAGAGCACCTGCAAACTAGATTTACCAAAGTCCTTATTAGCAAGTTCTGCCATATGGTAGGTACGATAGGCGATAATGTCTCTATCAACAAAACTTTCAAGTCCAGGAACACTAGGTACTCCTGTACCTCCACGTACTATGGCTACAGTGAGCCAACCATTACCGTGATCGAAAGTATCGTTAATGTCAATACTAAAATTAAGTCTGCAACCACAGAAAACACAAGGTCCGTCAACAAGTGCAGTAGCAGCAACACTCTTAACTGGTATGCGGTTCTTCTTGTCTCCAGCTGTTGTGGCGAATTCGATGTTCTCAATTGTTTTATAAACTGTGTGTTTAGAACGGCGACGAATTCTCCTGTAAGGCATCGTGTCTCCTTCTGCATTGTCATGTATACTCGTAATAAGAGAAAAATATCTGTTTATGAGTCTGTATTTATTTGGGTTAAAGGTAAAGGAGTATGTAAAGTTTGTTGGTGACTGTACTTTGTATTTTCATAAATAAAATTATCTCTATGCAAACTGATCTGTAGCGTCAGCCATTAACCGGACACGGGTACATCACGAACGGGGGGGGCTCAAGGAGGCAACAGTTTTGTTTCATTAATAGGCTTATCGCTTGACCTTAGTGACCTCTCGAAGCTGCGGCCGGCTGACGCAATCGTGGCAGCGCGCCAGCAGACGCACACACCCTAGAACACCCAGTGTGCACGTCTGGGATAACACTCCGCTGGCACTGTGAAAATTTTCAAGTCCAAGCTACTGCATATACTATATAAGCGAGCGAGAGCCGCGCAGAGGCTCATTCGCACTGCTGCTGCTGCACAGGCAACTGCATTGAACGCCGCCACGATGCCTTACAGGAGAATTCGTCGCCGTTCTAAACACACAGTTTATAAAACAATTGAGAACATCGAGTTTACAAATTGTTTTGGCTCAAGAGGAACAGACAACGCTTCCAGCGCAGACGACGACTCATCGAAAGAAGACGCCTACCTGTCAGCCCACTGATTGCTAGCGTCAGCCGATAACCGGACACGAGTACATCTAGGCTCTGTCGGAGACAGGGGTGTAACAGTTTGAAAAATATTTTAGAACACATGCCACGTGAAAGAATTAATATTCGACAGAACTGGGCTTGGAGACATATTCAAGAACATTTTCCAAATGATCAAAGTGTATGGCCTACATACTTAAAAAAAATAATACTTTGCTCTAACTTTACATCTTCTGATTGTGTTACATTAGCTGCATTTCTTTTTGGACACTCAGTACATCCTTCTTTACTCTGGTTTGACATATACTCATTGAACAATAAATTTACAGCTGACAGATATCACGTTGTTGTCAGGTGGTATAACCATTTTGGACGTAGTAATTATTTAAGAGAGAAGCATACATATTACAATCTTAGACACGAAGCAGTGTTTAATTTCGATCACAATAATGGTTGGCTCATTGTAGCCATAGTACGTGGAGGTACAGGAGTGCCTAGTGTTCCTGGACTTGAAAGTTTTGTTGATAGAGACATTATAGCCTATCGTACCTACCATACAGCAGAACTTGCTAATAAGGACTTTGGTAAATCTGCTTATATGTCTCCTTCTGCATTGTCTTTGTATACTCGTAATAAGAGAAAAATAACTGTTAATGAGTCTGTATTTATTTGGGTTAAAGGTAAAGGAGTATGTGAGTATGTAAAGTTTGTTGGTGACTGTACTTTATATTTTCATAAATAAAATTATCTCTATGCAAACTGATCTGTAGAGTCAGCCATTAACCGGACACGGGTACATCACGAACAACCTACTGATATGAGTGTGCTGGTGCCTATGGAAATGACAAATAACGACCTGTCTTTTTCAAATACTCATGGTACAGATAGGAAACTAAGACGGAATCTACATGAAAAAATCAATCTTAGTCTTTGTTACTCAGCCCTCCTAATTAATCTTAGACCCGAAAAGTGCCACTACAAAACGGCTGAAACATCAGTCTTGGAAATTTGTGGTAAGGTCTTATGGGACCAAACTGCTGAGGTCATCAGTCCCTAAGCTTACACACTACTTAATCTAACTTAAATTAACTTACACTAGGACAAAACACACACCCATGCCCGAGGGAGGACTCGAACCTCCGACAGAGGAAGCTGCATGGACCGTGACAAGGCGCCTCAGACCACGCGGCTACCCAGCGCAGTGAAATATCAGTCTATTTCAGTATTTTAAGTAATTTATAAGATGATGTGGCAGTGCATCCAGAAGGATTTTAATGAAATCTTGAACCATTATTAGATGGTTCAGTACTGAAGTGGTCTTCAATGAATATATTACAAGAGTATTACTAAACATTGGCTAATGTGTTCATATTAGCGATATACAAATTTTCCGTGCTTGTAATAAAATTTTTGTTGAAACTTGTGAGGTGAGGCAGGAAACAAAACATGCTAACCTGCAGCAGATTGAGCCCTGGGAAGCTTTCTGAGAACCTCTCAACTAGAGGACTGTTGATACCAGTTGGAGCGTCAGGTGAAACCACATACACATTGTTCTCACACAGTGGGAAAATCACAGTTGCCTTTGCCCAGTACACCAAATGTCCTGTTAGCTGGAACACCTGTAAAAATTAACAGAAACAATTTAACATACATTTACAACTGCAGTTTTCATTCTCGTGTGTTATCTAGGCAAAACCTAACTGCACTCTGATACATCAGGAAAGACACACCAGATTGACGTGACAAAACTTTAAGTACTAGAAGTCTCGATCATAAATTTTCAGACTTCTTGTGCATTGTCTTTGTGCACCCACACAGCATTACACATGACACATCTTTTACTAACCAACTGCAATAACTGGAATTCCATTCTTTTGGGATTTCATTCTTCTCCTCTGCAAACAACATCCTAAATTTCTCCAGAACGTAGTTTACAGCACTTAACAAAGTGCTCTATGCGCTGTTTCTATACCATAATGAAACATGTACTTTGAAAGACAAGTGGAGATACCTTTCTTTCATTTTCTTTATGAGACTGGACTTCATTACTTTTTTGAGCCAATATCATTGTTCTTGTTGACACACAACAGATGTTGTTCTGTACAGGTAGGATTATGTTTGTCAATAAGAACAAAGCATTGAGTGAAGAAGGTGAGGGCGAGGGGGAGGAGGGGAAAGGAAGCAATAATAGACTGGCAAACTATCAAGATGTCCAAAATTTTTGTGGGAGCAAATCTGGAACACTAAAGGCACATAGCACGTAGCTGACACTCTTTACAAAGCCTCTGTTCAGCTATTTTTATCCATATGTAGCTGCTGATTTTGGCAACAGATTGTGACACAGCCACCACAGAGAATGGGGAGTACATAAGACAATTAGCCCAGTTTCACATCAATAACATCCCTGTACTTTTCTGCTGTTTTAGTCAGTTTGGCAGTTATTGACTTTATTCTGTATAGCCAAATCCTCTCAGAAACAAAAAATATATATTTTTAATCAGAAAAAATGGTGAAATAAGAAGTGATTGACTTCTATCCTGACTGTGTGACTACTTGGGTGAAAAAATGATAGGAAACGTGCCATTGCTGTACTGACAAAAATAAATCATCCTCTTCAGTTACGTAACTGAAACAGATGTTCTTGTTCAGGTATCATTAAATTGTTTTCTGAATTTTATAGGATTTACGGCTGTTGTCAATTTCCAGAGAACAATTAAAATGCCACTGCTCTTATGGAAAGGTAAAAGTTTTACACTGGCAGCTGAGGATGTTAAAAGAACTACCAGAACATTAGCCTGATTCATCTAATTTCATTCATTAGTGTAATGTGGAATAAAATTTTAGTTACGGTCTTAAATTACACAGAAGATATTATTTACATAAAAATGTGAAAATAGAGTAACAGCAAGAAGTAGGCCTTGACACTCTTCTATGTTGCAAAATAATTATGCAACTAGCGATAGTTTTAACAGCCTCACAACACAATTACTTCCATGAGAAATTTGTTAACTATTCAAAAACTGACAAAAATACAATTCATTAGTATAACATTAGGAATAAAAATGATCTCCACTATACATGACTTAAATTTCCATCTACAAAGATGGCAGGAAAAATAAAATAAAATAAAATTATGATTTAATTGTCATTGGCCATGTTTATGTGAGAGACAACTTCCAGCAGATGGAGCCAGAATTTCCACATGTTTTTCACTCTCCTATTTACAGGTTACGACTTCAGTTGGTTTTGCTAGACCAGTCAAATATTGGTTTTCCGATCATTAATTTTTTTTTTACATAAATGGCCTCTGGAAATCAGCTGTCCTGGTTTCATATTTAGTCAGCATGATGATTGTTTCTCTTCAATTAAGAGTCATTCTGTACGGAGTAGCCGAAAATGTTTAAAAGCAATATGTACCTGACAACACAAGCAAGTTTCAAAAACGGTTGTGCATTTACACAGGAACAAAAATCAACTGTGGGAAAGGAAATCTGCCAGCTAAAATAGCATTACCAGAACCAACATTGGAGTGTTTATATGACCAACCAGAAGTAGTATTGGGAAACTGGTTTACAAAATACAGTTTTGGGAGCCCCATGTTAATGTAATGGCAACATATGATGAGGCTCAAACTGGGAAAGGAAATCGGCCATGTCCTTTCCAAAATGGCCTTTCTAAATCACCTGCCCCAACATTTATCTTTAGCAGTTTAAGAAAAATATGGGAAACCTAAGTCTGGACAGTCAGGCAGGGATTTGAAGTGCTGGCTTTCAGACTGTGAGTCCAGTGTTTTACTACAGCAACGCCTTGTTTGGTAATTATGAAGTTGCAAAAAACTTTCACTGCCTTCTTAGTAAATGAAATATGCTGGCACGTAAGTTACTTTTATAAACAAACTGAAATAAATTCTGTTGGACAATTTATTCTCTTCCATACAGGAGTTAATAATAGGTGATGGAGTTGCACTCACATGCGCACATTCGTTGAAGTCTCGTCCAAATGAAAAACCAAATTATTTTGAATTTAGTGCCATTCCATTTCATCACATCATCATGGATTATGTCTGATCCATGTAACACACAAACTACTAATTTATATCATCTACTGCACATCGATACCTACAAAGTTACTGTGCAATTCACACATAACTCGCAGAGAGTTTGTAGAACCATTTTCAGTTTATTTTTCCATGGTTTCATTTTTGAATAGCATGTGAGAAGAATTAACAGCTAAATCTTTCCGTATGAGATCTGATTTCTCTTATTTTGTTATGATGGAAAATTCAGGATGGAATAACGACAATATTATGAAAAGGACATATTGGTCATTTCTCCTCCTGTAGGAGGGTGTAAACAAATTAATTTTGCATTTGGAGGAGGAAGTTAGTGATTGAAATTTCATGAAAAGATCTCACCACAATGAAAAACAGCTTTGGTTTAGTGACTGCTGTTCCCACTCACATATCATATCCATGATAATCTCTCCTATATTTAGTGATAGTACAAAACAAGATGCCCTTCTCTGAGCTTTTCAGATACCCTCTGTCAATCTTATCAGGTAAGGATCCCATAAAGTGCAGCACTGTTCCAGAAGCAGACCGACAAGCATAGTGTAGGCGTCTCTTCAGTAGATTCACTGCAGCTTCCAAGTTTTCTGTCAATAAAGTGTAAACTTTCATTCACCTTCCCCACAACCTTTTCTGTGTGACAGTTCCAATTGAAGTTACTCATAACTGTAATCATTAAATCTTCAATGTTTAAACTTGTGTGATTTATTGTGTAATTGAAAGAAGAAAACAGTACCGTACCACAAAATTTCCAGAATACCTATCAATACAGTTCACCTACAACATACAAATTTCAGGTAAGTTCTATCTGGACATTAAAAAACAACGCAAAGATATAGGGATGACTGCAGCCAAGCCTCATCAAATAAAAAGAATGTTTTTTTTTTTTTTTTTTTTTTTTTTTTTGGGGGGGGGGGGGGTGTCCAACCCAGAACACTTTCTCTCTTAATTAGAATAAAGTAGCTTGCTGAAATATTAACTTTATTTATTCAGTTGTATTTTTCACTAGACATCACTTTTTCATATGTGGTGTTAGTGTTTAACAGTGTGGAATGAAAACATAGCATATTCTGCAGCACACTCCATACGACTGTTATTCACATCTTTCGCTTACAACTTTTTTTATTTAATTTGGCAAAGCAGTACTATTAATAGTTGATCAACTCAGCCAATGAACACACCTGTCAACTCCTATCCTTAATAAATGTCCTCAATCTTTCCTCTCCCACATCCACACCGGCTATTCAGAGCATCCTCCTACAGGCCGCAAATTAGAGCAGCATGCCACCCTTCACCTCAAAAAACTATCCAATCTCCTGGTTTCCCACCTCCGGAAAGGCAACTCACTCACCCTTCACAACCTTTCCAGCAAACCTCAACCACCTCTCATTGCGCACAAACCCAGTCTCTCCCATCTACTCAATCTCCCACTTCCAGCTCCACTCCCTCCAAAAACTCAAAATTCCAATCAACACAATCTGGTACCACAACACCCTAATTTAGTAGTTAACCTTTCCTCCAAACCTCTCTCCCAATCCGAAACCTCTGTCCTATCCAAAGGCCTCACCTTCAGCCCCACTCCCAGATTCAACCAAACAGCCCTCGTCAAAGATTTACTGTCCTACACTCGTACTCTCTGCTGGAAGTATCACTTTGCCACGAAGAAAAATTATCCTAATCCTACCCCTAATGATCCAACTCCCCAAGACACTATCCAAATTGAACCCTGCCTTGAACAGTTCCGTCCTCCAACACAGCGGGACCCACCTCCTCTCCCTCGAAATCACCCTCTCCAAACCTTCCAGGAATTTCTGACTTCCAGCCTTGCCTCTCAATCCTTCTTAAAAAACCTTAATCCTACTCCCAACATCACCACTGCTGAAGCCCAGGCTATCCGTGATCTGAAGGCTGACCGGTCCATCGTCATTCTTCCGGCGGACAAGGGTTCCACGACTGTGGTACTTGATCATCGGGAGTATGTGGCTGAGGGACTGCGTCAGCTTTCAGACAACACCACATACAAAGTTTGCCAAGGTAATCCCATTCCTGATGTCCAGGCGGAGCTTCAAGGAATCCTCAGAACCTTAGGCCCCCTACAAAACCTTTCACCTGACTCCATCAACCTCCTGACCCCACCGACACCCCGCACCCCTACCTTCTACCTTCTTCCTAAAATTCACAAACCCAATCATCCCGGCCGCCCCATTGTAGCTGGTTACCAAGCCCCCACAGAACGTATCTCTGCCTACGTAGATCAACACCTTCAACCCATTACATGCAGTCTCCCATCCTTCATCAAAGACACCAACCACTTTCTCGAACGCCTGGAATCCTTACCCAATCCGTTACCCCCAGAAACCATCCTTGTAACCATTGATGCCACTTCCTTATACACAAATATCCCACACGTCCAGGGCCTCCCTGTGATGGAGCACTTCCTTTCACGCCGATCACCTGCCACCCTACCTAAAACCTCTTTCCTCATTACCTTAGCCAGCTTCATCCTGACCCACAACTTCTTCACTTTTGAAGACCAGACATACCAACAATTAAAGGGAACAGCCATGGGTACCAGGATGGCCCCTTCGTACGCCAACCTATTCATGGGTCGCTTAGAGGAAGCCTTCTTGGTTACCAAGGCCTGCCAACCCAAAGTTTGGTACAGATTTATTGATGACATCTTCATGATCTGGACTCACAGTGAAGAAGAACTCCAGAATTTCCTCTCCAACCTCAACTCCTTTGGTTACATCAGATTCACCTGGTCCTACTCCAAATCCCATGCCACTTTCCTTGATGTTGACCTCCACCTGTCCAATGGCCAGCTTCACACGTCCGTCCACATCAAACCCACCAACAAGCAACAGTACCTCCATTACGACAGCTGCCACCCATTCCACATCAAACGGTCCCTTCCCTACAGCCTAGGTCTTCGTGGCAAACGAATCTGCTCCAGTCCGGAATCCCTGAAGCATTACACCAACAACCTGACAACAGCTTTCGCATCCCGCAACTACCCTCCCGACCTGGTACAGAAGCAAATAACCAGAGCCACTTCCTCATCCTCTCAAACCCAGAACCTCCCACAGAAGAACCACAAAAGTGCCCCACTTGTGACAGGATACTTTCCGGGACTGGATCAGATTCTGAATGTGGCTCTCCAGCAGGGATACGACTTCCTCAAATCCTGCCCTGAAATGAGATCCATCCTTCATGAAATCCTCCCCACTCCACCAAGAGTGTCTTTCCGCCGTCCACCTAACCTTCGTAACCTCTTAGTTCATCCCTATGAAATCCCCAAACCACCTTCCCTACCCTCTGGCTCCTACCCTTGTAACCGCCCCCGGTGTAAAACCTGTCCCATGCACCCTCCCACCACCACCTACTCCAGTCCTGTAACCCGGAGGGTGTACACGATCAAAGGCAGAGCCACGTGTGAAAGCACCCACGTGATCTACCAACTGACCTGCCTACACTGTGATGCATTCTATGTGGGAATGACCAGCAACAAACTGTCCATTCGCATGAATGGACACAGGCAGACAGTGTTTGTTGGTAATGAGGATCACCCTGTGGCTAAACATGCCTTGGTGCACGGCCAGCACATCTTGGCACAGTGTTACACCGTCCGGGTTATCTGGATACTTCCCACCAACACCAACCTATCCGAACTCCGGAGATGGGAACTTGCTCTTCAATATATCCTCTCTTCCCGTTACCCACCAGGCCTCAATCTCCGCTAATTTCAAGTTGCCGCCACTCATACCTCACCTGTCATTCAACATCATCTTTGCCTCTTCACTTCCGCCTCGACTGACATCTCTGTCCAAACTTTAAATATGTCTGCTTGTGACTGTATATGTGTGGATGGATATGTGTGTGTGTGCGAGTGTATACCTGTCCTTTTTTCCCCCTAAGGTAAGTCTTTCCGCTCCCGGGATTGGAATGACTCATTACCCTCTCCCTTAAAACCCACATCCTTTCGTCTTTCCCTCTCCTTCCCTCTTTCCTGATGAGGCAACAGTTTGTTGCGAAAGCTTGAATTTTGTGTGTATGTTTGTGTTCGTTTGTGTGTCTGTCGACCTGCCAGCACTTTCATTTGGTAAGTCACATCATCTTTGTTTTTAGATATATTTTTCCTACGTGGAATGTTTCCCTCTATTAAAACCAAGGAGAAATTTAGACAAGGGATTAATGTTCAGAGAGAAGAAAGAAAAGCATTACGAATTTGCCAGTTACACTGTAATTCTGTGAATGACAGCAAAAGGCTTCGCAGAGTAGTGAAATGGAAAGAAGAGTGTCTTGAAAAGAGTTTATAAGATGAATATCAAGCTCTGATTTCTCTTATTTTATCATGATGATCATTTCTCCTTATGTAAGTCGGTGACAAAAAATATTTTCACATCCAGAGGAGGAAGTTGTCAAATCTCACAAAAAAGCTCCCATGATAATGGAAAACGCTTTTGTTTTAATGAGTGCCACCCCAGTTTGCATATCATATTTGTGATACTCTTGCCGTTATTTCATGATAAAACAGAATGAGCTGCCCTTCTTTGGATTTTTTTAAAATTCTCCGTCAATCCTATTCCCAACAGTATTCTTACTAGATGACAAACAAGTCTAGTGAAGGCAGTCTCTTTAGTGGACCTGTTGCATCTTCTAAGTGTTCTGCCAATAAAACGTAGTCACTGGTTTGTCTCCACAACAACATTTTCTACATGGTTGTTTGAATGTAAGTTGTTTCTAATTGTAATCCTAAGGTATTTAGTTGAATCAAAAACAACAACCTTTAAATTTGTGTGGTTTATCGTGTAACTAAAATTTAATAGATTTCTTTTTGCGCTCATGTAAATGACCTCACACTCTTCCTTATTCAGAGACAATGGAACTTTTTGCACCATATATAGTGTCTAAGCCATTCTGCAATTGGCCTTCATCTTGGCTATAGCATGAAAAGTGTTTCTGAAGAAAAGGACTCTGGTAACTTCTAATATAAATATAAGTTTAAGGAAGTATTCCTTTTTTAAGTTATTTATCTGGTGTGCAGCCTTGTACAGAAGTGAAACATGGATGATAAGGTGATCAGATAATAAGAGAATACCTCTTTAAAGTCAGTACCATCATTAGACTGTTGTTTATTTACAGTGTTACATTTACACTTACACAATCGTGATTTCGGCTTCAAAGTGCCATTATCAAGTGTTTTAAGTGTTATAAATTGCCTGAGATGGCATACTGTCATATTAAAAAATTGTGTAAGTGTAAATGTAACACTGTAAATAAACAAGTCTTATGGCGGTACTGACTTTAAAGAAATATATTATGACTGTGGCCCCGCATTATGAAAAAATTAATAAGAGAATAAAAGCACCTGAAATGTCATGCTACAGAAGAATGCTGAAGATTAAATGGGCAGACTGACTGACTAGTGAAGAGATACCAGACCGAAACACTGAGAAAATAAATTTGGGGCACAACTTTACTAAAACAAGGGATCAATTTATAGGACACAGCCTGATGCATGAAGAAACCATGAGTTTGGTAATGGAAGTAAGTGTGGTGGAAAAATTATAGTGGAAGACCAATGTACGAAATCAAGCAAGTTAAAATGGATGTAGGTTGCCGTAGTTATATGGAGATGAAGAGGCTTGCTCAGATAGGTTAGCATAAAACCAGTCTTCCTTAGACCAGAACAACAACAACAACAACAACAAATTGGCATTAAACTTCCTGTAAAGATATCCACAAAATCTGCTAAAATTGAAAGACAAGGTGGCAGGAATCGGCTATTGCAATGTAGTACCACCAAGAGGGGTTCTTGTGCCTGGCCTTGTCATCGTATCAAGCCTTTCAATGCTTGCTTCACCAAATGCTGTTCACTTAAAACACGAGCATATACTAGAGGTCTGCACCTGATGTTTACGTGCACTAAAATTGCTCAGCGCATGTACAGCCGCTTTGGATTGAGGGGGCAACCGCACTTGACTTCCATGAAACTCATTCCAGTGCCGCATGCTCAAATTGCCCGGCCATTTGCTAATAGTTACCCGAGCACCATTCAGTTGCCCACTGTAGCATTGTGGTGCGTGAACTTGGGATGAAGGAGAGTGTGAAAGAAAAACCGATTTGAAATAATATATCCCAAGTGTGAAGGACACTGGTTGTATCAATGTTTCGGAGAGATTTTCATTAGTGACTGACGAGGATGTCGGCTGTATCTACCGTACCAAGTGTTCTGCCCTGCTGTCTTACAGATCCGCCACCATGTATCTGAAGGCATATCTCTGCACAACACGACAAGATGTTTGGAAACATTAGCAGTTTCACTGAAAGCTGCAGCAATTGAAAAGATGTGTAGAAATGTGTGTCAGAGACCTATGCTCATTTGCATTAACATTAGACGTACGATTTCACGTTTTATGTTACGAGAAAGACTTGGAAGATGTAGACATTTCCAACATTTTGCGTCACACTATAATGGCAGCACAAAACAATGAAAGACAAGCCGATGAAATATGATCGAGTATGATGACCAGCATTACCCAGGCCATAGGTGTGAATGCATGAGGATGTACAGCACATATATGAACCGATGCATATCAGAAACTGTGTTACCTGTCTTTTACTGTGCAATTTGCTTACCAAGATTAGGCAGTTGTTAGGAGTAAATCCCCAGAATTTTAATAGGATTTCATTTGTCACTGACCAAGGAGCTGCAATCCTTTCAACATTATGCATGCTTTGCACGTTTTGAACACAGTCAAGAAACATACGTTGGATGACAGTTACTTGATAAATGGGCTTGGAATGGTTTATTCCATATCTTATGCTGCAAAAGATAGTATCCGTTTCATAAAGAAAACTGGTGATGTGAATTTGATGTAGACAAGCTTGAAGCAAGAAATGGATGGTTTGTGGAACATCTTGTTTAGAATGCTACAGTATGTAGTAAGGCCATATGACAAAATCATGGAACTGCTTTCAGAGAGAAGTGTCTCTGAAAAACTAACTGGTTATGACAACAACACTGCAAAAGAACTCATAACATTTTTAGAGACATTTAAAGATGCACAGATGTACACTCGAATCAATAAAGCAGATGGTGTTGTAAAAAACAATAAGGTGATTTTTCATTATGAGACCAACAAAAGTTGGTAGTTACACAGTTTTCATGTGAAACTCCAAACTGTTTCCAAATTTTTGTTACTGCATAAAGCATGATATTTTCTCTTAAGGATCATAATGGTGTCATCATCAGAAACTACCACACAGGTAACCAAATTGATCTGAGTGTATTTCCATTAGCTGGTGAAACACACAGGTAACCAAATTGATCTGAGTGTATTTCCATTAGCTGGTGAAAGTATGTCAGAAGCAACACGAGCCTGCAGACACACAGAGCTGCTACCAAAAAGACCGCAACAGCAGCGCTGTGAGCACACCAGACTGCGTGGCCTCTGCCCTCCATGTGGTGCCTCATTTGACCAAAGCCTGTCCGCTTGGAGTGTTCATATTCGGGGAAGCTGTGACCGAGTACAGTGAGCTTGAGTGAGCAAAATGCCCTATTTGCAGACCTCTTGTACATGCAAATATTTGAAAAAGTTTTCCTTCAGTTCTTAGCATATAGTTCCATTACAACAATCTTTGCTGCCCTATACCTATGTCAAAAGTTTCAGTGTCAACATTAACAAGTGTTAGATCATTGCGCTCGTCTCCTCAAAGGATTTCAAGAATTGTCTAAAAATATTATATCATAAATAAATTAAAAAAAAAAAGGGCGGACGGGGAGAGGGAGGGGGGGCACGAAGAAATTAACTTGGATCAACAAACCAGTGGTGTGCTACCTGACAGTCACGTGAAATACCTACAGGTAACATTGAAAAGTTAGATGAAATGGAACAAGCACATAAAGTCAACTTTGGTTTATTGGAGGACTTCCAGGAAAGTGAAGCTTTTGTAGAGAGGACACTGAATACAAACCTTATGTGACCAGTTTTTGAGTACTGCTCGATGTTCAGGTTCCCCACCAGGTCAGGTTAAAGACAGACATCAAAGTAATTCAGAAGTTTGCAACTAGATTTGTTACGGGAAGGTTTGATCGACATGCAAGTATTACAGAGAGGCTCCGTGAATTCAAACAGGAGTCTCTGGAGGGAAGAAGATGTTCTTTACCTGAAACAATATTGACGATGTTTAGACAACTGACAGACTGCAGAATGATCCTAATGCCACCAATGTACATCTCTTGAAAGAATATAGACAGTCTTCATCTCGCTCATTTGTGAGTTGAACAGGGAAGGGAATGACTAACACTGGTACAGTGTACTGTCCAGCATGCATCCTATGGTGGCTACGGAGTTTCTATATAGCTCCAGTTACAAGATTAAACATACAACAAAATTATATACCACTGTGTGTACTATGATTTATTGAAAATCTCATTTCGATATCATAAGCCATTTGTGAAAGTTAATTAGTTAGTTATTTACTTGTTTCACAGATCATTTGAACAACTATTTTACTGAAATCATGTGAAATGGGTCAGCTTATAGGAAATGTATACATATTGATTAGTGTTAACATCCCTAAATGTGTTTTTTTGCATTTAAAAACTATGGATTTTTTTGTAAGCAGGCTACCAGTTTTCAAATAAAAATTTGGCCATGGAATGGAAGATTGTTGAGGAGAAATGATTTTACGTTAGATTCAAAACTCGCTTCACTATCTGCACTACATCTTATGTTACTGAGCAAATGGTCAAATATTATTTGTTTCTGCTTTCTCAGCCACTAAAGCTTTAATAATGGATACAAAGAGGTCATTTTTCCTTTATTATTGTAGATGTGTACATCTACTATTTTTCTCAAATTGTGATGGATTATTTATGACAAATTTCATTAGCAAATCCATGTATCGTGATGGCAAAGTTAAACTTCCTAACTCCTTATACGACGCTCTTCTGTGAACACCACATATTCCTACTGCTCGCTTTTGTTCAGTCAATACTTTCTTCCTTGAGTTGTACCAGAAAGATATTACTGAGTGGAAATACGCAAAATACAAGGGTTATTCAAAAAGTAAGGTCTGAATCGCACTGGCTAGTTGAATGTCACACGAACATGGAACCGTACATGCGCACCTACTCCCAACATGCCTTGCTCACCAAACGATGTCATTTGCATTGGTACTGTTGCAGTGTGCTGTCAACACTGTTCGTTCAAAATGTTTAAAACAATTGATCAGTCCACCAAGTGTGAAATAATTTTGAATAATTTTGACAGCAAAGAATATTGCAACAGTGGCAATTCATCAACAGATAAGTGAGGTCTATGGCCCCAGTGCAACAAGTGACAATAAACTGCATAAAAGGGTGAGATCTAGCTTTCAGGAACAGGTGGGTAAATATCCAGGACAAAGCGCGATGAAGCCAAGCATTGGTGTTCTCAGCAGGTTTGGTCAATACTGTGGACAAAAAGATTTGTGAAGAGTAGTGATTCACAATTTCAACTTAAGCACTAGAATTTTCAAATGTGGGTAAAACAACTCTGTTCAAAACTGTCTCTGAGAACTGTTCCCAGGCTGTTTACCGAGAAACACAAAATGGAAATAATGGCTAGCATTCTTGATTTTTTTTTGACCAATATCATAATGAGGAAGATGATCCATTTTTAGAGAATATTCTGACAGAGGATAAGGGGTGGATTTCTCACATGACCTCAGAATCTACATGTCAGTCAATGGAATGGCATCAACGTGGTATCACCAGTCAAGGTCAAGAATAAACAGACAATCTTTGTAGTCGAGTTTACGCAGCAAGCGATAACAATAAACAATACAGAATAAATGTAATGGCCTTCTGATGTCTGGCGTTTTGCTGCTCCATGACAATACCAGACCCCATTCTGCCATTCACACCCAAAAACTGATCAGATCTTTTGATGGGAGCAATCTAAGACTTGGCACCGAGTGATTTTTCACTTCTCCTGCAACCTAAAGGAGTTTCTCCGAGGCAAGCACTTTGCAACAGAAGTTGGAGTGAAAGAAGCAGTTAAAGACAGGTTATCCTCACAGGCAGCAGGCGTCTGTGACCTACGGATACAAAAGCTTGTAGAATGTTGTGGCAAATCTGTAAAAAAATATGGAAACTACGTAGAAAAACAGAGGAACATGTAAGATATTAAATAAAAGCAGATTTCTGAAAAAATCTGTGATAAAAAGTCGCACATTATTTTCTGAATAACCCTCGTGTATCAGGAGGATGATCCATTTGCTTCCAAGACAAGCAATTATAGAAGGAGCAAAAGTACCTGACCTTAATTTTTCAGCAGCTCGGTAATACTCTTCTTTCAGTGCAAGATTTCTTCAGTATGTACACTCAAAAATTTCAAGTATTCTACCCGGCTTACTGACTCCTGTTTATGTCCTACATCAATTGTTGGTATGACTATCTGTCGCACAGAACTGAACACAGTGTGTTTTCTCAAAATTTAGCGGGAGTACAGTTTCACAGAACTGTTAAGTAATTCTTTGAAAAAACATGAGTAACAATCACTTCCACTGTTTTCTACCCAATGGGATTCATTATCACAATAGTTTCATCTCTAAAAAAGTACCAGTTCTGCTTGATGAATGTTAAGAGGTAGATCAATCAGATATATAAGGACTAGCAGTGGACCCAAAATTGAAGCTTATGGCACTCCCTTCATGATCTCTTCAAAGCTCTAATATTTTCTCTCCTTAAGACACTGAATTATTTCATGCAACTTTTGGCATTCTGTTTGTTGAGTATTATTCAAACCAGTTGTGTGTAAAGCCATCAATTCCATAAAATGTAGGTTTTCCCAGGAGAGTAACATGATCTATACAATGAAAACACCCTGAGAAATTTTTTTTTTTTTTAAAAAAAAGGTAATATTATATAATTTACAATTAGTAATATTTGGGGAATGAATTTATAAATAGCATTCTCAGTTAGGCAACCCTTCTCAAATCCAAACCACGACATGCTAAGTAAATTGCTCCTGCTTCAATGTGAGATTATGTTTGAGTACATTACTTTTTCAAATTTTTTTTGGAGAAATGTCTCAGTAAGGATATTGGACAATAATTATTTATGTTTTTCTTGTCATCTTTCTTGTAATGAGATCTAACAATAACCTATTTTAATCTGCCCGTAAATAAATGGGGTGTTACATCTTACACCATACACCCAGTTTATTTTAAAAATTATCCCTTGAAATTTACGTATAACAGAATCTGCAGCATTCTTCAACTTTTAAGGCAGTGTCATCAATATAGAAGGCACTAACCTGCCTAAGTGTTAAGTCCGCATCGGCAGCAAGTGTCTGCAGTGACTTTATGGGGGAGTAGATCTGCACGAGGCGCACGAGTGCCGGCGACGAGTCTGGAGAAAGAGTCTCCAGCAGCTCCGAGGGCTCCACCAGCAGCAGCAGGCCATGGTACGGCTTCAGGGATTGCAAACACCTGCACGAAATTGAGGGCAGTGTAAAACATCCACTAAAAATATGTAGTGTGTCAAAATAATGTATACACTCTTTGGAACATAATACGATAAAAATGTGTGGTGTGTCCAAATAATTTATACACTCTTTGGACCTTAATACCCCTTTAATTAAAGCAGACAGAAATGAAAAGCTTTTGGTGTCGTATACATTAAGGTGAAACTTAAGAAGGTGATTGTTATTGTTGTTGTTTTCAGTCCTGAGACTGGTTTGATGCAGCTCTCCATGCTACTCTATCCTGTACAAGCTTCTTCATCTCCCAGTACTTACTGCAACCTACATCCTTCAGAATCTGATTAGTGTATTCATCTCTTGGTCTTCCTCTACGATTTTTACCCTCCATGCTGCCCTCCAACGCTAATTTTGTGATCCCTTGATGCCTCAGAACATGTCCTAACAACTGGTCCCTTCTTCTTGTCAAGTTGTGCCAAAAGCTCCTCTTCTCCCCAATCCTATTCAATACCTCCTCATTAGTTATGTGATCTACCCATCAAATCTTCAGCATTCTTCTGTAGCACCACATTTCGAAAGCTTCTATTCTCTTCTTGTCCAAACTGGTTATCGTCCATGTTTCACTTCCATACATGGCTACACTCCATACATATACTTTCAGAAACGACTTCCTGACACTTAAATATACTCGACGTTAACAAATTTCTCTTCTACAGAAACGCTTTCCTTGCCATTGCCAGTCTACATTTTATATCCTCTCTACTTCGACCATCATCAGTTATTTTGCTCCCCAAATAGCAAAACTCCTTTACTATTTTAAGTGTCTCATTTCATAATCTAATTCCCTCAGCATCACCCGACTTAATTCGACTACATTCCATTATCCTCGTTTTGCTTTTGTTGATGTTCATCTTATACCGCCTTTCAAGACACTGTCCATTCCGTTCAACTGCTCTTGCAAGTCCTTTGCTGTCTCTGACAGAATTACAATGTCATCGGCGAACCTCAAAGTTTTTATTTCTTCTCCATGGATTTTAATATTTACTCCGAATTTTTCTTTTTTTCCTTTACTGCTTGTTCAATATACAGATTGAATAACATCGGGGAGAGGCTACAACCCTGTCTCACTCCCTTCCCAACCACTGCTTCCCTTTCATGCCCCTCGACTCTTCTTATAACTACCATCTGGTTTCTGTACAAATTGTAAATAGCCTTTCGCTCCCTGTATTTTACCCCTGCCACCTTTAGAATTTGAAAGAGAGTATTCCAGTCAACATTGTCAAAACCTTTCTCTAAGTCTACAAATGCTAGAAAGGTACGTTTGCCTTTCCTTAATCTATTTTCTAAGATAAGTCGTAGGGTTAGTATTGCCTCACGTGTTCCAACATTTCTGTGGAATTCAAACTGATATTCTCCGAGGTCGGCTTCTACCAGTTTTTCCATTCGTCTGTAAAGAATTTTCACATCTGTCAACACCTGCTTTCTTTGGGATTGGAATTATTATATTCTTCTTGAAGTCTGAGGGTATTTCACCTGTCTCATACATCTTGCTCACCAGATGGTAGAGTTTTGTCAGGACTGGCTCTCCCAAGGCTGTCAGTAGTTCCAATGGAATGTTGTCTACTCCCGGGGCATTGTTTCGACTCAGGTCTTTCAGTGCTCTGTCAAACTCCACACGCAGTGTCGTATCTCCCATTTCATCTTCATCTACATCCTCTTCCATTTCCATAACATTGTCCTCAAGTACATTGCCCTTGTATAGGCCCTCTATATACTCCTTCCACCTTTCTGCCTTCCCTTCTTTGCTTAGAACTGGGTTTCCATCTGAGCTCTTGATATTCATACAAGTGGCTCTCTTTTCTCCAAAGGTCTCTTTATTTTTCCTGTAGGCATTATCTATCTTAACCCTAGTGAGATAAGCCTCTACATCCTTACATTTGTCCTCTAGCCATCCCTGCTTAGCCATTTTGCACTTACTGTCGATCTCATTTTTGAGATGTTTGTATTCCTTTTTGCCTGCTTCATTTACTGCGTTTTTATATTTTCTCCTTTCATCAATTAAATTCAATATTTCTTCTGTTACCCAAGGATTTATACTAGCCCTCGTCTTTTTACCTACTTGATCTTCTGCTGCCTTCACTACTTCATCCCTCAGAGCTACCCATTCTTCTTCTACTGTATTTATTTCCCCAATTCCAGTCAATTGTCCCCTTATGCTCTCCCTGAAACTCTACAACCTCTCGTTCTTTCAGTTTATCCAGGTCCCATCTCCTTAAATTCCCACCTTTTTGCAGTTTCTTCAGTTTTAATCTACAGTTCATAACTAATAGATTGTGGTCAGAGTCCGCATCTGCCCCTGGAAATGTCTTACAATTTAAAACCTGGTTCCTAAATCTCTGTCTTACCATTATATATTCTATCTGATACCTTTTAGTATCTCCAGGATTCTTCCATGTATACAACCTTCTTTTATGATTCTTGAACCAAGTGTTAGCTATGATTCAGTTATGCTCTGTGCAAAATTTTACCAGACGGCTTCCTCTTTCATTTCTCTCCCCCCAATCAATATTCACCCACCATGTTTCCTTCTCTCCCTTTTCCTACTCTCGAATTCCAGTCACCCATGACTATTAAATTTTCGTCTCCCTTCACTAACTGAATAATTTCTTTTATCTCATCATACATTTCATCAATTTCTTCATCATCTGCAGAGTTAGTCGGCATATAAACTTGTACTACTGTAGTAGACATGGGCTTCGTGTCTATCTTGGCCACAATAATGTGTTCACTATGCTGTTTGTAGTAGCTTGCCCGCACTCCTATTTTATTATTCATTATGAAACCTACTCCTGCATTACCCTTATTTGATTTTGTATTTACGAGGTGCATTCAAGTTCTAAGGCCTCCGATTTTTTTTCTTCGGACTGGAAAGAGATAGAAACATGCGCGTTGTTTAAAATGAGGCCGCATTCATTGTCAATACGTCCCAGAGATGGCAGCACCGTATGGCAGATGGAATTTTACCGCCAGCAGCGAGAATGAGAAGTTTTAAATACTTAAAATGGCGACGTTTTGCTTACTTGAACAGTGTGCAATTATTCGTTTTCTGAATTTGCGTGGTGTGAAACCAATTGAAATTCATCGACAGTTGAAGGAGACATGTGGTGATGGAGTTATGGATGTGTCGAAAGTGCATTCGTGGGTGCGAGAGTTTAATGAAGGCAGAACATCGTGTGACAACAAACCGAAACAACCTCGGGCTCGCACAAGCCGGTCTGACGACACGATCGAGAGAATTGTTTTGTGGGATCGCCGAATGACTGTTGAACAGATCGCCTCCAGAGTTGGCATTTCTGTGGGTTCTGTGCACACAATCCTGCATGATGACCTGAAAATGCGAAAAGTGTCATCCAGGTGGGTGCCATGAATGCTGACGGACAACCACACGGCTGCCCGTGTGGCATGTTGCCAAGCAATGTTGACGCGCAACGACAGCATGACTGGGACTTTCTTTTCGTCGGTTGTGACAATGGACGAGACGTGGATGCCATTTATCAATCCAGAAACAAAGCGCCAGTCATCTCAATGGAAGCACACTGATTCACCGCCACCAAAAACATTTCGGGTAACCGCCAGTGCTGAAAAAATGATGGTGTCCATGTTCTGGGACAGCGAGGGTGTAATCCTTACCCATTGCGTTCCAAAGGGCACTACGGTAACAGGTGCATCCTATGAAAATGTTTTGAAGAACAAATTCCTTCCTGCACTGCAACAAAAACGTCCGGGAAGGGCTGCGCATGTGCTGTTTCACCAAGACAACGCACCCGCATATCGAGCTAACGTTACGCAACAGTTTCTTCGTGATAACAACTTTGAAGTGATTCCTCATGCTCCCTACTCACCTGACCTGGCTCCTAGTGACTTTTGGCTTTTTCCAACAATGAAAGACACTCTCCGTTGCTGCACATTCACGAGCCGTGCTGCTATTGCCTCAGCAATTTTCCAGTGGTCAAAACGGACTCCTAAAGAAGCCTTCGCCGCTGCCATGGAATCATGGCGTCAGCGTTGTGAAAAATGTGTACGTCTGCAGGGCGATTACGTCGAGAAGTAACACCAGTTTCATCGATTTCGGGTGAGTAGTTAATTAGAAAAAAAATCGGAGGCCTTAGAACTTGAATGCACCTCGTATAACCCTGTATTCACCTGACCAAAAGTCTTGTTCCTCCTGCCACCGAACTTCACTAATTCCCACTATATCCAACATAACCTATCCATTTCCCTTTTTAAATTTTCTAACTTGCCTGCCTGATTAAGGGATCTGACATTCCACACTCCGATTCATAGAACGCCAGTTTTCTTTCTCCTGATAATGACGTTCTCCTGAGTAGTTCCAGCCCGGAGATCCGAATGGGGGGACTATTTTACCTCTGGAATATTTTATCCAAGAGGACGCCATCATCATTTAACCATACAGTAAAGCTGCATGCCCTTGGGAAAAATTACGGCTGTAGTTTCCCCTCGCTTTCAGCCGTTCGCAGTACCAGCACAGGAAGGCCGTTTTGGTTAGTGTTACAAGGCCAGATCAGTCAATCATCCAGACTGTTGCCCCTGCAACTACTGAAAAGGCTGCTGCCCCTCTCCAGGAACCAAACGTTTGTATGGCCTCTCAACAGATACCCCTCCGTTGTGGTTGCACTTACAGTACGGCCATCTGTATCGCTGAGGCACGCAAGCCTCCCCACCAACGGCAAGGTCCATGGTTCATGGGGGTAGGTATATGCCCAAAATGACCACCTCTGACCACAATGCATCATAGATGACAACTTAGAATGGATACCAGCTGTACTGTTTCTAATGGAACAGTATTCCTGCTTGGCCAATTAGATCAACCACTGTTTGTGGTTTTGAAGTGTACTGTGTTTTTGGCAGAAACCCAACAACAAAAGTCTAAAAGGTTACAAACGGCGATTGAGATGGATTCTTCACAGCACTTTCCCTTTGTCCTATCCATTTTGAAGGCACTGTGCTAACGAGAAATTGCCCCCACTTCGAGCCTCATCCCATTAAAAGTAATATTATTCATCAACAAAAATACAGTTAAGGCCTAGAGTTACCACGGATAATTTCTAGGTGTCAGTCTCTTCAAAGAAGTACAGTCCGATTAACCTTCAAGGCGGGCAGACCACAACGGCCTGATACTCACGACAGATTAATAGGCCTTTCTTCAGTTACTTATAGATTTTTATTAGCCTAGTACACACAAATATAGCCAACAGCCTTGCCACAGTGGTAACACCAGTACCCAACAGATCACAAAAGTCGAGCACTGTCGGGCTAGGCTGGCACTACGATGGGTGACCGTCCAGTCTGCCAAGCGCTAGTGTCAAGCGGGGGTGCACTCAGCCCTTGTGAGGTGAACTGATGAGCTACTCGATTGAGAAGTAGCAGCTACGGTCTTGTAAACTGAAATATGGGCGGGAGAGCAGTGTGCTGACCACATACACCTCCATACCTGCATCTAGTGACACCTGTAGACTGAGGATGGCACAGCAGCTGATTGGTATTGTCAGGCCTTCATGGCATGTTCAGTGGGAGTTTAGTTCTGTACACACAAATATGGAGATCAATTTTTCTTTTAGGCTTAAAGGTAACTTCATCTAACCAAAGATACATTCATCTTCCTCACCCATTTTGATGAACTGCTCACAAAATTCAATTCACCTACTGGAATCATCCTCGTTCACAGCATGGATAAGTGTTGGGAGTGTGAATCTTCTATCTCTCTGAGACAGCAGAATTCTGTGAATATAGTTTTGCTGCTCCCAGTCTCGTGAGAACATTTCCTCACAGACTTTTTCAGGTATTGTGTGTACATCTAAATTGCTGCGTCACTACTTCTGCTATCTGCTGAATGTCTCTTTCTTCTGCTATGTCCATTTTGCACATCATGCACTATTCCATCAACTTCAAACTTGTCTCAGATTCCTATAATTGATAATCGTGAAGGAGGTGGTGCTACTAATTCAACTCTCCAGCATCATCGAACATTCACACACTGTTTTCCAGTAACACTAACATCCACTTCCATTCTCCAAACGATAATGGTAAACATTTATTTCCAATCCTGCAACATAAGGAAGAATGGCTATGTCTGTCCATTGCCTTCTGAATCAGTATACACCAAAAATTATTTCTATCTGGTTAATCAAAGAGAGATTCTGTTTCAAAGCGTGTATATATATATATTACTTTAGACAACCTGTAGATAAGACAGTGAGAGCATCATATCAGCAGAGTTAGAGAGGTGGTGCATAGCCCAGATGTATACCTGCTCAGGTGTTAGAGTTTCCCAGTATTCAACTTTTTAATTGTGTCCCCATTTTCTCTGTTAGTTTAGCAGCCATGACCTTCACTAGTTGTCTCAAGAAGCCATATCAGTTGCAATGAAATATAATACCAATGACACCGAGTTGCAGACAGGTGCAATGGAAAGACTGAAAGCATTCAGCCGAAGTCTTCTTTATAAAGGAAACGCGTGCATGCGCGCCCCCACATGCACACACCCACACAAAAAAGCAAGCAAGCACACCTCACACACACATGATCGCTATCTCTGGCCACTATGGCAAGAATTTTGGCATTCTAGAGTGGTCGGAAGCAGAGGTCGTGTTTGTGAGGTGTGCTTGCTTGTATGAATGTGTGTGTGTGTGTGTGTTTGTCTTTTCTGAAGAAGGCTTTGGCCGAAAGCTTATATGTAACAGTCTGTTCTTTATGCCTGTCTACAGCTCAACGTATCACTTTTACCGCGAGTAGCAACCTACCCTTTTCATAATACTGTTGATATTCCAACTTGGACATTCCATGCAAACATTATCATTAGTAAAGAGCCATTATCACCAAATTAAAACAACTGCAATAAGCATTTAATCTTTTATCATTAATTATTTTGAGATAATTTTACATTAATTGAGGCACTGGAAAGGGATAGTGTGTAGGGGAGGGGGGAGGAGAGGGGGGGGGGGAGGATGGGAATTTACACTTTAAAAAATGGTGAACAGTGTATGAAGAACCCATACCAGTGGTATAGAGGAGTCAGTAAGTCCCTACAAGGAACAATTTTTCAGCAGCTTTCCAGAGAGAGCATTAATGTGTAATGACCCGCAGACTGTCAAAATTATATTGGACAATACACTGATGGTTGTCTCCAGACAGCAAAGTGATTTCAGTATTAAATAATCTTGATGGGGCAATATGACTAATATAGATGCCAGCTGTTACTTGGCCATTCGGTTCATTTCGCACTCATAGACGGAAAAGAGGAAGTGTACATGGGTTAAGGAGTGGTGCAAGAAAAGGGAAGACCGATACATAAAAATTTACTGACTCAAGGAGAAGCAAGCCAAATGATTATCAGAACTTTCTGAGGATGGACACTCACTCATTTGATGTACTGTTGCAAATGATTACACCTATAATTACGAAAAATGGCCATCATTTGCAAGATGCTACTCTTACAACTCAGCACCTGTTAATATCTTACATTATTTGGCTACAGGAAATTAATTTGAAGACCTAAAAATAATGAGTGCAATATCACTCACTACAGTCAATAAGATCAATCATGATGGAAATATGCATGGTCATTATGAGAAGCTTGAAACATTACATTAAAGTAAGGATAGATGTATGTACTTCTTTAAAGCTGAATTTGTGGCTGTATTTAAATTAGAAGGGGTTTCTTGTCTTTGCAAAAAGTTCACAGAATCAAAACTACCAAAGCATTTGCTACAGTAGCTCAACAGCTATAGCTATGATTTTCGTTGCACTTCCCATAACTAGTCTGCAATGAATTTAATTTCTTTACCAATTGCAGATTGTCTGATTTTGGATAAGTTTCTCTGTATTTTGACAATGATTGAGTGTCTCACTCAGTTTTCTTCCAACTATTGCTGTACTCATTTGATTTTACATATCATAAGGCTGGCAACCCAAATAAAACTCCAGTAATTCTAAAACGAATGTGCATTCCACATATTTTGAGCTGTTTCCCGAAATGATTCAAACTTTTTTTCAAAAATTATTGCAGGTGACGAAACTTGGTGTAATGCTTATGATCTGAATCAAAGCAACAATCAAGCCAGTAGAAGATTCCAAGTAAGTCTCACCCCAAGAAATCTCACCAGGTAATATCAAACATTTAAACAATGCTGACTTGTTTTTTCAATGTGAGAGGAGTTGTCAATTCAGTGTTCTTTTTGCAAGGTCAGACAGTTAACCAGGAAGTTTTGAATAGCCTGCAAAACTGTGTGTGGCAAAAGCAGTCAGGTGACTGGTTTTTCCATCATGATAATGTCCTTGCTTACAAAGCCCTGTCTGTATGACAACTCTCAACCGAAAAAGGTATGACTGACCCCTGTTCCTCAACCCTTGATACTCACCTGACCTTGCCCAGTAAGACATGTTTTTGTTTCCTACAATGTAAAGTGACACGAGATGAAAGTGTTTTGCTGATGTTACTGAGGTGAAGACAAAAAAGATGGAGATGCTGTCAAGCATCACAAAAGATAAATTTAAATACTGTTTTGAAAAATGGAATATAAGATTAGACAAGTGTAATACTGCAGATGAAGATTACTTGTTTGTGATTAAAATTTGAATAAATAAGTTAAAAAATTTTGGTTTCTTTTGGGTACCCCCTCGTACTGTACCAGTCATATACCATCAGCCAGCTGAAAACCACAGAAGATTTAAATCTCAGCAACGCTTTGATCTTTTAAAAAAGACTAGAGCTGATTTTGCATTCTAATTAGTTAATATCAATAAGCCACAATTCCATTACTCCGTGCCAAAATGAAACAGCATTCGAAGTAGTGAGAAGAAACCGGTGCCTCAGCATCAGAATAGGCGATGTGGACTCCATCTGCCACAAATATAGAGACCAGTATTTTCTGAAGTTCATTACTTTGCAAAAAGTATGACAACTAGTCAGTAATACACAATTCTTGTAAGGAAACGAGATGAAAAATGAGAGAGAAGATGCTAGAAAGCTTCTTTATGAGAGGTACCAAAGTTTTAATTATCACCTAAAAAATAAGTTGACTAATAATTTTTTGTTTGTTTGCAAGTAAATGCCGGCAGACATGTTATACATTGAAATCCCCAGATTTGAAATCACAGGAATGTAGCACACCGCTAGACGAGCCAAGAGAAAATGGCAGAGACTGTTGATAAAGTGAAGTATTGTGCGGCAATTCATTTTCTGCGTCTCAAGGGGAGCAACACTGCAACAATCCATTCCAAGCTGGAAATGCATGGTAACAGTACACCATCAAGTGACACAATAAGTGGATGGTGCAGACATTTACATTATGGTCAAACAAGTACGAACGCCAAAGAACAAAGTGCCACACCAGATCTCTAAGAAGAAGCAGGAACAATTACAGATATGGAGACCCAGTGCTAAGTAGGATTATCACAATCAATGTGATGGCGGGCGAAATGAAAATCAGTCAAGGATTAATCATTTTCACCATCCTACATGTAACAACAATATGAGGGCTGTGGATCCACTTTGATGCAAAACACTTTTGTTTTATTTATCAGATTTCCCAAACTAGTTTCAGCGGCAATATCACCCTCACCAGTGGGTTTTTCATTAGTCTGTAATGCAAAATCAGCTTCATTATGTACATTACAAAACACTATTATACATGTACTTTTTGGTTCCAAATATTGTAGTCCGTGAATAGTTTTATAATGTCTTTACTTTAAATCACAGCAGGGTTTCCATGCTCGTTGCCACTATTTCAGTGTATTTTGTGTGCCTGGTTGTCATTTCTTTGGCATGCAGCATGTCATGTCATCGGCAATTGTATGAGTGGTTGTTACTAACAAATATGAAAAACTGAACTTGTTTATGTCAACGTTAGTGATGTGGATACAGTTTTGGTGTGCACTAGGATATTACATAATTTGTCACGTACTCTAGTTTGCTGGTCAGCTTGTAGTTTCTTTTAAATCCAGACACACATTACTTTTACACCTTGATCATAATTCAAAAATATTGCACCATTTTGCTGTTTTTGTGTGGGGCAAAAATCTATTGCATACTGTGGGAAGGTTTTGAAAATTTTAGCACGGGTTCCGACGACTTCTGTTCCTTATTTATGACTCTGTGTGATATGTGGGAATTTGAGAGAGATAGTAATAACGCTGGCAGATATAAATGCTCTTTTTTTCATATTTGTTAATAACACCTGCTCATACAGCTGCAGATGGCATGATGTATGCTGAAGAAATGGCAACAAAACACAGAAAATATGCCAGAAAGAAAGGCAACAAAAACAGAAACCATACTGATACTTAAAGTTAATAAGTGATTATAAAACTATTAACACGCTACAAAACAGCACACAAGTAATTAATGTTTTGTAGTGTTTATATCAATGTTAATTTTGCATGTTCTAGTATGATGGTGATATTGTCACTAAAACTAGTTTGGAGAAGAAAATAAATGAAACAAAAGTGTTTTGAATAAAAGCAGATCCACAACGCCATCTTCTTGTTTTTATGCAAACACCAACCTTAGGGAGATCATCCTTATAAAATGATTGATCCTGTATATTGTTGTGAATATGACAAAAAGGTGATTGCCTGCTGGGTTTCATGATTGTTCACTTCCTTTCAAAGAGCCTGGTGAATGGAGGCAGCAGTGAAAATTTTGTTGCTGTGTCGGGACTTCTTTAGTGTTCTAATCACCTTGGACAAATGACGGACATATGACTACAGCCCCATGACAAAGGAGCATAGCAAGCAATGGATATGTTGATTTACTTCTGGACATCATCGAACAAGGCGACACCGAGTGCTTTTTGGGACTACCATTATGCTTTAACTGTCACAGAGCAAATTATTAATGTCTCCTGAGAAGATTACTGGAGGCTTGCAAGAAGACAAAGTGTCACAGGAAACTGTCTGGGAGGGGGCGAGGGGGGGGGGGGGGCGGTGTTTGCTCCCTGGGAGTGGTGTCCAACCCACAGCAGGCAGCCCAAAGCAAGTATCAATGCAGCCCATCTAGTGAGCATCTATCTCACAATCAGGTAAAAAAATCCACACAATACTAACACACATTCCTTACAGAACAACAGAAAAGGTGGTAGAGATCGACCTTGAGAAACATCAGTTTGGATTCCAGAGAAATGTAGGAACAAGTGAGGCAATACCTCTTCCCACACTCCATATGTGAATGGAACAGGAAGAAACCCTAGGAACTGGTACAATGGGATGTACCCCTCTGCCATGCAGCTCATGGTGGTTGGTAGAGTATAAATTTAGATGTAGATGTAGGAGTGAGACAGGATCATAGCCTATCCCCAATGTTATTCAATCTATATACTGAATAAGCAGTATAGAAAACCAAGTAAAAATTTGGAGCAGGAATTAAAGTTCTGTCAGGCACAGCAAAGGACTTGGGAGAGCAGTTGAATGGAATTGACAGTGTCTTGAAAGGAGGATATAAGATGAAGAACAACAAAAGCAAAGCAACAATAATCGAATAACGAGATAAGGGAATTAGTAAACGAGACACAAAGTAGTAGATGAGTTTCAGTATTAGGGCAGCAAAATAACTGACGATGGCAGAAGTAGAGTGGATATAAAATGTAGAATGGCAATACTTTAGACAAGAAGAGAGAAGCTTTTGGAATGTGGTGCTGCAGAAGAATGCTGAAGATTGAGTTGGTAGATCATGTAACTAATGCGGTGATACTGTATAGAATTGGGGAGAAAATTAATTTGCGGAACAACCTGAAAAGAAGAAGGGATCGGTTGACAGGACACATTCTGAGACATCAAGGGATCACCAATTTAGTACTGGAAGGAATTGTGTGGGGTAAATATTGTAGAGGGAGACCAAAAGATGAATACAGTAAGCAAATTCAGAAGGCTGTTGGTTGCAGTAGTTATTCAGAGATGAAGAGGCTTGCAAACGATAGAGTAGAATGGAGCGTTGCATGAAACCAGTTTTCAGACTGAAGACAAAGAAACGATGAATATTTCCAATTTGAAACTGATGCAAATCATGATGATGTTCTCTGTTCCTCCATACCTTATTCTGTACCCTGTTGTTGCTTTTTTTGTTCTCTCCCCCCCCTCCCCCCTGTAGTTATTGTTAGCAGTGTTTAAGTACGAGGTGTGGCTAGAAAAAAACCGGACTAGTACTGGTGAAACAATAAAACGAATGCAATAAGGCTGAAAGTCGCGTGGCCTGTCACGTGACTCTCGCTCCGCCTACTGCTCGAGTTTCATCTGCCTCCTGCACTCAGTCTGCCCGTGGCGTCTGTTTTAAGTAGTTGATGTTTTGTCTGTGCGTCGGAAAATGTTGAGTGTACAGAAAGAACAGTGTGTTAACATCAAATTTTGTTTCAAACTAGGAAAATCTGCAAGTGAAACGTTTGTAATGTTACAACAAGTGTACGGCGATGATTGTTTATCGCGAACACAAGTGTTTGAGTGGTTTAAACGATTTAAAGATGGCCGCGAAGACACCAGTGATGACACACGCACTGGCAGACCATTGTCAGCAAAAACTGATGCAAACATTGAAAAAATCGGTAAACTTGTTCGACACTTTCCTTGTCAACTCCTGTTAACTCAGACACTGCTCTGATTGTTAAACGGCGATCTTGTCGAACAAGTTTACCGATTTTTTCAATGTTTGCATCAGTTTTTGCTGACAATGGTCTGCCAGTGCGAGTGTCATCACTGGTGTCTTCGCGGCCATCTTTAAATCGTTTAAACCACTCAAACACTTGTGTTCGCGATAAACAATCATCGCCGTACACTTGTTGTAACATCACAAACGTTTCACTTGCAGATTTTCCTAGTTTGAAACAAAATTTGATGTTAACACACTGTTCTTTCTGTACACTCAACATTTTCCGACGCACAGACAAAACATCAACTACTTAAAACAGACGCCACGGGCAGACTGAGTGCAGGAGGCAGATGAAACTCGAGCAGTAGGCGGAGCAAGAGTCACGTGACAGGCCACGCGACTTTCAGCCTTATTGCATTCGTTTTATTGTTTCACCAGTACTAGTCCGGTTTTTTTCTAGCCACACCTCGTATATTATGTGTGGCCCAAAAAGTACTTGTCTTCTTCCAATGTAACCCAGGTAAGCTAAAAGGTTGGACATACCTGCTCCACAATGATGCCACAGCTCATTCTGTGACTGAAACTTGTCACATATGCTCCTTCTCTTGGGCTATAAAACTATTCAAAGTATTCTCTTGGCATGGCAGCTATGAAGCCTCAGATGAAGAAACCATTGCATGGCAGGAATGTCAGAATGACTATGAGGGATTCTCAAGCTGGAATGTTTCCTGGATTGCCAAAATGAAAACTTCAAAACCAGGGTCTCAGTCCACATTGGGGAGAGTCAGAGAGAGCAACAGGTCAGAGGCATTGGTAAGCACTATCCCAGCTTCAACTGGGAGATTTTCAAAATGTTTGGTGAAATTGTTGCAGTTAATGAAGCAAATAAAATCTATTTATTTCTAAATGTCTCGCCAACAAACTACAACTGTGCACTAAAACTTCAACCTGATAAATAATGTCAGAGATTGCAATGTGTGTGACTAGTATACTATTTGACCCTTCAATTTGAATGTAAAAATTTCCCCGCATTATTTCAGTCTGAAGCACGTCATCAAGAAGTCTGTCAAATTAACACCAAACTTAAAGAATGCAGTGATAGTATCTCTGTTATATGGGAGAGAAACCATAAGCACTAAAAAAACTGAAGAGAACATGTTGATGTTTGAATGGAAAATTCTGAGAAACATCTTCGATCTACGAAGGTGGTTTGAAAGTTCTCGGAATCACCACAAAAGGTCAGCATTGATTTGATTTGATCTGATTTTAACAGGGAAGCTAAAACAGCTTAGGTCTAACCCGCCACTGTCCGCACCGAAACTAAGTTTACTGAGGATAGTGTTAGCACAACAAGTTGTTCACGTGATATTCATTGGACTGTTGCCTGTAAACACATGCCACATCAGTGCTCTTGGAAGAGGGCTGTGGCGGTAACATGGTTCTGCTGCTGTTCCTGCATAGTGATTTGCGAATATGGAAAAAAAAAAAAAAAAAAAAAAAATCAAGATTCAAGCAGTGATTAAGTACTTTGTAAAGAAATGTATGAAAGCAAAGGACATTAATGCTGATTTCCAGAATACCCTGGGGGACTCTGCTCCTTCATATTCAGCTGTTGCCATGTGGACAAATTAATTTAAATTTTGTCGAGAAAGCTTAGATGATGATCCGTGCAGTGGTTGGCCAAGAAGTGTCACTACGCCAGAAATCATTGCAAAAGTGCACAAAATGGTCATGGAGGATTGCTGATAAAAAGTGTGTGAAATTGCTCACAGTTGCCAGATGTCATCTGATAGGGTATATCACATATTAACTGAAGAGTTAGAAATGAAAAAATTATCTGCAAGATGATGACGCTGGATCAAAAACGCATGAGAATGGGCATTACACAAACTATGGTATGAATTGTTGCCACACCCACCTTATTCACCTGATATGGCTCCATCAGACTTCCCACCTCTTCCCAACACTAAAAATTTTTCTTGATGGATGAACATTCATTTCAAACAAAGAACTGACAGCCGGAATTGACAACTATTTTGCAGGCCTGGAGGAAACTCATTTTCGAGATAGGATCAAGGCACTGGAACATCGTTAGACCAAGCGCATTAATCTACGAGGAGCCTACGTTGAAAAATCAAAAAAAGTTTCAGTGATGAAAGTACTTTTTTCTATTCCATTCCAAGAACTGTTCAAACCACCCTCGTAATCCATAAAGAGAACATTGGGAAACAGAAAGAACCAGGAACTGTACGACCTGATGAAACAATCGAATGTCATGCAGAAAATGGAAGTGTGGAGAGTAAGTCCCGCAGGGTACACTGCCAGGAGGTAACACACTGTGCCAAAGCTGTGCTTACGGGAAAGTCTGATGGTACCCGTCAAATTGGAAGACATGGAAGCATTGGGAGGATGAACTGCAGAAGGACCTTCAGGAGTTGGGTGTCCGTGAGAACTGGTTCCAAAGTGCACTAGAATGCCATCTATGGAAGGTCATCATGAGGTCAACACATGATCGATATATATTTATGAATGTAAGTTAAATGTAAAACCTGCTAAACAGCTTGCAGAAATGATTATGTTTGAAATTACTGTTAACTTTTCTCATACATAATTTTGATGTTTTGTTAGCTTGCAAATGTAGCTAAACTTAATGAACGTCACTACTGGATGCCACAATATTATTATTTCATACAAACCATCTACGAATCCAACTTTACATATAACCAGGTTAAAAATGTGTAAAAAAAGTATTAAACAAATATCTGACTGTAATGATTTATTCAGCTTTAGTCCAAAATTCAGGGAACATTTAGTGCCAAAAATTATTAAGCAATTAAAATACGAGGGCTATCCACAAAGTACATTACGGTTCAAATGGCTCTGAGCACTATGGGACTTAACATCTATGGTCATCAGTCCCCGAAGTACATTACGTTTTGGAATTAAAAATAAATAAAGAATTGGAAAATTTTTGTATTATATACAGATGGAAGCCACACTTAAATACTACTTTTCTACATAGTTGCCATTTAAATTAAGGCACTTATCGTAGCGATGGACGAGCTTCGAAATTCCTGCGTCGTAAAATTCGGCCACCTGCGCCTTCAACCACGTGGTTACCTCTTTTGGGACAGAAAAGGTGTGATTTTTGTGGATTTCCTGGAAAGATGCACTACAATAAACTCTCAAAGGTACTGCCAAACTCTGCACAACCTCAGAAGAGCAATAAACAAGCGCAGGGGAAAGTTGGGCTCAAAGATCTTGCTGATTCACGACAACGCCCGGGCCCACACGGCAAATGCCACTCGTGAAGTTCTCGAATCTTTCAAGTGGGAGTTGTTTCCTCATCCGCCGTACAGTCCCGACCTGGCACCGAGCGACTTCCACTTATTCCCAGCAATGAAGAAGTGGTTGGCTATGCAGCGTTTTGATGACGACGCACAGCTTCAAGAAGAGGTAACCACGTGGTTGAAGGCGCAGGCGACCGAATTTTACGACGAAGGAATTTCCAAGCTCGTCCATCACTACGATAAGTGCATTAATTTAAATGGCAACTACGTAGAAAAGTAGTATTGAAGTGTGGCTTTCATCTGTATATAATAAAAAAATTCCAATACTTTATTTATTTTTAATTCCAAAACTTAATGTACTCTGTGGATATCCCTCGGATAATTTAGTTCATTTCAAGACAACTGATTGAAAAAACTATTTTATTAATTTTTAATTATACATTTAAATATGTACGCATATCAATAATGGATCATAATACGGTAATTTTTGTATGTTATTTGTGCTCTGGCATCAGTCCCACCAATTTAGTCAAAGTTTCTTGTTGTCACACTGCAGTACCAGTCTCTGCTACGTCATGTGAATTTAAGCCATGGTTGGTTGGTACGAGGGGTGCAGGGGACCAAACATTGAGGCCATCGGTCCCATCGGATTAAGGAAGGATGGGGAAGGTAGTCGGCCATGTCCTTTCAGAGGAACCATCCTGGCATTTGCCTGAAGCGATTGAAGGAAATCATGGAAAACCTAATCAGGATGGTCGGAGGCGAGTTTGAACCGTCATCCTCCCAAATGAGAGTCCAGTGTGCTAACCACTGTGCCACCTCGCTTGTTTGAAGCTATGTTAAAATTCATCCGCACATAATGTTTACTGTATAAAGTTTTGTTAAAAGTTGGTGCAAATGCAAGTAATTGAGAGAAGAACATGAATGCAAAAACTTGTCTGGTTATTAATTTATGCAACAACCCACACAAACATTTTAGTTAAAGCACCCAAAGCTAAGTAAATTTTCAAAATTCATAATTAGTCATTTGTTACCATTTGTTATATTTGTCTCTTGATATACAATGGCAATGTATTCCAATCTAATCATCTGCCGTTTCTTAAAGTCAAACAATTCTTATAATTTTGTAAAAATTATCATATCACATAAGGTACAGGTAATACATCAATATTACAAATCAATAAACAAAGGCATGGCATTTTCAATCTCATAAATGCATACAAGGTGTGGTTTAACAGGATTTTTTTTTAATTTCATAGGCTTTATACACCTGATTTTCAAATTTTTTTGTCTTCCTGGAACACATGTTCTTTATGTATGTTTGCATTTTCAGCTGTTTTGAATATTTAGTTCATTGTTGACAATTGAAAATATTATGTGTTTTTTCACATGCTCAGCATATTTTTATTTTTGAAAAAGATGGAGCACAGAATTTGCATTACATTTTCCTTGAAAAAATGGAATAAAGGTGCTGCAGCACATTCAAAATGTTGACTGTGGCTTTTGGTAAATCTACAATGAGTAAGATTGATAATCGGCAACAATATGGAAGAAGTTAAGAAAACTGCTGAATCACCATCAGAGAGGTTGCTGATGATATCGACATATCCTTTGGCTCATACCAAGCAATTTTTTTGAATGTTTTGGGTATGAAATGTACAGCAACAAAATTTGTTCCAAAACTTGAATTTTGACCAAAAACAATGTCCCACGAAACATCGCTCAGGAATGCTAAATGAAGTCGACAATGATCCAGAACTTCTAAAGAAGGCTATAACAGGTGACGAAATGTGGGTACATGGGTATGACATCAAAACCAAGGCCCAGTCATCACAATGGAAACTGCCTGAAGAGCTAAGACCAAAAATTATTCGAGAATTTTTTTCTCACTGTTTTCTTTGATCGTAATGATTATGGTCGTACAGTCAACAGGTATGCTACTGGAAGTTACGCATTATTTGCTTGAAGAAATCTGAAGAAGATGATCAGAATTGTGGCAAAACCACTTGTGCAAATTACATCACGATAAAACTTCCGCTCACACTTCAATACTTGTTCGTGATTATTTTGATAGAAAACAAAACCATTATGTTGCCTCAGTCACCATGTTCACTGGGCGTGGCCCCCTGGGACTTTTTCGTATTCCCGAGGCTGAACAGAACCACGAAAGATTATCAATTTTCCGCCACTGATGAGATAAAAACAGAATCATTGAAGGAGTTAAACAACTTAATAATAAGCGAGTTCCAGAGGTGCTTCCAAGATAGGAAAAAATGATGGCACAAGTGTATTATATCTGAGGAGTATTACTTTGATGGGGACAAAGCTGATGATGATGATGAATAAATAAAATTCTTCTTAAACAAAAATCCCCTTACTTTGTGATCAAACCCCATATGCAACTGAAATCTACAATTTTCCTTTATTACAGTTTTTATTTTTAGAAGTAGTACTGAACTTCTTTACATTGAGAGGTTTTGAAATTAGTTCACCAAAAAAAGTCTGGTATTCCCTTGCAAGATGTTTACGTACTAAAGTATGAGGCACCTTTTTTTAAAGTGAGTACTGTTTTGAAATAAAAATAAAGCAAACAGACTTTTCTCAGCAATTTTTTTGGTACATGGATTGTACCATCAAACCAGCTTTCAATACCATCCTTGTAGGAATCTGCTGCCTCAGCATAACTTTCGATAATTTAGATATTCTTTAACAATTTTATAAGGTGCTCTATATATAAGCCTGAAAGTTTTGTTCTGGCTGCAGAGTTCTATGTGGATGGTATTCAAAGTTGGTTGTACAATATGGTAAGTGCCGTAATATTGGTGGTAATTACGTTGAAACATAGATTAAAGTACAGACTTTCATGTAAGAAATAAAACTGCTGAGAAGAGTCAACTTGTTTTATTTTTATTTCAAAACAGTACCTACTTAAAACACACACACACACACACACACACACACACACACACACCTCGTAAATGTGTTATCAAATAAAATAACTCTGCTATGTATACTAAATCAATAGTTATTTCTTGTATCCTACTCCATAGGGCAAAGAGAAATTTAAAAATGAGTGGATTAATGCGAATTTATAAAACATCAAAAATTGTGAACTCACATATTCTAACTGTTCTCCAATACACAAATATATCAGATCCTCACCAGTTCAGATAGCAGCTTGTCATAAGAGAACTACTTGTCGTAAGAGAACTACAAATTCAGAAGTACGTATTTACAATTACGCTATCTAAGCTACACACTAGTTTTAAAACTGAAGGGTCTGCAGTGGAACAAAAAGCAAGAACGATTTTGTCTACTACGGCAGTATCAGTACATGCTTGTTGCGAGTGCTGAGGAAAAGCAAGGGGGGTGAGTTGGAGATTGGTTGTAAGTAGCCAATGAAATAGTATCAGACAGACATAGCAATTCCTAGCAATTAGTTGAAGCAGTTCTACCACCTCCTTATTTTAATATCACCACATACAGTGCAATTTGTTATAAGAACAAGACGATCAAAAAAGTAGACACAGAAGCTCCAAATGCAGTAATTCTATGTAATTTTTCACGTTCCAATGTAACTAAAAGGTTAAGGCAATGTATTCGAAGAAACTGTAATCAGCAATCCACAGAAGAAATTTAAAATGTCAAGGTAAAGAAACAAAACATGAAAGTTAAAACAATTCCATACATTAGGATAATAAATGTAAACAGCTGACCAAATGAAGTGATTGAATTAAGACTACATTGTGCCACTGCTTACTCCACATGTATTCCAAGTATTATGGTAAGAGTTACACAGTCATCACGAAGATGCAGAGGAACGGCCAACACCTGCCACCCAGTGTGTTGAAAACCATCGATCAACCAAAACATTATAACCACCTGCTTAACAGTGAGCTGATCCACCTTTCGAACGCAAAACATCAGCAATTCTGTGTGGCACTGATTCTGAGCTGTGTACCAGCTCGTATCGACAAGCTGCGAGACATTGCTACTCACAGACTTGCTGACAGATATCATGGCTTCCCAACAGGTGCAGACGGCACACAAAGAGGCAGAGAAGGAAACTTGATGCTGAGCTTGCTGATATGACTTTTGTCTCTGTAGGCTTTGCAGTGCTTACTGGGCCTCGGTTCTGAAGCCGTAGGTTCTGCGTTTGAGAGATTGAAACCACTGTTTATATTCCACGGGAAATGAGGTGACGGCTGAGGTGATGCAACATTCCCTGCGTGTGGTGCACAGCCAATCAATGGAAGTATACAGCCGAGTGGGCCTCAAACTCTTCATCCCGAGTTCTGGAGGCAGGCCTCAGTGTGTTCGACATCCCGTGTGGTGAGCGATGGAGGACATCAGTTTCTGTGAAGGTATTATAGAAGTTTCATCCACTTTCTTATTTAATCTGGTGATCTTGAACTTCATTAAATTTCAATTATTGATCCATTAAAGACCCACTGTCTTGTAATACCACTGGAAGAGCTTTGGAGCCGTAAAATAAAAGTAACGGTGATCTAAGGCAACAACACATTTTTATAGAGGTACTTTTTGTACGGTAAAAACATTCTTATTTTAGATAAGCTATTTAAGGCGTTGTTCTGCAGAAAGTTGTAAGTATTTTTTAAGACCTGCATGCCAAGTCTTGCTGTGACATGACTCCTTTGGTGAACATTTATCTTTTAATATACATAATAATTAACAGGCCAGTTGTGTGCTGCACGGAAAGTTTGGACCATAATTATTTCTTGTATGAATTTCAATTTTCATTCCTAATAAGTTGTGTGCATTTCCCTTGGTTTAACCATTTATATTGCTTGTTGTAACTCTGCTCTCTTACACTGTAGTAAACTGAGCTGCTAGTGTGGCTTTTTGTAACTGAATTTAATTACTCCTTAACTACTACGGACCATCTCTCAGACTGCTACGATTTTTTGCATTGTGATATTTCGACCCTCCTCTGCGAAGTGAAACAGACTCCTCTGTGTACCTTCCTATTGGTTGGCAAGCTACACATGCCAGAAATCTTGCATTGTTGCTGTTCTTTGTTTCTTATTTATGGGCCCTGAGAGGACCCACAGATGTACCAGTGTTCTGTTGAATGCTACTGTTTTTTCATTGCAGGGAAACGGGAAAGCTGGGCTGGGCCTTCTATGGAACACGTTTTATGTAAGACAGATGCGGATGTTCAAAGACATCTCAGTGAATCTTCAGATGAGCCTTTGATTACAGTGATAATGATCCAGATTTCAAGATCTTTAGTGATCACAAAACAAATTCAGAACAGGAAACAGATTATGACCTATCCTATCTACGAGATGTTGATGTCAATGAAGTAAAAGCATTAATTTGTCTGTTAACATATTCATGCATTTTCAAATTGGGAAACAAATGGGTTTACAGCTTGTTTGCAACCAATGCGACAGGCAGAGATGTTTTCAGATGCACTGTTAGTAAAAAGAGATTTCTGTTTTTGTTATCTGTCTTACAATTTTACAGCCCAAATGACTGGGAGGAGACAAAGAAAGTAGACAAGTCAGCAGCAATTTCCCAAATCATCCTGTGTTTCATCGAAAATAGTCAACTTTGCTACTCTGCCGGTGCAACAATGTGTGTCAATGAAATCTTTGTACCTTTCTGGGAAGGTGTGGGTTTAGAATGTATATGCCAAACAAACTTGCAAAATATCATAGGAAAATTCAGTGTTTGAATGAGTTGCCGCATGAGAAGACGGTCTTTGGTCGTTTGTGGTACATCAAGCTTATCCAGAGGCAGACCTAATGATGAGATTGATCTTCACGTAGACTCTAGCATGAGATATTGCTGGGCCTCATATGCAGTGCAGACTTTCTGTTGGATACTTGCCTCGAGAACTGAGTGACACCATAATCATTATTTTAAAAATTATAAGCTATCAAAGAACCAAAGTAAATATGAAAAATAAATCTTGAGGCTTGGTCCTTGTATTGCTATATAAGTTACATCAATGACATATGTGCCAGTAACACTTTAAATAATAACATAAATGGCCAGTCTTCTTGGTCCGATATTCCTATAAGTGCCAACTTCAAAGTGTTAATGGGATGACTAATACTTTTTCCAGTGAGCTTACATCTGTTAGAGGATATCACTTGAATCACTGACTGATGTCAAGGACATTCAAGGGAATCCTAGTGATGCAATAAAATATTTTAATGTTTTGCTACAAACATCACTATAGTAGAAAGAAATGCCATCTTTTAGAGACATATCAACCAATAATTTCCTGAAAAGGTTGCAAAAACATTGTTTGATAAAGAGACAGATGACCCATGCCCCACCATTTAACAGAGCTCAACTGTCTGATCCCTAAGACGTTGCAGCACTGCATGCCCCAGTTACATTAGGAATGCTTGTGTGTAATTACAAACTGAAAGGCTAACTCATGGCAAGTTAATACATTACAATCCTTGAAGTTTCAACAACGACTGCGTAGAGGATCAAAGCGCTATCGTTACTGCCAACGGGTGTCCTGGTTGCAAATGTAACAGTATGTGTCTTACACTCATTGGAAAATGGCACTGGAACAGTTAGGTAACATCAAGTTTTGTGTTGAAGTTAGGCACATAAGCCAATCACTAATATTTGCAACTGCCTTAACTATAGATTAAGATTTATTCTATTTGGCTGAATTAGTCACACCAATCATATATTCACATACAGTAAAATGTTTGAAAAAAGTGTTTATTGCAGTGAATGTTTAAGTCATCCAAAATTTTTTCATGGTATGCTTTGTTTCATGACGGCAGGGAGGACATTAAGGAGACGCCAAGAGCATCAAAGCCACAAATAAGATGTACAGATGAAAATATGTAAAAAAGAAGCCAATATCATTGCATCAGATACATGTTTTTCTCCATTGCTAATCAAGGAGCTGTCAGGAATACCGAAAACTTTCATGCACAGAATTTTGCCTGAGGGTTTGGGCAATTTGAGTGTGGTTTGTGCTGCATGCAATTTGAGGCGATGAAAAATATGGCAGAGTCCAACTCTGCAATGACCTGTGTTACAAGCAGCTCAAAGTGATACTGTAATTGGTAATGAAACAAGATGTTTCCAACAGGAACCCCTTAAAAGGCGGCAGAGTGTAGTGTGGTTTAGCCCACAAAAGCTGACACCCAAGAAAGTGCACTTGCGAGAAGAGCCATGCAAAGACAAATCTGACACTTTTATTCCATTCCAAAGGAATGATTCACAAGGCATTTGTACCACATGTGCAAACCATTGATTCTGAGTATTATCTCAACATCCTCCAAATGTTTGTGGATGAAAATTTGTTGAATTTAACTTGACTACCATAAGGTAGGTTCCCAGTCGCTCCTCCACAATGCCCCAGCCCACAAAGAAAAGACTGTGCACTTGCCGGCAAATGGATCACATTCCTTGGCCAACAGATATCTGGTTGTTCCCTAAATTGAAGTTAGCATTGAAGGAACATAGTTACAATGCAGTTACAGACACCCAAGAAAATTGCACTGCAGCACTAAATGCAATTCAAAAAAATAACTACAGTGATTGTTTCAAAACACTTCTAAAATGTTTTCAGCTGTGTATTGATTCAGGGGGAGGCTATTTTGAATGAATACAGTGATTTTGTGAACATAATAAATTATTTTTCATACCCATCATCCTAATGGAACTGGGACACGTCTACATCTGCATACACCATATGGTCCGTGGTGGAGGGTACTCTGTACCACCAATGATCATTTCCTTTTCTGTTCAACTCACAAACAGAGTGAGGGGAAAAAGACTGTCGACACACCTCTGTACAAGCCCTAATCTCTTAATCTTATCTTCACATACACTGGTGACAGTAGAACCATTCAGCAGTCAGCCTCAAATTCTGGTTCTCTAACTTTTCTCAATAGTGCACCTCAGAAAGAATGCTGCCTTCCCTCCAGCAATTACCATACGAGTTCGACAGCAACTCCGTAATAGATGTGTGTTGTTTGAACCTACGTAACAAATATGGCAGCCTCCCTTTGAACTGCTTCGACGTCTTCCTTTAATTCGACCTGGTGCGGATCCCAAACACTCGATAATAGGTCGCACTAGTACCCTACAACCCTATAAAGTCAACCAATCACCTCTCCTACTACAATCCTCACATACTCGTTCCATTCACTTTACAGTGTTATGCCTAGATATTTAATCGACATGACCGTGTCAAGAAACACACTACTAATGTTGTATTCAAACATGAGTTTGTTTTTCCTAGTCATCTGCATTAACTTACATTTTTCTACATTCAGAGCCAGCTGTCATTCATCACACCGACTATAAACACACATTGTGTGTGATCCTAGAAGATTTTATAAAACATGCTTGTTCTTCGCCCATTGAGCTCCTAACAGAGAAGCCTTGGCTAAAAAAACTAAGTGTTAAAATGCCAACGATAACAGCAGTGATGCATTGTGGCATGGAAACAATGAGGCCTTGGTAGGTTGCTAGAGCACCACTCTGCACACACACAAGTCACTTAATTCCTGCAAATTCCAAGGAGGGTGGCAATGGGCTCCAATGTCACATTCAATCACATCCCAGATGTGTTCCATCGGGTTCAGATCTGGCGGGTTGTGAGACCAACACATCAACTGAAACTCACCACTGTGTTCCTCAAGCCACTCCATCACTCTCCTGTCCTCATGACTTGGGGCAATATCTTCCTGAAAACCAGTGTACATGGATAGCCACGTAAATGTTCCCCCGAACATAATGAAACCACTGCCAGCTTGCCTCCATTCCACAGTACAGGTGTCAAGGAGCTGTTCCCCTGAAAGATGAGATGGTGGATTTGTGATCTCTCATGGGCACAATGAAGGAGGTATTGGGATTCATCAGACCATGCTCTGCCACCGTGCCAATATCCAGTGCCGATGGGGTAACATGGCCATTTTTTTTGTTGTTGCCGATGTTGTGGTGTTAAAACTGGCAGATGCATGGGTCATTGGCTGCAGAGGCCCATCATTAGAAGTGTTCGGTGCACCACGAGTTCACATACACTTACACTCCACCCAGCATTAAAGTCTGATGTTAGTTCCATCGCAATTTGCTACCTGTCCTGTTTTACCAGTCTGCCCAGCTTACGATGTTTGACATCTGTAATGAGGGGTGGCCACCCAACCACACATCTGGACATGGTTTCACCTTGGTTTTTCCACATGTTAAAGACACTCCTTGAACACCCAACAAGTCTTTCAGTTTCCAAAATGCTCATGACGAGCCTCCAGACTGTCACAATGTGCCCTCGGTCAAACCCAGATACATCGCACGCATTCCCCATTCCACACACAGACAGCACACTCACTGATAACTACATGCACCAGTCATTCCTCGATTTATACTGACAGGAGGTTGCTGGTCATAATGTTCTGGCTGATCAATGTATAATGCTGCTTCCTTCATTTGAATTTACGTTATTAGTATGTGGACATTTTCTTACCTTCATAATTTAACAAATTATATACATTACTTAATACAACAATTCCACACCAACAAGCATAAGATGAGGCTGAAGAAAAATACAGAAAAGTGCGGTAAGCGGGGTCCAGTGCACAACAGGCATATGTTAGATTGTATATCGCACCTTTCTTCAAACTCAAGGTACCTCTTGATGGATTCTGGCTCCAGCACAATGCCCCTGCAGTGGCACTGGTGCACCTTCTGTGGCAAACAGAAGCTCACTTCTATCCAATTGTTGATGCGGATCTGTACCAGCCCTGTCGTGCTCAAGTCCTCGTACACAGAGCGCAACTTGCGAGCTAGAGCAGAGCGTTGCACTATCAGCTCGAAGGGACACTCAGTATCGTCCAAATGGCTCCCGCGATCTCGATCTTCCTCCGGCCTGTAAATATACAGTACAGTATCGACCAACAATAAAAAATGTAGTAAGTGTTATAACAGGATTCGCAACACATAAGAATATAAAAAATGTAAACAAGTAGAATCATTGTGAAGATACTGAATTATTTTTGAACAAACTCTCCTGGAAGAAGACGGAAGAATTAAAGGGATCGGTAGAAGGAAGGGCTTACTGAAAACAGTATATTTTGTGTTATTGTATGTTATATGTTCTGTGGAATTCAAAGACAAGAACATAAATACAAAAAGCCAAAAGAATTTATATCTACATCTATATTCTGCATACTTCTGTGAAGTGCATGGCAGAGGCTATGACCCATTTTACAGCTATTACGGTTTCTTCCAACTCCATTTATGTATGAAGCACAGGAAAAATAACTGACTGAGTGCCTTTGTGCATACAGTAATTATTCTAATCTTATCCTCACGGTCTCTAGCTGAGCAATACGTAGGGGGTATATTCCTAGAGTCATCATTTAAAGCCGGTTCTTGAAACTTTGTTAGTAGACTTTCACAGGATAGTTTACATCCATCTTCATGAGTCTTCCAGTTCAGTCCCCTCAGTATCTCTGTGATGCACTGCCATGGATCAAACAAAGCTGTGACCTTCTCTGTGCATGTTCAACGTTCCTGTTAGTCTTATTTGGTATGGGTCCAACACATTCGAGCAATATTCTAGAACTGGTAACAAGTGATTTGTAAGCTATCTCCTTTGTAGACTGAATGTATTTACCCAGTATTCTACCAATAAACTAACATCTACTACCTACTTTACCCTTGACTGAGCCTATGTGATCATTCCTTTTCATATTCCTAAAAAGTGTTACATCCAAGTATTTTTATGAGTTGACTGATTCTAACAGCGACTTCATTGATTTTATAATCACAGGATACAATGTTGTTGTTGTTGTTGTTGTTGTTTTCCATTTTGTGCAGTGCACAATTTTAAAGTAAATTGCCAATATTTGCATCACTTTGAAATCTCATCAAGATCGGACTGAAAATTTATGTCACTTATTTCAGACAATACTTCATTATAAATAACCATGTCATTTGCCGGAAGCCTGAGGTTGCTATTAATATTGTCTGCAAGGTCATTAATATACAACATGAACATACCAACACACTTCCACACCTAAAGTTCCTTCTAAATCTGTTGATGACTGTCCATCTGAGGTAACATGCTGTGTACTCCCCACCAAAAAGGAGACAGTGCTCTCTAATCTTACATATGAAACTATTAGGTCCCGGCATGTGGTGCATTCAAGAACACAACTGATAATGTGATTAGGCTAGTAATTACTACACTGAGGGTCCGCAATTTCTACTGCTGATCCTTTCAATTATCAGGTGTGGTGTCACAAGGCTCATTAAATCGACCAAGACTTGTACGAAAAATTGTAAGAATAGTTAGTATTATTATGTTCTTACGTTTGTCTTTTTGGGTTTTCAGAAATACTGTGGGAAGAAAGTTTATTTATGTTGCAGATAATGTGGAAGATGTTGCCCAACGATCACCACGAAAGTTCGACGTAGCGGCAAGTTGGCAAGGAATAAAACGAATGCTGCAAACTACCGTGAGCCACGGAAGAGCCTGGGCCGCGAGGGTGTCGAGCTTCCTAGGTCGTTGTTGGACAACGTCAAAGGAAGAGATATTCTTTTTTCTCTTTGTAAACAGATTGATCAAGTCTTGAAAGGTTCTTGTAAAATGTTCAGGCAGGTGACACATTAGGTGGGACCCGATGCCTGTAATACTTACACAGTTATTAAAAAGGTGTTAAATGGCAAAACCAATAGTTCATAATTTATACAGATAAAAAGTAGTAAAGATATAGGAAAGAAAGAGTTGCAGCGTCAGAACGAAAAATGATACATCGCTCAGCAATGAAGGAGGACGTAAACTGCGGGCGTTACGAGGTGAAAACAAATCAACTGATGAATCAGTAAGTCTGTAATTAAGCATAAAGCCACGCAACACTGCACAGGTAAGTAGAAATCATAATAGACTACAGTTCAAAATGTAGTGGAAGAATCGCCACTGGAAAAAAAAAAAAAAAAAACACCCTATCTATCAATTTTGGACACTGACATACACTAACAAATGCTCATCCATCCACCAACATTTATATTTCCTTTAGTTTCCCTGAGAACATAAAGGCAAATACTGTGGTGCAAAGGAGTCAAAACTGGAAATACTGAACTTTATAACAGTCTCCTGTCTGCATTCATCCATGATGTTATCGCACTGGTGGGCAATGATATTATCAAATTGGTGGACATAGGCCACTCATTGAAATCCAACATGTGAATGGATGTGTTTAAGAGACAGATTGGGGGGGATAGAGGGATATTATATGCATGGCAGTTTGTAGCCATATTTTCCAATGAGATAAAACAGGAGGGGCCTTCAAAAAGTAAGTTACACATTTGGTCCCACACTAAGGGTTGGGTTGTTTTGGGGAAGGAGACCAGACAGCGAGGTCATCGGTCTCATCGGATTAGGGAAGGATGGGAAGGAAGTCGGCTGTGCCATTTCAGAGGAACCATCCCAGCGCATTTGTCTGGAGTCCCACACTAAGGCCATTGTGCAAGAAGAACGGTGACTGAAGGTGTTACCATTAATTCTCATATACCGATCACCCATTGCCCACTCTCCATCTGTAATAGAAGGTGGATATATGAAAGAGTGGTGCATTGTCAAAAGAGAGTACATACTCTAGGTTCCCTACTTACACAGTTCTGCTGCACTATGGTTAACAGGTGGACTACAATGTGCAAATTAAATGGCTTGGCACTGGGAAACATACTCCCACGTACAGAGCACAGTACAATTCTTGCCGGCAAAATGCCTAAATTGCACACGGACCCATGGGGAAATTCTGGCAGTATGTAGACCAAATCCAATGTCATGTTCATCCATAGTGAAACAGCACTAACAATTTAACAGAGGCTGCACATGCATGAGTGATGCTGATCATAAAGTAAAATCGTCAATTTTGGCCACAGATAACAATGCTGATGCAACTGAGGAATCAATTTGAAGCGACTGCAGATTTTCTGATGACGGGGACGTTCGCACAGCGGTTCTCAAATGTCTTCTATCGTCGAGGAACTGAATAACTAGTAGAACTTCCTGGCTATGTTGAAAAATACGTGTATCTGTATTATCTTGAAGTGAAGTACATCATTTAGTGGAAGTTACTTGGCCTGTCATAATAATGTGCTACTTCCATTTTGAAGTCCCTCATAATTGCAGAACTGAACCATTCCATATCATAATGAGAGGTCACAATTATGATCCACAGAACCTGGGAAAATAACACATCACAACAAGAATTATAGTTCTTCTTGTGGCATCACAACTGCTGCTTTCACCAGCTCATAACCAAACTGTCCGTTTCCAATCTTGGGATACACTACAACCCAGTACCCTCTATAACTAAGATTTCATATTCAGATTTGTTGACTTTGTCAACCTACAAGCAAACTGTCACCTTCCAATCTAATCTAGACCTCAGACTACACTACAGATCAGTCTGTCATCTTAAGCTACATTCACTCACAAAACTAACACAGATGCAAATTAAATATATTCAGTGTGCTGTTCTATCTCTATAATAAGTTCGTTAGTTTTCATATCCCATGGATCATCTTAAATTCACATCACAAATTAATTTATATGTATGGTTACATGCTGAACATTCCTAAGAAACGGTGGGGAGGGGGGAGAAGAAGAAGAAAAAAAGATGTGAGTTAGTAGTTCTTATCCACCAACTTTTACTCAACACAATAATATAAATTCTTCTACAGAACAGAAGAAGTTGACAAGGAGAACCTTTCTCTGTTTGTTTTCCTACTGTGCAGTACTGTGCACCACTTTATGTGCTTAAGACAACATTAATGTAGAGTAATGAATGTCGTTTTTCCTTCTAGTATTGTAATTCTGTACATCACTGTTCGTTTTGAACTGTAAGGATTATTTACAACAAATTTCATAACAGAATAAATATATTGTGAAGCAATAGGGAGTCCCCAACTCAAACAGACATCTACAATATGGTCATGGGTAAGCACAATTTTGAGCAATTAAGACTTTCTTTCCTAAAGATAAATTACCCCAAAACATTATTCCATATGACATCACTGATTGAAAATTTGTGCAATATATCAACTTACTGATTTGTCTTTCTGCAAGATTTGCAATGATTCAAAGTGCAAATGTGGCTGAACTAAGTTGGTTAATGGGTTACAGAATGAGCTTTTTACAGTTTAAATTTTAACTGGACACCTAAGAATTTTGAAGTTTTTCCTCCATATTCATTATTTTGTCACCTTGCGTTACACTTATTACTGATGTAGTACCCCTAAATATGCAGAGAAGAATACACTGTCTTTTAAAGCGGAGAGTGACACAATCTGCAAAAAACCAATGATACTTTTAAGAATTCTGTTAACCATTTCTTCTGCTTCTTTGGCTTGATTAGAATACTGATGCCATCTGCAATTCTGCTTGTTGTGTACTGGACAGAAGAACATTTACATATTTGAGGAACAACAGTGGACCTGAGATTGAGCCTCGGGGAACCCGATATGTGATTTCTTCCCAGTCAGAATTACGTCCCCTGACTACACTGGGTGAAGTACTAAGTACAACTCTCTGTATTCTTCATGTTAGATGTGATGTTATCCATTGGTTGACTACAGCATCAACACTATAAAACTTGAATTTATCTAGGAGACGACGCTGATTAAATGTCAAATGCCTTAGATAGGTCACAGAAAACACCAACTGGCACTATTTTATTATTTAATGCTTGTAAAATCTGGCAAGTGAGCCTGTAAATGGCATGAGGCATGAATGGCCTATGAGAAATGTCTAATTTGTGGGACACAGAACCCAGTAGCTGAACATGGTCTACAGCATGATTCATTGCTAAATCACAGAGGCTATTTGGTTCCTCACACCCTTTACCTCTAAAGCTGAGAACTTGACCAACAACGCATCCTTGCATCCAGACAACATCCTGGATTTAACCTCTGCAAATACCCCCCCCCCCCCCCCCCCAAATAGGGTGATTTTGCTAAATGGGGACAAAAGGCAAATAACAATCCCTATGAGGATAAGATGTAAAAAAGGTCATACGGGCATATGGCAGGAAATGCGTCCCAAGGCAGGTACACCCACTTGAAGGTGGAGATAGAAGATCTCTGACAGTGATCCCACTAGCAGAACCACGCAGGTGGTGTGCCAGCATGGGGTAAGCCAGACAACAGTGTGGAAAATTCTCCACAAGAATTGCCACTATCCACATCACTTACAATGCCTGTACACTTTTATTAACAACGGATCTGCCTCCGCAGTCAAAGTTTTGCCACTGGTTTGTCGCATAAACTATCACGGTGCTGGCATTTCTGTCATCCATGCTGCTCACAGATAGGCTACTTTTACAAGGAACAGTACTGACAACCTTCACAACACTCAATCCACACAGTATTATGGCCGTGAACCATCACCACCAGTTCAGCCTCAATGTGTGGACGGAGATCATTGGTGAGTACCTTGTGGGACCAGTTGTCCTTTCACAACACCCCACAGGCAAGATGTATCTGTACTTCTTGTGGCAGACCCCGCCGCCTCCCATGGGGAACACGTGCCTCTGGTGGTAAGGAGGGTAACGTGGCTATTACGTGATAGTGACCCAGCTCACTGCCCTCTTGAATGTGCGGCTAAAAACCTAGCACAGAGAAAATGTTCCCATTTGTCTGGTGTGTTTTCATGTGTGCTTTCAATCAATGAAACCTAACCTACACTGTCAAACATCTTTTACATCCAACTCTTAAGTGACAGTACCTCCCTTGGAACATATCTCCAGCCTCCCAGTACATATTGCATACCTACGAAGTTCGTTTCACTGATGCAATAGCTACAACTTAACAATATTAATACAACCGCTTGCTTGACGAAAGATCCATACCCAAAGACTGGAAAGTTGCGCAGGGCAAACTAATATTCAAGAAAGGCAATAAGAGCCATCCACTAAATTATAGGCCCATATCATTAATGCCAATATGCAGCAGGATTTTTGAACGTACACTATGTGATAAAACGTATCCGGACACCGCCAAAACATGCGTTTTTCATATTAGGTGCACTGTGCTGCCACCTACTGCCAGGTACTCCTTATCAGTGAGCTCAGTAGTCATTACACATCGCGAGAGAACAGAATGGGGCATTCCACAGAACTCACGGACTTCCAACGTGGTCAGGTGATTGGGTGTCACTTGTGTCATGTCTCTACGCGATATTTCCACACTCCTAAATATCACTAGGTCCACTGTTTCAGATGTAACAATTGAGTGGAAAGGTGAAGGGACATGTACAGGACAAAAGTGTAAAGGCCGACCTAGTCTGTGTCAGTTGACTGACGGAGACTGCCGACAGCTGAAGAGGGTCATAATGTGTAATAGGCAGACATCTATCCAGACCACCACATAGGAATTCCAAACTGCATCAGGATCCACTGCAAGTACTATGATGGTTATGAGGGAGGTGAGAAAACTTGGATTTCATCGTCAAGCGGCTGCTCGTAAGCCACATATCATGCCGGTAAATGCCCCTCGTTTTGCGTGGCACTATCACAGCACAGGCCTACATTGATGTTTTAAGCACCTTCATGCTTCCTACTATTGAAGAGTAATTCGGGAACGGTGATTGCATCTTTCAACACAATCAAGCACCTGTTCATAATGCACGGCCTGTGGCAGAGTGGTTACACGACAATAACATCCCTGTAATGGACTGGCCTGCACAGAGTCCTGACCTGAATCATATAGAACACCTTTAGGATATTTTGGAACACCGACTTTGTACAAGGCCTCACCGTCCGACATCAATACCTCTCCTCGGTGCAGCACTCCATGAAGAATGGGCTGCCAGCCTCAAGGAAGCTTGCGGCACCTGACTGCCTGTGAGAGCGGAAGCTGTCATCAAGGCTAAGGTTGGTGAACACCATACTGTATTCCAGCATTATCGATGGAGGGTGTCAAGAACTTGTAAGTCATTTTCAGCCAGGTGTCCGGATACTTTTGATCAATAACTCACAGAAAGTCATCGAATAAAACTGAAGTGATTTCTGGCAGCCCACAAGGTTTTTGTTATAGGCCCTCTGCTGTTCTTTATCTATATAATCGATTTAGAAGACAATCTTAGGCTGTTTGCAGATGATGCTGTCACTTATCGCCTAGTAAAGTCATCAGAAAAATAATTATAAAACAATTCAGATATCTGTATGGTGTGAAAACTGACAATTGACTCTAAATAATGAAAAGTGTGAGGTCAACCACATGAGTGCTAAAAGGGATCCATTAAACTTCATTTACGAGAAATATCAATCAAATCCATAGGCCATAATTTCAACTAAATACCTAGGAATTACAATTATGAACAAAATAAATTGGGAAGAACATGTAGAAAATGTTGTGGGGAAGGTACACCAAAGACTTCGATTCACTGGCAGAACACTTCGGAGATGAAACAGATCTATTAAAGAGACGGCCTACACTATGCTTGTCCATCCTCTTTTAGAGTACTGCTGCATGGTGTGGGATCCTTACCAGACAGGATTAACAGAGTAAATCGAGAAAATTCAAAGAAAGGCAGCAAGTTTTATATTATTGAGAAACAGGGGAGGAGTGTCACAGATATGATACAGAAATTGGGATGAATATCATTAAAACAAAGGCATTTCTCATGGCAGGATCTTCTCACAAAATTTATATCACCAACTTTCTCCTCCGAATGCGAAAATATTTTGTTGATAATGACCTACATGGGGGAAGTGCGCATTATAATAAAATAAGGAAAATCAGAGCTCACATGGAAAGATACATATGTATGTTTTTTTTCCGTGTGCTGTTCGAGAGTGGAGTTATAGAGGATTAGAGTGAAGGCTGTTCGATGAATCCTCTGCCAGGCACTTCAGTGTAATTTGCAGAATAGGCAAATAGATGTAGACTTATGGAGTGACCCTCATAGGCGGGTATCTCTCACCCTGGAACTAAGTGACTTGCCCTTCCTTTCAACCTTCCCCAAGGAAGAAATTAGTACTTGCAAATGTGTGTGTCACTTTTATATGTGTGCATCGGTATTCTACACATTTAGCATCCTGAAGGTAGGTACTGGTCAGAAATTCTGCCTTGTGTGTTAAAACCAAAGCATAGTGTCGATAGTTTCTGTACTTACACTGCTGGTTATTAAAATTAAAAGCTGTTGGCAAAAGTCAATATTGACACCAGAATTTGTTGCTCAAAACAGAGGGAGGACTAGACATAAGAAGAAAAATCTTCTACGTCATGACAACTCATCACCAAAAACATTTAACTAAAAGAAACAATTTTATACACCGGTATATCTTTTATTCTTGCAAAGTATTTGTGGAGATGTTTCTTTCTAGATAACATTACTACCATTTATTACCACCTATTAAACATTCTCCATTCCTTATTGGACTATTAACATAAATCTTACAATATAATACTATATCCAGTTATGAGGGAGGATCAGAAAGCAATGCACAATAACTTTTTCCCCCTATTATTGCAGGTGGAATGTTGAAATTTGATGATATAGTTTAAAGTTTGCACTACAGAGGGAATTTTGTTTTCACGATCAGCGAGAGAAGCCTGAACTACGAAACAAACATGGCGCGAATAACAGCAAAGTGTAGTTCGATATTTGTGGATCAAAGGGTATAAACCGAATGCAATTCACAGGGACATGTGTAGCCTGTATGGGGATGACTGTATAGACTGTAGCAATGTCTCCATGCGGTGTTCATTCTTGAGCGCTGTGTGAATCTTAGGGATTCACCACACTCCGGGCAGTCGGGAACAGCTGCAGCCCTGCAGAATGTTGGAGCTACTAAGGCAGAAATTTTTAACTGTGAATCTTACCACAGCAGTTCATTGTTCTCTATGGTGTGGCGTATGATATTGTTCATGACACGTGGAAATTTCGTGAAGATAGTGCTCATAGGTGTCTAAGAACCTGACAGACATCCACAAGGGCCAGCGAACGATGACAGGCTTGGATCGTTTAAAACATTACAATGCAGAAGAGCATGCCTTTCTGAAAGGAGACGAGTCATCGGCATACCACTACACACCCAAAACCAAGCAGGTGTCATTGGAGTGGAAACATGATGGTTCCCCAGTATGAAAAAATTCAAACTGACTCAAACAGCCAAGAAAGTTCTTGTGACAGTGTTCCGGGATATGCATGGTGTGTTATTGATGGACTTGGCTGAACATACAAGCAGTGTGAATGCTACAGCCTACATTAAAACTTCATGACAAACACCACAACTTTAATGTTGACGGTGTCAAAAGTCTTCATGACAAAAGTCGCCTCCCAAGCTGCTGTTTTTGTTCATGCGAAAATCATCAAATTTGGGTGGGAGATGCTCCAGGATTCACCTTACAATCCGGGTCTTGCACCATTAGACTTTCATCTGAGAATGAAAGCGATTAGTGTCATGGAACAAACTTTACACGTAATTTCAAACTTTTATGAAACATTTTCTCGCTGATGACTGCCACAAAATGAAGAAAGGAGAAAAAGGTTATCGTTCACTACTTTAGGCTGTAAAACTGCCGCACAATGCATGCCATTTTAATTTATTACATCTGTATTACTGACTAGATTCATGACACATTTTGGGTACAATATTCAGATATATCACTGAAGGCACCAGAAAAATTACGTCACTGTATGACATTTAGTTCAGGAGATATGACTTCAAATACTAAGATGTGTGGAAAAACTGCTACATCATATATGATGTTTTAATTTATTACTTCTTTACTACTAATCCAATTGACAACACATTTCACAGACAGTAGCCTCATATAATAGTGGATGTACCAGCAAAATTATATCATTGTACAGTACACTGTTCACAAGACACATAATCAAAAACAATAAGCTGCATAAAAATGAAGCTGTAGGGTGAAATTCACTAGACATACAGATCAAATATATGTACAAATGCGTGAAATATGTTATATATTTGATGTGTGTAGGTGGGCAAGGCCATAGGTAAACAGCTCACCCGAAACACCTAGAATGATTTCAATTACATTTAGTACACATATCAGTTACAATCAGGAAAGTAATACTGTAGGTGTAAGAACCACCATCCTCCTACTGGGGTAAGTGTAGTAATGTGGAGAAAGAAGGGATGAGAAAACAGACACACAGTTAGGGGGGGGGAGGAGGAGGAGACAGGCACAGGTGGGATGAGGAGATGATGGACAGAGGTAGGGGAGGGGGAAATGTACAGAAGGGGGGGGGGAGGAGAAAGCGGACAGAGATGGGGAGGAAGAGATAGGCAGAGAGAGGGGAGAGGAGGAGATGGACAGAGAAGGGAGAAGGGCACATTAAGGACAGGGGAGGAGATGAACAGGGAGAAGGGGAGGAGAATATGCACAGAAAGATGGAGGAGGAGGAGATAGATACAGAGGGGGGAGGAGCAAACAGAGAGAGGAGGGAAGAGAAGATGTACAGATGTGCAGGCAACTGGTATATTTTGTGATCTGTCAAAGGCATTTGACTGTGTAAATCACAATATCCTTTTAAGTAAACTAGAATATTATAGTATAACAGGAAATGCTGCAAAATGGTTCAAATCTTATATCTCTGGCAGGAAACAAAGGGTGTTATTAGGAAAGAGACATGTATCAAGCTATCAGGCCTCATCCAACTGGGAACTAATTACATGTGGGGTCCCACAAGGTTCCATTTTGGGGCCCTTACTTTTTCTTGTGTATATCAATGACCTTTCATCAGTAACATTACCAGATGCCAAGTTTGTTTTGTTTGCCGATGATACAAACATTGCAATAAATAGCAACTCAAATGTAGTCTTAGAAAGATCAGCCAATAAAATATTTGTGGACATTAATCACTGGTTCCTAGCCAATTCTTTGTCACTAAACTTTGAAAAAACACACTACATGCAGTTCAGAACTTGTAAGGGGTGTCCCAAGAGTATATGTCTAATATACGATGACAAGAAGATAGAAGAAGTGGACAGTGTTAAATTCTTGGGATTACAGCTTGATAATAAATTCAACTGGGAGGAGCACACCACAGAACTGCTGAAGCGTCTTAACAAATCTCTGTTTGCAATGCGAATTTTGTCAGACATAGGGGATATAAAAATGAAAAAGCTGGCATACTATGCTTACTTTCATTCCATAATGTCATATGGGATTATTTTTTGGGGTAATTCATCAAGCCAAGCTAAAGTTTTCCGGGCACAAAAATGTGCAGTGAGAGTTATATGTGGTGTGAACTCAAGAACATCCTGCAGAAGCCTGTTTAGGGAACTAGGGATACTAACTACTGCTTCCTAATATATTTATTCCTTAATGAAATTTGTCATTAAAAATATATCACTTTTTCAAACCAACAGCTCAATTCATGGAATCAATACTAGAAATAAGAATAAGCTTCACAAGGATTTAAAGTCACTTAGTCTTGTACAAAAAGGTGTGCATTATTCAGGAACACACATTTTCAATAACTTGCCAGCAGCCATAAAAATCTTAACAACCAATGAAATTCAGTTTAAGAGAAGCCTAAAGGATTTATTGGTGGCCAACTCCTTCTACTCCATTGATGAATTTCTTAGTAAAACCAACTGATTTGTATATAAGTACAACATAACTTCTGCACAATTTCAGTGCAGTAATGTGTTCATTGAAAATTTGTGTGTGTGTGTGTGTGTGTGTGTGTGTGTGTGTGTGTTAGTATAATCTAACTTCTGCACCATTTCAGTGCAGTAATGTGTTCATTGTAAATAAGTATTACAGTAGTTGTATTACCTTATAAATAAATAAAAAACTTTTTTATTTTAAATTCAGTGCATTAGTATTTGTAAAATTACTCTTAGTGTTCATTAAAAAATGACGATCATTCCACTTGGGACCTGTGGAATGGTACATTAGCTTATTTGTTTTAATTGTAAATATTTGTCATGTATTGTTGTTTTTCTGACATGTTCCACATCCTGGAGGACCTCCTCACTACGGATCAATTGGAATGAAAGTAAATCTAATCTAATCTAATCTAATCTGGGGGGGCCAAAGAGGATGTGAAGGAGGAGATGGACTATTGGAAGATTGGATAAAATACATACCTGGGCAACACCAGGTAATCAACTAGCACACAATATAATATAAATACCGTACAACATCAAAACATTGGAAAACCTCATTACTCACTTAAATTATGAAAATCTTCATTACACATTTAAATTAGAAAAGAGCTTCATTACTCATAATTTTACAACACTATCTGGTTAAGCTACACGATCTAGTCACTCTGCATGAACACTTGGCAACATCAGTAGGCCTATCAAAAAATTCACAAACTGAATATACAAGTTGCAGTCCCGAATTTTTGTTCTGAACATCACGCTTTCTACTGTGACATAGAATAAACATCTTCACTTGTGTGTTTGTTCCTTGTAAACTGTGAATCCTGGCATGAAAAAAAAAGTTTCACAAACATGGGAATGAGGTACTGAAAACATTAATAGTGAGAAAACGCTAATGTTAAGTATCTGTCTACCATTTACAACAAATAAAAGCTTAGCTGTTCAAATGATGTTAATTAAAACTTCATTTTTCCTCTGTTTTAAATATATACACCAAGGAAAGAAAACTTTATTCGTCCCACAGTTAAACTATTGTCCTTTCCAGCCCCTTATTCAGCATCTATTTCTCTACTATTGTTTGCATTTATAAATGTATACAGATTTTTTTGCAATATATCTTTCTGAAAGAATGACCACTATAAAAATTACCAGACATCAGTGGTTATGTTTTGGACTCCTCTTGCATTTTTCAATATGGTACAGATGTAAACATCAGGCTTTGCTACCAGTCAGATTGTTACCACAACCATATTTTTTGTTTCACATTCACTGGCTTTACCAACTCTAACCAAATTATCACCCACCAACCTAATCTAGACGTCAAGCTGTGCTATCTATTAGTCTGCCACTACAACCAAGATTTCAGAGGGAGTCTAATATGTAACTTCTGCCCCTTTAGTAATGACATGTATGCAATCCCTACAATAAACAATAAGAGCAATGTACAATGGGTGTAAAATTAATGTGGCAGTAAAAGACACCGATCAGAGATTCACGAGGATTAAGGTTTCTTCAAAAAGGGTACTGCTGAACACCTATCTAATACTAGTTAAACACATCTATATATGTTTATGTACCTGTGTATATGAGTTCTCTTTTTATCTGTAGGAAGTTTACAAACCCTATACCATTGTAAAACTATCTTTCGATGAATCAATTGCTACGCAACAGCACTATCCAAGAAACGAGATAATTTTCTGCACGTACAATATCAAATATGGTAATAGCAATTTATGTTAGACTATAATAAGTGCTCTTAAAATGTAATGAGAATGACCATTACAAATCCACTGAAGTCAAAAACAACTGTTTTTCATGGTAGTTGCAAAATAAGAGAATCAAAGCACGAGACAGTCCTATCATTGCAGTGCCCGACCTGATACAGATTCACAAGTGTTTCTTTGCTAAACATACAAATTACTACTATTATTTTATTATTATTATTTTACAGCTGACAACACATACCTGGAGGCTACTTCATCATGAGCTGTGACCATTATTCTATTTTCCTGGCTAACATATCCACAACGCTTTTCTTCATGTCTTAACGCCACACCTAACCTTTTGCTGAGGTCGTAATAACACTTCACAATTGAGTGGCTAGCAGTTGCTCGCAGTGCAAAAACAATATTTATCAATATAACCGAAGAATTATCTCTTTTTCCACCGTGTACTGAAGGCATCAAAGTAGGGTGTCCGACAAAACGCACATCGTTCACTTTGAGTTCAAATTTTCTCTCACATAACTCAGGTTTTACAGCGAACAGCGTTGATAGTACTTCATCTGAAAAACCTGTCAGCCGTCCTTTGGAAATGTTGGAAGTCTGAGGAGGTGGACTCTGAAGCAAATCTTCAGTCACAACGAGTGCATAGGGATTTTTTCGGCGTTTCTGGTGTCCGGACTCGGTGCGCAAGTCATTTGCATAAGGATACCGAAATAATAAGCGGTCACCTTTACTATCGCTCTTCACAAGAATGACACTTAATGGATCTGGTTCCATCCTCTCTCGGCCTTTACGAAACCGAGAAACCTACATCAACCTACATCGGCGTTCGGTATGTACAAAGCTTTGCTCCAGTACGAGGCATTGATTGATCTCCTTGCACCAGAATCACATACAATTCCTGTACTTATTTTGAGAAAACACCACACTCCATTATTCAACATAAACATCAGTTTGTTACTCAGATATGTAAACACATAACTCGTCCCTCTCTTGACGTTTCTGAAACTAACAAACGTCGTGCGCCAAGGATATTATACACAGCCATAGATATCTAACTTTATAGCACAGTCAACTTTAATTTCGTTTTTTTTTTTTTCCCAATAGCAGAACGACGCAAAGTATCAATTTAATTAAAAATGATCGACTTTGCTGCGTTAATGTACTTTACTACTTTCCTTTTCGCTTTTACACCACAAGGAATGCATTAAACTTATTCTTGAAACATTTCATATTCAAATGACGTTTGAAATATATCGTTTGGAGTGGTATTTCTTAGCTCAATTACTACATTTTTTTCCTTACGAAATTCCCCAATATAGTTTGTAGTCTATAACAACAACGTTTATCTTCTATAGTGGCGCACAGAAGAATATTTTCTCGAGAGAACTTGTCAATTCAGTGCCTAGCTACATTACCTTCACCTGTAACCCATCATAATACGAATCACTCACATGGGCAACGTGCCAATGCAGGTTACGCACCTCACTTTATTGATTACGGCCAACCGCACACGGCTCAACTTATTAAATGCAGTCATCCAGTATTTAGGGTGGACCTACAACTTTGCATAGGTGAAATGAAGTTGCTACACGATTAATGCCAGTACATTATCAAATCCACTTTCACATAACATAATGAGCTCAATATAAAATACTGTAGTTAACTAAGTTTGACTAGTACTGTTCAGCACATTGCACAATGATACCCTCCACCTTCACTCTCACCCCAAATTGATCAACAGAAATGTTATCTGTAAGCCTTGGAAATCAGAATACTGTGAATTCAACGCTCAAATTTCTCGTTTTTCATTTCACTCCCTTCTTACCTCACTGCACTGTCAGGTCTGATATGTAATAAGTCAGGCATTCTATAGTCATGTACAACTACTAATCCTAACAATCAATTAGTCTCTTGCGTTTACTTTTTCTTTGTAGACTTCACTTTGCAACCACCTCCACAGGCAAAAATCTAAAGGTGGTTAGGTCAGGGGACCTTGTTGTTCTTGTTGTGGTCTTCAGTCCTGAGACTGGTTTGATGCAGCTCTCCATGCTACCCTATCCTGTGCAAGCTTCTTCATCTCCCAGTACCTACTGCAACCTACATCCTTCAGAATCTACTTGGTGTATTCATCTCTTGGTCTCCCTCTACGATTTTTACCCTCCACGCTGCCCTCCAATACTAAATTGGTGATCCCTTGATGCCTTAGGACATGTCCTACCAACCGATCCCCTCTTGTAGTCAAGTTGTGCCACAAACTTCTCTTCTCCCCAATCCTATTCAACACCTCCTCATTAGTTATATGATCTACCCATCTAATCTTCAGCATTCTTCTGTAGCACCACATTTCAAAAGCTTCTAATCTCTTCTTGTCTGAACTATTTATCGTCCATGTTTCACTTCCATACATGGCTACACTCCATACAAATGCTTTCAGAAATGACACCCTGACACTTAAATCTATACTCGATGTTAACAAATTTCTCTTCTTCAGAAACGCTTTCCTTGCCATTGCCAGTCTACATTTTATATCCTCTCTACTTCGACCATCATCAGTTATTTTGTTCCCCAAATAGCAAAACTCTTTTACTACTTTAAGTGTCTCATTTCCTAATCTAATACCCTCAACATCACCTGACTTAATTCGACTACATTCCATCATCCTCGTTTTGCTTTTGTTGATGTTCATCTTATATCCTCCCTTCACCATCCATTCCGTTCAACTGCTCTTCCAAGTCCTTTGCTGTCTCGGACAGAATTACAATGTCATCGGCGAACCTCAAAGTTTTTATTTCTTCTCCATGGATTTTAATACCTATTCCGAATTTTTCTTTTGTTTCCTTCACTGCTTGCTCAATATACAGATTGAACATCGGGGAGAGGCTACAACCCTGTCTCACTCCTTTCCCAACCACTGCTTCCCTTTCATGCCCCTCAACTCTTATAACTGCCATTTGGTTTCCATACAGATTGTAAATAGTCCTTCGCTCCCTATATTTTACCCCTGCCACTTTCAGAATTTGAAAGAGAGTATTCCAGTCAACATTGTCAAAAGCTTTCTCTAAGTCTACAAATGCTAGAAACGTAGGTTTGCCTTTCCTTAATCTAGCTTCTAAGATAAGTCGTAGGGTCAGTATTGCCTCACGTGTTCCAATATTTCTACGGAATCCAAACTGATCTTCCCCAAGGTCGGCTTCTACTAGTTTTTCCATTCGTCTGTAAAGAATTGCGTTAGTATTTTGCAGCCATGACTTATTAAACTAATAGTTCGGTAATTTTCACATCTGTCAACAACTGCTTTCTTCTGGATTGGGATTATTATATTCTCCTTGAAGTCTGAGGGTATTTCGCCTGCCTCATACATCTTGCTCACTAGATGGTAGAGTTTTGTCAGGACTGGCTCTCCCAGGGCCGTCAGTGCTCTGTCAAACTCTTCACGCAGTATCATATCTCCCATTTCATCTACATCTAGATCCTCTTCCATTTCCATAATATTGTCCTCAAGTACATCGCCCTTGTATAGGCCCTCTATATACTCCTTCCACCTTTCTGCTTTCCCTTCTTTGCTTAGAACTGGGTTTCCATCTGAGCTCTTGATATTCATACAAGTGGTTCTCTTTTCTCCAAAGGCCTCTTTAATTTTCCTGTAGGCAGTATCTATCTTAACCCTAGTGAGATAAGCCTCTACATCCTTACATTTATCCTCTAGCCATCCCTGCTTAGCCATTTTGCACTTCCTTTCGATCTCATTTTTGAGACGTTTGTATTCCTTTTTGCCTGCTTCATTTACTGCATTTTTATATTTCCTCCTTTCATCAATTAAATTCAATATTTCTTCTGTTACCCAAGGATTTCTACTAGCCCTCGTCTTTTTACCTACTTGATCCTCTGCTGCTTTCACTACTTCATCCCTCAGAGCTACCCATTCTTCTTCTACTGTATTTCTTTCCCCCATTCCTGCCATTTGTTCCCTTACGCTCTCCCTGAAACTCTGTACAACCTCTGGTTTAGTCAGTTTATCCAGGTCCCATCTCCTTAAATTCCCACCTTTTTGTAGTTTCTTCAGTTTTAATCTACAATTCATAACCAATAGATTGTGGTCAGAGTCCACATCTGCCCCTGGAAATGTCTCACAATTTAAAACCTGGTTCCTAAATCTCTGTCTTACCATTATATAATCTATCTGATTCCTTCTAGTATCTCCAGGATTCTTCCATGTATACAACCTTCTTTCATAATTCTTGAACCAAGTGTTAGCTATGATTAAGTTATTCTCTGTGCAAAATTTTACCAAGCGGCTTCCTCTTTCATTTCTTACCCCCAATCCATATTCACCTACTATGTTTCCTTCTCTCCATTTTCCTACTACCGAATTCCAGTCACCCATGACTATTAAATTTTCGTTTCCCTTCACTATCTGAATAATTTCTTTTATTTCATCAAACATTTCTTCAATTTTTTCATCATCTGCAGAGCTAGTTGGCATATAAACTTGTACTACTGTAGTAGGCGTGGGCTTTGTGTCTATCTTAGCCACAATAATGCGTTCACTATGCTGTTTGTAGTAACTTACCCGCATTCCTATTTTTTTATTCATTAGTAAACCTACTCCTGCATTACCCCTATTTGACTTTGTATTTATAACCCTGTATTCGCCTGACCAAAAGTCTTGTTCCTCCTGCCACCGAACTTCACTAATTCCCACTTCATCTAACTTTAACCTACCCATTTCCCTTTTTAAATTTTCTAACTTACCTGCCCGATTAAGGGATCTGACATTCCACGCTCTGATCCGTAGAACGCCAGTTTTCTTTCTCCTGATAATGATGTCCTCTTGAGTAGTCCCCGCCCGGAGATCCGAATGGGGGACTATTTTACCTAAGAGGACGCCATCATCATTAACCATACAGTAAAGCTGCATGCCCTCGGGAAAAATTACGATTGTAGTTTCCCCTTGCTTTCAACCATTCGCAGTACCAGCACAGGAAGGCCGTTTTGGTTAGTGTTACAAGGCCAGATCAGTCAATCATCCAGACTGTTGCCCCTGCCACTACTGAAAAGGCTGCTGCCCCTCTTCAGGAACCACTGATTTGTCTGGCCTCTCAACAGATACCCCTCCGTTGTGGTTGTACCTCCGGTACGGCTATCTGTATCGCTGAGGCACGCAAACCTCCCCACCAACGGCAAGGTCCATGGTTCATGGTGGGGGGGGGGGGGGGGACAAGGGACCTTGGTGACCACAAAACGTAACCATTTCTGTGGGGGAACGTCATTTTTATGTGATATGTCACCTGACATCTACAGGGTAAACAAGAATTCCACCAACAAACTTTCAGAGGCTGTTCAGGGATACCTTGGTTCAGGGGACCCACAGTCCACAGTAGCTCCTTGCAGAGTAATAATGTAATTATGATTTATTCAACCCTATGTGTCTGTGCTCTATGTGAAGAATAACATTTCAGAATTTGATGCTAGGGGAGAAACTCAACACAACACCAGAGCTAAGGCTAATTTAGATATACCAAGGCACAGATTAACAAGAAATTGAAACTCTCAATGAACCACTCAAACTTTTCAACAAATTACAAATCTGTTTGGTCTATGGATCCAAAATTTTTTAAATTAAATGGTACAGCTGGCTATCACATCATCCATTTTACCATTTAAAGAATTCTTTGAGATATTAGTATGTAAAAAATTTTCCGATAGTCTACTGGATCATTATGTCGTAAGTTTATACTTTGGATAATTATGCTTCTATGTTTTGTATAATTATGTCCTGTATACTCTACCAAGTTATTACTGCACAGTGTCTGTACCATACTACGTAACAGTATAACTTATGGATATTAGCTCTTAGCTATCTTCCTGCAGCATATATTATTATTGTGATGCTCAATATGTATACTTCAATTAACTTACATTAGTTTATTTTATTACTATATACCCATATCTATTTCTACTTCCTGTATTATACAACAATGACAAAGACTATTTCATTGTAAAATGATCAATAGTGAATAAAATTTCTTGATTCTTGAATGCAAACTTGTGAGCAACAAGGTAAGGAGGGAATTACTGTTGTTAACAGCAGGTACTGTACGATCTGTCACCTTTTGGACGTCTGTGTCAACTTTTACCTTATAACAAATCTTTGATTACCGATCTTGAAAATATTCGAAGTAGTGGACGTGTTATGCAGTGCCACTGAACTGTGATACTGGATTTCATAAGCTTGTTGTGATGTGCAGGGGCTAAAAGAGAGCCCTGATCTATTCAAGCTACCAAATGACAAACTCACATCTGCTTGAACTCTTCTTTATGTATAACAGAATCTTAATTGTTTACAACCTTGATTACAATTTGTAGTGAAGGTATTTCTTAATGTGTAGCTATCAATAGGTCATGTACGTGTATCAACATGACATTTCAAAGTGCGAGACAGATCTCTACATGAATGAAACTGTCTCTCTACAGCGGAGTGTGTGCTGATATAAAACTTCCTGGCGGATTAAAACTGTGTGCCGGACGGAGACTCGAACTCGGGACCTTTGCCTTTCACGGGCAAGTGCTCTACCAACTGAGCTACCCAAGCACAACTCACGCCCCGTCCTCACAGCTTTACTTCTGCCAGTACCTCGTCTCCTACCTTCCAGTCGGTACAGCACTTGCCTGCGAAAGGCAAAGGTCCCGAGTTCGAGTCTCGGTCTGGCACACAGTTTTAATCTGCCAGGAAGTTTCATATCAGCGCACTCTCTGCTGTAGAGTGAAAATTTCATTCTAGAAACATCCCCCAGGCTGTGACTAAGCCATGTCTCCGCAATATCCTTTCTTTCAGGAGCGCTAGTTCTGCAATTTTCGCAGGAGAGCTTCTGTAAAGTTTGGAAGGTAGGAGACAAGGTACTGGCAGAAGTAAAGCTGTGAGGACGGGGCGTGAGTCGTGCTTGGGTAGCTCAGTCGGTAGAGCACTTGCCCGCGAAAGGCAAAGGTCCCGAGTTCGAGCCTCGGTCCGGCACACAGTTTTAATCTGCCAGGAAGTTTCAGATCTCTACATCTTCAACTATTTGGGTGTTTATGTTGTCGACTCCACCCTTTGCCCCATGACCTGTAAGGCACCACCAAACTGTGACACCCAAAGAACAAGTACTCCACCAAGCAGATGCAGATGTTTATTCCCCTTTGCACTTCGTTGATGCTTGGAGCTAACGTCTTTTTTACATCCCGTCTGCACATTTAACAAAGCAGATCACATACAGTGGGATGTTCCACACTTATCAAGTACATTAAACAATGTTCCTGGTTTGCATGAACATCTTTCTTTGGCCTGAATGGTTACACCACAAGAACCCTGTCAGCTGACTGCCATACCACACCATACATTTACAGAGATGCGTTCTTGAAAATGCATCTCCACAAAGGAGTGCAGGTTTCCATCAGACCACTGATGTAAGTGAGTATTATCATAGATGAAAGTGGCTTCATTAGTAAATGGTATTAATGGGATTACACAGCAATTTGCAATTAACCAGAAACAAAATGCCAATTGTCTACATTCATGTCCTTTTCAAAGACGTAGAATTTGCTATAAATTGCGAAGGTTCAGACCCTGCCCATGTAATGACCACTGTACTCTTGTATGTGAAACACCAGTACAGTAGAAATTCTGTGCGTACTTGCTGAAGGGCTCTGTTTTGCCTACAGAATAATGTCATCTACTTCATCCACACTTTATTAATTGTCCCACACATATGAGGTATGACTGCTCGACATGTCACCATTCCCCCCAGTTTAGTGGAAACACAATTAAACACTCTCAAAACTCATTCTCCGTGGTTAGGAAACTGTGCTGTTGTCTGAGGAATGAGGTCCCAAGGCAAAGTTGTTAACTCGCAATGGAACCACAAGTAAGCATAGTCGCTGCCATACGCAGCAACAAATGAGGAAAGTCGGTATGGATACACCCTCAAGAGTTATGCAGGCCACTGCTGCAGCATGCTTACACCAAAGCGGAGTGCCAGTCAGCTCCTGTCTGCCATCACTGCTGAAGATGACAGCACCATCTCACTACAGCCAGCAGTGCGAAAGTAGTCTTAGACAGAATCACACAGTAAAGTTCAAGTCAACTGTACTCTAAGAGAAGAGACTATTACTTTGTACTGTGCCCAGTGGTATGTTAGTGTCCATTGACAGTAACAAAAATATATGACATTCCTGTGGCAATAGATTGTTTCAAAGTTAAGAATTTCATCTTGTCCTATTTATAATACAGTGATCTTTTTAGCATTTGTAAAAATATGGAACATGCTTAAACAGTACAGTAGATTCAATTATGTATACTCCAGCACAGCTTCACAACTTTTAACTTCAAAACAAAAATGTCAGTTGGTAAATAAACCCAGAAATTGGAATATCAACATAAAAAATGATAACATATATCTGTAAGCAGATATCTCTTTCTGTAAGCATAAAAAAACTGGATACATGTTACATGAAAAGTTTAATTCAAATTACTCTGTACAAACATCTCCTAAAAGATATACCCTGTATAGATCTCATAGAGTATGGAAGAATATGCCAAAAGAATGATGAGTTCTTCCTTATAAAGAGAGAGAGAGAGAGAGAGAGAGAGAGAGAGACAGAGAGAGAGAGAGAGAAACTTATTATTTTCACATACTGTATTTTCATTGGTCCTCTTTATCTTCATAAGTAGTTTGTGTGTCAGGTAATGGACAACAAGAAAGGTGCATTCATGAAGACAAAGATGAGATGATAATACATATTACACATACAACTACATTTCTAAGCATGAATGTTTATTCAATAATTACTAGCTAATTGAGAAGTTGCATACTAAAATTAAGGAGTCTCACAGTTACAGTACCGTACTGATAAGAGACAGGAAAGGTCATGGGAGGGAATGGCCAAAGTAAAATGTCAATGTGTACAAATAGAGATCTGCCAATGTGTACAGCTGGAGTTTCCAGTATACAGGGGTATGAAGTAATGCTTCACAATATTTTGTGTGAAAACTCTTAAAGCTTTTAAATAAAACAATATTATTAACATACTACATCTTTATTCTTCGTGTCTACATATTTATTTCTCAACAAACTCACCCTTGTGACAAACAGAGACTAGTTTGTCGATACCGTCACTGTAGAATGTTTGTTTCTGTTGATGAAGCTGTAACCTCACCTTTGCTTGCACCGCTTCATTGCTATTAAAATTGTTCTTTAAGTTTTTAAATCAACTGAAAATCGGATGGGGTATGCAGGACGATCAATGACAGTGAACCCTGGCATCAGCATTGTCAAGCTGAATGGGAGGGTGCTCCATTTGCAGACAAACTATTCGGATTCGAAACTACATTATAGAACACTGTAACTCACCCACTAACACAGTTCCTTTACACACAACAATGTTACTCAATACAATTTGGAACCCTCAAATTACAGAGGGCTGCAAATGTGTAAACATGAAGAATAAAGCTGTGTGTTTTACTTAAAAAGCTTTAAGAGTTTCACATAATACATTCGGAGGCATTTACTTTTCTGCATGTCACCATGTAATAATTTCATACATTCAGATATTCATCAATAAGGCAAAAACATTATGCTTTAAATATGATGCTAAACAATTTCTAAAAGTTTTTACCTCCGTAACTTTCTTATGTTCAGGGGGTTTGTGATAAAGTTTGAAATTTTCTGATGCTGGGGTGTGTATATATGGGTCAAACACAAGTTTTTGTTAAGCCTGATATGATAACAATGGATATAACCTTTTTTCAGTCAGGTGTCCTTACCTGTAACATTTACCTTAAAGAACATATGAATTTCAGTTATGTAGTTACATGGTAAATGAGCAATATCTGAGATTTTTAAAAACTGGTTTACTTTACATTTGCATCCATTCATGTCTGTAATGTCCTCCCTTTTTTGCATTGCTGTGTTTTAGCTTCGCCAAAATATGACTTCATAAAATTTGGGAATAAAAGTAACCATGGTAAGTACATTTTATTGTTTTCTCACTACAGCAGGATTCATTGTGAAGGGTAAATGTCTGCATTTTCTTCTTTTGTAAAAACTGGGAAGTCATCAGCAAATATTATGTACCCTAATGGCATGCTTCTGAGTGTCTTGCCAAGTATTAGTTGTTTCCATTCCATTCATACTATTAGCCCAGGCAGCGAGTACACAGAAAAAACACCTGGAAGCATATTATTAACCAATCACATTGAGAAAACCCAAGTGATGCACCCTTATAAATATTCTGTATTACTTTTAAGGTTTACATTAGTGTGCTTCATGCTTGTTTATGATTACTGAGCAAAGGAACTGACCCAACTGCTGAACAGGCAATGAATACAATACTGCTCGAGCTTTGACATCATAATTTTATTATGATCCACAATGTAGAAAAAAAACAGATTGCTACTTATCATAAAGAAGACACATCAAGTTGCAGACAGGCACAAGTAAAAGACACTTACATAGAGCTTTTGGGCACAGCTTCATTTCTTATACCTTTCATTTTATTTTAGACACAATCACAGAATATGATTACACTCATTGTAACAGCCACAGCCACGTGTGGGCCCATGTGGAAGAAGACAGAAATGGAACCACTCTCAGGGACTGCATGTAAGTGAACAATCCCCACCCCATCTTGAATGCTGAGCATTCAGGTATGTTTAGATCTGAGAGACACCAAAAGATTTTTCTCCTTATCTCTGTATAATGTTCTTACAAATCTCCAGCAATGAAAGACTGACATATTAAAGTTGTCAAGTCATTGCCATTCAGCCAACAGTCTGGACATCATGCAATATCGTACGAGTCGGGTTCAGTACGTACTTCAACACTTTTTTTCCTCAGCCAACTTTGGTTGAAAACATGCAGAATTTGTTGTGGGACATCATTGAATATTCCCACTTCGGCTCTTTTAGTTTTATTAAGTACCAATAGATGGCAGTGCTATCCATAGTCTTGAAAATAGTGTCTGTAACAGAGGTGTGTTCCAAGCACAGAGCTGTCATTAAAGTTTCTTTTAGTGGAAAACCTGAGCATTGCAGATATTCATAGCCACTTGCAGAATGCCTACGGAGACCCAACAGTGCGCAAAAGCACAGTGAGTTGTTGGGCAAGGAATCTGTCATCATTGGAATGAGGTCGTGCAAACCTGTCCGACCTCCTGCTAAACTGTACAACACACATAAAAAAACTGTGAAGAGAAAGCTATACTCAAACAGACTGAAGCCCTCAGAGTATTTGTGGTTTTCATATACATGAATGTAACTTGGCCCTGACGACTCTGGATTTGAAATGGTCTATTCTGGGTTCCTTTTTGAAACTGATGACTTAATGTGACATACAAAAATGGATATTTGTTTGTTCATCTTCTATACACTCCTATACCATTCATACAATTAGAATCAAACTTTTGTAAGTAATTGTTCTCATGCTCACGAAGGTTTCTGTGGGGGTAAGAACCACTACCTACAGGTGTGGATTTGAAGAGGGGAGGGCACAGAAGCTTCACTCAGAAATATCTGCAGTAGTTTCAATCAAGTTTTATATATACATGACTTATTATTTGTATAACAATATTGTGGACGTAATGTACACAAACAATCTCTAGGGGTAGTTGTGGGTATGAGAAGAAATGACATGTAAAAATATTCAATACTGGCCAATGTTAGTATCAAATCCATAGTTTTCGGGGGTGTTACACTTATTGGTTACAGTCACAATGACCTTTCACCCCAGCTGTTGGGGTAGGGAAGGTGCACAGACAGTGACATATCCACATCTCTCTGTAATGACTCAAGGAATTTCTACAAAAATTGGCATTTGCTATCTGGAAAAATTTATTGTGGCAATAACATACCCCTAACAGCCATAGTGCTTAGGGTTCCAAGTGGGTAGGGGAGATGCAAAGACAGTGACATATCAGCATCTCTCTGTAATGATGCAAGGAATTTCTACAAAAATTGGCATTTGATATCTGGAAAAATTTATTGTGGCAATAACATACCCCTAACAGCCATAGTGCTTAGGGTTCCGGGTGAAAACACATTACATGCATTGAGGTTACAAAACTCATGGGATAACTTTCTAAATATCATGTCGGGGTGCCTTTAGCCTGGCGAAGTGCAGCAACTCAATGTGGCATGGACACAAGAAGTCATTTGAAGCCCCTGCAGAAATATTGAGCCATGCTGCCCCTGTGGCCATCCACAATTCCAGTAGTGTCACCAGTGTAGGACTTTATCCACGAACTGACCTCTCGATTATGTCACATAAATGCTTTATGGGATTCATGTCAAGCAATTTGGGTGGCTAAATCATTTGCCTGAATTGTCCAGAATATTCTTGTGGCCTGGTGACATAGCACATTCTCATCCACAAAAGTTACATAATTGTTTGGGAACATGAAGTCCACGAATGGCTGCAAATGGTCTACTCCAGTCAATGACCAATTCACTTGGACAGAGGAATCAGTCCATTCATGTAAACTCAGCCAACACCATTATGGAGCAACCATCAGCTTGCATAGTGCCTAGTTGAAATCTGAGTGCATTGCTTCACGTGGTCTGCGTCACCCTCTAACCTTACCATCAAGTGTTACAAACTGAAATCAGGACTCATCTGACCAGGACATGGTTTTCTAGTTGTCTACGGTCCAACTGATTCGGTCACAAGCACAGGAGAGGTGCTACAGGTGATGATGTGCTGTTAGCAAAGGCACATACGTCAGTTATCTGCTGCCATGCGATTGAGATTTTAAATTACCTAATGTGTTTTTTTTTTAACTCATTGGCTCTTTGTTGTGTGCCACTTCACATATTGTCATTCAAAATTGGCTCACCAATAATTCTTTTGCACAACATTAATCCAACAAGATTGTACAATGGAACCAGGCAAAAAAAAAATGTAGCGAAATGTCACTGAAGCGACAATTTGGAAAAATATGTCAAAAGGAAAATAGGTGCTGATTCCCATAATCCCCACCAAAGACCATTTATTTTCAGATGACTGCAATCCCATTCACCGTGTATTCCAATGACCATCAACAAGACTAAAGGTCAACCACTTCAAGTATGTGGATTGAATCTCAAAAATCCATGCTTTTTGTATGGTCAGTTAGATGTTACATGCTCGTGAGTAGGGACGCAGAAAAATTTGTTTGTTTTGTAGAAGGCGGAAAGACAGAAAGTACTGTATACCTAACGCTCTTGAATAAACTTATCAAATTTAACTTATTACACAAAAATCATTGCCTTATCTTTATTTTGTACCTCTAAATGTGTCTGTTTTGTATATATGTACCTACTTAGAAAAGTGCATAAAATGAGATCAACCACTCAACAGAACACCTGAAACACACTATTAATTAATGATGCTGAGAGATCACAAGAAAAAGAGCACTGCAACGCATGCCGGGCACAACTAGTATACCAACAAAGACGTTGGGAGTTTTTATTGATGTTTTTTTTTTTTTATTTCCTTTGTTTTTGCAATCTGTTGAAATGGTCTATGTTATCCTGACTACAGCATTTACTTTTTCTTATTAAATAAATGTTATTTCTGACATTTCTTTTTACTTTTATGCTTAGTATTTGAGTCAGATGGTCTCCAGTGGTATGGCATATAAACTCTTGTTGTCCAGGAAGTGATCGAGTGCTGTTTTACACGTTGTTAGATAGAAACATTTTACTTGTACTTTTAAATTGTAGGTTGTTGCAAGGTTTCAAAGTCCATCTTCATTCCTACTTTAATAAGAAAGTCAGTGTTAAAGTCTCCACAAATTATCAAACGAGATTTCATTTTACAATCTTTACAGCTGCAGTCTCACAGTTCTCTTCGACATTCATTTAAGTTGTCATGCAGAGTAACATAGTCTATATCTGCCCTCCTCTAAATCATTAGCCCAATCTGCTTGCTACTATTTCTGCAATACTAGGTGCACGGAATGAAATTTGTTATTATGAGTTAGAGGGCTTTCATATTTATTATGTCAAACAGAATTACCGGAAGTTGTGCAGATAAAATTTTCTGAGTGTCACAAATGAGATTTGACATTTCCTGACCACATCTTTTCAAAATAATGCAGCAAAATTTGCCACCAGTTATACACCTATGTACACACAAAGGAAATTTACTAGCTCAATGAAAACAAAAATTCAACAGCACTTGGTTTGCCCTATAAAAAATCATCCACTTTGTTACTCAGCTGCATATTTTGCACTAATTTGTGTTAATTTAAGCTACATCTGAAAGTCTATCTTCACAGTGATACAAAAAAATGGTTCAAATGGCTCTGAGCACTATGGGACTTAACATCTGTGGTCATCATTCCCCTAGAACTTAGAACTACTTAAACCTAACTAACCTAAGGACATCGCACACATCCATGCCCGAGGCAGGATTCGAACCTGCAACCGTAGCGGTCACACGGTTCCAGACTGAAGCGCCTAGAACCGCACGGTCACACTGGCCGGCCACAGTGATACAAAAAAATTTATACAACATACTGGTTTCAAGTGAGGCTTATCATTTAATAAAGCAATTTTGACAATGTAATGCTGCTAAACAAATGACAGCATTATTAAACCAGATGAAAATCATCCAGTCTCATTAACACGCAAGGAAACTGAAAGTTCTAGCATCTGACTGGGAGACTATGACTAGAGTTTCCCACCACTGTTTTTTTTAACCAATTCTTTTATTAATATACATAATTCAGTTACCAGTGTCTAGACAGCATCAAAGCCATTTTACATATCCATAATAATAACTTAATTATTTCAGGCTCGTGCCACAGAATGAATAACAAAATTACAAATTATAACTGGAGGGAATCAGTTCCTGGTGTCTATACTAGAATAAATAAAAGTCGATAAAATGCTGCACTGAACTATGTACTTGCAGTGAGACAGTTGCAATTCCTGAAATCCATCGCCCGTCACCTCTGGCCTGCCGAGGAGCACCGCAGTCCTGGGTCCTCGGATAAACCGTGAAAATCCACCACATTATGCCACACACAAACGGACGCAGCCTGTGGCCAGTTCAGTGAGACCAGATTTGACGGGCAGGGCTTGCACATTAGTGGGAAATGATGGGCTTCAGATTGGCAGTCCCAATCCATTAGACATACCTGCAGAAAAGGCCTGCAGTTTTAGCCCATCATGGAAGTCCACTCATGTGGCCAGCTATTCAAGTTTCACAGACACCATGTTGATTAAATGAGACTTTCAATCTATGCAACAGATAACTTGTGAAAATACACTGAGAATCAATACTAATGAGGAAAGGTAGCAACTCACCATAAACATGATTGCTGAGCAGCAGACAGGCACATAGAAAAGATAATCACACTCTCACAACTAAATTTTCGGTCATAGCCTTTCATCAGAAAACAAGAGCACACACAAATTCACACAATCACTCAGACACAACTCATGCACACATAGTCACCACTGTGGCCGTTGTATCCACAATCTCTGAGAATCAGATCCAAACAAACCACTCCTCAGCACCTCCCTGCCTCTCGTTGGCAGCTGCTATACTAGCAGGAATAAGTGGTGGCAGCACTGACTGCAAGCTGAGGTGAGAAGTAGGAAGTGGAGGAGAAGTAAGAGTAAGGGAGTAGGGACGCTGTGCAGATACTCGGCTGCGCCCAGCCAGTGACAATGCCTCACATCTCAGCAAACAAACCATTTCATTTACTGAGACAAAACAAGATTTTTCCAGTGTTTCTTGTTTTTCCAAATTTCCCTCATACGTTTCAAATACCCTGATATTCCCTGATTTTCAGTACTTATGGCAACCCTGCAGACTGACAACAGATGGCAAATTTTTGGACTTTGAACGCGGTCAAGTGGTTTGGTGTCATACGAGCTCCTAAACATCCTCAGGTCCACTGTTTCCGATGTGACAGTGAAGTGGAAATGAGAAGGGACACGTTCAGCACAAAAGCGTACAGGCCGGCCTCGTCTGTCGACTGACAGAGACCGCCGACAGTTGAAGAGGGTCGTAATGTGTAATAGGCAGACATCTATCCAGACCGTCACATAGGAATTCCAAACTGCATCAGGATCCACTGCAAGTACTATGACAGTTAGGCAGGAGGTGAGAAAACTTGGATTTCATGGTTGGGAGGCTGTTCATAAGCCACACATCACACCAGTAAATGCCACATGACGGCTCGCTTGGTGTAAGGAGCATAACATTGGATGATTGAATAGTGGAAAAACGTTGGGTGGAGTGACAAATCACGGTACAAAATGTGGCAATCCGATGGCAGGGTGTGGGTATGGCGAATGCCGGGTGAACGTCATCTGCCAGCGCGTGTAGTGGCAACAGTAAAATTCTGAGGCGGTGCTGTTATGGTGTGGTCATGTTTTTCGTGTAGGGGGCATTGCACCCCTTGTTGTTTTGCGTGGCACTATCACAGCACAGGCCAACATCGATGTTTTAAGCACTTTCTTGCTTCCCAATGTTGAAGAGCAATTTGGGGATGGTGATTACATCTTGCAATACGATTGATCACCTGTTCATAATGCACGGCCTGTAGCAGAGTGATTATATGACAATAACCTCCCTGTAATTGACTGGCCTGTACAGAGTCCTGACCTGAATCTTACAGAAAACCTTTGGGATGTTTTGGAACGCCGAGTTTGTGCCAGGCCTCACTGACTGACATCGGTACCTCTACTCAGTGCAGCACTCTGTGACGAATGGGCTGCCATTCTCCAAGAAACCTTCCAGCACCTGATTGAATGTATGCCTGGGAGAGTGGAGCTGTCTTCAAGGCTAAGGGTGGGCCAACACAATATTGAATTCCAGCATTACAGGTGGAGGGCGCAACGAACTTGTAAGTCATTTTCAGCCAGGTGTCCGGAAACTTTTGATCACATAATGTAACGTTCTCACAAATATGGCTGACGCAAAGGTGGTGAACGTAACATTTGTGCATCACACAACTACATTACATGCCTAGTATTTTTATACAATAATTTACTATACAATATGCAAATCTAAATTTATCCTTATCCTAATGTCCCCAACCTTTAATATTTTGCTGTTGTCAAGCCAGGTATTTAAATTTAGTTACAGTTTCTGGATATTTAATTAGCTGTCTACTGGAAAAAGATTTTAATACTGCCCCTCCTGAATGCGAGTCCATACTGACCACAGCGCAAATACCTCAGTGTGACACACCTGAGCTGGTTTTGTTTGCATGATGCGGACTTTCAGATTTTGTTAGCAACACACAAAATTACATTTTTGCACATTGTTTAGTAAATGACACTTATGTTGCACACTCAGCCATAGGTGGGGGGAGGAGGGGACACGGGGCAAGGTGGGTGAGGGGGTATGCTTAGAGCAACTCAGTTCGGTCACAAAGGATGCTCTAACAACAGGACTTTATCAACTCCTCTACCCTCTTCTTTCTTAATAGTTATAAGACGTGTTCATCAGTGCCCGGACACCAGTTATTTATTTCCTAAAGCATTACGACATAATTCTCAAAAACACTCAAAACTCTCAATTCTGAAGTTTTCCAGATACTATTAAATACATGACATTTCAACTTATGTAATTACATTGTCCAGAGCTTAGTACATAGTGCTCTAGCCACACAATCATTAGGTCAGTGGTTCAATTTCCATTTGATGCAGACTTTCGAAACGATTATTTGAATTACTGAGAAAGGTAAATTAACAAATATGTATATGTGAATCATGATTTTTAAAGCAAAATAGCATTTTCATTATTAATTAATAACTATATGAAATGGCGAGTATTCAAAAATGGTTCAAATGGCTCCCAGCACTATGGGACTCAACTTCTGATGTCATCAGTCCCATAGAACTTAGAACTACTTAAACCTAACTAACCTAAGGACATCACACATATCGATGCCCAAGGCAGGATTCGAACCTGCGACCATAGCGGTCGCGCGGTTCCAGACTGGAGCGCCTAGAACGCTCAGCCACACATGCCAGCTAGTGAGTATTCCTAAAGAATTAAAATTCGGTACAAAAATGGGAAATATAAAACAATAATTAACATACTCCGAAAAGTGCACGTACAATGGACCGTAACTTCTCTGCCGCGTGCTACTATTGCTAACTATTAGCATGATAAATGATGGAGAGAGTTGGTTGTCAGTACATCAAAATGATTTTTTGTAATTCCCTAATTATGATACATCCAGTATACAACTTTTGCACAATGTGCAGATGGTAGCAGTATAACTGTCCCTGCACATCTTGTACTTGCTGAATCGGCACCTCTAAAAAAAAAAAAAAAAAAAAAAAAAAAAAAAAAAAAAAAAAAAAAAACCACACACACACACACACACACACACACACACGCAGGATGGCCGTACGTGGGATTGAACAGTCGTCCTCCCGAATGCGAGTCCCGTGTCTAACCACTGCGCCACCTCGCTCGGTCTACACCTGATAGTGCTAAAATGCACACTTCCAGGTCATGGGGAGGCAGATCAAATCTGCCTCGCCGATTCATGAGGGATGGAGGGCTGGCCAGTTTAGATGTGGTTTTTAGACGGTTTTCCACATCCAGCTAAGTAAACAACTGGCTGGTCCCCATGTCCTGCTCCAGCCACATGCTACATGAACATTTAGAAAACAGATCTGTGGCAGATGTAGACAACTGGGGTACACAGATCCTTCCTGGAGGGGTTGGTGGCATCAAGAAGGCAATTGGCCACCATATGACACAAACATTGCCAACCCTATAGGAAAACAGGAAATTTCAAAATAATAAAGATTTGGGGGGAAAAGTTAAAAATAAAATAAATTTATAGCATTGACAGAATATGTGCATAGGCACAAAAGAAATTATCAACAACATTGCATCTCATGTCAGTTTACATGTAGGACTGTACATACCATTCTGTGAAATATTCTCTCCTGGACAGATGGAGGATTGGGAATCCAATGGTGAGCGACCACTTTACGATGCTATGCTCACATACAAGTGTTTTCTTTTCCACTTTTTTATTTAATTTAACAACAATGTACACAGCCAAGCTGTAGAACTGGAATCTGCCATCAACACTGTTCACCTGTGAACTTTCATTCCTACTGTGACATACTAAATACCCAAGCTCGGCTTCATTATAATAATTTTATGCATAAATTGATTTATATGTAAACTGTGTGAATTTCTGCTTTCATTTAACACAGACAGAAATTTTGCAGTTAATTAAGGAAAAACATAAATATGTTAATTTTATTAAGTTAAAATATAATGTTCTCTCTAAATTTTGTAATATTTACATTAAAAATTTGTTTAAATAAAAATTTAAATACTTTAATTGCCAGCTTTGTAAAGGATTAGATCCTTTGCTTTAGTTGCAGTATCTATCTCATGCTTGGTGGGAAGAAATGTTGTAAACATGGGTCATTTGGAATTGCAGGGAAATGTATTTCTGCGAAAGTTGATTTATCGTTGTGAGTCACACTGCTTACTTACTAACACAAATACAGTAGACAAAAACTTATTGGAAGTCTTGTTATATTCAAGCAGGAGCTACACTGGTAATCGGAATTAAACTTTGTAAGTATTTTCTTCCAACTGACAAAGCCTGTGCCAATACTCGTACTCCGAAAAAGGCAATAAAGCCAATGTGTCGCTTTGTCTTGACTGGTAGAAAGGGAGTTGGCATTACACCACTCTTCGTTTTTAACCGTTGTTCACTCTTAATTCATATCACAATATCTCGTTGTTTCTGGTGTTACACAAACAAGATCACCTGAAAGTAGTTAATACCAGATTTATAATCCATCAATGTAGGCAGGGCTACAAAGTGACAAATATCTGTAAAAATTTATTTGTCATTTGTAAATATAATCCCTATTAAAAGAGCACGTCATACTATGAAAGTTTAACTGTGATCAATGTTTGCACTGCTTTAGTGACCCAAACAAATTTCACAAGATGGTTTAAGACTGCATATCAAGGCATAATAAGCAAAATTGAGAACAGGAGGACTAACACAGAGGTCTAGTTTCCTCAGAGAGAGTTACCCTTATTCATTTTCCACATCACTTCCTTGTTACAATTATCTCAAAATAGTTTGGAATCAATTGTTATCCCAAGGACATTAATAGCACTTACATCCTTTTCCATTTGCATGTTACAATACCACACAAACACTTTGTCTTTACTGGTAGAAAGGGAGTTCAACTTTAACAGATGTTCATTCTTAATTCATATGACAGTTCCCCCGTTGTTTCTGGTGTTACACAGGCAACAAGATCACCTGAAAGTATCTGGTTCAGTTAAGTTATACAGCAAGTCATTAACATATACAGGCAAGACTGGACCGAGGACAGACTTGTGAGGAGAGACACCAACTTGCACTGGTAGGTGCATCTGCATTTTATTACTTAAATAAAACTGCATTAATTAAATAGAATCTCCTCTAAATTCATAGATGGAGGTCTGTGCAGTTCATGACATAAGTTCATGGCTTGTAGAAAATAAACTAACTCTTCATACAGTAAGACTCAGTTTTTACAGTTCATACAATTCAACAAAACCTGACATTTTAAATTTCACAGAATGGGCATTTGATCAGTGAAACTGAACAGTTCAAATTTATAGGTGTTCACATAGATAGTCAACTGTCATGGAAAACCCATGTTCCAGGTCTTGTTCACAGGTTTAATGCTGCCATTTTTACTATTCAAACAGTATCTGAAGTAAGTGATCGTTCGACACGAAAATTAGTCCACTTTGCTTGTTTTCATTCACTTATGTCATATGGTATTATATTTTGGGATAACTCTTTCCATTCTAAAAGGATATTTTTGGCTCAGAAGTGGGCAGTTTGGCCAATAAGTGGTGTAAGTTCACAAATCTCTAGTCAACCCCTGTACCATAGTCTGGGTATTCTGACACTGCCGTATCAATATTCTTTATTGTCGTTTCTTGTTACCAATATCAACTTATTCCCAAGAATTATCAGCTTTCACTCAGTTAATACTCGGCAGAAATCTAATCTGCATTTGAATCGCACTTCCTTGACTCTTTTGCATAAAGGTGTGTAGAATACTGCTGCATTCATTTTCAATACGCTACCACAAGAATTCAAAAATCTTAGCAGTAATCCACGCACTTTCAAATTGAAGCTGAAGAGTTTCCTCATGGGACACTCCTTCTATTCCGTTGACGAGTTCCTTGAAAAATTAAGCTGATTATTATGTTTTATTGTTGAGTGCATTTACTTACTTATGGCTTGACTTTTTTTAGGTTCATAAAATTTTATTTTATCTGCTATTACTTTTATGTTGTAATTTCATGTATGGACACATTCCATCACCTTAGAAATTTGCTCCTCAGTTTGGTCCTACAGAACTAGACGTGTAAATAAAATAAAATAAAAATAAGGGAAATGACATTTGTACATATCCTCAAATCCTTTATCCCATATCTGCACTTACATCTACAAGTCTTTTAACCACATACGTGAATATTAAAATGTCATAAAACATTTTAACCTGTTTGGAAGTGAACTTGCCACCCATAATTTAAATTCCATAGATTAAGAAGTCAATTATGAATACATTTTAAAACAACATAGCCTGTCATATTCTTGATACATTTCATAAGTTAGAAATTTCTGTTGTACAAAGGGCGTTAAAAAAGTTTTGAACTCTCCTCTCTAATTTTTTTTTTATTTTTTTACAGGAGGAGAATGAATTTCTTTGTGAACACACTTGGAACTTTTAGCTAGAAGGTGGCATATAAAAGAATTTTTTTTATTTACAGGTGAGCCATAACGGACCATGAAGTAGATGTCAGGTTGTGACAATGGTCGGTGATGGAGTTCCTCTTCAAGACTGGCGATGACTCTGCCACCTCGATTCACAGGAAGTTGCTCCCTGTTTATGGGGAGGACACAGTGGATCGCAGCAGTATTCAGCAGTGGTTGCAGAGGTTTAAAGGAGGTGATTTTTCTCTACTGGACAATCCACAATGCGGTAGGCCATCGATGGCAGTGAGTGATGTGAATAAGGAGACCATTGATCAAATCATCCACAATGACAGACATGTGACGACACGACGGCTTGCTGAAATAACTTGTTTGTCACTGGGTAGTGTGGTATCACTGGTACAGTCACTAGGATACAGAAAAATCTGTGCAGTTTGGGTGCCTAGATTATTGACAAGAGAAATGAAAATGATGAGGAAGAATGTGTGCAAGGGTCTCATGAAAACCTTTACTGAAGAGTGGAAACCGTGTTTTGATGTCATTACCCAGGATGAAACATGTTTTTTTTTTGTCCAAACCTAAGAGCAAAACCCAATCCATGGAGTGGCTCATCTGGGTTCCTCAAGAAGATGAAACCAAGACTTTCACGAACAGTGGGCCAAAAGGTGATCGCCTCCTTCATTGCCTTTTTTGGAACCTGGCTCCACAATTATCCAGGACCATTACTGTTTGTCACTGGACAAGCTGTGACGTGCCATCAAGACCCACAGACTACAGCTTCAGGGTCATCTCATCAGACTACACCATGACAATGCCAAACCCCTCACAGCCCATATGACACAGGAGAAAATCAGACTTGGCTCCATCTGATTTTTACCTCTTTGGTCGTCTGAAGGCCCACCTGCACAGTACAACATTTGATAGTAAGAAAGACCTTATTTCCTGCGTCAAGCAATGGTGTAGAAGTCAATCCCCAGAATTTTATCACAAAGCATTTATATCATGGAAAGAACATTGGGCCAGATGTGTCACAGTTGATGGAGGCTACACTGAGTATGCTCAATGTATAGCTAAATGTTCCAAGTATGTTCACAAAAAATTTCATTCTCTTCCTGGAAAAAATAAAAAAATTAGACACAACTGTGCAAAACTTTTTGAACGTCCTTTGTAATTACTGAAATCAGTTTTGTGAAATTTTCTGCCGAACGTTTCTTTAACATTGAGGAGCCAAATTGAGTTGTGTTAGAAGTTGTCATTGTACCTGGCATACAATTACAAGTTATTCATATATTATTCATGTAGTGTATTTACCAAATTCACCACAATGTTACATCAAGTTAATGCGCTACACTTCTCAACATAATAAGCACTGCTTTGTATACTTTTAAACATGTTTAAGATGTATTTTGATAGCTTTACTGATTTTACGCTGAATATCATTTGTAATATATGTGATGCACAAACAGGGATCAGACTATGATACAAAGATTCCATTGGATGGATAGTCCTCACACAGCCATTCGTGAAAAGTTTGGTAACTGCACAAGTGATCTCTGTTAACTAAAAACAAACTGACAGATCTAAAGCAGCTGCTGGTATGACAGAAGCAGGATGCAAGTGACTGTGAAAAATCAGGAATAGAGTGTGTCGCTATCTTCAGTGTTTGCCAACATAAACAAAAAATCTATCATCTCATGGGCACCGCTCAGTCAAGCAAAACAGCTATGGCGAAAAATAAAAAATAAATATCCATTTGGGTTTTGTTCGTGTTAGTTAGTTCAGTTTAGTTTGGTATCACAGGTACTATTTCACTTGCATCCTGTAATGTGAGTCGCATCCTGTAATGTGAGTCTCGGTGTTCTGTTAAAGGATTACCTCTTTTCCAATAAATCTGGCTTGTACATAATTTCAGTCGTCGTGTAGAATTTTGTGGACCAGCTATGCTGTGCCACACCCATGCGAACTCCTCCGAAGCATCTTCTCTGCTGCAGGAAATTGCTAACAACTTACACCACATTACATATGAAGACTGAACATGTATTTTCACTTTTAACTTCCATTTCCAGAAGTTTAGTGCATAACTGCATTTACAATTCAGTCCATTAACTTGATGTTAATACAATCTTTCTCTATGGGAACTCAAACAAGAGTGCTGCTGATCTAACAGCAATACAAAAGCTTTCTTACATTACAATCAAAAAACATATTTTTGTTTTTCTCCTAAGAGATTCAATAATCCCGTTTCTTCTGTGTGCGTCTTCTGGGTCCATGGACCACATACCAGATGCCCAGCAAGTAATAAACATTCTCCTGGCTTCCACACACTGTAGCTATATCTTTCCTTGTGGTGTCACCGCCAGACACCACACTTGCTAGGTGGTAGCTTAAATCGGCCGCGGTCCATTAGTACATGTCGGACCCGCGTGTCGCCACTGTCAGGATCACAGACCGAGCGCCACCACAAGGCAGGTCTCGAGAGACGTACTAGCACTCGCCCCAGTTGTACGACGACTTTGCTAGCGACTACACTGACGAAGCCTTTCTCTCATTTGCCAAGAGACAGTTAGAATAGCCTTCAGCTAAGTCCATGTCTACGACCTAGCAAGGCGCCATTAGCCTTAGATAGCTTGTATCTAAAGAGTCTCACTTGTATCGCCACAATCTCCAGATGTCTCATCAAGAACGATGTATACAAAGGATGGATTAAAAGTTAAGTATTCAAGAAGCTACGTACTTTTCTTTATAGCATTCATTATGTATCCTGTTTCAGACCTCACTCCATCCTTCGTGATTTAGCGCGTGCATCTTGGCCGCCTCTTTCAATTAGTGTGCGTAGTGTTGGCAAGTCTGCCAACACTACATTCCTCATACGCCCTCTCTGTAGGAACAGATACGGTACACACAGTAGGTCTGTGATATTTAACCCCCCTACTTTAATTAAACATCTCGAACATCTTTAGCTGACACAACAATTGTTCATATAGCAAACAAGAATTTACCCACATCGTCCTGTTCACTACGCAGTGTCACTCCTCCCCAAATGGATGATAATAGTGAGTTACTCCTATCGATGGAATGCAACACAGACAAAAATCATAATACCTACCTTAACTTTTAACTACAAAGAATTATCATGGGGGATGTTTGCACGTATTTGCATCGGCACATGTTTTTATCCATGGATATCAGCATCAGGGCAGACACATATCCATAGAAATATAGCCTATTCAATAGTATTTCATGGGACCCACTCTTGAAAGCATTGGTAATTTAAAAAGGTGTCTCTGAGCCACTGTTTCTTCATGTTGCTTGATGTACTGTGTCACAGCAGCCTTAATCTTCACCACCGCTTCATCATGCATCTTATTAAATCTGTTGTTTACTTTTACTTAACTTCTCCTGGGAAAGGCATGAGTGGCTAAGAGGTCTTAAACTTTCTTTGCCATGGAATGTTCTCTATATATTTGCAACCAGTTACCAATTTCATGACGATATATATACAGGGTGAACATTAATAGAACTGGCAAACTGGTGGGACAGATTCCTGACTGAAATTGGAAGAAAGGAGCTATTATGAACATGTGTCCGGAAATGCACAGTTGTCACGGTAGATGGCACTAACGAATTACAGTTCCCCTGACCATGTACCATATGTTCCTGAGTGTTGCCGGCTGCATGATTGATGCAGCATACTATAATCAGCACGATAGTGCGGTATTCACGTTGGGGAAAAAGCTGAGAAAAGGGGCTTGAAATGATGTGTGATAGGGTTGGCATCTTTGGGGTACTTGTTTTGATACAGCTGAGCTGCCTCTCAATTGTTTCCATCTGCTTGGTCGTACACAAACATCATCTCAGCTTGTTCCCGACAGGAATAATGGACCATTCTGCTGCTTACAGTAAGCTGTGTCAATTAAACAGCGTGCAACCCACAAGGAACACATTGCGTGTAGTCAGATGAACTGTCACTCATCAGCACCATCTAGTGTGGCAACAATGCATTTCCAGACACATGCTCATAGGTTCTTCTTTCCTCCATTTCCAGTCAGGAAAAAAAGGAATCTATCCCTGCAGTTCATTGGTTTTATTAACGCTCAACCAGTATATTCCAGGTTTGCTCCTTTAACATGTATTTTTTATTGACTGCCATATGGACCAAGTCAGTTATCCAGTCCTCCCACCGAGAGGCCCAAGTCTTAATAAGCCAACCTTCAGACATTACAAGTATAATGAAACACAATTACAGTACCTATACAATTACCTCTACCTTTTGCCTGAGGCTTTTTTATTTCATCAATTGTAATATGAAAAGTGTTAAATATATTGTTTACAAAACAACTGCAGCAGAAAAGAATGTCAAAGCAATATTTGCAAAGACTCCTATAAACTACTATTAAAGATCTAAAAATAATTCCTCTGTCTTGATTTTCATCTATGAAATGCTAGTCTATATTAAGCAGTGTCTCTTAGGAGGAGGAAAATATGTTAAAACATAATTCTCACTTGTATGTAACCAGATAGATGCTTAATGAATCTACCTTCTTATGTAATGACATTACATACATCAAAAGGTGTACACCATCAAAGGCAGAACCACGTGTGACAGCACCCACATGATTTACCAACTGACCTGCCTACACTGTGAAGCTTTCTATGTGGGAATGACCAGCAACAAACTGTCCCTTCGCATGAACGGACACTACAAGTACTTAAGCATAAAATTTTTCAATAAGTTACCATGCTCAGCTCGTACAGTACCACTAAATAAATATAAGAATACATTGCAAACCTGGCTAAAAAACAACGAATTCTATACAACTGAAGAATTCTTAGGAACTAATCATCAAAATATATGTTTTACCTAAGTTATGAAGAAAATGTTTTGATATTATATAAGCTAGTTATTTACTGTGATTCTTTTCTTATGTGTCTATTTAATTACTGTATAAAACATTGTTTTACATAATGCTGAAGAAAAAGTCTTTACTTCCTTTTCTCCCCTTTCTGTAACTATTTGAATATCGTACTGAAACAAATACCCTCTGTAAACTTTGACGAAGCCAATTGTATGAAAAATACTGAAAGGCTAATAAAAACATTCTATTCTATTCCAACCTTCACATCTCTCATCTCTTCCACTTTTTACAATTTCTCAGGGAGATTTTGATTTGTTGCCTGATGGTTTTATCACACTATCGTTCCTCAAGATATTGCCTTTGCTAGTATCCTTCAGTGTATATTTTTATATGTCTTTACTTATTCTACAAAGGTGAGACTACATTGACTTTTTCGTCAGAGAAGTCGTTTTTGAGCATCTCAAGAATTTTTAAAGCTGTTTTAATCTTGATTCATGATTTGGTGACACTACATTTAGATGGATAAGGTGTATCTCCCACTCAAGTCTTCCTAATACATATACCAAAAAATTTGTGTCACTGTGGAGTTTTCTTCCTTGCCAATTTGTAAAAACAGGCATGAAGACTCTAGTTTTTGTCAAGGACACTAGGCCTACCTAAATGTCACAGTTCTTCCACAGTTTATTATGCCCTATTACTTCTGGACAACTCTATCAACCTTTACCATTGTTTTCTGTAGATTATGTTCGTCAAGGATTTAATTACATTTGTGTCGCCTGGCAAAGGTACGGTATTGAAATATCATCAACGGCAATTTTGGTGTCCTTTTGGATACCAACGTTGATTAAAAAGCCCAATGGTTGTTCCACTACAACAGTCTCTACGCATAAGAAAAATGGGGATAACTCGGGATACGAATGTGTGTACTGAGACGCAATCCATGATACCAACATAATTAACACTATTGCGGCTAAAAATTAATATATTCGTAGTGACTTAATTTACTACACCAGCTTCTTAAACAAATCACATTATGTGCGAGAGTAGCTATAATGAATCGGGAAACATGTGTCCGATGCTAAATTAATTGGGCGCTAATAACTTCGTTGTGAGCGCCCTAACCTCAAATGAACCAGCCAATACATTAGTTACTGGGAGCAAATTAACAGCATGATACTGTAAGCCCAGACGCACCACTGACTATAACGATCTTTGTCATAATTCCACACACCATCAATAACATATTAATTAAAAATACAAGATATTCATGCAATCCAGCAGACGATAGTTTTCTAAACCCGTTGAATGCCGGGAAATGACGCAAGCGCCTCTTCCGTATTGTCACTGAATCACGACTGCAACACCACAGTTTGCTACACCAGATGGCAGGACACACCTCAGCAACATTGGTCTCCATTCATTCCCTTATAGTTTATTGTTTACAAACTAAAATTTCATTTTAGTAAATTAAAAACGATTTTTTTCCAAAAGCTTACGAGCTGAGATGGTTTTATAATCCTCGTTGCATATTTCCAACAAATTTCTGAATACTGTACTCGTCAAAAATAGGTATTGCCTTAGGTCATAAGTACTGGACAGCATTGTACTTGAGTTACCTTTGCGCAGTGGCAATATCGTAACCAATGAGGTTTATCCGAGGTGCGATTATTGCTAGTTGAAAACTTTTACCAATACCCCGCCTAGTGGACGTGAAATACCGTCCGCTACGGCAATTTTTGCACACTCCTCCGGGAGTATAAATGTAACTCAAACATATGATATACACCATGCAAAAGTGTAATACTATAATGGAACTACTCAAAGTAAGTTAATACAGATAACACGGAGGACAAATTCTGCGGCTACTGTTAGTTATTACGATTGATCGCCTTGTGGAAACGCTTAAAAGAAATGATTTGGGTTTTCGTTACTCTACAGTCGAAACATAAATGACCATTTTAATCCAACACATTATGCTACTTAAAACGCCTTATTTTTATTAATAACGATCATCAGTTAGGGGTAATTAACTAGAAATACGCTACCGCATGTCACAGTAGTACGACCTCTGTTAAAACAAATAAGACTGGGGTGACCAAAGCAAGACACAGGAGGGTCTTATCATTTCTTTCTAATATGTTGTCGTTTAAGATGCGTGCAAACGATGCCTTTTTTCTGTTCGACGTTGCGCGTACGCATTCATTTCCAACAGCTCAACTACGCATGCGCATTTGTGTATGCGTTATTTCCTCTAAATGTAGGCCGTGCGTAAGGGCCTCCGTTCTAGTGGAGTCTGTGGCACTACCGCATTTGATGGGTACGAGAACGTTAATAACTAAACAACTTTTTATAAAATAAAATACCAATGAAATAACCTTTACAGAACGACTAGGCGCCTCACGTAAGTATTTCTATTCACCGAGATGCTTTATTTCGAGAAACGTATTAAATAGGTCCACCTCATATACAGGGAAATTTTGAACAGGAACCAATGTCGGTACAATGGTTTCCATTCAGATGTTTAACTCATCCACTTTTGCTTGAAGAACTGAATTAGGTGTAACGCAGTACAATTATTAGTTATTAATTCAAAGGGAAACATAACGAAACAGCCATTTATCACTTAAGTGTATTAACACTTAAACATTACGTGTTTACATTATTCCAAAACAAAAAAGGACCCAGCGTACTGTACGTACAGAACAGCACTAATGCATTAGATCAGGTGACTGTGTGACGTAGTGCGCGTCAATTTGTCTACCCTACTGCATACCAGGACATGCAACTTCTCTTTTTCTCTCAACAGACGCGTACCACATCTGAACTGAGACATGAGTTCCTATTCAAAATATTATATACTCACTCCTCTCTACAAGTCCTAGAAGTTTGTAACGGAAATTTCCGAACACCCTGTATAAGTCGCCGGTTGCTAGCTAGCGAATTGTTATGGCCAGCCTTATCGTTGCAGTTCCCTAAGGAGTAAATATACAAAATCGCAGTGAATTACATCTGAAATTTGGAAACTAAACGTCGCCATCACTTTTCGTTTTCGTATCTCTGTTGTTTTGATACAGTTTTACACATAGCCACATTGTCTTTTCTTTTGTGGCCTTTCTCATCACAATAAACGCAGCACAAATTGCGGAGCAAAGTAATAGATACATACCACACTGCTTGAACAATGAGCAAAGTGTAAATACGAATACCCAACTCGCGTTCATTCTACAATTTTTGTGCCTGCGCTTGCGTTCATGTGCGTCAGCGATTGCTCACAAGGAAAGGGGCAGCATGTTGAATACGACTGTAACTTTACACCCGACCTCATTTACTAGAATTCTATCATCGGAGCACGCAGTCAGTCATAATTTAATTTTTAAACAGGCAAAATACGGCGCTGCGATCGGCAACGCCTATATATATATATATATATATATATATATATATATATATATATATATATATATATTACTGCTACTACAATGGCAGATTATCAAGATTTAAGTGAATTCTATCATCGGAGCACGCAGTCAGTCATAATTTAATTTTTAAACAGCAGAATACGCCGCTGCGATCGGCAACACCTATATAAGATGTTAAATCGGTTACTGCTGCTACAATGGCAGACTATCAAGATTTAAGTGAATTTGAACGTGGCGTTATAGTCGGCGCACGAGCGATGGGACACGGCATCTCCGAGGTAGCGATGAAGTGGGGATTTTTCCCGTACGACCATTCCACGAGTGTACCGTAAATATCAGGAATCAGGTAAAACACCAAATCTCCGGCATCGCCGCGGCCGGAGAAAGATCCAGCAAGAATGGGACAAACGACGATTGAAGAGAATTGTTCAACGTGACAGAAGTGCAACTCTTCCGCAAATTGCTGCAGATTTCAGTGCTGGGCCATCAATAAGTGTCAGTGGGCGAACAATTCAACGAAACATCATCCATATGTGCTTTCGGAGCCGAAGACCCATTCGCGTACCCTTGATGACTGCACCACACAAGACTTTGCACCTTACCTTGGCCCGTCACACCAGCATTGGACTGTGATGACTGAAAACATGTTGCCTGGTCGGACGAGTCTCGTTTCAAATTGTATCGAACGGATGGACGTGTACAGGTATGGAGACAACCTCATGAATCCATGGACCCTGCATGTCAGCAGGGAACTGTTCAAGATGGTGGAGGCTCTGTAATGGTGTGGGACGTGTGCTGTTGCAGTGATATGGGTCTCTTGATATGTCTAGATACAACTCTGATAGGTGACACGTACGCAAGCATCCTGTCTGATCACCTGGGCCCATTCATGTTTAGTGTGCATTCCGACGGACGCGAACAATTCCAGAACGACAACGGGACATCCCACACTTCCAGAATTGCTACAGGGTTGTTCCAGAAACAATCTTGTGAGTCTCTAAATCAGGGCTTAACAACTGGCCGGTTTTGAGCGCGAGTACTCGCGTCTTGCTCAGGCACGTGCTCGCGAGCACGTGCAAGGGGGAGAAGTAGGGAGGGAGGGGAGATGCGCGCGCACGTTTGTATAGGGCCGCAGCGTGCCTATTGAATTCGCGCCGACTGTGTAACGTTTAAAGTACTACGATCAGCTCTAACACTCGCTTCGCTGGTTAAGAATCATGTCAAGTCGCCGTTGTGTAACCCCAACCATGCTTTCAAAGTTCAACCCCCATTGGGAGGAATTGTATCTGTTTACAGAAAAAGAGGGTGTTGCAAAATGTTTAGTATGTCACAAAACGCTGAATTCTTTCAGGAAATTTAAATTGCAGCGACATTATATGTCGTACCACGCGAAAGACTACGGAAGTGGATAATGTGATGGACCAGATCGTGCACAGGAAGTTATTAAACTTAAAAGGAAGCTATCCGAATAAGATCTGGACGACGAAGAAAAATCAACTGAGGCAGCTCTCAGAGTGAGTTACAAAGTTGCTTTGCTTTTAGCAAAATCCCTGCGCCCCTTCACTGATAGTGATTTAATAAAAGAATGAATGGTAGCGAAAGCGGAACATCTGTGTCCATCTGAAGTTGAACAGTTTCGGATTGTGCCATTATCTAACATGACTATTATGCGTCGCATACAGGACATGGCAGACGACGTCCAGAGCCAGCTTGCAAATATCTGTAAAGATTTTATGGCGTATTCTCTAGCTCTGGACGAAAGTGTTGATATCACTGGAACAGCGCAGCTTGGCATGAGATCTTCAGGTGAGGGAGGAGCTCCTCGATGTAGTAGCCATGAAGAACACTACAACCGGAGGTGATATTTTAAGTATTAATGAAGAAAGTGTTGAAAATATAGGATTGTCGTGGAATTCTTTAGTTTCAGTGTCTACAGACGGTGCACCAGCGATGACAGGGAAACAATCAGGTTTCGTAGCGCTGTTGAAGGAGAAAATGCAAAAACTGACCGTGCCGAATGAAATAAGGGGCGTTCACTGTGTGATCTACCAGGAAAACTTAAGTGCAAAGAGTATCACTCTAAAAAATGTGATGAGTGTTGTTGTTCATACAACCAATTATATAAGGAAGCATGGGCTACAACATAGGCAATTTAAAAGCTTTCTTGAGGATGTAGAAAGCCTGCCTTTTTACAGCGAGGTCCGCTGGCTTAGTCGTGGCGAATTATTAAATCGATTTTTTTGCCTATTAGATGAGATAAATATGTTCATGGAAATAAAAAACATGTGTGTTCCTGAATTGAAAGAGCCTTCATGGAAATGTGATCTCGCGTTCTTAGCAGATTTAACTAGCCATCTGAATGCTTTAAACATTTCCCTACAAGGTAAAGATCTGCTAATTACTCATTTCATAGATCGAATACGAGCTTTTAAAATGAAATTGACACTTTGGGTGAGTCAGCTGGAAACAGGAAATCTAGCTCATTTTCCTAAATTATCATCCATGCAAGATGTTCACAAAGATTGTGAACGTTATTCACATAGTTTAGTTGCCCTTAAGGAAGAGTTTGATCAACGCTTTCAAGATCTGACAGCACTAGACAGTGATTTTTATCTGTTCTCCTCTCCATATTCAGCGAATATTGAAGAGATTCGTCCTGAGCTGCAACTAGAAATTATTGACCTGCAGTGTGACAGAGAATACAGAGACAACTTTCAGAACAAGAAAAACATTTTGGAATTCTACAGACACTTCTCTCAGGATAGATTTCCTCGTTTGCACAAACTGGCGGCTACAATAATATCAATGTTTGGTTCCACGTAAGTTTGTGAACAACTGTTCTCTGCAATGAAATGTAACAATACGCGCCTGAGAAACGCACTGTCTGATCGAAATTTAAACTGCACTCTGCGCCTACAATGCACAAGAACAATTACTCCGAACATAGACGCAATTGTAATGGGCAAAAAGTACAAGATAACCGAGAATACCACACTTCAGTGACACCTTTTATTGTGTAACAGTTCACAAATTAATACGAATGTAGAGGCATAAACTAAGCTAATAAAATTATGTGGCACGTGTACATTCTCCTTTATTTGTTTCATTTGTCGCAGTAATAATTCGTGAGTGATATCCCTGCAGGTGGCCGCGGATTTACATTGACTGGCGGCAGCTGCTGTGTGACTCTCCCCACTCTCCGCTCTGGTCCGGTAGTGGGAGTAGCGTGCTCGCGCCTTGCGCTCATAGCTTGCTCCGCGAGCACGTATGTTGTGAAGCCCTGCTCTAAACTCTTCCGCTGGCCACCAAACTCCCCAGATAGGAACATTATTGAGCATATCAAGGATGCCCTGCAACGTGCTGTTCAGAAGAGATCTCCACCCTGTCGTAGCCTTGCAGATTTATGGGCAGCCCTGCAGAATCCATGATGTCAATTCCCTCCCGCATTACTTCAGACATTAGTCGAATCCATGCCGCGTCATGTTGCGGCATTTCGGCGTGCTCGCGGGGGGCCTACAAGATATTAAGCAGGTGTACGTTTCTTTGGCCCTTAAGTGCTTCGATAAGGGGCGAGGTTATAAGGAATACCACTCAATCCATGATAAGAAGATCGCAGCACTGCGTTGATACCAGTGGTCATCACTCCGAACACTTTCTGTAAATGGACGTTCATGCCACCTTTTTGATCTTCGTTGACCTTCAAAGACCTTACTGTCTCGATAGTCGCTATCAGAAAATAGGTACCAAACTATAGCATCCCATTTATAAAAACAAAGTTGACCTTCATACCTCTGAAGTGACCCCATCAAGTAACAAAAAACCAACGTCATATTATGGCCCCCGTAGTCCCATGAAACTTTTTCAACTCCTCTCACACTTTCGGAGTTATTCTTGGTGGCAATAGTTAATGACTCACACTGTATAACAAATTTTAAACTGTAGGAACAAACTTGTACTGGGTCCATTTATTTCAAAAGTGATGTTAGGATGTCCTTCGTGCACCGAGGAGCATGTGTGGTTGTGCATATATATCATAGACTCGCTGTACAGAAAAATGCTACCGTCTTCTGGGGTTACTTGATAAACTTTTAGGATTTTCTCTGCCTCGTGATGACTGGGTGTTGTGTGATGTCCTTAGGTTAGTTAGGTTTAAGTAGTTCTAAGTTCTAGGGGACTAATGACCATAGATGTTACGTTCCATAGTGCTCAGAGCCATTTGAACCATTTTTGATAAACTTTTAAACTTGGAAGCTTTCTTGCATCACAATGAATGGAAACACAATAAAATGTACTCCAAACTTTGAGGTATGCTCCCAATTGAGCTTTCCAATTGGTAGTAGAATTCTAGTTCAATATTAATGATTACGAAAAAAGGGAAATATGAGCGTTTCTTTCAAGTTAACCTTGGTAGGGAATTTCATGTTTCTGACGTCAGAGCACATGGTAAAAACATCACGTGTACCTAGTAACGTTGTAGAAACTTTTTGAAAACTTACACAAATATTTAGCAGTAAAGTTATTAATTACTGTTCTTGAAAGTTTGAGAAATCTAAGAAAGTAGCGATTGCACACTTCAGTTATTCTGTCTTGTGTGGTGGTACGGCTCTTTAAACTGCTCCATACCGTTGAAGACAAGAAAGTGGGAAGTTCTAGTCCGTAAATGTTAATGAAAGACAGCAATATTCTTGTCTGAGTAGTACCTGATCCACACCCTGATCTGATTCTACGACCAGCAGTAAGTCTTGTTTCTGTATCCTACTTCCATTTCGCTTGTCAATCGCAAATAATGAAGTAAAAGACTTCTACCGAGTTTCACTAGAATCTTGCAGTAATAGTAAAGCGATTGCCTCTGGTCAGTGTCAGCGGGAAGAGGGTGTGAAATGCGTAAATTCGTGTTCAGTATAAGGAGACAATCTGTATATTGTTTCAATGTCCTGCCATACTGGTTCTGATCGGTAGATGCCGGAAAAAGTGTCTACGTTCGTACTGTTTACAGGTTCCCGGTTAAAACGGACAGCGAGACACAAAAGTAAAACCTCACAGTGTCATCATTTTATAACATTTTAAACGTTTTTTTTTTCAAAATAACCACATCATGTATAACTTACGTAATACCGAGTGTTTTTGAATACATAAAACAGTTAAGTTTATCCATGATTAATTCCGATTTATAGTACATAATGAACCCTCCTCCTTGTGCGACGACGCGCACAGAGCGGAAATATTCATGGCTGACTAGAAATACCTATACTTCGTTCATCATAAGAATAAACCTAATGTAAATACACACAAAAGCGATGACGGTCAACAGCCGTAGCTCTCGTGCACACATGTTCCGTTCATGGAAGTAGGTCCAACTTTATGTATTGGATATCTTATTACTACGTCACTGTGAAAGAACCTTTCAAAGACATGCTGATGAGTTAACGCCATCAACGTGTTTCTTAATCATGCTTTAGCATGTAATTTATACTTAAAAAAATCCCGTACAGTCACAGTCTCTGTAAACGCTACTTCTGCTCTGATTGTCTCGCTGTTCATGAAAATGATGACACTACTTCCTGCTGCGTACTGAAACACGCGCGCCGAACACTGTTAATGGCGAGAAACAAGGTGTTTATGTTTTTCACAAGATTGCAGCGAAAGATCAGCGTTGTTTTTAAGCGGCATAACTGGTAGCGTCGTAGAGCGATATTCGTATATGCTGGCGGGCTGCGGTTCGAAGCTCGCTATGATCTATATTTTTGTTTATTCGGTTTGAATACCTATATCATTTAAATATGAAATTCATCAAATATATGTTAACTCACTTTACCATCATTTTTGAAGAAAAATCCATGTTTTCTAGTTTCTACTTACCTATCGAACGAGAAATTCTGGTTTTCATTGCAAACGTACATTCTTAATTATCGATATTTTATGAAAGATTATTAACATTACACAACATAACACAATTTTTTTGGAGAAAAATGAATAATCAAATACCCTTTATCTGAATATGCACATTGTTCTTCGACAGACGTGGTCTCGAGGAGCCAAAGTGATATGCGTCGTAGAAACATGGAAACAATTTTCGCGGCGTCACTGTACAAATGCTGCATTTTTACAGTTGTCGCCGTAACACTAAAATCTGACCCCAACAGAATTGATCTGGAACCAAATTAAGGAATTTGTCGCGAGAAATAACAAGACACTTAAGCTGCCAAACGTACTGGAACTAAGAGCGAAACTTCGTGGCACGTCACTGCCGAACGATGACGACATGCAGATCAGCACATCATGAAAGAGGAGCAAATGTGGATTTTTTTTTAGTGGCAGCTGCTGATTGACTCGTTATCAACGTAGCTGTACTGAAATGTACCCTATTCATCGGAGTCCGATATGGAATTATTTATGAGATTACCAGACGGCTGACTGTAGTACCTTCAGTGGCTTCAATATTTAACTGCATGGGAAATCTGCAGCGCGGTTTTACGCTATACATACCTCATGCAGAAAAATTACCCTTGTTAAAATCAGGAATTTTCATCACTCTTGCTTTTAGTTACCATACTATGTTAGCTATGATCGACAGCGTGTTATGTTTTCCGTCCTGTTTTGGTTCAAATGGCTCTGAGCACTATGGGACTCAACTGCTGTGGTCATCAGTCCCCTAGAACTTAGAACTACTTAAACCTAACTAACCTAAGGACATCACACACACCCATGCCCGAGGCAGGATTCGAACCTGCGACCGAAGCAGCAGCGCGGCTCCGGACTGGAGCGCCTAGAGCCGCACCGTCCTGTTTTGCCATGTATTGTTTCCTTCTGTTTGACAATTAAATGACATTTAAAGCTATATTGTTTCTCGGTTCGTCTCTTTTCGCGTCTTTACTGCAGCTGTCACATCATTGCAGGTTAGGTGAGCAGCTGTCACATCATTGCACGTTAGGTGAATCATTGCCCGGCTAGCGCTGTCCAAGTTAAATGCGCCGGTAAAGCTGTTGTCCCTTATCATCGTTGAGTCGATGCACGCGTAACAGACAGCCTAAAAAGGATCCTCATTTTGTACTTACTCGAGTCAGCTTGGCTTCCTCTCCACGTGAAACGAAATCCAATGAGGTTTCAGCAAACGCGGTAGAATGCATAGAGTAACGTTTACATGAGGTTTATTCTTATGATGAACGGAGTATAGTCGGACAATGGGAAATATCCATGTGATGCTATAGCTACCCGTGTGGAAGTAGTATCCGCTGCCAAAACTCATGGCAACACTCAACGCTGTGGCTGATGGGAGCGACCGTAAAGACATTTCCCAGTGTTCTTTTTAAGTGCAAAACAAGTGAACTGGCTTTTTTATTATATTTCTGAAATTTTTAGTGCAGTACCCCTAGTGCTTTACTTCGTATAGGATTGACTATTTCTGCTAGCTGTACGAATATATTATTTGAATTAGCGTAATGTTTCTGTGAAGTTGTCAACGTGTTCAGCTACCTTATTTATTACTTTAGGACGGTTTAGTTTGCGTTCTGTGGCACAAACATGCACTCTTTTTCTTAATGTCTCTGTATACCCAGTTGCGTAGATACAATAGTCGTGGACATGGAACGGAAAGTCTGGACTTTTAATTTAAAATCCTAGATAAATGACCTGCAAATGTATTCCTGCCGTTCCATGGCGATAATACAGCCTGCAATAAGGACTAATTGGCTGTCGTAACTCATTGCTTTCTAGCCGTGTCTTGTAGGACTACTCTCAATACACCTAACTGCGCTAAGTATCTCGTATCCTGTCAATGTCATGCTATGAACTATTACTAATTTAGCCTAAATCAAATAACACATTTATGGCTATTTTGGGTCCACGTATACCACAGACGCCTCAGTGCTGCAGCAGCAAAAAAGTTGCTACTACCAGACAACAATATAATGCAACACTTTTCTGCACTACATAATCGAAAGAAAGTCAGTTTGCTGCTTAGATGCGCAATATAACTTTTGAATGCCCTGTTAAATAATCGTATTATTTACACCGTTCTTTGTGGTGCTACAATTTAGGAAGGAATGAGAGATTTTAAAGATCTCGACTACATTGAGGTCATTTGTTTGCAGATTAATACAAGGAAGTTCTAAATTTGGGTATAGGGTGCAGACACATTCTAACATTCGATGAGGTTTTGGGATTGCAGCCGGAACATTTTGACTTCTTGGCAATCGTCCAGCCATCTTCAGGTGAATGTCCGCCAACAGAAATATTGTGGCAAGAAGTCAACATGATCCGGCTTCAATCCCGAAACCTCATCGAATCACAGTGTCTAACATATATGTTTTCTGATTGCGGTGCAGATTTGACCTAGATACGTAAGATGATCCACGATAATACATCGACAATGCGTATAGTTATGACGTTTTTGAAGCATAGTAAAATCGACGTTGAAAACAACGTAAGGGCCATGAATGTAAAAATAAATAAATAAATAAACTTATTACGACTGACATCTATTATCTGCAGTTCAAAGTAAATAAAAGCATTTGTGCGTAATACCATTAAATCGCATGCTGAATAAAAAAAAAAAGTCTGGCACGCAGTCAAAAAGTCAGTACGGTAAATAACTGAATAATTAATCTAGTTTACAAATGGCAAATACCCAATACTACGGAAATGCAGATAATTAGTTACGAGTTTAGGAATGAGTAATACAAATTAGTTATAAGTGTAAATGTGAAGTGTTTACTGTTGTAAAAATAGTACAACTGGTGCCCCTATTATAAGCTGGGATGTTCAGCACCTGGTAAATATATATGTGCAGCCTGAAGAGTAACACGATTACAAATTAAAACGCACTTACTACAAAGTGAACATTATAACATTTTAGCCATATCAAGACTACTCGATCACAGATTCACGAACCCTGAAGGTGCCTCAGCGAGTTCAAAAGCAACCAAAACCATCAATGGGCTGCTTGTTGCTGTTGACACATTATTGGCGAGGATTAACAATCTTATAAACACTAAACGAGTAAATAACATGTTTTATTAAAAACAAAAGGCTGGATGAGAAATTGTACTCTGTGTGGTTGAAAACGAGTTAGGTCCTCCCAGCTTTCCACCATTTCTTGGCTAGTATCCAGTACTTCGTTTTCTGAATTTACCTCGCAGCTGTTTTGCAACCTTAAGCACGTTACATATGCCGCGAATGTAGACACCGGTAGCATGTTGATATTCACTGAATACTCTGTGGTCCCACATTAATGATAGGGTGGTGCACTGCACACTAAATAATTAGTTTAGCTTCGAAATTGATGCCGAACGCTATACTGTATTTAATACCACGTTTCTTCTTTGAATCTTACCTCAAACTGACGGCCGACACAACACCAGGGTATGTTAGCGTACTAAATTGAGATAAATGTGGCCGTCCCGGGCACATTCCTTTACGTTATGTGCTACGAAACTTACCTCAACCTGACGACCGACGCAGCATCAGAGTACGTTGACCCAATAAACTTAGGTAAATGTGGCTAGTTCTTGAGCAAGTTCTTTAGAAACAACTGTGTTGTGTAACTCTCACGATACCAAATCCGCAACAATAAACGCCAATCAAAACATTGCGCATTACCCGCAACAATAACCACAACTCCCATTTGCATCCAGTTGTTCGCTGTACTTTTCACTGATCAGGCTTACCAACCACCGCGAAATTATTAGCAACGCGTGCAATTGTAATGCGAAAGATACTAACTCCAGTCCGACGCTCAAGAATTTAAAATCAGCAGTATACTGAAGTATCGTCAGCAGAAGAAATTTCAGTACTGCTCAGTTAGGAAAATAAAGAAAATCACAAAACGTGCGGTAACTACTGTGAATGTCGTGACAGAAAAATAATTTCTTTATGTTCGAGTTAGTGTTTCTTTATCTGTGGGCATCGGCTTCACTAGAGAATAAAACTGAAAATTCATTTCGAAATTTTTGAAAGGAAATACGCAGAATGAAACCTGTGGACCTTTCCAACGCTAATTTGTAGCGTTGAGGACAAGTGAGTGCATTATCTTTCACGTTGTCGATGTACTGTTTGCCCTATTTGGAAGAAACGCATCGTTTTTACGTAGCTTGCTGTGTTAATGGTTTCGTCCTGAGACGTTTATTGTACCGATAACTTACATGTATTTTTCTCAACTGGTAGCCCAACTTACGAACAAAACTGTACATCTGCATGTGTATCCTGTGAATTCAGAATAATTCAGGTAACTCCGCCCATCGGAGGGTTGGAGCCCCTAGTTTTTCTCTAGGAGTGGTTAGCCTAACTGCTCTCAGATTGCTTTCATTGTTTGGGTAAAGTTTTTGCGTTCCCAATTTTCCTCTGTCGTCTTTCGTGCCACCGCCGCCATTGCACGTGTCATCAGTTCAGTTGCCGCTTCTAACGTCTCCAATGGCGTAATAGTTAGCTGCAGTCTGCACTGTATAGCGGTACCGATATTTTGTCACAGTCATTGCTTCTGATCACCAGGTACCTTCAACACCATTTTCCACCAAATCTTTCAACAACTATACCTCGTCGCCATAGTTGAGTCTTCTCCATTGTCAAATCACCAGCCTATTAACAACCACTGTAACACCGTATCCCTTTATCCACCTGTTCCCTCTCCCATTAGTTTTTCCGCCTTTTTAACCTATCTCACTGCAGTGAACACTTCATGTTGTCACGCGACAACTACTCAAGACATCATCCACCATCAGTCATACTCCTCATACAATACGGGAATGGAATGGGAAGAAACCTTTACAACTTTTACAATGGGATGCACCCTCTGCCACTTACTTCATGGTGGATTGCAGAGTATGATGGATAAAAATGTTGCATGTTGTTAAACTAGCAGCTTCCTACTGCAAAAGCAATGTGGAGAAGGAAGGAGTTGTGATGTCTGTAAACAATAGTCACAAATTTAAGACTATAGAGACAGACAGTAGGGTTAATTAAGCCTGCAATTGTGCTTTGCCAACTTGTGTCAGTGACCTTTCAACCTAAACTAGACATGGGGCTACCGGTACACTATGCATCAGTTACTCTTTATGTCTCAGGATGTGTCCTAGGAATGTATCCATTCCTTTAGTCAAAATGTGATATAAAGCCCTTTTCTCATCAATTTGTTTTGGCGCCTCTTCCTGGTTCACATTTGTGTGCAGGCTAACTGGGTATCATCCTAGAAGTCTGCACCACAGAAATATGAAATAAAAGGTCTTTGTCTTGAAACTGTAATTTGTGTTCTCTTATAATCGTGAAAAAGTAAAACAACAAGAAAGATATGAATGTTCAGTTAACACAACTAGACAACCAGAAAGATTTGTAAGTTCAGTAAACTAGATAAAAAAATAGATAGTGTCGTATGTCAATGAGAGAATTAAAACTTTCAGCACAGAGCAGGAGCATGTAGAAGAACTATGGCTTAAGTTTAAAAGAATATTTGAGCAGTGACTGGACAGATATGTATACAATAGAACTGTTCGTAATGGTAGGGACCCTCCATGGTATACAGTCACTGTAAGGAAATTTCTAAAGAAATAGAGATTACTGTGTAACACATGTGAAACCAAGCTGTAGGACTATTTATAGAGAGATGCTGAATGTAATACATTGGGCTGTCAAGAGAGCAATGTGTGGTGTCTTCAGTGATTACTGTAGCAGAATATTGTCAAAATGATATTTCACAAAATCGAAAGAGAATCTGGTCATAGGCCTATGTAAAGGATGTAGGTGGCACCAAAGTTAGTTCCCAGTCCCTATCCAATAAAACAGGAACTAAAATTGAGGGTAGCAAAGCAAAAGCTGAAATGCTTTACTCTGTTTCAAATGTTCTTTTGCAAAGGAAAATCCGGGAGAATTGCTCCATTTTGATCCTCATACCACTGCAGAGATGAATGAAATAAGAATTAGTGTCAGTGGTGTTGAGAAACAGCTGAAATTGTTAAAATTGAACAAAGCTCCAGGGCACAATTGGGTCCCTATCAGGTTCTATACTGAATTTGTAGCTGAGTATCCCCTCCTCTAGCTATAATCTATCATAGATCCCTTGAACAAAAAAAAAACAGTGCTTAGTTCATGGAAAAAAAGCATAGGTCACACCTGTCTGTAAGAAGGGCAGTAGAAGTGATCCACAAAACTACTGTCCAGTATCCTTGACATCAATTTGTTGTAGACTGTTAGACCATATTCTGAGCTCAAACATAATGAGGTATATTGAACAGAATGACCTCCTTAATGCCAACCAGCTCTGAAAATATCAATCATGTGAAACCCAACTTGCATTTTTTCTCATATAATGTACTGAAAGCTTTGGATCAAGGCAGTCGGGTAGAAGCAGTATTTCTTGGTTTCTGAAAAGCATTTGACTCAGTACCACACTAACATTTATTGTCAAAAGGATGATCATATGGGGTACCAAGTGAAATTTATGACTGGAGGAGGACATTTTGGTAGGAGGACGCAGCAGACGGAGAGTCATCATCAGATGTAGAAGTAACTAAAGATGTGCCACAGGGAAGAATGTTGGGACCCTTGATGTTCATGTTGTGTATCAGTGACCTTGCAGACAGTGTTAATAGTAGATTCTAGGAATATACACTCATAAATTAAGGATAACTGCAGAATGTGGTGCCACACAATGTGGCACGACACCAAACTGGCACTAACAGCATAGGCACATAAGGAACACACGACACAGATCTGTAAGTCTACAGTATTGGTGATAAGTTGAGAAAACCGTCCTGAAATGCATGTGCTACAAAACGCCACTGTTTCCTGTGCATTTACCCTGACATCAATATGGTATACGATCACCATGCACACATACACAGACCTCACAACAGGTTGGCATACTCTGGATCTGGTGGTTGAGCAGCTGCTAGGGTATAGCCTCCAATTCTTGCACCAGTGCCTGTCAGAGCTCCTGAAGTGTCCTACGGGTTTGAAGATGTGCAGCGATACGTCGACCAAGAGCATCACAGACGTGCTCGATGGGGTTTAGATCTGGAGCACAAGCATTCGCCTGATATCTTCTGCTTCAAGATACACCTCCACAATGGCAGCTCAGTGGGGCTGTGTGTTATCATACATCAGGAGGAAGATGGGACCCACTGAACCCCTGGAAAGGCAGACATACTGGTGCAAAATGACGTCCCGATACACCTGACCTGTTACAGTTCCTCTGTCAAAGACATGCAGGGGTGTACATGCACCAATCATAATCCCACCCCACACCATCAAACGATGATCTCCATACAGGTCCCTTTCATGGACTTTAAGGGGTTGGTATCTGGTTCCTGGTTCACGCCAGATGAAAACCTGACTAGAATCACTGTTCGGACTATACGTGGACTCATCCGTGAACATAGCCTGGGACCACTGTTCCAATGACCATGTACTGTGTTCTCGACACTAGGATTTATGGACTCTCCTGTGATGAGGGTCAGTGGAATGCACTTTGCAGGTCTACGTGTGAATAAACCATGTCTGTTCAGTCATCTGTAGACTGTGTGTCTGGAGACAACTGTTCCAGTGGCTGCGGTAGGTCCCGAGCAAGGCTACCTGCAGTACTCCATGGCCGTCTGTGGGCACTGATGGTGAGATATCGGTCTTCTGGTGGTGTACACTGTGGACGTCCCGTACTGTAGTGCTTGGACACATTTCCTGTCTGCTGGGATCGTTGCCATAATCTTGTGATCACACTTTGTGGCACACGGAGGGCCCGTGCTACGACCTGCCGACCTGCTGTGTTTGACCAGCCTCCAGCCGCCTTAGTATTCTACCCCTCATAACGTCATCAATATGTGTTCTTTCAGCCATTTTCAACACACAGTCACCATTAGCACATCTGAAAGCATCTGTACACTCACTCACTGCACCGTACTCAGACATGCACCAACACACCTCTGCGTATGTTGACTGCTGCCAGCACCACCGTGCGATGACCGCAGGTCAAATACACTGTGTCGTCATACCCCGAGCTGATTTAAATGCGCAAACCACCCACCAGAGCGTTGTTTCACCATGTATCAGCATTATCCTTAATTTATGAGTATAGTGTACTACAATCCCCTATGTATCATGCACAAACGAATCTTGAAGGTAAGAGGCATGCAGTCATTCTTCCCACACTCCATATGTGAATGGAATGGGAAGAAATACATTGGCACATACCCTATGCCATGCACCTCACAGTGGTTTGCAGAATATAGATGTAGGTGTAGGTGTAGACAATTGTTTTCTGTGGGTGTATTCAGCTGTGTTTGTCAGTGGGAAGCTGATGTGAATTATGCCAGCACTCACCTCTCATCCTCATGTTCCCTTCCATCAATTGTTTTAAAAGAATGATGCATGGAACTGATTTTAAGGAAAGTTTTATCCACCCATGAATCAATCCAAACCAATAGTAATAACATCTTTTACTCCCTGTAGCCACACAAGGATTCTTGAGTACTTGGAGCTGGGTAAAATTGCACTCTCTGATCAAAAGTATCTAGACACATGCTAGTAGACATTAACACAGAGTGTGTCCACCCTTTGCCATCATGATGGAGGCGAGGACACTGAGTGAGGTGTCTGAATGTCTTTGGGGGTAAGGCAACCCATTCTTCCAAAACCAGAGATGGTAGTGATATTGGACTCTGCTGTCTCGAGTGAAGCTGATGTTCTAGCTCAGGGCTTCCCAACCTTCCCAGCTGGCAGACCCCTTCTTCAGTTGAAAATCCATGGCGGACCCCTAGTCAGTCAAGAGTACAGTAACTTTAAATTTCAGAGCGAAACCCATGGGAACTGAAAGCTTCTTAATGCAGTTAGGTAGTGATATGAAGAAAGGCCGTTTAGCTCTTGAGACAGTTTTTACTACCGTGCAGTTTCTGTGCTGACTAGGACTAGCAATTAGGGCACAAAGATGTAAAGTAAAATTTTGGACATTTGGGGTATAACTAGACATCCCACGATATTCAAAACTAGATCGTTGATCTACTAGGAAAGTCTGTGTTGAGAAAGGTATTGGCTTCAGTCAAGAAGACTGAATATTTTTCTATTATGGTTGACGAAACAAGTGATTCTCCGATTGACGAACAAGTGTCATTTTGTATTTGTTCTGTCGATGATTCCTTAATCATCAACAAAAACTTTATTGACTTATACGAGACCCCCCAACACTGAATCACAAACTCTGTTTAGTATTTTAAAAGGCGTTTTTGCTCATCTTCATTTGTCAATGGATAACTTAAGAGGACAGTGCTATGATGGTGCCTCGAATAGGAGAGGTAAGTTCAAAGGACTAAAAAAGTTATTTCTGGATACACAACCAAAAGCACGTCATGTGCACTGCACTGCTCACAGTTTAGACTTGGCAGTTGTAGACAGTCTTCGCCATCTTATGTCTATGAGGGATATTATAGCTTTAGCCAAGGACTTAATAAACACTAAGGAAATCCAACAAAAGGATAGAACTTTTCAGAAGCATACGCTGTAAGAGCACCAGCGACCAAGTTGGTCTACGACCCCTTTGCCAGACTCGATGGACTATGTGAGCATCTAGTATCTTCAGAATATTGAAAAACTTTGAAGAACTTGTAGAGGTTTTTGAAATATGTTCTGCAGATGACAAAACAGAGGCAGGCTACAAATGTTCAGGCTACCTTGAGTCAATGTTACAATTCAAGACCTATTTCAACGACCCAATAGAGGATGTCAATGAAACAATTCAATGCCCTCATCTAAGTGTTGCTGATTTGGAAAAAAATATATGAGGACTTGGTTTGCATATTGAATGGAAAGCGTGACAGTTTTGAACACTTTTGGGAATCGTGTTTAAAAGAAAAACCTTCAGAAGTTGATGATCCTTTGCTTCCTAGGAGGAAGTATACCAAAGAAGTATGAAAACAATGAAGCCAGCTCATCGCACACTTTCAAAACCCCAAAGGAATACTACAAAGCTATTTACATTGAAGTTTTGAAACAGTTTGCTTCAACTGGACTTACAAAGGTCATTGCAGTTGAACAATAGTGCTTGCTTTTAGTAAACAGAGGTGAAACAAATTTGAAAAAATCAACTGAGTTTTTCAAAAATGATCTAGACATTGAGAGACAACTTACACTAGTATATGTTGGCCAATATTGTTAATAAAAAATAACTGGTCTTAAAAAACATGCATGATGTAAAAAAAGTATGTTACACAAGAGCCTGCAGTTGGAGAAATGTTATGTGAAGTAGTGGAGTGCATTAAGCTTCTCCAAGTAGTCCCAATTATGACAGCAACAGCAGAATGGTCATTTAGCGCCCTTAGGTGTCTGAAGTCATACCTCCGATCAACAATGGGACAGAAGCGACTGAACAGCTTGGCTGTTCTTCATGCCCACCGAGTTGTTTTGGATGAATTGGATATCCGACTAGTCATCAATGACTTCATATTCAGTAATCCAGTCATATGGTCGACGTTTGCACCTATCTAAAGACACTCTAGCCCTAATAGTGGCATTTAGAGCAATATTAAAAATCTTTATAAAATAGAGAATTAAATACATAAATAATGTTAAATTTTCAATTTTGAAATATTAGTACTAGTGTAGTACTGTATAACTGTATTACTATAGCACTGTATTAGTTATTTTCAAATACTTAAATATTTTTAGGTCGTAGGACCCAGTTGAAACCTGCTATTTACATACTTTTTGACTGAAAGTATTAGGCATACTGTATTAACTTTATTAACTGTATTAAAGCATTAACTTTGAGATATTGTTTTTATTTAATGAACCCTAAGCCTCATTCAAAGTAAGCTTAATTTAGTTATTTCACTTATTAATCAAAGTGCTATTACTGTGCAACAGCAATATTTTATGTTTTAGTCTTTTAATGATACTTTAGGATTTATTTAAATATAATTTCAGTCTTTTCAGAGCTATATATTCACTGTTCTGTAATAGTCTATACGTATGATCATTAGTGTAAATGAAATTAGGTTTTTACAAAAATACCATCTGTGTTTATGTTTTGTTTCTTTTTTTCAAAGCCAAAAAATGTGTCAGGCTTCTCGAGTTTCCCGGAGTGTCGAGTTATCAAGAGACCAGTTTTCTGGGTTCTAATGTTGATCATATGACCCTAAAATGCTTAAAAATACTTTAAAACTCACTATTTTCCATCTAAAATTTAGAAAATTACCTGGATCGAGACCCCCAGGACATACATCTGCATACCAAATTTCATCCAAATTGGTTGAACAGTTTAGTCATGAAAAGGAACAGACAAACACTTTTGCATTTACAGTATGGACTTACAGTTCAGTATGTGAACTCTACAACATATTTATTTATGTAATACACACTGTATTTGAAAGAGTGTGTTGAATGGGAAAAGTTCAGTCTTACCATGGTATTTTTGCCTGAAAATAAATAACACAAATGGCAGGAAATTTTTAAAACAAGTTGAGCATTAAACATTGCAATTTGATTGAATAAATGATGTAGCACAAAGCTAGCTTACACTTAAAATGGGGCAAAACAGAATATGGCTATAACTACTGTTTATGACAAATCTTTGAGAATGAAACCATCATCAAAAACAATGAGACTCCAGAATGTTCTGTCAGCAAAAGTGTGGGAGAGAATGGAACTATGCCTTTCTGCTTTGACTTTTCACAAATAAGATATATCCTTTTAGTCTCTCTGGTATTTTCATTATTGCCCAATATCACAAAGCTCTGGTGTTCGAGTAACAGTGCTTTTTCCAGTTGTAACACTACTTAAAAAGCAATAAATATTAACACAGGTATAACTTTACTTTTTAATATTAGAACACTTTCCCACGTGTTCTGACATTACAATTTACAAAGGTTGTTCAGGTTGTTACATTATATACAAAAATGTAAAATGAATTTGTGGAAGGTTAAAATCTCCAAACATTGTCCAATCATTTATATTTGTTATTTATGGTCCACAGATTTTAATTTTCCACAGCACTGACATAAGTGAATCCTGTCAAATCATTTCTAAACCACTTTGAGATGTAAATTATATTATTCAAATATCCTATAGTACCAAGGGACACACTGGCTTGGCTTGGGCGACTGAAAAAGAAAACAATTTTTCCATTATTTGTACATTCTGTAATTGTATGAAATGAGTAATTATCAAAAACAAACAAACACACACACAAACAAACAAACTTGCTGTTAACCCCCTTTTAACATGCTAAATATACCTAGGATTTCAATAACAATAATAAAATAAATAAAATGTTTAATGTTATAATAATAATAACAACAATTACTTTATTTGCATCAGTGCTTAATACATCACTTTAGCATAATTTCCAAGAAAATCCAATTCAGAGAAATACATCCCAAAATTTCAGAGGTAATGTTTCAGGCTCTTCATTTAATGCAGGGTGTGCATAAAGTGCGGGAACACTTTCAATTATTTATTGCACAAGAACCAAATGTTGTACAGATATCATAGTATTGTCATTTTGAAGTATACCCCCACAGCATAGTTTGGTAATTTGCTGATAGTCAGCCCTAGTCGCAAACACGGTGAGATCAGGGTGCAGAGCAAGCTTTTTGTGTGTCAGAGTTCGACAAAAGCAAGTGTGCTACAGCTGTTCAACAGATGTTTAGAACCAAGTACGGTAAGAAGCCACCAACAAAGAAGGCCATTTACCACTGGCAGAACAAATTCGTTATGACAGGTTGCTTGTGCCCGGCAAAGAGAAGTGGACATCCCAGTGTGAGTGAAGTGAATGTGGAGCACGTACAAGAGACATTCATAAGGATATTCTTACTTGGACATGTTGCAGCAATGGCTGATACCTCAAATACAATCAGACTTTCTATTCATCTTTCAGCAGGATGGGGCTCCACCCCACTTTCATCGTGAAGCTCATGGCTACCTGAACACAGTGCTGCCGCATAGATGGCTCGGCAATGCTACAGAAAGGGAGAGCTATTTCATGAAATGGCCTCCCCGATCACCAGATCCCACTACGTGTGACTTTTTTCTGTAGGGGAACAGTAAAGATCTGGTGTATGTACCGCCTCTACCACGTGATGTAGCAGAGCTCCGGGAGAGAATACGGGAAGTGACTGCCACAGTTGACGATGCCATGTTGGGATGGGTATGGCAAGAATCTGATTACTGTATTGATGTCTGTCAGGTCACTCGTGGTTTGCACATTGAATGTTTGTAAAAAAAACTTTCATAGTTTCCATTCAAAATGCAATATGTATGACATCTGTACAATGTTTAGTTCTTGTGCAATAAATAATTGAAAGTGTTCCCGGACTTTATGTACACCCTGTATTTACAGTTGTGAATACGAACAACCTTCAGCTGTGTCAGGGAATGATGAAAATGCAAATTGTGCTGGAATTGGACTCGAACCCAGATTTCTCACTTTGTGTGAGTGATCACCTTAAACGCTTCGGCTATCAATGCATGACTAATGACAAGACCCAAGACAATCATCAATCTTGCATCACAACCTGTACTCGTACACACGTTATGTAATTCCCATGCATGGGAGGACATATTAATTGAAAGTCGCTGCATGATATTGGCAGATGCATTCATGTCCAAAGGAACGTTGTGTCATCCTCCTTAACACAGGCACTGCAGTATCGTATTTATCCACTGATACCAGGCAGCGACTTTCAATTAAAATGTCCTCCCTTATACAGAAATTACATAATGTGTGTACTAGTACATGTCATAATGCAGGAACAATGACATATGGAAGTTTAAGTATGGCCAGGAGTCATGCACAGATAGACCAACCATTTGAGGCAACAGTTTGCGTAAAGCAGGAAATCCTGGTTTGAGTCTTGGTACGGCACAAATTTTCAATGTCTTAATTCCCTTATACAGCTGTTGGTTGTTCATATTCGCAACTCCAAATACATTTCATGTACGCATGCATGTCTGAAGGTGCATTCCATTATTCTTCTTAACAACACAGGCACTGCAATATTGTTCTGATTTAATAAATACAGTGGCAACAAACTCTCACAAATTTATCATCATAATATGCATGATATGAAATCAAAGTGTGCACATATCATTATCAGTAAGTCTTTTAGTACTATGCCTGTGAATACAGGCCTGTAGTCTATGAGTATGCAAACATATAAGAGGCGGGGGAGGAATGACATTTCTTTCTGTCACTTCCAGTGGTTAGTCATTCCCTTTCCATATTGCTTTTTTCAACTTACTGTGATTTGCTTGTTCTACCTGTGGGCTTATGACCCTTGTTGGATTTGTTATTGACAACAGATACAGTTAGTCTGCAAATGGGCATCTTTATCTGCCTGGCATCTTTTCTGCAGGCAGTCAGGCCACAAACCTGTACACATCCTCAGACAAGCAACTGAAAAGTATCCTGTGCAAAACTTTAAGCTTGTAATTTTTTAGTTGGTCCAGTGTGTGGAGCAACAAAATAGCATTGGCCCCAATGTTGGTACATCTCTTGCTTGTGGGTATTTTGACTGTATATCAAAGGACGTTGGGTCCAATATCGATATGTCGACCACACATTTGCACCATTGTTGTTTGCTTTGGTTGTTGTATCTCAACCAGAGTTTGCCACTTGTATATTTAGGATGGATTTTTGAGATCACATTGTCTCAGGAACTGTGGAGTAACGTGGAAATTTTTCAGTTATTGCAACTTTACCAGCAAGAGGTATATTTGTGGAATTCTGTTACAAGGAACCACAAAAATCGCAATGCCACTGTGGACACATGGAATGCATCCAGCAAAAATTCAGTATGGCATGTGCTATAGTCAAATGAAAAAAGAGAGAGAGATAGAAATAAACAGTCTTTATGTCAGCCTATCAACCATAACAGAAGAGGACAAAAGACTGTCAGTTCAGTGGCCTCAACTGATAAAATATATATATAACTATATGGTTTGTCTTCAGTCTCATACCTTATTTAAAACTTACTGGTTTTGAAATGTGTGAAGTGTTATAGTCCAGTATCTTATTTTACATTTTTTTTTCTTTTTGCAATGATAAATCAATTATTCACACTCAGAAACGCAACTGCACCTACTTCGATCTGTGCGTCAGACATGTTTAAATTGTCTCTACATGAATTCAACTGGATGTTGGCTTGAATGTGTGGATGCTGTTCTGTAAACATTGGTACCAATGTATGGATGAAGGGTAATGGCAGAATAAGCAGCACACACACTGTTGGGTTGGAGACCATGCCCCCATTGCACCCATGGATCAAACTGGAGGCAGTGGCAGGAGCATGCAGGTTCAAAACTGGAAATCTTTAGGATATCTATGTGAGATGGAAAGTGAAAAGGGACCTCATGTCAAAACTTTTGGATTTTGAGTTGCTGTAATTTAATACATTCAGACTTAAACTCTGAACGTTTGTAAAAAAAGTAAAAAATTAGATTTCTATCTCTAAATTGAAGTGAGTTACAGGTGGAATATTGGTGTGCATGCACACACCCACCAAAGTGCCCCCCCCCCTTTCCCCCCCCCTGACACACACACACACACACACACACACACGACCTATCGCACAATGCAGTGTACATAAATTTAAAACCAAGTAAACTTGTCGCAAATTGAGAGAAATGAGTGAATCGTGTGCGGTTTTCTTTTGGCAAAGTATTGGCATTTGTATTCCATGTTATGGCCAACTGCAAATTGGCAACATCAGTAGATATTTATAATTCTCATATAAAAAGGGACCACTTGTCTTGTTTGGTTTCACTGTAATCACAAAGTAGTGTTCTTTTATAGAAAACTACTCTGTGCTCATTAAAATGCTTCTAAAATTTGAGGGGTTATTTTCTGAAGCACTGCATACACAGCTGCGAGATTTTGAAAAGGGACATCCTGTCAGACCAATGTTATTTCCCCATAACATCAAGAGGTCCATTTTCAGAAGACTGATATTGATTGCTTTTAATGACATTGATTCCTGTTGGATTCAAGCAATTTTCAAATCAATATAGGCATGCAGAATAAAGCAAGTTGTTATAATAAACAAAAAGATGAAAACGGATATTGTTGATGTTATTGAACATGTTTGCTTTTACTGAAAATGTTAATTCTCGAACAAAAGGCCGCTTTTCGCTTTGTAGTTCACATATAATGCATGTGGTAAATATAGAAATGGTCAGGGAAATTCTGGTTCACTATGTGATAGCTTCCAACTGTTTGAATAAATCTTTCAATGAGACAATTGAAAGTAGGGTGCAGGGTTGTGACAGAGTGGTTTACTGACTAGTGGAAAACAGATGAAAGTGTTGTTGCCAGGGTGTACAGGTGCAACCTTGACTGGAGAGTGCAGTCTCTCTAAGGAAGCTGTGCATTATATTCCAGTTGGAGGTATTTGCTATTAGGGTGTGTGCACAGAGGAGAACCCACATAGGCGTTACAAGAATCATAGCATCTGCGAGGGTTGTTTTTCTTTCTTTCTCTCTCTCTCTCTCTCTCTCTCTCTCTCTCTCTCTCTCTGTCTCTCTCTCTCTCTCTCTCTTCAACCTCTCATAAGCTATAAATAAAAGACATGTTCATAGAAAAGAATTATTTTATTACCAAAACATAATCACCGAAAAGATTGAGACATTTGTTGTACCTGCGGACAAGCTTTGCAATACCCTCTTCAAAAAATGTTTCCACCAATGATTTCAAATGAGCATTGATGTTGTTTTGAAGATCTTTGTTGGTTTGAAAGTGCTGTCCTTCAAGCCACGTCTTCAGTTCAGGGAAAAGGTGAAAGTCTCTGGGTGTCAGGTCAGGACTGTACAGCGGATGATCGAAAATGTCCCATTGAAATTGTTCAAGGAGCCGTTGGGTTGTGCCAGCACTGTGTGGATGATCGTTGTCACGGATCCTTCCTCTTCGTTTGTTTTGAATGGCTCTCGGCAAACAACAAAGTTTCACAATAAGCAGCTGCAATGATAGTGGTTCCGGGCTGCATAAACAAAGAGGAATGCTGACTTCAGGAATTGTGTTGATCCAATGCAACACTGGTCCACACACTGCTGGCACAACCATTTGAAATCATTGGCGGCAACATTTTTTGAAGAGGGTATTGCAAAGCTTGCCCACAGATATGACAAATGTCCCAATCTTTTCGGTGATTGTGTTGGAAAGTAACCATAAGTGTACAAAACTTTTGGTAATAAAATAATTGTTTTCTATGAACTTGTCTTTTATTTATAAAATATTGGAGGTTGGGGGGGGGGGGGGGGGGGGGGAAGGCCCTCGCACATTCATTCAGACAGCCAAGAAGCTCTGACATCTCTATCAGGCCCTACAAAAACATCAAAAATCATCACAGAATGCCATGAATCCCTTGTGAGGCTAGGGGAAAGCAACAGTGTAAACCTGTTGTGGGTCCCTCATCACACGGGTATTATGGTAACAAACAAGCTGACAAGCTAGTCACAACAATCCCATTTATTGAGTTGGACCACAACCTATCCTCTCAGTAAGGTGGTAACTATGCATCTGGATCAGTAGGCAGCACACAGAACTTTATACTAAGACCCAAAAACAGAAACTTGGCATGCTAATGATGCTGAAAGTTCTGCCATTCTGGGCTTAAAGAGGAGGCAGATTAAACTCATGTCAAGTTCAATGACTGGCCATGGAAACCTCAAGGAACACGTGTACACTATGAGAATAGATAAAGATTTCCTTAAGTGTAACAGTGTGGTGTGGCGGATGAAACCACACCATATTTAATCTTCCACTGCAAAGCCTTGGAGATCAAAAGACCAAAAATACTTGGGTCACTAATTCTTGAAGAGATTGGGTCTAATAAACCCCAGTAAAGGGCCTCCCGCTCCTCTTCTAGAGTACTGCCTAACTTTGCTAGAATGACAGGAAGAAAGACTGCACAATAAAGTTAGTTTCGGTGTGGGCAACAGGGGATTAACACTACTGCTGTTTTGTCTTCCTGCTAAAACCAAATTGGAACTGCTCTTTGGATGGGAGGCTGTAATGACTGACTGCTCCCCTCACCCCATTCCCTCTTGTATCCACGCCTGCACAGAAACACAGGGTTTTCAAGCATCACCTCAAATGGTATTCTGTTGTTACGGAAGGCAACTGCCTAGTGGGAAGAGAAAAGTTTCAAGAATCAATTCAGAGCATACAGGGTCAGGTACAAAGGTGTGCATGTTAATACATCCAGAGCAGTTAAAGGGTTAATACAGTAGTCAACCACAGAACAGTAATAACACTAAAAGCTAATGTCGCCAGTATGCATATCAAGAAAATCATTAACATTGTAAACATCTTGTTCAACTTAGAAAAATGTTACTGGTATACACCAAGCAAAGAGTGGTAATTGACTTAAGATTCAAAGTCAATTCAGTTAATGAAAATTTCTAGTCCTTGCTAACTTCCTGCTTGGTATGTCCACATATTCAAAAATGGTTCAAATGGCTCTAAGCACTATGGGACTTAACATCTGAGGTCATCAGTCCCCTAGACGTAGAACTACTTAAACCTAGCTAACCTGAGGACATCACACACATCCATGCCCGAGGCAGGATTCGAACCTGCGACCGTAGCAGCAGCGCGGTTCCGGACTGAAGCACCTAGAACCGCTCGGTCACTCTACATATTCCTTAACTCTTAATATTATGAGATGAATGTCTCCCCCACATTTCATGACTGGATGAATAATGATAATATACGAGAGCAGGCTGAAAAGTGATGCCTCTGAATTTTTTATGTGAAAACTTTTAAATCTAGTGAAATAAAACAAACTGCATTAACATTCTACCTCTTTATCCTTCATGTCTACAATATAGTCATCCTGGCGCAAACATTCTCCCAAACGAAAGGCCAGTTTGTTGATACCATCACTGTAGAATGTTTGACTTCGTTGACAGAGCCGCAATCTCACCTCTGCTTGTGCTTCACCATTATCAAAGTGAAGTCCTCAAAGGTGTTTCTAAGTTTTAGAAACAAATGAAAATTGTATGGGGCATAACATTTGTTTTATTTAAAAACTAAGTGTTTTAACATAACAAATTTCGAGGCATTACTATTCAGCACACCCTCACAGAACTTTTTGTCATGGAGGAAGTTTATCAACACATGCCAGAGTTTCATTTATTTTTTATTTACATGAAGTTCCGTAGGACCAAATTGCGGAGCAAATCTCCAAGGTCCTTACTGTGATTTGGTGTTAGTTTATTATCTACAAGCCATGAACTTGTCATGAACTGCACTATTTGAAATTGAGCCAATGTTGCACACAACATCCTTTACTACAAAGCAAGAGTCATCAGCAAACAGAAATATTTTAGAGTTACCCATAGTACTAGAGGGCATATCATTTATATAAATAAGGAACAGGAGTGGTCCCAACACTGATTCTTGGGGTGCCCCTCATTTGACTGTACCCCACTCAGACCCATTCTCAATACTGTGAATAATGACCTTTTGCTGTCTGTTGCTAAAGCAACAGGTGAACCAATTATGAGCTACTCTCTGTATTCCGTAATGATCCAACTTCTGGAGCAACATTTTGTGATCAATGTAATCAAATGCCATAGTTAAATAAAAAAAATATGCCTTGTGTTCGAAACCTTCTGTTTAACCCATCCAGTACCTCACAGAGAAAAGAGAATACAGCATTTTCAGTTATTAAACAACATCTAAAACTATACATGTGATAGCCAATTGTGGTTTCTGTCAAGGTAGTTAACAACAATGTAACATACCTTATAGTATTTGATGCAAGCATCATTTGGATTACTTAATGCTTTACACTTCACAATCACATGTTATAATGGGTTGGGAATGAAAGAGAAGCAGTAGTTGCGAAAGGAGTGAGAAGTGATGGAGCCTATCCCCCATGTTATGCAATCTGTATGTGGAGCAAGCTGTGAAGTAAATCAAGGAGAAATTCGGAATTGGAATTGAAGTTCAAGATCAAGAAAGATAAACTTTTAAGTTTGCCAATGACATTGTAATTCAAACGGCAGAAGCAAAGGACTTGGAAGAGAAGTTGAATGTAATGGAGCGTCTTGCAAAGTGGTTATAACATGAACATCAATAAATGTAAAGCAAGGGTAATGGGATGTACTTTAGTTAAGTCAAATAAAGCTAAGGAAATTGTATTAGGAAGAGAGATTATAAAAACTGTCTAAGAGTTCCTCAAAATAACTGATGATGACTGAAGTAGAGCGGATATAAAACACAGACTGTCAATAGTAATAAAAGCATTTCTGAGAAAGAGAGAATTGTTAACATTGAAAACAAGTAAGTGTTAGGATGTCGTACCTGAAGACATTTGTCTCAAGTTTAACACTATATGGAAGTGATATGTGGATGATAAACAGTTCTGAAAAGAAGAAGCTTTTGAAGTTTAGTACTACAGGAGAAAAGTAAAGATTAGATGGATAATTTGGACAACTAATGGAGAAGTAGTGAATCAAATTGGGCAAAAAAGAAATTGGCTGCAGCAAGCAATGTAAAGTTTATGCAGAGATGATGAAACTTGCACTTGATGAACAGCATCAAACCAATCTTCAGACAGAATCACAACAACAATAGCAACTACTGCTACTACATTTTACTATTTGTTACTAAATTCCCAATTATCTTAAATTATACATTCTTGGGAATTTTGACATTGCAGAACCAGGTATTTAAACTTGCTGATGCTTTCTTGAAAAGGACTGAAGACATTCACTAGTAAATTATGCTAATCCTTTACTTTTTTTACCAACAAGTTAGATTTTCTCCCCCATTGTTGCTCCACAATTTGTACACTTTATCATATTTCTACTATTCTTTTTCATTATGCCTGTGTGACTTAACATCACCTCAGTGCAATTATTGTTATATCATGGGCTGCACAAAAAATACATTTGTTTATAGCTCTGAATGCCAGGGCATGAATTTGTTAATGTTTATATGAGCTTTTGTATTAAAATATAAAGGCAGTTCACTAGGTACACCTGTAAGTATTGGAAAAATTAAATTATTTATTAGGCCCGTTTCATCAGTCCCTCTCCCTCCCCTCTATTTGTTTTGTGAATTTCAACCCTGATCCCATGAGCTAAAGCATGCCTATTTCTCCTGCAGACTTCATGGGTTATAATTCATTACTTCTATGACATCAATCCACATAACTTTTGACAACCCCTTCTCTTGTGCCTTTCATCTTCCCCAGCTTTAAGGTCCTTCTCATGATGTGCCCGAAGTAAATCAGTTTTTGTTTCAGTAACAGATTTTCCAAGCTGCAGTCTGGTTTTATTTGTTGTAATAATGACTTGTTTGTTCTGTTTGTGGTGCATGGAACTCTAAGGAATGTCTTCCAACACCAAAGTTCAAAGGTGTCTTTCCTATGCCGTTCAGCCTTTCATATAGGTCTCACATATGAACATCGCAACAGAAAGACTGTAGCCTTTACTAAATGGGTCTTTGTTGTTTAAGCTATATCGCTAGTCCTCAAAACTGTGACAAGATTTGACACTGCCTTTCTGCCAAATAAAAGGCATCTCTTGATTTCAAGGCTGCAGTCATCCTCAGCAGAAATCTGGACCCTCCAAATACCTTCGCGTCATGAGTATTCAATATCTGTTTACATGGATAACAGTAAAAGTAGAAGGAAAAAAGTTTTATTGCAGAGTGGGTGTATTGGTCAAAAGTTGAGCCTCTGATGAAGCAATCATCAACATGGGAATCACAGCATGATCCCTTTGGTTGTCTTCTGCAGCACAGCAGTATGTTGACAATATTCAATGCCCTGTTTTGTTGCCCTTCATTGCAAGCCATCCTGGGCTTACATTTTAGCATGTTAATGCTCACCCACACATGTCAAGAGTTTATATTGCTTATCATCAAGCTTGCCAAATCATTTGTTTGCCTGTACATGTACATCACATCCACTAATTTCTGTCCCACTTGAATAATGCCTTCATGGTGCATCTTTTCTTTTTGTCTTAGAGTTTATTTTGGCAACCTCCCCTCCCCTATTGCCCGCTCCACTGTCACAGTATCCTCATCTCACTGCTTTGCCCCATGAATCATATCATGGTGACTTATACCGTGCATCAAACTACCAGTTACTGTGCAGTCTCCACATACTTCATTAGTAACAGTCATCTGTGAGCACTTGATTTTACATACCATTATATACCAGTTGCCTTTATACTAGCATTATTGTCACTAAGCAGTCATATGAATGGATGGACTTGTAGTGGTAACAAACTAAAACCCAATAACAATGACACTGGAGCTTCTGTCACCATGTGAGCTGCTTGTGTGCATACATGCAGAGACAAATGTATTTGTGTGTTTATATATTTATTTTTAAATATGAACCACTGAACTAGCTTGAGGAGTTCATTTTTCTTCAATGTATAATCATTTCCAGTGTGAGATCCAAATTGTCAAAAATTTCATTCATGCAAACTGCACCATTGTCCAATAAGTAAACTATTATAAACAGGAATGCTGCTAATAAGATATTAGTTTTGATGAAAAACTGGAGAAAAATAAATACTAACAAAGTTATCAAAGTCTGAGACTAATTTATTTTAGCAGGAACTACACAAGTTAGCCACGTAATGAAGTTGATGTGATAAAGGGAAACAAGAAAAACATAGAATTCTAGTTCACTACTAATGAGAGTTTTGACTTGATTCTGTGCCAAAAAAAAATCTATGAAAAACAGGACTGATTTCGAGGATAGTCCCTAAAATCTGTGAGCAATGGCTGGAAATGTACTACTTACTTCAAACATTTTGCAAATTTCTCCCCACAGGTCATATAAGATGGCTGATTGGTCACCCTGTTTCTGAAAATAAACACACAAAAAATTACACAACATGTAAAACAGAAGGTTCAACATATATACTAAGTGAAAACAATCACATACAGAGCTAAGATTAAGGCTTGACTTAACACCAATAATGAGGCCAATTAGACATGAGCAGAAGCTCAGATTGCACAAGAATAAGGATGGTAACAGGCTCGTGTAGAACAGAAACTGTACTTACAATGCAGTATCCAATACCATGTCGCAAGTATAGAAATAATTTACAACTGTTGTTCGTATTTTGTCACTTGTTATTCGGAGTTGTATGAGAGTGTAAATGGTGTTAAACATAAAGAGTGTATTATTTGTATTATTCATTATAATTATTTTATTTAGAATTGCTTTTTGAATCAGTTTAAAGATATCTAGTCTACACCTACCCGATAAAGTACTAGAAGAAGCAGTTATACTAAATTATTTAGCCATTCTATGACATCACATAAAAATGTTAATAATTAAAATTTAATTCAGAGTTATTTGGAAATACTTTTTCAACAAACCTTTTATGTGTATTTTTGTATACAAACACTCTGACTAAAAGTGCACTTGTTTCAATTATATTTGTGTATGTTGTAAAGCAGGGGTGACCAACCCCTTAGCTTACCTACACCACAGTGATAGAAGATAGTGTAGTATTTTTTGGCCCCACATAATACACTAACACTAAAAATCATCCCTCATTAAAAGGAAAAGGGGGTGGGGGGGTGGGGGGGGGGGAGATGGACACAGTCAGAGTCATAAAGTTAACACATTTCAGTAATTTAGAATTTACGAGTCTTTATTTAAAAAAAGACAAATGGAATTAATTCAACATTTTATACATGAGATTTTGTTGTTTTGTGTACAATAAGTAATTACAACTCATACAATTAATGTGACATTTGACATTGAACTTGGTAAAAGAGTGTGTCAGTATCAGGGTCAATTGAAATGGTTGCGATTCTCCTCAACCTGTTTGGCCCAATCAAGGATGCACTCCACAGGAAGCAGTACACAAATGATGGGGAGATTATTGATGCAGCACCGTTTTGGCTGTGACATCAACCAGTAGAGTGATACAATGCAGGTATATACATGCCCTCCCAGTAAGGTGGTATAAGGCCACTGATTTGGGTATGGTGTACTGGAGCGTTGCAGTACTTATTTAATGCCCCTCACATTTGCTAATGTCAAATAATGCTTTTTATTATTTAGAACTATTGTACAGTACACTAAGGTGATAAAACTAATGGGATACCTCCTAATATCTTGTCTGACCTCCTTTTGACAGGCAAAGTGCAGAAGCACAACGTGGCACGGTCTCAACAAGTTATTGGAAATTCCCTATGCAGATATTGAGCCATGCTGCCTCTCTAGCTATCTATAATTGCAAAAGTGTGCCAGTGCAGGATTCTGTCCATGAAATGATCTCTTGAGTATGACCCATAAATGTTTGATGGGATACGTATCGAGTGACCTGGTTGGTGTAATATTTCACTCTATTGTCCAGATTTACACAATTGTTTGGGAACATGAAGTCCATGAATTGCTGCAAGAGTCTCCAAGTAGCCAAACATAACCATTTCCAGTCAACGATCAATTCAGTTGGACCAGATGACCCAGTCCATTCCATGTAAACGCAACCCACAACATTATGGAGCCACCACCAGCTTACACAGAGCCTTGTCGACAACTTGGGGCCATACATCACACTAACCGTACCATCAGCTCTGAGCAACTGAAATTAGGACTCATCTGACCACGTCACAGTTTTCCAGTTGTCTAGGGTCTAACTGATATGGTCACAAGCCCAGAGGAGGCACTGCAGTTGATGTCATGCTGTTAGCAAAAGGCTGCTGTCATAGCTCATTGACACCAGATTTCGTTGCACTGCCCTAATGGATACATTGCACAGTGGTTTCATGCAGTTTTTCTTGTCTGTTAGCACTGACATTTCAATGCAAATGCCGCTGCTCTCTGTCATTAAGTGAAGGCTGTCAGCCACTGTGTTGTCTGTAGTGAGAGGCAATGCCTGAAATCTGGTATTCTTGGCACACTCTTGACACTGTGGATCTCTGAATATTGAATTCTGTAACAGTATTTGAAATACAATGTACCATGCAACTAGCTCCAACAACCACTCTGCGTTCAGTCTGCTAATTCCCATAGTGCGGCCATAATAATTTCAGAAATATTTTCACAGGACTCACCTGAGTACAAATGACAGCTCTGCCAATGCACCACCCTTGTGTAAGTGATACTACAACCCTCTCTACAGGGTGTTACAAAAAGGTACAGCCAAACTTTCAGGAAACATTCCTCACACACAAAGAAAGAAAATATGTTATGTGGACATGTGTCCGGAAACGCTTAATTTCCATGTTAGAGCTCATTTTGTTACTTCTCTTCAAATCACATTAATCATAGAATCGAAACACACAGCAACAGAACATACAAGCGTGAAGTCAAACACTTTGTTACAGGAAATGTTCAAAATGTCCTCCGTTAGCGAGGATACATGCATCCACCCTCCGTCGCAAGGAATCCCTGATGTGCTGATGCAGTCCTGGAGAATGGCGTATTGTATCACAGCCCTCCACAATACGAGCACAAAAAGTCTCTACATTTGGTTCCGGGGTTGTGTAGACAAGAGCTTTCAAATGCCCCTATAAATGAAAGTCAAGAGGGTTGAGGTCAGGAGAGCGCGGAGGCCATGGAATTGGTCTGCCTCTACCAATCCATCGGTCACCGAATCTGTTGTTGAGAAGTGTACGAACACTTCGACTGAAATGTGCAGGAGCTCCATCGTGCATGAACCACGTGTTGTGTCGTACTTGTAAAGGCACATGTTCTAGCAGCACAGGTAGAGTATCCTGTATGAAATCATGATAACGTGCTCCATTGAGCGTAGATGGAAGAACATGGGACCCAATCAAGACATCACCAACAATGCCTGCTCAAACGTTCACAGAAAATCTGTGTTGATGACGTGATTGCACAACTGAGTGCGGATTCTCGTCAGCCCACACATGTTGATTGTGAAAATTTACAATTTGATCACGTTGGAATGAAGCCTCATCTGTAAAGAGAACATTTGCACTGAAATGAGGATTGACACATTGTTGGATGAACCATTCACAGAAGTGTACCCGTGGAGGCCAATCAGCTGCTGATAGTGCCTGCACACGCTGTACATGGTACGGAAACAACTGGTTCTCCTGTAGCACTCTCCATACAGTGGTGTGGTCAACGTTACCTTGTACAGCAGCAACTTCTCTGACACTGACATTAGGGTTATCGTCAACTGCACGAAGAATTGCCACGTCATTCTAGGTCTTCCGCAGTCGCAAGTCATAGGCTGGAATGTTCCGTGCTCCCTAAGACGCCGATCAATTGCTTCGAACATCTTCCTGTCGGGACACTTTCGTTCTGGAAATCTGTCTCAATACAAACGTACCACGCCACAGCTATTGCCCTGTGCTAATCCATACATCAAATGGGCATCTGCCAACTCCGCATTTGTAAACATTGCACTGACTGCAAAACCACGTTCGTGATGAACACTAACCTGTTGATGCTACGTACTGATGTGCTTGATGCTAGTACTGTAGAGCAATGAATCACATGTCAACACAAGCACCGAAGTCAACATTAACTTCCTTCAATTGGGCCAACTGGCGGTGAATCGAGGAAGTACAGTACATACTGTTGAAACTAAAATGAGCTCTAACATGGAAATTAAGCGTTTCCGGACACATGTCCACATAACATCTTTTCTTTATTTGTGTGTGAGGAATGTTTCCTGAAAGTTTGGCCATACCTTTTTGTAACACCCTGTATATGTGCTTATTGCTATCCCATGACTTGTCACCTCAGTGTAATGCTAGAATGAAAATCAGCCCTTTCCCTTCACAGGGCCATCCTGGCATTTGCTTTAGAGAAACGATGGAAAATCTAAATCTGGATGATCAATTGGCACGTCTGAAACGTGCTTCTCTTGAATGAGAATTCAGTGTCTTAATGAGCTGGAAGACAGAGTGCGTGTCTCTGTGTGTCCTAACAGGGCTTGGAAGGCCCAACAGTACCAACTAACTACTGTGTCTTTCTCGGCTGATAGTGATAAGTGTCACTGGATGTGGATATGGGAGGGCAGGTTTTCAACATATCGCTCTCCTGGCTGTTACCAGTTTTCGTGACCAGAGACACTACATCCCAGTGAAGTAGCTCCTCAATTGACCTCACAAGGGCTGAGTGCACCCTGCTTACCAACAGCGTTCAACAGACCAGACAATCATCCATCAAACTGCAAGGCAAGCACAACAACGCTTAACTTCAGTGATCTGATGGGAACCCATATTATCAGGGTGGCAAGGACTTTGGCAGTGTGACGCCACATCTTGCTTTGATAATGGCTTCAAAGTGGTGAGAAAAGAATGGTCAAGTTTCTTTCACAGTGCTAATCCAGGTAGCCATAGTCATCTAGTGGGTAGACTCCTGTGCTGGATGTCCCAGCTTCAATCCAGGATGGGGGTGGACATTTTTCCTTGTTCCAACCTCTCCATAATGGCACTAAGTCCATTCGGCATGCTATCAAAATGTCTACCAGGGATCTTTCCCAGGAATAAAAGGCAGATGTGGCAAGAGACTTAATCCCAATGTGGATGGAAGGGCTGCACCCTGCCTACAGTCAGGCCAATAGTACAGTCAGAGGCTTGAACCACAAACTTTGTCCTTATTTTATGCCCTATCACACCAATACACAAGGAAGGAAATAGGAGTAATCTGCTACATGAGACTCGTATCACTATTATCTATTTGCAGCAAAATTTTGGAACATATACCATGTCTGAACATTATTAATTACCTCAAAGAAAACAATTTATTGAAAAATGGTTAGCACAGATTCAGAAAATATTGTTCTTGTGAAACACAACTAGGTCTTAATTCTTTCAAGGTAATAAGTGCTATCAACAAGCGATGTCAAATTGATTCCATATTTTTAGATTTCCAGGAGGCTTTTGACACTGTTCTTCACAAGCAACTTCTAATTAAATTACATGCCTATGTAGCATCATCTCAGTTGTGTGACTGGATTCAAGATTTCCTGTCAGAAAGATCACAGTTTGTAGTAACTGACAAAGTCATTGAGTAAAACAGAAGTAATATCTGGCATTATCCAAGAAAGTGTTACAGGTCCTCTGCTGTTCCTGATCCACACAAATGACATAGGAGACAATTTCAGCAGACCTCTTAGATTATTTGCAAATGCTGCTGTAATTTACCATCTTGTAAACTCACTCAGATGATCAAAACTAAATGCAAAGTGATTTATACAAGACACCTGTATGGTGTGGACAGAGGGAATTGACTCTAAATAATGAAAAGTGTGAGGTCATCCACATGAAATCTGCTAAACTCTGGCTGCATGATAAATCCCACAAAGCTAAAGGCTGTAAATTCAACAAAATACTTGGGGATTACAATTAAAAATAACTTAAATTTGAACAATTGCATATATAATGATGCGAGGAAAGCAAACCAAAGACTGGGCAGAACACTTAGAAAGTACACAAGGTCTTCTAAAGAGACTGCTTACACCGCACTTGTCTGCTCTCTTCTGGATTATATCTGTGTGGTGTGGGATCCACGTCAGATGGGGCTGACAAAGGACATCAAAAAAAGGGTAGATCATTTCTATTATTGCAAAATATGGGAGAGAGTGCTACAGACAATACATGAATTGGGGTGGCAGTCATTAAAACAAAGACGTTTCCATGTGGCAGGATCTTTGTGTGAAATTTGAATCACAAACTTTCTCCTCCAATTCCAAAAATATTCTATTGAGGCCCACATACATAGGCAGAAATGATCATCATGATAACATAAGAGAAATCAAAGCTCATACAGATAGATTTAGGTGCTCATTTATTTCCATGTGCCGTTTGAGAGTGGAAGGGTAGAGAAATTCCTTCAAGGTGGTTCGATGAACCCTCTGCCACACACTTCGTTGTGAGTTTCAGAGTAATCATGAGTTATAGTTTCAGATCAAACTGAAGCCACCTACTGATGAATACATCCCATAGAGCCACCAAATTGCAGTGATGTTGACTGCTGTGTTTCACCTGCTGTTACCAAATTGTCCCAGACATTTTATGCTGAATTAAGATATGGGTAATTTAGTGAGCTAGCTGCCCAAATCCTATAAATATGGCTGCTGTCACCTTGGAAGACATGAGTGTCCACTGCTTCTCTTCATGCAGATATGGAAGGAAGGGCCAGATTTGGTCACAAAGAATGTTGAAAAAAGCGTCCTGGTTCATATTCACATTAACCTGAATGAGCAAATGGAAGCCATTGTTTGTACATTTGTTGATCATAGATTTGACCAGTGTGTGAATGTTACAGAAATGCTCTGTGAATTCAAATGGGAATCCATGTGGATGAAAGGATATTAGTTTTTTGGAAAACATTAATTAGAAATTAATCATATGAAATTATATTTTCCAGAGACATATTAAGCCCCAACTTCACCTATGATAATGAACACAGTTCAGATCAATCAATTAAAATTTGTACTATGGCCAGGATTTGAACCCAGGTCTCCTGCTCACCAGCCAAATGCCCTAACCACTAGACCACCCTTGCATGGCAGCTAAAACAGCTGCACAAATTGCCCAAGTATGTCCCCCACCCCCTCACCCCAATACAAAATCCAATTCAGGCATCAGCCCATCTTGATATCAAGACTTAATATGTCTCTGAAATAATTATATATATTGATATATAATAATAATTTTATATACTGAGTTGCAGATAGGAACAACAGAAAGACTCTCACAATTAAAGCTATCAGCCATTGGCCTTTGTCATCAATACACACACACACACACACACACACACACACACACACACACACACACACACACACACACACACACACACACACACACACACACACACACACACGACTGCAGTCTCAGACAACTGAGCAACTTTCCTTCTCATAATATTGTTTCACTTCATCCTGGATTTTCCATTGTTTAATTGCATGTATTAATATATGTGACCCACAACTGAGGTACAGCCAGAATTATCTCCATTTTGCTCTCTGCTGTGGTACTATTCCAATGTTGGAGAGCCTCTGTAATACTGATAAAAGTTAAGAAGAGCAACATCAAGGTGGGCTGAGGTTTGAATTGTAGTTTGTAGTAGAGGAAAGGTGTACTAAGGTAATCCATGCAGCTGTATTAGCTGCAGTGACTGGGTGGCGCAGTCGTTTAGTGCACCTGCCTGCCAGGCAGCACACCCAAGCTCAAATCCCGACCTTGGTACACATTTTAATTCATTGCTTTGGCCTGTATTCACTATCATACTAATGAGAAAGTTACAAGGGCTAGAATTTGTGACAGACTGCAGAATGACCTTACTGACACCAACATACATTTTGCGTAAGGACTGTGGAGACAAGACAAGAAAAATCAGGACTCATGCAGAAGCATATAGACCATCATTTTTCACTTGCTTCATTTCGAAGTGTAACAGGAAATGGAGCAACAAGTAGTGGTACTAGGTACCCTCTGCCATACACCTTATGTCATCTTGCAGAGAATGTATGTAGATTTAAGAGTAGATGTAGACCCTAGTGCACTGATACACATCTCACTGATTCATTGCCTTTAATCTTAGTTTTTGAAATCTTTCAATATTCTTTCCTTTAAAGTTTGTCTCAAGTTCCTTGCATAATTTTTGACAGTCACCATAGAGTTCACCCACTTTTTATGTCCAAATTTGTGTCCTAACAAAGCAGTGTCCATTCTACAGATTCTTCTCTAGTCATTTATACAGATTTTGAATAGCAATGGAAACCTAATGTTTTTCTGCCCAATTTCATGGTCTATGTAAGTGTCTAGCACTACCAACTTTCCAGTGTCTAAAATTATTCTGGTGTTTTTATACAAACTCTGAAACATGGCTGTTTTGTGGTTGTGGTCTTCAGTCCTGAGACTGGTTTGATGCAGCTCTCCATGCTACTCTATCCTGTGCAAGCTTCATCTCTCAGTACCTACTGCAACCTACATCCTTCTGAATCTGCTTAGTGTATTCATCTCTTGGTCTCCCTCTACGATTTTTACCCTACACGCTGCCCTCCAATACTAAATTGGTGATACCTTGATGCCTCAGAACATGTCCTACCAACCGATCCCTTCTTCTAGTCAAGTTGTACCACAAATTCCTCTTCTCCCCAATTCTATTCAATACCTCCTCATTAGTTACGTGATCTACCCATCTATCTTCAGCATTCTTCTGTAGCACCACATTTTGAAAGCTTCTATTCTCTTCTTGTCCAAACTATTTATCATCCATGTCTCACTTCCATACATGGCTACACTCCAACAAATACTTTCAGAAACGACTTCCTGACACTTAAATCTATACTCGATGTTAACAAATTTCTCTTCTTCAGAAACGCTTTCCTTGCCATTGCCATTCTACATTTTATATTCTCTAAGTTTTTTATTTTTTCTCCATGGATTTTAATACCTACTCTGAATTTTTCTTTTGTTTCCTTCACTGCTTGCTAAACATGGTTACTATTTACATTTATCATTAGCTCTCTGTAGCCGACTAGCCAACTGTAAATTGCTAATTACAGTTTATATTATAGCCTGATAAAAATTAAGTCTGAAGAATGAGAAAATGAGCAAGCAATCATATTTATCTAGTGTGCTTTTAAAGTATGAAGTTATCACTTTCTGAACATCACTTGGATGTAATCTGATTTTAGTGCTCCTGTAATTTACATTCCTCTATCATAGTTATGCCTCAAGAAGGAAAGATGGCATTCAGGAAAGAATTCACCCCACTGCAACCGCAGTGGTCCACAACACCATGACGTAGTCCACTTTACCCCTCCGCCGCCCCACACCGAACCACTCTTTCAGGGTTATTGTGCAGTTTCTCATATGTGTAGGTCCTCTGATCATGTCTCACTGCACTGAATACTTGCCTTTTTGAAGAGATGATGATGATGTTGATGATTATTGGTTTAGGGGGCACTCAACTGCGCAGTCATCAGTGCCCAATTTTTACACAGTCTAATTTTTTTACACAGTCCAATCTACTCACTGTCATGTATGAGATGCTGCTGCTGCTGATGATGATGATGATGACAACGACAACACAGACAACCAGCCCCTGACAGAGAAAATCCCCAACCTGGCTGGGAATCGAACCCGAGACCCCGTGATCCGGAGGCAGCAACGCTAGGCACTAGGCCACGAGCTGCAGGCTTTTTTCTGAAGAGTAATTTTGTGCTTAGTAGGATGAAAAGTCTAACATTTGTAATCTTTCTTTAATAGCCTCCTTTTACCCTTAATTTGCATCATCAATAAAACTACTACCCCCACTTCCTCTACATTAGTTTAACTGCCATTCTATTAATTTGAACAATCATGAGAATTAGTGTCTAGCTCCATCAGGTGTATTCAGTGAAAATTATGCTGCTCTTTAATTCAAACATGAATCCAGCTTGCAGTTAATATAATGCTGGTGTGTTGTTGACAGAGAGACAACAGCGCTAAAGAATTTTTTAATTGTGTGAATTGCATATTATTGAGTGTAACTGGTACTTACTCCATTTAATGTGACAGTTGGGATGAAAGATACAGGTGGATCCAGAGCTTTGGTTGCTTCTCCATATGCTCGCAGGAGCTCAGTGCCTTTGGTTCCTCTCGAACACCATAAAATTGGATTCCAGTCGATGCCCAACTGTTTTGCACACTAAGAAAGAAGCAAATATAGTAAGTAGACAATCAGAGAATCATTTGAATTATATGCATTGGCTGATGGGAAAACTTTAGTTCTGGTAAAGAATGAGATGTGTTTGTAAAGCTTATAGGAAGAAATTGAATATTCACTTTACAGCTTTTTCCTGGTAAAATACAAACATACAACATGAAAAGATTTTAGTTTCCTCATAGGGACCAGTTGTGTCAAACTTGGACCTTTCACAGCACTTACAATTTTTGCTCATAAAAAGGAATGATGAAATGTTAACATTGTGTTATTTATGAACTGCTGCAGTGCTTTCACACCTTTTGCCCAAGTAAAAACAAGTCAGTTACACAGTAAAAGGACACAAAAGTATCTGTAATGTTACATATTTGTTTCCATATTGACTTCGAACTGGTTATTACATACTTAAATAATCTTACCTTTTGGCTGACTAATTCAGGATAATCGTAGTCACTCATTAAACAACCTATGTACTTGAGCTGAATATCTATTTCCTGCAGAACATCAATAGCACAAGCATGTATTTTATTGCCCTCACACTCGGATGGTCCATGTTGGCAAACAAATTCATACCCTGTTGGTGTTCGTATTGTCTGTGGAGAATAAAAATTATTGATAATAATGAAACAACTCATTTCTTTCACTCAAAACATGAATCAAAATTAATACTACAGACATGGTAAGAGGTTTTATGAATCTCATCATTGTGTCATTACTTGGTACATAAATATAATGTGGGCGTAATAAATCATATTGTATTAATGCTAACACTCACAATTACATCAAATATAAATAAATAAGAGATATAAATGGAAACTGTTTATTGAGTAAGCAGTAAAGGAAACAAAAGAAAAATTCGGAGTAGGAATTAAAATCCATGGAGGAGAAATAAAAATTTTGAGGTTCGCCGATGACATTGTAATTCTGTCAGAGACAGCAAAGGACCTGGAAGAGCAGCTGAACAGAATGGACAGTGTCTTAAAAGGAGGACATAAGATGAACATCAACAAAAGCAAAATGAGGATAATGGACTGTAGTTGAATTAAATTGGGTGATGCTGGGGGAATTAGATTAGGAAATGAGACACTTAAAGTAGTAAAGGAGTTTTGCTATTTGGGGAGCAAAATAACTGATGATGGTCGAAGTAGAGAGGATATAAAATGTAGACTGGCAATGGCAAGGAAAGCGTTTCTGAAGAAGAGAAATTTGTTAACATATAGTATAGATGTAAGTGTCAGGAAGTCGTTTCTGAAAGTATTTGTATGGAGTGTAGCCATGTATGGAAGTGAAACGTAGACGATCAATAGTTTAGACAAGAAGAGAATAGAAGCTTTCGAAATGTGGTGCTACAGAATTATACTGAAGATTAGATGGGTAGATCACATAACTAATGAGGAGGTATTGAATAGAATTGGAGAGAAGAGAAATTTGTGGCGCATCTTGACTAGAAGAAGGGATCAGTTGGTAGGGCATATTCTGAGGCATCAAGGGATCACCAATTTAGTATTGGAGGGCAGTGTGGAGGGTAAAAATCGTAGAGGGAGACCAAGAGATGAATACACTAAGCAGATTCAGAAGGATGTAGGTTGCAGTAAGTACTGAGAGATGAAGAAGGTTGCACAGGACAGAGTAGCATGGAGAGCTGCGTCAGACCAGTCTCTGGACTGAAGACCACAACAACAACAAATGGAAACCTCAATAAGTTTGATGTGCAACACAGCTGTGTTTTATATGTGGCAAAGTGTTTTCACTCCATCTTATACCACCACATGCAAATAATTAGGAAGCTACCTAAAGTTAAAGTATTCATTGTATATACAGGAAAGTAATCATGAACACTGCTTAAATTTTACCTCAAGGAAATAGGACCTAATTAATTTATACTTATAAATGCTTATGAATTGCTGAGAGCTGTAAGTTTAACTAATAGTTTCATAACCTGTATGAAAGAACCCTGTTTAACAAATTTTTGAATAACTGGTGTAAATATGCTTAACTTAGAAAAATATATAGAACCAACAACCAAGGTGGAAGTGGTGTCCAAGTGGTGATGATGATGATGATGATTAGTGTTTTAGGGCGCACAACAGCGAGGTTATCAGCGCCCGTTCCCAAAAGTTCAATTCAGAGCTGAATTGTGAGAGAATTTGTCCAAGTGGAATCAGTTGTTGAGCTGTTAGATGACTGTGGTTGTGAGCTGAAAGTTTGATACATACAGTTTTGTTTCAATGAAAATAATCCAGTTTTGAAAATATAATTGGATGGATAAAAATCTACTTACTAAGTTTTGGCAGGAGAAAAAACATATAAAAGTTACAGAAATGTGTAAGCTTTTGGAGCCAGGGGCTCCTCCTCCTGGCAGAAGAGTGGAAAAGAAAGGAAGAGGGATGAAGGACACCGACTGACCTATCAGTCAATAGGTACTAATGATGGAGAAAACCCACCATGATTTAATAACAAATGTCAGATAATGCTGAGAAAATGGATATTGTTAAATTCTCAATTCAAAACAGAACACCAAAATGTTGACAGGCAAATGTTAATAGAAATTCTTGACTAAATGAAAAATTAATGCGTGAAGCATACAATAACTTCTATCATCATATTTATAAAATTTTAGTGAAAGTGCATGCCAACAATTATAGAAAAATCTGGTCCTATGTAAAAATAAACCAGGTGTCTCTTACACCCCCCCTCCAATCTCCCAATGTATTAGGCACACTTAACCCACACTTCATGCTTTCACGAAAGCAGATGTCATGCACAGAGGTAAAAATCGCGTGAATAATTTTTGTAATCCAGAGTGAAACCGTCTTAAATATTGACAACTTTAATAAATATCTTGACTGCATTTATTACAAACACTAATTAGAAGGACAGGAAACAGTATGATACAGAGATGTATCAAACAGTGTAACATGGCAGACAACACTGGCTAACTCACTCAGTACTGTCAACTAGGTAATCTTGGCTTTGCCCAAAAACAAAGGAGTACTAGACAAAGCCTTCTGACTTCTACCATTTCAGATCTAGGCAGCCAAATGGCCAACCTACAGTCAACACATGGCATATTCCTTGACACAACATGTTCTGTAAAACAAGTGGGAAAAGCCTCTGGGGATATGGAAGGAGTCAAGTCATACAGGGGGCCTGGGCTAGAGATATATAAAACTATTTGTTTATCTTTCAGTATGTATTATTGTTTATAACTTTATTGTCGAGCATTGTAAACATTTTTGTGTGCATTGGTACAGTTCAGTGAGGACACAGTTTGTAACTCAACAGATATTGAAACAGTACTCCACTTCTCACCAAGCATTCATACGCACGACAGGTGTTATGGTCCCCAATGCTATATATCTCCATTGTCTCAAATCTACCAGATCTCGAACCTTTGTTCTGTGAACAGTGTCCTCGATAAACCCCCATGCACTTAAACCCAGCAGCAGAGTCAGATGGCGCAGCAGAGTCAGATGGCAAGGCAATAGGGCCAACCCCCCTCCCCCCCCCCTCTGCCCCTCCGATCCAAAGCTCAGGATTCATCTCATGGAGAAATGGGGTAACATCCCCATAATAGTGGGGCACCATCCTACTCGTAAATGACATCAGGAGGCACATGTGGAACTGCATAGTTCACCAATGTGTCGAGACTTGTGTGCCCTGTCACTGTAGCCTCCATAAAACAAATGGACCTACCACTCCATGGTTATGCCAGCCCACCAAAGATTATCTTTTGGCATGTTCCTTTTTGTATCCAATAACTTCTCCTGTAGTCTTACTTCCAAATAGTCAACAGTTGTTTCAGTTAACTTTGCCACATGCGTAGAAGATAGATTCATCACTGAACAGCAGTGCATTGATGTAGTCATTTTTTTGTCTATATGCTGCAACATCACAACAGCAAAATCACATATTCGGTTACCCTCAGGCTTAAAGTGATGCAAAAATTAGAGTTTATAAGCACATAACTGGAGACATTTTTGCACACTGTCGTGCCCATCTAATAGGTGACTGCTAGTTCCCTGCTAGCTTGTCTAATGGATTTACATGGGTTTCTGGTGAATGCGTCACGCACACATTCTACAGTCTTCATTCAAGTGCATTTTAGGATGTTTTCCAGCATTTGGAATCCAACTTCCCGTTTCCTAAGAAGTTTGTTTTCCAGTGTTTGAAATCAAACCTCCTGTTTCTCAAAGAGTTCTGTCCGCACTGATAAATGGATTTATCTGTGGGGGGGATCCACGTTCCATTCTCTTCTTGCACACCGCTGAGCACATATTGCAGGTTTTTAGCTATGCAAACCGTAGCACACTCTGCATCTTTTGTTGTGGCATCCACATCTTTACTGTCAGGAGTATGTCTGCCTCTGCATAACAAACATTTGTGCACATGTGCATGTAAGTACTATACTATGCACTATGAATGAAATGGTGAGGACAATATTTTGGACAGTTTCTATCGATTGCACGTTTATCCAACAACATAAAATGTTGAGTTTTTTCATTACAAGCATTTTTTTTTGTTTACACCTCCAGCTTGAATACCCTATATGTTAACTGGCTGAAGCAACCACTGTAGTCAGCTTCTGTAAAGTGTAGTAATATTTATCCAAATCAACTCTTTCTGATAATAGTGAAGTGTGCTTCTATGAGGGTGTCCTGAAAAGTAATCCCTCCAAGTTTATTATTCTGTTTTCAATATCAGTTGAGATATTACATGTCATGCATATTATTTGGTTGACGTTCCCCTTCACTAAAGCAAGTTGCAAAGCTCTGCTGCTAAAGAATTGAACTGAATTGAATGAAATTTTATTGTTGTTTAGTTATTACAGCAATTGACAAAGTCAAGTTACATATACAGGGTTATTACAAATGATTGAAGCGATTTCACAGCTCTACAATAACTTTATTATTTGAGATATTTTCACAATGCTTTGCACACACATACAAAAACTCAAAAAGATTTTTAGGCATTCACAAATATTCGATATGTGCCCCTTTAGTGATTCGGCAGACATCAAGCCGATAATCAAGTTCCTCCCACACTCAGCGCAGCACGTCCCCATCAATGAGTTCGAAAGCATCGTTGATGCGAGCTCGCAGTTCTGGCACGTTTCTTGGTAGAGGAGGTTTAAACACTGAATCTTGCACATAACCCCACAGAAAGAAATCGCATGGGGTTAAGTCAGGAGAGCATGGAGGCCATGACATGAATTGCTGATCATGATCTCCACCACGACCGATCCATCGGTTTTCCAATCTCCTGTTTAAGAAATGCCGAACATTATGATGGAAGTGCGGTGGAGCACCATCCTGTCGGCCTCCAGTTGTGGCATGAGCTAATTTTCCAGCATGTCCAGATACACGTGTCCTATAACGTTTCTTTCGCAGAAGAAAAAGGGGCCGTAAACTTTAAACCATGAGATTGCACAAAACACGTTAACTTTTGGTGAATTGCGAAGTTGCTGCACAAATGCATGAGGATTCTCTACCGCCCAGATTCGCACATTGTGTCTGTTCACTTCACCATTAAGAAAAAATGTTGCTTTATCACTGAAAACAAGTTTCGCACTGAACGCATCCTCTTCCATGTGCTGTTGCAACCGCGCCGAAAATTCAAAATGTTTGACTTTGTCATCGGGTGTCAGGGCTTGTAGCAATTGTAACCAGTAAGGCTTCTGCTTTAGCCTTTTCCGTAAGATTTTCCAAACCGTCGGCTGTGGTACGTTTAGCTCTCTGCTTGCTTTATTCGTCGACTTCCACGGGCTACGCGTGAAACTTGTCCACACGTGTTCAACCGTTTCTTCGCTCACTGCAGGCCGACCCGTTGATTTCCCCTTACAGAGGCATCCAGAAGCTTTAAACTGCGCATACCATCGCGGAATGGAGTTAGCAGTTGGTGGATCTTTGTTGAACTTCACCCTGAAGTGTCGTTGCACTGTTATGACTGACTGATGTGAGTGCGTTTCAAGCAGACATACGCTTTCTCGGCTCCTGTCGCCATTTTGTCTCACTGCGCTCTCGAGCGCTCTGGCGGCAGAAACCTGAAGTGCGGCTTCAGCCGAACAAAACTTTATGAGTTTTTCTACGTATCTGTAGTGTGTCGTGACCATATGTCAATGAATGGAGCTACAGTGAATTTATGAAATCGCTTCAATCATTTGTAATAGCCCTGTATACAAGTTATACAGCATATATGCATGGGTTGAAGATTAATATGTCACTGTTGGTTTTCCATAAAATACTATATTTAAAATCAAATAATATGAAAACATTGCATCATAAATTAATCAGTTAAAGAAATTATGCTGTACTCTCCAAACCGATACCACTATGATATTTTACAGTCATAAAATTCCTGAAGTGAGTATCAATGATTTGCAGCTAACCAACTGAATAATTTGTCTTTAAGTAAATCAAATGGAGCTTCTACCCATTCTAGGGGCAGTTTGTTAAACATCTCCATACCCACCACTTCATAGCTGTTCAGTGACTTGGATAATCCGTAGTAAGGTATGTCAAGATGGCTACTATTTCTGGTTCCATGAGTGTGTACATCTCTTCTACATTGATATTCTTATAAGTACCAAAATGTCCTGAAGGTGTGAGCTATTGCCTCATATTAAGAGCCCATAAGATATAATGCTTTTGAAAAAAGCAAAGTAGGCCGATCTTACATAGGCCACAGGTACATGGTTTTTTAAATTCCTTGACAAATACACCACTCTAGACAGCCTTGCACTAATGTATTTAATATGTGGCTCCCAAGTCGTAAATATCTATAACAATACCTAAGAACTTAACACTATCCATGAAGTCTGATAATGGCAGATCTCTTAAACTACATACAATCTTTTGAGTTTCACTCTCACTAAGCAGGAACCCATTAGCTCGAAACCAGACTGATTCTTGTGATATTGTGTCATTTGCCACAGTTTGAAGCATATCCATGTCTGAGCTGATACTGAAAAATGTGTTATCATCTGCATAGAGGATGGAGTGAGTATTTATGTAAGATGGTAGATCGCTTGTCATTAGGATAAATGAGAGCTCTGAATTGTGCTGTGTAACATAACTATGTCAATGTGTGAGAAACAGCATACTGCAATCGAGTTTCTGACCACAGAAGACATGCCTTCCATTGAATGCACAGAAGAATGAAAGCTGTGTACGGTGAGGATTGTATCTAAATCAGTTACGTGCGACGTTGGGTTGGTTCAAATGGCTCTGAGCACTATGGGACTTAACATCTGAGGTCATCAGTCCCCTAGAACTCAGAACTACTTAAACCTAACTAACCTAAAGACATCACACACACCCATGCCCGAGGCAAGATTCAAACCTGTGACCGCAGCTGTCGCGCGGTTCCGGACTGAAGCACCTAGAACCGCTCAGCCACAGTGGCCAGCGACATTGGGTTGTTTGTGCTTGTAATGTAGGGAATGGTGGTGCTAACATCAGTGTGTCTGACAGAGCTCAGAATGTTTCCAAAACTCAAAGAATACCTATGAGGACTTCGCTTTGGTAGTGATGAAATGATGCAAACAAAGGTGAAGTTGTGGCTCTGTTAACAAAGTCAAATGTTATACAGTTTATACAGTGACAGTATCAGCAAACTGGTCGCTCATTGGGAGAAATGTGTTTGTCATTGGGATGACTAAGTTAAGAAATAAATGTTTAGACATGAAGAATAATGTAGTAGAATGATAATAAAGTATATTTTATGTACCTAACTTTATGAGTTTACACATAAAAAATTTGGAGGGATTACTTGCAAGCATGCCCTCTTAGATTACTGTAGTACTATATATTTACGAGGGGACCACCAGGCCTGTGAATCACAAATTTTGATGAGTCTTAGGTATGTTGGAGAGGGATCTATCCTGAGTACTTAGCTAGCTGCTTTTCAAGTGATGGCCCCCTATTTTCCAAAAAAATCAATGTGAAATTTTATGCATCTCTTCTATACCTGTAACATTGGTCATGTATTAAGTGTATGTAGCGCAGCAGCCAAGGATCATGGCTACCATCTTGATGGTACAGTTCGAACCCTACTGAATATTACTTTTTTTTTCTCAATTTCATTTTACAGAACTTCATTAAATGCTGCATCAAACCAGTCTCTGGACTGAAGACCACAACAACAACAACAACTATATGCCATTCAAAATTACTCGAAAATTGTCATTTTCACATAGTAATTTCATTAATAAATGCCAGTCTGTGGTTTGCTGCACTTTTTAACAGTCCATGAGGGAGAGATGAGAAAAAGAGGCAAGGTTATGTCTAGGAAATGCAGGAAGTGAATGTTATACAACTATTTGCTATATTTTAATTATTCACACACACACACACACACACACACACACACACACACGGGGGGGGGGGGGGGGGGTGTCTGTTTCAGAAGCCTTCTTGCTGGAAGCTTATGTGCTTACTAGCTTTTTGTTGTGCCTTTCTGCAATTTAACATCACCACTGTGTGGCAAGTGGCAATCAATCCTTTTCATAATATTGTTATTACAGTGAAAACAGCTATTTTGAATAATTTTGCATGACATATACTATTTAATGATATTCTGTACAACTTCTGGAAATTAACAACAACAACAACAACTTTTCACAGGTAGGAACAGCATGGTAACCGCAAAACTTGGACACTGTACTACACTTGCCTGCTTGAAACACAGAGTTGCAGGTGTAGGAGGTACGCATAAAACTTTGACATTGATTGCCTTGGGAACTAGGGGCCATTGCATGAAAAGCCGCTAGCCAGGCACTCAGGACAGCCCCTCTACAACATACCTAAGACTCCATCCCATCCATCATTAAAAGGTTTGATGGTCCCCATGTTAGCAAAAAACAGCTACTTTAAATACCCACTGCTCTTTCACTTACACTACTCAGCTGTTGCTTTTATCAAATACTTCAAACAAAGCATTTGTGACTGAGAAAGGTGGTGCAGTGGCTAGCACACTGGACTCTCATTCAGGAGGGCAGAGGGTTCAAATCCCTGTTTAACTATCTAGATTTATATTTGTATATTTGCAGTTGTTTCCCCTAAATTGATTACCGTATTTACTCGAATCTAAGCCGCACTTTTTTTCCGGTTTTTGTAATCCAAAAAACCGCCTGCGGCTTAGAATCGAGTGCAAAGTAAGCGGAAGTTCTGAAAAATGTTGGTAGGTGCCGCCACACCAACTTCTGCGGTCGAATATATGTAGCGCTACACAGGCATGCTTTGCAGGCACAAAGATAAATACTGCCGCCAAAACCTCTGCGTCAGTAAAAAAAATTAAAAAAAAAAAAAAAAGGTGGAAGACGAGCTTTTTTCTCCGCCCCGAGTTTCGACCACTTCATTTTCATACATTATCCAACAAAGTAAATACAAATTCCGTATTGTTCATCTTCGAATGTAGCAGCATTTCAATGTACTACGAAAATCCGACTGGCGAGATTGTTTGGGATCTTTGTCAATATGGCCAACTCTACGTTCTGAATTTTTTCCTACCTGTGAGAAAAGATGGTTGCTAATAGGAACTTTTATGAATTGTGAATCACACACATTATTATCTTCACCATAAGAATAATACGAATATAAACATTTTGCCATGAATTCTTTCGTGTTTGCTGCTATCTCATTTAAATCCTGTATGCCTAATAAACTACGAAACTAGAGTGAGACAACAGCAAACGCGGAAGAATATACATATCATGTCATGTTTATATTCGTATTATTCTTATGGCTAATAGTGATACAGTCAGAATTGAAGCACGGCAATTGACTAGATTTTTAAATCTAAGATGACTAATTTCTGTGCAGAATATTATGTACTAAAGTGGCGTCTGCAAATATTTTCAAACGGAGAAAAATTTTTGTTAAACTCTCATTCAGAACATCTATCATACGCAGCCTATTATTTGGTTCTTGTTGATCATTATCAAAGAAAGCAGTAGTGTAAGTAACAACAAATAGCAGTCTCTTGCCATTGTTTCGATAATGAGACGATTCCTCTCTCTCTCTCTCTCTCTCTCTCTCTCTCTCTATCTCTCTCTCTCTCTCTTTTTAGATTGTAAGCGGCGGTAGCGCGCACAAAAGCAAGTCGTGCCACGAGCGGCGACAGGGCGTAAACACTCATTATCAGAATGCGACAAACAATGCATGACACAGTACAGTAATGCATTTTCAGCTTAGAGTGACGTAAACACCTATAACAAAGAGAACGGCACTTATCAGATCAAAGAAAAATAAGCAATCAATTCAAACCAGACAAAGCATGTGAAAAAGGAAGGGTACCCGAATAAATACGGACGGAGCGCCTGACGCATAGCAATGGCTACCGGGTAAAGCTTAACTGCTAAGCTTACGATTCGAACCAAACTACTGTAGCTGTATCGTCATTTATTCGACCTAAATTGTCTCTCATATTACAATAAACCAACTGTGTTTCGATTTGGAGGTGTGGCCTAATACTTTTCCCTCCGTTTGAATTTCGAGTTTCAAACTTAAGGTGCGGCTTAGGTTCGGGAAAATTTTTTTCCTTGATTTCGAGTCTCATGTTTCAGGTGCGGCTTAGATTCGAGTGCGGCTTAGATTCGAGTAAATACGGTAAGGCAAACACTGGGATGGTTCCATTGAAAGGACATGCCCAGTTTTCTTGTCATCCTTGGCTAATATGGGCTTGTGCTCCATCCCTAATGACCTCTTTGTCAATGGGACATTAAATAGTAATCTTCCTTCTTTCCACAGAATACCGCAAGCTGTCTACATACTAGGAAAATGTAATATGAACATTAGTGTTAGCCGGCCGGAGTGGCCGAGCGGTTAAAGGCGCTATAGTCTGGAACCGCAAGACCGCTACGGTCGCAGGTTCGAATCCTGCCTCGGGCATGGCTGTGTGTGATGTCCTTAGGTTAGTTAGGTTTAAGTAGTTCTAAGTTCTAGGGGACTTATGACCACAGCAGTTGAGTCCCATAGTGCTCAGAGCCATTTGAGCCATTAGTGTTAATTAGAATTTACTCCATTCTGAATCCTAGATAAGAATAAATAGCCTGTATGGAAATTATTTTTGCCTCTATTATTGTGAGTGTGGGTTAGGGTTACCTAGTTACCTATTTTTACCAGGGACCAAGTGTGTTTGAGACCCTGCCCCAACCCCACTCAGTTTTGGAAATTTTTACAAAACCACCCGCTTTTATTACACAGTAAAACTATATTATTTATTTATCACTTCCACTTATTTTGAACTCTGGCTCTGGCAACAGTCACCCAGGAAATGTATCATATTTTTAGCATTTTTTTTAATATATTTTTATATGACATATCTGCTCTATAGGTGGTCTTTGCTGAACTCTGCTGAAAGTTAACAACACTGCATACCTTTATTCTTTTTTTTTTCTCCATATATGTGGAAATGTGGTAAACAAGATGTGGTGTCACCGCCAGACACCACACTTGCTAGATGGTAGCTTAAATCGGCCGCAGTCCATTAGTATATGACGGACCCGCGTGTCACCACTGAGTGATCGCAGACCGAGCGCCACCACACGGCAGGTCTCGAGAGACTTACTAGCACTCGCCCCAGTTGTACGGACGACATTGCTAGCGACTACACGTACGAAGCCTTTCTCTCAATTGCCGAGAGACAGTTAGAATAGCCTTCAGCTAAGTCCATGGCTACGACCTAGCAAGGCGCAGTTAACCATATCTGGAGAGAGTCTCACTTGTATTATCAAGAGCAATGTACAACAAGAAATTAAAGTTAAGTATACGAGAAGCTCCGTTCTTTTCTTTATAGCTTTCTTCACGTATCCTGTTTCAGACTTAACGCAAGACGGCGAGAGTTGACGCGTGCCCTTCCGGCTACTTCTCAGTGTGGCGTAGCTAGCTTGTTACGCCACAACACAAGAGAAGCTTCACTTTAACATTTTCAGTGGACTTAAATATTCTGGACCCTCGACCAAGTACTCTATTATAAGCTATACAATATATATTATACAAATCAGGATACAAAAATATAAATATAAGAACAAGTTCAAATAATAAACTTGTTTTCCTTTTCTGCACCAGGGTACAACAGATGTAGAAGCAAAATGCACACTGTGCAAATGAGTAATTTGTAAGTGAGAAGCAGTGCAAAAAAACTGTTTAATTTAAGAGGTGTTAACATTGTTATTGATGTCTGTGTTCTCTTTGATGTGGGTGGGTGGGGGGTAACTACAGTAATTGGTAGGATAATGCATTAAGACAACACCTCCATTTACTCAGAGAATTTGGAAATGGCATGATGACACACAACCTGTATGAGCTTAGAAACTCTCTGACAGACCAGGATCCTAGATACGACTCTGCTTTGACAAAATACGTGCTTTATGAACATACTACATGGCAAACTCTGCAACTTTTGTACAGAAAAGCGAAATGGTACCAATGCATCAATAGCAGTGTTGATTGCATTCAATTTTTGAAAGTGGCATTGTACTGTTTTGCCATACCTACACGTAATGCAGCTGTATACAGAATATTTTTGCTGCTAAATGTTCAGTGGATGGATGAAAGCAATAAGCTCACTTTTGAAAATTTAAATCTGTTGTTAAATGTAGTGTACAACATAAAAAATTTAACGTGTTCACTACTATGACAGAATTTTCAGTAAAAAAAGATTCCCTAAAAGAGATCCAAGGAAAAGAAAAAATAAATAAAATAAATCACATTATCTGAAATCCCCCAGTTCTTCAACATTACTATATGGTAATCTTATTGCTGGTATAACAGCTCATTCTACAGTGAGGTGACGAAAGTCATGGGATAACGAAGTGCACATATACAGATCACAGCAGTATTGCGTAAACAAGGTATAAAAGTGCAACACATTGGCAGAGCTGACATCTGTCCTCAGATGATACCTGTGAAAAGGTGTCCCACATAATTACAGTCGCATGACAGGAATTAACGGACTTTGAACGTGGAATGGTGGTTGGAGCTAGACACGTGGGATATCCCACTTCTGAAATCATTAGGAAATTCAATATTCTGCAATCCACAGTGTCAAGAGTGTGCCAGGAATACCTCATTTCGGCTATTACCTACCTCTCACCGTGGACAACCTAGTGCCAATGGCGTTCACTTAACAACTGATCAGCAACATTTGCTTAGAGCTGTCAGTTCTAACAGACAAGCAACACTGTTGAAATAACCACAGAAATTATTGTCAGATGTACAATCAATCCATCTGTTAGAATGGTGAGGTGAAATTTAGTGCTAATGGGCTATGGCAGCAAATGACCAACTTGAGTCCCTTTGCAGCACAGCACATCACATCACATGCAACACCCCTCCTGGGCTTGTGACCATATCGGTTGGACCCTACACGACTGCAAAATGGTAGCCTGATTTCAGTTGGTAAGAGCTGCTGATAGGGTTTGAGTGTGGCATAGACCCCACGAAGCCACGGACCCCAGTTGTGAACAAGACACTGTGCAAGCTCATGATGGCTACATAATGGTGTGGGTCCAACTGAACTGAGAATTGTCTGGAAATGGTTGTGTTCAGCTACTTTGAAACCGTTTTCAACCATTCAAGGACTTTATGTTTCCAAATAATATCGAACATTTGTGGAACATACTCGAGAGGACAATTTTTGCACAAAATCGTGCAGCAGCAATACTGTCACAATTATTGATGGGTATAGAGGCAGCATGGCTCAGTATTTCTGCAGGGGACTTCCAACAGCTTGTCGAGTCCACGCCACGTCAAGTTGCTGCCCTACACCAGGAAGGAGGAGGACCAACACTGTATTAGGAGGCATCCCACAACTTTTGTCATCCCAGTGAAAGTTCATGAGAGGCTTCTGTGAGGTACTTACACAATTTTATTATTGCACAGTTCTACATATTAAATGCTTTTAGTAGACTAAAAATGATTGGTTGGCTGGTTGCTGATTTGGGGGAGGGGACCAAACAGTGAGGTCATCGGTCCCATCGGATTAGAGAAGGTTGGGGAAGGAAGTCGGCTGTGCCCTTTCAAAGGAACCATCCTGGCATTTGCCTGGAGTGATCAAGGGAAATCGCAGAAAACCTAAATCAGGATGGTTGTACGCAGATTTGAACCGTCGTCCTCCCGAATGCGAGTCCAGTGTGCTAACCATCGTGCCACCTTGCTTGGTACTAAAAATGACTTGAGAGTTAATTTAGATCATTTGTGTACTTCAGTTTCATAAATCCAGTTGTTAAGATTCACTAGGATGCAGGACAAGTAAAAAAATACAATTTCAAACATTATTACAGTGATACAAGGTGATATGAAATATAGGAAGTAATATATAAGGACTATTCAGGCAATAACAGTGCAGAACTATATTTGTTGAAGATTGTTAACATAATGCTAGTACAATACTGAAAGCAAAATCAGTAATTAAGAGAAATTACAAGATATTTCCAAGAAAATAGGGACCTCTAAAGCAAGGCTGTCCAAAATTTTGGCTCTCAGCCTGCACTCTGCCGCAAATGCCAAAGTGCACAGCCTCACTGCATGTTTCCCCCACTGCCAAGCACTTTGACAGACGAGGAGGAGGAGGAGGAACTGAATGCATCACATTTAAATGTCAATGCAGTAACACTGTGTATGACTTTGCTTCATATTTCACATTTTTCAGAAACATATTTCAAAAAGAAAACTAATTTTCAGTATTATTTAATTATTTTCAGTGTACTGAGGAAGCATTATAATTTTTATCTGGTACAAACCATCAGCATATGGACAGACGCAGACCATTTCACACATTTTCGCACTCAAGTTGCTACATAATCGTCACTGACTTAGTTTCATACTTGGAAAAAACAGTTTTCACACAAGTATGTCAATTGAAATACTGTAGCACTTTTGCAATTTCATTACGGAGACGTGGACACTCTACCTGAGGAAAGTACTGTAAACATCATGGACAGTTTTAACGTAAAAGAACTTGTCATTAAAATGAGAATTATGTTGCAGGTCAATCAGTTCCATCTATACATGCATAGGGGTGTTTTCAAGCAAAACAGTAAACTGTCTCAAAAGTGGATGTAAGATTGACAGCATCCTCAAAACGTTTAGGAAACTATCCCCTTAATTCTTTCAAGACTACAATGAAAGCCTCAGACCTCCCATTTTCCTTAACAGCTGTGAGCTTATGGGACAGGACTGTGTTTGTTAGACTGTGGCTCTTCTATAATGTGATTTTCTTTTTAAATGCATTCCCGTAAAACCAGAAAGAAGTCATTTCTCAGTGTCTTACTGTGTGCCATGTTCAGTCAAGCACACTTTAAATGCAAAGTCTGCAAACCACTCTGGGTTTTTTAATTTTTGTTTCTGTTCTCCTTTTTCCTCCATAAATTCAACAATAGTGAGTTTGCAATCCTAACATCATTCCAGGCATTTTCCTTAACTTTGCCAACATACTTTTCATGGATCATAGTCTCCATACTTTTTGTTCATTTCCATCAAAACTGTTGCAACTGACAATGAAGTATTACATGCAACTTCAGTAATTTTACTCTTCATACTGTCAGTTTCTTAACATGCTGCATGCGTGAAAATTTAACACGAAGTAAACTAAATCCTTAAACTCACCCTGCACGATATATTGTTCATAGCAAATTTGCCATACCTGTCACTTATGTGATTGCATGATAGATGTTGAGAATTCTCATCCATGTCTTATGTCAATCTCTTTCATTTTTAAATGAGTGTGATGACAGATCGTAAGGTGCCTCTTTTTGTGCAAAAAGCCACTGAACCTGTAAACATCCTTCACACCACAAACAAATAGTGAAGGATAAACAGTGTTGACACCATGATTCTGCTAAACTGATGGGAGTTGCACTGACTGAAAAGTGCAACACCTCAATACTAAATGAAATCTTGCTTCTGGGAATGAATGAGCAAAAACTGAGACAGGCTGAATTGTGGCCCGCACACAGTCTGCCCCACTCTAAAGTAATGAATGATTCGTTATCAAATATATTTATAGATAATTAATGAATTCTAATCAAAGATGTCCAATTGCACTGTTGGCTGAGATATCCTGTAAGGTGGATTCAACTCCCTGTCCCCTTACTCGATTATCATTTACCCATTTCCTTGTGGATATGTGAAGGTTGTGTTGTTTGTGTGTTTTTAGAGGGAAGGTGGGTGTAATGGATGTTTGTATAGTGGAGTGTTATATTTGTGTTGGATGATGATGATGATGATGATGATGATGATGATGATGATGTTGTTGTTGTTGTTGTGGTCTTCAGTCCTGAGACTGGTTTGATGCAGCTCTCCATGCTACTCTATCCTGTGCAAGCTTCTTCATCTCCCAGTACCTACTGCAACTTACATCCTTCTGAATCTGCTTAGTGTATTCATCTCTTGGTCTCCCTCTACGATTTTTACCCTCCACGCTGCCCTCCAATGCTAAATTTGTGATCCCTTGATGCCTCAAAACATGTCCTACCAATCGATCCCTTCTTCTAGTCAAGTTGTGCCACAAACTTCTCTTCTCCCCAATCCTATTCAATACCTCCTCATTAGTTACGTGATCTACCCACCTTATCTTCAGCATTCTTCTGTAGCACCACATTTCGAAAGCTTCTATTCTCTTCTTGTCCAAACTAGTTATCGTCCACGTCTCACTTCCATACATGGCTACACTCCATACAAATACTTTCAGAAATGACTTCCTGACACCTAAATCTATACTCGATGTTAACAAATTTCTCTTCTTGAGAAACGCGTTCCTTGCCATTGCCAGTCTACATTTTATATCCTCTCTACTTCGACCATCATCGGTTATTTTACTCCCTAAATAGCAAAACTCCTTTACTACTTTAAGTGTCTCATTTCCTAATCTAATTCCCTCAGCATCACCAGACTTAATTTGACTACATTCCATTATCCTCGTTTTGCTTTTGTTGATGTTCATCTTATATCCTCCTTTCAAGACACTGTCCATTCCGTTCAACTGCTCTTCCAAGTCCTTTGCTGTCTCTGACAGAATTACAATGTCATCGGCGAACCTCAAAGTTTTTACTGCTTCTCCATGAATTTTAATACCTACTCCGAATTTTTCTTTTGTTTCCTTTACTGCTTGCTCAATATACAGATTGAATAACATCGGGGAGAGGCTACAACCCTGTCTCACTCCTTTCCCAACCACTGCTTCCCTTTCATGTCCCTCGACTCTTATAACTGCCATCTGGTTTCTGTACAAATTGTAAATAGCCTTTCGCTCCCTGTATTTTACCCCTGCCACCTTCAGAATTTGAAAGAGAGTATTCCAGTCAACATTGTCAAAAGCTTTCTCTAAGTCTACAAATGCTAGAAACGTAGGTTTGCCTTTTCTTAATCTTTCTTCCAAGATAAGTCGTAAGGTCAGTATTGCCTCACGTGTTCCAACATTTCTACGGAATCCAAACTGATCTTCCCCGAGGTCGGCTTCTACCAGTTTTTCCATTCGTCTGTAAAGAATTCGCGTTAGTATTTTGCAGCTGTGACTTATTAAACTGATAGTTCGGTAATTTTCACATCTGTCAACACCCGCTTTCTTTGGGATTGCAATTATTATATTCTTCTTGAAGTCTGAGGGTATTTCGCCTGTCTCATACATCTTGCTCACCAGATGGTAGAGTTTTGTCATGACTGGCTCTCCCGAGGCCATCAGTAGTTCTAATGGAATGTTGTCTACTCCCGGGGCCTTGTTTCGACTCAGGTCTTTCAGTGCTCTGTCAAACTCTTCACGCAGTATCTTATCTCCCATTTCGTCTTCATCTACATCCTCTTCCATTTCCATAATATTGTCCTCAAGTACATCGCCCTTGTATAAACCCTCTATATACTCCTTCCACCTTTCTGCCTTCCCTTCTTTGCTTAGAACTGGGTTGCCATCTGAGCTCTTGATATTCATACAAGTGGTTCTCTTATCTCCAAAGGTCTCTTTAATTTTCCTGTAGGCAGTATCTATCTTACCCCTAGTGAGACAAGCCTCCACATCCTTACATTTGTCCTCTAGCCAGCCCTGCTTAGCCATTTTGCACTTCCTGTCAATCTCATTTTTGAGACGTTTGTATTCCTTTTTGCCTGCTTCATTTATTGCATTTTTATATTTTCTCCTTTCATCAATTAAATTCAATATTTCTTCTGTTACCCAAGGATTTCCATTAGCCCTCGTCTTTTTACCTACTTGACCCTCTGCTGCCTTCACCACTTCATCCCTCAGAGCTACCCATTCTTCTTCTACTGTATTTCTTTCCCCCATTCCTGTCAATTGTTCCCTTATGCTCTCCCTGAAACTCTCTACAACCTCTGGTTCTTTCAGTTTATCCAGGTCCCATCTCCTGAAAGTCCCACCTTTTTGCAGTTTCTTCAGTTTCAATCTGCAGTTCATAACCAATAGATTGTGGTCAGAATCCACATCTGCCCCAGGAAATGTCTTACAATTTAAAACCTGGTTCCTAAATCTCTGTCTTACCATTATGTAATCTATCTGAAACCTGTCAGTATCTCCAGGCTTCTTCCATGTATACAGCCTCCTTTCATGATTCTTGAACCAAGTGTTAGCTATGATTAAGTTATGCTCTGTGCAAAATTCTACAAGGCGGCTTCCTCTTTCATTCCTTCTCCCCAATCCATATTCACCTACTATGTTTCCTTCTCTCCCTTTTCCTACTGACGAATTCCAGTCACCCAAGACTATTAAATTTTCGTCTCCCTTCACTACCTGAATAATTTCTTTTATCTCGTCATACATTTCATCTATTTCTTCATCATCTGCAGAGCTAGTTGGCATATAAACTTGTACTACTGTAGTAGGCATGGGCTTTGTGTCTATCTTGGCCACAAAAATGCGTTCACTATGCTATTTGTAGTAGCTAACCCGCACTCCTATTTTTTTATTCATTATTAAACCTACTCCTGCATTACCCCTATTTGATTTTGTATTTATAACCCTGTAATCACCTGACCAAAAGTCTTGTTCCTCCTGCCACCAAACTTCACTAATTCCCACTATATCTAACTTTAACCTATCCATTTCCCTTTTTAAATTTTCTAACCTACCTGCCCGATTAAGGGATCTGACATTCCACGCTCCGATCCGTAGAATGCCAGTTTTCTTTCTCCTGATAACGACGTCCTCTTGAGTAGTCCCCGCCCGGAGATCCGAATGGGGGACTATTTTACCTCCGGAATATTTTACCCAAGAGGATGCCATCATCATTTAATCATACAGTAGAGCTGCATGTCCTCGGGAAAAATTACGGCTGTAGTTTCCCCTTGCTTTCAGCCGTTCGCAGTACCAGCACAGCAAGGCCGTTTTGGTTAATGTTACAAGGCCAGATCAGTCACACATCCAGACTGTTGCCCCTGCAACTACTGAAAAGGCTGCTGCCCCTCTTCAGGAACCACATGTTTGTCTGGCCTCTCAACAGATACCCCTCCGTTGTGGTTGCACCTACGGTACGGCCATCTGTATCGCTGAGGCACGCAAGCCTCCCCACCAACGGCAAGGTCCATGGTTCATGATGATGATGATGATAAAAGAGAATGAAACCCAATGCTGGCACATAGTGTACTCCTGCCAAACAGCTCCAATGAGGCTGTGCAGCTTAATATACTCAGTGGATTTCCAGATCACCATCGACAGTGTCAAATGCCCTCATTACATGAGAGACTGTGATCAGGAACTTTATGCCACTGCCTCTCCTCACCAGCCAAAAAGTGGCAGTGAAAATTCCAGCACCAGGATTTGAAACAGCTTACATCCAAGTCCAGTCCTACCCGACAGTCATGCATTAGTGAGCTCCGCTATAGAGATGGGCGCAAGTTTTTCTGAGTATCAGTAGACTGTGTTGCATTAAACAATTGTGTGGGGTACAATCAAAAGGCATAATACTGTTCAAACTTCACACATCCAAATAAGAAAACAAAACTACTACAGATTTTTCAACAAGAAAGAGAAATTATGCCTGCTAGTTTAGATATTAATCTGAAACAGAGATGGATTTTTCTATTAGGAATGCTTAAGAATCAGTCAATGTTTAAATGTTATAGTTTCATGGACAGCAGATTTACACTGATCAGCCAGAACATTGTGACCACCTATCTAATAGCTGATATGTCCACCATTAGCATGGATAACAACACCGGCACATCACGACATGGAAGCAATGAGGTGTTTAAACTTCCTGGCAGATTGAAACTGTGTGCTGGACTGAGACTCAAACTGCACTCGATTTGCTTGGGTAGGTCAGTCGGTAAAGCACTTGTCCACGAAAGGCAGAGGTCCCGAGTTCGAATCTCAGTTCGGCACACAGTTTTAATCAGCAAGAAAGTTTTGTATCAGTGCACACTCCACTGCAGAGTGAAAATTTCATTCTGGAAATGAGGTCTTGGTAGACTGTGGGAGGAAACTGGCTCTACATTTGCACACACAAGTCACATAATTCCCATAAATCTGGGGAGGGGATGATGAGCTCTGATGTCAAATTCAATCACATCCCAGATGTGTTCAATCGGGTTCAATTCTGGCGAGTTTGAGAGGCCAGCACACCAATTGGAACTTGCCACTGTGTTCCTCAATCCACTCAGTCACACTCCTGGCCTTGTAAAATGGTGCATTATCTTGTTGAAAAATGCCACAGCTTTCAGGAAACAAGGTTGTCATTAACAGGTGTACGTGGACTGCAACCTGTGTACAATACTCCATGGCTGTCATGGTGCCTTGCACAAGCTCTACTGGATCCATGGATGCCTACATGAATGTTCCCCAGAGCATAATGGAGCTGCTGCCAACTTTTTTATGTCTCGCAGTATAGGTGTTCCCTTTGAAGATGACAGATTTGCGCCCTCAGACCGGCACGATGAAGATATTGGTATTCATCAGACCGTGCAATGCTCTGCCACTGCACCAACATCCACTGCCATTGGTCATGTGCCCATTTCAATCGTACTTGCCTATATTGCGGTGTTAACATTAGCACATGCATGGGTCATCGGCTGCAGAGGCCCACTGTTAGGTGTGTTCAGAAAATTGTGTGTTCACACACACTTTTACTCTGTCCAGCATTTAAGTCTGATGTTAGTTCTGCTACGGTTCACTGCCTGTTCTGTTTTACTAGTCTGCCCAGCCTATGATGTCCAACATCTATAATGAAGGATGGTCACCAACCCTACAATGTCTGGACGTGGTTTCACCATGTATTTAAGACACTCACAACAGCACTCCTCAAATGCCTGACAAGTTGTGCAGTTTCCAAAATCCCCTTGCCGAGCCTCTGGGCCATAACAACCTGCCCTCAGTCAAACTCCCCATTCTACACACAGATAGCATGCTCACTGAGACTACATGCACCTTGCATTTGATTAGCAGTCATTCCTCACTACGTAATGCCGCCATCGCCTGCACAGGTTTATTTCTATAGTAGGTCAATGATCATAATGTTGTGGCTGATCAGTGTAATTCCTGAAAGGCTTCAGTATGAAGTTGCGAAACCTCTGTACTGACAAGCTTTTGCAAGGTCTTAGAGAAACTAATGCATTCTAGGATTCTTAAGCATCTCAGTCAACATAATATCACCAGCTAAAGTCAGTCTGGATTCCAGAGGAGGTTATCACCAAAAGAAGCAGTATTTGCATTTGCTACCAATGTTTTGGAATCCATTAAAAAAAAAATGAAGATGGTTGAATATTTTACAACCTGTCAAAACGTTTTGACTGTGGTAGTCACCGAATACTTAATGTAAAGTATCTAGGAATAAATGGTGCAGCAGGGAAGTGGCTTTATTCCTATCTTTCAAAAAGAAAAAGTTGTACTGGATAGTCGAGAAGGTGTCTCATCTTTGGACTGGGCTACCATCACATGTCAAGTGCCTCAGGGCTTTGTTCTGGACCCAATACTTTTTATTATCTTTTATTAATGATCTTCCTATTTTTACAGAATATTGTAAATTCAGCATCTTTCCTGATTACACTATGCTGCTTATTGATAATTCAACAGACGGACTTGAGTCAGCTAATTATGTTTTTATGGATATTGTGAACTTGTTTAACAGAAGTAGTTCCTGTTAATTACAGTAAAACAAACTATATCCAGTTTTGGACAAACTTGAAAGATGAAGGAACAGGACAAAAACCTGGCAACCTGCAGATATGGTAGCTAAGGTAGAAAGTTCAAAATACCTGGGGCTTACAAACTGACAGCATGCTAAACTGGTCAAACCACATCTTGGATCTGTGCAAAAGCCTGATTTCTGCAACTTATGCTCTTATAGAAATGTGGAAAATATTAAATCAGCTTGTTACAATTATTTTCATGGCATTTTGGGAATTGTATTTTGGAGAAGTTAGTCACTTGCTAGGGAAGTGCTGTAGGTGCAGAAAAGAACCATAAGAATCATTAGTGCAGTCTATCCTAGAGCCACATGTAGGAATCATTTTAAAGGCTGCTTTTCAAACCTAATAGTGCATATTGTAGACACAATACTAGAAGAAAAGACTATCCACTATGGGCATGCAAACAGGACTATGATTGAGAAGGGGGGCCCACTTCAGTGGCTGTAAGATTTCTAATGCCCTCCCATGAATTAACTGTTTAGTAGATAATGAGTACTGGGTTAAAAATCTTCATTTGTGAACCTGTCTATTTATTATTGTAAACATACTTATTTATCTATAATACATTTTCTGTGATATTTCTTTTTTTCTGTAATACTGATTTAACAGCAAAATTTATTTTTCTGTTATAGAATCTAAGCTGCAGATACTTTCATGAGAATATTGTGCTACTTAGATAACACCATAACAAATTTGTAAAACTGACATTCCATATCCTGAGATATATTCACAACATGGAAATAAATAAATAAAATTGAATAATTTGAGGAGTGACAACACTGAACACTTTTGCACTGCTGTAATGCAGTTTGTTTTGCACAATGCTAAGGTTCTTCAGCTCACAGTGTAGGTCAAACTTTTTTCTTATATTGTATTTGTGATGTTGAGTTGTTTGGTTTGTACAGAAATTTAAACTTACAAATAAAATAATCTGTGGATGTGTGCATCTTTTTGTCAGAATTCCTAGCTTTCTAAGCATGTTTCTATACAAATGCCTATGCTGTATCCAGGACTTTACTCCAATGACTGCCTCCTTTTAGCAGTGAAAACTTTTGTTTCCAGTATGTGGTTCTCCCAGGATATCATGCTGCAAGGTAGTATTTTATTGTCTCTCGCATCTACAAAAGCAGCTTATGTGATGCTTTATAAAGCCAAGAGAGTGGAAGTAATTGCAGTATGCAGTACTGACATCATCAGTATCAAAATAGAAGTAACTATGTGGATAGTATAAGAGTCCAAACTGAGCTTGTATATGAAACAGTTCGTACATTCAGATATTCAACACTAGATCAAGATGAAGAATATGATCAGTCCACATAAGATTCTTGTCAATAAGAAGAACTTTGATGACTAGATCATGATCATTACCTGTCCCTGAATTTCTGACAGTTGAGAGATTGAATGCTGTATTCCCCAGATGTAAGGGCACCCACACCGTACATGATTTAAAGGAGGGGCCTCGGGCCTAGACCTAGGGGTATGGAGTATTTTTAATATGAGGTTGGTACATTTTTCATGGCATTTTTGTTTTGTATGCCAGTATTTTGGTTGCTAAGGATTTATTTATTGATTGTCAATTTTATTTGTAGTTTACTGTTTCTATTTGAGTTTACATATTCTCATCTTGTCATTTGGAGTTAGTGACTGGAGCTGTGGGTGCAAGACAATGGAGTGCCAAGTGGAGAAATCTGAACATTTCTGATATATTCTTATATTGGAGTCCATTACAGGCATGAAAGCAGTGGGGGCAGCCGGAAAACATGCGTTGTGCATGGAGGTAATGCCACTGGACAGAGCACGGCAAGAAAATGTTTTTCTCATTTTAAGGAGGATCATTTTGACATTAGTGACTTTCCGCATTCAGGAAGACCTTTGGGGTTTGATGAAGATAGTTTAACTGCATTAATCCACAATGACCCATGTCAGTGTACTTGAGGACTGGCAAATGTGATTATGCCAACATCGTGCAACATTTTCATCCAATGGGGAAGGTTCAAAAATCGTGTGTATCGATTATGCATGCTCTAACTCAAAATCAGAAAAATAAACAGGTGGCATGTGTGCATCTCTGCTTGATCATCATCAATTGGTCATGAACAATCATGACAATCCTATGCTGTATTGTTACTGGTGATGAAAAATTGTGTCTTTATGCTAATATGAGGAAAATAAAGGAATGGTTGAGCCCAACAAAGCAGTAACTGCCCACACAAAGACCTGTGTGCATCCAGAAAAGATAACGTTATGCAACTGATGGAACAGCAGTGCTGTGGTGTACTATGAATTGCTTCCTGAAGGTTTAACCATCACTGCTGACACTTATTTTGAACAACTGATACGTCTTGCAGATGCAGTGAAGAACAAGCACTAGGGAGACTCCGTGCAGTGATGCTACTCCACGATAATGCCCACCCACGTTCTGATAGAAAGACAGAAAATGCTATACAAGAATTGGGTTGTGACATCATTGTGCACTGCAGCCTTCAAGGAACATTTGGATGAAAATGTGCTCTGAACATGTCTTAACAAGTTCTTCGTTTCAAATTCATGGGATATCTATAGTTGTACTGTTGTAAATGGTGAAGGAGAATATATTATTGATGATTAAAGTTTCTGTTATATGTATCTGTTGTGTTTATTAAACTTAGAGAAAAATGCTATGAACTTATGCACCAACCCAATATTATGGAAGACAAATGGCAACTTAAGTAGCCATGAAAGGTTCCAGTTCCGACATTGTACCTGCACAGTACCAACTTTTAAATGATTTTTTTTTTTTTTAAGAAAATTACCTGACTGCATTATAATTCTATCCTTTCCTTGACAGGTGGGGGCGGAGAGGGCAGCTTGACTACCTTTTCCCCTAGGTGCCCTTGGGGCTGAGGCCAGACTGACTTTATTAGCAGTTTCTGCTAGGGTGCGTAGTGGAGTTACGAAGAGGTGTAGGGAAGCATAGCAGGATGGGGTTGGGAGAAGAAGCTATTGTGCTGCCTTTGGGAGCAATCAGGGACATGGCAAAAACAGGGTAATAGCCTGTCAGGTGCTGCACGAGGAGGCTGTGTTGGAGTGGGGCAGGAGGAAGAGAGGAGGGGTCTAGGGAGATGTGCAGTGGGGGAGCAGGGGGGGGGGAGGGGGAGACAGTAGTTATGTCTGCAGCTGGAGTGGGAGCAGGGAAGGGTGTAGAGGCAAGTGAAGGACAGGGAGTAGTGAAGATTGACATCAGTGCCGGGTTTACAGCAATTCAGAAAAGCTGGTGTTGTTGGGAAGAATCCAGGTGGCATGGACTGTGAAGCAGCCAAGGCAATTACAAGTGAAAATGAGAGGGAAATCCATTGATGGTCACCTTACGATAAGAATTGACCAAAATGATAAACAAATGGCAGATGACAATTACAGAAACGTCAGGAATGGAGCAGATGATGAAATATGTATAATTATGATGACCAGATACGTTACATTGTTATACTACACTTTATCTTTATTTAAATAACATTTACGGGCTTCAAACTGGTACTTTGACCTTACAAAATCCACACTGCACATTCAGTTACATAAACTTTTTCAGTATTAATTTCACTAAGGGATATTGGACCAAATGTAAATTTCAAGTATATCACTCTGCTAAATTATGCAGTTGAAGGTTCTATGTATGAAGGAGATTATGACAGAATGCTTAGTATTTACACAAAATAATTTCCATCATCACATCACAGTCATTGATTTTGGGAAAGACAGTACACAGAGAAATACTTGACTAAAATGTGTATGTGAATGTATTTTTACTTACATGTGCTTTCCCATATGGGATAAAAATAGGTCTTATCAGATTTGGGGCATTTTCATATGCTGGAAGTAACTGGTCGATTATGAAGTCCTGAGAGTCTGGACACTGTGCTTCGTAATAAACTCCCACCTCCACTGGTGTTGCGTATGTCCTCCACCAGTGAGTGTAGTGGTATTTATGCACTGGAGACCCTTCCTGAAATATAATTAATGAATTACAAGGTGCACCATTTTCTATTGGAATAAAAATTTCAGAACCTTCCTGCAATGGTGTGCTCTTAACAATGCAGATGGTAGTGTAAAATACAGGAGCAAGGGGAAGTAAACCACTTGACACACAGTAGCCAATAGTATCATTCTACCACATCTATCCATTGAACATTTAGCTTTGTTTTTTGTTGTATTGCACATATGATGGTAGTCTTTTGTCAATGCAATTTATATTATAGATGACACAAACATATGAGAGCAATTGGATGCTTGAATAAAAAGATGGACTGTGTCCATTTTGGACTTTAAAGAGAAATACATACTTGTGTACTTTTGTTTGTTTGTTGCAAATAATACAAATAACACCCTTGAAAACATAATATTAGTTAGAATATCATTAACATTAAACCCCCCCCCCCCAATGAACCATGGACCTTGCTGTTGGTGGGGACACTTGTGTGCCTCAGCGATAAACATGGCCATACCGTAGGTGCAACCACAACGAAGGGGTATCTGTTGAGAGGCCAGACAAACATGTGGTTCCTGAAGAGGGGCAGCAGCCTTTTCAGTAGTTTCAGGGGCAACAGTCTGGATGATTGACTGATCTGGCCTTGTAAGACTAACAAAAACGGCCTTGCTGTGCTGGTACTGCGAACGACTGAAAGCAAGGGGAAACTACAGCCATAATTTTTCCCAAGGGCATGCAGCTTTATTGTATGGTTAAATGATGATGGCGTCCTCTTGGGTAAAAAGGTAAAATAGTCCCTCATTCGGATATCCGGGCGGGGACTACTCAAGAGGACGTTATTATCAGGAAAAGGAAAACTGGCGTTCCATGGATCGGAGCATGGAATGACAGATCCCTTAATCGGGCAGGTAGGTTAGAAAATTTAAAAAGGGAAATGGTCAGGTTAAAGTTAGATATAGTGGGAATTAATGAAGTTCGGTAGCAGGAGGAACAAGACTTTTGGTCACATGAATACAGGGTTATAAATACAAAATCAAATAGGGGTAATGCAGGAGTAGGTTTAATAATGAATAAAAAAATAGGAGTGCGGGTAAGCTACTACAAACAGCATAGTGAATGCATTATTGTGGCCAAGATAGACACGAAGTCCACGCCTACTACAGTAGTAAAAGTTTATATGCCAACTAGCTCTACAGATGATGAAGAAATTGATGAAATGTATGATGAGATAAAAGAAATTATTCAGGTAGTGAAGGGAGACGAAAATTTAATAGTCATGGGTGACTGGAAATCGACAGTAGGAAAAGGAAGAGATGGAAATGTAGTATGTGAATATGGATTGGGGCTAAGAAATGAAAGAGGAAGTCGCCTGGTAGAACTTTGCACAGAGCATAACTTAATCATAGATAACACTTGGTTCAAGGATCATGAAAGAAGGTTGTATACATGGAAGAACCCTGGAGATACTAGAAGGTATCAGATAGATTATATGATGGTAAGACAGAGATGTGGGAACCAGATTCTAAATTGTAAGACATTTCCACGGGCAGATGTGGACTCTGACCAGAATCTATTGGTTATGAATTGTAGATTAAAACTGAAGAAACTGCAAAAAGGTGGGAATTTAAGGAAATGGGACCTGGATAAAGTGAAAAAACCAGAGGTTGTACAGAGTTTCAGGGAGAGCATAAGGGAACAATTGACAGGAATGGGGGAAAGAAATACAGGAGAAGAAGAATGGGTAGCTTTCAGGAATGAAATAGAGAAGGCAGCAGGGGATCAAGTAGGTAAAAAGATGAGGGCTAGTAGAAATCCTTGGGTAACAGAAGAGATACTGAATTTAATTGATGAAAGGAGAAAATAGAAAAATGCAGTAAGTGAAGCAGGCAAAAAGGAATACAAACGTCTAAAAAAAGGAGATCGACAGGAAGTGCAAAATGCGTAAGCAGGGATGGCTAGAGGACAAATGTAAGGATGTAGAGGCTTATCTCATGAGGGGTAAGATAGATGCTGCCTACAGGAAAATTAAAGAGACCTTTGGAGAGAAGAGAACCACTTGTATGAATATCAAGAGCTCAGATGGAAACCCAGTTCTAAGCAAAGAAGGGAAAGCAGAAAGGTGGAAGGAGTACATAGAGGGTCTATACAGGGGCGATGTTCTTGAGGACAATGTTATGGAAATGGAAGAGGAGGTAGATGAAGATGAAATGGGAGATACGATACTGCGTGAAGAGTTTGACAGAGCACTGAAAGACCTAAGTCAAAACAAGGCCCCAGGAGTAGACAACATTCCATTAGAACTACTGACAGCCTTGGGAGAGCCAGTCCTGACAAAACTCTACCATCTGGTGAGCAAGATGTATGAGACAGGCGAAATTCTCTCAGACTTAAAGAAGAATATAATAATTCCAATCCCAAAGAAAGCAGGTGCTGACAGATGTGAAAATTACCGAACTATCAGTTTAATAAGTCACGGTTGCAAAATACTAACTTGAATTCTTTACAGACGAATGGAAAAACTAGTAGAAGCCGACCTAGGGGAAAATCAATTTGGATTCCGTAGAAATGTTGGAACACGTGAGGCAATACTGACCCTACGACTTATCTTAGAAGCTAGATTAAGGAAAGGCAAATCTACGTTTCTAGCATTTGTAGACTTAGAGAAAGCTTTTGACAATGTTGACTGGAATACTCTCTTTCAAATTCTAAAGGTGGCAGGGGTAAAATACAGGGAGCGAAAGGCTATTTACAATTTGTACAGAAACCAGATGGCAGTTATAAGAGTCGAAGGGCATGAAAGGGAAGCAGTGGTTGGGAAGGGAGTGAGACAGGGTTGTAGCCTCTCCCCGATGTTATCAATCTGTATATTGAGCAAGCAGTAAAGGAAACAAAAGAAAAATTCAGAGTAGGTATTAAAATCCATGGAGAAGAAATAAAAACTTTGAGGTTTGCCGATGACATTGTAATTCTGTCAGAGACAGCAAAGGACTTGGAAGAGCAGTTGAACGGAATGGACAGTGTCTTGAAAGGAGGGTATAAGACGAACATCAACAAAAGCAAAACAAGGATAATGGAATGTAGTTGAATTAAGTCTGGTGATGCTGAGGGAATTAGATTAGGAAATGAGGCACTTAAAGTAGTAAAGGAATTTTGCTATTTGGGGAGCAAAATAATTGATGATGGTCGAAGTAGAGAGGATATAAAATGTAGACTGGCAATGGCAAGGAAAGCATTTCTGAAGAAGAGAAATTTGTTAACATCGAGTATAGATTTAAGTGTCAGGAATTCGTTTCTGAAAGTATTTGTATGGAGTGTAGCCATGTATGGAAGTGAAACATGGATGATAAATAGTTTGGACAAGAAGAGAATAGAAGCTTTCGAAATGTGGTGCTACAGAAGAATGCTGAAGATTAGATGGGTAGATCACGTAACTAATGATGAAGTATTGAACAGAATTGGGGAGAAGACGAGTTTGTGGCACAACTTGACAAAAAGAAGGGACTGGTTAGTAGGACATGTTCTGAGGCATCAAGGGATCACAAATTTAGCATTGGAGGGCAGCGTGGAGGGTAAAAATCACAGAGGGAGACCAAGAGATGAATACACTAAGCAGATTCAGAAGGATGTAGGTTGCAGTAAGTACTGGGAGATGAAGAAGCTTGCACAGGATGGAGTAGCATGGAGAGCTGCATCAAACCCGTCTCAGGACTGAAGACCACAACAACAACAACAACAACATTAAAAAATACAGTTTTGATGAAATTTGCTTTCCAGGGGCTGCTTTGGCAGCAAAAAGTTCTGATACTCACTATAAAGCAGCTGGGATTTTGAGAAAAACTGAACCATGTCCACATTATTCAATTTAAATGCAAGGGGTTCTCAAACAAATGGCTAAGATTGATAGCATACACAAACACTTACGAAACCACAGTGTTTCCTGCTTTATCAGCATTGGAGCTGCTGGTTTACTTGTTTTCATCTTCAGCAATGTATCTATCATCTTATTCATTAGCTCCATCCAAGGAATGGGTTTCTGGAGATCCTGTCTGCAGAAGATGACCTACTCTCTGTCTAGTACAGTCCACATTCTTTCAGTTTTCATACCACTTGGAGGAGGAGGAGGAGGAGGAGGAGGAGGAGGAGGAGGAGGAGGAGGAGGAGGAGATTAGTGTTTAACGTCCCGTCGACAACGAGGTCATTAGAGACAGAGCGCAAGCTCGGGGGAGGGAAGGATGGGGAAGGAAATCGGCCGTGCCCTTTCAAAGGAACCATCCCGGCATTTGCCTGAAGCGATTTAGGGAAATCACGGAAAACCTAAATCAGGATGGCCGGAGACGGGATTGAACCGTCGTCCTCCCGAATGCGAGTCCAGTGTGCTAACCACTGCGCCACCTCTCTCGGTCATACCACTTGTGGAGTATTTGAATTTCATTGCAGTAGGAAGGGTATAGTCTATATGGCACTTCTGAATTGGCAGATATTTAGCTTAATGTAGAAACAAGTAAATGAATATGAATATAATAGAGGGAAACATTCCACATGGGAAAAAAATATCTTAAACAAAGATGATGTGACTTCGAAAGCGCTGGCACGTTGATAGACACACAAACAAACACAAACATACACACAAAATTCAAGCTTTAGCAACAAACTGTTGCCTCATCAGGAAAGAGGGAAGGAGAGGGAAAGACGAAAGGATGTGGGTTTTAAGGGAGAGGGTAAGGAGTCATTCCAATCCCCGGAGCGGAAAGACTTACTTTAGGGGGGAAAAAGGACGGGTATACACTCGCGCACACACACACACACATATCCATCCACACATATACACACACAAGCAGACATCTCACAAGCAGACATATTTAAAGACAAAGAGTTTGGGCAGAGATGTCAGTCGAGGCGGAAGTGAAGAGGCAAAGATGATGTTGAATGACAGGTATGAGTGGCGGCAACTTGAAATTAGCGGAGATTGAGGCCTGGTGGGTAACGGGAAGAGAGGATATATTGAAGAGCAAGTTCCCATCTCCGGAGTTCGGATAGGTTGGTGTTGGTGGGAAGTATCCAGATAACCCGGACGGTGTAACACTGTGTCAAGATGTGCTGGCCGTGCACCAAGGCATGTTTAGCCACAGGGTGATCCTCATTACCAAGAAACACTGTCTGCCTGTGTCCATTCATGTGAATGGACAGTTTGTCGCTGGTCATTCCCACATAGAATGCATCACAGTGTAGGCAGGTCAGTTGGTAAATCACGTGGGTGCTTTCACATGTGGCTCTACCTTTGATCGTGTACACCTTCCGGGTTACAGGACTGGAGTAGGTGGTGGTGGGAGGGTGCATCGGACAGGTTTTACACCGTGGTAATGAGGATCACCCTGTGGCTAAACATGCCTTGGTGCACGGCCAGCACATCTTGACACAGTGTTACACCGTCCAGGTTATCTGGATACTTCCCACCAACACCAACCTATCCGAACTCCGGAGATGGGAACTTGCTCTTCAATATATCCTCTCTTCCCGTTACCCACCAGGCCTCAATCTCCGCTAATTTCAAGTTGCCGCCACTCATACCTCACCTGTCATTCAACATCATCTTTGCCTCTTCACTTCCACCTCGACTGACATCTCTGCCCAAACTCTTTGTCTTTAAATTTGTCTGCTTGTGAGATGTCTGCTTGTGTGTGTGTGTGTGTGTGTGTGTGTGTGTGTGTGTGTGTGTGTGTGTGTATACCCGTCCTTTTTCCCCCTTAAGGTAAGTCTTTCTGCTCCCAGGATTGGAATGACTCCTTACCCTCTCCCTTAAAACCCACATCCTTTCGTCTTTCCCTCTCCTTCCCTCTTTCCTGATGAGGCAACATTTTGTTGCTAAAGCTTGAATTTTGTGTGTATGTTTGTGTGTCTATCGACGTGCCAGCACTTTCGTTTGGTAAGTCACATCATCTTTGTTTAAGATATTTTTATAAATGAATATGAAGTTATATATGAAAACTTTTGTATTCGATTGCACATAAATGGTAACCTAAAATACTGGAATATACAAATAGGTGACGTGTGTTTTTACGTACTTGCATTGCCTCCAAAATTAATTTAAACATGAAACTCCAGATCACAGCCCATAATATTCAAAACTTCTTACAGAGGGACTGGTATGCACCAATCCTCCCCCCCCCCCCCCCTCCCCTCCAATCCCCAAACACAGATGTAGTCATCAAGATCTACACAGGTATGGCATGCAATGTGTAGAACATCTTTTCTCTATCAGCTCTTGCTGATTGTGCATTATTCCATCCTAGATCTTAAGCCCCACTCATGGACTTTAAAATAGCCATCATTTGCTATGCCAGTGTAGCCTGGGTATCCCCTGCACCAAAGTGCTCTCACTTTCTCCAAATTGTTGAATGCTCCACACTACACCTTCTATTCTGCAACTATTTACCCTCCCCTTTACAAATCCTTTACCAGCCCATCAAACTCCCCCCTCTCCCCTCACACATTTAATACATCAGTATATCCTATGTGCCCTTCAATCTCTGCTCCAACAGACCTACTGTTCACTATCTGTTTTCCAAATCTGGTGTGGTGACGCACTACAGTGCATGCCCACCTGCCACACATCTGCTTCAGCAGAAAACATGGATTGGACGCAAGCAAAGTGTGGCAGCCCTGGCGTTTTCCGGGAGAGAAGCAGGTAATGGAAAGATCTTCCTGACCAGCACTTCCCGCACCAATGCCAAATGATTGACATGCTTACCCGAGTGATACAGTGTTCGATAGTGAGTGTTTTTTGTCCTGTGTGAGCTTGAAGAACGGGCTTGCCACAAGGTCCAATAATGGTATTCTCGACATGCATGGGTGTAGAGAAGATGAAACCACTGAGTCTGTACGGCAAGCTTTGACTGCTGACATCTATAAAACCCCGATGAGTACTAATGGTAGTGTGTTAGAATTTTGTTCACATTGATCAATTTGAGACTGCTGTTTCTGATTCCGCCCACAGCAGTTTCACGAGATTGGAAGGCTACTTCTGCATCACATGAATTCTTAGTAGTGGCTGTATCATAGTGGATAGTGTGCCGTATGTTGCCCAATTGCTGAAGTGTACCTTGTGCGTGCCTGCAAGTTTTCCTCTCTCATATTTTCTAGGTACGGAACCGCTGAGTATAATTTATGACATTTGTGAATCACTACTTGCCACTTGCTGGAACCTTCAGTTCTGTGAGGCTACTGTGTGCTATACAAATTATTTCCGCTGTGTCCATTTTTATCGCTATGTAATTTTACTGTGTTGATTTTCCCCTGTTAATTTTTATGTAATTGTGGCCTGTTCCAATGGAGGAATTTAAAAATCCAAAGCACTTTCCATGTCCTGTTTACTATTTTCCCCACTGACACCTATATATACTAGCGCACAAAGGGCTGTGTGTGCAAGGTTAGTGAGGAAATTATTTCTCACAGCAGCATGCTGCCTCACTTACACATCTCACCAACCCTACTTACATCCACACACTCTACACCCTCTTCCTAGGCCATTCTAACAGGTTCCCTCTCCCAGACAACATAATTTTCCCTGACCTTTACTTCTACTATCAGATGTAAACTGCACTCTACCCTCTGCCACATCAGGGTTCCCCATCCCCTTCTCACACTCTACTGTTCTTCCCTCCTCATTATTGTACCATCGCCCACATCCTAATTACAGCTATCCTATATCGTAAGTTTCCCTATTATCCACCCATCCACAATCACCAGTCCTTGTGCTTTATTGCTGTTCCCCACCTTACACCATCAGAACCACGCAAACTCTTTGCTCCCAAATTATCCTCTACCAGTGCTGGTTCTTCTTGATGAAGTGAACTCTATCACCAGTTTTGCTAGTATTGTAACCATCATTTTAAACTCAATTGTAAATATTTTAGCAGTTTTAATATTTAAAACGTATTGTATTAACATACATGTTGGTAGCTGAAGAGTGACATATACAGGGTCGTGTATGAAATGCGTTACCACTTGTTTCATACAAAATTTATGATTGCACTGGATATCCCGTTGAGCTCAACAGCAATAGTAGTAAAACCAGGAGACAAAATGACATGTAATTCACAATACTGTCACTATGAGACCAGTGTTTACAATGTGGTCAACAATGGATGACTCACACTGCAGCAACAATTGGGAGTTGTGTTACTTTTTCGTAAAACAAAAAGTCTTGTAGTGACAGACAGTTTCGACAACGGTTTGCAGAAAAACCATTCACAGTCTGTATGGTCAATTTGTATGGGAAAAATCAATATTGGAAGCAATGCTAGCTCAGCTGAAGCCTGTTTGTTCACTAGACAAAATTAAAGTAGTACGAGTTACTCTACAGACAAACCCCAGCAAATTATGCAGAAAGGCAGTATTGTAACTGGGCATATCTACATGCTCCATTCAACAGATTCTTAAAAGTGAGTTACAAATGTACTTGTATAAGGTAATCTCTGCTCGGAAGCTCACGGCAGAACACAAGCAGCAAAGAGTGTCATTTGCCTGCTGGCCAGAGGATAGGCTTTTCAGAAAAGGCACATTTTAATTTGGATGGTGTGGTTAACAAACAAGATGTACATTTTTGGGCTATTGAAAAACCGCAAGTGCTTCATGAACAACAACATCATGCTTCAAGGATTACTGTGAGAGTTGCAATTCCCAGTCACAGAGTTATAGGCCCTTATATCTTTGAAGAAACTGAACAGTGTGTGTTATCTGAGTGTGCTACATAACAACCTTGTTCCACAGCTTCTTGCTACTGCATCGCCCCTCAACACACAGTGGTTCATGAAAGATAGGGCAAGGCCACACACTGCAAACACTATGTTTATTTCTTACATGACCATTTTGACATGTGGATCATTTCACTCAGATTTCCAGGTCATTTCAATGAAAGACAATTTTGGTCCACGACCAGATGGGACCTCAATCCATGTGGTTTCTTTCTTTGAGGGTAGCTATATGAAACAATTTTCCTGAAACATCCACATGATACACTCCTGGAAATTGAAATAAGAACACCGTGAATTCATTGTCCCAGGAAGGGGAAACTTTATTGACACATTCCTGGGGTCAGATACATCACATGATCACACTGACAGAACCATAGGCACATAGACACAGGCAACAGAGCATGCACAATGTCGGCACTAGTACAGTGTATATCCACCTTTCGCAGCAATGCAGGCTGCTATTCTCCCATGGAGACGATCGTAGAGATGCTGGATGTAGTCCTGTGGAACGGCTTGCCATGCCATTTCCACCTGGCGCCTCGGTTGGACCAGCGTTCGTGCTGGACGTGCAGACCGCGTGAGACGACGCTTCATCCAGTCCCAAACATGCTCAATGGCGGACAGATCCGGAGATATTGCTGGCCAGGATAGTTGACTTACACCTTCTAGAGCACGTTGGGTGGCACGGGATACATGCGGACGTGCATTGTCCTGTTGGAACAGCAAGTTCCCTTGCCGGTCTAGGAATGGTAGAACGATGGGTTCGATGACGGTTTGGATGTACCGTGCACTATTCAGTGTCCCCTCGACGATCACCAGTGGTGTACGGCCAGTGTAGGAGATCGCTCCCCACACCATGATGCCGGGTGTTGGCCCTGTGTGCCTCGGTCGTATGCAGTCCTGATTGTGGCGCTCACCTGCACGGCGCCAAACACGCATACGACCATCATTGGCACCAAGGCAGAAGCGACTCTCATCGCTGAAGACGACACGTCTCCATTCGTCCCTCCATTCACGCCTGTCGCGACACCACTGGAGGCGGGCTGCACGATGTTGGGGCGTGAGCGGAAGACGGCCTAACGGTGTGCGGGACCGTAGCCCAGCTTCATGGAGACGGTTGCGAATGGTCCTCGCCGATACCCCAGGAGCAACAGTGTCCCTAATTTGCTGGGAAGTGGCGGTGCGGTCCCCTACGGCACTGCGTAGGATCCTACGGTCTTGGCGTGCATCCGTGCGTCGCTGCGGTCCGGTCCCAGGTCGACGGGCACGTGCACCTTCCGCCAACCACTGGCGACAACATCGATGTACTGTGGAGACCTCACGCCCCACGTGTTGAGCAATTCGGCGGTACGTCCACCCGGCCTCCCGCATGCCCACTATACGCCCTCGCTCAAAGTCCGTCAACTGCACATACGGTTCACGTCCACGCTGTCGCGGCATGCTACCAGTGTTAAAGACTGCGATGGAGTTCCGTATGCCACGGCAAACTGGCTGACACTGACGGCGGCGGTGCACAAATGCTGCGCAGCTAGCGCCATTCGACCGCCAACACCGCGGTTCCTGGTGTGTCCACTGTGCCGTGCGTGTGATCATTGCTTGTACAGCCCTCTCGCAGTGTCCAGAGCAAGTATGGTGGGTCTGACACACCGGTGTCAATGTGTTCTTTTTTCCATTTCCAGGAGTGTATAATGGTGCTCAGATGCCTTATTCTTCAAGTTCACAATGATATCACAGAAAACATGTGCCATAGGATTATTGCTGATATCAGTGTTTGTGTTAAGGAAGTTAGGAATCAATAGTGGACATACTGAGCACGTGCTGAGTTAGAACATTACTTCATAAATCGTTTGCCACGGTAGTATTTGTTTGACTGAGTTTGTCTTGACAGTAAACTGTTCATTCAAAAACAAAGCAGTGCATTTCATGTACCACCATATAGTAGCACTGGTAGACAAACCTCACTCACAACAGTCAAGGGAATGTATGACCAAAATGCTGAAGATGTCAAATGATGTGAATAGCATTTAGATCCAGCTAACATTGAGCTGCTCCATATATTTATGTTAAAACAATATTGTTGTTGTTGTTGTCTTCAGTCCTGAGACTGGTTTGATGCAGCTCTCCATCTTACTCTAACCTGGGTAAGCTTCTTCATCTCCCAGTACCTACTGCAGCCTACACCCTTCTGAATCTGCATAGTGTATTTATCTCTTGGTATCCCTCTACGATTTTTACCCTCCACGCTGCCCTCCAGTACCAAATTGGTGATCCCTTGATGCCTCAGAACATGTCCTACCAACCGATCCCTTCTTCTAGTCAAGTTGTGCCACAAACTCCTCTTCTTCCCCATTTTATTCAATACCTCCTCATTAGTTATGTGATATACCCATCTAATCTTCAGCATTCTTCTGTAGCACCACATTTCGAAAGTTACTATTCTCTTCTTGTCTAAACTATTTATTGACCATGTTTCACTTCCATACATGGCTACACTCCATACAAATACTTTCAGAAACAACTTCCTGACTCTTAAATCAATACTCGATGTTAACAAATTTCTCTTCGTCAGATACGCTTCCCTTGCCATTGCCAGTCTATATTTTATATCCTCTCTAATTCGACCACCATCAGTTATTTTGCTCCCTAAATAGCAAAACACCTTTACTTCTTTAAGTGTCTCATTTCCTAATTTAATTCCCTCAGCATCACCCAACTTAATTCGACTACATTCCACTATCCTCATTTTGCTTTTGTTGATGTTCATTTTATACCCTCCTTTCAAGACACTGTCCATTCTGTTCAACAGCTCTTCCAAGTCCTTTGCTGTCTCTGATAGAATTACAATGTCATCGGTGAAACTCAAAGTTTTTATTTCTTCTCCATGGATTTTAATACCTACTCCGAACTTTTCTTTTGTTTCCTAAACTGCTTGCTCAATAAACAGAATGAATAGCATCGAGGAGAGGACACAACCCTGTCTCACACCCTTCCCAATCACTGCTTCGCTTTCATGCCCCTCGACTCTTATAACTGCCATCTGCTTTCTGTACAAATTATAAAAAGCCTTTCGCTCCCTGTATTTTACCCCTGCCACCTTCAGAATTTGAAATAGAGTATTCCAGTCAACATTGTCAAAAGCTTTCTCTAAGTCTACAAATGCTAGAAACGTAGGTTTACCTTTCCTTAATCTTTCTTCTAAGATGAGTCGTAGGGTCACTATTGCCTCACGTGTTCCAACATTTCTACGGAATCCCAACTGATCTTCCCCGAGGTCGGCTTCTACCAGTTTTTCCATCCTTACTTACTGCATTTTTGTATTTTCTCCATTCATCAATTAAATTCAGTATATTTTCTGTTACCCAAGGGTTTCTACTAGCCCTCATCTTTTTACCTACTTGATCCTCTGCTGCCTTCACTATTTCATTCCTCAAAGCTACCAATTCTTCTTCTACTGTATTTCTTTCCCCCATTCCTGTCAACTGTTCCCTTATGCTCTCCCTGAAACTCTCTACAAGCTCTGGTTCTTTCAGTTTATCCAGGTCCCATCACCTTTTTGCAGTTTCTTCAGTTTCAATCTACTGTTCCTAACCAATAGATTGTGGTCAGAGTCCACATCTGCCCCTGGAAATGTCTCACAATTTAAAACCTGGTTCCTAAATCTCTGTCTTACCATTATATAATCTATCTGATTTCTTCTAGTATCTCCAGGATTCTTCCATGTATACAACCTTCTTTCATAATTCTTGAACCAAGTGTTAGCTATGATTAAGTTATGCTCTGTGCAAAATTCTACCAAGCAGCTTCCTCTTGCATTTCTTAGCCCCAATCCATATTCACCTACTACATTTCCTTCTCTTCCTTTTCCTACTGTCAAATTCCAGTCACCCATGACTATTAAATTTTCGTCTCCCTTCACTACCTGAATAATTTCTTTTATCTCATCATACATTTCATCAATTTCTTCATCATCTGCAGAGCTAGTTGGTATATAAACTTTTACTGCTGTAGTAGGCATGGGCTTTGTGTCTATCTTGGCCACAATAATGCGTTCACTATGCTGGTTGTAGTAGCTTACCCGCACACCTATTTTTTTATTCATTAGTAAACCTACTCCTGCATTACCCCTATTTGATTTTGTATTTATAACCCTGTATTCTCGCCTGACCAAAAGTCTTGTTCGTCCTGCCACCGAACTTCACTAATTCCCACTATATCTAGCTTTAACCTATCCATTTCCCTTTTTAAATTTTCTAACCTACCTGCCCGATTAAGGGATCTGACATTCCACGCTCCAATCCGTAGAATGCCAGTTTTCTTCCTCCTGATAACGACATTCTCCTGAGTAGTCCCCGCCCGGAGATCCGAATGGGGGACTATTTTACCTCCGGAATATTTTACCCAAGAGGACGCCATCATCATTGAACCATACAGTAGAGCTGCATGCCCTCGGGAAAAATTACGGCTGTAGTTTCCCCTTGCTTTCAGCCGTTCACAGTACCACAACAGCAAGGCTGTTTTGGTTAGTGTTACAGGGCCAGATCAGTCAATCATCCAGACTGTTGCCCTGCAACTACTGAAAAGGCTGGTGCCCCTCTACAGGAACCACACGTTTGTCTGGCCTCTCAACAGATACCTATCTGTTGTGGTTGCATCTACAGTACGGCTATCTGTATCGTTGAGGCACGCAAGCCTCCCCACCAACGGCAAGGTCCATGGTTCATGGGGGGAAGTAAAAAAACAATATTACAAATGATGAAAATAAGGATTTGGGCAATATTCTGTGCCAGAGTATTATAATACGCTTTATGATTCTCAAACTTGTCTGATTATTTACACCATGTTGTGCCATCTCCTATGATGCTGCTGAATAGGTCTTTAGACAAGTGGAGAAACGTAATTATTGTTTGTCTTTCATTGTTTTGTACCGTACATAAAATAATCAGATTTACTGACACTTCATGACTGTGTGTGTGCTCTTTTTTAAAGTAGTTGTAGTAGAACATAAATTTCATATAAAATAAATGTGAAAACATCATTGTATGGATAATATCCTATCTGCTGTCCACGGATATAGGAGGAAATCCCTCATGCTCATGCAGATCCAGCTTTTCCTAATATCCCCTCCTTCCAACCCCCCTCCAGACATAACTTCCTGCCATAGCCATATCTAGGATTTTAATAATAAGAGCATCAAACCACATAAAATGATTTAATATAGTAAGAATTTGTTTACATCATGGCTTAGTATAATACTTTAGTATAACTTTCAAAAAAACTGGATATCAGAGAAATGAAATTAAATCCGCAGCAGTGTTCACAATTAATCAGTATGTAATAAATTAACATTGAACATAAAGAAAACAAACTGTACATACTTCATGATAAAGAAGGAAAATGACTGTTGCTTTAAGTGTAGATGGTAAATCTATAGACTGTACACCAAACACCAAGTTTTTAATGATGAATACTGGTTGTCATTTAACACTGAATGAACACGCAGAGTCAAAAAGATAAAAGGAATGTCATCAGCATGTTATGTTCTTAGAGTTCTATCACCAGTTTGTAACAGGCAGTGTCTTGAAGTGACATAATATTCCTATGTACACTCAGTTCATAGCTATTATATTCTTTTGTGGGTATCAAAAGCACAAAACATGCACATAATTTTTGAACTGCAGAACTGACCCAACTAGAAATAGTTATTGGTCTCACTGTAGAGAACTATTTAAAAAATTTGGTATCCCTACTGCATAAAGTGTGTACATCTATTAATCTGTAGCTATGATAGTGATGATGGTGATGATGATGATGATGATGAACCATACTCCAAGGAGCGTAAGGGACGATGCGGGAGACCCGCACCATCGACTAGGCAAGGTCCTAGCAGAGACTGCTTGCCATTGCCTTCCTCTGACCGTAATGGGGATGAATTATGATGATGAAGATGTCACAACAACTCCCAGTCATCTCGAGGCAGGGAAAATCCCTGACCCCATCAGGAATCGAACATGCTACCGCAAGACCAAGAGCTGTAGTACATATCAGCAAAAAACATTACTAAGTATTTTGCTAATATTTCTATATATAGCCATGGAAATCATTGAACAACAGCCAGTTTGGAAATACATAATTACCAAGGAAAACCAAATAAAAACCTCAAAATAGCATTTTCTATCAGAGAAGAAGATTGTATAAGAAACTGCCCAAGGAGATTACCAAGATTACTAAAATACAGATGTTTAAAAAGGTGGTAAAACATTCTTCATAAGTGATGCATACTACACAGATATTACTTACAAGGGAACCTCCCGATCGCACCCCCCTCAGATTTAGTTATAAGTTGGCAGAGTGGATAGGCCTTGAAAAACTGAACACAGATCAATCGAGAAAACAGGAAGAAGTTGTGTGGAACTATGAAAAAAATTAGCAAAATATACGGACTGAGTAGTCCACGTGCAACGTATGCAACCTCACGGGTAATTTGCAGTCTGGAGCGCCGTGGTCCTGTGGTTAGCGTGAGCAGCTGTGGAGTGAGAGGTCCTTGGTTCAAGTCTTTCCACGACCGAAAATTTTAATTTTTTGTTTCCAGACAATTATTATCTGTCCATCTGTCCGTCCGATGCGATCACTTTTTTGGGAGTGATAATCACATCCACAAGAAAACCTAAATCAGGCAAGGTAGAAGAATCTTTTTACCCATTCGCCAAGTGTACAAGTTAGGTGGGTCGACAACATATTACTGTCATGTGACGCACATACCGTCAACAGTATCGTATAGAATATGTCAGACGTGTTTTCCTGTGGAGGAATCGATTGACCTATGACCTTGCGATGAAATGTTTTCAGTTCCCATTGGAGATGCACGTCCTTTCGTCTACTAATCGCACGGTTTTGCGGTGCGGTCGCAAAACACAGACACTAAACTTATTACAGTGAACAGAGACGTCAATGAACGAACGGATAGATCATAACTTTGCGAAAATAAAGAAAGTAAATTTTTCACTCGGGGGAGGACTTGAACCATGGACCTCTCATTCCGCAGCTGCTCACGCTAACCACAGGACCACGGCGCTCCAGACTGCAAATTACCCGTGAGGTTGCATATGTTGCACGTGGACTACTCAGTCCGTATATTTTGCTAATTTTTTTCATAGTTCCACACAACTTCTTCCTGTTTTCTCGATTGATCTGTGTTCAGTTTTTCAAGGCCTATCCACTGTTGCAACTTATAGCTAAATCTGAGGGAGGGGGGGGGGGGTGCAATGGGGAGGTTCCCTTGTTAGAGGACTCAGATGCAGATGTCAATGTAGAGTTAATAGGTAATGAAGAGGGACAACTTAAGTACCTTATCATATTACAATACACTGAGTGCAGTGTAATGCTTTTATAAGAAAATCATGTACCCAGATGCAAAGAGCATGGTTGTAATATCTTATCATTCTCCTGAGTTCAACACCTCACTCATCATGGGGAGGATGCTGTCTCAGTTTTTCAGGTGGATTGAGGGGAGGACATGAAGATGTGTGTGGGGCACAGCTGCATGTTTATGGGCCTGGAGTCAGTTTTCCAAACAGACTGGAGTTAGTGCAAAGGGGATAGCAGCATGTTTTTGATTACAAACCCTATTCATTGTTATATGATACCTGGAAGGATGAATATACAAATAAATTGCAGTAAAGAGATATACATTTTATTATAATTACAAAAATATGCATCTGAAAATATGTAATTCTATTTATTGAAGAACTGTAATTGCGAGAGTCTCTCAAAATTGAAAATATAATTTACATGATACAAAATCGAAGTGTACAGTCACAATTATCTTATTTCACTTAACACTGTGCACGTGAATACATGTCGGCAGACTACAGCTATGTTAGCATGTAAATAGTGGGATGCTGTTTCTTTCAGACCTTTCTGCCTGCATTCGGAAATTTGTTTTCTTCTTCTTCTTCTTCTTCTTGTTTTCTTTTAGTTGAGGTTCTTACCCTTTCTGTCATGCCTTACTCAGCTTCCTGTAGTTTGTCGATTCTACCTGTGGACTCTCAATCTGTATCGGGTTCGATCTTGCTGCGTCTACCTGACTGGAATGTTTATTTCAGCTAGTGATGCTGCAAGCCCACACATGTGGCCTGGCTCTCAGGCAAGCAATTGGGAAGGGCACTGTACTGAACATGTCTCATAATTTTCTAGAATTATTTCCCATTTTCAAACACTTAGCGGATCAACTGATTTTTATTTGGTCCCATCGGATTACAACACGTACAGAGTGTACGTTTAATATAGGATGAGTCAATGTCTACACATTTCGAGGGTGTGCCAACAAGTAATGCCTCTGGTTTTTTTTTCCTCTCTATGTTGGATGAGGCCTACCACTGCCATGCATGACCCGAGCTGCAACCCTCTACCACTCGAGGGCTGTCAATTGTTGTAATATGGCCCCTTGCGGGCACCTATGCCTCACGTTCAGGAAAATTCTCAGCACTGTCAATAACATAAGGAACAAGACATACACACTGATTAACATGCATGCATCGAGAGATGACTACAACTCTAAAATCCCATGGGGTACAAGACTTCTGAAAGACAGAATTCCCAAACATCAGACCAAGATTCTGCTAGGTGATTTTAATGGTCCATTAGGGAATGAAAAGACAGCAGAATCACATGACCATACACTGCACATGACAGTCCCAATAAAAATGGCAAACCCCTCAGAAGCTCCTGCCAAAATTTTAATCTACACATTATGTAAACACAGTTGCAGAAAACCACCCATAAACAAGACACATGGAAAATCCACAGTAAAAAACTAAGAATTGGAGACTCACCACATTGATATTTACAGGAGGAACGTCAATGAAGTCCCCAATGTAAAAACCAGGCAAAGCTTCTTCGAATCAGACCATCACTAGCTCAAACATCAAGGCCAAATTGTTACCAACAGAAAATGGACAAGAGTAACCAAGATCACCTGGACTGGTTCCGAATATTTAGAACTCAATGAGAAGACTATCACTGAACAACTCTCTGCGGTGGATACTGTGAACTGATCTGAAACGCAGAGAAACTGAAGCAAACAATAAAATTACATTAACTGCCGAGAAAGAAGGAAATGTTGGTAGCAGAACATCATATGTGATCAATCTGTAAAATGTATGGTTAAGTCATAGGCTTACCATACATCTGAGATTAGTCCAGACAGCCCTGGATTTTTAGTGCTGTCGGAAGTTGTAAAAATGAGTGAAGTTCAAGAATTTTATAACTTGTACGAATTTTTTTTTAAATTTTAGACCTATATGTTTGATATCATGTTTTTAAATATTCCGTTTCTCAGCCAGCCGTGGACCACCGACATCAATGGGGCAGTGTGGCTATCAGTTTGGCCACAACTTTACACTTACAGATAGTCATTTGGCAACACAACTGGGGCAGTGGCATAGTGAAAGGGAGGTGAGGGAATCTGTCATGCCCGGGGCACCACTTGCAGACAGGCACCAAATGGTCTCCAAATAGACAAGCTTTTACAGAAATAATTATTACAGTTGATTCTATACATTATATCACTAAATGCATTTCTTAAGGGGGAGGGGGTTCCAATAAAGTACCCCAGGCACCAAGGAGATGGCAGGCAGAGGTAGCACAATAAAGTGTTGTGCCGAAAGAGGTGGGCGGAGGCCGCCACAACAAATCGTTGTCCCCTAAGCGCCAGTTATGTTAGTTATGTCACTGAACTGTGGTAATGGGTTTGTTGTTATCGTGTGCGAGATAACTTATCTACAGGTTTTTGTTTGTTTTATCTCTATTTGTTGGAAATACAAATTTTTGAAACTGTGTAAAGACAGTAGCATGGACTTGCTTATGGCACACTATGTAGAGTGCATGGAGAATTATGTGGCTGGTAGATGCGCAATCAGCAAGGCACATGTGGGGAGAGCGGTAGTGGTGTGGTTTATGCTGCATTCACAGGGGCACCATCATCAGGTCGCCCGATACCATCAGTCGACAGCATGATCATACTGCGTCCGACCTCCTCCTTGCTTTCACCAATCAAATATTAAATGCATTGAATAACCAAACATCACCCACTGGGATATTTTGTGTTCTCACAAAGGCTTTTGATTGTATGAATCATGAAATTCTTCTAGATAAGCTTAAGCATTGTGGTATGAGCGGGACAGCGCACAAATGGTTTAATTCATATTTAACTGGAAGAATGCAGCAGGTTGAAATTAACAGTACAGATAATCTGAAAAAAAAAATCATCAAGAATGGTGTCCCACAGGGTTTAGTCTTGGGTCCCTTATTGTCCTTTATATTAATAACTTGCCACTCTATATTCATGAAGATGCAAAGCTAGTACATTTTGCTGATGATACAAGTATAGTAATCACACCCAACAAACAAGAGTCAGCTGAAGAAATTTTAAATAATGTCTTTCTTTGCAAATGGACTCTCACAAAATTTTGAGAAAACACAGTTTATACAATTCTGTACAGTAAATGGCATAACAGAAGTTTGTTGCAAAGGCAGAACGTTCAAAATTTCTGGGTGTGTGCATCGATGAGAAATTGAATTGGAGGAAACACATCGATGATCTGCTGAAACGGTTAGGTTCAGCTATTTATGCAATTAGGGTTATTGCAAATTTTGGTGATTAACATACCAGTAAATTAACCTACTATGGCTATTTTCATTCATTCACTGCTTTCATATGGCCTCATATTTTGGGGCAATTCGTCATTAAGAGAGAAAGTATTCATTGCACATAATCGTGTAACCAGAATAATAGCTTGCAGACATTATTTAAGGAACTCCGGATATTCACGGTATCTTCGCAACACAAATATTCACTTATGAAATTTGTTATTAATAACCCATGCCAATTCAAAAATAACAGCGAAGTGCATACCTACAACACTAGAAGGAAGGATGATCTTTACTAGGCCTATTCTGGATTATATCTCGCTTTGGCACAGTAAGAGGTTAATTACGCTGCCACAAAAATCTTCGGTCATTTGCCAAATAGCATTAAACGTGTGACAGATAGCCAACCAACATTTAAAAGCAAATTAAAAGAATTTCTGAATGACAACTCCTCTTACTCAATAGATGAATTTTTAGATATGAAGTAGTAACTGTAAAAAAAAAGAAACAATGAATTATTTAATTATTTTGTGTAAAGAAAACATATATTAACGTGACACGTTCCACATCATTACGAAATGTCGTATTTATGTTCTATGGAACAAGTATTAATGTATGTATGTATGTATGTATCTACGTACGTACGTATGTATTAAGTAGGTTAGATTCTAACCTTTTAGGGTGGGGTGCGTACCACGACACCTTTTGTGCTTAGGTATAAGTGTTGAATCGCGTCTTCTGCTACTAAAAGAGCCGGCGAATGCGCGTGAATGAACTTTCATGTCTCGTAAAGAACGTAGCGAGTAATAATACTGTACACTCTTTCCTCAGTTATTGCGGAATAACCAGACACGTCTTACGAATAAGCAGGGTCCCGCTAATCCGAACCCCGGTAATCCGAACATGAAAAATGTTAGTCTAAGTGTGGAAAACTGCGATAAACTGCTGTACATACAAACTATTTTAATTTATACAGTACAGTAAACATGTATTAGAAAACTGGCAAGAAAACATTAGGTTTAAACAATGCATAACAATGAAAGAAAAGCTGTCAAACGTACTAAAATACAGCGAACATCTTATCCCTACTTTTTAGATGACAAAAACTCAGTCATTGTTTTTTTTGGCCGAATGAAGACAGTCTGTTATACGACGCATAGTTGCGCTATCGTCTCAAACACCAAATCAGCCGGTGTAGCAGTGGGCTGGCTGTTGCTCCAAATAACGTAGCGCGGTCAAGGGCTTCTGCTGCGTCACTGTGGGGCACCAGCTCTCCTTTGTCGCTTGCAGGCTCATTTATTTTATTTATTTATTTGGTCCTGTTGATTACATATTATACAGCCAGTGTACAAGTAATATAGGACAAGTCATTTGATGCAATTACAGTAGTACATTAACATTTATACATCACATTGCACAGACATTGGTTTATTTTACAAGAACAATTACTTGCATGCAGTATTAAAGCCTGCATTATGCCAAAAACAGTTTAAGTGATTGTTTAAAATAGCAGAATAAGTGACAGTGCATATTTTTATACTACTGACATATATAAGGAAGTAAATTTTCTTCATGGTCATGGTTTGAATGAATACAAGTTTTAACTGCATTCCTTAAGATGAGGTTTAAGTGAATGCTCAAGAGAGTGGGATACATGGGGGGTTCACATTTTCTCGTAATGAAACAGATAAATTTACATTTTATCACCACAATTTCAATTAAACTACAAGTAACAGCATCACACTTTATATTTAAGGGAGTGGTTTTCTTATGCAGTTCTCCCCACTTTTGTACATCATAACTCTTAAGTATTCATTCATTTTATAGAAAGTTTGTTCGATGAGGTATAATTTTAGTTTCCTTTTGAAAACCTTTATACGTGACTCAGTAACTTCCCTATGTACTTCAGTGAGAGTTGCAGTGCCTTGATGAAAATTTTTCACCTGTCTTGTGTCATGGTTGTGGATGTCACAATTTTTCTGAAACAGTTCCCTGTTGCTGGCTACAAATAACATCAGTGAGTATATATACTAACCTGTGATGGTAAGTATCCTGAGAGATTAAAAGAGACCTCTGCAAGATGTCCAATTAGCGACCCCACATATTAGCCTCATTGCTCGTTTTTGTATTCTGAAGACTTTTTAAACACCTGCAGCATTTCCCCAGAAGATTATGTCATAGGAGAGAACAGAATGAAAGTATGTAAAATATGACAACAGCATTATTTCTCTGTCTACTAACTGATGGACAGCTCTTAGTGCAAAGCACGATGAGCTAAGTTTCTTGACCAGCTGATCAATTTGTTCTTTCCATCTTAGGTGACTGTCTATCTGGATACCTAGGAATTTTGTATGTGTGGTTTCATTAATTTTGTGATTGTTAACATGTATTTAATGAGCTTTATTTTTTTTTTATTTTTTGTCAGAAGCTGTATCATTTCTATCACAGCAGTCAACTTCTTCCCGGTCTTGGGCCACAGCAGCAACTAAATCAGCGTCAGTAAGGTTCTCCACATATGCCCCAACTGCTGCCATCCACTCATCTACGTTCCTTCACATCCAGGGATTGTCTGTATCATTTGTAGTAAATGTTCCTCTTCATTTTCAACTAGGTTATCCTGAAATTCAAGAGATATCCACATTTTTCTCCACCATTTTCTCAGAGTATTTTCTGAAATATTTTTCCATACCTCAGCGGCCCAATAAACAACATCCTTCACATTGGTCTTTTTTATTTTGTCCACTAAAGGAATGCTATTATCTTTGATCAGCATTCTTAAAAAATTGTTTTCTGTAAATCAGTTTTAATGTTTGCAGTAGGGCCTTGTCCATCGGCTGTAGAAGTGGTGAAACATTCGGCGCCAAAAACTTCGCCACAGTTTCTCCATCACATAATTCCTTATTGCTGGGATGAGATAGCGCGTTATCAGTCAAAAGGATTGCAAGGGGAGACTAGATTTTCCTTATAGAAACGTCGAATAGAGGGAACAAACCGGCCGTGAAACCGTTCTTAGAACAGCTTACCATCCACCCATGCTTTTTCCTGGTTGCGATAATATACGGGCAGGGACTTCATGTTGCAGTTTTTAAAAGCTCTGGGCCTGGCAGATTTGCCGTTCAGCATTAAAGGCAGCTTGTGATTACCAGCAGCGTTGCTGCACGCTAATAAAGTCACACGATCTTTGCACATTTTAAAACCAGGAGCGTGGTCTTCTGCTTTTGATGCCAGGCTTTTTGTTGGCAATGCCCTAAAATTAAGGGCAGTCTCGTCAGCGTTATAAATTTGTTGGGAAGAATATTTTCCCTGTCTTATTTTTTCAAACTCATCCAAGTGTTCCTTCGCTGCATCACGGTCAGAAGAAAGCTTATCTCCAACACTTGTTAGCTGACGGATTCCATGACGTTTTTTTAATCTGTCCAACCAACCCGTACTCGCACTAAAAGACTCATCACCATTCATTAACTTGTTCTGGTAAACAGCTTTCTCTTGAACCAGTGCTCCATTCAGAGGAGTTCCCCTTTCTCTTTCCTGCCGTGCGTAAACCAAACGAAAAGAGCTTCATCCACTTTATCGTACTGGGACTGTTTCAAAGTCTGCCGAATTTCGCGTGTTTTTCCCGAAAACGTTGCACAGGTCTGTTCAAGCTTCACTCGGTTCTTCTTCCAATCACAAATGGTTGCTTTACCAACATCCAGTTCTGTTGCCAGTTTAGATACATTCTCTCCATTGTCTATCCGCTTCAAAGTATTCAGTTTTTTTTTCCCCGAGTTAACGTTGTATGTCTCCGTTTGCTCATGACGAAAATACGTACACCACTACACATGAACGAATACAATACAACTGTTACGCTTGCGAGCGATCGATAACTAACAAACCAAGCGCTTTGCGAGCCCACTGGCAGTGCACTGACCATGACACTACAAAGGTCTCAACAATGCACAACAACAAGGGCAGGTAGTGAGAGTGAGCCATTGTTCCCACACTAGTTCCCATTTGTTACCATGGTGTACCTACTTATCTGCTTGGTGTACTTCATTCTAGAAACTCGTCACTTTAATTCTGACTAATCAGAACAAATCGGTAATGCGAACAAGGTCCGGTCACAATTAGTTCGGATTAACGGTACTCTACTGTATATGAAATGACTGGAGAAACGTTCTGTTACATAATAGAGATAATTCATGACGACTTTGTAAAGCAAGTTATAAACACACTGTTTCGCTGTATTTGCTTAAATATGTGCAGCTGTACGTCATTTAACATTCAGCGGCCGTCATACAGCACATGAGTGATAGACAAGTGTAACGTGTAATGTAAGATACTCTGATAACCTAAAGGACTTGAAAGCGGAAATACCGTACACCATATTTACAAACCCTTTCATATCAAATGGATACTGTTAAAATGTCTGCGCAACATATATAAATAATCCACGACACGTACGAAAAGAATCCGTCTGTACTAGGGATGTAGTGACATTCGAAATATACAGGGCGCTATACGGACAAACACACGACGTCCCGAGAACACGTGACCAGGCCGGCAATGTATGTTGACAACACAAAATCTGTTCTGCACATGTGAATGTTCACTCCAGAGATATTTATTCTATGGGTTTCCCCTTTTCGGCCGGCCGGCGACGACATCATCGAGGGGCACACCCAGTGAGCTCTCAATTGATTTCACACAAACTGTGGTAAAAATAAATAGTTTTCGCGTTACTTACAGCTTTATATATTAGCTTCATGACGATGTGCCCATCATTTTCGTTAATTGTCGTAGTTATTGTGATGTTTGCACGTTAGCAAGACACAACGCGAAATTTACAGTGAAAATAGCTATGGTTTAGTGTTTGGTGCCTATTAAATAGGACGTTGCTGGAAATGAAATTTAGCTACCATACTGAATTTTCTTTAGGCTTGGGTAGAGGTTTCTGTCACGAATCTCGAGAAAACTGATCTGATGTAGCCTACGATACTCATTTGCGATCGCGCACCCCAGTGATAGAGACGCAGTGAAATATCCACAACATTCCTCATATTTCATAAACGGTTTGAGATATAGAAATCAGATTTTGGCAAATAATAGTATGCAAAAAGGAGAGTATTTCGCCATATGATTGTTAAGCAAAGCCGAGCGGTCTACGGCGCTGCAGTCATGGACTGTGCGGCTGGTCCCGGCGGAGGTTCGAGTTCTCCCTTGGGCATGGGTGTGTGTGTTTGTCCTTAGGATAATTTACGTTAAGTAGTGTGTAAGCTTAGGGACTGATGACCTTAGCAGTTAAGTCCCATAAGATTTCACACACATTTGAACACATTTTTTTGTTAAGCAAAACCTCATTATCTACTATGTTATTCCACTAACTACAGACTTTCTTAATAAAATATTGTAATTTTTAACAGTCACCGATAGCTGGTGAAACGAGAAATGCTATGGGTTTCGGAACAACGTAAGTGAAGACATCACACTTTTTATTTGTGCCGAGGATGTGCTCGTTCATAAGCTACTGACCTTACTGTTCCTCAATTCCTGATTTAATACAGTTTACATACCACTGTTTCAGAATTCTCTCGCAGTTGCATCTGCTCACCATGTTAGTGAAGTGAGACAGTGTGAACAGCCGTTTCTTATGGCAAAAGAAGCAAATATTAACAAAGCTACAAGAGAAATGAGTAGATTTAACTCATAATTCGCCAGTCTTGGCACTTCGCTGAAACAAATGGTTAACAAGTCAGACGTAAATGAATCCTGCGTATTTAGCGAAATTCTTTTTAGATACTAACCAAAACAAGAGGTGAAAGTAGATCTGCAAGTGTAGGCGTTAGAGATGGGCAAACTGAAACACGTAACTGTTTCGAAACAAATGAAACAGTACAATGTAATGTTTCGATACGCAGTTTCGAAACAGTGAAACAGTTCGTATTTTGTAATCTCAGAAACCTAAACATTTTATCATCTTGAATGTCTACTGTATAAGATGTCCATATAAGCACAAATGAGGTGCGAGAGCGATAATCATATCGCAGAAAGAGTGAAACTATTATTTAGGCGTCTTGGCAGTTTCGTATTTCCTGCAGCAAATGCGCTGCGTTCGTGTCCTGTGACTTTCATACTTTTCAATTGGCTGAGGACAGGTATAGCTGAAGAGAGAAGAGCCACCACGAACGGAACTGGAGATGGGAGCAAACTGCAGAAACAACGCATATGCTACTGGGATTCCCACATTCCGTTAGTATGGGTAATATACCCATCCTGCTAATTTCCATGCACACAAGGGAATCATTGTGGATAATAGGCACAGTGACTGTAGACTCACAAATAACGACAAATAATTCGAATAAATAACAAAATATAAAAAAAATTGGTCTTTCACGGTGTTTCGAACCGTTCCTATAAATTCATCATGCTTCCCAACCCTTCCCGTTCACCATTACACTATCAGTGATATGTCAAACAGATTGCTTGCAATTATACCTACATCAAATTTATGTGTATGTCTAATAACGCCTTTTTTTATTCAAAATGTTGTAGGCTTACTTGCGATTCTTAATATGATTACTGTACATGAACAGAGAAGCGTATGTTATAAAAAAAGTATAATTTAACTTAATGATTTTCACATATTCATTATTTTGAATGTGAATAGTATGCATTGTTTTATTGTTGGTTAGTGTTTATAAAGTAGATGTCACGCCATTTCGAAATAGGACAGTCAGCTAGAAACGAAGCTTTATTTTCGGATATCTTAAGCTTCATGCTATTGCTTGTCAAAAAGATTTCGACACTTTTGAAAGTGTTTCATGAAGTGGTATGTTGTGTTTCAGTATCTATGCCGAGCCCGAATCTCGTCCGACACAGAGCGGAATGAAACATCACTGTTTCGGTACAATCAGTCCGTTCCAAGCACAGGTGGATTGAAACAGCCTTATTTTGAAACAACGATACAGTATCTGTGTTTGGCTCGAGATCGAATCTGGTCCGAGACGGGCGGAATGAAACACAACTGTTTCGAAACAGTGAACCACAGCCGTTCCGAAACACTGAAACAGTTCCACGTATCGATACACTGTATCGAAACATAGAAACAGTGGCCAAGTCTAGTAGGCGTTTAGGAGCTCCACTTAATATTTACAGAATTGAAAGTATATCTGCAAGTGTAGGCGTTTAGGAGCTCCAGTTAATATTTACAGAATATATGAGTGTAGGCTTCGGTTTAGAATTGCATTTCCCTACAGCGCCTACCAGTAAGACTGCAGTCACAGTTGCTCCCATATCAGTGGATTCCACCGACGGCCGATCTTGTCAAATCAGTACGCAAGACTAGAGCCGATCTTATCCCCCGAACGTATAGACTTCGGACGACAGTCAATGAGATTCAAATCGGTTTGTTTTCTTCGGTCAAATCGACTGACGTTTTCGCACACGAAATATGGAGCGTGAGAAACTGACAGGTTTAGTCCAAGAAAGAGCGAGTTTGTGGCATCCTGAGGGCGAAAATATCATCGGGATGTAATTCGAAATCTATGGACTGAAATCGCAGGTTTATTCGAAACCTCAAATAGGCAAAATCTTGATTGGAAATTTTAGGCATAGACTATAACCTCAAGAAATAATTCGTTCAAATGAAAAGGCTGGCGTATCAAATATGATTACAGCTACTGTACTGGATCTTTTTGTCATAGGTTGTCATTAGTTGTCTACGAATCATTACCGCTGCTTACTGGCGATTCCTCTTTTTCACTGTAAATTTCAAGTTGTGTCTTGCTTACGTCCAAACATCACAATAACTACGACAATTAACGAAAATGATGGGCACATCGTCATGAAGCTAAAATATAAAGCTGTAAGTAACGCGAATTTTTTTTTTTTTTTTTTTTTTTTTACCACAGTTTATGTGAAATCAATTGAGAGATCACTGGGTGTGCCCCTCGATGATGTCGTCGCCGGCCGGCCGAAAAGGGGAAACCCATAGAATAAATATCTCTGGAGTGAACATTCACATGTGCAGAACAGATTTTGTGTTGTCAACATACATTGCCGGCCTGGTCACGTGTTCTCGGGACGTCGTGTGTTTGTCCGTATAGCGCCCTGTATATTTCGAATGTCACTACATCCCTAGTACAGACGGATTCTTTTCGTACGTGTCGTGGATTATTTATATATATTGCGCAGACATTTTAACAGTATCCATTTGATACCGGGAATAAACCAGCTACGTAACTTTTAAGGGCGAGTGATATTACATCCTGCTTCTTTGCGATAGGTGTCACAATTCAGATGCACTAGATTTTTGGTAGTTTTCGGTATGATACGGCACTTTAATAGTATTACAGAGCCTGACGTACATTTTTGCAGTGATAGTCTTGCAAAACGACTTGATAGTACGCTAGTACTTTTGCAAGTGTCCGACAAACACCGAATTTGCCACACATTAGCGATTATATCCCTGCTAATTCCTTTTTTCTGCTATTTCTGCGTATTTATTCTCTCGTTTTTGCGACTGAAAGCACAATTTTTCTTACTGGTGACACTTTGAAGTGTTTATTTAACGCATTTTACATACTTGCTCACGGTTTATTAAATAAATAGTAGACTGAGTTAGAAGGGGGGGGGGGGGGGGGGGGAAGGCGATCGGAGAATAAATGTAGTGTAAAGCAAATACAGTTAGTCATGTAACAGTCAGCAAATATAACACCATTAAGGGAAGTGGAAAGTGACACAAATGAAAGAGTTTGGGGATATGTTTACTAATATTTCACGCTTCTTTATCAAATGGTGAAGAAAATAATTTGAAGGCAAAATACACCAAAGAAGATGAATGTGTACTTTGATTAGCTACACTATTGTGTTTTTTATTTGATTTGTGCAGAAAATGTATTTAAGCTGAATGCAGAAATTAGTAGTAGGTGCTGTGGAAAATTAAAAATAGTTGGTATAGCATCTACCGTCAGCCACACACGTCGAAATTTTTCTCTGTCTAAACATTCCTCTTCAAAGTGTTTTGAACATACTTCGGAATATTTTGTGGGGACAAAATTACTCCTCCTCATTTTCTGGAGCCACATCTTTACTCGTTGTTCATCCTTCGGGAAACTAAAATATAACTCACACATAATCATTCTCCATGTCCTAGACACACTTAACATGGTCTCCTACTGTAACTTTATAGTAAACAAAAAGGTTTGGATACACATATTGTACGAAGACAATCACAGACTCCCACTCTATTGAATTTATCTGTCTCACATCTTTCAAATCTATATACATAATCGACAAGTCACTGATAAATGCATGGAGGATGCAACTAACCATTTCCTTTCCTGTTCCACTACGAAATTTACGAGAGGAAGCGATTGTTTGTCAGCCTTTGTACATATTTTTCTTTGCATCCGTAGCAACAACTGTAATTCACCATCGCTATCACACTATCAACAAACGGTGAAAACACAACAAAAACTCTTGATATTATAAACTTTAAACTCTGCGGAAATCACATACTCACAGCGAAGTCCCGAAAACACGTGACAATCCTGGTATAATGTTGACAACATGCGCAGAACGCAATGCTCACTCCAGCGACACTTACTCGATGGGTCAAACACTGAACAAAAGAATGAACTCGCTCAGTGCATGAGACTAAAACTGCGTCACTGCGCGTCCTATCCTGCACGGACTCTACTCGAGAATTTTCTGTTGCACGTAAAGGTAGGAGACCACAATCACGTAAACAGCTAAACATGACAAACGTTTCTGCATTCTTAATGGAAAGTAAACAAATTTAATTGTATAATAATCTTTGCTTCTACGGATGTTTGCAAAACTACTGCATATACACGTGTGGGACATTTTTTATTAGATTCGCAAGACCAACAGCAACAACAAAATAAATGGAAATCGTGCTTTACTTTAACCTCGTACAATTTTGCAATGGCATCATATTAGCGAAGTAGCTAAATTTCAGGCAAAATCTTGTATTAGCCGTAACCCCGCAACTGAACATTTGCGGAACTATGTTTATATGAACTTTTTTCTTTAGTTTTACTTGTAGAATAACATATTAAAATATTTGCATAATTTCGTGAGCCACCCTGTGTTATCCTCTGTGCCCTCGGTGGCTCGGATGGATAGAGCGTTTGCCATGTAAGCAAGAGATACCGAGTTCGGGTCCCGGTCAGGGCACACGTTTTCAACTGTCCCCGTTGATGTGTGTCAATACCTGTCGACAGCTTAGGGTCTTGATTTAATTATCATTTCATTCTAAGAGCCGCATGGTCACAGATGGTATCTGTTCTTTCTGACATGTCCGAGAGAACAGATACCACCTTCATATAGTTAAGGCACAAGCGATGCTTTCTCAATTCGTGTTGATTTGTGTACAGAAGCTACCAGTGCAACAAGTCTCTCCTCCCCCCACCCCATTGTAAAAAGTAACGACGAGAAGTCTGTTTCATATTACTACTTCCGTCTTCGACATTAATGAAAATAAGCATACATTGTCTTACATTCCGAAAAAAAAAATGGTATTGAGGGTTAAACTCATCTTCGCGCGGTATATACGCGATAGGAACAGAGATAAACTATAGCATGTCTTTCATACCCTCTCCCATGAACTTGACCATGGCTTTTGGTGTGTTTATGTAGATGATTGTCAGATTTCCAGACTAATGCTCTTCAAATGATCTACGTCTCTGATTTGCAATTTCTTGGAAGTTATATGCTAAGGCGATGTAGTAAGCCCTGCTGTAAGCAAATTACTACTGGTACTGCTATTTTCGTCATGCATGTGCGACACGTTTGACACGTTAAGAGTGGGTGCTGCAGACGAACTATTGTGTCTACCTAGTCAACATTTAGTCTGACGTGCCTTACGCAGAGGGTCAACGTCAAAATTAAAAGTAATCATCCGATTACTAAACTGTTAAAACAGTTACGCTGTCCAAAGGCTCCCCGAGGCAACAAAAATTAGGTTTTTCAGTATTTCATCTAATTACTGGCCGAATTTAAAAATTTAAAATGCTGTCGTAATCTACTCATTAAGAGGTATAACCTTACGGCAAGGATTTAGTATAGCAGGGCCCAAGTCAAGTACTGAAGTTAGAAACTGTATAAGTTTTGCGGCAGTGTAACTCATGGCACGCACATTGCCCAGACTATATTCATCCAGTAGTTGAGAGTGAGTGCGCTTAGCGAAATCCACAAAAATTTAAAACCTTTTCTCGCTGGCAGCCCCCACAGAACAATGAAAGGAAAAAAGTTTATCGTTAACTAAATTTTCGCGTCCACTCTGTAGAAATTCAGTATTACGCAAGACGTTTTAATTCATTACTTCTTTACGACCAATTCTTTCCGCAATACATTTTGCAGACAATATCCACAGTACCACTGAATGTACCTGCAAGATTGTATCATTGTACGACACAAAGTTCAGCAGATATGACGTCATAAATACAGATGCGTGGGAAACAAGCTTTTGCTTGAAATAACAGCTCGAATTACCGACACTATGCTTACCCATTGTTTGGTAATAAGAGTACTTAGCAGTTGGCAACAAACTTCAAACATAATTTCAAACTTTTACAAAACTTTTTCTCGCTTACGTGCTTAACGTCAAGTGCTAGCACATTAAATCGTTTTTAATCAGGCGATTGAACCGTTTTATACTTGCGATTCCTTAGATTCGGAGGTTTACTGGTCAGTATTAATAAACAACTAAAAGTGTAACCCTCCACAGTTCGAGACTGAATACGTAAAGTCTGCGAGGGGTAACAAACTTTTGTTGGCAGTGTTTAATGCAATTCTTGATCGCATTAAAGTTTGTAGTGCGGGCAGCCGCTGCCGTTGACTTCATAATGAATGGAAGTAAAATGAACCGCGAGACAGGTGTAGTTGGTGGTTTCTTCATTGTTACAACCGGTTTCACTGCATTAAAATAGCATCTGCAGGCTAACTACATAAGAAGGAAAGAATCCCATGTATTGCATATGATCAAAAATACTATAGTTTTTAAAAAATTTAAATTTCCAGAATTTTAATAAAAATTGTAGTAAATTTTTATAAAATCTTTGTAAAGTATTTGAACATGCAGAAAAAAAAATCAAAACATGTTTACTTATAACAATGTCATATTAGCGCATCAAGACGCCCCCAACTCAAAAATCAAATCCCTGAAGAGGGGAAGTCATCAAAATAAAACTGGACATCAGGGCGAAAAGTACGGTGGCGCATTACGAGAAAAAAAGCATATAATTACTGTGAATGAGAACGAAAGACATATAGAAGGAAAGATCGAAATTGGGGCCTCCGGCGAGGTAAATAACCACCTTCCCCCTTTCACTCACCATCACACCATTATGAATAAATGTGGGGACTGTAATGATTATTGAGCAACAAGCCGATAAGCGTATCGGTGTGCAATCCATAAAATGGGGAACACTAATCAAAACCGCAAGATACTGACATAGTTACTGTTGCATCAAAAATTTTTGACAGGTGGGCTGTATCAAGTGAAAGGACACCTAACCGTGACAGAAATTTAAGATAAGATACAAAAGCACTAAGATAACTTGAAGTTATCTATACATACCCTGTAGTGGCTGCAAGGGTACAGCACAGAAAGCGGTCAACTATGTATTAGCGTGGAAGTTTGATATACGCTAGGCGGCGCTAGTGAGCGATGGTAAGAGCGCGACATAAGGTAAACGCAGCAGTATTTTTGAACACGGAGAGCTGGGAGTGTCCTAACAGTGAAAGAATGTATCCAAAGACAGAACAATAAAAAAGTTAACTCTCATAAATTAAGGATAATGCTGATACATGGTGAAACAACACTCTGGTAGGCAGTTTGCTGGTTTAAATCACCTCGGGGTATGACCATGCGGTCCCACCCTGCCTGGATCTCCGCTCCCCCAAACATTTACAAATCCCTTCAGATCCTAGAACGCCATGCTCTTCGCCTCACCTATCGCATCCGTCACCCCTCCCCCACGCGGATCCTGTACGACCTCATTCCCTTCCCCCACCTCCTCCTTTTCCTCGAACGGATACGGATCCTCTACACCTCCCGCAAACTCGATCCTCGTCACCCGCTGGTCTCTCCCATCCTCTCCCGCCCCCATCAGCTGCCACATCTGTACTTCCACGTCCCACCTGCTCTCCATCTCTCCACTCTCCTTACCCTCTCCCAAGGTGGCTTCCTTCAGCTCCCTCCCTGATGATGCCCTCCTCCCCTCCATCTACCCCTCCTACCAACTTTGATCCTCCCTGCCTCTTCCTGTGTTTGTTCCTTTGGGCACCCTCTCTCCCTTCTCTCCCCCTTCCCTCCCTCCTCCCTTTCTCCCCACCTCCCCCGGGCTTCCCCTACCCCCGTCCCTCCACTCCTCCTCCCATCTCCTCTGCCATTGGCATATTTGCTCTCCCCTCTCCTTCCCCTTCACCCTTCTTCCCCTCTTGACAGGTCCCCGGACTCGCACACGTTACGTGGACATTCGTGCGCCGGAGATCATCGCCATCCGTTTCTCGTGTGTGCCATCGTGTTTTGTGTTTAGTGTTCGCCGTCACGCTCCATCGTTCACATGTGCTATCGAAATCATCAGTGTTTGTGCGTCGTGTCAACAGTTTGTAGTGTGGATTATCGTCGAGTGTGAACGGCTCCGTGTTTTTGTATTCTATGTCTACTGTTATTTAACTGCCATTATGTCAATTATGAGTATTCTTTCTGTTTTCTCCTTGTCTACTCTAAGGCTGAAGAGCAGCGTTGAATGCTGCTGCCAGCCTATCTGTTGTTTGTACAGGTATCAAAATTACAATAAAGGAAAAAAAAAGAGCACGCGGTGCGTTTGACCTGCGGTCGTCGCACGGTGGCGCTGGCAGCAGTCCACATACGCAGAGGTGCGTTGGTGCATGTCAGAGTACGGTGCAGCGAGTAAGTGTGCAGACGTTTTCAGACGTGCTAATGGTGACTGTGTGTTGAAAATGGCTCAAAGAGCACATATTGATGACGTTATTAGGGGTAGAATACTAGGGCGACTGGAGGCTGGTCAAACACAGCATGTCGTAGCATGGGCCCTCCGTGCTCCACAAAGTGTGATGCCAAGATTATGGCAACGATTCCACCAGAGAGGAAACGTGTCCATGCGCTACAGTACCGGACATCCACAGTGTACAACACCACAAGAAGACCGATATCTCACCATCAGTGCCTGCAGACGGCCACGGAGTACTGCAGGTAGCCTTGCTCAGGACCTTAGTGCAGCCACTGGAACAGTTGTCTCCAGACACACAATCTACAGATGACTGAACAGACACGGTTTATTCGCTCGGAGACCTGCAAGGTGCATTCCACTGACCCCTGGTCACAGGAGAGCCCGTAAAGCATGGTATCAAGAACATAGTACATGGTCATTGGAACAGTGGTCCCAGGTTATGCTCACGGACAAGTCCAGGTATAGTCTGAATAGTGATTCTCGCCCGGTTTTCATCTGGCGTGAACCAGGAACCAGATACCAACCCCTTAATGTCCTGGAAATGGACCTGTATGGAGGTCGTGGTTTGATGGTGTGGGGTGGGATTATGATTGGTGCACGTACACCCCAGCGTGTCTTTGACAGAGGAACTGTAACAGACCAGGTGTATCGGGACGTCATTTTGCACCAGTATGTCTGCCTTTTCAGGGGTGCAGTGGGTCGCACCTTCCTCCTGATGGATCATAATGCACAGCCCCACCGAGCTGCCATCGTGGAGGTGTACCTTGAAACAGAAGATATCAGGCGAATGGAGTGGCCTGCCTGTTCTCCAGACCTAAACCCCATCGAGCACGTCTGGGATGCTCTCGGTCGACGTATTGCCGCACGTCTTCAAACCCCTACGACACTTCAGGAGCTCCGACAGGCACTGGTGCAAGAATGGGATGCTATACCCGAGCAGCTGCTCGTACACCTGATCCAGAGTATGCCAACCCGTTGTGCGGCCTGTGTACGTGTGCATGGTAATCATATCCCATATTGATGTCTGGGTACATGCGCAGGAAACAGTGGCATTTTGTAGCACATGTGTTCAGAGACGGTTTTCTCAACTTATCACCAATACCGTGGACTTACAGATCTGTGCTGTGTGTGTTCCCTATGTGCTTGTGCTATTAGCGCCAGTTTTGTGTAGTGCCACGTCGTGTGGCACCACATTCTGCAGTTATCATTAATTTATGAGCATGAGTGTAGAATCACAAAGCAGATGAGATTAAATCCACTTTTTAGATATATGAATACCTCAGGAAAGGTAAATAAATGATGAAAAAAACAATACACCTAGAAATAAGTAAAATCTTAAAGTAAACGAAATGAAAATCCACTTTTTAGACAATTAAAGTATTCAAAATACAAGAGTGCCTTAGTTTTACCTGGTTATGCAGAGTGTGCAATGGAGGGGGGGGGGTGTTCCTACAGCGCATGATCTCCATTTCTTCGAGGATGTGTTTTCCTTGACTGTGGGAAACAGATAGACTGGAGAGTAGGTTATCAACTGTACGTCCCGTTTCGCGAAGGTGTGCACTTAAGAGGCGTGTTGGTGCGCTAATGTGGCCCTGTTGAACGTACGTTTTAATTTTGATTTGTTTTCTAGCTGTTTAAATACTTTGCATAGGATCTATAAAAGTATTGTAAATTTTTTTTCTTAAAATTCTCGAAATTTAAAGTTTTTTAAAAGATTGTTGTAGTATTTTGATCATATATATTATATGGCGTCTTTTCTATTCTATGTAATTCATCTGCAAATGCTGTTTTAATGCAGCGAACCGGTTGTGACATTAAATAAATCATCAATTACAGCTGTGTCGCGGTTCGTTTTACTTCTGTTGATTACAAATTATTGGCCGAATTTAAAATGCTGTCACATTCTTCTAATTAATTTTTCTAATTAATCGCTCTTACGTTAAAAGTGTATCACAGTAAGTCAAATACTAGCCAGTATTTGAGACTTAGCGACGTCACACACAATTTCAAGCCTCTTTGAAACTTTTCCTCCTTGTCTACACCCTCCCCCAAAAAAAGCATAAAAGGAAAAGGTCTGTCACTTATTATATTTTGATTCATTGCTTCATTTCAAATGAACAAAAAAAACAAGTGAACTGTTACCAGCCATTGTTTTTTCATTTCCACAACGCGTTTAAAAGGTTTAAACCTCCACCATCAGGTGGCTTTGTGTGTATTTATATGGCACGTGTGTGTTGTGTTACGACTTTGGGGTAGCCTGCTGCACTGTCTAATGAAGAAAAACACAACACTGTTTCAGAACTATGAATGCCCTGTGGAGATCTTTGACTAATGACTGAAAGTAGCCACGTTCAGATAACGGCATTTTCTTTCTCTCCATTAGACAGTGCCGCAGATTATTTCCAACGTCGTAACACAACACACACATGTCATATTAACACATACAAATCCACTTGATACCAATCTTTGCCAAAATTTCCCATAATTTAAATCTATTAACTGTATTAAAAGCTTTCTCATAGTCATTAAAGACCATGTACGTGGGATGATTGTATTCTCTGTGTATTTTTTTTTTAATAATTTGGCAGACTGGAAAAACACTGTCTAAGCAAGATCTTCCCATCCGAAACAGGTTCTGTTCTTCAGTAAGAAACGTTTCCGAAAGTATCTTTAGTTTATTTGTTATTACTTTCGCATGTATCTTGTAACCAAAGTTCAAACGACTAATTCCCCGTTAACTATCACATTTTCTATGATTCCCTTTTTTAAATTATGGGATAACAACTGCTGTTTGCCAGAACTCTGATGTGTTTGCTGTATTTCCAACAAGTATTTACAAAATTCAGTAGCGTTATGAGTAATAACTCCGAAGCTTATTTAAATGATTGCACACTGACGTTGTTTTCCCCAAGGGATTTCCTGTTTTTAGATATTTTTAAACCCACCTTTACTTCCCATCCCTAAAATGGATCCCAAATAACGGAAACTATACATTTTAGGGATGGAAGGAAAGTCAGAGGTAGAAATTAATAAAAGAATTAGCAGAGGAAGGGAGATCATTGCGATGCTTAACTCAATGTTATGGAGCAATAAATATAATAAACCGAACCAAAAAAAAATCATATATAAATCGATACCAACGAGCATAGTTAAGTATGGAGTGGAGACTTTGTTTTCTAATCTGAAACACGTAAAAAAAAAACTGCAAGCAGTAGAAATGGACTTCTGGAGAAGTTCAGCAAGAATTTGTAGAAAAGAGGAAGTAAGAAACGACGAAATAATAAGGAGAATGGAAGTAAGAGAAAGAATGCATGACGTGACGGATAGAAGAAAGTTATAATGGTACGAGCACGGAAGAACAATGAAGGAAGCCAGTACTCCGAAAATGATCCTGGAATGGGAACCGGAGGAAAAGAAGAGAAGAGGACGCCCTATGACCACCTTGCTCAAAAATGTACTATTAACAATGAGAAGACTCGGCGTAGAGGTTCAAAATGTTTCAAATGGCTCTGAGCACTATGGGACTTAACTTCTGAGGTCATCAGTCCCCTAGAACTTAGAACTACTTAAATATAACTAACCTAAGGACATCACACACATCCATGCCCGAGGCAGGATTCGAACCTGCAACCGTAGCGATCACGCGGTTCCAAACTGAAGCGCTTAGAACCGCACGGCCACACCGGCCGGCCCGGCGTAGAGGAAGAAGATATGGAAGATCGGAACACATGGAGGGACATAATGAGGAGATCAATTAAGATCTTACGTAACAGATGTAATAATTTCCGGTCATTTGTTATGTTGGAGAAAAACCTTTGTATAGGGAAAATAAATGAAAATAAAACAGTTCCACCATTGATAAAGATCAACATCCTCGCCACTAGCAGCAGTTTTCAGATTTCCTTCATCACTTGTCCATAGATTTTGGAAATAATCCAACCATTCATTTTCTGAAATGGGTTTAATTTGAAGCATATCTGTTTCATTTTTATTAAATTGTTTCAGCGTCCTATAGGCTCCAGTTTCTTTTCCGTATACATCTTTCTCCTTTTCACTCAGAAAATGTTCCCAGGCTTATGTGATTGATTTTTCTTGTCTCTCTTTTGACCACTGCTGAGGTATGGCGCACCCCAGATACTAACAAGTGTAATTCAGTGTAAGTATATACACAACAAAATCAAAGTACAAAAAGGAAGTCCGTTTGCGAGAAACGTCTCAAGGAGTGAGACAAGAGATCCTTTATCGCTCACATTCTTTAATGTACAGGGCGAAGAAAAACTGGCACACACTGACAAGGCAGCGCGATTCCTCTGATATTGGTGATACAAAAATGTCACTCACAACATTTCGTACTGTGCATATTTCGTGCATTAAATGAACGTTGAAGATTGGCATTTTGGCAACACTGTAATCACATGTACGCTTACTACCGCCGCCAGTAGATTCAGCACGCCTGTGCAGTTAGTGCAATAGATAGCATTTTTGCGGTAGCATGCAGGTGGTCGAGGGTTCGATTTTGGGTCGAGGCATTTTTGCGTTAGCATGCACGTGGTCGAGGGTTCGATTTTGGGTCGAGACTTACTTGTTTTTATTTGCCAAAAGTAGTCTGCGTGGTGTGGTGTCTGGCGTCCTAATCGCCTACAGCAATTACAGTGGGTCTTCCATAAAACATTTGCAATTACATGCTACGAACACAGAAATGGAAGTACAAACGCTTACATTGGTCAGCTTTTAAAGAGGCCTTTTCCACGTCGTGGACGCGAATTGTTTTGCACCACTGCATCTATTAGATTCCAAACTAGTTTTGTGTGTACCCTCCCCCAACAGTCCCATCGATTAATGGTGGGTTTAAACCTATGAAACGTCTTGCGGAAATAAAAAACAGTAAACTTGTTGATTCATTCGATATCAGACTTTTATCCATTGTGGATGTGGAGCACTGCGACTGTGGTATGAACAGGTTTTCATAAATTACTGCAACCAGTCGCCTTTTATGTAGATGTATTTTATTTAACCATGACCGGTTTCGAGCTGCCTAGCAACTCATCATCATATGGTGTATACATTTAGTGCTTTTTTGTACCCATTGTGTGGGTGGTTGAGTATCTGTGGCTAGACAGAAACGAGAACAAATGATCACTACATGTGGTACAGTAACACGAAATATTTACAGCATAATTTATGTTTAACGTATAAGAGCAAATAATCACTACATGTGGTACAGTTACATGAAATAATTACAGTTTGATTTACGTTTTGAGGTGTTACTTACAAATAAATCTTTTTGCAGGTATATATATCTCTTTTAGGACGTATTTTTGAAACCATTGTGTCTTGTTTTTCACAATTTCACAAGTTAAAACTTTCACTAGATGTATATTACTTTTATGAGGCACTGTTGGAAACATATATCTCGTTTTTCGTAAACATCGCTGAACACACTTAGCCACAGATACGAATACAGGATTTACACATTATAAACAAGCCAGAGATTGCAATATAACTACAGTATCAAAGATTTCAAGTTGACCAGAGGCATTATTAGTCATCATACACACTGACAAGAGATTTGTCTTTATTACATAGAAAATAAATGTAAATTAGCTTAAACTAGTAAAATGTTTATTTATAAATTAGCTGTGCAATTTAACAGGTATATAAAACTAGATTTTATACATTATATTTCAGTTATATTTAAGATTATTGGTATTGAGAGTATTATGACAGCTAATTTCTTGCTCCATCCATTGGCTGATCTTGGCATATGATGTCTGGGATGAGAGGTTGATGGTTAACTTGAAATAATAAGTATTGCTGGAACTTGTAAGGGTGTGGAAAAGGAGTTGGCGGTGGGGGGGGGAGGTGGTTTCTCTGATACTGTCAATCAAATCATAGGTGTTTTTTATGGAATAATTGGTTGGGAATGTATAATATTTCTTGAGTATTTCATGCAGTTTTAGATCACAACCTAAAATTCATAAAGATGGACACCCGATACGCCCGATTGTGAATTCCATAAATAGCCCAGGGTACAAAGTGACTAAAAAACTGCATGAAATACTCAAGAAATATTATACATTCCCAACCAATTATTCCATAAAAAACACCTATGATTTGATTGACAGTATCAGAGAAATTTCCATTCCCAATGCAGCTAACTTTGCATCCCTTGATATTGTCAACCTGTACACAAACATACCTATAATAGACACACTTCGAATAATAAAAAATAACTTATTACAACATAAAAAGTTAAGTGACATGGAAATCTATGAGCTGATGGATTTACTTGAATTAGTGCTATCCCACAATTACTTCACCTTCAACAACAAAACATATATTCAACATGATGGTCTAGCAATGGGCAGTAGTCTAGCTGGCCTTCTTGCTGACATCTACATTAATGATCTTGAAATTAAATTCTTTAAAGCAAACCCAATAGAAACAGACAAGATCATTTATTATAAACGATATGTTGATGACACCTTGTTGTTATATGATGGGACAGCCACTGAAATTGAGGCCTTAGCTGGTAAACTTAATAATGTTCACCCCAAAATACAGTTCACAGTAGAACACCAAACCCAAAAAGGTATCTATTTTCTTGACCTAAACATAACACAGCACAACAACAAACATAAATTTCAGATATATAGGAAACCCACCACTTCAGATGTTATAATAAACAATACATCATGCCACCCAAATCAGCATAAACTAGCTTTTTTCAAATCAGCACTTAACCGTATCAACAAGATTCAAGCTGATCCTACTGCAAAAAAAAAAATTAATGAAATCAATATATTAAAAACAATAGCATCAAACAATGCTTATGACCCAAGCATAATTGAAAAATTAGATAAAAACATTATATCTAACAAAGCAAAACTAGCAAGCCAGACCTCAGTAGCAGAAGAAACCAAATTCGTTTATATGCCGTTTCTCGGCAATATCTCATACAAACTTGCTAAGCTATTCAAACCACATAATGTCAAAATAAGTTTTCACACTAACAACAAAATACAGAACAAAATAGTCCACAACACCAAAAGAGCCAGCACACCCTACCAAAAATCTGGTATATATAAATTAAGATGTGACAGCTGCTCCTGCTACTACATAGGGCAAACAGGTAGAAATTTTGAGATCCGATACAAAGAGCACACTGATGCACTTCGCCTAAACAACTTAAATAGATCCACTTTTGCTACCCATCTAGCAGATAATAAACATTCCATAACAGACATTAAAACTAACCTTCAAATCCTACACACTGTAGACAAGGGATTCAAGATGGATCTTCTCGAACAATTAGAGATTTTTACCCACAAACATAATTCCCCACATACCATTTTAAATGAGCAGACAGAACTGGCGAATAACTCCTTCTTTCAGAATTTTAAGGATTCTTTGAACTTAAAAAACTAAACAGTCATTCAGTAACAAAATGCCCCCCCCCCCACACACATAAAAGCTTGTACCACTTCTGCCCCCCCCCTTCAGCTCTCTTCTCTCTCCACATCACCCTCTCAACCCCCCCCCCTTCTCCTTTTTCCTATACAACCACCTCCCCCCCCCCACCGCCAACTCCTTTTCCACACCCTTACAAGTTCCAGCAATACTTATTATTTCAAGTTAACCATCAACCTCTCATCCCAGACATCATATGCCAAGATCAGCCAATGGATGGAGCAAGAAATTAGCTGTCATAATACTCTCAATACCAATAATCTTAAATATAACTGAAATATAATGTATAAAATCTAGTTTTATATACCTGTTAAATTGCACAGCTAATTTATAAATAAACATTTTACTAGTTTAAGCTAATTTACATTTATTTTCTATGTAATAAAGACAAATCTCTTGTCAGTGTGTATGATGACTAATAATGCCTCTGGTCAACTTGAAATCTTTGATACTGTAGTTATATTGCAATCTCTGGCTTGTTTATAATGTGTAAATCCTGTATTCGTATCTGTGGCTAAGTGTGTTCAGCGATGTTTACGAAAAACGAGATATATGTTTCCAACAGTGCCTCATAAAAGTAATATACATCTAGTGAAAGTTTTAACTTGTGAAATTGTGAAAAACAAGACACAATGGTTTCAAAAATACGTCCTAAAAGAGATATATATACCTGCAAAAAGATTTATTTGTAAGTAACACCTCAAAACGTAAATCAAACTGTAATTATTTCATGTAACTGTACCACATGTAGTGATTATTTGCTCTTATACGTTAAACATAAATTATGCTGTAAATATTTCGTGTTACTGTACCACATGTAGTGATCATTTGTTCTCGTTTCTGTCTAGCCACAGATACTCAACCACCCACACAATGGGTACAAAAAAGCACTAAATGTATACACCATCTGATGATGAGTTGCTAGGCAGCTCGAAACCGGTCATGGTTAAATAAAATACATCTACATAAAAGGCGACTGGTTGCAGTAATTTCTGAAAACCTGTTCATTCGATATCAGTAACAGTCACGGTAAAGCCTAACTTAGAATGTTCGCACCTGAAGTACGAGGGCTATCCACAAAGTACATTACGTTTTGGAATTAAAAATAAATAAAGCATTGGAATTTTTTTTTATTATATGCAGATGAAAGCCACACTTAAATACTACTTTTCTACATAGTTGCCATTTAAATTAAGGCACTTATCGTAGCAATGGACGAGCTTGGAAATTCCTTCGCCTTCAACCACGTGGTTACCTCTTCTTGAAGCTGTGCGTCGTCATCAAAACGCTGCATAGCCAACCACTTCTTCATTGCTGGGAATAAGTGGAAGTCGCTCGGTGCCAGGTCGGGACTTTACGGCGGATGAGGAAACAAATCCCACTTAAAAGATTCGAGAACTTCACGAGTGGCATTTGCCGTGTGGTTCCGGGCGTTGTCGTGAATCAGCAAGATCTTTGAGCCCAACTTTCCCCTGCGCTTGTTTTGTATTGCTCTTCTGAGGTTGTGCAGAGTTTGGCAATACCTTTGAGAGTTTATTGTAGTGCCTCTTTCCAGGAAATCCACAAAAATCACACCTTTTCTGTCCCAAGCTCGTCCATCGCTACGAAAAGTACCTAATTTAAATGGCAACTATGTAGAAAAGTGATATATAAGTGTTGTTTTCATCTGCATATAATAAATAAAATTTCCAAAACGTTATGTACTTTGTGGATAGCCCTCGTATTTCTTCTTTATTATTCTTTATTACTAGCTCTGCTCGCAATACATTTTCCATACGGTATCCACATATACCATCGCTGAATGGACAAGCAAAATTTTATCATTGTACGTTACATGCATCAGGAGACATGACGTCATAAACACTGAGATGCGTGGAAAACAACTAACTTGTTATAAAACGGAGCTCATGCTTACTCAGAATATATATTCATCTAGTATTTGAGAATGGGGACACTTAACGACTTGCAACTTACTTTACGCATAATTTCAAAATTTTTCTAAACTTTTTCTCGCTTACAGTTCTACAAAATACTGAAAGGAAAACATCGTATCTCTTACTTAAAAGTTCATTGTTCAAGCGGTTAAACGTTAGCACCCGGTACTACGTTTTAACGTGTTGTTTCTATACTACTAGCTATGATCCGAAATGTGTTACGACAGTATCCGAATATACCAGCGAATATACCTGCAAAATTATATCACTGTACGAAACATAATTCAATAGATAGCACGTAATAAATATTGAGAAGTGTGAAGAAGTAGCTTCTGCTTAAAACGGAGCGCAAATTACCCAGAATATACTCCTGTACTCGGCCAGTGTTTGATAATGAGAGATACTTCTAACAAACTTTGCAATTAATTTCAAACATTTCGTAAGCTTTTTCCCACTCACTCATTCGTCACTGATTCGTAAAATGACAGACGTTCGAAGGTGTTTTATACATAACCCTTTCAGACCCGAATGTTTTGTGGAGGAAGGAAATTTTTTTTTAAATACTGTAATGGACTTGGATGATTTTTAATGATTTTAGAAGCAACATTTATAAAAAGATATGTTACCATTTTCGAAAAAAATTTTGTACGCATTTGTGAACACTGGGTCTCAATCAACATTGAAATCATAGCAGATAAAAGTAATTCATTTAAACATTACACATAAATTGGAAATCATTTACACACAAAATACACGCAAAATTTACCGTAGTTTTAATTAAAAATGAAATGAGTCAGGAATTATGTTCATTATGTGGTTCTAATTGACATTAAATGAACGGAAACAGTAAGAGGCCTCGTCATCTTTGAACAGGTGTATCTGAAAGTGTGGCAGATGGTCGGCCTCGTTTTCTATTCGAGGTAACCTGTTACGGATGGCAGTACATATAGGCCGAACTTTATAAAACTTGTCTTTATTGTCTGCTGGCATAGCCATGTTGTTAACAAGATATAAATTTGTCCTGAGTTGGAAGAATCTATTTCTGGGCATACTGTCCAAGAATAATTGCATTTTCTATGTTGTGTCCCAATACATTCGGACTCTAGGAATTTTTAGAGTTCCCATAATTATATGAAGCCCAAACAAGATTTGGAGTTCCGCTGGTGTAGTTTGTTTGAAATTGCTAATTGTTCCACTCTGCAAGGCATATAGGTTTGCATTATCAGCCATAGTACCGAACAGATCATTGGTAATGTACTTGCTGAAATAAGTTGAAGGAGAAAGTATTTCCTGTTCTTCAATACATTGTTCCCATTCGTAATATGAATCCAGTATAGAGAGAGACAATGACGCCACTTGATGTCTTTTTTCTCACAAAATGTATTTTACATCACTGAGCTCATTGTTGGTAAGTGGATCACTGTCTTGAACATCACTATCGTTAGTGTCACTGTCGCTGCACACACCACTTTCATTATTTGCAGTTCACTCATCATTGGTTTCTCCCCTATTTAGTTTGTCAGCCCCCACTCTGACTTCCTTCTCACTTGAAGTACAGTAGGATTCTACATCAGGAAATGATTCTTCATCTGATGATAAATCGATATCTGACACCTCTCCATTCAGCAGCGTCTCTAAAATGGCATCTGCATCTCGCTCAATGTTGAAATAGTGTTTCTTCTACATGATCAACAGAACTGAAATATTCACAAATAATAATATCAGTAGTGGTATTTCCCTAAAATAATAGTTTACATTAGACCTAACGACATTGTCATCAACTGGAGCTTCAATGCTACATTTATTTTCCTAATTGTTGCTCATAACAATACCTAGTAATACAACATACTTAATATGTTTTGCATAAATCCCAGTCAACACTCATACAATCGTCAGGATAAAAAGAAACTGTTCCAACAAGCACTTCATACGAAGGAAACACAAGATACTCAAAGTTATGTAAAACATTGTTTTTGAGACCTGATGGCTACAATTGTGCACACAGAAAAACATTGCTTCTTTTTGTTGACTAAAACAAATGATTTTGAAATATTGATTGCTGTAATAAATAAATCGAACATTCTACAATATTCATGCAAAACAACAATACTGGTACTCAACTATACTGTGGGTTATAGTTTACCAAAGACTACCAGGTACTTTCAAGGTCACAAACTGCTCTGCACTGCTACATTAATCTGTTGATATGTTTATAGCGCTGCACAACAGATGACAGCACTTGTACACGGTGAAAAGAATGAACATTCACAAATGTGTACATCAGCTCCAAATTGAGGAAAAATATTTCTATTGCAGTTAAGACGTCGTGAAAATTAATGTACACAATTGTAACCACAGGGTCTGAAAGGGTTAACCTTCCGTTATAGGCGAGCAACTGACTGGTGCACGAATTTGCACTAGAGGGAGTACTCTAGGGACTAATCAGCTGTACAAGAAATGTATTCACAGTGGAAATGGACAACTATCAGCTGTATAATGGAATGACGACAATGAAAATTTGTGCCAGTCTGGGACTCGAACCCGTATTTCCAGCTTATAGCGAGCGGTCGCCTTACCATTTGGCTATCCATGCATAACTCAACGGCTAGACGTCGTCAACCTGTGTCTACAACCTGTGCTCGTACACCCATTATCTATATCCCCATACAGGTGAGACATCTTACTTAAAATTCACTTGCCCGTTCTCGGCAGATAAATACGATATTGCAGTACCTGTGTTATTCGGAATTACGATGTAAAGTTTCTTCGGACATGCATGCAAGCTTAACTAATTACAATCACTAAAAGCTCTTGTGCATTAAGAATTAATGGTTTGCAGGATTTACTAATTTACCAGTTATGTTATTCACTAAAAAGACAATATTTCAAGTTTGGATGCATTGTGTTGGTACGAATACGAGTGACGAAGGAGCGACGTAGGTAAGCACACATCTGCTTGGTTTTGCTGTTAAGTTTTTGGGAGGAATGGCGAGGAGACACGCGGCTAACAGTCGAACGCCAAGTGACAATCACTTACAGTCCGGGGTTAGTATAATAAAAAGTTAGTCTGTGCCTGTGTCAGGAGGAACTGTTATGAGGAGAGTTGAAGGCAAGTCAGTTCCAGTTTACTGAAGTTTACCACTGCAATGCAGTAGAACACCTACTTTACAGGAATTTATCAACTGTTTTTAGGCTGTGACTCTTCAAGCCTTCCCGGCGGAGTATTTTTTAACCTTATCTAAATATAGAATATAGGCCTATTAAGTTCTATACATATTTTTCTTTGGACCTTTCTTACAAAAAGGTGTATAACAAACTAGCAGTTCAGTGCATGGTGGAGGGTACTTTACTTACGGATTTCAACAAGAGCCACAGCGTTGTTCCGATCTTGATTAAATTTTGTACATTTGATCTTCAAATCCAGGAGAACATCACCGTCTACGTGAAATTTCATACGGTGTATGGCGGAGGGTACCTTACAACAGAATTACACACCGTTTGACTGGGGGGAGGAGGTGCATCCAGAGAAGTGAGAGAAGCAGATTAAAAGAGAGAGGGAGCAGCAGATAAACAGAGGAAGGGGGAAGGTGGTGAATGACTAATGGAACACTGTAATAAATACACAAATTACGTGTGTTATTGTGAATTTGATGTACTATTAGAAAAAGCGGAGGAGGAGGTGGACAGAGATGGGAAGATGGACGGAGAAGGAGAGCAGGATGAGAAGGAAGTGTTGTGAGAGAGGGGGGTAGATGGAGGAGATGGAAAGAGAGACGGATGGGCGGAAGGAGGAGGTGGATAGAAAGACGAGATAGGACTAAATGGATAAGAGAGATGAGGGAAGAAGGGATGAACTGACATAAAACTGGGATGAATAAATATCCGGGCAACGCCGGCTTTACTGTTAGTAATTAGATAAAGATTTAGGCGACAATGGGCGTGTTCATCTGAAAGAAGTTACAGAATATTTTCCTATGGTTGGATGCGGCGTATAAAGTCTCGATAACTAGAGTGTGGTTCTTGTTATCTACAGATGATAAAATTCGTTGCTTAATATAGATGACTTCACCAAAGTGCATCTAGTTGGAATTTCATCTTTATAAAATTAACTACATAATAATTGTAGTTAATTTTATAAAGATGAAATTCCAACTAGATGCTTTGAGGGATGAAGTAGTGAAGGCAGCAGAGGATCAAGTAGGTAAAAAGACGAGGGCTAGTAGAAATCCTTGGGTAACAGAAGAAATATTGAATTTAATTGATGAAAGGAGAAAATATAAAAATGCAGTAAATGAAGCAGGCAAAAAGGAATACAAACGTCTCAAAAATGATATCGACAGGAAGTGCAAAATGGCTAAGCAGGCATGGCTAGAGGACAAATGTAAGGTTGTAGAGGCTTATTTCACTAGGGGTGAGATAGATACTGCCTACAGGAAAATTAAAGAGACCTTTGGAGATAAGAGAACCACTTGTATGAACATCAAGAGCTCAGATGCAAACCCAGTTCTAAGCAAAGAAGGGAAAGCAGAAAGGTGGAAGGAGTATATAGAAGGTCTATACAAGGGCGATGTACTTGAGGACAATATTATGGAAATGGAAGAGGATGTAGATGAAGATGAAATGGGAGATACGATACTGCGTGAAGAGTTTGACAGAGCACTGAAAGACCTGAGTCGAAACAAGGTCCCTGGAGTAGACAACATTCCATTGGAACTACTGACGGCCTTGGGAGAGCCAGTCCTCACAAAACTCTACCATCTGGTGAGCAAGATGTATGAAACAGGCGAAATAGCCTCAGACTTCAAAAAGAATATAATAATTCCAATCCCAAAGAAAGCAGGTGTTGACAGATGTGAGAATTACCGAACAATCAGTTTAATAACCCACAGCTGCAAAATACTAACACGAATTCTTTACAGACGAATGGAAAAACTAGTAGATGCCGACCTCAGGGAAGATCAGTTTGGATTCCGTAGAAATACTGGAACACGTGAGGCAGTACTGACCCTACGACTTAACTTAGAAGAAAGATTAAGGAAAGGCAAACCTACGTTTCTAGCATTTGTAGACGTAGAGAAAGCTTTTGACAATGTTGACTGGAATACTCTCTTTCAAATTCTAAAGGTGGCAGGGGTAAAATACAGGGAGCGAAAGGCTATTTACAATTTGTACAGAAACCAGGTGGCAGTTATGGTTGGTTCAAATGGCTCTGAGCACTATGGGACTCAACTGCTGAGGTCATTAGTCCCCTAGAACTTAGAACTAGTTAAACCTAACTAACCTAAGGACATCACAAACATCCATGCCCGAGGCAGGATTCGAACCTGCGACCGTAGCGGTCTTGCGGTTCCAGACTGCAGCGCCTTTAACCGCACGGCCACTTCGGCCGGCGGCAGTTATAAGAGTCGAGGGACATGAAAGGGAAGCAGTGGTTGGGAAGGGAGTAAGACAGGGTTGTAGACTCTCCCCGATGTTATTCAATCTGTATATTGAGCAAGCAGTAAAGGAAACAAAAGAAAAATTCGGAGTAGGTATTAAAATCCATGGAGAAGAAATAAAAACTTTGATGTTCGCCGATGACATTGTAATTCTGTCAGAGACAGCAAAGGACTTGGAAGAGCAGTTGAACGGAATGGATGGTGTCTTGAAGGGAGGATATAAGATGAACATCAACAAAAGCAAAACGAGGATAATGGAATGTAGTCGAATTAAGTCGGGTGATGTTGAGGGAATTAGATTAGGAAATGAGACACTTAAAGTAGTAAAGGAGTTTTGCTATTTGGGGAGCAAAATAACTGATGATGGTCCAAGTAGAGCGGATATAAAATGTAGACTGGCAATGGCAAGGAAAGCGTTTCTGAAGAAGAGAAATTTCTTAACATCGAGTATAGATTTAAGTGTCAGGAAGTCTTTTCTGAAAGTATTTGTATGGAGTGTAGCCATGTAAGGAAGTGAAACATGGACGGTAAATAGTTTGGACAAGAAGAGAATAGAAGCTTTCGAAATGTGGTGCTACAGAAGAATGCTGAAGATTAGATGGGTAGATCACATAACTAATGAGGAGGTACTGAATAGGATTGGGGAGAAGAGGAGTTTGTAGCACAACTTGACCAGAAGAAGGGATCGGTTGGTAGGACATGTTCTGAGGCATCAAGAGATCACCAATTTAGTATTGGAGGGCAGCGTGGAGTGTAAAAATCGTAGGGGGAGACCAAGAGATGAATACACTAAGTAGATTCAGAAGGATGTAGGCTGCAGTAGGTACTGGGAGATGAAGAAGCTTGCACAGGATAGAGTAGCATGGAGAGCTGCATCAAACCAGTCTCAGAACTGAAGACCACAACTACAACAAACATAATAATTAGCTGAAAAATGCTCCTGTTGCAGCACAATAAAGGCAAATACGATCGTGTTTAAAAGACACTGACAGAAACATGTGCAACCAGCTGTCTGAGTCCTCATTACACCTTCCTCACCAAAAATTCTGGAAGCTTCACAGGACGAGTGACCATGTTATGTAAGAAAATTAACAAGTAAAATTTCAGTTTTGTTGAGTTAAAAATTCAATAAATAGCAGATTTTGTATTAGAACTTTAGAAATACCGTTAAAAGTGTACTTTTGTGAATGAGATCCGCCAAATACAAATAATTAGTTTCGTATGACATATATGACGAAACTCCAGAATCGGCAAGTTAGCTTTGCGAAAGTATTGATGCTGGTAAAATGTATGCTGTTTTTACACATACCGTTTTGAAACAATATTTTTAAGGCCCACAGCAAATCCCAGAATTTTTCACACAGAACATCGCGGTAAGTTTTTTATCATCCAACTTTTCGAATCTCTAGACCCCCTCCGTGGTGACGCTCGTGTTTCCGACTACAAATAAATATCGTAACCGTGAACTTTCCGACTGACATGAAAATAAGAACATCCCTTCACATTTTATCCAGGCTCAGGTCTGGCTAATGCAAGTAGTAAATAGGTATGTTTAATTTTTTTTCATTTTATTTATTCTTATTTATTTTTTGTTGTTATTGTTGTTGTTCAGCATTACAGTAGCAAATTGACAACCTTTTTTCTTTATCTATCGCAATTTTTTGTAAAAAGGCTAGAGATTTTAAACACCTTTTTAAATCTCCAGGATCTTCATATGTTTTCATAATGTCTTTTAATCTTTTGTCAAGATCTATGTGCCTTTTCTTTCTTTCTTGAAGATGTAGGCCAATGGAATCTTTTTTAATTTCAAAAATAGCACTCACTGCCTCTTCCTTCAGCTTTTGAATAAGAAAGTACACATTTGGATGTTTCTGATTTATTAAGGAGTTCAGTTTTCTATGCCAGCCTTTGACAGCATTCGTCGTTCTGTGTCGTTGGTTAAAAACATTCCACATTTCAATAGGTGTACTAGGATTTTCCATCCACTGATCAACCATATAGTCTGCATATGCTGTGATCTCTCCGCTGGGCATTTGTAACATTATTAAAATCCACGCTTCATCGACAGTGTTAAGTGGAAGATGTGCCACAGCACCACCCATGCGACAAAACAATCGGACTTCCTCCCTATCTCTGTAGTCTTCAAATGGTTCAAAGGGCTCTGAGCACTATGGGACTTAACTTCGGAGGTCATCAGTCCCCTAGAGCTTAGAACTACTTAAACCTAACTAACCTAAGGACATCACACACATCCATGCCCGAGGCAGGATTCGAACCCGCGACTGTAGCGGTCTCGCGGTTCCAGACTGTAGCGCCTAGAACCGCTCGGCCACTCTGGCCGGCTCTGTAGTCTTCCGTTAATCCCAGTTCCTGTGTCTTCCACAGACACTGGTTAAAGAGAAAATTACACCCGGAAAGTTGTGTTTCAGGGATCAGGGAACACTGAATTCATTGCTTTAACTGTAGCCATTTTAAAATCTAGCACTGCAGTTTTTGGTGACCACCCGGGCATCTTACATTTCAACCCAGAAAAAAGTCTTTCCTATGAACTTTGACTTTTGTCTGACAGCAAAGCAAACAGGAAATATCTTAGTTGCCTCTTATGTACTTCCGATGTCGATATGGATTGTGTACAATTGTTTGAACTGTTTCAAACAGCTGTCAAATGTCCCATCCATAAGCACAGTTCCATTGTCACAAAGGCATTTCTCTGCTTCTTCACAAGCAAATACTAGAAGTCTCTTGCCTGGAACAGAGCCATCATCATCAATCGTCAAAAAACTATTACCTTCCGTTAATTTCAAGTCTCCGCTACGATGAACTTCCGAACTAGAGCCAGGGTTCTGGGTCTTCCCAATAGCTCCTCTTCCCGCCTTACACAATTGAGTCTTGGAGCTGTCATAATTTGGAATATATGCAACGAATTCAAATCCTTTATCTTGAAATTCGTACCGAGCGAGGTGGCGCAGTGGTTAGCACACTGGACTCGCATTCGGGAGGACGACGGTTCAATCCAGCGTCCGGCCATCCTGATTTAGGTTTTCCGTGATTTCCCTAGATCACACCAGGCAAATGCCGGGATGGTTCCTTTGAAAGGGTACGGCCGACTTCCTTTCCCATCCTTCCCTAATCCGAGCTTGTGCTCCGTCTCTAATGACCTCGTTGTCGACAGGACGTTAAACAGCAATATCCTCCATCCTCCTCCTCTTGAAATTCCTGCTTAAAAATTTGGGCTACAGGCACTGTCTTTTCTTCACGAACTCTTTTTCTGCAATTATGTAGTCTTTTCTTTATCTCCACATCTGTTTTGTCAGGTGGACAAGAATGTTGCTGTTGAGCAACGATTTCACCATTTGCAATTTTTAAATTGACGCATATTCAGTTCGTTTATTCTTCATTTTTCCTATAAATACGGTAGCGATGACCATCCTTAATAAGACACGGCCTCCCTTTCGTTGTTATCACTTCCATCGAGTACACTGCATAGAACAGAAGTCGTATAGGAAAACGCACAGGACGAAAGCTATCGACGACACTGTCTGAGAAACGGTGACAACACCTGCACTGACGGTGAGCGACTGGGGTAGACAAGCAGTGGGGGAGGCTCAGTTCGCAAACACCTCGTTAGGGAACCGGTTGCTCGGGACAGCTTCGCTACCTGCTGCATCCCTGTAGGAAACCCCACGTAGCCCGTCTGCCACTGTTTCACTCAGCCAACTGAGCCGAAATCTTGGACGGCCGAAGCTTTTATTTAGTTTGAGAAACGAGTCAATTTGAAATAGTTTCGGTTGTGTAGGACGCAATTTCAATCTATAAAAGGCAATTTCCCGAGTGACTGACTCACTCAGTGGCTGATCATCGCCCAGCCCAAACCACTCATGATAGAAACATGAAATGTGGAGAGTGTGTTAATCTTAATACCGTAGGCGTCGTTTAAGAAGGGATTTTTCGAAATTCCATCCATAAAGGGGTGAAATAAAGGACGAAATGTGTTATGGAAATATTTCATTACGCAAGAATTTTTGAAGCTAATCTCTGAAAATTTGTTTTTGTGTTTGGCTTCTTTGTTAGAAAGAAAGTATCTGTTTTTGATATACATCCCCTAAGTAGCTCAAACAGGGCGTGAAATTTTTTATGAAAATATTTCATAGTGGAACCATGTTTAAAGCTAAATCTTTGAAAATTCGTATTAGGGTTCTGTGTTAGAAATGAAAAAATACGTGTTTCATTGTTTTTGGAAATTCAACCCCTATGCTGATTCACTGACTCATCATCGCTCAGGCCAAACTGGTAAGGATAAAATCGGGAGACGGTGTGAATCTTATACTGTAAACATCGAATAAGAAGTGACTGTTTGAAATTCCACTGCTAAGGGGGTGAAATAGTGGATGAAATGTTTTATGAAAATACGTCGCTGTTAAGGCAATTTTTAGGCTCGAACTACGAAAACTGTTATTTTGTTTCTCAGTCAGAAACACGTTTGCCAGCATTTTTCGAAATTCAGTCCCTAAGGGGGTAAAATTGTGGGTGAAAGTTTATTTGAAAATAAATCATTATTACAAAACTACTACAGGATTTTTATAGCTACGTCTATGAAAATTGGAATTTGACTTCTCGGTTAGAAATTAAATAATACGTGTTTCAGTGTTTTTGAAAACTGAACGCCCTAAGGGAATGGAATAGCAGATGAAAACATTTATGAAACTATTTCATTATGAAAGAATTTTCAAAGCTACATCTATGAAATATCTATATCGTTTCTGTGTTAGAAATGGAAAAATACGTGTTTCACTGTCTTTGCGAATTCAACCATTAATGGGGTGAAATTGGGGATGAAAACATGTAAGCGAATATTTCATTACATTAAAAAAAATTTTAAAGTTGTGAAAACTGGTATTCCACTTCTCGTTTGGATATAAAGAAATATGTGTTAGGGCATGAAAGTTTCAATAGAAATATCACCACAATTTGAAAATAAATCATTATTAGAAAACTTCTACAGGATTTTTACAGCTACGTCTATGAAAATTGGAATTTGACTTCTCGGTCAGAAATTAAATAATACGTGTTTCAGTGTTTTTGAAAACTGAACGCTCTAAGGGAATGGAATAGCAGATGAAAACATTTATGAAATTATTTCATTATGAAAGAATTTTCAAAGCTACATCTATGAAATATCTATATCGTTTCTGTGTTAGAAATGGAAAAATACGTGTTTCACTGTCTTTGCGAACTCAACCATTAATGGGGTGAAATTGGGGATGAAAACATGTAAGCGAATATTTCATTACATTAAAAAAAAATTTAAAGTTGTGAAAACTGGTATTTCACTTCTCGTTTGGATATAAAGAAATATGTGTTAGGGCATGAAAGTTTCAATAGAAATATCACCACAAGATCACAAAATGCATGATTAACAAAAGCGTTGGACTCAAGCTATCAGAATCTCTTTTGGTCAGAAGTCATTCGGAAAAGACCATGTTTCTGTCGCTTAATTAGCGTGAAATTGTTGCAATTCGTAAGAATAGAAAAATTCGATAAAAGAAAGAAATCTGTGTGGACTACACAGCTTCCGTGAGCGGAGCAGCGGGCGCTAAAGCTGGTACACAATAATCATACACACAGTGTAATTAATTTAAATAATAATAAAAGTACATAATTTTTTTAACCTCGCTAATCAGAAACTTTGTTTTAGTCCAGGCTAAAATTGGCACGCTTTGGGTGTTTTAAGTGCCACTTAAGTTTATGGTCTGAGGCAGCCAGAATGTTTGAAAAAGTAGTTAGGTCCTAATTTTTCCTACTTTTTCAGAGGGGTCTCCCGTTTGGATCCCTTGCGATCTATAGTCCCCTGTTGAGTCCCCTCCCCAAAAATTTAGTGTTGGTGACACCCATGTACAAAGTGTCCCGGCGCTTGGGAAATATGTTTACTGGTAAAAATTGATAAAGGAGAGGAAAAAACAAAGAAATGTGAATGACATTAATGGCAGTGAGTCCCCATCTGAGTAAATTTACAGTTGATGCCACGTTGGGTGCATTATGTGTCGGTGATGTAAAGACAATACAACGTCCGGGCCCCGAGTGGAAAAAAAATCTCCGACCCGGCCGGGAAGCGAACCTGGAGCCGCTGCATGGCACCCAGATGCGCCGACCACTTAGCTTAGGACGCCGACGGATGGAAGAAAAAGGTGCGCTTATCTGAGGGTAAAAGAATAAGGGGAGGGGGGTTCTGGTATATAAAAAAATTGTGTTGTAATAAGCTGGATAAAGCTCACGACTTACCTCCTCGTTAGAGGCGCTCAGTGCGGTAGCTAGCAGCAGACCGATCGGCAGTGCCCACATGTTGACAAGTACCGCGCACACACAAGCGCCTGTGTTACGTCTGGTCGTCAGGTAGGTTTATCTATCGGCAGGTGCGCAGCGACCGGGTACACTTGACTAAGGCTCAGCCTCACCGACCAATGGCGCAACTAGCCCCGCGTCTATGTCTGAAGTCACAAAACCGCCGCGCCACTGCCGGGTGCTTACGATAAGGTCCACCGCTCCACCGTGTAAGTCGGACGTGTGTGCACAGTTGACGGACGTCGGACAGGGCCAAGTCCGTTGTCCTTATAACGGTCATTGTCCCGCGGCTAACAAATACTCCCAGAACAACACACGCCGCTGCTCTGGCATTGTGGCCGCATTGTTCAGCCGTGTTTGCTGAATGACTACCACGCTGACGCTAGCATTCCGCGACCGTGCAGGCGCAGCAAGGCGGGCAGGCGGCTCCGGAGGACGAGGGCCGCGCTGAATGGAATCAGTTAACTGGTATCACACGATATTGTAATACGAGGGCTATCCACAAAGTACATTACGTTTTGGAATTAAAAATAAATAAAGTATTGGAAATTTTTTTATTATATACAGATAAAAGCCACACTTAAATACTACTTTTCTACGTAGTTGCCATTTAAAGTAGGCACTTATCGTAGCGATGGACGAGCTTGGAAATTCCTTCGTCGTAAAATTCGGCCGCCTGCGCCTTCAACCACGTGGTTACCTCTTCCTTTGGGACAGAAAAGGTGTGATTTTTGTGGATTTCCTGGAAAGAGACCCTACAATAAACTCTCAAAGGTATTGCCAAACTCTGCACAACCTCAGAAGAGCAATACAAAACAAGCGCAGGGGAAAGTTGGGCTCAAAGATCTTGCTGATTCACGACAACGCCCGGGCCCACACGGCAAATGCCACTCGTGAAGTTTTCGAATCTTTTAAGTGGGAGCTGTTTCCTCATCCGCCGTATAGTCCCGACCTAGCACCGAGCGACTTTCACTTATTCCCAGCAATGAAGAAGTGGTTGGCCATACAGCGTTTTGATGACGACGCACAGCTTCAAGAAGAGGTAACCACTTGGTTGAAGGCGCAGGCGGCCGAATTTTACGACGAAGGAATTTCCAAGCTCGTCCATCGCTACGATAAGTGCCTTAATTTAAATGGCAACTATGTAGGAAAGTAGTATTTAAGTGTGGCTTTCATCTGTATATAATTAAAAAAAAATCCAATACTTTATTTATTTTTAATTCCAAAACGTAATGTACTTTGTGGATAGCCCTCGTAACTAGAGACCGAATTATATGCTTATGCATATTTCTGTCCGCCCCGATAGCTGAGTGGTCAGCGCGGCGATCCGCCACGCCAAGGGGCCCGGGTTCGATTCCCGGCTGGGTCGGAGATTTTCTCTGGCTGCTATGTTGTCCTCATTATCATTTCATCATCATCGTCATTTTCCGCCCGGATAGCTGAATGGTCAGCGTGACGGACTGCCGTCATAAGGGGCCCGGGTTCGATTCCCGGCTGGGTCGGGGATTTTCTCCGCTCAGGGACTGGGTTTTGCGTTGTCTTCATCATCATTTCATCCCCATCCGGCCCGCAGGTTAAGCCGGCACGGTAGCTCAGCGTGTTCGGTCAGATAGCTGCCTGGCCTTTGTAATAAAAAAAAAAAAAACTGAATGAAAAGATCAACAATGAACTTCAACGGAGGCCATGTGACGTCCGCTACGACGAAATACAACGTAAATAAAAAAAAAAATTGACATAGCGTCTGCCTTGTAAACAGGAGATCCTGGGTTCGAGTCCCGGTCGAAGCAACATACTTGCCGGCACGGTAGCTCAGCGTGTTCGGTCAGAGGGTTAGCTACCCTATGTAATAAAAAAACTGAGTGAACGGATCAACAAAAAACCTGAACGGCTGTCATCGGACGTCCGCCACGAACAAATTCATCCACCAATATAGAGCAAAATGAGATTTAAAAAAAAGGGGGGGGGGGGGGGGTAAGCGCGGCAGTCCGTCACGCGAAGGGGCCCGGGTTCGATTCCCGGCTGTGTCAGAGATTTTCTCCGCTCAGGGACTGGCTGTTATGTTGTCCTCATTATCATTTCATTATCATCAGTGGAGGGCAACGGAAAACCACCACTGGAATCACTTCCCTAGACGCTCATGCGGTGGACCTCTCTGACGAGGCTTCCCAAATGACAAGAGCTGCCGTAAGGCAGAACACGAAGTTTTTTTATGCATATTTGGCTCTTTCACCGGTTATTGCAAATTTTAACTAAAATTAGTGACGATGCATGTTTTCGCTCTGTGTTTACAATATTTTTAAAAATTTAGACTGGCGGTCTGTAGCTCGATCTACTTTTGATGTCTCACAGATTGATCGCGACCTAGAACTGCGTGCAGTCGCTAACCGAGAGGCCACTGCCTAGCGAAATCATTACAGAAGAGAAACAGGAACAGGCAGACAGAGTCAATTCTCCTGCGCTGGCGCCTCCTGGTTAACCCCTCTGCTGTCATACCGTAAAGGCGCGTTTACATTGAGCTGAGAACATGTTTTTGTTCGGAACATTGTGTGCAACTTGTTCCCTCAGCTTGTTGGCAACATTGTTCGTTGTTCGCATTCCCGTTTACACTTGCGACCAACATTTCTACGTATTCGCATAGTCTGTTGCGGTGAACTGATAGGTTACTTTGTGTATGCACATCAAGAGATACGCTATGTCAAGTGAAGAGGAAGAATTAATGACATTCGATGCTGCATTAATAATACTTAACGAAATGAACAGAAGAAGAAAACGACGTAGTCGTCATTGGTGGACCAAAACATACTATAGAAGACGTGGTGGGAATGACATGTTTTGTGAGCTGAATTTGGAAGACGGTTCTGGCTTTTGTAACTTCACTAGGATGTCGCCGTCAGATTTTGAAATGTTGTTGAATATTATAGGACCAGTTGTTTCAAAGAAAGACACAAATTTCAGAAAAGCAATCCCTGTGCACCAAAGACTTGCTGTTACTCTTCGTTTTCTGGCATCAGGAGACTCTTATCAAATCCAGCCATATCTCAAATAGTTCCATATCATCCAGGAAACGTAGATATTTAAATCCAAACCACTTCGCTTCGTAATGTGTGTCAGTACCACATCCAAATTTTTTACTTTCCTCTATTTTTTTTCTCTCGTCGGTACTGAGACAAGAGTGATTTAATTTTTTTTGTCCACATCACTGCTGATGGTGCCAAGCGCCGCAGCAACTTTTTGTAATGAATCATGTTTGATCTTACAAGGGAACCTCCCCATCGCACCCCCCTCAGATTTACTTATAAGTTGGCACAGTGGATAGGCCTTGGAACACTGAACACAGGTCAGTCGAGAAAACAGGAAGAAGTTGTATGGAACTATGAAAAAAATAAGCAAAATATACAAACTGACAAGTCCATCCGCAAGATAAGCAACATCAAGGATAGTGTGACCTTAGGATCGCCGTGGTCCCGTGGTTAGCGTGAGCAGCTGCGGAACGAAAGGTTCTAGGTCCAAGTCTTCCCTGGAGTGAAAATTTTAGTTTCTTTATTTTCGCAAAGTTATGATCTGTCCGTTCGTTCATTGACGTCTCTGTTCACTATAATAAGTTTAGTGTCTGTGTTTTGCGACCGCACCGCAAAACCGTGCGATTAGTAGACGAAAGGACGTGCCTCTCCAATGGGAACCGAAAACATTTCATTGAAACGTCATAGGTTAACTGATTCCTCCACAGGAAAACACGTCTGATATATTCTATACGACACTGGTGACGGCATGTGCGTCACATGTCAGGAATATGTTGTCGACCCACCTAACTTGTACACTTGGCGAATGGGTAAAAAGATTCTTCTACCTTGCCCTATTTAGGTTTTCTTGTGGATGTGATAATCACTCCCAAAAAAGTGATGAGAACATAAGAGTTTGTCACATAAACTACAACAAATGAATGCAACAGTTTCACAGTCGCTCAGTTTTCCCTGTGCTCTGTCAAAACATATGTTTTTAATGTTTTCAAATTTTTCCGTGTGTAGACCGTCAAATCCTGCATATGTCCAAGCAAATCTGAACATGTCCTGGAATTTTGGATTTTGTGTGAGTGCCTCAACTTTGATGATTGTCTGAAAATAAAAAGTTAAAATTTTCAGTCTAGGGAAGACTTGAACCAAGGACCTTTCGTTCCGCAGCTGCTCACGCTAACCACGTGACCACGGCGCTCCTGGGCTCACATCACCCTTGATGCTGCATATCTTGCTCATGGACTACTCAGTTTGTATATTTTGCTTATTTTTTTCCTGGTTCCACACAACTTCTTCCTGTTTTCTCGAGTGATGTGTGTTAAGTTTTTCAGGGCCTATCTACTGTGCCAACTTATAACAAAATCTGAGGGGGGTGCGATGGAGAGGTTCCCTTGTTAGTATTTTTGTAGTTAGTATTTTTGTAACCTGGGCAGCGTACATTCCACAGGCACTCCTCTGCCTCATAGAGCGATATCAATTGGAAAATTTTGTTTCGTGACCACTCCATTTCAAATAAAAGTGAAGGGACATCAAATAAACGCACCACTACACTCCAGCAAAACTAACACCAAAACACTCACTCAGAGCAAAGGAACACTAGCGCTGTGTAGCAGAATTTAGTGGTAGCAGGCCACGAACAATGTTTCTTTGATCTCTACCAGGGGGGGCGCAGAAAGCTATGCGCAGCAAGCAACTTGTTTTCTCATTTGTGCGCATGACGTCACGGTGGAAGCAGCTGTGCCAAACAGTACACAGTTCGAATTGTGTGTGATTGTTTTTCTTATGTTGTTTTGTGTTTGAAGGAGTATTTTGATTGAGTTCTTTCTTCCGAGGTACTCAGCCAACAGCGGAAACATTCGGAATTCGGGAGTGTTAATGGTTTTTGCTGTAATTGATATTTGATTCGGAACTGAAATAGTTAGCGATAGTGGACAGCAGGATGAACATAGCGTTCGCCATCTCTATAGTTTATGGTTCGTCCTGTGAAATTCTTATTGGATAATCTACAAGTGAGTGAGAAAATTAATTTTTACAATGCTAGGCTGTGCTGTTACGGGCTGTTTTTCCTACAACCGGAGCACAAAGGGAACTGACGTAATGTATCACAGTTTCCCGCGTAATGAAACTACAAAAACTATGGTTGTCGAAATGTTGTAGGAAAGACAGTGTAAATATTGCGCATGCACGAATATGTTCTCGCCATTTCGCAGAAACAGATTGCCTAAGGGATTTACAGTCTGAATTGCTTAATTTGCCCCGAAACCGAATGCTCAAGCCAGATGCAGTTCCTTCGTGCAATTTGCCGTGCAGTAGTGCGACTGTCAATGTGTCACCCGCAACAGAAACAGAACCAAACGGTATAAGAAACGAGAACTACATAAGAGATCTCTGGAAACTCTGGAAAAGCTGTCACCAAATAAAAAAAATCATAATAAGAGCACATGTACAGATGAGTTTTTTTTCAGACACAGATAAAGTTACTTTGATGAATACTATAGCGGCTTTAGAAAGAAGGAATGCTGTTCTTACAAACAAGTGTGTGCAACTTCGAGCTCTTAAGTAAATTCATTTCAATGCGGTTCAATGAATAGTTTCTGATTTATTTGAGCCGAGGTTTCGAATTTCAAGTGTTTGTCAGTGTGGTTGTGATCTGATATTTTACCGATGTGTGAGGCATAAGCTGCGAAAGAATATAACTCATCAGTTTTAACTGTAATATTTTAGCAGCAGAAAAGCAGTTCAGACATCTCAATTCTGGTTTAAACAAAATCTTCCGCCAAAAACTTGACGTCAACGCGCATGCCGTGTCGTCTGCTTGTGAGCGCTTGCTTCCACGCTGACGCCACTAGGTCAGCCAATGGCAGAGCAGAGCGCTTACTGCCCAACCTTATTATTTAGTAACCTTGATCTCTACCGCCGCAGCCGTGGAACATTGATTTTGTGTTGCGAACATCGGTAGTCAATTACTAGCCACGAACAATGTTGTGAACGATGTTCCGAACTCAGTGTAAACGCGCCGTAAGCGTCGGCAACAATGAAATTAAACTACGCAAGCTTTTAGTCGCACGCCCATTGTTTCAGTTTACCTTCCTATTCACCTGTACACAGCTGACCGTGTTTACGACGTGTAGTGTGTAACGTGTTGTGCGCAATGCCGCCCGAAGAAAAAAACTTCGTTTCTTGGATAGCTGTCCACTGGAATATATACATATGACGAAATTGTTTTTGTAGTCGAGAATGCCAGAAAAATGTTTCGTACAGAAGAATGTTTCAAATAGACCAGCATGTCAAGACAAGTCTTCATCTCGCTGGAATGCAGTAGAAAGAACCACGACAACAACTTAACACAAGAGCAAGTTGCAGTATCTACATCTACATGGATACTGTGCAAATCACATTTAAGTGCTTGGAAGAGGGTTCATCGAACCAGCTTCACAATTCGCTAATATTCCAATCTCGTCTAGCGAGCGGAAAGAATGAACACTTACGTCTTTCCGTACGAGCTCTGATTTCCCTTATTTTATCTTGGTGATCGTTCCTCCCTATGTAGGTCGGTGTCAACAAAATATTTTCGCATTCGAAGAAGAAAATTAGTGATTGGAATGACCAGCCCAAATACTGTATCATTTCTGTGACACTCTCTCCCATATTTCGCCATAATACAAAACGTGCTGCTTTGCTTTGAACTTTTTCGATGTACTCCGTCAGTCCTACCTGGTAAGGATCCCACACCGCGCAGCAGTATTCTAAAAGCGGACGTACAAGCGTAGTGTAGTGAGTCTCCTTAGATCTGTTACATTTTCTAAGTGTCCTGCCAAGAAAACGCAGTCTTTGGTTAGCCTTCCCGACAACATTTTCTATGTGTTCCTTCCAATTTATGTTGTTCGTAATTGTAATACCTAGGTATTTAGTTGAATTTACGGCTTTTCTATTAGACTGATTTATCGTGTAACCGACGTTTAACGGGTTCCTTTTAGCATTCATGTGGATGTTCTCACACTTTTCGTTATTTAGGGTCAATTGCCACTTTTCGCGCCATTCAGATATCTTTTCTAAATCGTTTTGCAGTTTGTTTTGATCTCATGACTTTATTAGTCGATAAACGACAGCGTCATCTGCATACAACCGAAGACGGCTGCTCAGATTGTCTCCAAAATCGTTAATTAGGTAAGGAACAGCAAAGGGCCTATAACACTACCTTTGGGAACGCCTGAAATCACTTCTGTTTTACTCGATGATAGTAGGGATTTGGCCAAAGGTAACCAAAATTTCGGTTTAACATGCATCTATATGAAGCATTCATTGCAAGCAATATTCCTCTTCACAACGTTACAAATCCTGTGCTCAGGGTTGCTGCGCAAAATATTGCTTGAATCAAAATATACCAGCTGAATCAACATTGTGTAAAAATTACATACCGACAGTTTACGTAAATGTTCTTGCAGAATTACCCAATGAACTCAAGGGCAGCATTATATGGACCTCAGTTGACGAAACTATACACACCTGTGGCCGTTACATTGAAAATTTAATTATTAGTGTTTTAAAATAAAGGCCTTCTTCTTCCCAGTTGTTGTTGTTGTTGTGGTCTTCAGTCCTGAGACTGGTTTAATGCAGCTCTCCATGCTACTCTATCCTGTGCAAGCTTCCTCATCTCCCAGTACTTACTGCAAACTAAATCCTTCTGAATCTGCTTGGTGTATTCATCTCTTGGTCTCCCTCTACGATTTTTACCCTCCACGCTGCCCTCCAGTACTAAATTGGTGATCCCTTGATGCCTCAAAACATGTCCTACCAACCGATCCCTTCTTCCAGTCAAGTTGTGCCACAAACTCCTGTTCTCCCCAATTCTATTCAACACCTCCTCATTAGTTATGTGATCTACCCATCTAATCTTCAGCATTCTTCTGTAGCAGCACATTTCGAAAGCTTCTATTCTCTTCTTGTCCGAACTATTTATCGTCCATGTTTCACTTCCATACATGGCTACACTCCATACAAATACTTTCAGAAAAGACTTCCTGACACTTAAATCTATACTCGATGTTAACAAATTTCTCTTCTTCAGAAACGCTTTCCTTGCCATTGCCAGTCTACATTTTATATCCGCTCTACTTCGACCATCATCAGTTATTTTGCTCCCCAAATAGCAAAACTCCTTTTCTACTTTAAGTGTCTCATTTCCTATAATACCCTCAGCATCACCCGATTTAATTTGACTACGTTCCATTATCCTCGTCGTTTCAAGACACTGTCCATTCCGTTCAGCCGCTCTTCCAAGTCCTTTGCTGTTTCTGACAGAATTACAATGTCATCGGCGAACCTCAAAGTTTTTATTTCTTCTCCATGGATTTTAATACCTACTCCGAATTTTTCTTTTGTTTCCTTTACTGCTTGCTCAATATACAGATTAAAGAACATCGGGGAGAGGCTACAACCCTGTCTCACTCCCTTCCCAACCACTGCTTCCCTTTCATGCCCCTCGACTCTTTTAACTGCCATTTGGTTTCTGTACAAATTGTAAATAGCCTTTCGCTCCCTGTATTTTACCCCTGCCACCTTCAGGATTTGAAAGAGATTATTCCAGTCAACATTGTCAAAAGCTTTCTCTAAGTCTACAAATGCTAGAAACATAGGTTTGCCTTTCCTTAATCTTTCTTCTAAGATAAGTCGTAAGGTCAGTATTGCCACATGTGTTCCAACATTTCTACGGAATCCAAGCTGATCTTCCCAGTAGCTGCCTGCAAAGAACTTAAAAAAGTAAATCATTCTACGATCGCCAGATTTGTGAATATGGGTATTAGAAAAATATTTCCAGAAACTGCCGATGAAAGAGTGTTTGTGTTTATTTCAGATTCTGCTCCCTATATGATCAAAGCAGGGAAAGCCCTCCGAGCATTTTATCCCGATTTGATTCCTATAACGTGATTTGCTCATGGAGTAGGCTACATCGCCTCGCTGAAGGAATACTTTCCACGTTCGTGAATGTAAATAAACTGATTTCATCCACAAAGAGTTTCTAAAGGCTCCTGCTCGCATCAAGACCTACAAAGAAAAATTACCAAGTGTGGTGCCTTTACCTCTAGAACCAGTGATAACTCGTTGAGGTTCGTGGGTCGAAGCTGTATTGATTTACAATGAACATTTCGAGACTATTAGAGGGATAGTAAACGACTTCGATAGAGCAGAGGCTTTGGCAGTTTGACAGTGCGAGGAAGCTTTTAATAATTCCTGTATTAAAAAAGACATTGCTGTGATTAGCACTCATTTTTCCCATAATCCTGCAAGCTTGAATCTCAAGGTTAATGAATAAAATTATTCTAGTGAACTCCTCATTGCCGGAGGTAGTCCACAAAAAGTCGTAAAAAAGTTTGAAAACATTTTAAACAATAAACCAGGCTTTGAACCGTTGTGCCAAATTGATAGTTTTATTACTGGATCAGGTGAAATTTGTCCAGAAACAATAACTGCCAACATACCAACGAAATTCAAATGCTGCCCAATTACCTCAGTTGATGTAGAACGGTCCTTCTCTACTTACAAAAACGTTTTGAGTGATCGAAAACACAATCTTACGGCCGAACATTTGGAACACTACTTGGTCGTTTATGTTTACAATAGTAGAAAACTGTAAAATAAATTGCAAATGATGCTTTAGTCCGATACTATTAATTAAAAGTTAATGCTGTTCAAAAAAATTAATGATTGTATGTTGCTTTTTAAATACAATATTGCGTGCGATTTATCTCTAAGTTGGTATTGTACATATCGATCGTTTGCTGCGACTCACTCGCATCGCATCCGCTTGTTACCGACAACAATAGCAAAGTAGGAACAATTCTTTAAATACGGTATGCTTCCCCATTTTGCAAATTTTTAGAAAATAATCCCAGATAGGCCCCCATCCTAACCTCTACCAGAAAGTGTTCAGTAAATGATACCAGCATTCTAAATATACCAATTTTTCGCGTGGATGGCGCTCTTCCTCACAATTGATGTGCACAGGTTCGACTTCGAGATATAATGCACGCACTAACTACCATGTTTTTTTTTTATTATTTGATCTTGCGTATTTCGACACTTTTCATGCATTTTTAAGCATTTTTATGCATACTTGCATGCATATTTTAAGGCTTTTATGATGTATATAATCCGGTCTCTAGTAATAACGTAATGGTATGATGGTGTCTGTCAGACTCCAGAAGTTTACTTTGGATCTATACATTGTTGTATTAACTTATTTGTTGTTTATTGACCTCTGCTATATTACACTAAAGAGTCAAAGAAACTGTTACACCTGCTTAATATCGTGTAGGACACTCGCAAGCACACGGAAGTTCCGCAACACGATGAGGCATAGACTCGACTACTGTCTGAAGTAGTGCTGGAGGGAATTGACACCGTAAATCCTGCAGGGCTGTCCACAAATCCGTAAGACTACAAGGGGGTGGAGATCTCTTCTGAACAGCACGTTGCAAGACATCCCAGATATACTCAATAGTGTTCATGTCTGGGGAGTTTGGTGGGCTGTGGAAGTGTTTAAACTCTGATGAGTGTTCCTGGAGCCACTGTGTAACAATTTAGGACGTTTCGCGTGTCGCATTGTCCTGCTGGTTTTGCCCAAGTCTGTCGAAATGCTCAACGGACATGAATGGATACAGGTGATCAGACAAGGTGCCTACATTCATGCTTCCTGTCAGAGTCGTATCTAGTGGTAACAGGAGTCCCTTATCACTCCAACTGCATACCCCCACATCATTATAGAGCTCCCATCAGCTTGAACAGTCCCCTGCTGACATGCAGGGTCCATGGACTCACTGTGTTGTCTCCATACCCATACACCTCCACCCACTGAATACAATTTGAAGCGAGACTCGTCCGACCAGGCAACATGATTCCAGTCATCAACAGTTCAATGTCGATGTTAACTGGCGCAGGCGAGGCGTAAAGCTTTGTGTCGTGCAGATATCAAGGATACACGCGTGGGCCTTCGGCTCCAAAGCCCATGTCAATGATGTTTCGTTGAATGAGTCGACGCTGACGCTTATTGATGGCCCAACACTGAAATCCGCAGCAATTTGCGGAAGGGTTGCACTTCCGTCACGTTGAACGATTCTCTACAGTCGTCTTTGGTCCCGTTCTTGCAGGGTCTTTTTCCGGCTGCAGCGATATCGGAGATCTGATGTTTTAGCGGATTCCTGATATTTACGGTACACTCGTGAAATGGTCGTACGGGAAAATCCCCACTCCATCGCTACCTCAAAGATGCTGTGTCCCATCGCTCGTGCCGCGACTATAACACCACGTTGAAACTCACTTAAATCTTGATAACCTGTCGTTGTAGCAGCAGTAACCGATCTAACAACTGCGCCAGACACTTGTCTTATATAGGCGTTGTCGACCGCAGCGGCGTATTCTACCTGTTTACATACCTTTGTATTTCAATATGCAAGCCTATACCAATTCCTTTGGCGCTTCAGTGTACCATCCACGACCGATGGCGGTTCGCACATGTCGAGGCAAGTACTGAGATAGCATTGTTAGCGATTCCAAGCGAGTTGCGGCATGTGCATGAGCGTTCTTTCAGCTTGAAAAAAGCGTATATCCTGCGAATTATGTCTCTCGCTTCCTTATGCAGGATTTGTCGTTTACCACCACCATCAGCGATGATACCTCGCAACAAATGGAATAGAAAATCGCTGAATAACTCGATACGACCACGTTTAATGCTCGCACTGGACACGACATTCAGAGCAGAGCGCTGAGAACACTACTGAACGCTCATTGGCTGTCGGAGAATGCGTGATGTAGCTACACAGAACATGCCTAAAATCGACCACCTTCGCTCGTGGCTCCAACTATAGTTACAACATACTTTTTCAGATGTATGAAATAGAAATAACACAGCAAAATAATAATAATCAAGAAGAAAGTACAGAAAATACGTAAGTGATTTTGCGGAAAAGTGGAATTTCCTACGTTTCTCAGAAATATAGGAATCGGTATGCATGCGACGGCATGCCTACCAAATATGTCCCAACACGCCGCTATAATAAATGGGATTTTCCTGTGTTCATACCTCGTGTTTTATTGATGATAAAAAGGTAGTGTCAAGTGTTTTGGATAGACCTTGGTTCAAATAGCTCTGAGCACTGTGGGACTTAACTGCTGTGGTCATCAGTCCCCTAGAACTTAGAACTACTTAAACCTAACTAACCTAAGGACACCACACACATCCATGCCCGAGGCAGGATTCGAACCTGCGACCGTAGCGGTCGCGCGGTTCCAGACTGTAGCGCCTAGAACCGCACGGCCACTCCGGCCGGCCGATAGACCTTGAGCTAGAGACTATTTGTGTACCCAGTAGAAGAATACTCTTAGTTTCAGTGCCCTACAGTACATGGTCGAAGTATTGATATTACACACTTCTTTCCGCTTAGGCAAATGGAGAAAATCGGTTTGTTCTTTTTGCATTTGATGTGGTTTACGATAAGATTGGTTCAAATGGCGATGAGCACTATGGGACTTAACTTCTGAGGTCACCAGTCCCCTAGAACTTAGAACTACTTAAACCTAACTATCTAAGGACATCACACACATCCATGCCCGAGGCAGGATTCGAACCTGTGACCGTAGCAGTCTCGCGGTTCCAGATTGTAGCGCCTAGAACCGCTCGGCCACCCCAGCCGACTTACGATTAGATTGATGGGACTTATGGAGGACCATTAGTGCATGGTCGGTTCGTTGGAAAACCCCTGGAAAAGGGTCCTTTAACTATATTTTCGCCGTCGTCAGCGGGCCAAAATCCAGACGAGGATTGCAAGACCGCTACGCAGAGTAAATGACTGCAATTTTTACGATATATTCCTATGATCTCTATCTCGAGGAATCCTGAAAATTTACTTGACAGCCTTATCCGTTTCCACGATACAGAGACTGAAAATATACACGTAAAATCCGGTATGAGAAATGTAAACAATAAATAACCGCCAAAAATTGTTCAAATATTAACAGTATATTTAGGCATTTATCTAGAGGAGCTATCTCTCCGTTTCCAAAAATCTTTATTCGTTATCGAGAAACACCCCAAAAACTTGTTTCTTGGGAACCAAAACACAGCCGTGGATTTCGAGACGGCTACGCAGAGCAGATGGCTGTAATTTTGTCAACGTATCCCTAAGATCGAGATCTCCCTGAAAATTTTCTTGATGTCTTTATCCGTTTCCGAAATACAGGCGTTCTAAGTTATCCTACTTGCACACGTAACATGCGCTCGTAAAATCCAGTGTGAGGGGAAAATGCAGTTTATAAAGTGACGTAGTACGGAGAAATATACAGTAAAGTGTCGCTGTTATCATGCGGGAACACCATGTTGTAGTACTCAAGCACATGCAAAATTTTTGACCGAGCGAGGTGGGGCAGTGGTTAGGACCCTGGACTCGCATTCGGGAGGACGACGGTTCAAACCCGTGTCCGGCCATCGTGATTTAGGTTACTGTGATTTCCTTGAAACGGTTCAGGGAAATGCCAGGATTGTTCCTTTGAAAGGGCACGGCTGGTTTCCTTCCCTAATCGACCGATGACATCACTGTTTGGTCCCCTTCCCCAAATCAAGCAACCAACCAAAATTTTTGTGCACATAAAATCTGGTGTGAAGTGTAAAATTAGTTTTGCGTTATTTCAATTTCACATAAGCAAACTAACAAAATTTTACTGACCAATACATTTCCTTTCACATAAAATACATGCCCGGCTGCAGCAGGGAAAAGGTGGAAACAAGCGGAAAAATGATGCCATTGGAGCAAAAAAATTGCGAATATGTTCCTGCTTATTTAAAAGATTGGCAGAAATGTGGGGTACTAGCTGCCTCATTGTACCTTCAATACGTTTAAAAATTTTCACAAAAAATTTGGCATGCAAATATATCCATGGTGAGAGAGAAGGAGAGAGTGGAAGTGGGAAAAGAGACAGAAAAGTAGTAAATACGGGAAGATAGTAGACAGTGGTTGTGGTATAGAAAGAGCGAAGGAGAGAATGCCAGTGATAACGAGAGGCAGAGGCTATGGCAATGACAATGAGGAAGAGAGAGATAGTGAGAAGAGACAGAATCAGTGGGCAGGAATGAATGAGTTAGTAGCAGTAGGAGAGTGGAAGAGAGAGACAGTGACAGTTAGAGGGGACAGTAGTAGAAAGACAGAACGGAGGAGGTGTGGCTGTGACATAGGAGACAGTGACAGTTAGAGGGATGTAAAGACATATTGACAATGAGATGGGCTGAATGGTGAGTGAGAAGGGGCAAGTGGTAGTGAATGGGTATGAGCGACTTACAGCGATGGATTAGTGGGTGTGAGTTGCAGTTAGGGGAGCTTGTGCGAGTGAGAGGTAAGTTGCATGTTAAAAAGTGTGCGGATATCTTCACATGCCAAAATTTTTGGGAAAATTTTTAAAGGTGTTGAGGAAGGTACCCCACTTATTAGTCATTCTTTTAAAGATGAGCATATTTGCCATTTTTGTGCCATGATAGTATCATTTTGTTGCTAGTAGAAGATATACACCATCTGATCGAAGATACCTGGCCACCCTATGTAAAGTGGAACTCGCCACTACATGTGACTAGCATAGGAGGAAGCATAAGTGGCCAGAGACCACCTAACATACGCTCACAAGCGACATCATTAGAAAGCTCTTGCAAATCAGCAATGTTGACTGGATATACCAGCTGCTATCACAGCAGACCAACAGGCTACAGTAGGGAAGGCAACAAGCTCGCACTGTAACGCACAAACAAACGCAAAACAAACGCACAAACCTGCGCGTCGCCCCACATTGCATTGTTGCCAAATTTCTTCTAGATGGCGGATCCAAGATGGCGCAATGACGTAATGGCGGGAAGTTCAAATTTTGGCGGGAAAAAGGTCACGGGCTACTTCCACTAAGCTAAGAAAATGGCGGGAAAATTTTGGCGGGAAAAAAGTCATTTGGGCTACCTCCACTAACCTAAGTCATCCGAACACCACATCTTCCTTCGAATTGGCGTGTGCTGGGCTGCTGGAGAGGAAGGTGTGTAATTTAATTAGGGATAGATTTCACACAGTTTATTTATTACACTGATACAAAACGCTCGCTCTGACGTGCTTGGGGTCACAATACACAGTCTAAAGACCTGCAGCCCTCCCACTGGAAGATCGAGTCTTCCCTCAGGCTTGGGTGTATGTGTTATTTTAAGCATAAGCTAGTTTAAGTAGTGTGTAAGACAAGGGACTGATGCCCTCAGCTGTTTGGGCCCATAGCACTTCGCACTCATTTGAGCATGTGACACGTGCGGACTCGTAAATCACCGAAATAATGCAGTACACTGATGTACAGACACGCAAACAACTCGTAAATTATCAAAATAATGCATTACAACGCTCTGAGAACACGCTCACTAGGGGAAGGAAGTCAGCCGTGCCCATTCAAAGGAACCATCCTGGCATTTGCCAGGAGTGATTAACCTAAATCCGGACGCGGGATTGAACCGTCTTTATAAAGGCAAGGCTTCCAGTCCAGATTGTACACCAGTCAGGTTCCTTTCAGAGTATGCTGATACAATAGTTCCATATTTAGCTATTACATACAACTGCTCGCTCACAGAAACAACCGCACCTAAAGACTGGAAAATTGCTCAAGTCATACCTATACCCAAAAAGGGAAATAGGAGTAATCCGTTGAATTACAGGTGCATAGGCCGTCTTCCTTCCCCATCCTTCCCTAACTAGAAGAGACCAATGACCTCGCTGTTTGGTCTCTTCCCCCAAAGAACCCAACCCAACCAACGGTGCTTTGCTACACCGAGGATAGCAACGTCTATGTTTCTCATCTTGGCAGTTATCTTGATTGGAATTCAGGCATATTTACTTCGTCTTCTTTGGTGAAGGAGTTTCGGAAAACCGTGTTTAATAACTCGGCTTTAGTGACACTGTCATCAATGACTTCACCGTTGTTATCTCGCAGTGAAGGTATTGATTGCTTCTTGCCACTGGCGTGCTTTATGTTTGACCAGAATCTTTTTGGGTCTTTCTTTGTGGAAATTATTAAAAGCATTTTGCATTGAAGCATGCGCTATATTTCAAACTTCAGCAAAACTCCAAATTATTCGTTTCCAGTCACCCACTGTGCAGTAGGGTTTTGGAACATATACTGTGTTCGAACATGTTACAGTCGCAGGTTCCAATCCTGCCTTGGGCATGGATGTGTGTGATGTCCTTAGGTTAGGTTTAAGTAGCTCTAAATCTGACGACCTCAGATGTTATGTCCCATAGTGCTTAGAGCCATTTGAACCATTTGTGTTCGAACATTATGAATTATCTTCAAGAAAACGACTTATTGATGCATAGTCAGCACGGATTCAGAAAATATCGTTCTTGCGGAACATAACTAGCTATTTATACTCTGAAGTAATGATTGCTATCGACAGTGGATGTCAAATTGATTCCACATTTTTAGATTTCCAGAAGGCTTTCGACACCGTTCCTCACAAGCGTCTTCTAACCAAACTGCGTGCCTACGGAATATCGCCTCAGTTGTGAGACTGGATTCGTGATTTCCTGACAGAATGGTCACAGTTGCGTTCCCCAAGGAAGTGTTATCGGCCCTCTATTGTTCCTGATCTATATTAATGACATAGGAGACAATCTAAGTAGCCCTCTTAGATTGTTTGCAGATTATGCTATCTTGAAAAGCCATCAGATGACCAAAACGAACTGCAAAGCGATTTAGATAAGATATCTGTATGGTGCGAAAAGATGAAGTTGACCCTGAATTACGAAAAGTGAAGTTATTCACATAAGTACCAAAAGAAATCCGCTAAATTTCGATTACGCGTTAAATCACACAAATCAACTGAATACTTAGGGATTACAATTACAAATGCCGAGCGGGATGGCCGCGCGGTTTGAGGCGCCTTGTCACGGACTGCGCGGCCCCTCCCGCCGGAGGTTCGAGTCCTCCCTCGGGCATGGGTGTATGTGTTGTTCTTAGCATAAGTTAGTTCAAGTAGTGTATAAGACTAGAGACCGATGGATTCTGCAGTTTGGTCCCTTAGGAATTCACACACCTTTGAACATTTGAACAGTTAAATAAAATGTAATTGTCGTGGGACTAGGGCCTCCCATCGGGTACACCTTTCGCCGGGTGCAAGTCTTTCGATTTGACGCCACTTGGGCGACTTGTGCGTCGATGGAGATGAAATGATGATGATGAACACAACTCAACACCCAGTCCCTGAGCGGAGAAAATCTCCGACCCAGCCGGGAATCGAAGCCCAGCCCCTTAGGATTGACATTCTGTCGCGCTGACCACTCAGCTACCTGGGGCGGACAACAGTTAAAAATAACCAAAATTGGGACGATCACATAGATAATGATGTGGGTAGAGCAAACCAAAGAGTGCGATTCATTGGCAGAACACTTAGAAAGTGCAACAGGTCTACTAAAGAGACTGCATACAACACGCTTGTCCGCCATATTCTGGAATACTGCTGTGCAGTGTGGGATCCGCATCAGGTGGGACTGACGGATGACATCGAAAAAGTTCAAAGAAGGACAGGTCGTTTTGTATTATCGCCAAATAGGGGAGATAGTGCCACAGACGTGACACATGAATTGGAGTAGCAATCATTAAAACACAGGCGTCTTTCGTTGCCACGGGGATCTTCTCATGAAATTTCAATCACCAGTTTTCTCCTCCGATTGCGAAAACATTCTGGTGGCATCCACCTACATAGGGAGAAATGATCATCGCGATAAAATAAGGGAAATCAGGGCTCGCACAGAAAAATTTAAGTGCTCGCTTTCCCCGCGCGCCGTTCGAGAGTGGAACGGTGCACAGCTTGAAGGTGGTTCATTGAACCCTCTGCCAGGCACTTTATTGTGAGTAGCGGAGTAATCACGTAGATGTAGCCTGTGCAGTCCGACGAAACCTGTGGAAGTTTACATGTAAGCGTATATAGTGTCAACAGAGAAATACGGAGGTAGTAGTGTTACGGTATGGGGGGTGTTTTCTAGGTTTAGCTGCGGTCCCCATTTCGCTCTTACACAAAACGGCAAAAGCGTAACATTTAACAGCATTGTGCACTGCATGTAGTAGAGAAACAGTTTGGAGGTGACGATTGTATCAGCTCGACAATGTACCCAATCTTAAAGCAGCGTACTGTATGTGGGGCAATTTTTCGTGAACAATAACATCCCAGAAATGGACGGGCCTGCCCAGAGTATGATCTGAACCCTGTGGAACACCTTTGGGATGAGTTAGAACGTCGACTTCGCTCTAGACCTCAACGTCCATCATTACAACCTCCTCCAGTTTCAATAGTTGGATGTGAGGTCCGCCAGTTATGCAAAACACCGTTTTTCTCAGTACCCAAAAATGTTTCGGCACCACTGTGCCATCGTCAATGGGTTTTCGTATTTATTTATTCTGCAATGTGAACATTTTTGTTAAATGATTATAAAATAATGTGCACTTTTAGTTCAAACAACATATCGTTTCTTTTTGAAAATACCTTTACATTTGGTGTGCATGATTTTCTGGATCACTTGTGCGTTAATTACTACAGGTAGCTTGTTATCTGCTGTCATCAACATCGTTTGGTTGCAGATTGTAATGTTATGTGTGCCTCACTGCTTTTTTTTTAAACTAATTTGTGCCTGATTTTATTCTGAGAAGCTCAGTAATGTATGTAAATACCAAAAATGTAAATGTGATTAAAAAAGTACTTGAAGTGAAGTGAAAGTGCAGCTTCCACTTCCCACGCGCATCAGAACAAGTTAGACATACGAACTGGATAGTTACTGTAGTCAAAACAGTAACTACAATATATGAAAGACTAGAAGCTGATCTCGGTGCTTTCAAAGGTTCGATGTAAATAAAGCACCACTCCAGAAATCCCATCCTCTGACCATAAACCTTAGACATAAATGAATTTTTTGTTCCATGTACTATGTATTACGAGTATGATTGCAAGAATTGAAGAAGATTAAGCAATTCAGTCATGACGTCTTAGTCATGAACGCTTGATACACTGATGCATCATGACAGAAGAAACCGACTATGATATTACAGTTAGTGACAGTTCAGTGCATCGCCTCGTTAATTCATTTTTCTAAAGTACGATGTGTACCAGACTTCTGCATACAAATTCAAGTGAATAATACCTCGTTCAAAATTGTAAATATTTTCTATGTTCTTGTTATTTCATGATTCTTAGCATACAACCAACAATAAGAACTCTGAACTATGAATGAACTACTAATGAAAATCTCTTTGCCCGTGAGACGATAATTGCCATGTAAATATGTTCTTTGTTTATCGATGTCTACTTGACGAAAAGTTTTTCTGATTATTTTGATATATTATTTGCATTATGGTATGTTATCTGTCAAATGTATTCATTCTCTTAGCTGTATTGTAAAGATTAGAAGTGAAACACATGATGTTACTTGGGAAATTGAAACCTGACAGTTAATAAAAGAAACTGTCATGCTTCAATTGGAGGCAATGTAATGTTATGTGTACCTCACTGTTTTTTTTTCTTTAACTAATTTGTGCCTGATTTTATTCTGAGAAGCTCAGTAATGTATGTAAATACCAAAAATGTAAATGTGATTCAAAAAGTACTTGAAGTGAAGCGCAGCTGGACAGCAAGAAACTGTTTAGCGCGCAATCCCCACAACGATAGTATTAGAGAATCTTTGAGTATGGACTCTAAAAACAAAAGACAATTGATTTTATTTAAAAAAAGACTGTTAATCTGTATCTTGTGGAAAGAGGACGTGTTGCTAGGCCGTCGCTCAGAACGTATTGTTATATTTAATGAAAGCTGATATTCTAGTGATAAAACCGAGTGAAGTATGTGTAAGAGTTGCCAAGCATTTATTTGTACAAAATTTTTGGAAGTGAAGACTAGAAATATCTTGTTTTTGAAAAAGGAGCAGAACTTCATTGTCGTTGCCGTCTATCAATCGACAGAATTGTGAGTGTACAAAGCTCACTAAAATACAGGAAAAGAAATGCATTCTCTATAGTTTTCATTCAATAAGTAACAACCTCTCATAATTTCTTAATTACAGTAATTGGATTATGTTCTTGCACAATAGTATGGTGCTGAACTCCATTGACCAATTTTGATGTAGCAGGACGTGTAGTTTGATGGAAGTTTGTGTGTCAAGCAATCTCCTTTTCTCACGAAAAGCAGATTGCTGTTTGATCTTACTTACTTACAACAGTGGTCCCTTAGGTAAGAAAACCAACGAAAACTTGGGCTCAAAGCTATCCGCAATACGGCCAAGTAACTATCAGAGTCGTATTTTAAACCTTAAAGAAGAATAACTTCCTCCAAATTACAATACGTCAATAACTGATGCAGAAGCTGATCATTCAAGGAGGCAGCAACCAAAAATTCAGGTACCAGTTACGACTTAAAGTAAAAATCTCAATCAAAAATCAACCTCTCTCTCTCTCCAAACACATACATAAATATTCATAATATTATTAAGAAAAAAGGTCATTTTACAAGAAGACAAGCTACCTGTAGTAATTAACGCACAAGTGATCCACAAAATTCATGCACACCAAATGTAAAGGTATTTTCAAAAAGAAACGATATGTTGTTTGAACTAAAACTGCACATTATTTTATAATCATTTAACAAAAATGTTCACATTGCAGAATAAATAAAAACGAAAACCCACTGATGATGGCACAGTGGTGCCGAAACATGTTTGGGTACTGAGAAAAACGGTGTTTTGCATAACTGGCGGACCTCACATCCAACAATTTTAACGGCAAACACGGCCAATACAAGGAGCTGTAAATCAAAATGATGGATAGAGCCTCCAGTTTAAGCTGTTGAGGAAGAAGTGGCTCTCATTCCTCCACAGACATTTAGGTACCTCACTGAAAGTATCCCCATCAGAGTTCAAGTTGTCATAAATGCGAAGGGTCGCCTTATCCCATATTAATGTCCACTAACAGAAGTTCAGATACTTTTGATCAGATATGTACATTTGAACTGTTGTTGTTGTGGTCTTCAGTCCTGAGACTAGTTTCATGCAGCTCTCCACACTACTCTATCCTGTGCAAGCTTCTTCATCTCCCAGTACCTACTGCAGCCTACATCCTTCTGAATCTACTTAGTGTATTCATCTCTTGGTCTCCCTCTACGATTTTTACCCTCCACGCTGCCCACCAATACTAAATTGGTGATCCCTTGATGCCTCAGTACATGTCCTACCAACCGATCCCTTCTTCTAGTCAAGTTGTGCCACAAGCTCTTCTTCTCCCCAATTCTATTCAATACCTCCTCATTAGTTATGTGATCTACCCATCTAATCTTCAGCATCCTTCTGTAGCACCACATTTCGAAAGCTTCTATTCTCTTCTTGTCTAAACTATTTATCGTCCACGTTTCACTTCCATACATAGATACACTCCATACAAATGCTTTCAGAAACGACTTCCGGACATTGAAATCTATACTCGATGTTAACAAATTTTTCTTCTTCAGAAACGCTTTCCTTGCCATTGCCAGTCTAAATTTTATATCCTCTCTACTTCGACCATCGTCAGTTATTTTGCTCCCCAAATAGCAAAACTCCTTTACTACTATAAGTGTCTCATTTCCTAATCTGATTCCCTCAGCATCACCCGACTTAATTCGACTACATTCCATTATCCTCGTTTTGCCTTTGTTGATGTTCATCTTATATCCTCTTTTCAAGACACTGTCCATTCCGTTCAACTGCTCTTCCAAGTCCTTTGCTGTCTCTGACAGAATTACAATGTCATCGGCGAACCTCAAAGTTTTTATTTCTTCTCCATGGATTTTAATACCTACTCCGAAGTTTTCTTTTGTTTCCTTTACTGCTTGCTCAATATACAGCTTAAAGAACATCGGGGAGAGGGTACAACCCTGTCTCACTCCCTTCCCAACCACTGCTTCCCTTTCATGTCCGTCGACTCTTTTAACTGCCATTTGGTTTCTGTACAAATTGTAAATAGCCTTACGCTCCCTGTATTTTACGCCTGCCGCCTTCAGAATTTGAAAGAGATTATTCCAGTCAACATTGTCAAAAGCTTTCTCTAAGTCTACAAATGCTAGAAACGTAGGTTTGTCTTTCCTTAATCTTTCTTCTAAGATAAGTCGTAGGGTCAGTATTCCCTCACGTGTTCCAACATTTCTACGGAATCCAAATTGATCTTCCCTGAGGTTGGCTACTATTAGTTTTTCCATTCGTCTGTAAAGAATTCGCGTTAGCATTTTGCAGCCGTGGCGTATTAAACTGATAGTTCGGTAATTTTCACATCTGTCAACACCTGCTTTCTTTGGGATTGCAATTATTATATTCTTCTTGAAGTCTGAGCGTATTTCGCCTGTCTCATACATCTTGCTCACCAGATGGTAGAGTTTTGTCAGGACTGGCTCTCCCAAGGTTGTCCGTAATTCTAATGAAATGTTGTCTACTCCGGGGGCCTTGTTTCGATTCAGGTCTTTCAGTGCTCTGTCAAACTCTTCACGCAGTATCATATCTCCCATTTCATCTTCATCTACATCCTCTTCCATTTCCATAATATTGTCCTCAAGTACATCGCCCTTGTATAGACCCTCTATATACTCCTTCCACCTTTCTGCTTTCCCTTCTTTGCTTAGAACTGGGTTTCCATCAAAGCTCTTGATATTAGTGCAAGTGGTTCTCCTTTCTCCAATGGACTCTTTAATTTTCCTGTAGGCAGTATCTATCTTACCCCTAGTGAGATAAGCCTCTACATCCTTACATTTGTCCTCTAGCCATGCCTGCTTAGCCATTTTGCACTTCCTGTCGATCTCATTTTTGAGACGTTTGTATTCCTTTTTACCTGCTTCTTTTACTGCATTTTTATATTTTCTCCTTTCATCAATTAAATTCAATATTTCTTCTGTTACCCAAGGGTTTCTACCAGCCCTCGTCTTTTTACCTATTTGATCCTCCGCTGCCTTCACTATTTCATCCCTCAACGCTACCCATTCCTCCTCTACTGTATTTCTTTCCCCCATTCCTGTCAATTTTTCCCTTATGTTCTCCCTGAAACTTTGTACAACCTCTGGTTCTTTCAGTTTATCCAGGTCCCATCTCCTTAAATTCCCACCTTTTTGTAGTTTCTTCAGTTTTAATCTACAGTTCATAACACATAGATTGTGGTCAGAGTCCACATCTGCCCCTGGAAATGTCCTACAATTTAAAACCTGGTTCCTAAATCTCTACCTTACCATTATATAATCTATCTGATACCTTTGAACTAGCTAGGTAAATATTTCATACGGAAGTCAGTGGCGGCTCGTAACCACACACTTGCAGTTACCACGCAGGCGACTCGTTTGTGGATCCATTCAAGGAGCGTTTACATCTGTCCGCCTTGCGACTAATCTCCGCGTGGTTGTGCTCGCTACACACGGAGCCACAGATCGGAGAGGAGGGGGTGGGGGTGGGGGTGAGGGCACCGCAAACGGAGCTATCTGCACCGGGCGGCAACTTCCGGAGGGGGGGGGGGCGCCAAATTCATATTTTTCAAGAAAAATACCTTGATTCACCAAAGCGCCTAGCACGGTCTATCGATTATTGGCTCAAATGGTTCTGAGCTCTATGGGACTCAACATCTGAGGTCATCAGTCCCCTAGAACTTAACAACCACTTAAACCTAACTAACCTAAGGACATCACACACATCCATGTCCGAGGCAGGATTCGAACCTGCGACCGTAGCTGTCGCGCGGTTCTAGACTGTAGCGCCTAGAACCGCTCGGCCACATCGGCCGGCTGCGACCGTGGCGGTCGCGCAGTTCCAGACTGAAGCGCCTTGAACCGCTAAGCCACTGCGGCCGGCTTATAGATTATTCATATGATTTTGAAACGCATCCTGGTGATTTCTGAACATTTGTAAACACATTCTAAGTTGACTCCTAAACGAATCATAAACTGAGTTTCTTGCATGCATAGTGTACGTGATGCCTCTGCCAAGGGAATCCCCGTCGCATCAAGAAATTAAAAAAAAAAACTTTCCCACAGACAAAAGGGAACGCGGCTTTACGAGCTGAACCGAATAAACTCGAACGGGTGAATACCAATCGCTGTTTGTTTATGTGTTTGATAGGGTGTGCGATCGATACGCGTAGTTATAATTATTAGCGAAATCCATAGATTCAGACTACGAGAGTGGAAATAAACGACTAATAGGAATAAAAGATAAGAAAACTCGCATATTATCCTCTCGGTGTACCCAAGAAAATGAAATATTGACAGGAAACTTTTGCCAGATTGTCATGTTACTGAGGGCCAGTTGTAACAGTTCCTGGTTAGCAGCCGCTTAACGTCTGTTCTCGGTGTTGTACGGACACGTAGTAACGCCTAACCGGAGACTAAACGCGGGATAACTGAACCGATGATTCTGGTAGGGTAAGTGAAGTTAACCGGAGAGTAACTTTTGACAATGGCAGTTTGTTGCAGAATTTGTCACGGACGAAATTGTATGTTAGAACGAGGACACAGAACAAACGGGAGCATCACACAAATTATATGGAAGCATATGGCGATTCCAAATTTTTTAAAAATTTCGTACTGCTTCTTTTCGATCACATGCTCGAGAAACTGGAGCGTATGAATGAAATGTGAAATTCTTTCCTAACATAAAACATGTTTTTCTAATAGGCCCAATAGGCATTTGTTATTGGTAGTTCGTGAATTATATTCTATTCCTATTATTTATGTAAGTGAGGTACATAAAAATGACCATTTGTGCCAAAACAGTCTCGCTTATTTGGCGTGTGTTACCATTGCTGCAATATTAGAAAGGCCTATTTCATTTTATCTAGCAGTGACAAAATAGACGTAATCAAACCGAGAAAACTCAAGACTCTTCGGTACTATTCATACTAACAGCATTTTCAGTATCAGACAACGACATTTTGATTTTAATTAGGTAATACATTCTTTCGCAGAAGGGAAAGCACGCCGTGTAAAGCTGCAGCAAGGTTAGAGAGAAAAAAATGATGGGATCTAAGAATTGAAGATATGTGTACTGTCTTGCTTGTCTCTTATCCTTACTGGTTTTATGTCTCCTATATTTAATTTTATGTCACACAAGTAATTGGCTAATAGGCAATAAAGAGTGCAAATATTCTCCCGGTCCCAAATAATTCCGCCGAGTATTAACTGTGAGTTTTGAGGGATTGCATGTCAAACCGGCCGACCTGCTGTCCTGAAAATAGGTTTGGTGGCTTCCATTACAAAATATACAACTTTGAATTCTACAGAGCAAAATACAGTGAAGTGCGACAGAAGAATGCTGTGTAAAGAGGCGTGGCACTGCACTTCGGCACACTCAGGGGCGCCGACTTATAAAAAACATTGGGGGCGGGCGCATACTGGGGGTCTTGCCCTGGGAAATTTTCTAAATTTTAGATGAAAAAAGTGAGTTTTAAAGTTTTTTAAGCATTTTAGAGTCATATGATCAACGTTAGAACCCCGAAAACTAGACTCTCGATAACACGACACTCTGGGAAACTCGACAAGCCTGACACATTTTTTGGCTTTGAAAAAATAAACAAAACATAAACACGCACGGTATTTTCGTAAAAAGCTAATTTAATTTACAGTAATAATCATGCTTGTAGATTATTACAGAGCAGTGAATATATAACTCTGAAAAGACTGAAATTATAATTAAATAAATCCTAAACTATCAATAAAATAACAAATAAAATATTGCTGTCACACAGTAATAACACTTTGATTAATAAGTGAAATAGCTAATTTAAGCTTACTTTGAATGAGGCTCTGGGTTCATTAAATAAAAACAATATCTCAAAGTTAATGCTTTAATACAGTTAATAAAGTTAATACAGTCAAAAAGTATGTAAATAGCGGGTGTTAATTGGGTCTTACGCCCTAAAAATATTTAAGAATTTGAAAATAACTAATACAGTATTACATTAATATAGCAATACAGTACTAGACTAGTACAAATATTTATAAACTGAAAATTTAACATTATGTATGTATTTAATTCACTATTTTATAAAAATTTTTAATGTTGCTCTCAATGTCATTATTAGGGCTAGAGTGTCTTTAGAAAGGTGCAAATGTTGACCGTCTGACTGGATTACTGAGTATGAAGTCGCTGATGACTGGTCGGATATCCAATTCATCCAAAACATCTCGGTGGGCATGAAGAACAGCCAAGTTGTTCAATCGCTTCTGTCCCATTGTTGATCGGAGATATGACTTCAGACGTCTAAGGGCGCTAAATGACCGTTCTGCTGATGCTGTTGTGATTGTTATTGGAACCACATGGAGAAGCTTAATGCACTTCACTGCTTTGCTTCACATAACATTTCTTCAGCTGCAGGGTCATGTGTACTTTCAATGTACTTTCTTACATCACGCATATGTTTTAAGACTAGCTGTTTTTTATTAGCAATATCGGCTAACATATTCAAGTGTAAGCGCAGTCTCTCAATGTCTAGGTCATTTTTGAAAAACTCATTTGATTTTTCCAAATTTGTTTCACCTCTGTTTACTAAAAGCAACTAGTGTGCTATTTCTTCACATCGGCATTCTTCAAAAACAGTTAATGAAAATAATGAACAATGATCTAAACGGCAAGATTGGTCTTTTGGTGATCGGACACGTGTGAAAGGAAATGCTGACGTAATCGGCGCTCGGTGCTTCCAGCAGAAACTGCAACGTATAGCTTCACCATGGAATTTTGACACTGCAAGTGCTAGGTCAAGTGAAGTGGACGTGAAGTGTTCCGGAAAAATCCGATATGTGACGAAACTGAGCGACGGACCCATCGGACACCTTTCATTGTTGCCACTTACATACAGTTACCATTGATGATAAAGAGGTTGTCACCAGCGTAAACGTGCATCGTTTTCCTTTGAATTCTAATTCTTGCAGGCTGCTGGTAGCTCGTTGATGTACAGAATATCTAATGAAATCAATACTTATATATACAGCTCTAAAACCGGCAGTGTCCGTGGAGGTATATACCGTCTATCCAACTAAATGAAGGCAGCGTGTAGGCTTTCACGGCCGGCGTCTTCAGTAATTAAAACTTTCGGCCTAAGAGGCCGTGGTCCAATAGTAGAAATACTTCTCCCTGACGTTTCGTTGCCAGCTGCGGGCAACATCATCTGAGGTGAGTCTACGACTGGCTGCTAGGCCGTGGAGGTCCTGTTTATATAGAGCGCGTAGAGGGCGCCACCACTCGTAACGTGTTGTCAACAGTAAAACTATCTCTGGCTGGCATCATTACTCTCGATCGAAGGTAATCGATTGTCACATCTTTGGTACAGAGTCGATCGCCATATCTTATCTAGCTTCAAGCCTTCTTCTTTCCTGTTAAAATTATTGTGGTGTTTAAAAATCTCTACAGCCTCTCTATACATACGTGCATAATAATGCGATGTCTTAGCTAAAAAAAAATTAAAAAAATGAATACGCTGGCAAGGAGATAGATAGAGCACTCCATCCCAGAAGAAAAATGTCCGAAAACGTGCAACAACAACAACCATCGGTGGGGAAAGTTTTTCTTCCATTCATCCACAATGTTACGGACCGTATCGGGAAAGTGCTGGCCAAGTTCAGAGTTGAAACAATCTTCAGACCCACCAAGAAGATTAGTGAATGCTTAAGATCGGCGAAAGATGCACGACACCCTCTAGCTACTCCTGGTGTCTATAAGATTCCGTGTAGTTGTGGGAAGGTTTACATTAGAACCACAAAAAGAAGTGTCAATACTCGCCTAACTGAACATAAAAGGAACTGTCGACTGGGACACACGGACAAATCGGCTGTAGCGGAACATGTTTTTGAAACGGGTGACCATGAAATAAAATTTAGTGAGACGAGCGTGCTAGCTAAGACATCGCATTATTATGCACGTATGTATAGAGAGGCTGTAGAGATTTTTAAACACCACAATAATTTTAACAGGAAAGAAGAAGGCTTGAAGCTAGATAAGATATGGCGATCGACTCTGTACCAAAGGTGTGACAATCGATTACCTTCGATCGAGAGTAACGACGCCAGCCAGAGATAGTTTTACTGTTGACAACACGTGACGAGTGGTGGCGCCCTCTACGCGCTCTATATAAACAGGACCTCCACGGCCTAGCAGCCAGTCGTAGACTCACCTCAGATGATGTTGCCCGCAGCTGGCAACGAAACGTCAGGGAGAAGTATTTCTATTATTGGACCACGGCCTCTTAGCCCGGAAGTTTTAATTACTAAATGAAGGCAGTTTGTTTTTTGCCATATGCGTTTCGCTTCTTTTATTTGGGAAGCATCATCCGTAACCTGAAATACATGTTTCCTTTCATACATACAATAAAAAAAGAAACAGAATGTAATATAGCAGCGTAATATATCTACCACATAATACGTTCATTGCATGTCTAAAAGAAAACGTGTATTTTAGGCCGCTGATGATGCATCCCAAATAAAAGCAGCGAAACGCGTATGGCTATAAACAAACTGCCTTCATTTACTTGCATAGACAATACATACCTCCACGAATTTAGAGCAGCTAAGGAAAAAACGGGAAACAGAAAAAATTACGTACTGGCAGTATACTTCCAGCGTGAAGCCGACATTTTTATCGGCTGGTGCGTTGATAATTTTTCCGTCAATGTTTCGATATATCGGTACTTTTCTGATATCTCGAGGATCGTTGAAGATATTTTTTAAAATATCGATATCGGATTCCCGCTAGTTTCAAAAATATTAACACTCCTGTTGCGATTCTTCAAGTTTTCCCGGCATACTGAATATTCTATGAGGTTTCGGGATTGCTTCCGGACCATGTTGACTGGAGTCAGCTAGTTCAGGAGCTATAAGGCTGACACCGTGAACTGGCTGACTCCAGTGGAGGACACTGATCTGAAGATGGCTGGACGGTTGCCAGCCAAAATACAGGGTGAGTCACCTAACGTTACCGCTGGATATATTTCGTAAACCACATCAAATACTGACGAATCGATTCCACACACCGAACGTGAGGAGAGGGGCTAGTGTAATTGGTTAATACAAACCATAAAAAAATGCACGGAAGTATGTTTTTTAACACAAACCTACGTTTTTTTAAATGGAACCCCGTTAGTTTTGTTAGCACATCTGAACATATAAACAAATACGTAATCAGTGCCGTTTGTTGCATTGTAAAATGTTAATTACATCCGGAGATATTGTAACCTAAAGTTGACGCTTGAGTACCACCCCTCCTCTGTTCGATCGTGTGTACCGGAGAGCACCGAATTACGTAGGGATCCAAAGGGAACGGTGATGGACCTGAGGTACTGAAGAGACTGGAACAGCACATTACGTCCACATGCTAACACCTTTTTATTGGTCTTTTTCACGGACGCACATGTACATTACCATGAGGGGCGAGGTAAACGAACACACGTGGTTTCCGTTTTCAATTACGAAGTGGGATAGAGTGTGTCCCACTAGAAACGTGTTGACGTATGTGGTATCATCATGATGGTGCACCAGCACATTCCGCAATTAACACTAGGATGACCCTTGACAGGATGTTCGACGGGCGTTTCATAGGACGTGGAGGACGCATAAATTGGCCAGCCCGTTCTCCTGATCTTACACTTCTGGACTTCTTTCTGTGGGGTACGTTAAAGGAGAATGTGTACCGTCATGTGCCTACAACCCCAGAGGATATGAAACAACGTATTGTGGCAGCCTGCGGCGACATTACACCAGATGTACTGCGGCGTGTACGACATTCATTACGCCAGAGATTGCAATTGTGTGCAGCAGATGGTGGCCACCACATTGAACATCTATTGGCCTGACATGTCGGGACACACTCTATTCCACTCCGTAATTGAAAACGAAAACCACGTGTGTACGTGTACCTCACCCCTCATGGTAATGTACATGTGCGTCAGTGAAAAGGACCAATAAAAAGGTGTTAGCATGTGGACGTAATGTGCTGTTCCAGTCTCTTCTGTACCTAAGGTCCATCACCGTTCCCTTTGGATCCCTACGTAATTCGGTGCTCTCCGATACACACGATCGAACAGCGGAGGAGTGGTACTCACGCGTCAACTTTAGGTTACAATTACTCCGGATGTAATTAACATTTTACAATGCAACAAACGGCACTGATTACGTATTTGTTTATATGTGCAGATGTGCTAATAAAACTAACGGGGTTCCATTTAAAAAAACGAAGGTTTGTGGTAAAAAACATACTTCCGTGCATTTTTTTATGGTTTGTATTAACCAATTATACTAGCCCCTCTCCTCACGTTCGGTGTGTGGAATCGATTCGTCAGTATTTGATGTGGTTTACGAAATACACTCCTGGAAATTGAAATAAGAACACCGTGAATTCATTGTCCCAGGAAGGGGAAACTTTATTGACACATTCCTGGGGTCAGATACATCACATGATCACACTGACAGAACCACAGGCACATAGACACAGGCAACAGAGCATGCACAATGTCGGCACTAGTACAGCGTATATCCACCTTTCGCAGCAATGCAGGCTGCTATTCTCCCATGGAGACGATCGTAGAGATGCTGGATGTAGTCCTGTGGAACGGCTTGCCATGCCATTTCCACCTGGCGCCTCAGTTGGACCAGCGTTCGTGCTGGACGTGCAGACCGCGTGAGACGACGCTTCATCCAGTCCCAAACATGCTCAATGGGGGACAGATCCGGAGATCTTGCTGGCCAGGGTAGTTGACTTACACCTTCTAGAGCACGTTGGGTGGCACGGGATACATGCGGACGTGCATTGTCCTGTTGGAACAGCAAGTTCCCTTGCCGGTCTAGGAATGGTAGAACGATGGGTTCGATGACGGTTTGGATGTACCATGCACTATTCAGTGTCCCCTCGACGATCACCAGTGGTGTACGGCCAGTGTAGGAGATCGCTCCCCACACCATGATGCCGGGTGTTGGCCCTGTGTGCCTCAGTCGTATGCAGTCCTGATTGTGGCGCTCACCTGCACGGCGCCAAACACGCATACGACCATCATTGGCACCAAGGCAGAAGCGACTCTCATCGCTGAAGACGACACGTCTCCATTCGTCCCTCCATTCACGCCTGTCGCGACACCACTGGAGGCGGGCTGCACGATGTTGGGGCGTGAGCGGAAGACGGCCTAACGGTGTGCGGGACCGTAGCCCAGCTTCATGGAGACGGTTGCGAATGGTCCTCGCCGATACCCCAGGAGCAACAGTGTCCCTAATTTGCTGGGAAGTGGCGGTGCGGTCCCCTACGGCACTGCGTAGGATCCTACGGTCTTGGCGTGCATCCGTGCGTCGCTGCGGTCCGGTCCCAGGTCGACGGGCACGTGCACCTTCCGCCGACCACTGGCGACAACATCGATGTACTGTGGAGACCTCACGCCCCACGTGTTGAGCAATTCGGCGGTACGTCCACCCGGCCTCCCGCATGCCCACTATACGCCCTCGCTCAAAGTCCGTCAACTGCACATACGGTTCACGTCCACGCTGTCGCGGCATGCTACCAGTGTTAAAGACTGCGATGGAGCTCCGTATGCCACGGCAAACTGGCTGACACTGACGGCGGCGGTGCACAAATGCTGCGCAGCTAGCGCCATTCGACGGCCAACACCTCGGTTCCTGGTGTGTCCGCTGTGCCGTGCGTGTGATCATTGCTTGTACAGCCCTCTCGCAGTGTCCGGAGCAAGTATGGTGGGTCTGACACACCGGTGTCAATGTGTTGTTTTTTCCATTTCCAGGAGTGTATATCCAGCGGTAATGTTAGGTGACTCACCCTGTATTGTGGCAACAAGTCAACACGATCCGACTGCAATCCTGTAACCTCATAGAATAATCAACAGTCCTATGCACAAGTAACCTACACTATGTGATCAAACATACGTATTCCATATTAGGTGCATTGTGCTGCCAACTACTGACAGGTACTCCGCGTCAGTGACCTCAGTAGTCATTAGACATCATGAGAGAGCACAATGGGGTGCTTCGCGGAACTCACGGACTTCGAACGTGGTCAGGTGATTGGGTGTCACTTGTGTCATACGGCTTACGCGAGATTTCCACACTCTTGAACATCCCTAGGTCCACTGTTTCCGACGTGATAGTGAAGTGGAAACGTGAAGGGACGTTTATAGTACAAAAGCGTACAGGCCGACCTTGTCTGTTGACTGACAGAGACCGCCGACAGTTGAAGAGGGTCGAAATGTGTAATAGGCAGACATCTATCCACATCATCACACAGGAATTCCAAACTGCATCAGTTAGACGGGAGGTGACAAAACTTGGATTTCACGGACGAGCGGCTACTCATAAGCCACACATCACGCCGGTTAATGCCAAACGACACCTTGCTTGCTGTAAGGAGAGTAAACATTGGACGATTGAACAGTGGGAAAAACGTTGTGTGGAGTAACGAATCACGATACACAATGTGACAATCCGATGGCTGGGTGTGGGTGTGGTGAATGCCCGGTGAACGTCATCTGCCAGCGTGTGTAGTGCCAACAGTAAAATTCTGAGGCGGTGGTGTTATGGTGTGGTCGTGTTTTTCATGCAGGGCGCTATACGTGTCACTGTCACAGTGCAGGCCTACACTGATGTTTTAAGCACCTTCTTGCTTCCAACTGTAAAACATTTACATCTACATGGATACTCTGCAAATCACATTTACGTGTCTGGCAGAGGGTTCATCGAAACACCTTCACAATTCTCTATTATTCCATTCTCGTATGGCGCGCGGAAAGAATGAACACCTATATCTTTCCGTACGAGCACTGATTTCCCTTATTTTATCGTGGTGATCGTTCCTCCTATATTTTCGCATTCGGAAGAGAAAATTGGTGATTGGAATTTCGTGAGAAGACTCCGTCGCAACGAAAAACGCCTTTCTTTTAATGATGTCCAGCCCAAATCCTGTATCATTTCTGTGGCAGTCTCTCCCATATTTCGCGATAATACAAAATGTGCTGCCTTTCTTTGAGCTTTTTCGATGTACTCCGTCAGTCCTATCTGGTAAGGATCCCGTACCGCGCAGCAGTATTCTAAAAGAGTGAAATTGCATGCTTATGGTATATCGCTGTTATGTGACTGGATTTGTGATTTCCTGTCAGGGAGGTCACAGTTCGTAGTAACTGACGGAAAGTCTATTGTTAGCCTTCCCCACAACATTGTCTTTGTGTTCCTTCCAATTTAAGTTGTTCGCAATTGTAATACAATTTACGACTTTTAGATTAGACTGATTTATCGTGTAACCGAAGTTTAACGAGTTCCTTTTAGCACTCATGTGGATGACCTCACACTTTTCGTTGTTTATATATTCGCATTCGGAGGAGAAAGTTGGTGTCTGGAATTTCGTGAGAAGATTCCGTCGCAACGAAAAACGCCTTTCTTTGAATGATGTCCAGCCCAAATCCTGTAATGCCACTTTTCGCACCATTCAGATATCTTTTATAAATCGTTTTGCAGTTTGTTTTGATCTTCTGATGACTTCATTGGTCGATAAGCGACAGTGTCACCTGCAAACAACCAAAGACGGCTGCTCAGATTGTTTCCCAAATCCTTTGTATAGATAATGAACAGCGAAGGACCTTTAACACTACCTTAGGGAACGCAAGGAATCACTTCTGTTTTACTCGATGACTTTCCGTCAGTTACTACAAACTGTGACCTGTCTGACAGGAAATCACAAAAAAATGGTTCAAATGGTTCTGAGCACTATGGGACTTAACATCTATGGTCATCAGTCCCCTAGAACTTAGAACTACTTAAACCTAAATAACCTAAGGACATCACGAGGCAGAGAAAATCCTTGACCCCGCCGGAAATCGAACCCGGGAACCCGGGCGCGGGGGAAATCACAAATCCAGTCACATAACCGAGACGATATACCATAAGCACGCAATTTCACTACGAGCCGCTTATGTGGTTCAGTGTCAGAAGCTTTCCGGAAATCCATAAATACGGAATCGATCTCAAATCCTTTGTCAATAGCACTCAACACTTCATGTGAATAAAGAGATAGTTGTGTTTCACAGGAACGATGTTTTCTAAACCCATGTTGACGGAATGTCAATAGACCGTTTTCTTCGAGATAATTCATAATGTTCGAACACAATATATGTTCTAAAATCCTGCTGCATATCGACGTTGACGATATGGGTCTGTAATTTATGGATTACTCCTACTAAGTTCCTTGAATATTGATGTGACCAACTTTCCATTGTTTGGGTAGGGGTCTTGCGTCGAGCGAACGGCTGTATGTGATTGTTAAGTATGGAGCCAATGCATCAGCGTACTCTGAAAGGAACCTAATTGGTATGCAGTCTGGACCAGAAGACTCGCTTTTATTAAGTGATTTAAGTTGCTTCACTACTCCGAGGATATTTATTTCTACGTTACTCACGTTGGCAGCTGTTTTCGATTCGAATTCTGGAATATTTACTTCATCTTCTTCTGTGAAGGCATTTCGGAAAGCTGTGTTTAGTAACTCTGCTTTGGCAGCACTGTGTTCGATAGTATCGCCATTGCTATCGCGCAGAAAAGGCATTGATTGTTTCTTGCCGCTAACATACTTCATATACGACAAGAATCTCTTTGCATTTTCTGCCAGGTTTCGAGACAAAGTTATAAGCATCTCGCATTCAACTCCGCGCTAAATTTCGAGCTGCTGTAAAAGATCGCCAATCTTGGGGATTTTGTGTCTGTGTACATTTGGCATGTTTGTTTCGTTGTTTCTGCAACAGTGTTCTAACCCGTTTTGTGTACCAAGGAGGATCAGCTCCGTCGCTTGTTAATGTATTTGGTATAAATCTCTCAATTGCTGCCGATACTATTTCTTTGAATTTAAGCCACATCTGGTCTACTCTTATATTATTTATTTGGATTGAGTGAAGATTATCTCTCAGGAAGGCGTCAAGCGAATTTTTATCTGCTTTTTTGAATAGGTATTTTTTCGCTTATTTTTCGAGGATTTGGGGATTACAGTATTGAATCTCGCTGCGACAACCCTGTGTTCACGAATCCCTGAATCGGTTTTGATGCTGATTATTAACTCAGAATTATTTGTTGCTAAGAGGTCATGCGTGTTTTCACAACCGTTTACTATTCGTGTGGGCTCATGAACTAACTGCTCGAGACAATTTTCAGAGAATGCGTTTAGCACAATGTCGGATGATATCTTATGCGTACCCCGGAATTAAACATGTATTTTTGCCAACATATCGAGGGTAAATTAAAGTCACCACCAACTATTATCGTATGAGTCGGGTACGTGTTTGAAATCAAACTCAAGTTTTCTTTGAACCTTTCAGTAATTGTAACCTCTGAATTGGGAGGTCGGTAAAAGGATCCAATTATTATTTTATTCCGGTTGCCAACAATGACCTCTGCCCATACTAACTCACAGGAAGTATCTACTTCAATTTCGCGACAAGTTAAACTACTTCTGACAGCAACAAACACGCCGCCGCCAACCGTGTTTAGCTTATCCTTTCGGAACACCGTTATGTTCTTCGTAAAAATTTCGGCTCAGCTTATATTCGGCTTTAGCCTGCTTTCAGTGCCTGTAACGATTTGAGCATCAGTGCTTTCTGTTAGCGCTTGGAGCTCTGGTACTTTCACAACAAAGCTACGACAGTTTACAACTGTTATACCAATGATTCCTGTGCCTTTCGGGGATGGTGACTGTATCTTTCAACATGATCGAGCACCTGTTCATAATGCACGGCCGGTGGCGGAGTGGTCACACGACAATAACATCCCTGTTATGCACTAGCCTGCACAGTCCTGATCTGAATCCTACAGAAGACCTTTTGGGATGTTTTGGAACGCCGACTTTGTGCCAGGCCTCACCGACCGACATCGATACCCCTACTCAAGGCGGCACTCCGTGAAAAATGGGCTGCCATTCCCAAGAAATCTCACCTGATTGAATGTATGCCTGTGAGAGTGGAAGGTGTCAACAAGCCTAAGGGTAGACCAACACCATACTGAATTCCAGCATTACCGATGGAGAGCGCCACGAACTTGTAAGTAATTTCGGCCAGGTGTTCGGATACTTTTGATCACAAAATATATCTCACAAACGGCTCGTTAGCGGGTCTACACAATCTGATCAAAACTATCTGGACACCTGTTAATGGAGATCAATATCGGTTGAGCCCACCCTTCGCCTTTATGATGGCTTGCATTATGCTGGGGTCACTTTCAGTGAGGGATCTGAATGTCCTCAAGAGCCAAAACCAGAGAAGGAAGTGGTGCAAGATCCTCAGGTCTGGAGCGCGTCGAGGTTCCAACTCATCAAAAAAGGTGTTCCGTTGGGTTCAGTTCGGGACAATGGACAGGCCACTACATTTCAGGAATTTTGTTAGCTACAGACCGTTGCATGCAGCTTTACTGTATGATTAAATGATGATGGCGTCCTTTTGGGTAAAATATTCCGGAGGTAAAATAGCCCCCCATTCGGATCTCCGGGCGGGGACTACTCAGGAGGACGTTGTTATCAGGAGAAAGAAAACTGGCGTTCTACAGATCGGAGCGTCGAATGTCAGATCCCTTAATCGGGCAGGTAGGTTAGAAAATTTAAAAAGGGAAATGGATAGGTTTAAGTTAGATATAGTGGGAATTAGTGAAGTTCGGTGGCAACAAGAACAAGACTTCTGGTCAGGAGAATACAGGGTGTTAAATACAAAATAAAAAGGAGTAGGTTTAATAATGAATAGGAAAATAGGAATGCGGGTAATGTACTACAAACAGCATAGTGAACGTATTGTTGTGGCCAAGATAGACACGAAGCCCACGCCTACCACAGTAGTACAAGTTTATATGCCAACTAGCTCTGCAGATGACGAAGAGATTGATGAAATGTATGATAAGATAAAAGAAGTTATTCAGATAGTGAAGGGAGACGACAATTTAATAGTCATGGGTGACTGGAACTCTGTAGTAGGAAAAGGAAGAGAAGGAACCGTAGTAGGTGAATATGAATTGGGGGGAAGAAATGAAAGAGGAAGCCGCCTTGTAGAATTTTGCACAGAGCATAACTTAATCATAGCTAACACTTGGTTCAAGACTCATGAAAGAACGTTGTATACATGGAAGAAGCCTGGAGATACTACAAGGTGTCAGATAGATTATACAGGGTGTTACAAAAAGGTACGGCCAAACTTTCAGGAAACATTCCTCACACACAAAGAAAGAAAATATGTTATGTGGACATGTGTCCGGAAACGCTTACTTCCCATGTTAGAGCTCATTTTATTACTTCTCTTCAAATCACATTAATCATGGAATGGAAACACACAGCAACAGAACTTACCAGCGTGACTTCAAACACTTTGTAACAGGAAATGTTCAAAATGTCCTCCGTTAGCGAGGATACATGCATCCACCCTCCGTCGCATGGAATCCCTGATGCGCTGATGCAGCCCTGTAGAATGGCGTATTGTATCAGCCGTCCACAATACGAGCACGAAGAGTCTTTACATTTGGTACCGGGGTTGCGTAGACAAGAGCTTTCAAATGAGCTCATAAATGAAAGTCAAGAGGGTTGAGGTCAGGAGAGCGTGGAGGCCATAGAATTGGACCGCCTCTACCAATCCATCGGTCACCGAATCTGTTGTTGACAAGCGTACGTACACTTCGACTGAAATGTGCAGGAGCTCCATCGAGCATGAACCACATGTTGTGTCGCACTTGTAAAGGCACATGTTCTAGCAGCACAGGTAGAGTATCCCGTATGAAATCATGATAACGTGCTCCATTGAGCGTAGGTGGAAGAACATACTGACGAAACTAAAATGAGCTCTAACATGGAAATTAAGCGTTTCCGGACACATGTCCCCATAACATCTTTTCTTTATTTGTGTGTGAGGAATGTTTCCTGAAAGTTTGGCCATACCTTTTTGTAACACCCTGTAAAATGGTAAGACAGAGATTTAGGAACCAGGTCTTCAATTGTAAAACATTTCCAGGGGCAGATGTGGACTATGACCACAATCTATTGATTATGAACTGTAGATTAAAACTGAAGAAACTGCAAAAAGGTGGGAATTTGAGGAAATGGGACCTAGATAAACTGAAAGAAATAGAGGCTGTAGAGAGCTTCAGGGAGAGCATTAGGGAACGATTGACAAAAATGGGGGAAAGAAATACAGTAGAAGAAGAATGGGTAACTTTGAGAGATGAAGTAGTGAAGACAGCAGAGGATCAAGTAGGTAAAAAGATGAGGGCTACTAGAAATCCTTGGGTAACAGAAGAGATATTGAATTTAACTGATGAAAGGAGAAAATACAAAAATGCAGTAAATGAAGCAGGTAAAAAGGAATACAAACGTCTCAAAAATGAGATAGACAGAAAGTGCAAAATTGCTAAGCAGGGATGGCTAGAGGACAAATGTAAGGATGTCGAGGCGCATATCACTATGGGTGATACTGCCTACAGGAAAATTAAAGAGACCTTTGGAGAAAAGAGAACCACTTGCATGAATATCAAGAGCTCAGATGGAAACCCAGTTCTAAGCAAAGAAGGGAAAGCAGAAAGGTGGAAGGAGTATATAGAGGGCCTGTACAAGGGTGATGTTCAATATTATAGAAATGGAAAAGAATGTAGATGAGGATGAAATGGGAGATAAGATACTGCGTGAAGAGTTTGACAGAGCACTGAAAGACCTAAGTCGAAACAAGGCCCCGGGAGTAGACAACATTCCATTAGAACTACTGACAGCCTTGGGAGAGCCAGGCCTAACAAAATTCTACCATCTAGTGAGCAAGATGTATGAGACAGGCGAAATACCCTCAGACCTCAAGAAGAATATAATAATTCCAATCCCAAAGAAAGCAGGTGTTGACAGATGAGAAAATTACCGAACTACCAGTTTAATAAGCCACAGCTGCAAAATACTAACACGAATTGTTTACAGGCGAATGGAAAAACTCGTAGAAGCCGACCTCGGGAAAGATCAGTTGGGATTCCATAGAAATGTTGGAACACGTAGGGCAATACTGACGGTACGAGTTACCTTAGAAAATGGATTAAGAAAAGGCAAACTTATGTTTCTAGCATTTGTAGACTTAGGGAAAGCTTTTGACAATGTTGACTGGATTACTCTCTTTCAAATTCTGAACATGTCAGGGATAAAATACCGGGAGCGAAAGGCTATTTACAATTTGTACAGAAACCAGATGGCAGTTGTAAAGAGTAGAGGGACATGAAAGGGAAGCAGTGGCTGGGAAGGGAGTGAGACAGGATTGTAACCTCTCCCCGATGTTATTCAATCTGTATATTGAGCAAGCAGTAAAGGAAACAAAAGAAAAATTCGGAGTAGGAATTAAAATCCAAGGAGAAGAAATAAAAACTTCGAGGTTCGCCGATGACATTGTAATTCTGTCAGAGACAGCAAAGGACCTGGAAGAGCAGCTGAACGGAATGGACAGTGTCTTGAAAGGAGGGTATAAGATGAACATCAACAAAAGCAAAACGAGGATAATGGAATGTAGTCAAATTAAATCGGGTGATGCTGAGGGAATTAGATTAGGAAATGAGACGCTTAAAGTAGTAAATGAGATTTGCTATTTGGTGAGCAAAATAACTGATGATGGTCGAAGTAGAGAGGATATAAAATGTAGACTGGCAATGGGAAGGAAAGCGTTTCTGAAGAAGAGAAATTTGTTAACATCCAGTATAGATTTAAGTGTCAGGATTTCGTTTCTGAAAGTATTTGTATGGAGTGTAGCCATGTATGGGAGTGAAACGTGGACGATAAATAGTTTAGACAAGAAGAGAATAGAAGCTTTCGATATGTGATGCTACAGAAGAATGCTGAAGATTAGATGGGTAGATCACATAACTAATGAGGAGGTATTGAATAGAATTGGAGAGAAGAGAAATTTGTGGCCCAACTTGACTAGAAGAAGGGAACGGTTGGTAGGACATATTCTATGGCATCAAGGGATCACCAATTTAGTATTGGAGGGCAGCGTGGAGGGTAAAAATAGTAGAGGGGAAACCAAGAGATGAATATACTAAACAGATTCTGAAGGATGTATGTTGCGGTAGGTACTGGGAGATGAAGAAGCATGCACAGGATAGAGTAGCATGGAGAGCTGCATCAAACCACTCTCAGGACTGAAGACCACAATGACAACAACAGACCGTTGATGCTTTATGACAGGGTGCACTCTCATAGCGATACGTTCAGTTATTATCTCCAAACTGTTTGTGTACGCTATACTCATTACACAATGCTGTACAATGTCTTCATATACTTCCGCATTTACCGTTTCGTTAAGTTCAATATGGCGACTACACCCTAACCACTAAAAACACCCCATACCATAACACCACGTCCAGCATCCTTCACTGTTGGCATCCAACACGCTGGCAGGTGACGTTCCTCAGGCACCTGTCAAGCCCTGACCCATTCATCGGATTGACACAGGGTACAGAGTGAGTCATCCCTCCAGATCACTCGGTTCCAGTGGTGTCACTGTTTACATCATATCGAGAATCACTTAGCACTTACTACAGTGGCTGCTCGACCGCTGTACCCCACACTTTTCAACTCCCTCACGCACAGTCATTGTACTAGCTGGAGTTCTGATAGCACTTTGGAACTCGAGAGTGATTACTACCCTGATTTCATGGTATTTTTGACAAGTTCCAACTGTAATACTCGACGGCCTCTGTCCGTCAGTACGTGAGGTTTGTCTGGTCTCGGTTTAGCTGCGGCTGTTCCTTCGCGATCCCACTGCAGAACCACCTCACAAACAGTCGACCTGAGCAGCTTTAGAAGGGTTGACATGTTTCTGATGGATCTGTTATGCAGGTTGTAATGCTATTGTAAATATAATACTGCCATTAATCTGTATATTTTAAAAGTTTTTGTTCCGTAATTATTTTGAAACATTAAGCAAATACTATAACGAGAGTAAGCTTTTGTTAAGTGTAGTTTATATGTTTAAAATAACCTCTTTGACTTAGGTGGAATAAATGTATTAAAACATATTTTGTAAATAATTATGTAATATTTCAAGTACAACTGTAATTAATTACGTCAGTTTTGTATGTATATGCTGTCATGCGATGCAAAGTACTTTATTTAGAAGTGTATCTCAGTATCCCCCCCCCCCCATGAACCATGGACCTTGCCGTTGGTGGGGAGGCTTGCGTGCCTCAGCGATACAGATGGCCGTACCGTAGGTGCAACCACAACGGAGGGGTATCTGTTGAGAGGCCAGACAAACATGTGGTTCCTGAAGAGGGGCAGCATCCTTTTCAGTAGTTTCAGGGGCAACAGTCTGGATGATTGACTGATCTGGCCTTGTAACATTAACCAAAACGGCCTTGCTGTGCTGGTACTGCGAACGGCTGAAAGCAAGGGGAAACTACAGCCGTAATTTTTCCCGAGGACATGCAGCTTTAGAGTAGCATGGAGAGCTGCATCAAATCAGTCTCAGGACTGAAGACCACAACAACAACATCTCAGTATGAACCATCCATCTTCAATCAGTGCCTTTGTGATTAACCGTAATTTTTCTATTTCATTTACTTCAGTTGGGTCCTTACCTAAACGAATTTATTCCGAGTATCCTGATGTTTATTGAAGCTTGAATAATAGTAAATTACTGGCAATAGTACTGTTTTGGTAGTAAATTCTGAAAATCATTATTAAATACTAAAGTTTGCACGTATCAGTTTAAGGACCACCGCTTTGCCTGACCATGAGGAAAAGTTTTCAATAGTATTTCTGAAAGTAAAGTAACATAATTGTTTAACTGCAACAGTCTTAACAGTAATTATTCGTGTTGCTTCTCCATGTCAAAGAAAGCCAGACAAATATTGGTGTTAGTAAAACGTTAACAAATAACAGTCCTAAAGAAATGAAATTTAGTCATGTTAAATAATAGTTTTGGTCATATTGAAAGGGTACAGTACCGCCCGACATTGAAAATAGGTACAACATACTTCATTATTTTTGTCAGAACAACACATTTTTTTCTAATAATAACTCAATTTCAATTAATACAGCGAAGCCAGATACCAGTGTGGGAAAGAATGACAATTTATTTATTTAATTGATCACATGTGCACTCCCACAAAATAAATCCCTACATCCAGTTTGGTGAGATCTGTGAAATGAATGAATGTATGGTCGTCTGCTAACCGCAGATAGTGAATGTGAATATATGATCATCTTTGAGACGATCCTTTAGCCACCTTTGGTGGAACCAAAGAGATGAAACTTACCGGAGCTTTGAGCGCCTGAAATGTGGCTGACCAATACGGTAGCAAGGTGCTCCCCCACTTCAACAGAGGTGTGAGAGGACCTGAAGAACGGCCATGTTTCGGCACTCTGCCGCTGGATTTTGTGCTGTTAACACCTGTCTTAGTTGTGCTCCGTAAAGACAAAAGAGTGGAGATAAGGTATGCATGTGGAATATTTAAGAGTAGTTTGAAATAATAATTTCTCTATTTCAGGAACTTTTGTGGGGAGAATTAAATGTCAGGCAGGTAATATTGATGGGATTGTAGTAATCTTCGGAAGTGACCAACGGTCACAATGAAACCACGTGTAGCAATAAGTTGAAATACTTCCGTGTGCTTAAGTTAAGCTGAATTACTAGCATGTGTACAATAAGTTGAAATATTTAAGAAATAGCATGTGTACCATAAGTTGAAATATTTAAGAAATGGCGTGTACAGGACTTGAAATTAGAAAATGGCTCTGAGCACTATGGGACTTAACATCTGTGGTCATAAGTCCCCTAGAACTTAGAGCTACTTAAACCTAACTAACCTAAGGACATGACACACATCCATGCCCGAGGCAGGATTCGAACCTGCGACCGTAGCAGTTGCGCGGTTCCGGACTGCGCGCCTAGAACCGCTAGACCACCGCGGCCGGCACTTGAAATTAGAGACGAGTACTTCCACGTGGTGAGTACTGTGTGAGTCTCAAACTGTGTATGAGACAAAAGATAAAGAGAAGTACTCGTCCATGGTATCAGTTGAGGACTCGCGTGTGTGATGAATACGTTCTTAATATTACTTTGCGTGATATGATTCCGTGTGATGCTAGATTCAAACTCTGAGAGAGAAGCAAGGTGAGTCGGCCGTCTATCCAGCAATGCCACTTGGCTTGCATTGCACAGGAAGACGTGCGTATATCTCCAGAGTTCATGGTAGGAAAGTAGAATTACGAAGTGGGGCAGTGTCGTGTGAAACTGGGATAAATATTAATTGAAGTGGGAAAGCTGAAAGTGATAATGTTGTGACTATTCCATGTGTAGTATTTCATATTGTAGTGTGGTGTATGTCATGTAATTTGGGTATGTGTGGTTTGCATGGGAGAGTAGCGAGGTAGTTTCAAAAGATTAGTGGGTTATGCGTGTTCCTTTTGTACTGCTCGGTCTGGAGGAAAGTTTCGTGATGATGATTGTGAGAGTCGAAGTGTGAGAAATAATAAAAGATCCACCATCCTATCCGGAAAGTGCACTGTAGCGTTAAATAATTACGAGACCATAAGGCAGAGAATCACCAATGTTAAGCCATGCCCACTGGGCGGAATTTCTCATGTGTTATTGTTGTAGGTTATGGAATTTGTGTGTTTAGGTTATAGAATTTATCGGAATAAATAAGAAAGTGAAAAGAAAAAGATTGGTGGCCTTTTCCTTCGAATTGTATGTTGTCATGATAATGTGTGCGCCACTCATATTCAGAGCGATGGCCACGTGTTGATAAAAGCCGTTAAATAAAAAGGAAAGAAAATGTGGTATTGCCAGTGCGTAGTGAACAGTCAGAGTTCTGTAAATTACTGATAGTCAGATGCGTGTTTCCGTTGCGTATTATTCATACAGGAGAATAATTTGTAACTAAATTGTGAGTACGAGAGTTCATGTTACTCGATAAATAAGAATGAATCCACTCGCCTGACTGCTTGATGCCACAGTATGAGCAAGGCATGTGGGTGCCTCTCAATATGAATGATAGCTATAAGTTTAATATTTTTTTTGTATCCTAGTTGAAACATGTGTGTCTTCTTTAAATAATTACTGAAGTATAGTGATAAATTCCATAAGTAACAGAAAGTGGAATTAATAGTACTTACTGCCGAGTGACCGTAGTAAATGGAAATTAAGTGTTTGTGTTAAAATTACGGAGTAAGCGAAAGTAGTTATTTATTCAGTGTCGAAAATTGACTTCATCTTTTTGTGTAGACACTGTGGCCGATTTGGGCTGGCGGCCGTTTTATTAAGCGAAACAGTTTGTTGTTATAACAGGCTTTGTCTGATAAAAGGTTTCCAAAAGTAATTATTCTCACTGCTTTTCCCCAATACTGTGTGATTCGGAGAAAAATAGTTCGATACTTTACCATTAGGTTGAACACGGTTAAAATCTCTCTCCGAGAGTCGATGGTTTGGAGTGTTAGTACTACGTAATTGTGTGGTGGTGTTCCTGCCACTACTTACTACACAGTTCTGACAATCCGAATGGCGGATCTTCTGTCTTTACAGTGGTATAACTTAAACGTTCTGCTACCGTATTGACGAGAACGCGCGAGTACCGTTACAAGGTGATATCCAGAGTCTAGTCCACATTCGAAATCACTGAGCTCTCCTAACCGTAATTCTGCCATTACTACTTCTCTGCTACCAAACAACTTTCTTATTAAAATGTTTTTTTTAATTTTTCATTCCCTCCTCTTATGGAAGAGAGAAGACTGATTGAAGGCTTAGTGTGTGCCCTTTGCAGCCAACAGAGTTTTAACAGTTGAAGACTGGAAGTGGGAAACGCTGAATGTGCAGAAAATAAATGTTGAGGAAAATGGGAAAAAAAAACCTTATGGAAGTTCTGTTACAATTAATCTGTATTTGATGAAACATAAATTCTGATATTTGACATTACTGTTAACATTCCAACCAAACACATTTTTAAAAAATGGCTCTGAGCACTATGGGACAACTTCTGAGGTCATCAGTCCCCTAGAACTTAGAACTACTTGAACCTAACCAACCTAAGGACATCACACACATCCATGCCCGAGGCAGGATTCGAACCTGCAACCGTAGCGGTCGCGTGGTTCCAGACTGTTGCGCCTAGAACTGCTCGGCCACCACGGCCGGCCACATTTTAAAAAGGAGCGTTTGATATTGAGCACGAACTATCACAAAACGTAACACTTTGGTAAGGCTGAATGTACCACGCTATATAGCCAAGTAAACGCAGAATGTCCACTCAAGTTCTTACACTCTGACACCATTTACACAGAAATTCATTAAATGCTATATATTTCACATCAAGAAATGAATCATAACAAGTAGGTTCTCTTTTTCTTCACTTCTAGTTTTCTAACAGAGAGGGAGCAGTATGTCGTCCTGAACGGGTTGACTTCAACAGAAACAAGCGTAACTTCAGGTGTGCCCCAGGGCAGTGTAATAGGTCCGCTGCTTTTTACGATTTACTTAAACGATCTGGTTGATGGTATTGAAAGCGGCATCAGACTGTTTGTCGATGATGCTGTTGTCTACAGGAAAGTAGTATCACACGAAAGTTGTGAACAAATCAATGAGGATTTGAAGAAAATAAATGCGTGGTATAAATCTCTCAATATTAGTAAGTGTAACCTACTGCGTATAACCAGGTGAAAATCTTATGGAAGTTCTGTTACAATTAATCTGTATTTGATGAAACATAAATTCTGATATTTGACATTACTGTTAACATTCCAACCAAACACATTTTTAAAAAATGGCTCTGAGCACTATGGGACAACTTCTGAGGTCATCAGTCCCCTAGAACTTAGAACTACTTGAACCTAACCAACCTAAGGACATCACACACATCCATGCCCGAGGCAGGATTCGAACCTGCAACCGTAGCGGTCGCGTGGTTCCAGACTGTTGCGCCTAGAACTGCTCGGCCACCACGGCCGGCCACATTTTAAAAAGGAGCGTTTGATATTGAGCACGAACTATCACAAAACGTAACACTTTGGTAAGGCTGAATGTACCACGCTATATAGCCAAGTAAACGCAGAATGTCCACTCAAGTTCTTACACTCTGACACCATTTACACAGAAATTCATTAAATGCTATATATTTCACATCAAGAAATGAATCATAACAAGTAGGTTCTCTTTTTCTTCACTTCTAGTTTTCTAACAGAGAGGGAGCAGTATGTCGTCCTGAACGGGTTGACTTCAACAGAAACAAGCGTAACTTCAGGTGTGCCCCAGGGCAGTGTAATAGGTCCGCTGCTTTTTACGATTTACTTAAACGATCTGGTTGATGGTATTGAAAGCGGCATCAGACTGTTTGTCGATGATGCTGTTGTCTACAGGAAAGTAGTATCACACGAAAGTTGTGAACAAATCAATGAGGATTTGAAGAAAATAAATGCGTGGTATAAATCTCTCAATATTAGTAAGTGTAACCTACTGCGTATAACCAGGTGAAAATCTCCATTAATGTACGAGTACAAAATAAACGCCCGGTCTTTGCAAGCGGTTACATCCGTCAAGTATCTGGGTGTGACTATTCGAAATGATCTCAAATGGAATGATCAGATCACACAAGTAACGGGTAAGGCAAACTCTAGATTGCGGTTTATTGGTAGAATCCTGGAGCGATGCAGTCCTTCAATAAAGGAAATAGCTTACAGTACGTTAGTTCGTGCAGTCTTAGAGTATTCTTCTTCTGTATGGGATCCTTACCAGTTGGGTCTGATTCAAGATTTTGAGAAGGTTCAAAGGAAAGCGGCAAGATTCGTGTCTGGTACATTTAGCCATCGCGAGAGCGTTACAAATCTCATAGAAAGTTTGAAGTGGGACACACTTGTAGATAGACGACGCGCTAAACGGAAGGGGCTGCTTACTAAATTTCGAAATCCGATATTCGCCGAGGATGTAGAGCATATATTATTACCACCAACTTTCAAATCGCGCAGTGATCACCATTCAAAGATAAGGGAAATTGGAGCTCGTACTGAGGCGTTCAGACAGTCGTTTTCCCCTCGCTCGATCCGCGAGTGGAACAGACGGGGGGAAATGTGACTTTGGCGCGAATTGTGTCCTCCGCCACACACCGCTTGGTGGCTAGCGAAGTATATACGTAGATACATAGAGGTAGACTTAGTTTGCTTGACAGTCGAAGTTGAGGTACATTACCTAAGGATGACCATTGAAGTTCTGTCCCTTTTTGAACACAGAGAAATCAGTCCAATCTGGTTCAATAATTTCTTAGCTGAAGTGAAACATATTAGTGAAGGTTTGGTTATCTTTAGTTTGCTGGTGTTAATATTCGTATTAGCTAAAGAAGGCAGCGCCCAAAAAACACCTTCACCCATGTTGATTACCATAAAATGTTTTTTTACTCTAGCTGTGGCCGCCATTTATCACACCACAAAATGAGTTCACATAGTATTCAATGCACTAGAATGGTAGAGCTCACAGCAGTCACAGGTTACAACAATCACTGCCTTTAGGGATGTGGCACATTCCACGTACACCGGGCTGCTGGCGATCGAACATCAATTCTCCTACATCTATTGAACGTCTTGTGAACTTAAAGGAAACCTTTGTGGTACTTCCAACATTTTCCATGTTATTCTTCTTGGCACATGCAATGGTTTCCATGAAAAATTTTACATAGGACAATTTTTGCGCTTTCAGCATTTCCCATTTCCAGTTTTCAATTTTTGGTTCTTTATTTACATTTTTAGGTTGATTCTAGTGTAAGTAAGTTGTTTTGTTACATATTTTACATTCTTAGTCTCAAAACTTTTTTTAATTCTGTTGTTGACTATAGTTAGTATTATTTGATTTACACGATTAGCTATGAGTGTGTCAATGGTTTGCATGTTAACATATAATGCTGTTGGTGTTGTTACTTTAATTATATTGTGCAAATATACATGTAGGTATGATGTGAGGCATTGCGGAGCTATTTGACTGTTAGGAGGACGTGATGATTTCAATTTCAGTTACGCTTGTCATACATGTATGGAATAATTTTACAGACAGGGACACAAGTGGAAGAATGGCCACAGAGTTATACACATAGGTAGTTTGTATATACTTGTATAAGTGGACTCCTACTTAACAATTATGTCATAGTATGTTAATCTAGCTTGACAAGACCTACAAGGAAAAACTATGGCTGCAGCTATTGGCAGAGTTACATAAATGGGTGGGATGTGGGAGCCGGAGAGAGTGAGGTTAGCAAAAGGCAGGAGAGAGTGAGGTTAGCAAAAGGCGATAAGTATTTATTGACTCTCCATCAACATGCATTGCATGTGGAGTAACAGTGTTTGAAAACCTTGAGCAACTGGTAGGGTTTTTGGGCTTAAGATAGATTTTGTGGCTTTGTTAGCCAGGATGCACTGAGTGTTGGATCACTCACTTATGAGTAAGTATGGTGATAGTGTTTCGTTTAGTGAGTGCTGTGATTTGTACTAATGTTTTAGCTGTGTACGTGAATGTGTAGCTTGGGCATTGTGTCTAACCAGTGGTGTATTGATAATGTCTTCCATGTTTCCTCTGTGTTGTAAGATATGCCTCCCATATCTAGCTCTTAGTTTGAGTACGCAAGTTCAGATTGGTTCAGTTCTTATTGTTTCATTGATATCAACAGTGGGTGTAATATTTCAATGATGTGTAATACACGCTGTTCTGTGACGTACAGTTTTTGTATGTCGGATTTGGGTATGCCAGTCAGAGGGGCATTGGCATATGCCATTTACATGTTTGTAACGTTGTTACTTTACTTTGCTATGAAAGCGGTACTGATAGCCAATAAAAGCGGGTTAAAAGCTGTGAGCTGTCTGGGGAAGTTAACCTTGCATTACTGAGCAACTGTTTCACCAGGTATCCAGTCTACCTTACCAAATTCCCAACCAGACTAACATTAATTATAATCTTTTAATAGTCATACGACAACCGGTGATATGTATATAAAAAAAGAGAATTTAAATAAAAAGAAATAAATCAGTTTATATTTGGAAATTTATTTTAACATTGATCATTGAAATTTCAGCATATTAAACTCGATTCATAACTAAGCTGGTGCCGTATTTAGGATTGTGAAAATGTGAGATTGTAATCTTACGGAACACATCAAATATGGAGCCAAAATTGGGAGACTGCATACAACACCGCATTCATAAAATAACACACGAAGAACGTTGAAACATATGCAAGAGGAAATTAACCACAACAAACCGATTCAATTTTCACCCAAAGAAGTTACGTTCGTAGCACAATCCAGTCCGTCATGTAATTACCACACACTGGTATACTATATTCATACTAACTCTCTGTGAAACCTTCCCGAAAAGAATAGCTGAGGGCTACTTTGATGATTACACCACATGCTTCACGTGGTCATCTTGGTTTACACAAAGAGTGTAACTCCACAGTAATTTTGATAATTAAAATAAATTAGATCGAAAAGCAGTTTACAAAATAAAAACCTTGAACTGGTTACTATCGTCTTACTATTAACCTGATGGGTCAAACAGTTATATAAGCACGTGGTACTGGTCTCGCAAAGTACACCCCACGTGGGTTGAACATAAAGAAAAGTTGCTATATTGAAAAATATTGTCAAGACGAGACGTTATAATCACACAAGCATTCGCATTTAAGATTGATGATCTTAGTTAGAGTTACTGATCAACACGTGGTTCCACTTTACTCACAAAGTAGTGACAAAGCAACTACCGGAAGATATTCTGAACTTCACACGCGAATTACACTGTGTTGCAATTTAAGATAACATTAGATATTTTAGAGATAAACCTGAAATAAAGGTGATTAAATTTTCAGTTAGGCTGAACTTAAGAAATCCATTGTCCTGCGGACTTAGCAGACACGCGCTTAGCCGGAGATCTTACCACTTCAGACGATCGCCGCGGACAGACTGACCTGCGCTCCTACCGAGCGTGCTTCCCAGATACAAACGGAAGTGACCAGAGAGACAGCTTCCTATGCCAACATGACAAGGGACGGATAGAAACATGCTAACATGCTAAGAATGGAAACCTCTCTGCTTTTAGAAAGCGTAGCTACCTGTTCTGACGTTGGTCCTACTGTTCTCTACCAGACAGGCTTGTCTGCTACCCTCAAGCATGCAACTAGAAACACATTTGCTCATTCATCCTCTCACACAGAAGGGAAGGGGGATGACAGTATCTTATCATATACAGTATATAAAAGAAAGCGGATGTAGGTTCCGTATGAGACTGTGTGACATGAATTACATATAAACTGTGTTTTAAAGTGTAGTAGTGTGACAGATCGTACTTGTTTATGTGTAAAAGTAACACGTTTCACTGCTCAGTCTCCTCCCAGATAGTCAGAAATGCCACAGTAAATTTAGAAGAGGAATTTATGCCATAAATGACAACAGATTTAAGAAATTAACATGAAAGGAATCCAACAGAGACCTTTCATAACCCCAACGGTCTGGGAAAAGACTGTGCAGGGAATTTTCTGGCCATGCTAGGACATTCCCAAGCAGGCTTCTCACACCCTACTTAAACCAAAAATGTAAAGAAAAGGCAAAAGGTCACCAGCTACTTGCTAAAACACAATAATTTCAACACATCTTTAGAATCTACCAATTTCAAAGAGAGAAAAACAATCTGTGACACCTATTTAAAAGATAGTGTAGACCTAATTCGGTCAGCAAGTAAAAACAATGGTTCCTGTGTCATTAATATGAAAACAATTTCTGGTTGCTACCCTTAAGGAGTTCACCAGTATTTGCTCATTGCAAGAGCCAACTGATCACAGGAAAATTTATGACTGTTTATTGACAAGTATAATTTATGAAAATAGCAAAGGTGCCACAGAAATTAAAAAAGACATGAAAATAACATCAGTATTATAAAGCAGAACATTACAATGCACAATCCGCAAAAGCAAAAAAATGATAAGAGAAAAAATACATGTTTTACAAAGTGGTTATCGCAAAAAATTGTATATCTTATAAAACTAATAATTTGTAGAATTAAAATAACTTTGTGGCACTAATTTAATCACTCTACTATATTTCAGTTAGTTAGCAAACAATGAGCACTGTGTCATTATACTGAAAATACAATTAATTATGTGATTGTTACCCTTATGGGGTTCCTCACTATAAATATGCCCCATGCAAAGGCTAATCGATCACAGTCCAATGAGAATGAATAGCTATCTGACTGATAAACGAAGCAATGCCACAGGAATGAATTTACGAAACAAAATATCACAAATGTAATACATCACACAAAAACAAACATTGATAAATAAAACAGCTCTGAAAGTTCAATATTCACATCTAAAAAAGAAACACCTATAAATAAAACACCTGCAAAATACAAGAGTCAGTCTAGTAAAAAAAACACCAATAAATCGAACCCCTGCAAAATACACGATCAAAGTTTCTCTGAAAGAACACACGTATATGCAATGGACTAAGAACCGTTTAATCACTGTTCACTGGCACACTCAGTAGTTCCACTGTTCCGAGGCACAATATAAGAGGGGGGGGGGGGGGGAGGGGTTCGTCGCTGCAGCTGTCAGTAGGGATTTTTGTCCATCTGTTGCGTGCAATCCCGCCGTCTCTGCCCTCTCATGAAGTTTCTCTTGGTGGCCCGTGTCACGTACATCTCGATTTGGTTCCATGTTTGTGTTGTCAAATTCGTGCGGTATCCTCGTTTGACACGCTAGGTTGATATTCCTGGGCAAGGATGACACTTAATGGCTCTTCTTTGTGCCACTCTTAGCTACCAGAGAACATTGAACTATGATTTACTGTCGCTTGACAGTGGGCATCCGCCAGGAATTGTTGATAGGCGTCGTTGAAGTCTGCCAGTTTCTCTGGACAGTATGTGTCAAAAGGCTCCACGCCCCTTGTGCTGTTCCATTCTTGAGTTATCCTCAATTGGCTCGCCGGTTTGATATTCCTGGGCAAGGATGACACTTAATGGCTCTTCTTTGTGCCACCCTTAGCGACCAGAGAACATCGAACCATGATTTACTGTCGCTTGACAGTGTGCATCCGTCAGGAAATGCTGATAGGCGTCGTTGAAGTCTGCCAATTTCTCTGGACAGTACGTGTCAAAAGGCCCCACGCCCCTTGTGTTGTTACATTCTTGAGTTATCCTCAATTGGCTCGCCAGTTTGATATTCCTGGGCAAGGATGACACTTAATGGCTCTTCTTTGTGCCACCCTTAGCAACCAGAGAACATCGAACTATGATTTACTGTCGCTTGACAGTGGGCATCCGTCAGGAAATGTTGATAGGCGTCGTTGAAGTCTGCCATTTTCTCTGGACAGTATCTGTCAAAAGGCTCCACGCCCCTTTATCCCCTGTCTTCTGTTGTTTCACCGCGCCCGTCTCGCCACGGTCGCGTGCATGTGGTGCGTTGCCAGCAGTTGGATTTCCGCGCGGTGGACCGCTCGCCCATCTGAGCACTTTACATACTCAGCTATAAAGAACAAAAAAGACATATATCATCAATATTAACATATCATCGCATATTGGGAAGCCAATGGTTAAACAATCATATTATCGCATCCTGTTTTCAAGATTCTAAACTTACTCATTCCTTTCTCAGAGTTCTCCTATCTTAAAATATTCATACAGCACGCATACTATAGTAAGAGATCCTCATTTATACTGACAGATATAGAATAGTAATAGATAGATAGTAGCACTGAAAGCAGAAAATCGGAAACAAGGCTACTAACAGCTGGGGACCTGGGTTTGCCAGACCCATAATACCCACAGATCGGATATTCCCCTGGGTTTTGCATTAATTCAACACAGATCTTGCTTCCCTCAGGAGCGACTCTTTTCAATTTAGACAAAAAAACCATAAACAGCATTTCACTCGCTCACAAAGAAACCTTTTATCTTCACATTTGAACCAACCTAAATCCTAATTGCACAAGGAAAGAAAAAAAAATACAAACATCACTTCAATCAATCACATAGAAACATCTTTATCACTATTTTTACCATATTATTCAAAATGCATTTATCACAAATGTAAACTAATCAATTGTTTCTCTTCACCGTCCTCTCTACTCCTCACTGTCCTTTCTACTCAATGTATGGTTTTACGTTTGACACATGGTGTAGCCCTTTTGATTTCTTCGATCGAAGAGTTTCCACTTCTATGGCGTTTTCATGGGGAATCTTCCTTATCCGATACGGGCCGTTAAAGAGATTAAAAAATTTCTTGCAGACACCTGACCGTTTGTTAGACAGCTTGTGTGATCTGATAAGAACTTTTTGTCCTACGTGAAACACTGTTTTTCTCACGTTTTTCTTATACGCCTTGACTCTGGCTTCTGCTGCACGCTTGATGTTGCGTAAAGCTAAGTCAACAATTGCGTTCCGGCGTAGTCTCGGCTCTAGTGGCCAAGGCACCACCTCTTTGATTTTGCTCGGGGGCTCCTTGTCTTTTAGCACAGTGATTGGCGGAAGCTTTGTTGACGCATTAGGCAACTTATTAATTATGTTCTGAAATCCTTCGAGGTGTATGTCCCACGAACGGTGATCACGACTGCAGTATAACCTACATAATTTTCCTAATTCACGCATAATACGCTCACTGGGGTTCGAGCTGGGGTGAAATAGAGATATATATATATAGGTTTAATTCTTCTCCTTCGAAGCATCCGCTGCCAGTATTGCGATCTAAATTGTGGTCCATTATCCGAGATAACCCTTTTCACGCTCCCAACTTCATGCAGAAACTGCTTTGCAAATGCACTTGCCACTGCCCTTCCTGTGGCTCGCTTCAACGGAGTCAGACACACAAACTTGGAGGTTAGCTCCACCGCTACGAAAACATATGCAAAACCTGCTTTAGATCGTATTAGTGGCCCAAATAGATCCACGGCCGCGAGGTCACAAAGTTTGCTTGGTATTACCGGGTGCAATGATGCAGCATAAGTCACTGTGGCCATCTTTGATCGCTGACAAGGTCCGCACACTCTAAGTACACAACGAATACGCCGTAGCATGTTATTAAAATAGCATGTCTCTTTCAGTTTTTCACAACATTTCTGTGCTCCGAAGTGACCATAACTCAAATGTATGTACCATATAATTTTGTTTACGAGTTCCTCCGGAATCACCAACACCCATCTGGAGTCATCCGGGGCTCGTTTCTTGAGTAGTATTCTATTGCGCACTAAGTAGTACTGGCGTATTCCCACATTCTCCTTGTCCTCCCACTTCTTCTTTATACCTTTCAATACTGCGTCCTTATCCTGTTCGTCCGCTATACTCCCTAAAGAGGTGGTAACAAAATTCTCGAACGCTACATTCTGTAAGTATAGGATGCTAAAATTATTTTCACCGAGTTCCCCTTCTACTGTGTGAACCAAACCTATAGGAATGCTTGATAAAGCGTCAGCAATTACATTTTTCTGTCCAGGAATGTATTCTACAGTGAAATTATATTCCTGTAGGTATAGTGCCCAGCGTCACAGTCTCCCATGCGTGATTTTTGTGCTCATAAGAAATTGGAGTGCACGATGGTCAGTGTACACCCTGGTGGTCCTCCCAAATAAGAAATACCTAAGTTTTGAGAATGCCCAAACTATCGCGAGTGCTTCGAGTTCCGTCACGGAATAATTTTTTTCACATCGAGAGAGCACCCTGCTCCCAAACGAGATTGTTTTCCAAGTTGTAATATCATCATTTCCTTCCGTTTGAAACAGTACCGCACCTAATCCTGACAAGGAACTGTCCGTCATTAAAAAGAATTCTTGTGTCAGGTCGGGATGCACGAGGATGGGAGCCTCTACCAATGCCTTTTTCAATTTATAAAATTCATCCTGTGCCTCTTGATCCCAGACCCACAAAGCGTTCTTCCCTGTTAGTCCACATAGACGGGGTGTACCAAGTACACTAAAATTTATAAATCGCTTATAAAAATTACACAGGCCTAAGAATGCTCGCAACAGTTTTTTATTTGTCGGCATTGCACACTCCGCTATCGCTGCAATTTTCTCCGGGTCAGGTCGTATTCCATTTGCTGAGACAATATGGCCTAAGAATTTTATGTTTTCTCGTCCGAACTGTGACTTATCTAAGTTGACTGTTACACCTGCCTTCTCAAAAACATCCAGTAGTCTGTTCAGAACGTCATTATGGTCCTCCCACGACTTTTCCGCAATTAATATGTCATCCACGTAAATTGTCACTCCCTGTTTCAAATCATCAGGTAAAATGCTATTTAATCCCCTTATAAAAGCAGCTGATGAGACGTTTAGTCCGAACGGGAGACGCCGGAACTGGAAACAATTTCCGTAACACAGGAACGCTGTATATAATCTGCAAGATGGGTGTAGCACGATTTGCCAAAAACTCGAACGGAGGTCGACAGATGATAGTACCTTTACCCCGTGGAAACGTTGTAAGAGTTCCTCAAGGCTCTCAGGCCTGTCCGTCATGTAATTACCACACACTGGTATACTATATTCATACTAACTCTCTGTGAAATCTTCCCGAAAAGAATAGCTGAGGGCTACTTTGATGATTACACCACATGCTTCACGTGGTCATCTTGGTTTACACAAAGAGTGTAACTCCACAGTAAATTTGATAATTAAAATAAATTAGATCGAAAAGCAGTTTACAAAATAAAAACCTTGAACTGGTTACTATCGTCTTACTATTAACCTGATGGGTCAAACAGTTATATAAGCACGTGGTACTGGTCTCGCAAAGTACACCCCACGTGGGTTGAACATAAAGAAAAGTTGCTATATTGAAAAATATTGTCAAGACGAGACGTTATAATCACACAAGCATTCGCATTTAAGATTGATGATCTTAGTTAGAGTTACTGATCAACACGTGGTTCCACTTTACTCACAAAGTAGTGACAAAGCAACTACCGGAAGATATTCTGAACTTCACACGCGAATTACACTGTGTTGCAATTTAAGATAACATTAGATATTTTAGAGATAAACCTGAAATAAAGGTGATTAAATTTTCAGTTAGGCTGAACTTAAGAAATCCATTGTCCTGCGGACTTAGCAGACACGCGCTTAGCCGGAGATCTTACCACTTCAGACGATCGCCGCGGACAGACTGACCTGCGCTCCTACCGAGCGTGCTTCCCAGATACAAACGGAAGTGACCAGAGAGACAGCTTCCTATGCCAACATGACAAGGGACGGATAGAAACATGCTAACATGCTAAGAATGGAAACCTCTCTGCTTTTAGAAAGCGTAGCTACCTGTTCCGACGTTGGTCCTACTGTTCTCTACCAGACAGGCTTGTCTGCTACCCTCAAGCATGCAACTAGAAACACATTTGCTCATTCATCCTCTCACACAGAAGGGAAGGGGGATGACAGTATCTTATCATATACAGTATATAAAAGAAAGCGGATGTAGGTTCCGTATGAGACTGTGTGACATGAATTACATATAAACTGTGTTTTAAAGTGTAGTAGTGTGACAGATCGTTCTTGTTTATGTGTAAAAGTAACACGTTTCACTGCTCAGTCTCCTCCCAGATAGTCAGAAATACCACAGTTAATTTAGAAGAGAATTTATGCCATAAATGACAACAGATTTAAGAAATTAACATGAAAGGAATCCAACAGAGACCTTTCAATGTATACTCACAAAATTGTATGAGCATTATGTTGTGTCTAGTTCCTACAGCATAGACACAATGAGGTAGCTAGGTGCACGCTAAACTAACGCAGACGGGCTTGAAGTTCTGGAACATGAGACTTATCAATGAATAAGAAGAAAAGTACGTAGATGTTACTTAACTTTTATTCTCTTGTTGGAATACATCTCTCTTGAATATTAATAAGCTATAAGCACTGATACAAATGGCGCCTTGCTAGGTAGTAGCTATGGACTAAGCTGAAGGCTATTCAATCTCTCTCGGCAAATGAGAGGAAAGCTTCGTACGTCTGGTCGCAAGCTATGTCGTCCGTACAACTGGGGCGAGGTCGAGTCCGTGTCTTGTGACCTGCCATGTGGTGGCGCTAGGATTGCGATTACACAGTGGCGACACGCGGGTCCGACATGTACTACAGGACCGCGGCCGATTTAAGTTACCACCTAGCAAGTGTGGTGTCTAGCGGTGACACCACACATTAAATATAAAACAGCGCATGCTGATATTTTCTGCAACTTTCCTAAGGTATTTGAGTGCGTAAATCACAGTATCCTCCTAGAGAAACTGAAGTTTTGTGGTATTGATGGTACAGCCGACAAGTGGATAATATCAGAGGTAACTGAAAGACTGTACAAAATTATACTTAGTAATTAAATAAATGTTGTCTGTGGACATTATTCTGGGGAGAAATCATCCATCGGTTTCCCAAGGCTCAATTTAGGTCCACAATTGTTCTTCACATATGTAAACGATCTTACATCTAATATACAACAAGCAGAATTAGTTCTTTTTGCAGATGACACTAGTACTGTAATATATGCAAGCACACGTGCAGAGACAGAAGAAATGGCAAACATAGTTCTTTAAAGTATTATTGACTGGTTTTCTGCGAATGGTGTCGCCCTCAATTAAAAAAAAAAAACACACACACAACATATTCAGTTCTGAACATCCAGGGCGACTACAGCAGTGATAAGTGTAATACATCGTGAGAAAATAATAAATAGGGGGGAAACTGCAAAATTATTAGGTGTTCATCATGGCAAATCTTGGGGAGTAACAAATCAGAAGTTGAAATATTTTCATTTAATAATGTCATGAGGAATAATGTCATGAAGTAATTCAACTAGAAGGGAGAAAGAATTCGTTGCTCAAAAACGTGCTGTAAGAATAATATGTGGTGCTCACCCACAATCATCTTGTAGACATCTGTTTAATGAGTTGGGCATTCTGGTTAGTACGTCGCAGTATACAGGGTGTTTATAAATGAATATCGGGATTTTAACGCTTTATAATATTTATTATATTAAACTTACAGTTATAAATGATATGTCAAATGAAAGAGCAACTCAAACAGCTTTACCAATAACCTTATAAATGTTCAATGTGAGCACCATTTGTCACACGCCACACATCAATTTTATAGCCGAGTTCTTCCCAAACGTTGATAAGTGTATCCTCCGTGATTGCAGCAACAGCTGCTACAATCCGGTTAGAATTCAGGGAGGTCTGCTGGTAGCGGAGGCACGTACACACACGATCCTTCACGAAGGAAAACATCGCATGGCGTTAGGTCGAGTGAACGTGGAGGCCATGCAAAGCAAGCCCTACCATTGGGCCCCTTGCGGCCTATCCAGCGCTTGGGTACAGTGAAGTTCAACCAATCGCGTACTTCGCTATTATTTAACATTTATAAGGTTCTTGGTAAAATTTTTTGAGGTGCTCTTTCATTTGACATATCATTTATAATTGTAAATTTCATATAATAAATATTATAAAGCGTTAAAACCCCGATATTCATTTATAAACATCCTGTATTTATTCCCTCATGTGGTTTGTTGTAAACAATTAAATGCACTTCAAAAGAAACAATGATGTAAATAATTATTACGGTACCAGAAGGAGAAATGACATTCGTACTCCACATTAAGGTTGACTTTAGCGCAAAAAATGGTGCACAACGCTGCAAGTAATGTCTAATAAATGGAGCGTTCTATGCGGTGAGAAAGCAGTCACATGCGTCGTAAGGATAGTTTGTTTTTAATTGCTAAACGGAGTAGTTGTTACATTATTGCGTTCCATGCGTTAATAGTTTATCAAGAAACGTGAAATAGACGTGAAAATAGCCAAACATAAGCTACAACTAATTCATGAAGAAATACTTTTGAATCTGTCTTTATTTGGAGGTTATTCAACTGGAAGCAAGAGAATATATACACATTTCATGCATGAGTAGCATAGATATTTCTGTTGTTGTGTGTTGCTATTATAATTGGCACTTTCCTTGACACTTAAAATTTTTTCGTGGAGTCCTATGATTCGCCCTTTCCTACGTATCACTCGACTTTCTAATACACGTGTACGTTTGTAAATGTAATTACTTTTGCTTGAAAAGAGAATGTTTGGAAGATTCTTGCTGTTAGTGGCTCAGATTTAGTACTAATTATGGAATTTATTTCCCCTGGATTGGGAAACAGTTTTATTGTTTTTGACGATTTATTATCATGTCTGTGTGGTCTTTCCTTAAGCTGCGATTGTGGTGTCTTTTTTGATACGTTATAGGTTTCCTACGTTTCGCATTCACCCATTTGGCTGAAAGTGAAACGAACAAAACTCTGCTTTATGGGATAGATATATGACGACTCTCTGTAAAAGGTCAGATCTTATGGTGTTCATTAGCAATGTTTGGTTTTTAAAGGAAAACGACATTATTCAGTAAATGTCTGCACGTTACAAGAGAATCATAAATAAAAGGTCCCGTAATGCACTGTTTCGTATCTCCCAGGGACCTTAGGAAACTAAATAATCACAAACGTTGGGTAATTTTTTACCTATTGTCTATTTTTGCGGCATTCCATACACTTCCTATTGTAAGAACTATGTTACAAATCAGTATAAACGTTATTATTTGCACTCATGCAGTGTTGTATTCTGAAGTGTCGCTTGCTGGCCGCTTGGGGCACTGCTATCGCTGAGATAACAAAAACGAGACGGAATGTCGAGACTGTTATGTTAGATTTGGGTCTGCAACTAAGAACTTTGATGAGTTACCCAGTGATATAAAATGTCTAACAGATACCAAAGTAAAATTTGGAATAAAGTTGAAAAATTTCTCCTTGACAACTCATTCTGTTCCACAGAAGAATCTCTATTATTGCAATGTACACTGAAGAGCAAAAGAAACTGGTACACCTGCGTAATATCGTGTAGATCGTTCCTGGAACCACTCTGTAGCAATTCTGGACGTGTGGGGTGTCGCATTGTCTTGCTGGAATTGCCCAAGACCGTCGGAATGCACAATGGACATGAATGCAGGTGAACAGACAGGATTCTTAAAGTACGTGTCACCTATCAGCGTCGTATCTAAGACGTATGAGCTGGCCCATATCACTCCAACTCCACACGTCCCACTCCATTACAGAGCCTTGACCAATTGGAACAGCCCCTGCTGACATGCAGGGTCCATGGATTCATGAGGTTGTCCATACCTGTACACGTCAATCCGCTCGATACAATTTGAAGCGAGACTCGTCCGACCAGGCAACATGTTTCAAGTCATCAACAGTGCAATGTCGGTGATGACGAACTCAGGCGAGGCGTAAAGATTTGTGTCGTGCAGTCATCAAGGGTACACGAGTGGACCTTCTGATCCGAAATCCAATATCGATTATGTTTCATTGAATGGTTCGCACGCTGACACTTGATGATGGATCTGCATTGAACTGTGCGCGGCTGATCCTGGCGGAGGTTCGAGTCCTCCCTCGGGCATGGGTGTGTGTGTTTGTTCCTAGGATAATTTAGGTTAAGTAGTGTGTAAGCTTAGGGACTGATGAACTTAGCAGTTAAGTCCCATAAGATTTCACACACATTTGAACTCTGCGCCAATTTGCGAGAGAGCTGCACTTCTGTCACGTTGAACGATTCTCTTCAGTCGTCGTTGCTCCCGTCGTTGCAGGATGTTTTCCGGCCGCAGGGATGTCGGAGATTTGATATTTACTGGATTTCTGATATTCACGGTATACTCGTGAAATAGTCGTACGGCAAAATCCATCGCTACCACGGAGATGCTGTGTCCCATGACTCGTGCGCTGACTAGAACAGCACGTTCAAACTCACATAGATCTTGATAACCTGCCGTTGTAACAGCAGTAACCGATCCAAAAAAAACTGCGCCAGACACTTGTCTTGTATAGGCGCCATATGCTGTCTTTTTAGATATCTCTGCATTTGAAGATGCATGCCTGTATCAGTTTCTTTGGCGCTTCAGTGTATAAAATGTAGTGGGTAAGAAGTACTAACTCACCTTTATGTATTTTCTTTAAAAAAAATTTAAAAAAATCAGCAGATAACCATATTTATAAATTTGCGTTGTGAATGTAAAATGACTCGTTTCACACCATTACGATTTATCATGCCAGCGATCAAAAAATTGTTCAAATGGCTCTGAGCACTATGGGACTTAACATCTATGGTCATCAGTCCCCTAGAACTTAGAACTACTTAAACCTAACTAACCTAAGGACATCACACAACACCCAGCCATCACGAGGCAGAGAAAATCCCTGACGCCGCCGGGAATCGAACCCGGGAGTGAGAAGCGAGAACGCTACCGCACGACCACGAGATGCGGGCTGCCAGTGATCCCTGGAACATGCGAAATTTCCCGCCTGCTGGGTTCTTTCATTTCGACTACTATTTGCCAATAATGCAACTTCAATACAGCTCAAAAAGAGAATTGTCAAACGAAATACTGCAAAATTAAATATTAAAATTCATATAATATTGTGGGGTGTACTCTTCAGTTCCTTTTTGTCGATCCGCTGCTGGAAGAGTCACTGAGTTAACTGTATGCCCGCTGTAAGTTGGTGTTTTATGCCAAGAATGACTAAATCGAACATTATGCTTGAGAACTTCTTTTTATTATATTACCTAGTTTTCAACCTTTTTATGTACACTGGTGTAATGATAGGTCAGTCTTCTTACATATTCCATACAATTTGCCACTGCACGAATTTACATAAAGTACTCACGCAAGCAATTACATGCTTCTTGCACAAAATCTCGTAAGACACTGATGTAAACCTTACTCCGTCGAATGATCATGAAGTACTGACGCCTAGTGTCAACATGGCTGCTCTTTTATATATAATTCCAAACAATCCTCGGTATTGTTATAGACGGATTTTTAATAAAATTACAATTAAAAATGTTACCTCAAAATTAATGACTCATTTCAACAGTTGCACTAGCTCCTATAGAACTAATACATATACGAATTTTCAAGCGTATAGCATTTTAAGAGTGTACAAATGCTCAAAATATGAAGTGTTAACAATATTTTTACTATTTTTGCTAAATACAAAAGATACATGGTTCCGAAAATGTTCGTACCAATGTATATGTTTCCAAGTCTCCCATTGAATGTGGCATAATAAGTCTTTTATTTATTATTGACAAAACACCTAAAGAACTGCCTAGGTTTACATGCCACTTACAACAAACTACATTTTAATTTTCTAATCAGTTTTGATTCTCTCAGTTGGTTTTTCCTTTAAATACCACAGACTTTAATTTAGATACTGTTTTAACACAAATCAATCTCAGTTTCAAAGATATGACTTTGACCATTGTACTCGATCATTTGTTCCAGATTTCCCCTGATTACGTTAATCCTATATATTCCTACCAATTACAGGGCCTATATACTTTCATTGTAACAGTTTTATAAGTATAGGTTTACCTATACCACTACCTTTTGTTTACATCAGTGATACCTATTTATTTCAAATTGGATCGTAAAATTCGTGTTCTGAATGGGTTTCAATGGAGTGTTACGTCTCAAACGTGAAACTAATAAAGTAACTAATTAAAAACAAATACGGGTCGTATGAATGTTTTGTGTGTGTGGATTGCTGTCCGACTGGAGCAGCCGTGGAAGCGGGCTTCCACCTACCTGATTAGGTTTGGTCCAGGGGGTCCGGACCCCCCCCCCCCTCCTTCCTTCCTTAGTTTACACAAAAAACGCACATATTAGAAGAATACCCGCTTTTGAAACCCTGTGCCACAAAATAGTCGCACACTGCGCTTGGTTGACGGAGGAATGAGGCTGCAAAAAATAGGTGTGCCCTGCGGCGGGGTGTCTACCCCCACCCTCACTAAGTGCGCAACAGAAGTGAGTGCAATCTTGCCAACCGTAGCGGAATTCCGCTACGCGTATTGGAGTTTTTTGGCCTTCGTGGCGTAGCTGCGAAATTGTGAAATTGTTAAAAATGTAGCGGAATTCATCTTTCTTTGTCGAAATGTAAAACCCTCGTAAATTTTGACTGTCAAGTACAAAACATGTAGTATATGCACGGGAACGCAGATACCGAACAGTCTTTCTCCATGATGAGAGACATTAAAACTAAAAGACTTATTAAGCTACTCGCAGAAACGTTAAGTGACTTGTTGAAAGTATGCCTAGACATGCAAAACAAGAACCGTTATTGATCATTATTATATTTCGTACACAATTATAGAGGAACATTTCCATAAGTTTGAAAAACGTATCAGTTATTATCTGAGAACTGAAGGTGATCAAAATATTGCTGCATCAACAAATTCATACATTTCACTATGATTTTAATAAACATTGAAACGTTTCACACACACAATGCTAAAAAAAGACCTTGTAAATTAATTCCTTACGCCTTAGCCAGTTCAGATTCCATATAAAGAGGAAAATTACCTGTCGCATCAAACTACAATTACTATGTTAACAGCAACTATTTGAATGAAGCACGATATTCAGTTCCATAACTGGACACTGTCGTCCTAGCTGTCGCTGATCATTAAATGCCCCAGCTGGAAAAATATGGAATATATTTGTTTATAGCCGAAATTATTTATTTAGCCTGTATATCGTCAGTAATTAAGTAGGCTATATCATAAATTACATTTGAAACTGTAGTGGAATTTGGATGTTCTCGATGCGGAATTAACTTATTTTTGGCTGGCAACACTGAACGGAACCAAACCAGTGTGTTCTGTCGCTTCCCCTTGGGCAGTCACAAATTAGAGTGACGAAGTTTCGGGCGTCGTGTCTTAAGCCAGCTTAAACTATGCGTGCGTGTGTTTAGTTGTTAAAAGAGTCGTATTAAAAAAAAGGAACTATGAAACGGACAAGACAGAAAGACAGAAATACCTTCTGTTTTTTTTTCTAAAAAAGAGACACAGAATTCTGATGCACTTGTTGCGAAAGAGAGTGGCATGTCACCACGTGATGCGGAATCCCAGCATGAAGAAGCGGGACCATGCAGGAAAACTGAGGATGAAGCAAAGAAGGGTGAGTCTCCTATTTACCATTGTAAAAAGAGTTATATGATTTTGAGCTGCAGTTTTGTAAAAATTAAAGAAGAACCTGCTAGTTTAACATTTAATTACAAGTGAACAAATGGGTCTATCGCAAAATACGTTACACCAATTTTTTCTAGTTTAATTCTGTGTTAGGCTACTATATGAGAGAATTTGGTTATAATGTTTAATAACTATTTTCTATTTGTATTTATAGTAACAATTGCCTGGATTGTGAGCGTTTTCCCTAGGAACTACTCACTTCAAAACTCTTGAAACGTGTTAGTCTGATGTTAATGAAATTTCATGTGGTTACAGGCACATGTACTGGCAGTGTAAATCTCAGCTTACAGAATTATTCAATCACTTATTGAAAGTTTCTTATAATTTTTCTAAAATAAGTTTTCCATGGCCAATATAAACATAGAAAGCGTGTGATTGTTTTGGATCTCTCTTTTTGTGGTACCTAATCTTGAAACTACGATCACTGAGACTGTACAGTGTGATATAATTTTATGAAGTTTAATATTGAATAATGGTTGCAACTTTGTCCATGTTGAAGTAGCTTTTTTTGCCAGCAAAACTGGTGACTGCTGATTGGCTGAAAAGTAAATGTGACAAACAGTGGCGGATAAAAAAATTTTGCACCCCTGGCGGAGCAACTTAATTGTGAAGAAATTATTAGTAAGTTAGCAGCAAAACGTAAAAGGCTAAATATAATACATTAAATTAAAGTAATTAATGTTTATTTTTAAATTAACTTACGACCTGAAGTTACAGCAAAATGCCAAAGTGTCACAATTTAAATACAAAGACTAATATAATAATATTATTGCTTAATATAAATTATTAATAATGATATTAAAAATATATAATTACCTCCAATGTTAGCTTACAATTAGTTGCTTTTTCATAAATAAATATCTCAACAGCTACAATACATATGTTTTTTTAAAGACACTTCGATCAATTAGTGTTTCTCTACCGTTTTACCCGCATGTAAAATGGATGAAACGTATTTGTGGGTTTTTTAATTTCTGCTTGATTGACTGTATTGGCGTTAACAGCAAAACCTTTTTATGTGGTGGGCGAAGACAGGTTTACCTTCCTAAATGATAGTGTTGGATCCCCCCCCCCCCCCCAATGCAAAAGCTGTAGGTACGTTCCTGCCAGTTCCGCATAACATGGGGTTTCTGGATACTGTTGACCAGATAATGCACCTCTCCATTCTTAACCCTAGGACGCCTAAGGAGGGGGGGGGGTTCGTTGAACCCACAATTTTTTTATGTCCCCTGCTTTTGCCCAAGTAACTTTCATACTACATATTCCCTTTGAGTTATTGTTTGTTGGCTATTTTATGAAACGTTAGTGTCAATATATTTTATAGAAAATTCCTGCTTTGAAAGAAAAAATAAATAAACTTAACATGGGTCCAACAACCCCCCCCCCCCTTTGGCTTCCACGCTGTAGAAAATTTCCCTTAGTAGGATTTCGTATTTCTCATCTCTACACCAATGCAAGTTAGTTTCGTGTTGGTTGGTATTCCTGATATTCACAGCAATCGGTTTACTTTCAGAGGAAGTGATTGTTGATGTCAGTCAGCTGTTATTTATCTTGTAAACTTGCAGTGAGTTAGTGCAGTTCCCAACACGTAGGCCTTCAGTAACTTTGGTGTCCTACACAGCAAAAACGAAACCAAGTAAAAACTGATGTTGTCAACAATGCACCAAGATAAAGGCACTGTTGGAGGAGGGAAGAATAAAACCGAGATAAATGCATATTATAATTCCACTAAAGGTGGAATTGATACCATTGATCAAATGGCGCGTATGTACACCTGCAAGAGGGGAACAAAGAGATGGCCTCTATCTGTATTTTACTCTCTCATCGACATTTGTGCTATCAATGCAACCACCATATTCATCCAGCAACATCTAAGATGGAATGAAAAGAAACACAGCAAACGGAAACTTTATCTTCTGCAAGCTGGGACGGAACTAGTGAAATTGCAGGTAGAAGATAGAAGTTCCAATGCAAGAGGGTTATCTAACCAAATTGTTCAATCAATCGAGACTATTCTGCAAAAGAAAATCAAAGAAGTGACAACAGAAGCACGTCAGCCTCCTGCAGGGAAAGGTCGGTGCCAAATTTGTGTAAGCAAAGCTAAAACAAAGAAGCAGAAGTACAACAATCTAAGTAAACCAAAAAAGTATTGTGGACAGTGTCATAAACATGTGTGTAACACACATTCAGAAAAAATTGTGAAGTGTGTCTCTTGCCTTGAAGTTGAGGACTCGGAGTAGTTTATTTTTTATTGTAATATGTCAATTTTTTATTCACTCAATCCAATATTTATAACAATTAACAACATTTATAAACCGATGCCTTAGTTGAAATACATAAACCATTTTGAACGAACCCCCCCCCCCCTTAGGCATCCAAGTTAGAAAAAAAGACTTGGGCGTCCTAGGGTTAAGCCTTCTTCCTTTAAGTCGCGCGGTTAGAGGCGTCATGTTACGATTCGAGCGGCCCCTCCCGCGGGAGGTTCGAGTCCTCCCTCGGCCATGGGTGTTCTCCTTAGCGTAAGTTAGTTCAAGTAGTGTGTAAGTCTAGGGACCGGTGACCTCAGCTGTTTGGTCCCTTAGGAATCCACACACATTTGAAATTTCTTCCTTAATCTTCTTTTTTTCTGGTCAGCTGCGCGACCCTCTGCGTCTGCGCCCTGGGCTGGGGCGATCTCGCCACCCTCGGCCACATCAGTTTTCGCTACACCCTCTCCATGTGCGAGTGTAATGTGGGGTCAACACACCCGGGACGCAGTGTTTTGCAGCTGGCGCGTTATGCTATCGGCACATGAGAAACCACGTGCTCCCGGGCAGGCGTAAGCGCATCGGGTCTTGACCGTCACAGCGAAATGTCGGGGTCATTCGATAGTAGCGTTGATAGATAATAGTCGTTATGCTTTTGTTTGGCTTCGGACGGACGCCGGCCGGCCTGCGGTACATAAATAGTGGACGCCGCAGCTCCGCGCTGTAGTAACCACCAGAATGCTTCTGCCACTGGCTGTGTTCTTTGCGTTCGGTCTTACCAACTTGCTTCACGCACAAGTAAGTACGTTGCAACGCCTTCCTCGGTGCGAAATACCAGTCTCATTGTAAAAGTGAAGACCGTTTCTTTCTCCACAAATTTTTATTGGAGACAATGAAAGAAGACATTCAATGCGACATATTTGTTTCCTCGACCGATTTCGTTTGAAAAAAAAAATGCCGAATTTGCTGTGGGAGATATCGCAGTTCTCCCAAATCGTCCCCTATAGTTTCGTGAATTTCCGATAGATGGCGGCGCTATACGTTGCCTTCGGAATGTCGCCTGTAACGCAGATATTTTCCAAGCAGGGCGCTGTCAGTGAGTTTCTTTTAGCGAAAAGGCAGAGCATCCTAGATATTCACAGGCGCTTTCGGAACGTCTACGGCAGTGATTCCCAACTTGTTCTAGACCATTACCCCTGAGTGCAATCAGACATTAGCTACTACCCCGCCCCCTCCCCCACATTATCACAAACATTAGCACCTAACTAAACTGTAGAATGAAAGACTTTTCTTGGAAGACTTTTACTTTTAAAATGCTGTCAGATGAATGATATTTAGTTTGTATATGTGAGGGGGGTGGGGGTGGGGGATGTAGTAATAAATGACGAAGGAATTCGTGGTGCATCGCAGGTACTACCCACAATTCCTACTCATATAAGAAAGCTAACTATCCACAGTAACGGTAGACACTTGTTACAAAACATGCTTCCCCTGCATTACTGCTCTCCACTGCGACACTTGCTTGACCTCCACACTGCAACCCCATTTAAAATCAAACAAGTTCAGATGGTACACTATACGTTATGGCAATAACTCATTTGGTTGTTGCTCTCCCTACTTCTGAACTGGCAGAAATTCGACAACTTCAGGCTGTTAACGCTTTGTGTCTAATCACTCTAATAATAATAATAATAATAAATTCAGGTAGTAAATGCTTTGTGTCTAATCGCTCTAATAATAATTATAACAATAATAACAACACTGTGTACAACACAGTAGTAGCCTTTGTGTAGTTAACTGCTGTGTTGTAGTGTCAATTAATTACACTTCTGGCCATTAAAACTGCTACACCACGAAGATGACGTGCTACAGACGCGAAATTTAACCGACAGGAAAAAGATGCTGTGATATGCAAATGATTAGCTTTTCAGAGCATTCACATAAGGTTGGCGCCGGTGGCGACACCTACAACGTGCTGACATGAGGAAAGTTTCCAACCGATTTCTCATACACAAACAGCAGTTGACAGGCGTTGCCTGGTGAAACGTTGTTGTGATGCCTCGTGTAAGAAGGAGAGATGCGTACCGTCACGTTTCCGACTTTGATAAAGGTCGGATTGTAGCCAATCGCGATTGCGGTTTATCGTATCGCGACATTAGTGCTCGCATTGGTCGAGATCCAATGACTGTTGGCACATTATGGAATCGGTCAATTCAGGAGGGTAATACGGAACGCCGTGCTGGATCCCAACGGCCTCGTATCACTAGCAGTCGAGATGACAGGCATCTTATCCGCATGGCTGTAACGGATAGTGCAGCCACGTCTCGATCCCTGAGTCAACAGATGGGCACGTTTGCAAGACAACAACCATCTGCACGAACAGTTCGACGACGTTTGTAGCAGCATGGACTATCAGCTCGAAGACCATGGCTGCGGTTACCCTTGACGCTGCATCACAGACAGGAGCGCCTGCGATGCTGTACTCAACGACGAACCTGGGTGCACGAATGGCAAAACGTCATTTTTTCGGATGAATCAAAGTCCTGTTTACAGCATCATGATGGTTGCATCCGTGTTTGGCGACATCGCGGTTAACGCACATTGGACGCGTGTATTCGTCATCGCCATACTGGCGTATCACCTGGCATGATGGTATGGGGTGTCATTGGTTACATGTCTCGGTCACCTCTTGTTCGGATTGACGGCACTTTGAAAATTGGACGTTACATTTCAGATGTGTTACGACCCGTGGCTCTACCCTTCATTCGATCGCTGCGAAACCCTACATTTCAGCAGGATAATGCACGACCGCATTATGCAGGTCCTGTACAGGCATTTCTTGATACAGAAAATGTTCGACGCTGCCCTGGCTAGCACATTCTCCAGATCTCTCACCAATTGAAAACGTCTGGTCAATGGTGGCCGAGCAACTGGCTCGTGACAATACGCCAGTCACTACTCTTGATGAACTGTGGTATCGTGTTTAAGCTGCATCGGCAGTTATACCTGTACACGCCATCCAAGCTCTGTTTGACTCAATGCCCACGCGTATCGACGTTGTTCTGGGTATAGATTACTCAGGATCTATGCACCCTAATTGCGTGAAAATGTAATCATGTGTCAGTCCCAGTATAATATATTTGTCCGATGAATACAAGTTTATCATCTGCATTTCTTCTTGGTGTAACAATTTTAATTTCCAGTAGTGTAGTTTTCCTGTTTTGAAGCGAGTAACAAAGCAATTTCTGGACTATTGCAAATATTATCTACAACTTTAAGAAGATATTTTCTTGAGATATTTAGCATTGTTACATGTATATGTCTCGCTTTTATCATCAGCGATGTATGGGACAAAGCATAACATATGTGTGTAACAGGTGGACTATGTGAGGAACCTGTAACCTCCACCACATTAATGCTACTAATTGAGAAAAATTAATAATTGATAAATTATATAATCAGTGTCAGAGTCTTACAAAATGGAGGTAATAGTAATATCTAGTTCGTTACTGAAACAGAATCGAATAGTTTAATTTTTAGCTCTCAGAAAATTTCATATTACAACTCAGGGGCTAATTACCCCCAGGTTGGGAGACCTGGCAGCGAACAGAAGCACGATGAGTCGTTGGGCGAGACTTCTGTCATCATCGCAAGGTCGCGCAAACCTGTGCGATCTTCCGGGTGCCGGCCGGCTGCTCACAGCTGTGACTCCTGCAGTGTTGGAACGTGCGGACACTCTCATTCGACGTGATCGACGGATTTCAATCAAACACCTCTCTGCTCAACAGGACGTCCCTGTTGGTAGTGCTGACACACTCGATCACCAGTTTGGGTACTAAAAGGTGTGCCAGCCTTTGTGGCCGAGCGGTTCTAGGCGCTTCAGTCTGGAACCGCGCGACCGCTACTGTCGAAAGTTCGAATCCTGCCCCAGGCATGGATGTGTATGATGTCCTTAGGTTTGTTAGCTTTAAGTAGTTCTAAGTCTAGGGGACTGATGACCTCAGATGTTAAGTCCCATAGTGCTCAGAGCCATTTGAACTAAAAGGTGTGTGCCCTACGAAGCTGATTCTGACAACTTTTTGTCGAACATTGTCACAGACGATGAAACATGAGTTCACCCTTTCGAACCGGAAACAAAACTTAATCCATGGGGTGGCGCCAACCCACCTTTTCTCTGAAGAAAAAGTTCAAAGCCAGTAAAGTCATGGCGACGGTCTTCTGAGATTCTGAGAGGGTTATTCTGGTTTATGTACTTCCTCACGGTGCAACAGTTAACTCTGAAGTGTAATGTGCTATCCTCAGGAAATTAAAGAAATGACTTCAGCGTGTTCGTCACCATCTTTGCACCCAAGTGGAGCACACAGAACTTCATTGGACTCTCCTTCCTCATCCACCTTACAACCCGGATCTTGCGCGTTCCATGTGTTTGGCCCAATGAAGGATGCACTCTGTGCCGGCCGCGGTGGTCTCGCGGTTCTAGGCGCGCAGTCCGGAACCGCGCGACTGCTACGGTCGCAGGTTCGAATCCTGCCTCGGGCATGGATGTGTGTGATGTCGTTAGGTTAGTTAGGTTTAACTAGTTCTAAGTTCTAGGGTACTGATGACCTAAGATGTTAAGTCCCATAGTGCTCAGAACCATTTGAACCATTTTTGATGCACTCTGTGGGAAGCAGTAAGTCTATGATGGGGAGGTTATTGATGCAACTAAATGTTGGTTTCGACGTCGACCAGTAGAATGGTACTATGCGAGCATATAGCCCCTCCCAGTAAAATGGAGTAAAGCCGTTGCATTGAATGAGACTAACTTGAAAAATAAGATTTTGTGGTCAAGTGAGTGAGGAAAAATATGGTGTATTGAAATTCTGACCAAAACCAACCTGCTGCATAAAAAAAAATGATTCGCATTACTTATTGAATGTTCCTCATAGGTTCGATATGGAAGTGTCAACGACCATCCGTAGTGGTTGCACACGCTATTAAAACCCATGTACCACCCTTTGCAATGTCCAGCGGACCATCATAAATCTCGGTGAATTCATTCTAATTACTGTTTTTAATAACGGTGATGTTTCTCTTGTCTCACTGTGGATTTCATTCAGTTACCTTCTATTCTATACTTAGGGTTGCCAACTTTTTTTTGTCAATATAAGGGGGACTTCGATCCGACAAACTTAATAAGACTACCAAAATTTATTTAAATCTTAAAACAGGTTTATTGCATGCACCAACCAAAAAACTTCATTGTAACAATTATAAGCTGAAGGTCAACAAAATTTATTACTTGAAACTATATTTGTTTACAATTTTGGCAGCTATCTGAAGTTTGTGATCGTTCTTTACAAATTCTGCTCCATGTCACCCACTCACGCACACCCTCCTCTTAACTATTGTACCGCTAACACCACGTTGATATAAAAAATTTATGCAAATTAATTAAATCGATATTCTACATATGTATGGGGTAGTTTTTTTTATTCACAGCATCTTATTGGTGGGTGAAATCGATGGAATATAGTTTAAACAAAAGATCGCTAGTAAAAAACACACCCCGCCACCCGCCACCTGACACCAACAGGGACGCCGCTGACTCGACACACATCCCCAGGAGTCGGGGTGCACCTGCGCCACCCGCGTAGTGACAAGGCGTCCCTCAGCTGCCAAGCCAAGCACAGATGTCCGTTCAGGGCCCGCAAGTATAAGGCACTGGCATCCCTTTCATACTTGATACCTGTTGCTGGCGTGATGGCGCAGAGCTGCAGCTCCAGCGCTATAGAAATCTGTTACAACGCTTCCCAGAACAGCTCAGGGTGCACTGTTCCTAGCGATCTTAACGGGATACGCGAGACGCGTCAGCTGAGCGCAAGTGTTTATGTGCCCAGAGAGACTGACACATCGCCACGAGATGTGTGCATAGCATGGCTGGAACTTTCAGTGTCCTATAGCTACTGGTCTGGAGATGTCCTAATACCACAATGTTGGATGAGGGACAGCATCACGCCAGAGATGGATGGTCTGCTTCAACTTGTCTTTGAACATATGAACAAAGTATACATCACCTAACACTCAGAACTTTCCATAGATAAATCCCGCAAAAGTTGTCTACAAAAATGGTTCAAATGGCTCTGAGCACTATGGGACTCAACTGCTGTGGTCATCAGTCCCCTAGAACTTAGAACTACTTAAACCTAACTAACCTAAGGACATCACACACATCCATGCCCGAGGCAGGATTCGAACCTGCGACCGTAGCAGTCGCACGGTTCCGGACTGCGCGCCTAGAACCGCGAGACCACCACGGCCGGCAGTTGTCTACAGATTATCAGATACATACAAGACTCACAAGAATATTGGGAACTAGGAACATATTTACTAGTGTAACTACAATTAAATATTACGATTGGTGCTGCACTCTGACACCAATCGATGTACAGGTAATGTCTGCTCTTGATAGCTGTGGTTCTGTAACGAATTTCTGTATCTATAGCACACATAATTCTCAACATAGAAATCTCTCTCATACCCTCAGGGTTATCAATGCGCTAAATCTGCACAGATTAAAAAATTATGGTATGCCTACACTCACACCAGCTATATGTCTAGATTCTCCTCAGTCCTAGGAAATAATCTGACAAAGTCTTCGAATCAGCGCTTCTGTAAGATGCTGCATCCTGCCAAGTTTCTCTCAAACAAGTGTAATAAGGACAGGCGTCCGCTTCCTACACCCAGGTTCCCGGGTTCGATTCCCGGCGGGGTCAGGGATTTTCTCTGCCTCGTGATGACTGGGTGTTGTGTGATGTCCTTAGGTTAGTTAGGTTTAAGTAGTTCTAAGTTCTAGTGGACTGATGACCATAGATGTTAAGTCCCATAGTGCTCAGAGCCATTTGAACCATTTGACAGGCGTCGGGCACTATTTGATAATGAATAATGTACCTCCGGACATAATGCTGGAAAAGACAACACCGTCGGGGGTTAGTGTACTGTAATCAAGGGGACGTATTGTTACAGCCATATTGCCCGTCTTGTTTGTACACTATAGCAGATCCAGTTGAACACTTGCATTGTTACATTGTGCAGCTGTTTACAAAATGAATCTATCACCACTTCCGTTTAGATATACTCCTCAGTGCGTAGAAATCACAATTCACTATCTCCAATCTATCCTTCCATTATGCCTAGACATACGTATTTCTTTTTGTTTTCACATGGATAGTAGATTGATTACTTCCCACAAATGGATGTCGGAACTTAAGCCACGGTACCTTTATATTCAAGCAGCAGCATAACATTTCTGACTATCAATTATAGGTGTATAAAAAAAATTATGATACATCCACACTTGTACTAGCTGGGTGTCGTTTTCGCACTGAGAAAATGCCTCCCAACATTACTTATTTGTCAATGAATAAATGATGTAATTACAATTTAAAAAACTCTTAGAGTCTTTTCGGTTTATCGATGTCACCACTTCTATGGAACCTTCTGGTATTTTCGATACTTTGAAATGCAGCCAGCATAGAGTGGCGTATTATATATATGTTCAGACCAGCAAGTCGTCGTTTGTGTCAGTGGATAGCATGCATAGCTTCTACCACCCATATCACACAATTATCCCCTAATTAAGAAATCATTGTGAGCCATTGAGTAACTAGAAACTTAGGCCATCTACAAAGACCTTTACTAGAAAACTCGGATACAATAGAGGCAACTGATATTTCCTTCGAGAATACCAATATCGGTAATATAGCAGATTCGAAATCATCCTTATAATTTACAAAGTCAACTAAGGTGTTTCTTATGTCTAGAGAACCCACAAAGGTGTCCTCCACAAGTCTTTCACCTGCTAGATGCACTCAACACACACTACAATCGTTCTTCTCTCAACCAAATAAAGACGGGAAATGTGAAGAAGCAGTCAATCAGACAATTTACATCGGAGGGAATAATGGTCCAGCGCAAACATACGTCCATATTGAACCTTCTCCTTCCACGCTATCACAAAACCTGTCCAACACATACTAAGTATTAGTCTGCTATTCGGTCGTCTAGCGGACGACATGGTTAAGTCAACTACATTCCTGCATCCCAACAGGCCTCTCCATTCTGACGGCTCCTGCTATTAGCAGGAAACGTGAATCGTTCCCGCCACAGGCCACCGCTGCCGCTGTGCCAGGCATGCATAAACAGAATAGCCCTACGAAATCGGCCACATATGTATTTGATCGCTATACTTACTGTTAAATGCTGCTACTTTGGTCTCAGTTGAATTAAATTCAACAATGAGCGAAGTATCGGAAATACACCCTGCTGATGGCTGTGGCTCTGGATATGGAAATATCTGTACCATTTTTTAGGATTGACATACTCTTCCCTTAGCCATCGTAGTATTCCAACTCAAATCCATACCTTCCTTATGACTGGACATAGTCATTTCCTTTGCACGTATCAGAACACAATCACATACTTTATAAGCCTGATGTTCAAGGCGAACGTATCGTACATCCCCTGCTACTAAGCATAATACTTCGCCAATAACTTCAAATGGTTCAAATGGCTCTGAGCACTATGGGACTTAACATCTGTGGTCATCAGTCCCCTAGAACTTAGAACTACTTAAACCTAACTAACCTAAGGACATCACACACATCCATGCCCGAGGCAGGATTCGAACCTGCGACCGTAGCAGTCGCGCGGTTCCGGACTGCGCGCCTAGAACCGCTAGACCACCGCGGCCGGCCCGCCAATAACTGTTTACTGGCAATACGAAATAACACTAACCGAAAATCAGCGACGGGTGAATGTGTCTCATAAGTTTTTCTTGCGAGTTGTACCACTGTGTCATAGAAAGAGAGGCGTAATCGTCTTACAAACCACATAAGTTTCTAGTTACTCAGTGGCTCACAATGATATCTTAATCGGGGGAAAATCAGTGATCTGATTGGTGGAAGCTATGCACGGTATGCACTGACACAAACCCGGACTTGCTGGTCTGAATATATATATATAAGACACCACTGTATGTTGGCTGCATTTACAAGTATCGAAAATACCAGAAGGTTCCATAGAAGTGGTGAAATCGATAAACCGAAAAGACTCTAGGACTTTTTTAAATTGTAATTATATCATTTATTCATTGACAAATACGTAATGGTGGGGGGCTTTTTTGCAGAGCGAAAACGACACCCAGCTAGTGCAAGTGTGGATGTATCATAATTTTTTTATACACCTATAATTGATAGTCAGAAATGTTATTCTGCTGCTTGAACATAAAGGTACTGTGGCTTATGTTCCAACCCACATTTGTGGGAAGTAATCAAACTACTATTCACGTGAAAACAAACAGAAATACGTATGTCTAGGCATAATGGGAGGATAGATTGGACATGGGGAATTGTGATTTCGATGCACTGAGGAGTATAACCGAACGGAAGTGGTGATAGATTCATTTTGTAAACAGCTGTACAATATAGCAATGCAAGTGTTCAACTGGATTTGCTATAGTGCACAAACAGGACGGGCTATATGGCTGTAACAATCCGTCACTTCATTGGCACCCCTAAGTGTACACTCCCATTTTCTTTGTTGTTATATTGATAGTGATGTTGATTAGAGTACACCAACCTGCATCAGTGATGTCTTTCCAGGCATTGCATACCCAAGTACATTATTCATCACCACATAGTGCTGGACGCCTGTCCTTCATAGCACTTGTTTGAGAGAAACTTGGCAGGATGCAGCATCTTCCAGAAGCGCTGATTCGAAGACTTTGTCAGATAATTTCCTAGGACTGAGGAGAATTGTGACATATAGTCGGTGTGAGTGTAGGCATACCATAATGTTTTCGGGCACTGTGCAGATTCAGCACATCGATAACCCTGAGGGTATGAGAGAGATTTTTATGTGGAAAATTATGTGCGCTATAGATACCGAGATTTATTACAGAACCACAGCCGTCAAGAGGAGAAAAATGGTTCAAATGGCTCTGAGCACTATGGGACTCAACTGCTGAGGTCATTAGTCCCCTAGAACTTAGAACTAGTTAAACCTAACTAACCTAAGGACATCACAAACATCCATGCCCGAGGCAGGATTCGAACCTGCGACCGTAGCGGTCTTGCGGTTCCAGACTGCAGCGTCTTTAACCGCACGGCCACTTCGGCCGGCCTCAAGAGGAGACATTACCTGTACATGGACTGGTGTCAGATTGCAGCACCAATCGTAATATTTAATTGTAGTTACACTGGTAAATATGTTCCTAGTTCCCAATATTCTTATGACTCTCGTATGTATTTGATGATCTGTAGACAACTTTTTTGGGTTTATCTAAAGAATGTTCTGATTGTAAGATGATGTATTCTTTGTTCATATGTTCAAAGTTGAAGCAGACCATCCATCTCTGTCGTGATGCTGTCCCTCATCCAACATTGTGGTATTAGAGCATCTCCAGACCTGTAGCTGTAGGACACCGAAAGTTCCATCCATGATGTGCACACATTTCGTGGCGATGTGTCGGCCTCTCTGGGCACGTAAAAACACGTGCACGCAGCCTACGTGTCTTGCGTGTCCTGTTAGAATTGCTAGGAACAATGCACCCTGAGCTTTTCTGGGAAGCATTGGAACAGATTTCCATAGCGCTGGAGCTTCAGCTCTGCCTCATCACGCCAGCAACAGTGGCTAGGTGAACAAGTATTTTGACAGGAATTTCTCAGGTGTCAAGTATGAAAGGGATGTTGCCACCTCATGCTTGTGGGACCCGAATGGACACCTGTGTGTGGCTCAACAGATGACGGGCGCAATTTCACTACGGGGGGGGGGGGGGGGGGGGGGTGCACCCGACTCCTGGGAATGCGAACAGAGTTGCCGTTGTCGACATCGGTGGCGGGTGTCAGGTGGCGGGGTGTGTTTTTTACTAGCGATCTTTTGTTTAAACTATATTGCATCGATTTCATTGACTAATAGGATGCTGCGAATTAAAAAAAAAGCTACCCAATTCATGTTAAGAATATCGATTTCATTAATTTGCATAAATTTTTTATATCAACGTGGTGTTAGTGGTACAGTAGTTAAGGGGAGGGTGTGTGTGAGTGGGTGGCATGGAGCGGAACATCAGGTTATGCGCAGAACACTAGGTTAATTTGCATAATTTTTATGTAAAATGCAGTGCAATAGTTTAAGAGGGGTGGCTGACAAAGAAAAATGTGCCAGGAATGGCGTTCAAAAGCATGTGAATTTCGTAAAGTGTACCAGAAAATGGTGGGACGACATAACTAATTACTTAATTTGGTATCAAAGGCGGTACAATAGTTTAAGGAGAGGGGGGTGACACGGAAAACCACTTAACAGAACAATAGGTTAAGTGCTGACAAAGGGCCAAACATTACGTTAAGACACCTAGACCACAGTGCCGAACATGAGGTTTTGCAAAATGTTTGCTCCATGTAATTACGTCTTACAAGACCTACATGTTTCCAAACAACAGAGAATGATAGCAAGAGAAATCCAACCCCAACAAACTGATTTTTTTTTGTAAATAAACAATATGACCTTGTGTTTCCTGTTATGAGATTCTTCCTCTCCACCAAAGAGCTCCCAATTTCCACATATTACATGCACTGCCTTGAAACCCCAAAAATGTTTAAATATACAATATTCCACACATTTTCTAAATTGTTTAAACAATATTCCATACACTACAATCGAATTCCCTCCAAATGACCGATCAAAAATGTTCGAATGGCTCTGAGCACTATGGGACTTAACAGCTGAGGTCATCAGTCCCCTAGAACTTGGAACTACTTAAACCTAACTAACCTAAGGACATCACACACATTCATTCCCGGGGCAGGATTTGAACCTGCGACTGTAACAGTCACGCGGTTCCAGACTGAAGCGCCTAGAACCGCTCGGCCACTCCGGCTGGCAAATGACCGATCAACTGAGTCTTTTTTCCCGCCAATTTCCAGGAGTGAGGGTGGGAGGGGAAAGGTTTACTACAAGGGGAGATGTTAATTAATTGATCAATTTAATTGAGTAGTCGATTAAATTGGTAAGAGTGAGAATGTCTGTTCCAATAACTCAGACCTGAAAGTATACCTATAGCAGTGAGGTTTCCTGAAGGGTGTGAGGTGGGTGGGAGGGAAGGGGAACAATAGGTTAAGGACCTGTCAATCAGGAGGAAGGATCCTTTTAGCAGAACAATAGGTTAAGGACCTGTCTGTAAAAGCAGAACAATAGCTTAAGTACCTGTCAATCAAAGGGGAACAATAGGTTTGTTCGTGAGTGCCTACCTGCCCCTGATGTAGGCAACCCGCCCTAACCAATGCGCTCGTATGAACTTTGTTCCACTGCCGACGGTTCAAACCCACATCTGGCCATCCTGGTTTAGGTTTTCCGTCATCTCCCTAAATTGCTTGAGGCAAATGACGGAATGGTTCCTTTTAAAAGGCATAGCCGACAACAAAATGGTTAAAATGGCTCTAAGCAGTATGGGACTTAACATCTGAGGTCATCAGTCCCCTAGACTTAGGACTGCTTAAACCTGACTAACCTAAGGACATCCTGCCTGAGGCAGGATTCGAACCTGCAACTGTATCAGAAGCGCGGTTCCGGACTGTAGCGTCTAGAACCGCTCGGTCACAGTGACCAGCTGTCCAACTTCCTTCCCCATCCTTCCCCAATTGATGGTACCGACGACCTGACTGTTTGGTGCCCTCCCACATCTGTTATTCGACATTAATATGGTATGTGTCCACCATTCGCCATTGTGACGGTTCGAACTCTGCAGGCGACAATTTTAGTGGAGGAATGGCTGGCCATTCTTCCTCAGGAGCCGAAACCAGAGAAGATCTGGGGTCGAAAGTGAAGTCGACATGCTAACTCATCCCATAGGTGTTCCATTGGGTTCATGTCAGGACTTTGGGCAGGCAAGTCGATTTAGGGAATATGATTGTCCACAAACTATTGCTTCACACTTACTGCTTTGCGACAGGGAGTGTTGTCATCATCGTCTCCAATCTCTTTGCCTTCTCTACGCAGAACACAATGTTGTAAAATGTGATCATATACTTCCGCATTTAGCGCTTTGAGTGACCACGCCCTAAACACAAAACACCCCCATAACGTAACACCACCTGCTGTGCACTTCACTGTTGGCACTACACATGATGGAAGGTAGCGTTCCCCATACATTCGCTAAACCCAAACCTCTACATCGAATTGCCACAGACTACAGAGTGACTCATCGCTCCAAATCTCTTGTTTCCAGTTATCCACTGCTCAATGCGCTTTAGACCACCTCAAACGTCAGTTAGTGTTGACTATTAGAAGATGCTCCACTACTGTACGCCATTCTGTTGAGTGTTTCCTCCCACTGATTTCATGTGATTTCTTAGAACAATCCTCCACAATGCTGAACGTTCTCTGTCTGTCACTACGTGAGGTTGGCCTGGTCTTGGGTTGTCGTTCCTTCAAGTTTCCACTTCACATGCGCGCCATCAAGAGTCCACTTGGGCAGCCTTAGAAGGGTTGAAATGTCCCTGATGGATGTGTTATTCAGGTGACGTCCAACGATTAGTGCACATTCGAAGTCACTGAGCTTTCCTGATCAACCTGTTCTGCCATTGCTGCTCCTCTACTCACATCACAACACTCCCTCAAACCCCTCCTGTTATACTACCAGCTTCACACTCGTGACACCTACTGATCAGTTTCACAGTGTGTAGGGGCCTCCAGACACTTTTGATCAGGTATGCATTTTCGATTACCTGTACAAGCTGCCACAGCCAGCTTTCAAAACCATCAATAATACAGGCGTTTCACGCTCCTTTGGAGTGCTTTTATACAGAGTCCGCAAGAAAAATGTATACACTCTTTGTCAGGCTCTATCGAGATATCGATATTGTCATTCGATTTGAGTTACGAGTGTGTTGTAGTATGGTCTTTGGCTCAACAGGTGTTAGTACTTTCATCTCGCTATTGAAAAAACAAGATGGCTGGAGCACACTTGACATTCGAGCAAGGAAAATTTATTGTGAAGTGGTTTTTCAAGTTTGACAATGCCGTTGAAGTGGAACGTCAGTGGAGGCAGGAGTCTGAAACAGAACCGCCAACCTGCCCAACAATTAAACGCATCATTGACAAGTTTGACCTGCATGGAACGATTTGTGATATTCACAAGGGAAGATCAGGAAGACAGCGTACAGCTACAAGTCCTGCTTCGTCGGCTCTCCACAGAAGTCTGCTACGCAATGTGCACGTGAAGTGGTGGTTAGCAGCACAAGTGTACGAAGAATTCTGAAAGCTGCAAACTGGAAAGTTTTCATTCCATGATTACTGCACACGGTTAATGTTGACGATCCTGATCGCCGACTGAAATTTTGCGAATGGTATCAGCAAATGTAACTGATGACGAATAATTAGTGACGAAGGTAGTGTGGAGTGACGAGGCACAATTTAAACTTAATGGAACCGTGAATCGGCATAACAGTCTGAACTGGGCACCGGAAAATCCGCTTATTAATGTGGGTAAAGCGGTCAACCTACCAGGGGTTCGTGTGTGGTGTCGACTATCATCTAGGGGCTTAGTAGGACATTTTTACTTTGATGCTGCTGTCACTGGAAATGTTACGCACATCAATTTTGCCAGGTATACGTGCACTTTATGAAAGAGGTCTTCTACCAACGGGACATGGGCGCCACCACACTACCACCTAGCTATACGAGCTTCCCTGAATGACAATTTTCCGGGGCATTGGATTGGACAAAGAGGGTCCATTGAGTTCCCTCCACGGTTGCCAGATCTAACACCTATGGACTTTTACTTGTGGGGAACTGTAAAAGATAACGTCTATCGACGTAAGCCAGGCACGCTGGAGGAACTTCGCCAGGTGATTACAGCGTCATGTGCAGCGATCTCCACTGTAACGTTGACTCGCGTAGTTGCGACAACCGCTCGTCGTTCTATTATGTGTATAGCTACCAACGGTGGTTGGTTGGTTGGTTTTGGGGAAGGAGACCAGACAGCGTGGTCATCGGTCTCATCGGATTAGGGAAGGATAGGGAAGGAAGTCGGCCGTGCCCTTTCAGAGGAACCATCCCGGCATTTGCCTGGAGTGATTTAGGGAAATCACGGAAAACCTAAATCAGGATGGCCGGACGCGGAATTGAACCGTCGTCCTCCCGAGTGCGAGTCCAGTGTCTAACCACTGCGCCACCTCGCTCGGTACCAACGGTGAACATTTAAAGTAACCATTTGCTAAACTGAAGGTTGTACAATATGTGTGATCAATTACGAGGGTGAGTCAAATGAAAACCTTAAATTTTTTAAAAATATTTTGTATTGTGCAGAAGTGGTACAAAGCTGTATCACTTTTCAACATAATCGCCCCCACGCTCAATGCAAGTCCTGCAGCGCTTACGAAGTGCATAAATTCCTTTTGGTAGTCGGCGCAACCACTCATGCAACCGCGTGGCGTACCTCTTCATCAGAACGGAACTTCTTTCCTCCCGTTGCGTCTTTGAGTGGTCCAAACATATGGAAATCACTTGGGGCAAGGTCTGGTGAGTATGGTGGATGAGGAAGACACTCAAAATGCATGTTTGTGATTGTTGCAATTGTTGTACGGGCAGTGTGGGGCCTTGCATTGTCATGTTGCAAAAGGACACCTGCTGACAGCAATCCACGTCGCTTTGATTTGATTGCATTCCGCAGATGATTTTTTAGGAGATCTGTGTATGATGCACTGGTGACAGTGGTCCCTCTAGGCATGTAATGCTCCAAAATGACGCCTTTTTCGTTCCAAAAGAGAGTCAGCATAACCTTCCCTGCTGATTGTTCTGTTCGAAAGTTCTCTGGTTTTGGTGATGAGGAATGGCGCCATTCCTTGCTCGCTCTCTTCGTTTCCGTTTGGTGGAAGTGAACCCATGTTTCCTCCCCAGTAACGATTCTTGCAAGGAAGCCATCACCTTCTCGTTCAAAGTGCCGAAGAAGTTTTTCACAAGCATCAACACGTAGTTCTCTCATTTCACGAGTCAGCTGCCGTGGCAGCCATCGTGCAGACACTTTGTAAAACTGGAGCACATCATGCACAGGGTGGTGTGCTGACCCATGACTAATCTGAAAACATTCTGCAATATCATTCGGTCACTCGGCGGTTTTCCTTCACGAAGGCTTCAACTGCTGCAGTGTTCTGTGGAGTCACAACTCGTTGTGCTTGACGTGGACGAGGAGCATCTTCCACTGAAGTCACACCATTTGCGAACTTCCTACTACATTCGTAGACTTGTTGCTGTGACAAACATGCATCACCATACTGAACCATCATTCGTCGATGAATTTCAATAGGTTTCACACCTTCACTACGTCAAAAACCGAATAACAGAGCGCTGTTCTTCCCTGGAGCAAGTCGCAAGTGGGGCCATCTTTATATTGATGCTAAGACGGTATGTGTGCATCTGCACTATGCTGCCACCTACAGGCCATTCTGCACTCTGTCTGTAGCACGCTTAGCAACTTACAGGATAACGGCGCGAAATTTCGATTTGTTATTACAAATTTAAGGTTTTCATTTGACTCATCCTCGTATTAAATGTAAAATAAACACATAATACTTTCCGTTCCTTAAAGTGTGTATAGATTTTTCTCGCGGACTCTAAATTCGAGAGTTTCGCTCCCTTAAGATCATCGTACCTAAACGTATGTGGTAGGATACTAGGGAAACTCTTCTTTCGTTCACTAAGCAATCGTGGGAACTGTGCCGAATATCTTCCAGAAGCCAAGGAACACGGCATCAGTTTAGGGAACCCAGTTTCAGACCCCTGCCTTTGCCATTCTGCAGTGCGTTTTAACCTGTAAGGCAGCTTATCACTATATGTATGCTACTAATTACATTGAGGTGAAAGAAGTCGTGTACATGTCCTGACATCATGCCGGACCCCCTTTTGCCCTGCGTGCTGCAGCAACTCCATGTGGCATGGACTCAACAACTTGTTGGAAGTCCCCTGCAGAAATACTGAGCCACGCTGCCTCTAAAGCCGTCCATAATTGCGAAAATATTGCCAGAGCAGGATTTTGTGCGCGAACTGACCTCTCGATTATGCCCCACAAATGTTCGACGAGAGCCGTGTCGGGCCATCTGTGCGACCAACCATTCACTTTAATTGTCCAGAAACGTCTTCAAATCAGTTGTGAACAATTGTGGCCGAGTGACATGGTGCATCGTCATCCGTAAAAACACCATCGTTGTTTGGAAACATGAAGCCTCCAAGTAGCCGAACATAACCACTTCCATTCAATGATAGGATAAATTGGACAACAGGACCCAGTCCGTTCCATGTAAACACAGCCACACCATTATGGAGCTACTGGCAGCGTGCGCAGTGCGTTGTTGACAACTTGTATCCATGGCTTCGTAGGGTCTGCACCATCCCCGAACTAGACGATCACCTCTTTACAAATTGAAATCGGGAATCATCTGACAAAGCCACGGTTTTCGAGTCGCCTAGGGTCCAACCGATATGGTCACGAGCCCAAGAGAGAAGCTGCAGACGATGCCAGTGCGTTATCCGTGGTGACTGGTAATGCCTAAAATTTGACACTCTCGGGACACTGTGGATCTCTGAATATTGCATTCCCTAACGATTTCCCAAATCGAATGTCCCATGCGTCTTACTCCAAGTACTATTCCTCGTTCAAAGTCCGTTATTTCCTGTCTTACAGCCAGAATCACGTCGTATACCTTTTCACTTGGGTACAAATGACAGCTGTGCCAATGTACTGCCCTTTTATACCTTGTGTACGCGATACTACCGCCTTCCTACATGCGCATATCGCTAGCCTATGACTTTCGTCACCTCAGTATATTACCAGTAATTACGGCATATGTTGTGTTACAGGCGTCCGCTGTAAACACAACACTTCTCACGAGTCCAGTGGAGGTCGGCCTTTACTATGAAACGCTTTGCCCGCACTGCCGGGGGTTCGTCATCGAGCACTTGCTTCCGGCGTATCTAAAAGCTCCAGAACGGATCAAGCTTAAACTGGTCCCGTATGGAAATGCTGAGGTAAGTAATATTTACTCCATTTCAATATTTTTAATAGCTATTGCTCGTCGTACTTCAGAGAACTGAAACTGTTAACTTCAGCACAGACGGCTTTATTTCACGGCGTCCATCACAGGGTCGTGACTGGACTGAGGATTTCTTGTTAGATGCGGAGAGTTGTTGACACATGTAGAAGAGGCATCAGCTGTCCCTCAGGGAAGTGTGTTGGGACCCTTGTTGTTCATGTCGTATATTAATGACCTCGCAGGCTTTGGCAGATGATGTAGTTAAGTACGAGGGTCGTTCGATAATGAAAGAGACAAACTGATGTAGAAATGAAATGGTTTGTAGGAGGAGGTCTGTACTTTCTTGAGTTTGGGTTGGTATCACTGGGATGAGCTGAGAACAGCTGACGGATAAAAACTGTTTTGTTTATTACTTCAAAATTGCATTTAGCGATGATACGTCCACTTGAAATTTCCACATTAGTTGAAAAACATTCAGTGATAAGTTTTTTTTTTCTGAAGGTGAAAATCTTTCCTCGAATGATTTTCGTTTTTTCCGGTCTCAAGGTGAAAATCCTACTTAAGTCCTTTCTCGAATGGTTTTATAGTATGATGAAAGCTGTATAAACGGCAGAAATTTTTACAAATAGGTAGAACAGTCTAGAAAGACTCGAACCTCAGCGACTAAAGAGCAACGTATTGGTGAGCCAATTCGTGTCAACTCCTTCCCTTGAAACCGGCACTGACGAGATATTCGTGAAGTCGGCGTGTTTGCAATTCGACACATAGCGAAACCAGTTGCAGTAAATGTTGGTACCTTTCCTAACGTTGTGGGTAACAAGCTCAAGTTCAGAAAAAAAGGTGTAAGTTGTATCTCGAAACATTTAACACAACATAAAAAAGACCCAAAATGCGTGCGGACTTGAAAGAACGCTATGAAAGGTAAGGTGACCCTTTTCAAAAAATATTTTAACTTGTGATAAAACTTGGGTTCACCATTTTGAACCAGAGTCCAAAAAACAAAGCAGGGAGTGGAAGCGCACCAGCTCACCTGTCCGGAAGAAATTCAGAACGCAATCAGCGGCGTGAAAAGCCATGCTGACCGTCTTTTGGGGTGACCAAGGTGCAGCCTATGGTAGTTATTTCGAAGATCAGCGTACAAGAAACAATGCCCGCTACTCAGACACGCTTATGAAGAAAGTAAAGCCATCAACGAGAGAAAAACGTCGTGGATCTCAAAGGAAACGCGTGATATTGCTTCTCGACAATGGGCACCCTCACACCGTCCATTTGGCCGGTTGAATAATTGGGTTGGGAGATACTACAGTTCGTTCGTCATAAGAATAAACATGATGTAAACAAACACAAGCGCAATGATTGGTCAGCAGCCGTAGCTCTGCTACACTGGTGTTGTGCCGCTCTTGGGAGTAGGTCCTACTTACTTATTAGATATCTTATTACTATATCATTGTAAATGAAACTTTACGTGCTATAACATTCGCTCCACTCTCGGGAGGAGATATTGTATCCATCCTTGTTGGATGCTCTGCGCTCACATTTCCCTCCGCGCATCTGTATATAGTAGTGATGGGCTAAACTACGATTTTCCGATATCAGTGATTTCTGTGAATGCTACTTTTCAGTATCTGTTATTCTTAACGGCGATTTGTCGCAGTTAAGAGTCGCTAAGACTTTTGATATATTAACAGCCATCAACGTTTTTCGTAATCATACTTTAGCTACGAAATTTTTATTTAAAAAATCGTGTACAGTACCAGTCTCCGTAAACGCTACTTTTGCTCTGATTGTCCCACTGTTCATACGTACTGTGCAAATGGTTGACACTGCTTCCTGCTTCGTAGTAAAACGTGCGCACGGTACAACGTTAATGGCGAGGAACGTGTTGTTCTTAATGTTTCTCACAAGCTTACAGAGAAAAATCAGCTTTATTTTTAATCTTTGGGACGCAAAATCGGCAGACGGCCCAACACTTAAAATTCAACTACATTAAAATTTTTAAAATGCCAAAGGCGTTAACTTGAAACAGTTCTTCGAACTAGGGTGAAGGCTCTAAGAGCAAAACAACTCAAACTGAAAACCGGCTGAAGGCTCAACACTTAAAATTCAACAACATTAGAACCTTTAAAATGCCAAAGGTCTTACGTGAAACAGTTCTTTAAATTAGGCTGAAGGCCTAAAAAGTCTTATACCTTAAGGGCAAAACAACCTTAATTTTAAAAAATCGGCTAGAAGCCATTCAGCTACAAACAACAAGAACAAATAAAAAAAGGCAGTACACCCAAGAGCGCTCAGATGTTCGAGGGTCGGCCTGGAATTCAAACATTAACGCTCGCTTAGGTGAGATAGGCAGTCGGGCCAACCATTCACGATTCGACGACAACCCAACTGTCCGCCAGTCAACGGACCAAGCGACAGGATGTCCCAACAGCCCACAACGAAACTCAAACGACACAATGTGAACAGTTGGGGCTGGCTGGTAGATTAAGTAAAGACTTTCGTGTCTGGCATCGGTGAGCCACTGGCCTCGTAGCAGTGGGAACAGCCCTACACACTCCGACCCGCGTAGAGACGGCCAGGGGCCCCGGCCAAACTACGTCCCACGGAGAATTCCTCGCTGCTCCAGGCCAACCGACCGACTGCCCAGGCCTGGAAACGGTGAAAGGAGCAAGTGTACGTCGGCCGATGAGACGACCAACCGAACGATCGACCAACGGTCGTCCCGCTCCAATCTCCCTCCGTCGGACAGTCCATGTGTGTCGCCAGGGGTCAGTCAGCACTGGCTGTCGGCGCCTCACCGGCGCTCCGCCCCCGACTTCACTTCTGCTGCGTCCCGACTGCACTGCTGGTCCGTCCCGAACTGACCGTTCGCCCGGAAGTACTGTCGGTCTCTCCAGGGATGGTACGACATTGCACTTATCGATACGCGCTGCTGCTGCCGCCCACGGGCAAGTAAGGCAGGAAGATAGTGACGCCAGTAAATGGAATAAGAAGACGAGGCGGCACAACCGTAATAGAAGATGACAAACAATAATTGACATGGACTCGAAGCGTGCACGGCTCAGTGAGGTTACAAGAATTTACTGAAGTACAAAAAATGTATTTTAATAAAATTTACATGCATTGTAGTACAGGTCTTGCATTATTTTTCCACATAGTCACCATTTACCTAAATACATTTTGTCATCCGTGGGACGAGTTTTTTGAATCCTGAGTTTTAGACATCTCCCGCCTCCTTTTTCAGCCAGTTCTTCACTTCGATTTTCACCTCGTCGTCGTCGGAAAAGTGTTTTCCACGAAAGTGTTCCTTCAATTTAGTGAACAGTCACTAGGTGCGAGATTAGGGCTGTGAGGGGGGTTGCTAAAAACTTCCCAACCAACAGCTCTTGTGTTACACGGGCGGTGTGCGGACAAGCAGTGTCATCGAGGGAGACTGACTCCCGTTGTTAGCATACAGTGACATTTGTTTTGTATGGCTCTGCGAAGTTCCTCCACGGTCTCACAGTATCTTGCAGCATTTATTGTTTCACCTCTTTCCAAAACAACCAACGAACAGAACCCATATCCTGTCCCAAAACACTGACACCATGATTTTCCTTGCTGTTTGCTGAGTTTTGAACTTTTTGGCTGAAGGAGAATGAGTATGGCGCCACTACATTGATTGTCGTTTGCTCTCTAGAGAACGGTGATAAGCCCAAGTTTCATCCCCTGTCACTATAGAGTAGAGAAAAGCCTCACCTTCAGTCTCAAAACGGTCAGGAAATTCACCAGCAGCACTGACTCTGTTTATTTTGTGTGCTTCGGTAAGCATCTCGGCAACCCATCGCGCACACAATTTGCGATGATTTAGTCGATCACTTACGACTTCATGAACAACAGTTCGTGAAATGTTTGGACAAACTGCTTGTAGGTCGTCAGTTGTCGAACGGCGATCAGAGAGATGTCCAATTTCCTGCTCCACATCATCAGTCGCAACAGACGGCCTTCCGCTTCTGTCTTCATCGTTAATTTCCGTCCTTCCAAAATTGAAATTCCGTACATGTTTCGTCAAATGCTGCCTTTACATTTCGTGCTCTCCACAAACTAAAACAATTTCGCTACGAATCGCAGCGACGTTCATGCCCTTAGCATTTAGGTAGCGAATTACATCGCGCACTTCGCACTTGGCGGGAGCCGGAATGATGGCGCTCACTTCTGACAGTCACCACGACAGTAATCGACAAGGAGGTTCGGGGGAGGAGGGAAGAATAACGAGAGCGGTGCCAGCAGACCCTCCTGAACGAGAAGACCTAGGACGCAACGCCCAGACGGCAGGAGAACGGACGCTGTACCTGGACCGAGGCACCTGATGATGGCAACGTGGTCGATTCCCGAAATATTGTCTCCTATGCACACTCATACCAGGCTGTTCACCTGAGATTTATTTCGTCATAAAATACGCCTGGAGAAATTGAAGAATCACATCACATACCTCTACGGGGAGGAGATGTATCGCAGCATGAAAAGGATCGACAAGCTGTCATCGGAGAAGTCGTCTGCTTAGCTGTTTTGTTTTTCTAATGAAGTGCCAAGAAGAACGTTTGGTACCGAATTTTGCTAAGCTCAAGCATCACATCGACTCAGCGGCGTCCAGAAGAATCAAGAAACGTACCAGCCTAGCTTTGGTACGAGGGAGAATGGGAATGCTCGTTCCTTCCGCTGGCTTTCCGCGATGCGGCAGTCGTACCAACTTCCCCCATGGACATTCCATGCTGAAGCTACATGCCTTATAACCTTAGTTTCCCTCGTGCAATGATCACGCGAGTTAATATCCATCGAGATGAGGTTTTCACCAAAATGTTGGCGATATGGTCCCAACATTGGTTGCACAACCTCGTTCCTGTTCCACGGGGAAGTGACATTACCCTCAACTATCAGGAGAGTTGTACGGTGTCCCATGTAATGCCATTCAGAACATTACTCCACCACTACTTTGATGTGGGTCACAGAGTTGAAGGTGTCCGATATTACCGGGTTATCTCCGGACATGTCGTCTGTGATTTATCAGGGTACAAACAGATCCGAGTTTCGTCCGTAAACAACACCCGACGTCACTCCGGGAGCGCCCTGTCTGCACGAATTCTTGCCCATCTATAACGCAGTCCATGGCGTTGTGGTATACGACTTGGTGGTCATCAGAAGCGGAGATGACCTCATACAATCGTCTCCCAACATTCTGATGTCAGACACGACCCTGTAGCTTCTTCTGACGCCGAATTCAATTCTGGACCACATTGCCCATGGTACGTATCTTTCTAAAGTCGTAGATATCGAACATCCTGTGTTCCCGTCGAACGTGGACGGCCTGAGCGGCATAAGTCCTCAACACAACCTGTAAATTGGAACCAACCGCACACGTCACTTTCACACGTCGAGCGACTTCCCCAATAGATGATTCTTCAGCGCTTAATATTATGATGCGGATACGATCATTGACGAGAGAGGCAATTCTGACGTTACGGCTAATAATGGAAGCAAGGCTAAAGAAAAATCAAGACACTTTCATAGGATTTGTCGACCTGGAAAAAGCGTTCAACAATATAAAATGGTGCAAGCTGTTCGAGATTCTGAAAAAAAGTAGGGGTAAGCTATAGGGAGAGACGGGTCATATACAATATGTACAACAACCAAGAGGGAATAATAAGAGTGGACGATCAGGATCGAAGTGCTCATATTAAGAAGGGTGTAAGACAAGGCTGTAGCCTTTCGTCCCTACTATTCAATCTGTACATCGAGGAAGCAATGATGGAAATAAAAGAAAGGTTCAGGAGTGGAATTAAAATACAAGGTGAAAGGATATCAATGATACGATTCGCTGATGACATTGCTATCCTGAGTGAAAGTGAAGAAGAAATAAATGATCTGCTGAACGGAATGAACAGTCTAATGAGTACACGGTATGGTTTGAGAGTAAATCGGAGAAAGACGAAGGTAATGAGAAGTAGTAGAAATGAGAACAGCGAGAAACTTCAGGATTGATGGTCACGAAGTCAATGAAGTTAAGGAATTCTGCTACCTAGGCAGTAAAATAACCAATGACGGACGGCGCAAGGAGGACATCAAAAGCAGACTCGCTATGGCAAAAAAAGGCATTTCTGGTCAAGAGAAATCTACTAATACCAAATACCGGCCTTAATTTGAGGAAGAAATTTCTGAGGATGTACGTTTGGAGTACAGCATTGTATGGTAGTGAAACATGGACTGTGGGAAAACCGGAACAGAAGAGAATCGAAGCATTTGAGATGTGGTGCTATAGACGAATGTTGAAAATTAGGTGGACTGATAAGGTAAGGAATGAGGAGGTTCTATGCAGAATCGGAGAGGAAAGGAATATGTGGAAAACACTGATAAGGAGAAGGGACAGGATGATAGGACATCTGCTAAGACATGAGGGAATGACTTCCATGGTACTAGAGGGAGCTGTAGAGGGCAAAAACTGTAGAGCAAGATAGAGATTGGAATACGTCAAGCAAATAATTGAGGACGTAGGTTGCGAGTGCTACTCCGAGATGAAGAGGTTAGCACAGGAATGGAATTCGTGGCGGGCCGCATCAAACCAGTCAGTAGACTGATGACCAAAAAAAAAAAAAAAAAAAAACGATCATTGGTCACGACTGACTTTCCTGCCATGAAGGATGTCCACTACACGGCTCCACAGGCGTCTCTGATGCGTCCTTACTGGTGCTTTACTTTCAACTGAAACGCTTCAGTGCTTTCGAGTGCCGACCGGAATGGCCGTTCGGTTCTAGGCGCTACAGTTAGGAACCGTGGGACCGCTACGGTCGCAGGTGCGAATCCTGCCTCGGGCATGAATGTGTGTGTTGTCCTTAGGTTAGTTAGGTTCAAAATGGTTCAAATGGCTCTGAGCACTATGGGACTCAACTGCTGAGGTCATTAGTCCCCTAGAACTTAGAACTAGTTAAACCTAACTAACCTAAGGACATCACAAACATCCATGCCCGAGGCAGGATTCGAACCTGCGACCGTAGCGGTCTTGCGGTTCCAGACTGCAGCGCCTTTAACCGCACGGCCACTTCGGCCGGCGTTAGTTAGGTTTAAGTAGTTCTAAGTTCTAGGGGACTGATGACCTCAGCAGTTTTGAGTCCCATAGTGCTCAGAGCAATTTGCTTTCGAGTGCGGTGTTCCACCGCAGGTAGTGCTCAAGGTAACTGTGTGTATGTTTACAAACAATGTCAGCGGTGACCTTCCGATATTTACAGGAACAGTCACAATAGCAGCACATGTCGGGATGATACAACACTTTTGCCGATGTGTGTATATACAACCGCCTACATATCACTCCCATAGGGATCTCGAAGACAATGTCAGACTAATTACAACACGCACAGAGACATTTACCAAGCAATCACTCTTCCCTCGCCCCATTCGTGGATGGTACGGGAAGAAGCCGTAATAACAGGTACAGTGGTAAGTGCCCTCTACCGTGGACCTGACAGTAGTCTGTAGAGTATGGATATAGATGTACAAGCGAAGATTCCACTGGATGGAATGTTCTAGAACAACATTGCCGCAGCTGTCCGTTATTACGTAAGTGACCTCTATTAATGTAAAGGAAACGGGAATGACTTAGACATAAGGTAGCTGCTGATACGACATAAATAGAATTTACGTGTCATTGTGGGAAAACCAATAAGATCGCCATGTCGTCACCTTTAGCTCTTTCATACGTGAACAATGCTCCTAACGTCTGGTTAATGGAATGGAATGTGTGTGAAATCTTATGGGACTTAACTGCTAAGGTCATCAGTCCCTAAGCTTACACACTACTTAACCTATATTATCCTAAGGACAAACACACACACCCATGCCCGAGGGAGGACTCGAACCTCCGCCGGGACCAGCCGCACAGTTCATGACTGCAGCGCCGCAGACCGCTCTGCTAATTCCGCGCGGCGTCTGCTTAACAATTCATGTATTTACAATGTACATTTTGTAAAAAATCAATGGCACAGAAGTAAAGACTGACCAAAAAAATGTGTGTACTCCGCGCTGTAGTAACATACATACATAAAGATATAGCTGAGAATACGAATCAGCGTTTAGCACAGCAACCACCAGGTAGAGAGCAAAGAAATAATAAAAGTACCTTTTATTTCATATGTCTCGGAACAAAGCTTGTACTATTATAATATCAGTAGTTTCGCAAAATTAGTACGAGATTGTAGTTACTATTGATATTATTATAGTATATGTTTTCGTGCCTTTATTTTACCGAAATTCTCAATAAGTCGTTGAAATCTGTTTCATTTAAAAATTTTCTTTCAATTGATAAAAAGAAGAGACTAGATAGTCGTTCTTGATTCATCGTAGAGCGAATATGTTTTGTATTAGCTTCAGTTTAGAAAACCTATTCGCTTATGTTATTGAGGCGAATATGGTCAAGAAATACTGGATTATAAGTGCTGTTCAGGATAATGATTCACTGATTTTCCATTTAGTTAGATGGCTGTGTATCTAACAGAGACGTACACACTTCTATCGGTTGCGCATAGATGCCTGTAACACCTTTTTACTTCTTGCAGGATCTACTCCTTTAGGGACTCATCGTAAATTTCTACCAGGCTCCCTAATGCTACAGCCAAAGCGTCAGCGGAAGCTTTAAGCACAAATTTTGTTTCAACAATTTGGAAACTTTTGGTGGTTTCCTTCAAGGTGCGAATATTCTTGTATAAATCGATCGATGCATTCAGACATTGAGCTACTTTTCCCACCATTATTTTATTTACTCTTTTTTTCCTCGTCCGGTCAGTGTTAATATCCATATGATTGCATTTTTAGTGCAAAAAGTGACAGCATTGTCTGTAATAGTTCTTCGTTCCGTCATTAAAACCTCATTCAAGATTTTCAATTTGGCGAGTCCTTTATACAAAGTTATCTTTGGAAATTGTACATATCATTGGACAAAATTTATTTCCTTCAGTATCATGTACCTAAAGTGTATGTAGGTCAAAAAGGTGAAATCACCTATAGATGGAAGGAGCAAGCGTGTTGCAAATCTTGTAACAATGTATGACTTGAATGGATCTTGCGCATCTTCCAAATTGCTCACAACTGTTTCCAAGTTTCCTTTTACGACTTTAACTGAATTGTAATGAGCACTCCAATGCGTACCAAACAATCGTTTCAAGCGTGCTTTTTGTCTTTTTTTTTCAACAAGTAATTCCCGTCTGTATGTAGAAGACGAGAACAATGATTATAACTTCTCTACAGTCCCAAAACAGGTCACGCTAGAGGGAAGACTAAAGAATGCATATTATTAGCGCAGGGTGTGAATAGATCTTTCGGACTGACTTCTCGAATTTTCCGTTGTACTCCTGCATGTACACCCGACACTTGCCATTGTCATAATACTGAGACCTGCACAAGGCAGAATGCAGCCCACCTTTCTTCCAACTGTTATTGAATATCCTTTGACATACTCTCTATTTCACCCAGTTGGATTTTCATATTCGTAAAATAAAACCCGCCATGGTAGCCGCAGATCTTAATGTGACTATTTCCGGGACGGAGAGGTATGCCAGCAGAGATCGAATCCAGCCAGCAGATGAACGACGAGGTATCGGTGCGTTGACCAGCCGGTGTGGTTTTTAGGCGGTTTCCCACGTCCCACGAGGAGAATGCTGACCTGGTTCGCATGTTCTGCCTCAGATACACTCTACGCATACAATTAGAACACTTTGTCACACTTGCACCCAGTATTTACTGTATACACGTAGTGGGTACACTGCTTTCATCTTGGAGGGCGAGTATGAGACTAATGACCTCAGCTGTTTGGTCTCCTTAAACGCTTACACAGCGTCAACGTAAAATAAACTACATAATAGTTACACTACTGGCCATGAAAATTGCTACAGCAAGAAGAAATGCAGATGATAAACGGGAATTCATTGGACAAATATATTATACTAGAACTGACATGTGATTACATTTTCACGCAGTTTGGGTGCATAGATCCTGAGACATCAGTACCCAGAACAACCACCACTGGCTGTAATAACGGACTTCATACGCCTGGGCATTGAGTCAAACAGAGCTTGGATGGCGTGTACAGGCACAGTTGCCAATGCAGCTTCAACACGATACTACAGTTCATCAAGAGTAATGAATGGCGTATTGTGACGAGCCAGTTGCTCGGCCACCCTTGACCAGACGTTTTCAATTGGTGAGAGGTCTGGAGAATGTGCTGGCCATGGCAGCAGTCGAACATTTTCTGTATCCAGAAAGGCCCGTACAGGACCTGCAACATGCGGTCGTGCATTATCCTGCTGAAATGTAGGGTTTCACAGGGATCGAATGAAGGGTAGAGCCACGATTCGTAACCCATCTGAAATGTAACGTCCACTTTTCAAAGTGCCGTCAGTGCGAACAAGAGGTGACCGAGACGTGCAACCAACGGCACCCCATACCATCACGCCGGGTGATACGCCAGTATGGCGATGACGAATACACGCTTCCGCTGTGCGTTCACAGCGATGTCGCCAAATACGGATGCGTCCATCATGATACTGTAAACAGAACCTGGATTCATCCGAAAAAATGCCGTTTGGCCATTCGTGCACCCAGGTTCGTCGTTGAGTACACCATCGCAGGCGCTCCTGTCTGTGATGCAGCGTCAAGGGTAACCGCAGCCATGGTCTCCGAGCTGATAGTTCATGCTGCTGCAAACATCGTCGAATTGTTCGTGCAGATGGTTGTTGTCTTGCAAACGTCCCCATCTGTTGACTCAGGGATCGAGACGTGGCTGCACGATCCGTTATCGCCATGCGGATAAGATGCTTGTCATCTCGACGGCTAGTGATACGAGGCCGTTGGGATCCAGCATGGCGTTCCGTATTACCCTCCTGAACCCACCGATTCCATATTCTGCTAACAGTCTATTCAGCTAACAGTCATTGGATCTTGACCAACGCGAGCAGCAATGTCGCGATACCATAAACCGCAATGTCGATAGGCTACAATCCGACCTTCATCAAAGTCGGAAACATGATGGTACGCATTTCTCCTCCTTACACGAGGCATCACAACAACGTTTCACCAGGCAACTCCGGTCACCTGCTGTTTGTGTATGAGAAATCGGTTGGAAACTTTCCTCATGTCAGCATGTTGTAGGTGTCGCCACCGGCGCCAACCTTGTGTGAATGCTCTTAAAAGCTAATCATTTGCATATCACAGCGTCTCCTTCCTGTCGGTTAAATTTCGCGTCTGTAGCACGTCATTTTCGTGGTGTAGCAATTTTAATGGCCAGTAGTGTATGAAGGAGAAGCGACTGCAGGATCGATAATTAGAACACCCAGAATGGATTGCAGACTTAGCAATGCAAGTGGACTTGACTGCAACTGTCCACAGTCAGACGTTGCAAGGTAACTTTTTTCTGATTTGATGGGGATGCATTTAAAAAGAAATTCGCGCTGTAGACTGTCAAAAAAACCCACTTCCCTAAACTCATCGGCGATAACGAAAACGCGAAGTTTGAACAATTCATTGTGGTCTTGAAAAAATTAGAAGGACAAGTCTTACACCTCTTTCCGTACCGCTTCCGAGACCGTTTGCCGGTTCAACTGAAAGTGCCACAGTGCATGCGCCGATTTAACTGATTGACCTGCAAGGTAATTCCAGTTTTAATGACAAACCTTTTTACGTTAAAACTGTCTACGACGTCTGCATTGCTTTCCTCATGTAGCGTTTCCAAGTCTCCATAATCAGATTGCAAAAGTGCTGAAGTAGTTCGATCGACATATTTCTGTGAAACACTTTTTTTCGATTATGAAACTAAATAAGCCACGACTAAGTGGAACCTGAGCGCTAAGCTCTGTGAAATTGTCTGTGTCTGTACGTATGCTGACAGTTTGTACCACATAAAAATTATGTCTTCACTCACCCAAAAGTTCTTAAATAATACTGACAATTTGTTTTGTTTGTGACCTACACTGAAGAGCCTAAGATACTGGTACACCTTCCTAACATCGTGTAGGGCTCCCGCGAGCACACAGAACTGAAGCAACATCATGTGGCATGGACTCGATCAATGTCTGAAGTAGTGGTGGAGGGAACTGACACCATGAATCCTGCAGGGCTGTCCATAAATCCGTAAGAGTACGAGGGGCTGGAAATCTCTTCTGAACAGCACGGTGCAAGGCATCCCAGATAAGCTCAATAATGTTCAGAGTATGGTTGGCAGTGGAAGTGTTTAAATTCAGACCTCCTGGAATTGCCGAAGTCCGTCGGAGTGCACAATGGACATGAATGGATGCAGGTGATCAGACAGTATGCTTACGTACGTGTCACCCGTCAGAATCCTAACTAGACGTGTCTAAGGTCCCATATCACTCCAACTGCACACAGTCCACACCATTACAGAGCCTCCACCAGCTTGAACAGGCCCCTACTGACATGCAGGGTCCATCGATTAATGGGGTTGTCTCCATACCCGTATACGCCCATCCGCTTGATTCAATTTGAAACGACACTCGACCGACCAGCCAACACGTTTCCAGTCACCAACAGTCCAATGTCACTGTTGACAGTCCCAGGCAAGCCATAAAGCTTTGTGTCGTGCAGTCATCAAGAGTACATGAGTGGGCTTTCGGCTCCGAAAGCCCGTATCGATCATGTTTCGTTGAATGGTTCGGTTCACACGCTGACACTTGTTGATGGCCCAGCATTGAAACCTGCATCAGTTTGCGGAAGGGTTGCACTTCTGTCACGTTGAACGATCCTCTTCAGTCATCGTTGGTCCCGTATTTGCAGGATCTTTTTCCGGCCGCAGTGATGTTGGAGATTTGATGTTTTACCGGATTCCTGATGTTGACGGTACACTCGTGAAATGGTCATACGGGAAGATCCCCACCTCATCGCTACCTCGGAAATGCTGTCCCATTGCTCATGCGCTGACTATAGCATCAGTTCAGACTCATTTAAATCTTGATAAGCTGCCATTGTAGCAGCAGTAAGCGATCTAACAATTGCAACAGACACTTGTTGTCTTATGTAGGCGTTGCCGACCGCAGCGCCGTATACTGCCTGTTTACATATCTCTGCAATTTGAATACGCATTCCTAAACCAGTTTCTTTAAGTCCCATAGTGCTCAGAGCCTAAACCAGTTTCTTTGGCGCTTCAGTGTATGTGAAATATAAAACCAAGCACTGCCATTTAAATGCGGCGTGTTTGCGGTTTTCCCTTCTTTCCCCTTGACGCGCAATTAGACAGCGTGCCGTGCTGGTGGGGCAAATGTGCAGCGAGGTTGCGCTCTTTGACACTCGTACCGGGGCACGTCAAGCGAGCTGAAATCTTGGCCACCCGTGCCTTAGAGTATAGGTAAAATCTTCATATTTTCACTTCTATGCTTTGCTCATGTTTAAATTTAAGAAATAGTGTGAACTGATAACACAAATTTGTGTAATTTGCTTATCGTGGTATTTATTAAACCTTTGTGTTGAAAAATTGCGACAGGTTGTGCTTTTAATTCCATGAATTTGCGATTAAGTACCGGTATACAATGTAAACATGTGTTTTAGATGGCGAAACAGAGAACAAACTCTGGAAGCGAAATAAAAAAATGGTTAAAATGGCTCTGAGCACTATGGGACTTAACATCTGAGATCATCAGTCCGCTAGACTTAGAACCACTTAAACCTAACTAACCTAAGGACATCACACACATCCATGCCCGAGGCAGGATTCGAACCTGCGACCGTAGCAGCAGCGCGGTTCCGGACTGAGGCGTCTAGAACCGCTCGGCCACAGTGGCCGGCAGCGAAATAAAACAAAAATAATTACTCGAAATATAAAAACTCATTGACTAGTTTAATGACTTCATTGCTAATTTCTACAGTTTTGATTTACATGTGTTTATTTCACATTGTATGTATTCTCTACTTTTGCTTTGGTTTCCACAGACGTTTGAAACGCCAGAAGGATACAATTTCTCTTGCCAGCACGGTCCACGGGAGTGCGAGGGAAACAAAATCCACTCGTGTGCCATAGACATCGTCGAGGACCAGACCTCTTTGGTAAAGCTGGTGGAGTGCACGATCCGCAACGAGACAGTTCCTGAAGCCATTGGCGAGCAGGTAAGCTATTCACTCATCCGCACCGAGTTCCTTTCAATCGACTCAGTTTGGCTGTGATCATACAGTGAGCACTCCATGACAGAAAGCTCTCGTCGTCCGGTTCCCATGCTGCCATAAACAGACTTTTGGGTCGGTATACCACGTGTAGTAGTATGAAACCGGAATTACGCGTCTGCTGTTTGAAACTGATAAACAATATTTTATTCAAAATAATCTTCATTGCTATTTATACATTTCTCCCACCTCTCCGGCAGGCTATAAATGCCGCACAAAAAAAAAAAAAAGTTCTTCTTTTGAAGCAAACCAGTCAGCGAGCCATTTTCATACGAACTGAAGCGCTGTTCAGTGATGCAAACAGATGATAATCAGAAGGAGCCAAGTCTGGAGTAAAGCCGCATGCGCTAGTAGTTCCCAACTGAACGCCTCGACCGTTTCCCTAACCCGCTTTGCTGTGTGTGATAGGACGTTATCATGGAGCAATATGGCTTTGTCTTGCCTTTTTCCACATTCTGGTAGTTTTTCATTTAATGCTCGATTAAAATCGATAATTTGCTGTTGGTACCAATCAGTGTTAACGGTTTCACCAGGGCTTAGCAGCTCTCAACAGATGACGCCCTTCTGACGCCACCAGACACAGTGCATTGTATTCTTTCCAAAGCGATTTGCTCTTGCAGTGGATGTCGATGGTTTGCCTGGATTCACCCATGATTTACGACATTTAAGATCCTCAAAATAGATCCATTTTTATCACCTGTCACTATTCGATAGAGAAACGACTTTCTTTTGTATCTGGCGAACAGCATTTCATTTCACAAATGGTCTTTCGACTTGCTTGCTGTTTTTCATTCAGTTCGTGCGGAACCCATTTTCCCACTTTCTCCATCTTTCCCATAGTTTTCGACCGAAGACAAACGGCTATCTGCGTCACATTCAATTGTTCCGAGAGTTCCTGTTGAGTATGAGTATCACCTTCATCCGATAAGTCCCGCAATTCGTTGTCTTAGAACTTTTTCGGTCGTTTCCCGCGCTCGTCGATTCTCACGTCAAACTCACCACTTTTGAATTTTTTCAACCACTCGAAACACTGTGTTCCCCCAAGAGCATGTTCGCCGAAAGCTTCGGCAAACATTCGATGCGATTCTGCAGCAGTTCTCTTCAACTGATAACAGAAAACCAATGCTGTTCGGAAATCGTAGTTCGTGGGCACAAAACTCGATATGTTTACGAGTTTGAATCAGTCACCGATGTATGGAACTTGCGTTAAGCGTACTGACATTCGTCGTCAGCCGTTACAGGAAGCAGATGGCGCTGCAGACGCCGTCTCACGGGCTGTACACTGACGGCTAGCACCATCTATAGGGAACACAAGCTGCGACATTGTCGCGAATAAAACAGTGACCCGAATATAGAATAAATTTCCTTTACTTTACGTCTATGGTCCCAAACTTTTTGTTAACAGATTACCGGTTTCAGATCTGTTTTCGGTCTATAATGGCCATCTTCAGATCTGACCTGAAGACAGTCATTATAGACCGAAACTGGTAATCTGTCGAGAAAATTTTGTGACCATAGACGTAAAGTAAAGGAAATTTAATCTATAGGGAGATTCCGGTTTCATACTCTACACCTGGTTATCTGCGTATAAGATTTCCCCGTACATTATTTGCTATGATGAATACAGACGCTTTCGTCTGTAGAAGGGGGGACGGGCTGGACATTAAGATTGGTAGGGATGCCGTGGGCTTCATATTTTAGTGACATTAGGACTAATATGTAAAAAATTCTCTAAATCGTTTACATTTAATGAAATTATATGTAGGTACTAAGCAGGTATAGCCTAAGTTAATTATCTTAAAGAATAAAATTATGAGAATCAGTAAAATAATACTATCGTATGGAAACTTACATTTACAGCAAATTTATGTGACAAGACTTTTTTACAGCATAGCTGTTGGTCACATCAACAATAATAGCTTCTGTGGGCTCCTTGCCCCCTTCTGCTGACACCTTTACACAAGTTCGAAACATATCCTGAACTATCCTATTTCTTAATTTTGTCATCACCCCTGAATGACCTTTCTAAAATGGAATTGGAAATAGGAATTCACAGCACAAATTCGACGATTGTCGATAGCACTTCATAGCCAATGTTCGACCTTACGATAAAAGAAGCAATATCAGAAGACGAATCTCGTGACTTATTATGAGCAATATATTTCAAAGAATGCAATTCTGCAATAATAGCGTCTATATTTTTAAATCCTAACATCAAACACAGATCTTTACAATCATCATCACTAAATTCGTGAAATGTTTTAAAGCTTTCAAAATATGCCTCTAGTTCTATCAGTTTCACAGCCTTTTCATTGAACAGTTGCTCAATTTCGTTAATAATTCTTTTCGTATTTTTTTTTTACGGTTTTCATAGTTCGTTCCTTGTTCTGCGTGAATGGCACACCGTTAACTTCTGTTGGGTACACTTGTTGTTTTTAATTTTATTTAGTTTTTCATTTTCAGCACTATATTCATCGCAATGGTAAAGGCAGCCGATTACTCGATGTGTCTTAAATATTCCAGAGACAGAAACAAGTACAGGGACTTGTGAAATTCTGAGTAGCTGTTTTTGCAAAACTTTACTTAAGTTTGAGATTGCATTTAATATATCACTCAAAGTGAAATTGTAATTAACAAGATTCCTTTCGCCAATTTGCTAAATCCACACCGTCCTTGTGCATATGTTAGCCGCGTGGAGTGGCTGCGCAGTTTGAGGCGCCATGTCACGGATTGCGCAGTCTCTCCTGCCGGAGGTTCGAGTCCTCCCTCGGGCATGGGTGCGTGTGTTGTTCTTAGCATAAGTTAGTGTAAATAAGTTTAAGTAGTGTGTAAGTCTAGGGACCTATGAGATCAGCAGTTTGGTCTCTTAGGAATTCACAAACATTTGAACATTTTTTGTGCATATGTTTACATGCCATCATAATGGACCTGTATCACTGGAATATAGCACGAACTGTGCAATAGGTACTCATCCAACGAATGTGGATAGCTTCGTGTATTTTTAAAAACGTTTGTTCTAAAGTACTTTGAATTTCACACAATAAATTTTCTCGTTTAGATGAAGCGTGAAAATGTTTCAAAATGAGCTTAACAACATGTAACGTGCATTTCATTATAGAGTGTTTATTCCTACAGTTGGTGACGGCAATTGAAAAGCATAAACATCTGATAACCGAGCACGTACCCCAGTGACAGAACCACTAAAATTAGCAGCACAATCGAAAGAGCATCTTCGTAATTGTCGTAAGAAAGTTTTCGTGTTTTTATTTCACTATCAATTTTTGTAAATATAGATTCAGCTGTAGTACTCTTCAGTTCAATCAGACGTGAAATCTTTCCCTTCACTCCAAAAGACGGGAATGGCGCATCTTAACAAAGTAGCAAAAACAGTTCTCTTTGTTTAAAAACACCTTTAGATTCATCTGCCGTAAAGGAAAAGTATTGTTTCATTTTGACTGTCTAGAACCTCTCCAACGCAATTTAATAATTCTGAAGCATTATATTTGCTAACGTGTGTGGCCCTTCGACGCTGAAATTTAACCGACTGTCTTATGAAACAAAGTCTCATATTTTGTTGTGTGGGGTATTTCTTCCTCACTGAGGAAATACACACTTCAATTAAAGACGCTGTTTGGCGATTTAATACTTTTTCAATTGAATATTGTTTAATTATCTGCACATGAATTGGAGTGTTTAATAGCCAGAAATTTACACTTTTAAAGGACAACAGCTATTGCATGTTTTTCTGACTAAGCGTGCTTTTCCGGTTTTCCTGCACTTCCCGCAGCTTTTCTACATTTGGTGAAACGATCAGAAATGAACATTCCTCCCGTTTTTTTGTAGAGTTTCGATATTATTTTTTTGTGCATTTCACACAATTTGCAAGAAGCTTCACTCCCATTTCTGCCGGTTTTCCTCGCGTTCAACAGTTTTTCGCTCGAAGACGAAGTGAGAGTAACTGAATATTCAGTAAGCAATTCACCATCACATTCACTAGTATTTCTTTCATTAGACTCGCATTGGTCTGTTTCTTCTGCAATACGCTGTCCTTTATTAGAAAAGAAAGCAAATAAAGTTTGTTGTTTCGACATTGTATATCGCCACTAGCGGTTCTTTTTATCCAATGAATTGATGAAGACCGCATGCAGATTGCATAATCACATCACTCTTCCACAGTGAGCTATTGACTAACATACATCACATACAAGAAGTTTAAAGTAATTAGAGAAATGAATTACAACAATTGCCGTAGTCTATAGCTGGCTTCAGTCTTTGTATAGAGACAGAACTTTCTTGCACGTACCATTTATACGCAGAGTTATCACGACATGTCCGTTGTTGATTCCAAATTTCTTATACACCTGCTGCCGGTACACTTGAAATTTGTCAAAACAATGCAAGCTTATTAGTTGTTACATTACACCAGCCCCGACGATTATTTAAATTCATACATTATGTTGACTTTTAATATTACACATGCACTGATCAGCCAGAACATATGATCACCGACCTACCATCGATATAAACCCGTCCAGACGATAGTTGCGTCAGCTGGCAAGGAATGGCTGCTAGTCAGACACATGCACGGTGCATGTAGTATCAGTGAACATGCTATCTGCGTGTAGAATGGGGAAGAATCGCGATCTATCTGAGTTTGACCGAGGGCAGATTGTAATGGCTTGGTGGCATGGCACGAGCATTTCGGAAACTGCACGACTTGTCGGGTGCTCGAGGAGTGCTGTGGTGACTTCAACACGTGACGAAACCGACGTGAAAGCACGTCCAGACATCGAGGTGTTGGGCAGCCACACCTCATTACAGACGTCGGACTCCACTGGACAGAAGTCCACATGGTGCGTGTTGTATTCAATTGCGATGCAATTTCTGTGTTTCATCGTCGATGTGAAGGTCCACAGGTTACAGTGAACCTTGCAGTTGTGCATCGGAAACAACTACTTGACTCCCATGAATTGACCAAAGCAAAGACCGTTTGAAGCGTTAGTCTCCTGGACAGAAGTGAGCATGGTGCCTGTTGTATTCAATCCCGATGCAATTTCTGTGTTTCATCGTCAATGTGAAAGTCCAAGAGTTACAATAAACCTGTAGTTGTGCATCGGAATCATATACTGGACTCCCAGTAATGGATCAAACACAGACCGTTTGAAGCGTTACTCCCCTGGACCCAAGTGCACATGTTGCCTGTTGTATTCAATCTCGATGCAATTTCTGTGTTTCATCGTCGATGTGAAGGTCCAAGGGTTACAGTAAACCTTCAGTTGTGCATCGGTAACAACTACAGGACCCCCAAGAATGAATCTAAGCACAGACCGTTTGAAGCGTTACTCCCCTCTACAGAAGTCAGCATGGTGCCTGTTGTATTCAATCCCGATGCAATTTCTGTGTTTCATCGTCAATGTGAAGGTCCAAGGCTTACAGTAAACCTGCAGTGGTGCATCGGAAACAACTACTGGACTCCCAGGAACAGATCAAAGCACAGACCGTTTGAAGCGTTACTCCCCTGGACAGAATTTAGCATGGTGCCTTTTGTATTCAATCCCGATAAAATTTCTGTGTTCCATCTTCAATGTAAAGGTCCAAGGGTTAGAGTAAACCTGCAGTTGTGCATCAGAAACCAATACTGGACACCCAGGAATGGGGAGACTGGTAAAACAGCACAGATGGCGAACTGTGGCAGAACTAACATCAGACTTTAATAATGGGCAGAGCACAAGTGTGTCTGAACATGCACTGCACCGAACACACTTAACGATGGGCCTCCACAGCCGACGACCCATGCAAGTACCACGACACCGGCAACTACGATTGAACACATGACCATCGGCACTGGACGTTGGCGCAATGGTAGAGCGTTGCCTTCAGTGATGAATCGTGGTACCTTCTTCATCGTGCTGATGGGAGGGCGCGAATCCGTCGTCTTCCAGGGGAACAACTCCTCGACACCTGCACTGTGGAATGGAGACAAGCTGGCAGCGGCTCCATTATGCTCTGGGAAGCATTCACGTCAGCATCCGTGGGTCCACGGAGCTCGTGCAGTGCACCATGTCGGCCAAGGAGCATCACTGGTTGCAGACTACATGCACCGCTTCATGACGATCATGTTCCCTGATGACAGTGGCATTTTTCAACAAGATAATGCGCTATGCCATGAGGCCAGGAGTGTGATGGACTGGTTCGAGGAACACATTGGCGAGTTCCAGTTGAGGTACTGGCCCCCTAACTCGCCAAATCTGAACCCGATCGAATGTATCTGGGATGTAACTGAATCAGGCGTCAGACTCATCGCCCCCCTCCCTGGAATTTACGGAAAATGGGTGACGTGTGTGCAGATGTGATGGCAGCTCCCTCCAACGACATATCAAGGCCTCATTGCGTCCACGTCGCGACACATCGCCATTGTTATCTGTGCCAAAAGTGGACATACCGGCTATTAGGTAAGTGGTCGTAATGTTCTGGCTGATCAGTGTAACTAATAGATACGAATTTCTCAGGGGGGAGGGAGATATATAATGTCTTGGGAATCTTTCTCCCCATGCCACCCTCTGAATTGATCACTGATTCTGTACTCTTTATTACAAGTATTAAGGGAGTGGTATTACTTTCGCTCATGTCTAGATAATCAGACAGTTACAACTGCGGTCTCCATCGACATGTATGAGGTGTTGAAAAGAGAGTGACACATATTCCCACAAGAGGAAATATTTGTCACAACTAGAAATAAAGTTGCAATAATATTATGTCCAAAAACTAATACCTGTTGAGAAATGGGCCGTTGTATTTGTGACGAGTAATGTGCATTTTATTAACAGATGAGGCAGGATTCACAAGATCTGGCACAGTAAATTACCATAATATGCATGTTTAGGCAGACATAAATCCCCAAGTAGTCATACAGGTGAGGCATCAGGATCACTTCAGTATCAATGCATGGCCAAGAACTGTGAGTGACAGACTCACCAATTTCTGTGCAACGAATTAGCACTGCTATTGGAGAATTTTACTCTTGCAGAGAGACAACTGTTGTGATTTATGCATGACAGGGTACCACTCAATTTTCTAGGGATCACGCAACAGTGCCTCACTACACCGTCACGTGTGCGGAAAGGAAGGGAAAGGAAAGGAAAGGAGGTCCAGTACTATGGGCTGTCCATTCGCTAAACCTGAATCTGTGGATTTCTCAATATGGGGACATTTAAAGGCATTGGTGTACATCCAGCCCAACAATAATGTGCAAAACTGACAGGAGTGCAAGAGGAATGCATGTGATGCAATCAAAATGGAGCCAGATGTGTTTGGTAGAATGTGTGATTCAGTACAAAGAAGGATTTGAGGATTTGTCAGAATGCTTGGTAACCACATGCAGCACTCAGGGCTGATTTTAAGCCCAAGTGACACAAGCTGCCACTATTGTAAGATTTCTGTGTACGACATATCACAATTTGTAGCTGTGCATGGGGTGCCAAGCTGAGGGGGTCGCCAGGGGCACGTAAGTGCAAAATTTGTATATGGCGCATATCAGAATTAGTACAGAAAACTGATATGGATGAAAGTATATTAGGAAAGGGGAAGGGGAATGCAACTGAAAAGTTGCTTCATTTAAAAAATGTTCTTGAACTGGCCCCGACAGCACAGCTGATAATGTATACAATAACATAACAGACAGATGGGAATGAGAGGACTATTTGTCCCACATCTCAACAGGTATTTGTTTCCAGATGTATCAATACAAGAACTTTTGTACTAGTTTTGATCAATACTACTTCCTACAGCAATATGTGACACATTGTTTTAAACAGACTGTATACTCCACAAGCTACCGTGCAATATGTGCATTGTAGTAATATTATCGATTTTCTTTCCTGGTCTTTCCTTGTAAAACGCGAAGAAAAAAATGACTGTATGCAATGCAAGTGTCGTATGGCATTGTTTTAATATCCCACAGGATGGCTTCAGGATCCTAGTGGAAAAGGTGTCCTTTCTCCACACAAACTGGCCTCTCTCCTTGCGGATATGTGAAAGTCATGTTGTGTGTGTATTTGTGGTGTGTAATTGAGTGTAATTGACACATGCATAGTTTAATATTATGTTTGTTGTAAGAAAGTTCTTCTAGATTGTGAATAGTTTTGTATTAAAGCAGACCACTAAACGAAAGTCAGAAGTACTGAGCTGTTGATAGTCACAAACAAAAGACAGAAAACCTGCTAGCTTTTGAAGTAATCCTTTGATGAGCTAAAGTAAGTACAGGCACACACAAACAAACACACACACACAAACACACACACACACCTCTGCCCCAGCATGGTGCCAGCTGGGCTAACAATTCCAATCCTTTGTTTCTTGGCATGTGGACAGATTGTGATGGGGGTAGTGTTGGGTGGAGTGAGTAGAGGGAGAGGGAGATGGGAGGCAGAGAGAGGGACTGGGGGTGGGTGGCTAGTGGCTGGGCAGGAGGTGGCCAGTTTGTGGGTTAGGAATGCAGGAGAGAGGAGTGGCAAGTATGTGGGCTAGGCATGAAAAGCACGATTGGAGGGGCCAGTGGGGGAGCGGCACACACTGAAGGCGATGTAGGGATGTGTATTGGAAGGGGGTGACAGGATGGAGGAAAGGGAAACTTCCGGGTTGAGGGTGACTGACACCAGAACGATTTTGGGAGTGAAGGGTCTGTTGTAAGGATAACTCCCATCTGTGTAGTTCGGTGAAGCTCTTGGTGGAGGGGAGGATCAAGATGGAGCGGTTGTAAAGTAGCCATTGAAACCGAGCATACTGTGCTCAGCTGTATGTTGTGACATCTAGTGGTCAACTTTGTTCTGGCCATTCATCCTGGTGTGCAGCTAATTCGTAGTCACACCAACTTAAAAATCTGTGCAGTGTTTGCTGCAGGGGGCCAACCTCTGATGAGATAGGATAAGCTTATGACAGGACTGGAGTAGGTGTTAGGTGGGTGGACTGGGCAGGTTGTGCACCTTGGTCTACAACAGGGATATGTGGCAAGAAATTGGGAGTGAGAGTAGCATAGGGATACACTAGGATGTTATGTAGGTCAGGTGGCGACAGAACACCACTTCAGGAGGGGTAGGAAGAATCTTGAGTAGTACGTCCCTCATTTCAGGGGAGGATGAGAGATAGCTAAAGCTCTATAAGGATATAGTTCAGTTGTTCCAGTCTGGGTGGTACTGGATGACGTGGGGGACACTCCTTTGTAGCGAACTCTTGGGGATGGTGGGAGGACTGTTGGTGTGTGAGGATGTGGTATGGGAAATCTGCTTTGTGGACTAGGTTTGGTGGGTAGTGCCTGTCTGTGAAGGACTTAGTGAGGCCTTCAGCCTACTGTGCAAGGGAGTTCTCATCACTACAGATACGTTATCCGCAAGTGGCAAGGCTGTATGAGAGCGATTTTTTGGTGTTATGTTTGTGTTGTATGATAGTGAGAGAAGAGAAAGGGTGAAATGCTTTGCCAGCACATAGCCTACACCTCTCAAATAGTACCAAAGGACGAAATAATTAATAATGCACAGTAGTCAGAGTCCTTACAAAATGGCGGAGGGCGATGCAGACCTAAAGAAGGTGACTGTTAATGAAGGGAGTGTCGTTTTCGCAGGACAGTGCTTTTCCCCGCACAGGTAACGCCACTGAGCAATTCTTGGAATTATTCGGTTGGAACATCATCAACCACCCAACTCACAGCCCTGATCTGCCTTCTTCAGATTCCCATATTTTCACAGCTCTGAAGTTGTTTATGACTGAAACAAGTTTTCTACCGACGATGAGGTCCAGAGTGCTGCCAAGTGATGGGTCAGAAAGGCAGTAGGGGACTGTTTTTGACGAAGGTGTCAGAAAGCTCATCCCTTGGCCCACAGAGTGCATTGAGGACGAAGGCGATTACATCTACGTCGAAAAAAAAAAAATCACGATATTACTTTTTGGTTGCAAGTTAGACGTTATTGTCACTTTTATAGTACGGTTCTTGGTTACTATACATATGATGCAAATCAGTGGTTCACAATCTGGGCGTAATTACCCCCTCAGTCGTAAATGAAATTTTGTAGGGGTAAAAACTGAACGATTCGATTCTGTTTCAGTCACGAAATCAAGTTATTTTCAAAAGATCATTATTATTATTATCAGAATTTTGTAAGACCCTAATACTGATTGTACAAATTATCAATAATTGCTTTTTCTCAGTTAGTAGTAAAAAAAAAATGGTTCAAATGGCTCTGAGCACTATGGGACTCAACATCTTAGGTCATAAGTCCCCTAGAACTTAGAACTACTTAAACCTAACTAACCTAAGGACATCACACACACCCATGCCCGAAGCAGGATTCGAACCTGCGACCGTAGCAGTCCCGCGGATCCGGACTGCAGCGCCAGAATCGCTAGACCACCGCGGCCGGCAGTTAGTAGTCCATCCACTACATACATATGTTGTGCTTCGTCCTGTACATCGCTGCTGATAAACGTGAGACATATACGTAACAAATGCTAAATGTCTCAAAAAATATCTTCTGCATATTGTAGACAATAACTGCAGTAGTCCTGAAATTGCTTCATTACTCGCTTCGAAACAGATAAATGAATTAAGGGGGGTAGGACGTCAAACGGGCCGACTTGGAGCAGGAGAGGCACCACAGGACATTTTAATTTCCACTGTCTATACTTTTACAAGTAAAGTCATAAAACTTTGTCAGCATGGCCAGGAAGGATTCAGGATTCACACTCGTAGCAGCGGAAGTTCAAAAACATAACAAAATAATTTTTTTTACATGTGAAATTTCATCATTTTTTCACTTACTATTGGCTGCATTTGTTGCTATAGGTACACTTTTCTTCGTAAGTAAGAGAGACTGTTCGATGAATTTTACACAGCATACAAACCATACTAACAGGTGTCTGAAACTCTAGAATCTATTTAATTTATGAAAAAATGAATGGGCTGTTACGTTTTAAACTTTATGTTTAGAAAAAAAAACAATTTTTGTAGTTAATTATCTCAATTTTTACCACAGTTTTTAATATATGTGGAAAATTCTAGAGTTTCATACAACTGTAGGTATGGTTTGTATGCTGTGCAAAATTCATCAAAGAATCTCTCTTACTTGTGAAGAAAAATGTACCTATAGCAACAAATGCAGGCAACAGTAAGTGAAAAAACGATGAAATTTCATATCTAAAAAAAAATTATTTTGTAATGTTTTTGCACTTCCACTGCTATGAGTGTGAATCCTGAATCCTTCCTGGTCATGCTGACAAAGTTTTATGAATTTATTTGTAAAAGTATAGACAGTAGAAAATAAAATGTCCTGTGGTGCCTCTCCTGCTCCAAGTCGGCCCGTTTGACGTCCTACCCCCCTTAATTGACATCACGACATAGCAATAAATGCATAAGGGCTATTATAGTGCTGTACACAGTATTATTATTATCATTATTATTTATAATTGCGTAGGCTTCCGCGGCCAGAGTCAGTCGACATAAAAGTTTTCTGAGTATGACCCAGAAGAAGGCCACTGCAGCTGTAGGCGAAACATTGGTTTTTCACCAGCAGCAGTAGTTTTATACATTATGACGCGGTGCCATACCCAGAAAACTTTTATGTCGATCATTATTATTATTAATATTAGTGGCTGTGGTCAGATACAGAGCACTGACAGCGAAATCGTCCAATTGCTGCCACTCCAGGAGTAAGGGGAGCAGCAATTAAGTGATTTACGAACAGCAAGTATAGTGCACACATCTGAACTTGCTTGATTTTAAATGAGGTTGTAGTGTGCAGGTCAAGCAAGTGTCGCAGTGGAGAGCAGTAATGCAGGGGAAGCATGTTTTGTAACAAGTGTCTACCCACAGTGTAGGTAGGTAGTTTTCTTATCTGAGAAGGAGTTGTGGGCAACACTTGCGGAGCACCGCGAATTCCTTCGTCATTCATTCTAAAACACACTCACACGCAAACTGAATGTCATTCACCTTTTATCATTTTAAAAATAAAATGGTTCCAAGAAAAGTCTTAGTTTAGTTAGGTGCTACAGTTGGTGATATATGGGGGAGAAGGGGCAACACGAACATCACACACATCCATGCCGAGGCAGGATTCGAACTTGCGACCGTAGCAGCAGCGCGATTCCGGATTGAAGTGCCTAGAACCGCTCGTCCACACGCGGCCGGCTGATTTGCCTTTACACAAACAACCTGTTTTTGGGAATTGTTCATCGTCTAATGCTCTGTGCTGTAGGAGGATCCACACCATACCTAGTACGAAAGCCACGTCGGACAGTTATTACTGACCCATACTACTGAAAAAGTAGAACACAAAAAGCTTTCCGTTGTCCCGACACCATTTTCATTAGAACTTAACGTGGGCGCACATTGCTGCTACCAAGCGGGAACCATATAAAACTCGAGAGTTTGCTCTTTCCACCAGTGCGTTGTTCACACACATAACATAATAATTATGATTTTTTTTAATCGGATAATTCTTTTTGATACACCCTGTATTTTGCTTCTCTGTTTTATCTAGCATCAACACTGATAACTTGTCATACGTTGCAGAATTCATTGGAAAATAATTTATGAAATCTTTCAGGCGCGTGATTCTGATTTGTCAGTAAATTAACACGTGACTGCACCTTTTGTCAACCAATCTCGGACCGATTTCCTCTTTTTACGCTGTTTTCTGTTGCTTCCAAACTATATAGCTAATATACAGGTTGGCGCACGAAATGTGTTACCATTTTGTTTTTGAGTATAAACTTTATTGTCAATACAATCTGAAAGGAACATATACTACTATGAAGAGCCGTCCATGGAGATTTGTTCTAACTCAGCACATGCTCAATATGTCCATTTCGTTTCCTGACTTCCTTCAAACGAACACTGAAGTTAGTGATTACCCTACGGCACATGTCTTCCGTAATTTCAGTGCAAGCTTGAAGAATAAGTCTTCTGTGCTCCATTAAATCACGAGGACGTTTCGGGAAAAATTTTGCCGGCCGCGGTGGTCTCGCGGTTCTAGGCGCGCAGTCAGGAACCGTGCGACTGCGACGGTCGCAGGTTCGAATCCTGCCTCGGGCATGGATGTGTGTGATGTCCTTAGGTTAGTTAGGTTTAAGTAGTTCTAAGTTCTAGGGGACTGATGACCACAGCAGTTGAGTCCCATAGTGCTCAGAGCCATTTGAACCATCTGAAATCGGGAAAAATTTTTCCTTTAGGTACCCCCATGGATTGAGGTCTGGCCAATGGCGGGGGTGGGGGGCGGGGGGAATTTTGTCCGTCATTGAAGCGACTTTGAAACCTGAGTGAAATGTCGAAATGCTCGTGTAAAAACTCCAACACAGTGTTTGAAGTATGTGGCTTTGCTCCATCTTGCATGAACCACTGCGTGTTGAAGGGCAAGGCAGTAGCAACAAGCTGTGGAATGAAGCTATTGCGAAGCATGCTCAAATAACGCTCGCTGTTCACAGTTTCTTCAAAGAAAATGGGTCCAACAAGTCCGTGACTGGAAATTGCTGCCCGCGCTGTAATCCTCGGAGCATAATGTTGTCGTTCATGAAACACTTGTGGGTTTTCAGTGGCCCAAAAGCGTACATTTTGTTTGTTAACCACACCGTCAAAATGAAAATGCGCCTCGTCTAAAAACCAAACGTTGTTGAGAGTTTCTTCCCTATCCTCCGCCCACTGAGCAAACAGTAGTCTCTGCTGCTTGTGTTCTTCAGTGAGCTCCTGTGCACAGGTCATATTGTATGGGTACATATGGAGGTCACTTTTAACTTTTAAGAATGCATTGAACGGAGCGTCTGGATATTCCCAGTTGCACTGCTGCCTTTCTACACGATTTCCCGGGACTTCTCTGTACAGCAACTCGTACCGCTTCAATATTCTCCGGCGAACAAACAGGCTTCGCTTCCAATACTGTTCCTTCCTGTACAAATGTATCGTACAACCAACCTGTGGATGGTCTTCTTGTAAGGGACCCATCGTGTGTTAAACTGTTGTCGAAAACGCCTCTGAGTCACAACAAGGCTTTTCGTTTCATGAAAAAGTAACACAATTGCCGATCGTTGCTGTGTCGTCAGTCTTCCACTGTCAGCCATGGGTAGCATTCATCTCACGCTAGGTGAGGAGAGCCCAACGTCATAGTGACGTAGGCACGCGTCATCATGAGTTTCACGAGTTGTCCTATCGACTGTTGAGTGCATTCTGTATATATCGACTGTTGTGTGCGTCTTGAATCTGCATTGTTATTTGTTTATGTGCTTTCATTGTCCTATTGTCCGGTGTTGCTAGTGTGTACGTCGTTCTGAACATGGGCTCTAACGGAGATGGGAGAACTTTCGAGCAGATCCATGAAGATAGTCTGAAAGATTTCACTATCTTTCTTAGTTGATTTACAACACGAAGGCAAAATTAAATGGAACTAGATGGTTTAATGTTTCTAGCAACATTCGGAATTATCTTAAGAACCACTTCAATTTCTCAGTTTAACGTTTCTGCCCACATGAATTATGTATAATTCATTGGATTTTATAAAAATACTAAACACTTTAATTTCTTCCTATTTCACGTTTTTATCCACATGATTTATTCAAATATTAATCGGATTGAAAACATGACTAGACACTTTTTTAACTATCGTTATGGTTATGATTCCTTCATTCAGATATTCGTTACGTTCACGAAACACACAATAACATCCCACATTCTTTGGATTACAGCTTAATAATTAATTACTTCACTTTTCTGTCCACACGATTTGTGTACGATTCATCGGATTTAAAAAGAATGACAAGCTTTTTTTTATTTCGTTATGGCTCCTTCGCTCAGACATTAATTATGTTCATGAAATACACAATAACATCGCAAATTATTGGGATTACATTTAACAACTCATTCAGCTGGGATGAGCATATCACACAACTCCTACCACTTCGTTTGTACACATGTATTTACATTTAGCTTTGACGTTATCGGTACAACAGCAACGATACGTACTCATTTAGTCGATTTAGGTTAGTTACGTCACGATGACGTAGCGTTACGTCATTATGACGTAGGGTTCTCCTCACCTAGCGTGAGATGAATGCTACCCGTCTGCCATTGCTGCTTACTAGTCTCCTAGCGGCAGTATCGTGAATTACACGTCATTTCGTAACTCATTTGTTTCTGCAGGCTCTACTGGTACTGCTGTAGAGATCCCAGCGGGATATCTAATTTGCGTCGTAAATATTGAAAGAAACAATTCATAACACATTTCGTGCGCCCCCCTGTAATTGCAGCACATGCTTTCTTTTGGCTGTTAGACATCCTAACCTTGTAAAATCGTGTTGCCAATTGACAGTTTTTGTCAATGATCTGATAGCATGAGGTCGCTTCGATATACTGAAGGTTTGACAAACTAGCATTGTCAAATATTGAACGTGTGCAGGCCCCTTAAGGGGAACAGCTGGCAGCATGTTGGGTTTCACAATACCGACAGCGAACAGCGGGGCCTCCCGACAACATTGTGTGCGACCTTGGGCAGCTGTGGGTTCCCTATTCTACTACATACAGGGGGAGGGTGGGGTAGGTGGAGGACGGATCGCAGCCACGATGCACAGCGGGAGCACGAGACTGGCTGCGAAAACTCTGCGTGCGCAGTTCGGGTCCGCGGCTTAGATATCTCGTGAAATCGTCGGGATAAAAATCAGCCTCTTTAACCCTTAACCAGAAACGTTATTTTGCTCAACAAAACTGTGAGTAGCTCATCTGGAGAAACCAGCACGGTTTTAGGAAACAGCGGTCATGCGAGACACAGCTGGCCCTCTTTGTGCATGATATACAACAGGCTCTAGATACCGGATCTCAGGTCGATGCCATATTTCTCCACTTTCGAAAGGCGTTCGACTCAGTTCCGCACTGTCGCTTGCTACAAAAAGTGCGCGCTTACGGTCTATCCGATGACATATGCGGTTGGATAGAAAGTTTTCTAACAGACAGGGAGCAGTGTGTCGTCCTGAACGGGGTGACTTCAACATAAATAAGCGTAACTTCAGGTGTGCCCCAGGGCAGCGTAATAGGTCCGCTGCTTTTTACGATTTACATAAACGATCTGGTTGATGGCATTGACGGTGGCCTTAGACTGGTTGCCGATGATGCTGTAGTCTGCAGGAAAGTAGTATCACACGAAAGTTGTGAACAAATCAATGAGGATTTGCAGAAAATAAATGCGTGGTGTAATGACTGACAGTTATCAAATAGCTCTATGCACTATGGGACTTAGCCGGCCGCGGTGGTCTCGCGGTTCTAGGCGCTCAGTCCGGAGCCGCGCGACCGCTACGGTCGCAGGTTCGAATCCTGCCTTGGGCATGGATGTGTGTGATGTCCCTAGGTTAGTTAGGTTTAAGTAGTTCTAAGTTCTAGGGGACTGATGACCAAAGATGTTAAGTCCCATAGTGCTCAGAGCAATTTGAACTATGGGACAACTTCTGAGGTCATCAGTCCCCCAGAACTTAGAACTACTTAAACCTAACTAACCTGCTCACTAAATTCCGACATCCGATCTTTACCGAGGATGTAGAGCATATATTATTACCACCAACTTTCAAATCGCGCAGTGACCACCATTCAAAGATAAGGGAATTATAGAGTTCGTACTGAGGCGTTCAGACAGTCGTTTTTCCCTCGCGCGATCCGCGAGTGGAACAGAGGGTGGTGGTGGTGGTGGGGGGGGGGGGGGGTGGAGAAATATGACTTTGGCGCGAATTTTGCCCTCCGCCACACACCGCTTGGTGGCTAGCGGAATATATATCTAGATGTAGATGTAATCGCAGGTCCATATGGACCCTCTAATCAGCCACAAAATTCCTATAAAAGGCATAATCGATACGTAAATGCATAAGGAGCGTGCTAAAACATTTTTTTATTATTTAGAAGTAGATATAAGCGAAGTAGCTTAAGTCACATAATAAAGGCAAGGCATCAGGTCCAGACTGTATACCAGATCGACTGCTTTCAGAGTATTCTGAAGCAATAGTCCATACTTCGTAGCCATACACAAGCGATCGCTCGTCGAAAGATCTGTACCTAAATACTGGAAAGTTGCACAAGTCACACGAATACACAAGAAGTGAAACGAGAATACTGAATTACAGATCCATATCACTAACGTCGATTTGCAGTTGGATTTTGTAACATATACTGTGTTCGAAGATTATGAGTTACCTCGAAGAAAACGATTTATTGACAAATAGTCAACACGGATCCAGAAAATACCGTTCTTGTGAAACACAACTAGCTCTTTATTCTCACGAAGTAATTAGTGCTGTTGGCCAGGAGATGTAAACTGGTTCCATATTTTTAGATTTCTAAAACGCTTTTGATACTGTTACTCACAAGCGTATTCTAAACGAATTGTGTGCCTACCGAGTATCGTCTCACAGGGGGAGACCACGACGTTGGGATCACAGGTATATTTCAAACTGTATACAACTTAAGTAAGCCATTAAATGACATAAAGGGCAAGTAATAAGGTGCAGCCGGCCGGTGTGGCCAAGCGGTTAAACACGCTACAGTCTGGAACCGCGTGGCCGCTACGGTCGCAGGTTCGAATCCTGCCTCGGGCATGGATGTGTGTGCTGTCCTTAGGTTAGTTAGGTTTAAGTAGTTCTAAGTTCTAGGGGACTGATGACCTTAGAAGTTAAGTCCCATAGTGCTCAGAGCCATTTGAATAAGGTGCACTACTCTGGCAGTTCCGAGAAAATCGCAAGAGACGTTTTACGCGTCTATTATCACGTTGTGGGGAAGCAAACCAAAGCTGCGGTTTATTGGCAGAACGCTTAAAAAATGCAGCATGTGTACCAAACAGATTGCTTCCTTACACCACGCTTGTCGGCCCTGCTGGAGTATTGCAGTGCGGTCTTGGATGCGCATCAGATGCTATTGACGGAGCACATCGAAAAAGTTCTAAGAAGGGCAGTTGGTTTTGTACTTTCGCGAAACAGAGGAGAGAGCGCCAAGGACCTGATACGTGAATTGAGGGTGGCAGGTATTAAAAAAAAAAAAAAACCACCTTTTTCGCTGCGGCAGGATCTTCTCCTCAAATTTCAATCACCAAGTTTCTCCTCCGACTGCGAAAGTATTCATTTGGCGCACACCTATATAAGGAGAAATGATCATCATTATAAGACGAATCAGAGCTCGCACTGAAAGATTTAAGAGTTCGTTTTTTCTGCGCGCCTTTCGAAAGTGGAACAGTTGAGAAATACACTGTGTGATCGAAAGTATCCAGACACCTGGCTGAAAATGACTTACATGTTCGTGGCGCCCTCCATCGGTAATGCTGGAATTCAATATGGTGTCGGCCCACCCTTAGCCTCGATGATAGCTTCCACTCTCGCAGGCATATGTTCAATCAGGTGCTGGAAGATTTATTGGGGAATGGTAGCCCGTTCTTCAAGGAGTGCTGCACTGAGTGGAGCTATCGATGTCGGTCAGTGAGGCCTGGCACGAAGTCGGCGTTCCATAACATCCCAGAGGTGTTCTATAGGACGCAAGTCAAGACTCTGTGCAGGCCAGTCCATTACAGGGATGTTATTGTCGTGTAATCACTCAGCCACAGGCCGTGCGTTATGAACAGGTGCTCGATCGCGTTGAAAGATGCAATCGCCACCCCTGAATTGCTCTTCAACAGTGGGAAGCAAGATCGTGCTTAAAAGAAAAATGTAGGCCTGTGCTGTGCCACCCAAAACAATAAGAGGTGCAAGTTACCTCCATGAAAAACATGACCACACCATAACACCACCGCCTTCGAATTTTACTGTTGACACTACACACTTGGCAGATGACGTTCACTGGGCATTCGCCATACCCACAGCCTGCCATCGGAGGGCCACATTGTGGATAGTGATTCGTCACGCCACACAACGTTTTTCCACTGTTCATTCGTCCAGTGTTTACGCTCCTTACACCAAACGAGGCGTCGTTTGACATTTACCGACATGGTGTGTCGCTTATGAGCAGCGGCTCGACCATGAAATCCAAGTTTTCTCACCTCACGCATAACTGTCATAGTACTTGCAGTGGATCCTGATGCAGTTTGAAATTCCAGTGTGATGGTGTGGATAGATGTCTGCCTATTACACATCACGACTCTCTTCAACTGTCGGCGGCCTCTGTCAGTCAATAGACGAGGTCGGCCTGTGCGGTTTTGTACTGTACGTGTCCCTTCGCGTATGCACTTCACTATCGCATCGGAAACAGTGGACCTAGGGATGTTTAGGAGTGTGGAAATCTCGTGTACAGAAGTATGACACAAGTGACACCCACTCACCTGACCACGTTCGAAGTCCGTGACTTCCGCAAGAGCACCCCATTCTACTCTCTCACGATGTCTAATGACTACTGAGGTCGCTGATATGGAGTACCTGGCAGTAAGTGATGGCACAATGTACCTAATACGAAAAACGTATGTTTTTGGGGGTGTCCGGATACTTTTTATCACACAGTGTAGCTTCAAAGTGGTTCGATGAACCTTCTATCAGTCACTTAATTGTGAATCGCAAAGTAATCATGTACACGTATATGTAGATCTAGATTTCAAATGTAAATCAACTTTTAACAAGCAACAATTTCACATTGTGTTATTTTTTTCTAAGTCTTGTGAAACGTCCCCTTTGAATAATTTATACACGACTGTGCTTAAACTGACGCGCAATATTTTTAGCGCAACACAATCTGACTTTCAATAATCTCTAGAAGAGAATGGCCCTGACTAACATTAACCTGTACTTTTCACAAATCACTTACCTCACAAAAATCTTCACTGCTCAAGCTACTGCAATACAGCGAGCGCCACTACTGCCAGCTAAATAAAAGATTCGAACTATGGAAGGCACTAACTACTGATAGGGATAGTTAGCAAATGAAAGATATTAATAGAGAACAAACAATGTATTTACCTTGATATCATCATATATATAGCAGTTCATGACAAATTACAAAACTCCGCCATCTCTCTCCCCACATCCACCACTGCTGGCGGCTCACCTCCAACTGCACAACGCTACGCGTTGTTCACAGCCAGCTGCCTAACACTACAATGGCGAGTATTACAACAATGCAAAGCAGCCACAGACTGCACACAGCACAGCCAGTGATTTTCATACAGAGGTGGCGTTACCAATAAAAAAACCTAAACAGCCTACTTACATAGCCCCCATGCTACCCACAAAAAATTTTACAAATTTTTTTGGGCACTGGCCAATACATATTTGTTAATTTTTTTTTCACAATTACAATAACAAAGAAATCAAATGCACACACTTATTGATACAATGTTGGTCAAAAGCTAAAATTTTCTCACAGTCCATAAAGACAGTCCTGATCGTTGATCACACTAAAATTGCCGTGTTTTTCTCAAAGTCTGAGCAGTAAAAGTCAATGCACACAGACGTAGTGGATTTCCATGCTGTCTTGTAGAAGTAGTGTTGTCCTTCCAACGGAAAGACAGTGCTGACTCTTGACATGCTGATAGGTAATGGGCCACAACAGAGGAAACCCACAGCAGAGTCAGTCGAAGTTTTGAAGAATATTGGTACGTAGGTCATCAGAGAGCAGACCCACTGCAGTCCTGGTAGAGAATACGGTATTGGTGGGCCACCAGAGGTGCAGACCCACTGCAGTCCTTGTAGAAATAATGGTAATGGTGGGCCATCAAAGATGCAGACCCACTGTAGTCCTTGTAGAGACAGCCAGCAGCCATCTGTTGCAACTGTGCAGGTGCACAATCACCATCGAAGAGTCTTGCGGACAATATAGCAAGTCCATAAACCACCACTTGTGCACTCACAAAGTTTTTTAATTGTCCTTAGAACCAGCAATGCTGTTATCCAGTCCCTTGCTGAATCATTAACACACGTGCAAACACTATCAGTCCCTACTTCTCACATATCGTCCATATACTATGACCAACAGAAACGTGTCCAGTGAAATGATACTTAATTTGAAGAACTGGTGTCAATTACAATATTATAACATGAGAATACAATTACAAAGGTACAAAATACATTATTAAAGAACATAACAATACAGATAACATTTGTAGTACAGGTTTTACAACAGAACAGAAATAAACATATACATCAATGTTACAGGAATTATGACATAAGTAAATACATAAAATATCAGAATAACTTTTGGAACATCAACTTCACACATAAGCATTAAAACAAAACAGAATAAATAATGTCTAAGCATCTTTACAAGGTAAATAACATATTATCAGAAAAAATTCTACAACTCTCATCAGGTAAACACATAAAGACAGGAATAACACAAATGTACAAGAGTACACAAACACATAGCGGAATAACAGAAAGGGAAAGGACAGGGTTTGTTTTACTGCAGTATCTTGCGAATAAAACTTTTTTTGTTCTTGGAGATGTCCCTTCGTTCATCATTATTCCCAAAATGTCCTATCTATACCTCCTTTCTGTATTCTAACCATATTTCTTTCAAAATAATTATGGATCATTGTACAATACTCATTTTGGCCCAAAACGTTTTCATATACCTTCAATGCATTTCTTTCCATTCATCACAACTAGTTTCTTATATAGTCTACCCCCTCTTAAGCTAACTTAAATCTACTGAGCTCAGATGCTAAACTAAGGGACGAGGCAATGCAGCAGCACATAAAACAATTAACGCAAACAGCAATGACAAAAAAGTGCAGATTTACAAAGGAAGCAGCATTTTAGAAATTAGCGAAGCAATTGCAATATTACAACTAATGTAAGGCAATGTGCAGCAAACAAGAAAAATAAATCTGGCTTAGCAGAGTAACACAAATTAAAATTCAGTAGCACTATGCCTGGCAAACAGCATAACTTATACCTAAACATGACAAAGTTCAAGCAGAAAAAGTATTACACTAAAAATGGCCATGTCTAATACCTATGTCACATCTTAACACTAGAGTGATGCATCACGAGAACTTACACTAGCAGATAAGTTACCAAATCGTAAAGAAATTATTTATGCAATTCCTGTGAAGAGAAATGTCTATTTATGTGCCCTCGTTTTCTTGGAAGTAGATCATAAATTTCTTATTGACTCGATCTGTAGGCATAAAATAACTACATTAGTACATATATTAAATTTTATTTTAACCAATGCTGCAGTGCAGCTAGAAACTAGATATTAAACAAAATGAGTAAATATGTACAAAGGAAGGCATGAAACATCATTCATTAGCCATAGGGCATTTCATAAGGTAGTACAGAAAATCTCTCAACTCTCGTAGAAAGACGCTTGTCATAATCAGGTGTGCAGATGTAAAAATGTATCCAAGTTATTATTAGCGTGTCGTATTTACGATGCTTTCTACAAAGGAATGTCAATAGCGAGGATAATGGCCTCCCCCTTTTTTTTTTTTCTACCACCTAATGGCTTTTTCTCAAGGCGGCTGGCACACCTGGCTGCTCACAACGAATTACGTCACGGTCACTTACCTTTCATACCGAAATATTGACGACAGCAGTTTTCGCTACAGTGACAGTCTCATATAAAAAAAATTCACAGGTTGAGAATTTGGTTACAAATGTGTAGAAACAAAATCTTATGAATATAACAGTGTCTAAAAAATTTTCGCCGGCATTGTGATACATTCACGCATTTACACACATTTCATAATTCTAAAATACGATTCTTGGTTTCCAACATCCTTTTCCACAAAGTAGAGTCCCTAATTCATTACTCCTTACCTTATTACACATATACATATTCGTCGACACTTCTTCAATATTTCCTCATAACAGACATGTAGCATAATCAAATTCCTCATATAGCATCAGCTTCTTGACCATAAACATACCTCAGCAGCATAATACACATCGTCATCGTAAAAATAACATCATAACACCTCAGTCAACTCTCAAAATTGTCGTAGCTTCCTCCAATAATTTCAAAACCTAAAAAAAATTCTCTGCTCATGTCAAAAGTGTCATCTACCTCAAATGTACTTTAAAATCATGCTCCCTTACCAAATACATCATTCAAAGCTCTCATAGTATCACAATGGTTCCGAAAAAATATGAACAGTTCACAAAGTACAGACAAAATGCAATTTCATAAGTGTGAAGTTATTCAACTGTGTAATTACGTAAACATCTGTCACTAATGCAGTAAAAAAAATGTTTATCTCTCAGTTAAATGATCAGATAGCTGTGTAATTTGTGTGTTAGAGAAATATGGTACCGATGTGTAAAGTTGTATAAGCAAATACCATATTAGCTAGGGCTCCTTGTGCGTGCCAAACACATGGTACACAAAGTAGGCGTGTACCCCCCTGAGGATTAATGTAATTATACCCTCAGGTGTTACAGATTACAGCAATGGAATGAAATGTATCACGGAAAACCTTTGTATCATTGTAATTCAAAAATCTTTAAAAATAAATGTTTTAAGTACAAAATTAATCACTCAAATACGTGTACTGTAGCGCTAAACTGTGCGTCTTGTTGCAACATAATCTCTGTGGAAGTCTCGTAGTTATTGTCCTCCGAAAGCTAAGTTCTGCAGAAGTCAATGTACTTACCTCATGATAAACAAAAGTGAAATGCTTTGTGTATAGATATCGTAGTTATTACGCTTATTGTTGTGATGAAGAAAGTACTGTACTGTAACGTATTGTTGTGCTACGGAAAAGGCTGTCTCATTGTAGCTATACCACAAAAGTTACTGCTAAAACATGTTTTACTTTCCAGAATAAAACAGAAAACTGTGCAGATATAAAACAGAAACACCGCAAAAGCAACATTGTAAACTGTCACTCATTAGTAGCGTCGTGATAAAATCGTGTAGCTGTCACATAAACTAACCTCTGTGTCATCTGGTATCTCTCAGAAAGTACTTTAAATCCAGAATGTATTTTCAAGTAAACCAAAATGTTGCATTAAAATCTCATTAACAGTACTGGTAAATGTTCTAAGTATGTGAGCCTTATAGTCGTTACGTAATCGTGCAACAAACAAGCAAGAATGCACACACACAATAACACTGTGTCGTCTGTTCACAATAACAATGCACTCGTAATTTCTGTTTAAATAAGTTCTCTTGGTTCTTGATTGGATATTTAACTTCAAACATTGTTGTATGTTAACAGTGTCTCAGTGTGACAAATTGTACTAGTAGCGTGTAGTGAAAAATTTTATGGCAAAGACTAAGTTAAAAAACAGATTATCTCTCAGTAAGCGGTTTTACATGTGAAATGTGGTGTAAACCTTTACTCTTCCTAGTACTCAGAGTTTGAACTTGAATGCAATTATCATGCGGTATACGTCGGTAAAGAATGCTAAAATTTTTCTCAAGGCTAGCGTCTTATGTTATTTTTTTCGGAGCCAGCGGGCGCACGCGGCTGCCTGCTGTGCGAGTCATTGTCTGTCTCTTTGTTGGCGCGCGCCGTTATTGGGATTAGGAGACCTAACTTCTACAAATGCACTCTGACGAGAAGGCCCTGCCCTGTTTAAATCCCGCCAGTTCTGATGCAATTCAGGTCTGTCGTTACGAATATATCGTCTGTCGTCATGTCGGTAGATTCCGTAGTTTCTTCCTTGTCCGTCACGTGGTGGAGAATTTCTCCCTGAATCGTAACTGTGCGCCGAACTGTTGCGTCTGAAGTTATTCTGTCTCCCTTGATAATAATTGTTTTGGTTCCCATATTGTCTGTTTCTATGGTAATCTCTGTCATATTCATAATTACGGAAGCGCAATCTTTCTCTGTAACTATTACTCTGCCAGTGGTTGCCATAAGGGTGGTGTCTGTTTTGGTCACGATTTGTGTTGTGAGAGTAGCCTTGTCGTGTCCATTTATTATTTCTGTCGTCACGGAATTGTGACGGATGTGACCCGTAGTGATTGTTTTCCTGTTTTCGCATCCCGCAACTGTCTGTGTCGATTTCTAGTTCTTGTAACAGCCCCTGAAAAGCTTCAATGTCGTCTTTGCAACGTGCTGCCAAAATAATATGTCGTAAATGTTCAGGTAATTTGATTAAGCATATGCGGATGAGTTCTGAAGGGCTGTATGGGTTTGAAAGATATTGATTCTTGTGCAACATGTCTTCAAAATATTTCACAAGACTGGAAAATTCAGATTGTTCGAAACATTTCATCATTATGATGCTATGTTTTACTCGGTCTTGTGTGGCTTGAGACCAATATGCTGAGAGGAAGGCATGATAAAAATCTCCTTCACTGTGACAATCGTGAATGACCGATCGCATTCTTACAGCTGGTTCATTCTCCAAGTAGCCACACATAAATTCTAACCTGTGCTCCAATGACCAGTTGGGAGGAAAACAATGAGAGAATTGATGGAGCCACGCTTGTGCATGAATGTCGTTGCCGGAATTCTTAAATGTTTTGAATTTACGTGTAGTAATGAACAGCTTATAGTCAAAATCATCGTGTCGGCGAGTAGCATATCGGTCATTGTTACGTCGTGTCGGCGGTTCCATCTCAAAATTCGGTGTGCCTTGCCAATTTCTTTCATAATTTCCGAAGTGTCCTGTGTTATTATTTTGTGGTTGTTCCGTATTTCTATGTCCCTCTTCCCGTACTGGAGCGTGAGTGTCCTCTGAAATATGTAATTCTTGTATTACCTGCGTCAACTGATCTTGTACTTCCCGGATTTCTCTTTTGTACTGTGTATTGATTTGATTTTGATTTTGTTTGAATTTTCTAATTTGTTCATACTCTTCTGTGTCAGTGAAGGCTACAGGTCTTGTGTCATTCAGATCATCATCTACCTTTGTAGATAAGTTAGTGACCTGATCCGAAAGTTCGGCTACTTTCTCCGATAGTGAACACATTTCCTCAGTGTGTTTTTCTGAACCAAGTTTCAGAGTGTCCATTTGTGTTGAAATCGAATCTATTGTGTCGTTCAAGTTTTCCTGAGTTTTTGCAAGTTGCGTAACCGAATCCGTAGATGCAACTGAGTCAAATTTAGCTTGCAAAGTCTCATGATTTTCATGAACAGTAGTTTGCAGTTCTTTTATGGCTGCTTCGTGATTCTGTAGTGCATTTTCATGACGCGAAAAAATAGGTTGGAAATGCTCACAAATTTGTGTTTTTACGTCACTACAGACTTTTTGACATTTCGATTCAATGTGATGTAACTCAGTAGTTAAATCCTCGCGTGTTTGTTCAAGAGTTTGCTCCAATGAGTCTAACTTTTGAAGATTTTGTTCCATTGCGTCTAACTTTTGAAGATTTTGTCCTATTTGTTTCTGATTTTGTTCAAGTGTTGTGTCTAACTTTTTAAGATTTTGTTCCACTGTGTCTAACTTTTGAAGATTTTGTTCCATTATGTCTAACTTTTTAAGCTTTTGTCCCATTTGTTGCATTAATTGTAATAACAGTGCACTGGTGTCTGAAACATGTTCCTCAGTGCTATTCGGCAGTGAAGTTGCACCGGCAACATTCACATTTTGACAAGCAGAAAATGTGTCTTGACTCATTTGAGAAAACGGTGAGGACCCAAAACCTGAGTCTACAGTATTTGCGAGATTGTTTCCTGTCATTTCAGATTCCTGAGGCGAGCTGTTGCCGACCGATCGATCGATAATGCTTCCCTGTTCTCTAATTGTTTCACTGTCTACACCATTGTTTGCCGCCCGCTCCATTTCCCTATGCGCAATTACCAAATTACTACTTTGAACATTAGTTAATTCATTACTCTGCGGCGCTAACACACTGCTTTCGTCTTCACTGTCATTTCTCAATTTAGTTTGGAGCCTAGTATTACGTTTTTCACACGCTATTATTGTCACAGTATTTCACACGACAACACAGAAAAGCACAATTTGAAGAGCAAAAATAAGAAAACACATTAACATAACACTGAAAATAATATCTAGTTAATTGCAGCTGCGAAATACTTGGTGCAAATCTACATGCGTGCCACACCTGTTTTACTGTACAACAATGAAAGACTGCAACTACAAAGGAGATTCTCTCTACAATTACGCGCTAGCAATAAACAAAATCTACACTAATTACACAAACTACAAGAAAAAATCAGAAGATTCCAGTGAGGTATCCTAGGCTAAGGGTCGACATATGAAACGTCCCCTTTGAATAATTTATACACGACTGTGCTTAAACTGACGCGCAATATTTTTAGCGCAACGCAATCTGACTTTCAATAATCTCTAGAAGAGAATGGCCCTGACTAACATTAACCTGTACTTTTCACAAATCACTTACCTCACAAAAATCTTCGCTGCTCAAGCTACTGCAATACAGCGAGCGCCACTACTGCCAGCTAAATAAAAGATTCAAACTATGGAAGGCACTAACTACTGATAGGGATAGTTAGCAAATGAAAGATATTAATAGAGAACAAACAATGTATTTACCTTGATATCATCATATATATAGCAGTTCATGACAAATTACAAAACTCCGCCATCTCTCTCCCCACATCCACCACTGCTGGCGGCTCACCTCCAACTGCGCAACGCTACGCGTTGTTCACAGCCAGCTGCCTAACACTACAATGGCGAGTATTACAACAATGCAAAGCAGCCACAGACTGCACACAGCACAGCCAGTGATTTTCATACAGAGGTGGCGTTACCAATAAAAAAACCTAAACAGCCTACTTACACTTGTTTCTCATATTTAACAGATAATTTTAGTCCCTTACGTTGAACTACAGAACAGAATTGGGGAGAAGATGAATTTATGGTACAAGTTGACTAGAAGAAGGGATCAGTGGGCAGGACATGTTCTGAGGCATCAAGGGATCATCAATTTAGTATTGGAGGGAAAAAGGGAGACCAACAGATGAATACACTAAGCAGATTCAGAAGGATGTAGATTGCAGTAGTTACTCAGAGATGAAGAAGCTTGCACAGGATAGGGTAGCATGGAGAACTGCATCAAACCAATCTTCGTACTGAAGACGACTAAAAGAAAAACTTTGTGTTCTGCCTTACGGCAGGTCGTGTCATGGGAGAAGCCTCGTCAGAGAGGTCGACCGCATGAGCGTCTAGGGAAGTGATTCCAGTGGTGGTTTCCCGTTGCCTTCCACTGATGATGATGAAATGATAATGAGGACAACACATTACACAGTCCCTGAGGGGAGAAAATCTCCGACCCAGGGCTCCTCGAGGTGGTAGACCGCCGCGCAGACCACTCAGCTATCGGGGCGGACTGAAGGCGACAACATAATAATAAAAAAGTCTTAAATTAAAAACCCTGCATATACTATGGCGTTTTTCATAATTTCCCCTTAACATAAATAGGGGCTCTGTGCGCCATCAATTAGAAACAAAAATAATGAAACCGTACATGAAAGTTTACAAACATTTGTGTGGCACTTGCTACACAATATAGTTTTAATGTCGTTTCCAGATGAAATTAAAGCATCTAGCGCATTTTGTGGTTGTAGGTTTTAGAGCTACATAAATAACATCTTCGTCGTTTTCGTGAACCATTTTCGTGGAAGATGAATATTCTTGTCATAGATCGTTTTGTGGTTCATCAGTTGCCCCTAAAATATTATCTAGCCTACAAGTCTGTTGAAAATGAAGAGTACACCATCTTTCTTTCTGTGATAAATGGCATTATCATTAGTCCAATTTGTATTATGTAATGTCTACATTTCATATGTTTTCACTGTTTGACGTTTTTCATAAAACGAATCCACTTGCGTTGGTAATATTCAGTATTGCTGAAGAAACATTGCATGACCACCGTTGAGTTTTTCTAGAGATTGAATAACTTGAATGATCTAATGTATCAACATAACCTTTTGTTGTATTGTAAAATTCAACTGTCAGATTTTTCACTGTTCCCATCGACTGAACTGTCACAGTCAGTTGATGAGATCACCACTACACTTCGATTCTTTTTTGCGACTTCTGATGCCAATGTTTTATCCTTCACGAAACTAGGTACCGTAGTTTCTACCTCACGTCGTTTATTATGTAAAGTTTCTGGTGGTATTTTCCTTTTATTTTTGCGCATCGTTCCAACCACACCATTTTCGATCAGTTTGTCAACCACCTCAACAGAAGATGACCAGTTATCGGCAGTTATATTTCTATTTGTTCCAGAGAAAGATTCCGCAAGGTGCAGTGCATTTTGTGTTGGAATTGGGAGATTTTTTTTCTTTTAGAGACTGCTTTGTCTGTATAGGTAAAAGCATAATATAAATAGTGTGTTTTAGCGCACAAAGGCACATAATCTTGACGACATATTTTGCAGGTTTCGATTTCATATAAATGCTGGAGAAACATTTTCCTCTAAAAATTAAATTTCGAAATATTTCTGAGATGAAAACAGCACGATCATTAGTTCTTCTTTCATCCTAGTATTCACATCATCAAATCTGAAAGCAAGTAACAGGGACATAAATTGCTTTGGGTACATCGTTTTCTGAATATATCCCTGCCGGTTCAATCAGTTGCCCATTAACTTCATGGCCATATTTGAATAAACCTGATAACAGCAACAACCGAAAGAATGCTTTCATTTCCAGAATACTCACATGGCCAATGTAAGTTGCTTTGCTTTTATTCTATTCTGAATATTCTGTTAGTATCAGCTACTTCCATGATTCAGATGACATAGTGATATGTTTCGTTTTTCACGAGCTGGACCTACGATACAAGGCAGGTGAGTCATGACGGTATGGCTTCTGAGTCTGGAGCTACTGGGAGGGTGAGTAATCACTTGGATCGATTTTTACCTCGAAAATGTATATTAGGTTGATGTATACGTTCGTAGCGTTTTTCCATACGTTAAATAAACTAAACAGATACACGTAACAGAGTCTTAGTCATCAATAATATAATCTCCTTCGCCATTTACAACAGTCTGCCAACGCTGGGGTAACTTTTCGATAATGCGACTGTAGAAATCACGCGGTTTTGAGGCGAAGAACTCGTCGAGCAATGTTCGGAGCGCATTTCCATCCGGAAAGCAAATTCCTTGAAGGTAGTTCGATAGAGAGCCTAAGATCAGGTGAATACGGTAGTTGCGGAATTACTTCCCAGTTCATCCCCTGCATAGTGTTTTCTGTCAGTCTAGCAGAATGCGGGAGGGCATTATCGTGGAGTAGCAGCACTTCGTGTAGTCTTCCTGATGGTTGTTTTCGGATTGCGTCTGCAAAACGCCTCAGTTGTTGACAATGAATGTCAGCAGTGATTGTTAAACCTCGGGAACGCGATTCGTAGTACACCACACCATTGCTGTTCCACCAGATGCGTAACATTATCTTTCATGGATACGCACAGATTTTGCACACCGAGTCGCACGATGGTGGAATGACCACATTTCATCACATTTGCCACTTCTCGAGCAAACTGGCGTGGGTCATTGTGGATCAATGCGTTTAAACGATCTTCTTCAGACCCGGAAGGTTTCTTTGAACGTGGAGAGTCACTAATGTCAAAACGATCCTCCTTAAGGGGAGGTTTACTATCTTTGGCCCAAAAAAAGCATGTTCTTTGATAATTTTTTTCTCAGGATGTGTTATAGATATCAATGTCAAATTTGGTCAAAATGTTTATTGATGTTTCCTCTAAAAACTGGATCTTTTTTCGACCGGAAATGTCGAAGATCAAAGGCGAAAGTGCCGTCGGAACGAAACAAAATTTCGACGTAGACCTCCACGCGCGGTATGTCACAGGTCAGCCGGCTCGTCTGAAATCAAAATTGAGTTGACGTTAGCGAAGTATATAAGATTCTTTAGGAGTTGTGCCTCGGTTAAGTTATTTGTGCCATAGGAAACAAAATGGCGCCCATATAAAAAAAATGCTTTTTTTCCATCGATTTTTCGACTTCGTCGGCCAAGTAAAAATATTTCTAGTTGATGGATCGGAATAAAAGTGGTACAACTCCTAGACAGTTTTGTTAGCTTCGACGCTAACAAAGAGTCATGTCAATCGGTTTAGTAGATTTGAAGTTACCATACCGCGCGATAGAAAAAACGTCATTTCGAGAAAAACGCGTTTGAAGCTTTGACTAGATATAAATGCAATATTATGCAACTTACGTTCAATCTGCTATTCCGGGTCCATAAACTAGTTATTCCTCTTCCCCACAGAGGGCTTTGTGCTCGACCTGGGCCATCCTGCGCTGCTCCAGAGCCGCTTGTACGGCCGGTGACAAGCGGTTTTCGGCCGCTCGAATCCGGTGGTCGTCCGAATGCATGGCGAACTGCGTCGAATATAGTCCCAGGATGACGTCCATCGTTGTCATGGTCTTCAGAATTGCTGAATACCCTTCGTTGAAGCTGCTCACGGCCAGGAAAGTCGCAATCTCCACAGTCTTCGCACCAGAATGCAAATGCTTGGGATCTAACTTCCAAACACACGCGTTCAGACTTTCATTTGAATTTTGTGTGTTTCCTCCCAAGCACCGCTACAATAACTCGTCCTCCGAAAGAACAAAATTGGTGCGTGAAAAAGGCCGATTTCAGGCGGGTGCATTTTTTTGTTCAACTGCAACAAACATTTCTGTTCCGTATTCGGAAAATCCATTTCAGGGGTGGATTCTAAAAACTTTTATGGATCCAAAAATGCAATTTTGAACCAAAATATAGTAAATCTTCCCTTAAAACGAGAGAACAAATTTCTTGCCGTCCTCTATCCAGTGGCATTACGCCCATAGACGGCGCAATGTTGCCTGGGTGCCTTCGCTGCCTCTATTGAGTTCAAAACAGAAGAATATGTCGGAAACGTTCCGATTTCTCCACTTGGCTCTCCATTTTCTAGCGTTCACAGTTCCACTCACTATCTCCACATGACAAAATGACAATATGTAAACTCAAAAAGTAACAGTGAACTACAAATAAAAAATGACAACCGATAAATAAACCCTTGGCTACCGGAATACTAACGCGCAAAACAAAAATGCTACGAACTTATACACCAACGTAATAGTACTTGACAGCTGGTATCTCCTTCTACTGACTCGTCAGACGAAGAGTTACTTGATGGCTGTTAATACATTAGAATATCTTAAGGAGACCACACCGTGGTTCAGGTGGAAAAAAATCGATTTTTTTCGATAGATCAAGGTTTAATTTAAGTACTCCGAAAAGGATTTTGCTGAAAACAATTTTTTTTCGAGCATTTAAATGGAATTTTTCTACCACGTGGTGTGTTTATGTGCCACGCCCATTTTTCTGTCACCCACTTTTCTGCATATATTTTAGATCTTTATATCCCCTACATTGCACGTTAGGGATTTTTGTTTACTCCCGAGTGTGCTGGCTATCCTTGGAATGCAACGGTAGGTATTCTTTTGTTTCTGCTGTTTGTAAACAACACGCTTTCAAACTCGCGGTTAATGTTGTTCAAGTGTGATATCGAGTAGTTGTTATACTTACATTTGCAGTGCTTGTTTACGTGTGTTTTGTTGTGTTTATTGAAGATGACGAAACGTGAAGGCATTTTCAAGAAACAACAATTTAGAGGAAACAAATTTAGAAAGCTTTCTGTACAAGAGGTTATGTCGCCTGGCAACGATGTTTCTAATTGTGATTCTTCAACAAGTGCATCATAAAAGAAGCTCTCACCATTTCAAAAGAGTTACAACGAATTTACTGCAAGTGACAAGGGGTGCAGTAACATTATTATAGATTTGAGGGGTCAACAGAAAGGTCCGATCTTACTCGTCGGCTTTGACCCGTGACGTAAGCGTGTTGTGGTGTGTGACGTCATTACGGCGCGGAAAACCTAATACATGGTTTGATGTACTCTTGTTTAAAGAACATGTATACGTAATATGAAGCAATTTGATGAACATATTGATCTGTAGTGTAGCCCAGTTGAGGTTAGGTTGGGAGTTTTTTTTTTTGGAATGCGGCCGCGGCAGCGGCCGCCTATGATTCGAAAATATTGATTTGACACTAATGAAGCCTGTGGGGGGATGGGGGGGGGGGGCACTGCAGACTCCCCCCACCGCATAACGACATATTTAGTTTCTCCCCACCCAAAAACCCCCAATTTCCCACGCTTGTCCCGTTACAGTCATTAGGCTTTTTGTGAAACTTGTGTATTTCAGTGTTTACAATACGTATTCGATGTTTTTATATCCGCCATATTGGAATTGTTGTTTATGGTCGTTTCCGCGGTATTTGTGACGTCATGGGTCAAAGCCGACGGGTAAGATCGGACGCTTCTGTATTTCCGATTTGAGAATATTATCAGATGTAATTTCTAAATTTGTACCATGTAGACAGTGTGGTGAGTCACAGAGTGTGAAAATTTGTGATAGTGCCAGTGGGAGAAAAGGCCTAGCAATTGCTTTGGATTTAATTTGCACTAAATGTTCAGCTGTGATTTCATTTATGAGTTCTTCAAAACCAGAGGCCCTTATGAAAACAATACTACATTAGTTTAAGCCTTACGAGCCATTGGCAAGGGCATGGCTGCAGGGAGAACATTTTGTTCAGTGATGAACTTACATCAATCACCAAACGCATTTGAAAAACTAACTGCAATATTAGAGAAAGCTGTATGTGAGTTCAGTGAGGAAAGCATGAAACTGGCCGGCCGAAGTGGCCGTGCGGTTAAAGGCGCTGCAGTCTGGAACCGCAAGACCGCTACGGTCGCAGGTTCGAATCCTGCCTCGGGCATGGATGTTTGTGATGTCCTTAGGTTAGTTAGGTTTAACTAGTTCTAAGTTCTAGGGGACTAATGACCTCAGCAGTTGAGTCCCATAGTGCTCAGAGCCATTTTTGAGCATGAAACTGGCTGCTATGGAAGTAGTGGAAGAAAATGATGGATGTTCGGATTCTCTTCCTGCTACTGTTACTACTACAATTAAACCTATTTTCAGAGACTTGGCCGGCCTAGGTGGCCGAGCGGTTCTAGGAGCTACAGTCTGGAACCTCGTGACAACTAGTCACTAATTCCAATCCCGCCTCGGGCATGGATGTGTGTGATGTCCTTAGGTTGGTTAAGTTTAAGTAGTTCTAAGTTCTAGGGGACTGATGACTTCAGAAGTTAAGTCCCATAGTGCTCAGAGCCATTTGAATCATCAGAAACTTGGCCCATCCTGACCTTCTACGGAAATATCTGCATGGGCAGACACAGAACCCAAATGAATGTTTCAACAGCATAATTTGGAACCGCCCTCCTAAAACTGTATTTGTAGGCATGCATACAATGAAACTAGGAGTTTATGATTCTGTTATTACATTCAATTGTTGTAATATTGGAAAGTGTTGGGTACTGAAAAACCTGCCAATTAATCCTGGTGAAAATATGATCACTGGGCTTCAACATTGCTATAAAATGAGGACAGCCAATGCAGACAGGTCTGTACCTAATATGGCCAAGAAAGCAAGACAAACATCCAGGAAGGTGAAAAAGAAACTGGAACACCTGCTAGAGGCCAAAGAAGGGCTATCATATTCAGCAGGACAGTTTTAATTAACTGTAAGTAACAAATTTCAAAAGTTTTTTTCTTTAAAGTCAATTTCTCGCAAACTAAAATTTTCGGTACATATGCCCCATTATATCAGAAACTATCATACATAAATGAATGAAATTTTCAGATACTCTGCATAACATAAAAAGCCCCCTCTGGTACTACATTCATGAATATTCCCCTATTAGGAAGTTCACAAAAAATATTTTCTACAGAAAAAAATTAATATTTTTTGTTAATAAATTTAAAAAAGTATTTCTTAAAAACTAAAAAAACTCGATAAAGCAGATTTTAGTACAGTTGATTCTATTAGCATCATGTAACACAGCAAAAATATTAAGGTCCTGAATCAAATAGTTTTTTTCAGAAAAGGGTCAAATACTTGCCTAAATTAACATGGGATAGATAGGCAGGGTGTGGTCTCCTTAAAGTTTCGTTTAACGAATCTTACAAGGGAACCTCCCCATCGCACCCCCCTCAGATTTAGTTATAAGTTGGCACAGTGGGTAGGCCTTGAAGAACTGAACACAGATCAATCGAGAAAACAGGATGAAGTTGTGTGGAACTATGAAAAAATAAGCAAAATTGAAACGTCCCCTTTGAACAATTATACATGACTGTGCTTAAACTGACACAATATTTTTAGCGCAACACAATCTGACTTCCAAAAATCCCCACAAAAGAATGGCCCTGACTAACATTAACCTATACCTTTCACAAATCACTTTCCTCACAAAAATCTTCGTTACTCGAACTACTGCAATACAGCGAGCGCCACTACTGCCAGCTAAATAGAAGATTCAAACTACGGAAGGCACTAACTACTGATAGGCATAGTTAGCAAATGAAAGATTTTAATAGAGAACAAACAATGTATTTACCTTGATAGTGTTGAAAAATCATAATATACATAGCAGTTCATGACATCCAGTCTTACAAATTTCCAAACTCCGCCATTTCTCTCCCCACATCCACCACTGCTGGCGGCTCACTTCCCAACTGCGCAACGCTACGCGCTGTTAACAGCCAATTGCCAAACACTACAATGGCAGACAACAATGCAAACTAGCCACAGACTGCGCGCAGCACAGCCAGTGATTTTCATACAGAGCGCTACGTGGCGTTACCAATAAAAAAACCTAAACAGCCTACTTACATAGTCCCCATGCTCCCCACAAAAAATTTTACAAATTGTTTTGGGCAGTGGCCAATAATGATTTGATAAAATTTTTCATAATTACAATAACAAAAATATCAAATGCACACACTTATTGATACAATGTTGGTGAAAAGCTAAAATTTTCTTACACAAAGTCTCATTAGTAAAAGAAAATGCACATGGAAGTAGTGGATTTCCATGCAGTCTTGAAGAAGTAGCGGTGTCCTTCCAACGGAAAGACAGTGCTGACTCTCGACATGCAGACAGGTAATGGGCCACAACAGAGCAAACCCACAGCAGAGTCAGTCGAAGTTTTGAAGAATACTGGTAGGTAGGTCATCACAGAGCAGACCCACTGTAGTCCTGGTAGAGAGTACGGTATTGGTGGGCCACCAGAGGTGCAGACCCACTGTAGTCCTTGTAGAAATAATTGTATTGGTGAGTCATCGAAGGTGCAGACCCACTTCAGTCCTTGTAGAGACGGCCAGCAGCCATGTGTTGCGACTGTGCAGGTGCACAATCGCCATCGAAGAGTTTTGCGGACAATATATCAAGTCCATAAACCACAACTTGTGCACTCACAAAGATTTGGAATTGTCCTTAGAACCAACAATGCTGTTATCCAGTCCCTTGCTGAATTATCAACACATGTGCAAACACTACAGTCCCAACTTCTCACATATTGTGCATTACTATGACCAACAGAAATGTGTGCAGTGAAATGAATGCTTACAAGTTACTTAATTTGATGAACTGGTGTCAATTACAATATTATAACATGAGAATACAATAACAAAGGTACAAAATACATCATTAAAGAACATAACAATACAGATAACATTTGTAGTAATACAGGCTTTACAAAAGAATAGAAATATACATATACATCAGTGTTACAGGAATTATGACATAAGTACATACATAAAAGATCAGAATAACTTTCGAAACATCAACTTCACACATGAGCATTCAAACAGAACAGAACAGATAATGTCTAAATATCTTTACAAAGAAAATAACATAGTATTTGAAAAATTCTACAACATAAATCTTATTAGCTAAACACATAAAGACAGGAAAAAGACAAATACACAAGGGTACATAAACACATAGCGGACATTTGGTACTGCAGTTCAACCCAAAACTTCGTTCTGTAGATCTTTCCCCTTATTTCAACATTTGTTTCCACCAAAAAAATCCTATCCAAGCATGCTTTCTGTATTCTGTTCACATCCTCTTTCAAAATTCTTTTTTGGCCAAACCATTTTCTTATAGCTTCTCAACTCATTTCTTCCAATTCATCACAACTCGTTGTCACATATAGCCTACCCCATCTTAAGCTAACTTAAATCTACTGAGCTCAGATGCTAAACTAAGGGACGAGGCAATTCAGTAGCACAAAACAATTAACACAAACAGCAATGACAAAAAAATGGAAATTGGCAAAGCAAGCTACAGTAAATCTAAATTACCAAGCAAATGCAACATTACAACTAATATGAGCCGATGTGCAGCAACAAGAAAAATAAATCAGTAGTAAAACTAGCTTAACACAGTAATACAAAGTGAAATTTAGTAGCACTATGCCTGGCAAACAGCAGCAGCAAATGCAATAACTTATATCTAAACATGACAAAGCTCAAGCAGAAAAAATATTACAGTAAAAATGTCTAATACCTATGTCACATCTTAACACTAGAGTGATGCATCACGATAATTTACTCTAGCAGACAAGTTACCAAATCGTTAAAAAATGATTTATGTAATTCCTGTGAAGGGAAATGTCTATTTGTATTCCCTTTTTTTTGAGAAAGTAGATCATAAAATTGTTGTTTAATGGATCTGTAGACAGAAAATATTTACATTAGTACATCTATTAAATTTTATTTGAAGCAATGCTGCAGTGCAGCTAGAAACTAGATATTAAACGAAATGAGCAAATATATATATATAAAGCAACATATGAAACGTCATTCACTAGGCAAATGGCGTCTCCAAAGGCAAAAAAAAAATCTCTCAACTAGAAAGACAATAGATGTAAAATGTTTATCATTATTTCAGTAGGCATTTTAGTAAATCTTAAATTGAGAGCTCCACAGTGTAATCATATGTTTTCAAGTTTGAGCGTGTCGTATTTGCGATGCTTTCGACAAAGAAATGTCAATAGCGAGGATAATGGCCTTTTTTTTCTCCACCTGTGCCTCTGAAAGGCACACACTAATGGCTTTTTTCCAGGCGACTGTCGCGCAGCTGGGTGCCCACGACGCATTACATGAAGGTGGTCACTTAACTTTCTTACCGAAATATTTACGACACTAGTTTGCACTACAGTGACAGTCTCATATAAAAATTTCACAACTCGAGAATTTGCGTTGCAAATCTGTAGAAACAAAATCCTATAAATATAACAGTGTCCAAAAATTTTCATCGGTATTGTAATACATTCACGCATTTATACACATTTCATAACTCTTAAAATAAGATTCTTGGTTTCCAACATCCTTTTTCACAAGTCAGAGTCCCTAACCACTACTTATTACTCCTTACCTTATTACACATATACATATTTGTCGACACTTCTTCAATATTTCATCATAATAAATATGTAGCATAATCAAATTCCTCATATAACAAGAGCTTATTGATCATAAACATACCTCAACAGCATAATACATATCATCGTCGTAATAATAACATCATAACACGTCAGTCAAATCTCAAAATCGTCGTAGCTTTCTGCAATAATTTCAAAACCTAAAAAAAATTCTCTGCTCATTTCAATAGTGTCATCTACCTCAAATGTACTTTAAAAATCGTGATCCCATACCAAATATATCATTCAGAGCTCTCATAGTATCAAAATGGTTCCAAAAAATATGAACAGTTCACAAAGTACAGACGAAATACAATTTCATAAGTATGAAGTTATCCAACTGTCTGATTGCGTAAACATCTGTCACTGACGTAGTAAAAAAAAAGTTTGTCTCTCTCAGTTAAGTAATCAGATAGCTGTGTAATTCTGTGTTGGAGAAATATGGTACCGATGTGTAAAGTTGTATAAGCAAATACCATATTAGCTAGGGCTCCTTGTGTTTGCCACACACATGGTACACAAAGTAAGCGTGTACCCCCCTGAGGATTAATGTAATTGTACCCTCAGGTGTTACAGATTATTGCAATGGAATGAAATGTATCACAGAAAAACTTTGTATCATTGTACTTCAAATATTTAAAAAAATAAATGTTTTAAGTACAAAATTAATCACTCAAATACGTGTACTGTAGCGCTAAACTGTGCGTCTTGTTGTAAGATAATCTCTGTGGAAGTGTCGTAGTTATCGTCCTCCCAAAGCTAAGTTCTGCAGAAGTCAATGTACTTACCTCATGATAAACAAAAGTGAAATGCTTTGCGTATAGATATCTTAGCTATTACGCTTATTGCCGTGATGAAGAAAGTACTGTGCTGTAACGTATTGTTGTGCTATGGAAAAGGCTGTCTCCTTGTAGCTATACCACAAAAGTTACTACTAAAACATGTTTTACTTTCCAGAATAATACAGAAAAACTGTGCAGATATAAAACAGAAACACTGAAAAAGCAACATTGTAAATTGTCACTCATTAGTAGCGTCGTGATAAAATCGTGTAGCTGTCACATAAACTAACCATTGTGTCATCTGGTATCTCTCAGAAAGTACTTTAAATCCAGAATGTATTTTCAAGTAAACCAAAATGTTGCATTAAAATCTCATTAGCAATACCAGTATATGTTGTAAGTATGTAAGTCTTATAGTCGTTACGTAATCGTGCAACTAACAAGCAAGAATGTACACACACAATAACACCGTGTCGTCTGTTCACCATAACAATGCATTCGTAATTTCTGTTTAAATATGTTCTCTTGGTTCTTGACTGGATATTTAAATTCAAACATTGTTGCATGTTAACAGTTTCTTAAGTCTGACAAAGCATACTAGAAATGTGAAGTGAAAAATTTTATGGCAAAGACTAAGTTAAAAAGCAGATTATCTCTCAATAAACGGTTTTACATGTGAAATGTGGTGCAATTCTTTACTCTTCACAGTACTCAGAGTTTCAACTTGAACGTAATTATCATGCGGTATACGTCGGTAAAGAATACTGGACTTTTTCTCAAGGATAGCTACGTTATTTTTCTCCCAGCCAGCCATCGTACGTGGCTGCCTGCGGTGCGAGTCATTGTCTGTCTCTTTGTTGGCGTGCGTCGTTATTGGGATTTGGAGACCTAAATTCTACAAATTCACCTTGTCGAGAGGGCCCTGCTCTGTTTGAATCCCGCCAGTTCTGATGCAATTCAGGTCTGTCGTTACGATCATATCGCTGTCGTCATGTCGGTAGATTCCATAGTTACTTTCTTGTCGGTCACATGGTGGAGAACTTCTCCCTGAATCGTAACTGTGCGCTGGTCTGTTGTGTCTAAAGTTATTCTGTCTCCCTTGATAATATTTATTTTGGTTCCCATATTGTCTGTTTCTCTGATTGTCTCTGTGATAGTCATTACTGCGGAGAGGTGATCTTCCCCTGTAGTTATTACTACTCTACCAACGGTTGTCATACGGGTGGTGTCTGTTTTGGTCACGATTTGTGTTGTGAGAATAGCCTTGTCGTGTCCAGTTATTATTTCTTTCATCGCGGAATTGCGACGGATGTGACCTGTAACTGTTGTGTTCCTGTTTTCGCGTTCCGCGATTATCAGTGTCAACTTCTATTTCTTGTAAGAGTCCCTGAGAAGCTTCAGAGTCGTCTTTGCAACGTTCTGCCAAAATAATATGTCGTAAATGTTCAGGTAATTTGATTAAGCAAATGCGGATGAGTTCTGAGGGGCTGTATGGGTTTGACAGGTACTGATTCTTGTGCAACATGTCTTCAAAATACACTTCTGGAAATGGAAAAAAGAACACATTGACACCGGTGTGGCAGACCCACCATACTTGCTCCGGACACTGCGAGAGGGCTGTACAAGCAATGATCACACGCACGGCACAGCGGACACACCAGGAACCGCGGTGTTGGCCGTCGAATGGCGCTAGCTGCGCAGCATTTGTGCACCTCCGCCGTCAGTGTCAGCCAGTTTGCCGTGGCATACGGAGCTCCATCGCAGTCTTTAACACTGGTAGCATGCCGCGACAGCGTGGACGTGAACCGTATGTGCAGTTGACGGACTTTGAGCGAGGGCGTATAGTGGGCATGCGGGAGGCCGGGTGGACGTACCGCCGAATTGCTCAACACGTGGGGCGTGAGGTCTCCACAGTACATCGATGTTGTCGCCAGTGGTCGGCGGAAGGTGCACGTGCCCGTCGACCTGGGACCGGACCGCAGCGACGCACGGATGCACGCCAAGACCGTAGGATCCTACGCAGTGCCGTAGGGGACCGCACCGCCACTTCCCAGCAAATTAGGGACACTGTTGCTCCTGGGGTATCGGCGAGGACCATTCGCAACCGTCTCCATGAAGCTGGGCTACGGTCCCGCACACCGTTAGGCCGTCTTCCGCTCACGCCCCAACATCGTGCAGCCCGCCTCCAGTGGTGTCGCGACAGGCGTGAATGGAGGGACGAATGGAGACGTGTCGTCTTCAGCGATGAGAGTCGCTTCTGCCTTGGTGCCAATGATGGTCGTATGCGTGTTTGGCGCCGTGCAGGTGAGCGCCACAATCAGGACTGCATACGACCGAGGCACACAGGGCCAACTCCCGGCATCATGGTGTGGGGAGCGATCTCCTACACTGGCCGTACACCACTGGTGATCGTCGAGGGGACACTGAATAGTGCACGGTACATCCAAACCGTCATCGAACCCATCGTTCTACCATTGCTAGACCGGCAAGGGAACTTGCTGTTCCAACAGGACAATGCACGTCCGCATGTATCCCGTGCCACCCAACGTGCTCTAGAAGGTGTAAGTCAACTACCCTGCCCAGCAAGATCTCCAGATCTGCCCCCCATTGAGCATGTTTGGGACTGGATGAAGCGTCGTCTCACGCGGTCTGCACGTCCAGCACGAACGCTGGTCCAACTGAGGCGCCAGGTGGAAATGGCATGGCAAGCCGCTCCACAGGACTACATCCAGCATCTCTACGATCGTCTCCATGGGAGAATAGCAGCCTGCATTGCTGCGAAAGGTGGATATACACTGTACTAGTGCCGACATTGTGCATGCTCTGTTGCCTGTGTCTATGTGCGTGTGGTTCTGTCAGTGTGATCATGTGATGTATCTGACCCCAGGAATGTGTCAATAAAGTTTCCCCTTCCTGGGACAATGAATTCACGGTGTTCTTATTTCAATTTCCAGGAGTGTATTTCACAAGACTGGAGAATTCAGATTGTTCGAAATGTTTCATCATTATGATGCTATGTTTTACTCGGTCTTGTGTAGCTTGAGACCAATATGCTGAGAGGAAGGCATGATAAAATTCTCCTTCACTGTGACAATCGTGAATGACCGATCGCATTCTTACAGCTGGTTCATTCTCTAAGTAGCCACACATAAATTCTAATCTGTGCTGCAATGACCAGTTGGGAGTAAAACAATGAGAGAATTGATGAAGCCATGCTCGTGGATGAATGTCGTTGCCAGAATTCTTAAATGTTTTGAATTTACGTGTAGTAATTAACAGCTTATAGCCAAAATCATCGTGTCGGCGAGTCGCACATCGCTCATTGTTACTTCGTTTCGGCGGTTCCATCTCAAAATTCAATGCGCCTTGCCAATTTCTTTCATAATTTCCGAAGTGTCATGTGTTACTATTTTGTGGTTGTTCCGTATTTCTATGTCCCTCTTCCTGTACTGGAGCGCGAGTGTCCTCTGAAATATGTAATTCTTGTATTACTTGTGCCAACTGATCTTGTACTTCCCGGATTTCTCTTTTGTACTGTGTATTGATTTTGTTTGAATTTTCTAATTTGTTCATACTCTTCAGTGTCAGTGAAAGCTACAGGTCTTGTGTCATTCAGATCATCATCATTCCTTTGTAGATAAGTTAGTGAACTGATCTGAAAGTTCGGCTACTTTATCCGATAGTGAAATTATTTCCTCTGTGTGTTTTTCTGAACCAAGTTTCAGAGTGTCCATTTGTGTTGAAATCGTATCTACTGTGTCCTTTAAGTTTTCCTGAGCTTTTGCAAGTTGTGTAACCGAATCGGTAGATGCAACTGAGTCAATTTTAGCTTGCAAGGTCTCATGATTTTCATGAACAATAATTTGCAGTTCTTTTATGGCTGCTTCGTGATTTTCATGCCGCGAAAAAATAGGTTGAAAATGCTCGCAAATTTGTGTTTTTACGTCATTACAGGCTTTTTGACATTTCGATTCAATGTTATGTAACTCAGTAGTTAAATATTCACGTGTTTGTTCAAGTGTAATGTCTAACTTTTGAAGCTTTTGCTGTGTTTGTCTCTGATTTTGTTCCATTGTGTCTAACTGTTGCTGTGTTTGTCTCTGATTTTGTTCCATTGTGTCTAACTGCTGCTGTGTTTGTCTCTGATTTTGTTCCATTTGTTGCATTAATTGCAATAATCATGTATTAGTGTCTGTAATGTGTTCCTCTATGCTTTTTGGCAGTGCATTTTCACCGGCAACATTCGCATTTTGAAAAGCAGAAAATGTGTCTTGACTTATTTGAGAAAACGGTGAGGACGCAAAACCTGAATCTGCAGTATTTGCAAGATTGTGTCCTGTCATTTCGGATTCCTGAGGCGAGCTCTTGCCGACCGATCGATCGATAATGCTTCCCTGTTCACTATATGTTTCACTGTCTACGCCATTGTTTGCCGCCCGCTCCATTTCCCTATGCACAATTACCAAATTACTATGTTGAACATTAGTTAATTCATTACACGGTGGCGCTAACACACTGCTTTCGTCTTCACTGTCATTTCTCAATTTACTTTGGAGCCTATTATTACGTTTTTCACACGCCATTATTGTCACAATATTTCACACGACAACACAGAAAAGCACAATTTGAAGAGCAAAATAACGAAACACATTAACATAGCATTGAAAATAATATCTAGTTAATTGCAAGTGCAGCTTCGAAATACTTGGTGCAAATCTACATGCATGCCACAACTGTGTACAACAATGAAAAACTACAACTACAAAGGAAATTCTCTATATAATTACGCGCTAGCAATAAACAAAAGCTACACTAATTACACAAACTACAAGAAAAAAATCAGAAGATTCCAGTGAGGTATCCTCGGCTAAGGGTCGACATGTGAAACGTCCCCTTAGAAAAATTATACAAGACTGTGCTTAAACTGACACACAATATATTTAGCGCAACGCAATCTGACTTTCAAAAATCCCTACAAAAGAATGGCCCTGACTAACATTAACCTATACCTTTCACAAATCACTTTCCTCACAAAAATCTTCGTTACTCGAACTACTGCAATACAGCGAGCGCCACTACTGCCAGCTAAATAGAAGATTCAAACTACGGAAGGCACTAACTACTGATAGGCATAGTTAGCAAATGAAAGATTTTAATAGAGAACAAACAATGTATTTACCTTGATAGTGTTGAAAAATCATAATATACATAGCAGTTCATGACATCCAGTCTTACAAATTTCCAAACTCCGCCATCTCACTCCCCACATCCACCACTGCTGGCGGCTCACCTCCCAACTGCGCAACGCTACGCGCTGTTAACAGCCAATTGCCCAACACTACAATGGCAGACAACAATGCAAACTAGCCACAGACTGCACGCAGCACAGCCAGTGATTTTCATAGAGCGCTACGTGGCGTTACCAATAAAAAAACTTAAACAGCCTACTTACAAAATATACAAACTGAGTAGTCTATGCGCAAGATAGGCAACATCAAGGGCAGTGTGAGCTCAGGAGCCCCATGGTCCCGTGGTTAGCGTGAGCAGCTGCGGAATGAGAGGTTCTTGGTTCATTTATTCCCTCGAGTAAAAAGTTTAATTTTTTATTTTCAGACAATTATCAAAGTTCAGGCACTCACACATAATCAACTTCGCTCTCCAAAATTCCAGGACATGTTCAGATTTGCTTGGACATATGCAGGATTTGACGGTCTACACACGGAAAAATTTGAAAACGTTAAAAACGTATGTTTTGACAGAGCACAGAGAAAACTGTGCGACTGTGAAGCTGTTGCATTCATTTGTTGCAGTTTATGTGACAAACTCTTATGTTTTCATTACTGTTTTGGGAGTGATTATCACATCCACAAGAAAACCTAAATCGGGCAAGATAGAAGAACCTTTTTACCCATTCGCCAAGTGTACAAGTTAGGTGGGTCGACAACATATTCCTGTCATGTGACGCACATGCCGTCGCCAGTGTCGTATAGAATATATCAGACGTGTTTTCCTGTGGAGGAATCGGTTGACCTTGCGATCAAATGTTTTCGGTTCCCATTGCAGAGGCACGTCCTTTCGTCTACTAATCGCACGGTTTTGCGGTGCGGTCGCAAAACACAGACACTAACCTTATTATAGTGAACAGAGACGTCAATGAACGAATGGACAGATCGTAACTTTGAGAAAATAAAGAAAGTAAACTTTTCACTCGAGGGAAGACTTGAACCAAGGGCCTTACATTCCGCAGCTGCTCACGCTAACCACGGGACCACGGCGCTCCTGACCTCTCACTATCCTTGATGTTGCCTATCTTGCGCTTGGACTACTAAGTTTGTATATTTTGCTTATTTTTTTTCATAGTTCCACACAACTTCTTCTTGTTTTCTCGATTGATCTGTGTTCAGTTTTTCAAGGCCTATCCACTGTGCCAGCTTATAGCTAAATCTGAGGGGGGTGCGATGGGGAGGTTCCCTTGTTAGTAATAATATATGCTATGTATAAATAGGACCTACCCCTAAAACCGTAACAACACCAGTGTACGTGCACTAATACTTCTGACCAATCATCTCGTTTGTTTATATCAGTCCTGGCACGACGTGCAGACCCAAGCTGGTCGTGGTCAGCGGCCCCGAGCAGACAAACAGCTGGCAGGGTCGTTAACGGCACAGGGACACACCGCATACACACAGATAACAGCTGGACTGCTTGTTCGGCTAACGGTCTCAAGCGCGTCTAGAGAACCGCGTCTATAGGACCGGAATCGACATTCCTTGCATTTACTGTGAGCCTGGAGTAGCTGCTTCGCGCGCTTACCTCAGCCAGTCACATAACTGTATTTTGTAAACGTTTCCATGGCAACGCCTCAGTGTTGTCGCACCTCTGTAGGCGACATATATCATGTTGAGTGATTTGTGAACCCAGATCCTTTTACTCCAACCACGATATTATCGTCTCAAGTCCTGTTTATCATAATATTTCTTCTAGGCTTGTGTCGTTGCTGTGTTATTAACGGGCATTTAATGATAAGGTGACGTGTTTCTGATTTTCATTGCGCCATTCGTCTGAAACAGCACAGTGCGGCATACAGACTACTAAGTAAATGACTAATCGAAATGCACACAGTTCACACAGGAGTCACTCGCTCGCAAAAGTCGATAGTCGAAAGTCCACTAGTGACGTCATGACAGCAAAAAATAGTGTAAAATCTACCTGACCCTTATGGGGTCAACTCTCGCCGACTGCGCTATAGCCAATATTTATTGACAATGCTGGTTTGTCAAACCGTCAATATACTGAAGCGACCCTCACAAAGGGGCGTACCGAGAGGATAGCAAAATAGACATATAGACATTCGTCCCCCTTCCCCCCACCGCCAAAGCAAATAGGCACAGAGGGCGTAAAAACTGAAAAAAAACCACAAGAAAGAAATACAGTTTGAGAATTAAGTTGTGCGTAAGAGACGCTTATTCCAACATCATTTGAATAGTGTTTCAGCAAATTAAAAATAACAATAAGTTACTTAACGTCAAAGTATGTGTGAAAGTAGACTTTCATATTTGCCTACCATGCCAAGAGAATACGACACAGCAATTAAACGTGACGTCATTGACTTACTGAATTAGTTTGCACTGGTCAAACAAAGGAAAACCAAAGTAAATTTGCCGGCCACGGTGGCCGATCGGTTCTAGGCGCTTCAGTCTGGAACCGCGCGACCACCACGGTCGCAGGTTCGAATCCTGCCTCGGGCATGGATGTGTGTGCTGTCCTTAGGTTAGTTACGTTTAAGTAGTTCTACGTTCTAGGGGACTGATGACCTCAGAAGAAAAGTCCCATAGTGCTCAGAGCCATTTGAGCCAAAGTAATTTTATAATAAAAACACAATTTCCGGAAAGGGATATTTTCTCAACGCTTAATCCCCTTTTTACTAATATGTCAATTATTTTAGCACTTAATAATTTATGAGGAGCAAATAACCAAAATACAATAGCTGTCATAAACAATAAGATACTGATTTTGCTTTACTTTCAGTTTTTTTAGAAAGTTTATATAATTGGTAGTTATTTACTGCATTGTTGTATCTTATTTATAACGTGCAATATTTTTCATCAAAATAGTTCTTTCGAGTATTATTTTTCCATAATGCTTCATTTTCATTAAGCCTACTTACAAACATGACGACGGTACGGCCTGCCCTAACACCATCAATAATATCAGATGGCAGCGAGATTTCACAAGGTTAAGATGTCAGCAACCTACGTGTGTCATCACTCAAACTGTCGACGCAGTGCAGACTTCGAAAACCCCGGATACTTCAGACTCAACTGGTTGTTTTTCCGGGACACATAGACGTGTAGATAACGTCAGCGTGCATGCGCCTCGTACCGAGCGTCAGCTATGACACAAATGACACAAGAAACTAAGAACGATTTGTAAAGCGCATTAAAGAGACGCTCTTGTCGATTTTCGGTAACTTCTCATTGTTCTCAATAAAGGAGTATGGAAAGTTCAGTATGAGTATCCCCCGCTCGCAACACAGGACGCACACACTCGGACAAATCGTGGGGAACTCCGGACGTATGGTATTCCTACGAAAATCCAAAAGAAAACTTGTGCCTGTATTGGTTGTAGCTGACAAGAAGCAACAAGAAACAACGAAAAAGAGGGAATATACCCGACAATCAGAACCATGGACTTGAAATATTTCATAAACTGGCTGCAGGGGCGTTCAGTAAGTAATGCAACACATTTTTTTCTCGGCCAATTTAGGTTGAAAAAATAAGGAATTTGTTGTGGGACATCGTGGAATATTTCCGCTTCGACCCCTGTAGTTTCTCGACGTTCCGATAGGTGGCGGCACTATGAATTGCCTTCAGAATAGACGTGTGACGGAGATGCGTCCCAAGCGGAGACTGTCATTGAGTTGTTCTCTCGGAAAGCCAGAGCATCGCAGATATTCATAGGCGCTTCCAGAATATATACGGTGAGCTGGCAGTGAACCAGAGCACGATGAGTCGTTGGGCGAAGCGTCTGTCTTCCTGCAATATTGCAATGTGCGGACACTCCCATTCGAGATGATCAACGGATTACCTCGATGCTCAACTGGACGTCTTTGTTGGTAGTGCTGACCCATCCGTTCACCAGTTGGGGTACTCAAAGGTGTGTGGCCGCTGGATTCCTTACCGAAGACATAAACAGAGACGTGGGACGATTTGCGCGGAATTGCTTGCGCTTTATGAGGCTGATCGTGACAATTTTTTTATTGTCGAGCATTGTCATAGACGGTGAAACATTATGAAACTTCCCCTTTGAACGTATGGATGTCCGGTACATTGCTCGCGTGCGGTTGAAGCGGTATTGAACAGCATATTTCATGACAGGTGGATTGGTCGTCGAAGCAAAAAACCATGGCCCGTACATTCACCGGATCTGACGTCCCCGGATTTCTTTCTGTGGGGAAAGTTGAAGGATATTTCCTATCGTGATCCACCGACAACGCCTGACAACATGCGTCAGCCCATTGTCAATACATGTGCGAACATTACGGAAGGCGTACTACACGCTGTTGAGAGGAATGTCGTTACACGTATTGCCAAATGCATTGAGGTTGACGTACATCATTTTGAGCATTTACTGCATTAATGTGGTATTTACAGGTAATCAAGCTGTAACAGCATGCGTTCTCAGAAAAGATAAGTTCACGAAGGTACATGTATCACATTGGGACAACCGAATTAAAATGTTCAAATGTACCTACGTTCTGTATTTTAATTTAAAAAACCTACCTGTTACCAACTGTTCGTCTAAAATTGTGAGCCATATGTTTGTGACTATTACAGCGCCATCTGTCACAAAGCGAAAGAAGTGGTCCAACAAAATTACTCGTATTTCTTTACGTACTACACGAATATGCAATAAAAAATGGGGGTTCCTATTTAAGAAAAAAACGCAGTTTGACCTATGGCAGCGCCATCTAGCGGGCCAACCATAGCGCCATCTGATTTCCCCCTTCAAGCTAGACAAGTTTTGTTCTTTGTAGTTTTTTCGTTTGACGCTTATTTCGTGAGATATGTGGCCCGGTCACTATCAATGGACCATCCTATATATATATATATATATATATATATATATATATATTTCGTTTGACGCTCATATATATATATATATATATATATATATATATATATATATATATATATATATATGAGCGTCAAACGAAAAATATATATATATTCGTGACATCGAGTTTAACAAGTTTTTGATAGAGTACAAACAATGTATTTACCTTAACAACGTTCAAGAATACATATTGAAATACAACGATGCAGATTCACACATCGCAATAACCACTTTCCCAACACTGGTAACTGCATGTAAGTTGCTCAAAGAAAGTGTCCGATGGGTCCGTCGCTCGATTTCGTCACATGTCAGTTTTTTCCGGAACACTTCGTACCGACTTCCTGTTTTTTTTCTTTCTTTCTTTTTCTTAATCAACGCCAGCGACCTAGCAGTTGTAGTGTCAAAACTGTGTGGTGAAGCTAAATGTTGTAGTTTCTCTTCGTAGCGCCGAGCGCCGATTGCGTCAGTATTTCCCCAGACACGTCTCCATCCACCGCAAACAGCAATCTTTTCGTTTAGATTTTTGGTCATCATTTTCAGCAACTGTTTCTAAAGAATGCCGATGTGAAGAAATTGCGGAGCAGTTGTGTTACAAAACGAAGAATTAACACACTAGTTGCGTTAAAAATTGTTTTTAACGCAACTGGTGTGCTATTCATTTACATTGGAAATCTTGTTATTCCATTCGCACCGCTAGTTCAATCGGAATTTTTCTTTTGTGCGACATGTACTTGCTTTCACAGTCGAACAGAAGGATTGGACATAACGAAAGCTCGGAAGGTAGTAAGACTCGTTCACACAATGAAAGTAAAATTATGTTCTACTACAATTTCAAAAGATCAACTTCATATATTTACAGAAAATTGTGAAAAAAATTATATAAAATAAAAATAACGGTACTCCATATTGCCATTTTGATATCGATATATCAGACGATATTCTGAAGGTGACAGGGGTCAAATACAGGGCGCGAAAGGCTATTTACAATTTGTACAGAAACCAGACGGCAGTTACAACACTCGAGGGCTATGAAAGGGAAGCAGTGGTTGGGAAGGGAGTGAGACAGGGTTGTAGCCCACCCCTGATGTTATACAATCTGTATATTGAGCAAGCAGTAAAGGAAACGAAAATTTTGGAGTAGGAATTAAACTCCATGGAGAAGGGATAAAAACTTTGAGGTTTGCCGATAACATTGTAATTCTGCCCGAGACAGCAAAGGACCTGGAAGTGCAGTTGAACGAAATGGACAGAGTCTTGAAAGAGGGATATAAGGTGAACATCAACAAAAGCAAAACAAGGATAATGGAATGTGGTCAAATTAAATCAGGTGATGCTATGCGAATTAGATTAGGTAATGAGACACTTCAAGTAGTAGATGAGTTTTGCTATTTGGGGAGCAAAATAACTGATGATGGTCGAAGTAGCGAGGATATAAAATGTAGACTGGCAAAGGCAAGGAAAGCGTTTCTGAAGAAGAGAAAGTTGTTAACATCGAGTATAGATTAAAGTGTCAGGAAGTCGTTACTGAAAGTATTTGTATGGAGTGTAGCCATGTATGGAAGTGAAACATGGACAATAAACAGTTTATACAAGAAGAGAATAGAAGTTTTCGAAATGTGGTGCTACAGAAAAATGCTGAAGATTAGATGGGTAGATCACATAACTAATGAGGAGGTATTGAATAGAATTGGGGAGGAGTTTGTGGCACAACTTGACGAGAAGGAGGGACCGGTTGGACATGTTCTGAGGCATCAGGGGATCAAAATTTAACATTGGAGGGCAGCGTGGAGGGTAAAAATAGTAGAGGAAGCCCAAGAGTTGAATACACTAAGCAGATGCAGAAGGATGTAAGTTGCAGTAGTTACTTGGAGATGAAGAAGCCTCCACAGGATAGGGTAGCATGGAGAGCTGCATCAAACCAGTCTCTGGACTGAAGACCACAACAGCAACAAAAACATATCGGAGGAAACTTTTGGCAAATTATATCGATATTTTATGGCATACGTATCTATGTAACGATACTTTATTAAAGAAATACAGATGTATCGATGTTTTAACAGCAGCCCTAGTCTAGTGGTAAACCGCGTGCCTGCAAGCCGTAGGGTGACCAGATGCAATTGTTTAAAAAGGAGGACAAAGGAAGAAAAAAGAGGACACATCAAACGGGTCAACTGCATATGAGGATACCACCCGTCAGCTTTGGACAAGTCACGTGACTGCCGGGAATTACCGATTAAACTAGTAGTTAATTTTTACTGGTGGTCAGGTGGTGATTCCCAGAGCAATTTTTTTTTATTTTAAATTAAAAACATTGATTGTGGTGACAGTGTGGCGTCAATTGTTTTGTTATGTCAACAACACGGAATTGTTTACAAAGCGAAAAACGTAAGACCATTCACCTCCCTTCAATTCGACGCACCGCTACCAACATCTACCATTCAAGCAGCAGCTGACGACATGTAAACTGCACTTTAACCTTCCGAATACAAATAAATTGAATGACTATGAAACAATGAAACAAAACCATGACAGTTAGTCTGTCGAGTTATTTCTTACCTTTATTGGACACTGAGACGTACGTTCCACCTCCAAATATCTTACATTCCGCTTCAAATTCATTTCTCCCTTTCTTAAAGCCGTATATTTGCAGGAAAGGACATCAGAAAATGTACACTTTCGTTTAGGCATAGCCAAATATTTTACGTAACTCACTCGGTTAAAAATTACACTCACAAATCACACGTGCACTACAGGAAGCCTAGCCAATACAAAGCGAAGATACGTAACGAAAATTTTAAATAATCGATATTTGCATATGCTTATTGGTCGATCAACGATAACATCGACGATCCTGGTGCCACCTACTAACACCGCCTTCGTGCATGTTTATCACGAAGGCCGTGCCAATAGTTAAAATATTTAAGAAAAGAGCAATAGAACGGGACGAATTGTAGATTTAACTGTATTACGCTCAAATTTGCGAAAAAGCCGGACACCGTAAAAACCCGCCCGGACCTCGGTCAAAGAGCTAAAAAGGAGGACATGTCCGTATTAATCCGGACGTTTTGGTCACCCTAGCAAACCGAGAGATCGCGGAATCGAATCCCGCCATGACTGCGGATATTTTCAGTCTACCTGTAATCTATAGTTCTATTGAAATTACTTGCTAATTGATACTTCACGCGTTGGAGCTGGTTTCCTCCAATTAGAACGTTCAACGTCACGTTCGAACCGTTCGCCGTTGCCAAAATGCCACAACAATTGGTCAGTTCAGGTAGTCCGCTTTCTTTCTCGTTGTGTTTGGATCCCGAGTCCTGGGTCAGGCCCCTTTACTTCGTATTTCATCACACATGATAACCACACACACACACACACACACACACACACACACACACACACACACAATGCGTATCATAAACAACACTAACCAAACACTTCTGAATCCTTCCGCACAATACGCGATTCAGTGTCACATATACATTTCGTTACCGAGATGGAATTAGTAGCCAGAATTCTAGCTGCCTGTGATGTGATTCGAAAGGTACCAGGGATATTTGTCAGGGGGCGTCAGAATCTTGTACGCCGATGTCATGCTTGCATTGAGCTTGATGTTCGTCAGTTTCAGCACATTTGGTAAGATACAGTACAAATGGTACGTTCATTATCAATGATGGTATCTACAGTTAAATAAAAAATACGCAGTACTGTTATTTTATTCGTATCATCTCAAGCTGGCTTTTCCGTCCGCAGGTCCCCTACCCCAGATTGTTCAGTGGAGCATTCTCTATGTGCTGTTACATTTTTGCACGCTCTTATGGAAACACACTTTATACGCTTCGCACAACATTATGTGAAGCCAAATTTTTGAAGGCCGCAATTCATCGTTGCTCCTGGGACACCATACTTAACAAATGTAACAACTTCCTGAAGCAGACTGGGATGGGCAAGGGTTAGCGGATAAACATTCCGTCTGGAAGGTCGTAGGTTTAAATCTCGTCAAATGAAGTTGGATTATTTTTTTCCAAATCTAATCAAAAAACTTTCGTTATTATTTTTAAAAATGGTTCAAATGGCTCTGAGCACTATGGGACTTAACAGCTATGGTCATCAGTCCCCTAGAACTTAGAACTACTTAAACCTAACTAACCTAAGGACATCACACAACACCCAGCCATCACGAGGCAGAGAAAATCCCTGACCCCGCCGGGAATCGAACCCGGGAACCCGGGCGTTGGAAGCGAGAACGCTACCGCACGACCACGAGATGCGGGCTATTATTTTTATTCAGTTAATTAGTTCAAATGTAGTTTTCTTTATTTCTGATACTTAACCACGTGATTATCATTATTGTATTGACTTTTTATTTGCTCTTATTTTACTTGCTATCTTGCTTTTTTTCGTTCGGAATCTGATTTATCGCCCACAGACTGCAACCAAGTGCCAAACGGGACTGCTCATCGCGAGGTAAGGACAAGTTCATGCAGCCAGTGTGAGGATAGTTTCAGGTAAACAATCAGCTAGAAATTACGGTCTGTTCCCTTGAACTGAAACTGAAATTTTTCTGTCTTGAGTTTGCTCGTAGCGGTAAGCTTTAATCGGCGTGAACAAAACGATCGTGATTTTAGTTCTGTCGCTGATTGTTGACCGCCGTTTTGTCGCATACATTGCACGACACGAAGTTGTGGTTATGGGGTTGCCGCAAGTTTCCCCAAGTGAAATTCCCTGATATTTACCTGATTTACAGACAAATTTTGAGATCTCAAGGGTAAATAAAGACATAAGTTGACAAAAAATGTAAGAACTTCCGTACTTCTCCCCCGTGTGAGCAAAAGTCTTAAGTGCTGACATCAATATACACTCCTGGAAATGGAAAAAAGAACACATTGACACCGGTGTGTCAGACCCACCATACTTGCTCCGGACACTGCGAGAGGGCTGTACAAGCAATGATCACACGCACGGCACAGCGGACACACCAGGAACCGCGGTGTTGGCCGTCGAATGGCGCTAGCTGCGCAGCATTTGTGCACCGCCGCCGTCAGTGTCAGCCAGTTTGCCGTGACATACGGAGCTCCATCGCAGTCTTTAACACTGGTAGCATGCCGCGACAGCGTGGACGTGAACCGTATGTGCAGTTGACGGACTTTGAGCGAGGACGTATAGTGGGCATGCGGGAGGCCGGGTGGACGTACCGCCGAATTGCTCAACACGTGGGGCGTGAGGTCTCCACAGTACATCGATGTTGTCGCCAGTGGTCGGCGGAAGGTGCACGTGCCCGTCGACCTGGGACCGGACCGCAGCGACGCACGGATGCACGCCAAGACCGTAGGATCCTACGCAGTGCCGTAGGGGACCGCACCGCCACTTCCCAGCAAATTAGGGACACTGTTGCTCCTGGGGTATCGGCGAGGACCATTCGCAACCGTCTCCATGAAGCTGGGCTACGGTCCCGCACACCGTTAGGCCGTCTTCCGCTCACGCCCCAACATCGTGCAGCCCGCCTCCAGTGGTGTCGCGACAGGCGTGAATGGAGGGACGAATGGAGACGTGTCGTCTTCAGCGATGAGAGTCGCTTCTGCCTTGGTGCCAATGATGGTCGTATGCGTGTTTGGCGCCGTGCAGGTGAGCGCCACAATCAGGACTGCATACGACCGAGGCACACAGGGCCAACACCCGGCATCATGGTGTGGGGAGCGATCTCCTACACTGGCCGTACACCACTGGTGATCGTCGAGGGGACACTGAATAGTGCACGGTACATCCAAACCGTCATCGAACCCATCGTTCTACCATTCCTAGACCGGCAAGGGAACTTGCTGTTCCAACAGGACAATGCACGTCCGCATGTATCCCGTGCCACCCAACGTGCTCTAGAAGGTGTAAGTCAACTACCCTGGCCAGCAAGATCTCCGGATCTGTCCCCTATTGAGCATGTTTGGGACTGGATGAAGCGTCGTCTCACGCGGTCTGCACGTCCAGCACGAACGCTGGTCCAACTGAGGCGCCAGGTGGAAATGGCATGGCAAGCCGTTCCACAGGACTACATCCAGCATCTCTACGATCGTCTCCATGGGAGAATAGCAGCCTGCATTGCTGCGAAAGGTGGATATACACTGTACTAGTGCCGACATTGTGCATGCTCTGTTGCCTGTGTCTATGTGCCTGTGGTTCTGTCAGTGTGATCATGTGATGTATCTGACCCCAGGAATGTGTCAATAAAGTTTCCCCTTCCTGGGACAATGAATTCACGGTATTCTTATTTCAATTTCCAGGAGTGTATTTTATAATGAACTGTTTTTAGATGGAGAAAGCAAGGCAAATGGTATATGCGTTCCATTCACAACCTGATCGTAATTACCCCCCTTCCCTCCCTCAGCTGGCCGCTGTGGCCGAGCGGTTCTAGGCGTTTCAGCCCGGAACCGCGCTGCTGCTACGGTCGTAGGTTCGAATCCTGCCTCGGGCGTGGATGTGTGTGATGTCCTTAGATTAGTTAGGTTTAAGTAGTTCTAAGTCTAGGTGACTGATGACCTCAGATGTTAAGTCCCATAGTGCTCAGAGCCATTTGAACCACTGGTGTTATTTTATTTCAATAAAACGAAACACACTTGTGACAAAAATACCAATTTCCTTGGAGTGGGAAGACAGATTTAAAGTACCTTCCATGATTTCAGAAATAACCTCAGAAAAAAGTAGGCCTCTTGAAAGAAGCGTATAAGGCAGGGAAGAGTTGTGTAAACCTAGTGTGACCAGACGTCCGGATTAATCTGGACATGTCCTCCTTTTTAGCTCCTTGTCCGGGTTCCGGGCGGATTCTTACAATGTCCCGGCCCGCATCTCGTGGTCGTGCGGTAGCGTTCTCGCTTCCCACGCCCGGGTTCCCGGGTTCGATTCCCGGCGGGGTCAGGGATTTTCTCTGCCTCGTGATGGCTGGGTGTTGTGTGCTGTCCTTAGGTTAGTTAGGTTTAAGTAGTTCTAAGTTCTAGGGGACTTATGACCACAGCAGTTGAGTCCCATAGTGCTCAGAGCCATTTGAACCATTTGAATTACAATGTCCGGCTTTTTCGCAAAGTTGAGCGTAATACAGTTAAATTTACAATTCGTTCCGTTCTATCGCTCCTTTCTTAAATACTTTAACTATTGGCACAGCCTTTGTAATAAACACGCACGAAGACGGTGTTAGTAGGTGGCACCAGGATCGTCGATGTCATCGTTGATCGACTATAAGCGAATGCAAATATCGATTATTTAAAATTTTCGTTTCATATCATCGCTTTGTATTGGCTTGGCTTCCTGTTGTGCACGTGTGATTTGTGAGTGTAATTTTTAACCGAGTGAGTTACGTAAAATATTTGGCTATGCCTAAGCGGAAGCCGTGAAAGAACAAAGATGTATATGTATGTATTGTTGAGCTAGTCGCCATCTTGATGAGATTCTGTATGAGAAGGAATTTAATACATTAAGTAAACTAAAGTAAGTGTGTTCGCGTATTATTTAATTGATTATTATTGACAGTGTCTGCTTACTACGCTGTGTTGCACGGGATCAGTGGGGAACGTCTGATTTACACTGGACGAACCTGCCGTTTTGTACGCTCAAGATATCCAGTTTATTACTTTCAATAAATGGGCTAACACGGTCTTACCAGCAGATCTCCGGTCTTCCCCATGTGATCACCGAAAGTTAATAATTATTACAAATGTTTTCAGGAGATCGACTGACAATTTTCGTCGCACCGAGACTTCGAAATTGCTTCACTGCCTTATGGAATTTAAGTTAAGCTCAATTTAATCAGGATAGAACAGTATTGAACTGTGTGAATGTGATAAGCCTGCTTTGTGAATGAAAATTCCCTTAATATACGCATGTTTTTTACTACCCTGATCAGTGAAGATAAATCAGGCCGGTGTGAGAGATGTTTTTAAATTTCAGATCCCACGAAAAATATTAAAAGTTGACCTGTTTATGTGTCCTCTTTTTTCTTCCTTTGTCCTCCGTTTTGAAGCTGTTTGTCCTCCTTTTTAAACAACTGCATCTGGTCACCGTATGTAAACCAATACTATAGGTGACCACCGATAAAATGTTGGTTCTACTATGTTCGTTATTGCTGGTTATTACCCACTGTGTTATGTCTATTATTTTGGAGGTATTGTGTGATTTTTCTTTCGAGAAATATATGAGTACATAGCGTACAAACCTCTAGCGACTACCACAATTTTCTTCTTCTTATCGTCCATACTTTCTACACTACTGGCCATTAAAATTGCTACACCAAGAAGAAATGCAGATGATAAACGGGTATTCAGTGGACAAATATATTATAATAGAACTGACATGTGATTACATTTTCACGCAATTTGGGTGCATAGATCCTGAGAAATCAGTACCCAGAACAACCACCTCTGGCCGTAATAACGGCCTTGATACGCCTGGGCATTGAGTCAAACAGAGCTTGGATGGCGTGCACAGGTACAGCTGCCCATGCAGCTTCAACACGATAACACAGTTCATCAAGAGTAGCGACTGGCGTATTGTGATGAGCTAGTTGCTCAGCCACCATTGACCAGACGTTTTCAGTTGTGAGAGATCTGGTGAATGTGCTGGCCAGAGGAGCAGTCGAACATTTTCTGTATCCAGAAAGGCCCGTACAGGACCTGCAACATGTGGTCGTGCATTATCCTACCGAAATGTAGGGTTTCGCAGGGATCGAATGAAGGGTAGAGCAACGGGTCGTAACACATCTGAAACGTAACGTCCAGTGTTCAAAGTGCCGTCAATGCGAACAAGAGGTGACCAAGACGTGTAACCAATGACACGCCATACCATCACGCCGGGTGATACGCCAGTAAGCCGATGACGAATACACGCTTCCAATGTGCATTGACCGTGATGTCACCAAACACGGATGCGACCATCATGATTAAACAGAACCTTGATTCATCCGAAAAAATGACGTTTTGCCATTCGTGCACCCAGGTTCGTCGTTGAGTACACCATCGCCGGCTCTCGTGTCTGTGATGAAGCATCAACGGTAACCGCAGCCATGGTCTCCGAGCTGATAGTCCATGCTGCTGCAAACTTTGTCGAATGTTCGTGCAGAAGGTTGTAGCCTTGCACACGTCCCCATCTGTTGACTCAGGGATCGTGACGTGGCTGCACGATCCTTCACAGCCATGCGGATAAGATGCCTGTCATCTCGACTGCTAGTGATACGAGGCCGTTGGGATCCAGCACGGCGTTCCGTATTACCCTCCTGAACCCACCGATTCCATATTCTGCTAACAGTCATTGGATCTCGACCGACGCGAGCTGCAATGTCGCGATACGATAAACCGCAATCGCGATAGGCTACAATCCGACCTTTATCAAAGCCGGAAAAGTGATGGTACGCATTTCTCCTCCTTACACGAGGCATCACAACAACGTTTCACCAGGCAACGCCGGTCAACTGCTGTTTGTGTATGAGAAATCGGTTGGAAACTTTCCTCATGTCAGCACGTTGCAGGTGTCGCCACCGGCGCCAACCTTGTGTGAATGCTCTGAAAAGCTAATCATTTGCATATCACAGCATGTTCTTCCTGTCGGTTAAATTTCGCGTCTGTAGCACGTCATCTTCGTGGTGTAGCAGTTTTAATGGTCAGTAGTGTAATATATAAGTTATTTTGGAAGTGCCAGAATGTACTAGAATAAATCAAATGACTGTAAAACTCTGCACTGTACAATGTACTTGCGGTGAGACTGTCACAATTGCTGAAACCCATCGTCTGTGGCCTCTTGCCTACCGAAGACCATCGCAGTCCTGGGTCCACGCATAAACCACGAAAATCCGCCGCATTACGCCGCACACTGACAGACCTGTTCTGCAGGCATGTCAGTGAGACGAGATCTAATGGGAAGGGCCTGCTCATTAGTGGGAAATGATGGGCTTCAGATCGGCAGGCCCGCAGAAATGGCCTGCGCTTTTGGCTCGTCGTGGAAGTCCAGTCGTGTGGCCAGCTATTCACATGTCACAGACACCACGTTCAATCCGTGCAACAGATAACTGGCACAGATACTCTGAGATCAACACGAGGGTGACTCAAATGAAAACCTTAAATATTTTTTAAAAATATTATTTATTGTGGAGAAGTGGTACAAAACTGTATCACTTTTCAACATAATCGCCCCCACGCCCAATGCAAGTCCTCCAGCGCTCCTTTTGGTAGTCCGCGCAACCACTGATGCACCACGTGGCGCACTTCTTCATCAGAACGGAACTTCTTTCCTCCCATTGGGTCTTTGAGTGGTCCAAACATATGAAAATCACTTGGTGCGAGATGTGGTGAGTTTGATGGATGAGGAAGACACTCAAACTGCAGGTCTGTGATTGTTGCAACTGTTGTACAGGCAGTGTGGGGCCTTGCATTGTCATGTTGCAAAAGGACACCTGCTGACAGCAATCCACGTCGCTTTGATTTGATTGCAGGCCGCAGATGATTTCTTAGGAGATCTGTGTATGATGCACTGGTGACAGTGGACCCTCTAGGCATGTAATGCTCCAAAATGACGCCTTTTTCGTCCCAAAAGAGAGTCAGCATAACCTTCCCTGCTGATGGTTCTGTTCGAAAGTTCTCTGGTTTTGGTGATGAGGAATGGCGCCATTCCTTGCTCGCTCTCTTCGTTTCCGGTATGTGGAAGTGAACCCATTTCGTCCCCATTAACGATTCTTCCAACGAAGCCATCACCCTGTAGTTAAAAGCGCCGAAGAAGTTCTTCACAAGCATCAACACGTCGTTCTCTCATTTCATGAGTCAGCTGCCGTGGCACCCATCTTGCAGACAATTTGTGAAACTGGAGCTCATCATGCACAATGTGGTGTGCTGACCCATGACTAATCGTTAAACATGCTGCAATGTCATTCAGTGTCACTAGGCGGTTTTCCTTCACTATGGCTTCAACTGCTGCAATGTTATGTGGAGTCACAACTCGTTGTGCCTGACCTGGACGAGGAGCATCTTCCACTGAAGTCACACCATTTGCGAACTTCCTACTCCATTCTAGACTTGCTGCTGTCACAAACATGCATCACCGCACTGAACCTTCATTCGGCGATGAATTTCAATAGGTTTCACACCTTCACTACGCCAAAACCGAATAACATAACGCTGTTCTTCCCTGGTACAAGTCGCGAGTGGGGCGGCCATCTTTATACTGATACTGCACTATGCTGCCACCTACAGAGCATTCTGCACGCTGTTTGTAGCACGCTTACCAGCTTACAAGACAACGGCGTGAAATTTCTATTTGTTATTACAAATTTAAGGTTTTCATTTGACTCACCCTCGTACTAATGAGGATAGGTAGCAACTCACCGTGAAGATGATCGCTCAGCTGCAGACAGGCACGTAGAAAAGACAATCACACTCTCACAACAAATTTTTCGGCCATGGCCTTTGTCAGAAAACCCAGAGCACACACACATTCACACAATCACTCAGGCACAACTCATGCACACGTGAGCGGCATCTCCGGCCGGTGAGTCAACAATTTGTGAGAATCACATCCAAACGAACCACTCCTCGGCCTCCGTGCCTCTCGTCAGCAGCTGCTAGGCAAGGGGTACACAAAACACGTCACAACACTGCTGCAGAAGCAACGAAAAAAGCATGCCAAATTCAGAAGAACGCAAAATCCCCAAGACTGGCTAAGTTTCACGGAAGCTCGAAATTTAGTGCGGACGTCAATGCGTGATGCTTTTAATACTTTCCACAATGAAACATTGTCTCAAAATATGGCAGAAACCCAAAGAGATTCTGGTCGTATATAAAGTATACCAGTGGCAAAAAACAGTCAATACCGTCACTGCCCGATAGCGATGGAAATATTACCGATGATGTTGCCACTAAAGCAGAGTTATTAAATACAGTTTTCCGTAATTCCTTCTCGAAAGAAGACGAAATAAATATTCCAGAATTCGAAACCAGAACAACTGTTATCATGAGTGATATAAAAGCAGATATCTTAGGGGTTGCGAAAAAACTCAAATCACTTAAGAAAGGCAAGTCTTCCGGTCCAGATGGCACATCAATCAGGTTCATAAAGACTTGAAAGTAGCACAGGTCACGCCAATATTCAAGAAGGGAAATGGGAGTAAACAATTGAATTACAGACCCCTATCACTGACCTCAATTTGCAAAAAAATGGGTCTGAGCACTATGCGACTTAACTTCTGAGGTCATCAGTCGCCTAGAACTTAGAACTAATTAAACCTAACTAACCTAAGGACATCACACACACCCATGCCCGAGGCAGGATTCGAACCTGCGACCGTAGCGGTCACGCGGTTCCAGACTGAAGCGCCTTTAACCGCACGGCCACACCGGCCGGCACCTCAATATGCAGTAGGATTTTGGAGCATATACTGTACTCGAACATTATGAATCACCTTGAAGAAAATGACTTATTAATACATAACCAACACGGATTCATAAAATATCGTTCTTGTGCAACGCAACTAGCTCTTTATTCCCATGAAGTAATGACTCCTATCGACAAGGTATCTCAGATCGATTCCATATTCCTAGATTTCCAGAAGGCTTTTGATACCGTTACTCACAAACGACTATTAATCAAATTGCGTGCATAAAGAGTATCGTCTCAGTTGTGTGACTGGATTCGTCATTTCCTCACAGAGAGGTCACAGTTCGTAGTGATAGACGGTAAATCATCGAGTAGAACAGAAGTCATATCTGGCGTTAAGCAGGGTAGTGCCATAGACCCTCTGCTGTTCTACATCTACATCTACATCCATACTCCGCAAGCCACCTGACGGTGTGTGGCAGAGGGTACCTTGAGTACCTCTATCGGTTCTCCCTTCTATTGCAGTCTCGTATTGTTCGTGGAAAGAAGGATTGTCGGTGTGCCTCTGTGTGGGCTCTAATCTCTCTGATTTTATCCTCATGGTCTCTTCGCGAGATATGCGTAGGAGGGAGCAATATACTGCTTGACTCGGTGAAGGTATGTTCTCGAAACTTCAACAAAACCCCGTACCGAGCTACTGAGCGTCTGTCCTGCAGAGTCTTCCACTGGAGTTTATCTATCATCTCCGTAACGCTTTCGCGATTACTAAATGATCCCGTAACGAAGGTGCTGCTCTCCGTTGGATCTATCTGGACGGATCCCACACTGCTGAGCAGTATTCAAGCAAGGGGCGAACAAGCGTACTGTAATCTACTTCCTTTGTTTTCGGTTTGCATTTCCTTAGGAGTCTTCCAATGAATCTCAGTCTGGCATCTGCTTTACCGACGATCAACTTTATATGATCATTCCATTTTAAATCACTCCTAATGCGTACTCCCAGATAATTTATGGAATTAACTGCTTCCAGTTGCTGACCTCCTATATTGTAGCTAAATGATAAGGGATCTTTCTTTCTATGTATTCACAGCACATTACACTTGTCTACACTGAGATTCAATTGCCATTCCCTGCACCATGCGTCAATTCGCTGCAGATCCTCCTGCATTTCAGTACAATTTTCCATTGTTACAACCTCTCGATATACCACAGCATCATCCGCAAAAAACCTCAGTGAACTTCCCATGTCATCCACAAGATCATTTATGTATATTGTGAATAGCAACGGTCCTACGACACTCCCCTGCGGCACACATGAAATCACTCTTACTTCGGATGACTTCCCTCCATTGAGAATGACATGCTGCGTTCTGTTATCTACGAACTCTTCAATCCAATCATACAATTGGTCTGATAGTCCGTATGCTCTTACTTTGTTCATTAAACGACTGTGGGGAACCGTATCGAACGCCTTGCGGAAGTCAAGAAAGACGGCATCTACCTGGGAACCCGTGTTTATGGCCCTCTGAGTCTCGTGGACGAATAGTGCGAGCTGGGTTTCACACGATCGTCTTTTTCGAAACCTATGCTGATTCCTACATAGATTTCTAGTCTCCAGAAAAGTCATTATACTCGAACATAATACGTGTTCCAAAATTCTACAACTGAAGTTTCGAGAACATACCCTTACTGAGGAGTCAAGCAGTATATTGCTCCCTCCTACGCATATCTCGCGAAGAGACCATGAGGATAAAATCAGAGAGATTAGAGCCCGCACAGAGGCACACCGACAATCCTTCTTTCTACGAACAATACGAGACTGCAATAGAAGGGAGAACCGATAGAGGTACTCAAGGTACCCTCCGCCACACACCGTCAGGTGGCTTGCGGAGTATGGATGTAGATGTAGAACAGCATTTGTGAAGTGGTCCGCCGTGTTTGTGTGTCGCCTGCAGCCGGGCGGTAGCTAGCAGTAATGTGGCAGCACTAGCCACAACAACAGACGTCAACAACCAATCAGTTTCAATCGCAGTCAGTGATGTGAAGAGTCCACAGGAACGACTCGTGGTTCGGACTGCACGTTAAACTATGGGTCCCCTTTGCCCTGTTGGATAACTGTGGTAGATTAGCGACACGCGAGTTATCAAAGTGGCGTCCAATAGAAAGACTCGTACCTGGCTGATGAGCCACACTAGAGAAAATACGGAGTGTTCTAACAGTCTCTCCGCAGTGCCGTATGAGTGTTAGCTGCGCGTGCCGTATGCCGCAGTGAATATACCGATTTGAAACTGACAAGGGGACCCTCCATACTGTAAATCACGGATTTTTGATTCAAATATGTTGTAGAGGCACTTACTCTGGGTACCTGGCTATCCGGTTTTTTAGCGACGGGCCTTAGTTTTTGAGAAAATCGGTTTTGAAGTTGATTGGCGGCTTTGTATACCCGTAACACTACATGTATTTCAAGCAAGTCAGAGTAGCGCAGCGGTTGAGGTTCACGGCTAACGCGCTGGAGGTACTGTGTTCGAATCCTGGTCGTGTATTTTTTTTTCTTTTTTCAAAATCGACAGAATTTTTCAATTTTATTTCAATGAATATCAACAAATAGTGTAAGATGTGCGAAATTATAAAGATATATTCAGTAATTAATTTTTTCAAATATTCATTCCGTTTGTGGTTCGCAGTTGGAGTTCCAAATTTTCATACAACAGTCGCTTCTTGTATTACCTGAAATCGGTCTCCGCCCATTATCGTCCCCTCTCCCGTGAATACCGTAAGCCGTAACGGCAACCCCGGCTCCTAGGCTAATGAGGATGCGAGTTGCATTCCTTTACGTTCGCATCTACCTACAGTGTCAGTTGCTCGCAAAGCGTCTCTAGTGCCGTGTGTTAGAACAATTCTTTGAAATGGAAGAACCAAGTGTTTCTGCAGTTGTTGTGGTCTTCAGTCCAGAGACTGGTTTGATGCAGCTCTCCATGCTACTCTATCCTGTGCAAGGTTCTTCATCTCCCAGTACCTACTGCGACCTACATCCTTCTGAATCTGTTTAGTGTATTCATCTCTTTGTCTCCCTCTACAATTTTGACCCTACACGCTGCCTTCCAATACTAAATTGGTGATCCCTTGATGCCTCAGAATATGCCCTACCAAGCGATCCCTTCTTCTAGTCAAGTTGTGCCACAAATGTCTCTTCTCTCCAATTCTGGTCAATACCTCCTCATTAGTCATGTGATCTACCCATCTAATCTTCAGCATTGTTATGTAGCACCACATTTCGAAAGCTTCTATTATCTTCTTGTCTCAACTATTTATCGTCCACGTTTGACTTCGTTTCTGTAGTAGTGCAGCCAGAAGAAGATCCACAAGCAGAGGAGTTGAACGAAGAATCAAAAGGTGGAATCGAAAATGCCATTAAATACGCCGAAAAACTACTCCGCGATTTGAATCTCGTAACGAATACACCGCCTAGCGTGATCTCTGCCAATTACGTTGCAATTGGCGATGAGATATGTATCGCAATATAGGATCTCTTGGCTGAAAGACTGATCATTATTGATGATGAATTGATAGGTTTCAACGAAGAAGATGAATTGGGAAAATATGATGCAAACCACAAACGGATTCAATATTTGAAAAAAAATGAATAACTGAATATATCTTTATAATCTCGCACACCTTACACTGTTTGTTGATATTCTTTGAAATAAATTTGAAAAATTCGGTCGATTTTGGAAAAAATAGTACACGAGCAGCATTCGAACACGGTACCTCCACGGCGGTAGCCGTGAACGTTTACGACTGCGCTACGCTGACCTGTTTGAAGCGGATGTAATGTTACAGGTATACAAAGCACGCAATGAATTTCAAAATCGATTTTCTCAAAAACCAAAGCCCATCGCTAAAAAACAGGATAGTCAGTTTCTCAGCGTAAGTGCCTCTAGAACATATTTGAAGCGCATCAAAATCCTTGATTTACAGTATGGAGGGTCCTCTTCTCAGTGAAATACAAGTTATTAATTTATGGAAGGTTCATTTTTTCTTACAAATTACACAATACACAATTTAATTCGTCTAATCATGTTCCCAAACACAAGCTGTAACATTTCTTCTGTAACAGAAGCAGCGAAAGTGGATATTGCAGTTTTCAATTCATCGATGGATTTTGGACGGTTTTTATAGACAGTTGCTTTCGCTGCACCCCGGAAGAAAAAGCAGGTGGTGTTAGGTCAGGCGATCGTGGAGGCCAAAGTCCCTGCGAAATAATGCGATCACCAAAAACAGCAAGCAGTGACATTGAAACGCGAGGTGTATGCACGGTTGCACCATCCTGTTGAAAATAACCGTTCGGTATTTCATTTAACTTGACAATGTTGACTGGAACACTCTCTTTCAAATTCTAAAGGTGGCAGGGGTAAAATACAGGGAGCGAAAGGCTATTTACAATTTGTACAGAAACGAGATTGCAGTTATAAGAGTCGAGGGGCATGAAAGGGAAGCAGTGGTTGGGAAGGGAGTAAGACAGGGTTGTAGCCTCTCCCCGATGTTATTCAATCCGTATATTGAGCAAGCAGTAAAGGAAACAAAAGAAAAATTCGGAGTAGGTATTAAAATCCATGGAGAAGAAATAAAAACTTTGAGGTTCGCCGATGACATTGTAATTCTGTCAGAGACAGCAAAGGGCTTGGAAGAGCAGTTCAAAGGAATGGACAGTGTCTTGAAAGGAGGATATAAGATGAACATCAACAAAAGCAAAACGAGGATAATGGAATGTAGTCGAATTAAATCGGGTGATGCTGAGGGAATTAGATTAGCAAATGAGACACTTAAAGTAGTAAAGGAGTTTTGCTATTTGGGGAGCAAAATAACTGATGATGGTCGAAGTAGAGAGGATATAAAATGTAGACTGGCAATGACAAGGAAATCGTTTCTGAAGAAGAGAAATTTGTTAACATCGAGTATAGATTTAAGTGTCAGGAAGTCTTTTCTGAAAGTATTTGTATGGAGTGTAGCCATGTATGGAAGTGAAACATGGACTAATGAGGAGGTATTGAATAGAATTGGGGAGGAGTTGTGGTATAACTTGACTAGAAGAAGGGATCGGTTGGTAGAACATGTTCTGAGGCATCAAGGGATCACCAATTTGGTAATGGAGGGCAGCGTGGAGAGTAAAAATCGTAGAGGGAGACCAAGAGATGAATACACTAAGCAGATTCAGAAGGATGTAAGCTGCAGTAGGTACTGGGAGATGAAGAAGCTTGCACAGGATAGAGTAGCATGGAGAGCTGCATCAAACCAGTCTTAGGAGTGAAGACCACAACAACAGTACATTTCACTTAACACAAGTTATCCTATGAATGGGTACTGAATATATCGTGTGTTTATTGTCAAGTTGAAGAATATGGGACCCACAATCCGACGTCTAGAAATTGCAATCCAAACTCCTATTTTCACGGAATGAAATGGCTCCTCATGAATTTACAATGGATTTGCAGTAATCCACTTACGAGAATTTTGCGGACGTGGATAAGTGAAACGACGCCTCATCAGTGAGAAACGTTTCATTAAGAATATCCCTTCTATTTTGTTGAACGAAATCTTAGAACCATTGACAATAATTCAGTCTCTTGCCATGATCAATATTTTTCATTTCTTGCACGACTGTCATTTTGTATGGGAAAAGTCCTAACTTTTACCTTACAGCTGTGGGGACCGTTCCGACACTAACATCCAGTTCCTGGGCGTGTTTTCTTACTGGCTTGTTCTGACTCGTGGATATTTTATCGGAAATATCGAGTAGTTTATCCTCAGACAAAACGCTAGGACGACCACTTCTCGGTGCATCTGTCACCGAACCCGTACTTTGTTAATCAAATCTCGAACAGTATCGCGATGTGGGAGTGTTGTCTCCCGGAAAAGTGAATTAAATGTTTGACGAACTGAAACTGTTTGTTTACCGCCAGCTTTAAACACTTGTTCGACTAAAAACACACGTTCTTCAATGGTTAGCCTTTTAACAATGACAAAAACGAAACAAACGAACAAAGGAACTAACCTTGAACGTTCACGTCAACACGTAACGACACACACCAGCGACACTACTGACGCTGGCTGAGATAAACGAAACCATGGAGGAGGGGAGATGCCATGACGTCACAAACTTGAATCCGACAGAAACCAAGCTCCGCCATTGCAGTTTGGTCAGAAGACTCGTTTCCGATTGTGCTACTGTCTAGAGCTGCTGAAGGTTTTTTCATTTTAAAATGCCGGTTAGCGTTATTTACGGGTGTACTAACCGTTGGAATAGTGCTACCAAGTTAAAAGGAATCAGGTTCCATGCGTAAGTGGCCCCGTTCGTAAAATATTGTCGTTTATATTCGTGAGATGTGCGGCCTTGTTTACGTTTTGTGAAACTGTTTTCTTCTTATTTTATTTCAGATTTCCGATCAATGAAGCTCGTAGGGCTCTGTGGGTTCATATGCTTATTTTTCTTGACAAAGCACAAACGATGTTTGTATTTACAAATGAAATTTTGTATAAGTGTGTAAACGAGTAAGAAATATCATCCGGTATGTAAACTAGCATAGCTTTCGGGTTCTGCTTTCAGTTTACATCGACACAAATACAGTAAAAGGTGATTTGAGTTTGAAAAGAGCTTTGTACACTGTTATTTTTCATCATTCGAAGTTCGTATCCAAAAGAAACACTTAAGTTAACGAGACCAAATCAGTTGTATTGCTGGGGCAAAAACGCATTAAAAACAAAACGAAAACACCTGAAAAAGCTATTCTGACGTTGTGTTATGCATGTAAACATTGTAACACTCATCATCTGAAATTATTTCGCAGACATAACGTTAAATATGAAGAACACGCAATTCTAACAAGAGCTCGGTCACTATTTTGACCAATCAAACATGGCGGCCCACCGGCTTCAAACAGACGTACAGCAGACGGCCATAGTGCCTCCATGAACGAAACGGTGGAATGTTGGGAGAGTCCACTTGAAGGGAAGTAACCTAGGCAGGCGAACAATCATACGGCACTGCGGAGAGACTTTTTGAACACCACGTAGAACAGCGCACTAACAGCGTGTGGCCGGCTCATGATGCTCTATAAACAAATGAAATGGCGAATATTGTCAAACTGTCAATGCACGACCTCATATGATTAGTACACATTGAGAATACTGAGAATATTTTGGGGCCATCAATACTGCTCGTCAATATTTCTGGTATCAAATGGTTCAAATGGCTCTGAGCACTATGGGACTCAACTGCTGTGGTCATCAGTCCCCTAGAACTACTTAAACCTAACTAACCTAAGGACATCACACACACCCATGCCCGAGGCAGGATTCGAACCTGCGACCGTAGCAGCAGCGCGGCTCCGGACTGGAGCGCCTAGAACAGCACGGCCACCGCGGCCGGCTTTCTGGTATCGACAGTACATCAATAAGCGCCCTCAAACGGTCAAGAAATTCACTGTGACTATATCACTGGATGTGTGACGGCCCCTTATTACATACAATACAATTTGCGAGAGGCGAAAGTCGAACAGAAAATTTAATACTAAAATCATCATCAGAGGCGACTAATCAAAATCCAGACAGACGGCTAAAGCAGGTTTACAGATCTCAATAGAGAAGACTCTGTGTATGATGGACATCAAGACAGCTACTAGGTGGATGGCAATAGAAGCAGGGAAAATTCAGAAGCAATTTTTTCTCGTATCTTCACTGGGACTGTCGGAAAATACGAGGGTCACTCCAAGAGAAATGCACACTATTTTTGTAAAAATACAGTAGAGCGTCGATTATCCGAAGTAATTGGGGGACAAGGGTGTTCGGAAAACTGGTTTGTTCGGATAATCGAACTGTATATGTTTATTTTCTATGCTCGTCTTTTGTTTTTTATGTCCGTAATTGTCAACTTCCCCACCTTGTACTCATTGGATAAAGTGGTTGCAGATTCACCTTCTTCTAACCTTTTAATAATCTCGTATTTGTCCCTCATAGAAAGGACAACACGTTTACGTTTAAGCATTTTGAATCGTCAAGTTCACTTCTTCAGGCAGCAGCACATAAGTGGTCGTAACACAGAACAGAAGGTGACTTTGCACCGTGAGAAGCTCTTCTTGGGGGCGCGCAATCCTTCAAGCTGCGCGGAGCGGCACGCCTCAACTCTAAGCTGGCGCAGCTGTTGCTGTGAACAGCTTTGATACTGCCGCTACTTCTACTGCCAGTGCCAAGCCGACAGAAGTGTGCTGATTGTTGAAACACAGCGACTGGCGGCTTGGCCGGTCAGCAGCGCCTTGTGAAGGCCCCATCAGAAGCAATGTTCCGCCAGCGGTGGCCCAGTGCGGAGACTACTGTGGGAAACTTGGTTTGGGAGTGAGGGAGATGATGGACGGTAGGGGGGGGGGGGGGGGGGAGAGTAACAGGTGCGAGCGAGTATACAGTTCGGTTAAGCGGTCGTTCGGTTGAGCGACGTTCGGATAATCGACGCTCTACTGTACAGTTTCATTCTGCATGTGTGAAAGTTTTACAGTGTGGAGATGCATCCATCCCGCTTGTTTTCAAACTTAGTTCAACCTGTTCCCGTGAGTGGTGCCGTCACAGCATGTCTTCAAGATGGCTGCTACACTTGACGTTCGTCAGAAGCAACGTGCTGTCATAGAATTCCTGTGCTTTGAAAACGAGACAGTGGGGAACATCCACAAGAGGTTGAAAAAGGTGAACGGAGATGCTGCTGTCGATCGCAGTACAGTTGGTCGGTGGGCAAGCAGGTTTCATGATGAAAGAGGGCACGGCAATATTGAGGATTGTCCTCGCAGCGGCAGGCCTCGTACTCCACACGCTCCAGACAATGTGCAGAGAGTTAACAAATTGGTGACTGCTGGCAGACGCATCACAGTGAACGAATTGTCACGCTACATTGGGATAGGGGAAGGAAGTGTTTGCAAAATACTGAAAGTGTTGGCGTTAAAAAAGGTTTGTGCCAGGTGGGTTCCCAGGATGTTGACAGTGGCTCACAAAGAAACAACTTTTGGAACAGTATGAGAATGGTGGAGATGAATTTCTTGGAAGAATTGTGACAGGTGATGAAACATGGCTCCATCACTTTTCACCTGAGACGAAGAGGCAACCAATGGAATGGCACCATGCAAATTCATCCAAGAAAAAAAAATTAAAAACCATACCTTCTGCTGGAAATGTTATGGCTACGATGTTTTTCGATCCCGTAGGACTCTTGCTTGTGGACATCATGCCAAGTGGAACCACCATAAATTCTGATGCATATGTGACGACTCTGAAGAAACTTCAAGCTCGACTCAGTCATGTTCGACCACATCGGCAAAAGCAGGACGTTTTGCTGTTGCACGACAATGCACGTTCACATATCAGTCAAAAAACCATGGAAGCGATCACAAAACTCGGAAGGACAACAGTGAAACACCCGCCTTACAGTTTTGACCTGGCTGCATGTGACTATCATCTCTTTGGGAAACTGAAAGACTCTCTTCCTGGGACAAGGTTTGAACATGATGACTCCCTTGTGCATGCTGCCAAACAGTGGCTCCAACAGGTTGGTCCAGAATTTTACCGTGCTGGTTCCAAGATGGCGTAAGGCAATTGAGAGAGATGGAAATTATGTGGAGAAAGGAAAATATTGTTCGTAAATGATGTATCCACACACTGTAATACTTTCAAACATGTAGAATAAAAGATGTATTTTAAAAAAATAGTGTGCATTTCTTTTGGAGTGACCCTCGTATCTTTTCGTTGTTTAGTTGGATAACTCTTTTTCTACATCCTACTATCAAGAGGGTGACAATTAATGTAGTCGTACATCCCCCAAGAGAAGACTGCCTCTTTTTCACTTATTTTGTGCAGCTACAAATGATCGTCAGCGTAGGTAAAACTGCTCAAGTGAGAGCGCAATCGTAAATAAAGGATACATGACGAGAAAAATATAGAGATGAAACCTTACACAAAACCATGAAACTACCCACAAACAGTTATGTAGGAGCCAGGGTACGTGACATAAACTCTCGCAAAAGGAAAGAACGACGCAACACGAAGAAATTTTGCGAATGGGACGGAGATCGGTAAATGTGATGTACATGTACGGAAAATTTCAGAAACATTGGATGATTTATTAAAGAGAAAGAGCTTCACAAATTGAGCAAGTCCATAACGCGTTAGTCCACCTCTGGCCGTTATTCAAGCAGTTATCTGGCTAGGCACTGACTGACAGAGATGTTGCATGCCCGTCTGCGAGATATCGTGCCAAATTCTGTCCCACTGGGGCATTAGATCTCCAAAATCCCGAGCTGGTTGGAGGGACCTGTTGATAACATTTCTAGCGTTCTCAATTGGGGAGAGATCCGGCGAACTTGCTGCCCAAGGAAGGGTTTGGCAAGCACAAAGACGAGAGGTAGAAACTCTCGCTGTGCGCGAGCGTGCGTTATCTTACTGAAATGTAAGATGTCTTGCAATGAAGGGCAACAAAACGAGGCATAGAATATCGTCAACACGGCTCTGTGCTGTAAGGTGTCACGAAAACAACCAGAGGGATCCTGCTATGAAATGAAATGTCACCCCGAACCATCACTCTTGGTTGTCAGGCAGTATGGCGGGCGAAACTCAGAATCATATCCCACCGCTGTCTGGGGCGTATCCAGACACGTCTTTACTGGTCATTTGGGGTCTATTCGAAACGGGACCCATCACTGAAGACACCTCTACTCCATTCAATGAGATTCCAAGCCGAAGACGCGTCTGGAGACGCCCCAACATGCCTGTTGCCTGCCATTCGTCCCGACAACCAGGAGTAGTGGGTTGGTGTGCCATTTGATTTCATAGCAGGACCCCTTTGGTTGTTTTCCGTGGCACCCTTACAGAACAGCGGTACGTCGATGATTTTCTACGCCCCGTTTCGTTGCCCTTCATGCCAAGCCATATTGCACTTAACATTCCAGCAAGGTTATTTCCACCCGCATACTGCGAAACTTTGTACTGCTTGTCTTCGAGCTTGCCAAACCCTACCTTGACCAGCAAGGTCGCCGGATCTCACACCAACTGAGAACGTTTGGAGCATTATGGGTAGCGCTCTCCAATCATCTCGGTATTTTGACGATGTAACGCGCCAAGTGGACGAAATTTGGCACTATACACGATGGTCGGAAATTCCTGTTACAAACTTCTAGGAAATTGTTATCATTTGTTTGTCCATACGCTTACATCACATCCACCGATATCCGTCCCATTCGGATAATTCCTTTGTGGCGTGCTGTTTTTCCCTCCCAGATTATATTCGGCTAACCCGCTTAATGGTTCATTGCGCACAGTTCACGTGCAGTTTGCCAATCAAACGACTTCCAAGGACAACAAAAATTCGATTTTTCAATTCATGTAATTAAGCACCGTATTTAAAAATTTAAAACATAATCTCCACACTAAAGCGAGAAGCTCCCTTCTATCTCCATGTTAAAATGTCCGTTTTCAATGTACCTTTTCTCAAGTATTATCAGTAGAACACTGAAACTCTTTTGACATACATTTACACTATTTGCTTAAACATTGACATTTTTAAGTCTGGTATAGTAAAATTGTAGATATAAAAAACGTGTTAATAATGACCCATTTTTTTGTCAATTTTTTTAAATAAAAAATCTCATCAGTTCCTTTGTAATATAACTTCAAAGCTAAAAAATGTCACTTCACCCACGTTTACTAATACAATTGACTGTTAGAATTTCATTGCTCTGGTTAAGTGGTTTCAAAGGAAAGGTATATTAGGCTAGAAAAAGACAAATTGTATGGGAAGGTGAGTTTAAAATTTTCTCTCACTTACAGAGTATCTAATAAATTCCTGCTACGTTCTCATAATTGAAATTCACAGCTTCGTTGTCCGCCCCCGGTAGCTGAGTGGTGAGCGCGACCGAATGTCAATCCTAAGGGTCTGGGTTCGATTCCCGGCTGGGTCGGAGACTTTCTCCGCTCAGGGACTGGGTGTTGTGTTGTTCTTATCATCATCATTTCATCCCCATAGACACGCAAGTCGCCGAAGTGGCGTCAAATCGAAAGAATTGCACCCGATGAACGGTCTACCCGTCGGGAGGCCCTAGTGACACGACATTACCATTTTTTTACAGCTACGTTCTCTGGCTTTGTCATATATTACTCTACCACTGATTTGCAAGCAGCACGCAGTGGGAAATTACATTTCTGAAATTTTGTAGAAGAGAGTGGTAAGATCACAATGGTATAAAGTTTCCCCTGCTGTTAACTCTTTTTCAATAGTACTCGTGCCATACGCAAACCTTATGTTGTTTTCATTATATTCACTGTTCTCTTTCTTCCAAGTCTTCCAGACCTTTTCTTGAAAACTCTGGAGGGGCGACATCTGCATTTGTTTGCTCAGAAACGAAAAAACACTCGCTGCGTTATTACCAGAGAGCCTATGTATAGTCTCTTTAGTTACTACCATTCTGGTACGCAGTTACAGGACGATCCACGAAGATAACGGTTCGCGCAGGTCGAGAAATGGACGCGATTGCGTTGCCGGTTCCAAGCGACAGTTGCGCTAAACGCATGTACGAGGTCTGTTCAGATATTCCAGAACTTTGTCCACAAAGTTTTTCTGCGCTCACCTTTTGCTTATTGTGCATGGTCTCCCTCGAAGTGCTCTCTTCCACAATTCATACACCGCTTCCAACGCTGTTCCACTTCCGGAAGCAGTTCTTATGCGCCTCTTGCTGGATCGCGCGAAGTGCCGTCTGCGAATTTTCTTTTATCTCGTCTATCTTTGTAGATCTTCGTCCTTTCAGTGGGGTTTTCAACTTTAAAAATAAAAAAGGGGCAAGGTCTGGAGTGTGTGTGTGTGTGAAATCTTATGGGACTGAACTGCTATGGTCATCGGTCCCTAAGCTTACACACTACTTAACCTAAATTATCCTAAGGACAAACACACACACCCCTGTCCGAGGGAGGACTCGAACCTCCGCGTGGACCAAAGGTCTGGAGAGTACGGAGGATGAGGCAGCACAGTGATTTCGTTTTTTGTGCAATAGTCATGAATCAACAGCGATAAATGTGCGGGTGCGTTATCGTGATGCAGGAGCCATGAACTGTCTCGCCACATTTCAGGCCGTTTCCTTCTCACATTTTCTCGCAACATGTCCCGATAGTTCCACCGATTAACAGTTTATCCCTGTGGCACGAATTCATGATGAAGTAATGCTTCAAAGTAAAAGAGAACTATCATCATGGCTTTGACATTTGGCCTGACCTGACTAGTTAAGATGCTGAGTCAGGATTTCATGACATGATCCAACTGAAATGTTACATTCTTGTGAAATCTCTCTGCCAGTCAGTGTTCGATTGGCACGCACAATTTCGTTGACGTTCCTTACGCCGCGCGGGATTAGCCGAGCGGCTGAGTTAGCCCCTCTTCTAAATATAATCTATCATAGTCCCTCGAGCAAGAAACCATGCCCAGTTCTTGGAGAGAAGCTCAGGTCACAACCGTCTACAAGAGTGGAGTAGAAGTGATCAACAAAACTACCGTCCAATATCCATGACATCAATTTTTTGTAGAACCTTAGAACATCATTCATTCATTGGAAGAATCCTAAGGAAATGCAATTCGGAAACAAAGGAAGTAGGTTACAGTACGCTTGTTCGCCCACTGCTTGAATACTGCTCAGCAGTGTGGGATCCATACCAGATAGGGTTGATAGAAGAGATAGAGAAGATCCAACGGAGAGCAGCGCGCTTCGTTACAGGATCATTTAGTAATCGCGAAAGCGTTACGGAGATGATAGATAAACTCCAGTGGAAGACTCTGCAGGAGAGACGCTCAGTAGCTCGGTACGGGCTTTTGTGGAAGTTTCGAGTACATACCTTCACCGAAGAGTCAAGCAGTATATTGCTCCCTCCTACGTATATCTCGCGGTGAGACCATGAGGATAAAATCAGAGAGATTAGAGCCCACACAGAAGCATACCGACAATCCTACTTTCCACGAACAATACGAGACTGGAATGCAGCATGGCTGCGCGGGATTAGCCGGGCGGTCTGGGGCGCTGCAGTCATGGACTGTGCGGCTGATCCCGGCGGAGATTCGAGTCATCCCTCGGGCATGGGTGTGTGTGTTTGTCCATAGGATAATTTAGGTTAAGTAGTGTTTAAGCTAAGGGACTGATGACCTTAGCAGTTAAGTCCCATAAGATTTCACACACATTTGAACATTTTTGAACGTTCATAAGCGTTGTCGGTAGACGTCGAAGGTCGTCCTGAACGAGGGTCACCCTTAACTTCCGTCCGGCCATTTTTAAACCGTGTGAACCATTCGTAACACCGAATACGACTTAAGACTCATCACCGTAGGCTTCCTGTATCATTTGGTGTGTCTCTGTAAACGTTTCCTTGAGTTCCATGCAAAATTTAATGCAGACGCTTTGCAGTCCTGTAAGTCTCTCATCTTGAAATTCGCAGTCTGTGCGATACCACATTCTACTGAATACAACACTGGACAATAACTAACAGACATGCAACGATGAAATTTCCTGCAGTTACACATTAAACACAGGCGTGTGTAGGGATGCCAACCGCATGTCGCTCCAACACACCATTGGCGCGAAATTACGAATGTTCCGGAAATTTTTGAACAGACCTCGTATGTTCTTGCGCTGGATGTAAGCGTGTATCCCTCAAATTATGTCTCTCGCTTGCGTGGAAGATGTCGCTTACCACCACTATCAGCCATGACAACTGGCAACAAATGGAATAAAAACTCGCTAAACAACTCGCTAAGATCACATTTAATGCTCACACTGGGTACGACATCCACAGGAAAGCACTCAGGACACTACTCAACGCTCATTGGCTGTCGGAGGATGCGTGAAGTAGATGCGCAGAACGAACCTAAATTCGGTCGCCATTGTTTGTGACACCAACTATAATTAATGTTACCCTCTCATGTGTAGAAGCCGACCTCGGGGAAGATCAGTTTGGATTCCGCAGAAATGTTGGAACACGTGAGGCAATACTGATCCTACGATTTATCTTAGAAGAAAGATTAAGGAAAGGCAAACCTACGTTTCTAGCATTTGTAGACTTAGAGAAAGCTTTTGACAGTGTTGACTGGAATACTCTCTTTCAGATTCTAACTGTGGCAGGGGTAAAATACAGGGAGCGAAAGGCTATTTACAATTTGTACAGAAACCATATGGCAGTTATAAGAGTTGAGGGGCATGAAAGGGAAGCAGTGGTTGGGGAGTGAGACAGGGTTGTAGCCTCTCCCCGATGCTATTCAATCTGTATATTGAGCAAGCAGTAAAGGAAACATAAGAAAAATTCGGAGTAGGTATTAAAATCCATGGAGAAGAAATAAAAAATTTTAGGTTCGCCGATGACATTGTAATTCTGTCAGAGACAGCAAAGGACCTGGAAGAGCAGTTGAACGGAATGAACAGTATCTTGAAGGGAGGATATAAGATGAACATCAACAAAAGCAAAACGAGGATAATGGAATGTAGTCGAATTAAGTCGGGTGATGCTGAGGGAATTAGATTAGGAAACAAGACACTTATAGTAGTGAAGGAGTTTTGCTATTTGGGGAGCAAAATAACTGATGATGGTCGAAGTAGAGAGGATATAAAATGTAGACTGGCAATGGCAAGGAAAACGTTTCTGAAGAAGAGAAATTTGTTAACATCGAGTATTGATTTAAGCGTCAGGAAGTCGTTTCTGAATGTATTTGTATGGAGTGTAGCCGTGGATGGAAGTGAAACATGGACGATAACTAGTTTTGACAAAAAGAGAATAGACGCTTTCGAAATGTGGTGCTACAGAAGATTGCTGAAGTTTAGATGGGTAGATCACATAACTAATGAGGAGGTATTGAATAGAATTGGGGAGAAGAGGAGTTTGTGGCACAACTTGACTAGAAGAAGGGATCGGTTGGTAGGACATGTTCTGAGGCATCAAGGGATCACCAATTTAATACTGGAGGGCAGCGTGGGGGGTAAAAATCGCAGAGGGAGACCAAGAGATGAATACACTAAGTAGATTCAGAAGGATGTAGGCTGCAGTAGGTAGTGGGAGATGAAAAAGCTTGCACAGGATAAACTAGCATGGAGAGCTGCATCAAACCAGTCTCAGGACTGACAACCACAACAACAACAACCTCTCATGTGGAAATAAAACTGTGTTTCATTTGTTATTTCTCTTCCGCATGTCCTTGCAAATGTTTCTGTAAATTTTCATTGTCCTTGGATCACTCCTTGTTCATGGGGGCCCTCTCTTGAAGAGAAAATTTTATTACAACCATTCTTTATATTGGGTGAGAAAAGGACAAGTTGAGTTTCGCAGGAACGCTTCTTTGGATATCCGTGTTGATTTGTGGATACAAACATTTCTCCCTCAAGGGAATTTACTGTCATTTACTGTCGAGTTTGTTTCCAGTGCGCCGGCGACCTGGGGATCAGCTGGCAGCCGATACTGGAGTGCTCCAGAGGTTCGAGGGGCAGCCTGCTGCTGAAACGAAACGGGGACGTGACCGAAGAGCTGACCCCGCCGCTTCACGGCGTGCCCACGGTCACGCTCAACGGGGTGAGTAGACGGCCCGACTGTTCTGTAGCCTACAGGGCAGAGATCATCTTTACTTTTTAAAATATTTTATTTTTGGTGCAATTGCTTGATTACAGTGATGATGGTGATCTTTCTTTGTTCGTGTAACAACTATGAAACGGAACAGATATTGAATAAAACGAAACTATACGGTTCTAGAAACCTTTTCAAACATCTCTGATGAATATGTGCATGCTGAAGCGACGATTGAAAATTTGTACTGGGGCCAGGATTCGAACCCAGGTCTTCTGCTCACTAGGCAGATGCGCTAGGCACTACACCACTCTGGCACAGTAGCTTTGCACAACTGCACGGACTACCTTAGCATACCTCCCTCCTTAATCAAAATTCCCATTCACGCCTCAGTTCCCTTGGTATTCCCGCTAAATTCGAACAGCTGTGCAGAGGCTCTCCAGCTGTACTGGAATAGCGCCTAGGCATCGAGTGAAATGGGGAACCGTACCTGAAACCCAGGCGTTGGTTTATGTTTCTGTCGATTAAAGTGCCTCTGCCTGGGTTTCAAGCAGGATCCACTGTTTCGTTCGATGTTGAGCTGCTATTCCTACACAACTGCAGAGCCTCAGCAAAGCTGTTTAAGATTAGGGGCCATGCCAAGTGATGAAGTGGGGATCGCATGAGATGCTGCCATAATTCGCGCTATCAGCTCTTCATCCATCTCAACATGTGATTCAAATGTCCCCAGATGAAAAAATCAAGGAGCCTCAAGTTGAGAGGAAGTGCAGACTATGCCAACAGCCCATTACGCTCTACCAAGTTCGCATCAAGAGTCTCACCAAATGATTTCGCACCACATGAGTGAAGTGTGCAGATGCACCATCATGTTGGTACCACATACACTGTCACCCATTGAGTGGGACATTTTCCAATAACTTTAACAATGTTTCCCCTAAGGAGGTTAAAGTTTATTTGCGTCTAGTTGTCGGGAGGCATGTATGGACCAATCATATTGTCGCCTACCAAACTAGTGCAAATGCTGATGGCGAAGCATTCTCGGTGACTACAAACAAGGGTGCACGCGGATTTTCCAGTGCCCACTCGTGTTCATTGTAGCTGTTGAACACATCTTCTCTTGTAAACGATGCATCAGCTGGAAAAAGTATAGAGTGTGGGAATTCTGGCTGAATGCCCCACTTATGCAAAAACCACTGGCAGAATTAAATGTGATACAGCAAATCTTCTAGGTTAAGGGCTTGAAGTTTCTGAAGGCAGTAAGGGTGCAAATCATCTTCATTTGCATACACCAGACAGTGGAATGGCTTGCATCCATTTCTCAAGCAACACTTCACGAGGTTGTTGAGGATATGTTTCGCGGCAGTGCTAATGCCGCCTCTTCAAACTCTGGTCTCCGCGCAGGCTTTGACGACTGTGGCTGTGCAGCCTTTGCATCTGTATCACAAAATTAATGCATCGGGTTTTAATGTAGGCCTAAAATGCATATGCACGATTATGGTACCTTGTCAGCAGACAACTCATCTCAAGTGCATCTGTCTCTCTTAGGACTTTGTGGAGGGCAGTGAACATGCGTGGATCTGGCACTCAGTTATTTGGAAACAGATAAATGTACCTCCACTGAGCTGTGTGAGCATTTCCATCTGCCACACTGTAAGCCCAGTGCATGTCTGCCCTTTCCTCCCAAGAAAAGTGCTCCATTTCCCATCAGCTTTGCACAGTACAAAACACAAGAGTGCCTTACTTGCTGACACACTGACACAGGGCGAACCAGATTCTACAGTATGCACAGTAACTGCCCTCTGTATGACATTGGACTAAACAGGAATTTGGACTGCCAAATGCAATCTGTTCACGTTCCAGAAAATGCCAGAAGAAACTCTATGGTATTGTCCCATCAGGAATACCTGATACCATATTGACTCATATGGTGGGTTGTATGCCTATCCTCCTGGCAGTGTGTGACACTGTTAAATGAGGCCTAGTGCCGAACGCTAAGTGATGCAGACATGGTTGCTATGTGAAACTTGCTTGTTATGATCCACCCTACCAGCGCTCTCAGTTTTTTACATTTATTTTAAAAACACCCTGTATAACTGCACATTGTCTAATAGTTCCGCAGACGAATTTCAAATATCTTTAATAATGCTGTTTTTCACAGAACATTCTCCTGAAGTAAGAACATCATTTTTAATGTCATATATAAATTTCCCCTCCGCAGACTTGTTGATTAGTGTTTGTCCTACTTTAGCATTTTACCCCTTTTAAGGTCCAATCAGTGTAATCATAGCGTGTAATCAGTGTATCACTAAGAGGTTCTGGGTCTTCAGTGCAGCACATATGGCAGATATTTTCTTATTAAGAGCAATATTCAGTCCTTATTTTTTCAATTTATTTTTAATCAAATGAGAAATTACTGACTTTTAACTATCAGATATATTGTTTAAATGTAGATGTCTTTTTTGACACTAGCAGTGCTGGTAATCATCTTCAACTGATTTCCTGTTTATCTGCTTTCAGAGCCGAGGAAACAAAACAGCAATACGGGCAGACCTCTGGGGTGAAATTTGTAAGCTGTTGTCGGTGAGTGCTATATTCTTGGTGTTGAGCTGTTGCACATCAGTGTACCAGTGAATCCTCTTTTGCTCTTTTGACAACTAATGCAGATCAAAGATACTTAAATGCAAACATTTTTTGTCACACTTAAGAGAGATTATTATGAATATTAACTGAAATTCAGTAATAATTGTAATTAGTCAATATTATTGATATTCCCATTTTCAGGTAAAGTTATATCAATTAAAACACACAAACACTCGTCATATCTGGAAAGTAGGAACCAGACAATTTTCCTCTAGTGTCAACGAAAAGCAAACAGGAAAGAAATCTGGATCTGTCTGATGTAATGTAAAGTGTGTGCTTGTTTGGGGGGAGGGGGCGGGGTACCACAGACTTATTTTCTGGATATTTCCTGCCACTGAATGTGCTAGACGATTCAAACATGTTTCTCTTCACATATAACACAGGTGATATGCGGCAGGTTTCCTAACATAATTCTATCATAATTTCATGCTCTATACAATGCATGAATGGTTGTGTGGCTAACAGTTAGTGTCAATAAATTCTTTGTTTAAATTGTTACTAGCAAAAAACAAAATGAAATAGTCTCCAAAGTTGCAGGCTCTAAGGCAGTGTACCACGAACTGGAAACTTGTACACAAACAATGTCATACAACAGGAAAAGGAATAAAAATAGTGAGTACATATATTAGTCTCACCACTGATATTTTATCACACCTGTCTTTGTTGTAGATGAACAACTAGAATGTCAGTATTAATTGTGCAAATACATCAAATGCACTACAACAAAAATGGCAGCATATGCCTCTAATTAAGAATACATCTATCCCTAATGAAGTCAAAGCCATAGCAAGTACTTTCTTTTGTAAGAAATTGTGAAATAGATGAAATTCAATGGCAATAACAATGCACACTCTGCATTCTTTCCGCAACCACTCAAACGATAGCTATTCTGACTTATGAAAAATAAAAAAAAACATAAAATTCTTATAAGACATTAGATAGGCCACAATAGGAGCAGGAATCTTTAAATGTTAAATTTTAGTGCTATCACAATTCCTTTGCCTGAAGGTCATACATTTATCATTTTTTTCTGCAATAACTTATTTTTGTAGGACTGGCTCTTTTTGATCAGGTTGCGATGGGATTTAATTCACATTCATAAAAGATTTCGATATACACATATAAAGTCAATATTGCATTGTTGTAAAATCATTAATATTCATAAGATTTGTAACAAGTAATGTTATTAACATTCATCAGTTCAATGGCGTTTTTTTGTTGTTAGAATTCAACATTGCACAGTTTTTTGCTTTGAATGCAAAGTTCAGGATTTGATGCAGTTTTCGCATTAACAGAGCAAATGATCTATAGTAATGATTGCAATATTTTACTTTACCAGCATGTCTCTCAAGGTTGGATAATCATCACACTTCCATACCAGTTTCCTTTAACTTACAGCATAAACTCCACTGATTCATCTCATCATTACAAAGGTGAATATGGTTAGTCATATCACATATGCAGGCCAGTTTGAATTCACAAAGGCTCTTTACATTTAAATAATTAATTCAAACTACACCCAAATTCAGCTTGTCAGAGTGATCTTTAATATTATTGATACCTAATCTGACAAGACCCTCAATATACTCTTAAATAAACATCAGAAAATCTTGCTTCTGGAACATGCATCATCATATTCCGGACACGGAACAATCAAATAGTTGGTATTGCACTGACTAATGTTTAAATGTAGATGCCTTGTTTGACACTAGCAGTGCTGGTAGTTATTTTCAACTGACTTCCTGTTTATCTGCTTTCAGAGCTGGGGAAACATAACGGCAATACGGACAGACCTCTGGGGTGAAAATTGGTATATAGCCTGTTAAAATTTTAACAATCAGTAATGCCGGATATCTGTGCCAGAGTTGTTCGTTAACAAGTTGACTGTCCTAACACAACTCTCACCCCAGTCTGTGGTCAACATATCTGGGCTAGATACAGTTGCTTTCAGTCTTCCAGTTTTGGACTAGTTGGTTGATTACTGTCATTGACTACCTCTGTAATCACTGGTGGCTGATTCCTTCAATCATTTTCATTTGTTTGTTACTACCATCCATTCTACCAGTGATTGTTATTATCATCATTATTATTGAAACTTCCTGGCAGATTAAAACTGTGTGCCCGACCGAGACTCGAACTCGGGACCTTTGCCTTTCGCGGGCAAGTGCTCTACCAACTGAGCTACCGAAGCACGATTCACGCCCGGTACTCACAGCTTTACATCTGCCAGTACCTCATCTCCTGCCTTCCAAACTTTACAGAAGCTCTCCTGCGAACCTTGCAGAACTAGCACTCCTGAAAGAAAGGATATTGCGGAGACATGGCTTAGCCACAGCCTGGGGGATGTTTCCAGAATGAGATTTTCACTCTGCAGCGGAGTGTGCGCTGATATGAAACTTCCTGGCAGATTAAAACTGTGTGCCCGACCGAGACTCGAACTCGGGACCTTTGCGTTTCGTGGGCAAGTGCTCTACCACCTGTGGCAAAGGTCCCGAGTTCGAGTCTCGGTCGGGCACACAGTTTTAATCTGCCAGGAAGTTTCATATCAGCGCACACTCCGCTGCAGAGTGAAAATCTCATTCTGGAAACATCCCCCAGGCTGTGGCTAAGCCATGTCTCCGCAATATCCTTTCTTTCAGGAGTGCTAGTTCTGCAAGGTTCGCAGGAGAGCTTCTGTAAAGTTTGGAAGGCAGGAGACGAGGTACTGGCAGAAGTAAAGCTGTGAGTACCGGGCGTGAATCGTGCTTCGGTAGCTCAGTTGGTAGAGCACTTGCCCGCGAAAGGCAAAGGTCCCGAGTTCGAGTCTCGGTCGGGCACACAGTTTTAATCTGCCAGGAAGTTTCATATCAGCGCACACTCCGCTGCAGAGTGAAAATCTCATTCTGGAAACATCCCCCAGGCTGTGGCTAAGCCATGTCTCCGCAATATCCTTTCTTTCAGGAGTGCTAGTTCTGCAAGGTTCGCAGGAGAGCTTCTGTAAAGTTTGGAAGGCAGGAGACGAGGTACTGGCAGAAGTAAAGCTGTGAGTACCGGGCGTGAATCGTGCTTCGGTAGCTCAGTTGGTAGAGCACTTGCCCGCGAAAGGCAAAGGTCCCGAGTTCGAGTCTCGGTCGGGCACACAGTTTTAATCTGCCAGGAAGTTTCATATCAGCGCACACTCCGCTGCAGAGTGAAAATCTCATTCTGGAAACATCCCCCAGGCTGTGGCTAAGCCATGTCTCCGCAATATCCTTTCTTTCAGGAGTGCTAGTTCTGCAAGGTTCGCAGGAGAGCTTCTGTAAAGTTTGGAAGGCAGGAGACGAGGTACTGGCAGAAGTAAAGCTGTGAGTACCGGGCGTGAATCGTGCTTCGGTAGCTCAGTTGGTAGAGCACTTGCCCGCGAAAGGCAAAGGTCCCGATTTCGAGTCTCGGTCGGGCACACAGTTTTAATCTGCCAGGAAGTTTCATATCAGCGCACACTCCGCTGCAGAGTGAAAATCTCATTCTGGAAACATCCCCCAGGCTGTGGCTAAGCCATGTCTCCGCAATATCCTTTCTTTCAGGAGTGCTAGTTCTGCAAGGTTCGCAGGAGAGCTTCTGTAAAGTTTGGAAGGCAGGAGACGAGGTACTGGCAGAAGTAAAGCTGTGAGTACCGGGCGTGAATCGTGCTTCGGTAGCTCAGTTGGTAGAGCACTTGCCCGCGAAAGGCAAAGGTCCCGATTTCGAGTCTCGGTCGGGCACACAGTTTTAATCTGCCAGGAAGTTTCATATCAGCGCACACTCCGCTGCAGAGTGAAAATCTCATTCTGGATCATTATTATTATTATTCGATGGAATGTAATCTGGATTGTACAGACGTTTGTGGTGTTTTTGATTATGTCTAATATTACTATGTTTCTTCCTAGCCATTGGCTGGCTTTGTGCTGATTTTGCGAATTCAATTTCGTCTTGTTGCAAACAACACTATAATCCTTGGGTGCATTACATGCTGGACTGTTACTTGCTTGACAAAGCCTAGATTCAAACACTGTTCATTTCTTGACTTAATATTTTCATGTATTAAATCAGTCGAGTCAAGAACCAACATGAATTCTTTGAGGTTAACCTCTGATACAAGAACCAACGTCGTGAATATATCACTAACAGAACCTATCTTTGGACTGTCATTCCGAGATTAAGGTTGTATACTACGAAATGCACGAGTAAACACTCTCGATTCTGCCCCATAAATGTATGCTGGGACTCATGTCGGGTGATCTGGGGGGCCAAACCAGTCACTGCAATTGTTTAGAACGTTCTTCAAACCTGTCGCGAGCAATTGTAGCTCGGTGACACGGTGCATTGTCATCTATAAAAATTACATCGTTGTTTGCGCACATGAAGTCTAAGAATGGCTGCAAGTGATCTCCAAGTAGCTGAACATAACCATTTCCAGTCCATTCCATGTAAACACAGCCCACACCACTATGGAGCCACCACCAACTTGCACAGTGCCTTGTTGACTACTTGGGTCCATGATTTCGTGGTGTCTGCATCACACTCGAACCCTACCATCAGCTCTTATCACTGAAATCAGGACTCATCTGACTAGACCACGGTTTTCCAGTCGTCTAGGGTTCAACTGATATGGTCACCAGCCCACAGGAGGCGCTGCAGGTTGTTAACAAAGGCACTCGCTTCCGTCGTCTGCTGCCATAGCACATTAACGCCAGATTTCGCCGCACTGTCCTAACGGATGCGTTCTTCGTACGTCCGACATTGATTTCTGCTGACAGTGTTGCTTGTCTGTTAGCACTGACAACTCTACGTAAACGCGCTGATCTTGGACGTTAAGTGAAGGCCGTCGGCAACTGCGTTGTCCGTGGTGGTAGGTAATACTTGTATTTCGGTATTCTCGTCACACTCTTGACACTGCAGATCTCGGAATATTGAATTTCCTAACGATATCCGAAATTGAATGTCCCATGCGTCTAATTCCTATCATTCCGCTTTCAAAGTCTGTTAATTTCATATATCATTCCCCACAATCATGTTGGAAACATTTTCACACGAATCACCTGACTACAAATGGCAGCTCCACCATTGTACTGCCCTTTTATACCTTGTGTACGCGATATTACCTTCATCTGTATATGTACATATCGCTATCCCACGACTTTTGTCCCAACTTTATTATATTAAAAATAATTAAAAGTGTTGCATAAATGCATCCAGTTTTTGCCAATGTTAGGGAACGAAGGGGTGGATTATAGTGTGTTAACTCATTGGGCTGGTTGTATGAGTTAATTCCCACCGGACTCGACCGGAGACATCAAAATTGTAGTAGACATGAGGGAACCTTATTTTTACTGATGGTATTCTGGTTATCTGAGAGGACTGTCATCTATGGTCTATCAATAACTGACAACGTGCAAAATTTTTTTCAGGATCCGATACCTCCAAATTGTCCTCAGCCAATTGACACTTCATTGGCTAACGCTGAAGAATAGAAGACGAGGAACTGAATGTCTACAGCAGACTGCCAATTCAACTTGTAAAACTGTTTAAAATAAAATGATTTTTATAAACTTCGTAGTTGCTATTTCATTCTTTGCTACATATAAAATTATTCATAAGGCTCAGCAACAATTTAGCGATATTCGAATCTTTAAAAGAATACATGGAACTGCTTACAGTGTATATAATCTGGGACCGAGTAAGGATACCGAATTAAAGCAAAACAGAGACTACTGCAAGGGTGCACTACATCATCCAATCCTTCGAAAATGTGTTGTTGTAATCGTCATTAAGAGACTAGTTTGACTTACTGGTGTCAGAGCTTGGTCTCCCTCTGCAAACAACACAAACGCTACCATGGCTTGTATGTGAAACAGATTAATTTAGGTGGCAACAGGGGAGGTGCAATACCACACTTATCACTCAATCCCATATTTTTGCTACTTAGCGACATAAAGCTCTTATCTCCGAATATGGGTCAATACCTGGTTGTCTTTCTGCATGAGCTAATCAGAAAGGACACCAAACACCCATGTAAAAAATCATGGATCACTAGAGGGATTAAAGTCTCTTGTGAAAGGAAAAGCGACTTGTATCTTTCAGCAACAACAAGTACGGACCCTTCGGTAGTTGGACACCACAAAAAATACTCAAAATTACTAGGAAAGGTAATTACAAAATCAAGGAACATGCACATAATGATGACAGAAATCAGTAATTCGGACTGGCTATATGAAATGTACTGAAACGAGATGTGGGACGACCAGCCACAGAACGAGATAATATCACTGCTGAACTGAATGCAAGGCTAATAAATGATGAGTGACAGGTAACAAACATATTTAATAATCATTTCTTAAATGTAATAGAAAGTATAGGGACAAACAGTTCAAGAGAAAAATCACAGCAGTATGCTGAAAAAGTATTCTCATGAAATTCAGTCACATGAATGTATCAGCAACTTCTGATTCTGAAATTAAGAAAATTTTGCATTCTCTCAAATATAAAAGCTCATTTAGTTTTGGTAGTGTTTCCACTTCAGCATTAAAGATTTGTTCCCTTGTAATAAGCCCAGTCTTACCTGAAATATGTAATGCGTCATTAACTCAAGGCATTTTTCCAGAGAGACTTAAATATCCCTTTGCCAAACCACTCTTTAACGACTCTCGACCTGTTTCACTGCTGAAATCATTTTCCAAAATTTTTCAGGCTATTTTTTCCAGAATAGTATCTTACCGCAACAGTGATAGTATCTTCAGTAGATCACAGTTTGGGTTTCCAAAGGGTTGTTCTACTGAGAGTGCTATTTACATGCCCACTCAGCAGATTAAACAAGCATTTAATAATAAAATAACGCCGGCTAGTATTTTCTGCGACCTATCTAAGGCATTTGCTTGTGTGAATCACAGTACTATCCTAGATAAGCTGAATTTTTAAGGGACTGAAGGTACAGCCAAGCAATGGGAAATGTCATATCTAACCAAAATAGTGCAGAAAGTTGTACTTAGTAATTCAATCAATACAGTCCAGTAACTTAATTCTGACTAGAGAGAAATCATGTATGGGGTTCTCCAAAGGCTGTCTTAGGTCCAATATCGTTCCTCATATACGTAAATGATCTTCCATCTAATATATACATATCAAAAAAAGTTTTTCATCACCCTGGATCCAACAACACCTGAGGATAGGCATTGACTGTGGATATTGTATCACAGTCACAATCCATTTCACCGTTTAGAGATGTCACTGAACCCGCCCAAAGATGTAAACAACCACGCATGAGCAGCGCCTATTAGACGGAGGGGGTCCGACAGCCGATCAGTTCCAGTCATTCCACTAGAGGTTCACAGCTCGTGCTGTCTGTAGTTCAACCATGCCTACACGGTCAATACTGCGGTTCTATGGCGTCTGCATTGTTACTTTGTGCCAGGAAGGGCTCTCAACAAGGGAAATGTCCAGGCGTCTTGGAGTGAACCAAAGCGATGTTGTTCGGATATGAGGAGATACAGAGAGACAGGAACTGTCGATGACATGCCTCGCTCAGGCCGCCCAAGGGCTACTACTGCAGTGGATGACCGCTAAATACGGATTATGGCTCGGAGGAACCCTGACAGCAACGCTACCATTTGAATAATTCTTTTCGTGCAGCCACTGGACGTCGTGTTACGACTCAAATTGCGTGCAATAGGCTACATGATGCGAAACTTCACTCCCGACGGCCATGGTGAGGTCCATCTTTGCAACCACAACACCATGCAGCGTGGTACAGATGGGCCCAACAACATGCCGAATGGACCGCTCAGGATTAGCGTCACATTCTCTTCACCGACGAGTGTCGCGTATGCCTTCAACCAGACAATCGTCGGAGACGTGTTTGGAGGCAATCAAGTTAGCCTGCGGGCCGACGTACACCGTTGGTGCTAATGGAAGGTGCCGTAGCACTGTGCGATACGTGAATGCCATCCTCCGACCGTTAGATAAACCATATCGGCAGCATATTGGTGAAGCATTCGTCATCATGGACGACAATTCGCGCCCCCATCGTGCTCATCTTGTGAATGATTTCCTTCAGGATAACGACAGCGCTCGACTAGAGTGGTCAGCATGTTCTCCAGACATGAACTCTATCGAACACGCCTGGGATAGATTGAAAAGGGCTGTTTATGAAAGACGTGACCCACCAACCACTCTGAGGGATCTACGCCAAATCGCCGTTGAGGAGTGGGACAAGCTGGACAAACAGTGCCTTGATGAACTTGTGGATAGTATGCCACGACGAATACAGGCATGCATCAATGGAAGAGGACGAGTTACTGGGTATTAGAGGTACCGGTGTGTACAGCAATCTGGACCAATACCTCTGAAGATCTCGCTGTATGGTGGTACAACATGCAATGTGTGGTTTTCATGAGCAATATAAAGGACGGGAATGGTGTTTATGTTGATCTCTATTCCAATTTTCTGTACAGGTTCCGGAACTCTCGGAACCGAGGCGATGCAAAACTTTTTTTGATCTGTGTACAATAAGCAGAATTAGTTCTATCTGGATATGGCACTAATGCTGTAATTAATCCAAGCATACATGCAGCAACAGAAGAGGTGATAAACAAATTTTCTTAAAAATATCATTCAATGGTTTTCAGCGAATGGTCTGACTCTCAATTTTAAAAAGAAACAACATTTTCAGTGCTACACATCTAGGGGTACTACAACAATGATAAGTGTAACAATCATCGAGGAAGTAATGAATAGGATGAAAATTTCAAAATTCTTATGTGGCCATTTTAATGAGAATTTAAACTGGAAAAAGCACGTTTTGGAACACCTATTTCAGCCACGTTTGTACTTAGAATCATCGAACATCTTGGGGAGAGACTAATCAGTAAGTGGACATGTTTTTCACATTTTCATTCAATAATGTGATATGGAATAACGTTCTAGGGTAACTCATCCTGAAGTAAGAAAGTCTTCGTTGCGTAAAAATGTGCTGTAAGAATAATACGTGGTGCTCACCCACGATCATCTTCTAGACATTTGCTTGAGGCATTGGGCGTTCTGGCAGTATATTTATTCCCTTATGACGTTTGTTGATAATGGAATGTAGTCGAATGAAGTCGGGTGATGCTGAGGGAATTAGATTAGGAAACGAGACACTTAAAGTAGTAAAGGAGTAAGCTATTTGGGGAGCAAAATAACTGATGATGGTCGAAGTAGAGAGGATATAAAATGTAGACTGGCAATGGCAAGGAAAGCGTTTCTGCAGAAGAGAAATTTGTTAACATCGAGTATTGATTTAAGTGTCAGGAAGTCGTTTCTGAAAGTATTTGTATGGAGTGTAGCCAAGTATGGAATTGAAACATGGACGATAAACAGTTTAGACAAAATGTGGTGCTACAGAAGAATGCTGAAGATTAGATGGGTAGATCACATAACTAATGAGGAGGTACTGCATAGAATTGAGGAAAAGAGGAGTTTGTGGCACAACTTGACTAGAAGAAGGGATCGGTTGGTAGGGCATGTTCTGAGGCATCAAAGGATCACCAATTTAGTATTGGAGGGCAGCGTGGAGGGTAAAAATCAAAGAGGGAGACCAAGAGACGAATACACTAAGCAGATTCAGAAGGATGTAGGCTGCAGTAGGTACTGGGAGATGAAGAAGCTTGCATAGGATAGAGTAGCATGGAGAGCTGCATGAAACCAGTATCAGGACTGAAGACCACAACAACAACATGACGTTTGTTACAAACAATCCAGTACTGTTCAAAAGGAACAATGAAGTACATAATTACAATCCAAAAGGAAAAGTAACATTCATTACGCCACTTTAAGGTTGTCTTTAGCTCAAAAGGGATGCAATATTCTGCAACAAAAAATTTTTTATCACATGCCTAGTGGTGTAAAGCGTCTCACAGGAAGCAAAGTAAAATTTGAAGACAAATTGAGAAAGTTTCTCCTTGACAATTCTTTTCATTCCATATAAAAAGTACTGTTACAGTAATATGTAAAAGGTGGTAGGGTAGGAGTTACTAAGTCACATCTGTATATCTTTTTTTCTTTTTGAGTAAAGAAACTTAGAAATGTTCAGAAAGTAATCATACGTACAAACTAATTTGCAATGTGAATGTCGAATGACTCGTTCCACATCAATACAATCTGTCGTGCAAAATGGTCCATGGAACATGTAACTAACTGATTAAATAACTTAATTTCTCTGTGTACCCACCCAAATATCAGTACGCGTTCTGTAATGGCACCAACTAAAGCCAGGTCCCAGCGCCACAGACAAAATGGGATGTTCAGGGTATCAATTGCTGCAAGTCAACGACATATGCTTACAAAACCATCTGTCACCGAGCAGCCACTTGCGCGCCAACCCCCTGACAGGAGTCAAAGAAGGCTCAGGAAACTGACCACCCTTTGGGAACCTTCCGTGCCAGCGCTCGACGGCATGAACAAATGCTGCAGCGGTATTCCTTCCGCGTCGTCAGCTGCCGTATTTAAACTCCCTGAAGGTCCACCAGTGATGGTCGAGACAACTGGGCTACGGCATGACATCCAGTCTGTGTCATTCGCTGTCGTGAGAGCAACGCCGTGTTATTACGCAGCCACCACCACCGCGACTGGCCCTCAAACCTGCGATTGCTGCCTGACCACCCGAGCACTTGGCAACACTGCACTCTACAGCCATCACCAGTCTGTATCGCCGGGTCCCGCCGCCCTCCCGTCTTCCAGAGCTCACAACGAACTCACACCGAGGTCCCTGTGGGGCACGACAAAGCTCGCTTCGCCGTCTTCCTTGTAGCAGCTGCGGACGAAGCGGCTGGCCTGCTACGACTGGTTAGTCGAGACATCGTCAGTGAAGTGGTAGTGCAGCGGTGGTGTTGGGTAGCTAAACTGCTGCAAAGACAGAACTACAGTCCAATACCTGGCGGGACTCACAGTGTCGGTGTGTTTGCCGCACCCATTGAGACTCCAAGAATCAAAATTTGCGGCAGAATGAGTGCAGACAAACAATAACAATTGACTTTTTGGATCCACAAGCTGCCTTCTGCTGCTGCTCGCAGTACCTGCTGTAAAATGCTGCTTCCTGTCAACCATCAGAGAAGTTTCTTTCCGAAGGATATTAGGAATTATTTATTTATTTCTTGGGTTAATTTTTGTATTTGTTCAAATGGTTCAAATGGCTCCGAGAACTATGGGACTTAACATCTGAGGTCATCAGTCCCCTAGAACTTAGAACTACTTAAACCTAACTAACCTAAGGACATCACACACATCCATGCCCCAGGCAGGATTCGAACCTGCGACCGTAGCGGTCGCGCGGTTCCAGACTGAAGCGCCTTTAACCGCGTGGCCACACTGGCCGGCTTGTATTTGATCTTCATACCAAGTGTATAAGTATGAAACCGGAATTTGGTTGCAATAATTACATGCCAGAGACAGCAAAGGACTTGGAAGAGCAGTTGAACGGAATTGGTGGTTTCTTGAAAGGAGGATATAATATGAACATCAACAAAAGCAAAACGAGGATAATGGAATGTAGTCGAATTAAGTCGGGTGATGCTGAGGAAATTAGATTAGGAAATGAGACACTTAAAGTAGTAAAGGAGTTTTGCTATTTGGGGAGCAAAGTAACTGCTGATGGTCGAAGTAGAGAGGATATAAAATGTAGACGGGCAATGGCAGGGAAATCGTTACTGAAGAAGAGAAATTTGTTAACTTCAAGTATAGCTTTAAGTGTCAGGAAGTCGTTTCTGAAAGTATTTGTATGGAGTGTAGCCATGTATGGAAGTGAAACATGGACGATAAATAGTTTGGACAAGAAGAGAATAGAAGCTTTCGAAATGTGGTGTTACAGAAGAATGCTGAAGATTAGATGGGTAGATCACATAACTAATGAGGAGGTATTGAACAGAATTGGGGAGGAGTTTGTGGCACAACTTGACAAGAAGAAGGGAACGGTTGGTAGGACATGTTCTGAGGCATCAAGTGATCACAAATTTAGCATTGGAGGGCAGCGTGGACAAAAAGAAGGGAACGGTTGGTAGGACATGTTCTGAGGCATCATGGGATCACAAATTTAGCATTGGAGGGCAGTGTGGAGGGTAAAAATCGTAGAGGGTGACCAAGAGATGAATACACTAAGCAGATTCAGAAGGATGTAGGTTGCAGTAAGTACTGGGAGATGAAGAAGCTTGCACAGGATAGAGTAGCATGGAGAGCTGCATCAAACAACAACAATTACATGTCTGTTGTTTGAAACTTTACTCAAAATAATCTCCATTGTCACGCCAGAAAAACAGTTCTTCTTTTGAAGTGAACCAGTCAGCGAGCCATTTTCGTACATTTGCATACGAATTGAAGCGTTGTTCAGCGAGAGCGTGTCCCGGTGATGGAAATAGATGATAACTGGACGGACCCAAGTCTGGAGAATGAGCCGTATGCCCTAGTATTTCCCACCTGAACGCTTCGCTCGTTTTCCTGACCCGTTTTGCTGCGTGTGATGGGGCGTTATCATGGAGCAACATGACTGTGTTGCTTTTTTCCATATTCCGTCGTTTTTCACTGAATGCTCGATTTAAACCGATCATTTGCTGCTGGTAGCGATCAGTGTTAACGATTTCACCATGTTTTAGCAGCTCATAATAGATGACACCCTTCTGATCTCACCAAACACAAAGCACTGTCATCTTTCCAAAGCGATTTGGTCTTGTGGTGGATGTCGATGGTCTGCCTGGATTCACCCATGATTTACAACGCTTAGGAAAAAAATGTTCAAATGTGTGTGAAATCTTATGGGACTTAACTGCTAAGGTCATTAGTCCCTAAGCTTACACACAACGTAAATTATCCTAAGGACAAACAAACCCGAGGGAGGACTCGGACCTCCGCCGGGACCAGCCGAACGCTTAGGATTCTCAAAATATATCCATTTTTCATGACCTGTCACTATTCATTGGAGAAACGACTTTCTTTTGTATGTGGCGAGCAGCTTTCACAAGTGGTCTTTCGATTTGCTTGCTGTCTTTCATTCAGTTCGTGCGGAACCCATTTTCCGGCTTTTTGCACCTTTTCCATAGCTTTCAACCGAAGAGAAACGGCTTTCTGCGTCACATTCAATTGTTCCACGAGTTCCTAATGAATCTGAGTATCATCTTCATCCAATAAGGCCTGCAAATCATTGTCTTCGAACTTTTTCGGTGGTTTCCCCTCGCTCGTCGTTTCTCAACGTCAGAATCACCAGTTTTGAATTTTTGAACCTTTCGAAACATTGTGTTTTTCTGCAGCAGTTTTCTTCAACTGCCAACAGATAACCAATACTGTCGGCAAATCGTAGTTCGCAGGCACAAAACTCGACATGTTTGTTTGAAACAGATACCGATGTATGGAACTTGGGTTACTCTGTGCTGACATTCGTCGTCAGCCATTACCTGAAGCAGATGGCGCTGCAGACGCGGTTTCACGGGCCCTGCACTGACGGCTAGCACCATCTATAGGGAAATTCCGGTTTCATACTTCTACACCTGGTAGTTACAGGGGGAAGCTGAAGTAGGCCGTACAGATCACATTTTTGTGAATAAGAGCAAGAGTTAAACGTTAAATACTCTATTTACAACACGCTTTAGTGGTCCAGATCGCAGTATTTTGACAGTCACTGATGACTAGCTTCGGCTGAGCAATCAGCCATCTTCAGATCAGTTAATAAAATGAGAGCAGTATCTAATCACAAGATTGGATGAAGACACATTGTCATCGGTGTTACACATTACACATGTTTGTGCACAGAAGTGACCACAGGAAAAGTTTTGCACGTTGCAAGTCGATGATACATTTCGTAATCAGTACCTTTCTTATTCGAACACGTGAGAGAATCATACAGATTGTATAGTAACATTGTATAGCTATGTGATCAGAAGTATCCAGGCACCCCAAAAACATACATTTTTCATTTTTGTGCTGCCACCTACTACTACGTACTCCATATCAGCGGCCTCTGTAGTCATTAGATATCGTGAGAGAGCAGAATGGGGTGCTCTGCGGTACTCACTTACTACGAACGTGGTCAGGTGATTGGGCGTCACTCGTGTCATACGTCTGTACGCGAGATTTCCACACTCCTAAACATTCCTAAGCCCATTGTTTCCGATGTGGTAGAGGAGTGGAAACGTGAAGGAATACGTACAGCACAAAACCGTACAGGCCAATTTCGTCTGTTGACTGACAGAGACCACCGACAGTTGAAGAGGGCCGTAATGTGTAATACGCAGACATCCATCCCGACCATCACTCAGGAATTCCAAACTAAAAGTACTCTGACAGTTAGGCGGGAGGTGAGAAAACTTGAATTTCATGGGCGAGCGGCTGCTCATAAGCCACACATCACGCCTGCAAATACCAAACGACGCCTCGCTTGGTGTAAGGAGCATAGACGTTGGACGATTGAACAATGGAAAAACGTTGTGTGGAGTGACGACTCACGGCACACAATGAGGCGATCCTATGGCGGGGTTTGGGTATGACGAATGCCCGGTGAAAGTCATCTGCCAGCGTGTGTAGTGCCAGCAGCAAAATTCGAAGGCGGTGGTGTTATGGTCGTGTTTTTTATGGAGGGGTCTTGCACCCTTTGCTTTGCATGGCACCATCAAAGTACAGGCCTGCATTTATGTTTTAAGCACCTTCTTGCTTTCCACTGATGAAGACCAATTCTGGGATGGCGATTGCATCTTTCGATACGATCGTGCACCTGTTCATAATGCACGGCCTGTGGCGGAGTGGTTACACGACAGTAACATCCCTGTAATGGACTGGCCTGCACAGAGTCCTGACCTGAATCCTACAGAACACCTTTGGGATGTTTTGGAACGTCGTGGCAGGCCTCACCGACCGACATCGATACCTCTCCTCAGTGCAGCACTCCGTGAAGAAAGGGCTACCATTCGCCAAGAAACCTTCCAGCACCTGATTGAACGTATGCCTGCGAGAGTGGAAGCTGTCATCAAGGCTAAGGGTGGGCCAACATCATACTGAATGTCAGCATTACCGATGGACGGCGTCTCGAACTTGTAAGTCATTTTCAGCCAGGTGTTCGGATACTTTTGATCACATAGTGTAGTAACATTATGTGTTAAGTGCCAAATACTGAGCAATGGACAGTATTTCAGCCGTAACGTAGTATGAGCCAACAACAGTTTACAGCTAAGAGCAGACTCAAACAAACACTACCTCCAGAACACTGATTTCTTCGCGTTGTTGTGTAAGGCTTACGTCTGCTCGTTGATCTGAATCGGGCACACGTCACTGTTGTTGACCGATACTGCGCAACGGCTGAAATCCTGTTCACTGCTCTGTACTGGGCATAACACTCACGTTGTTATTAGGTGGTACAATATTACTGTACAGTCTGTATGACGTTCTTATGTGTTTTGTGTAATGTTTCAACGATTTGTAACATCCAAAACTTTTCCTGTGATCACTTTTGTAGACGTGTGTTATATTGATGACAACGTTTATTTCGCCAGTCTTGTGATTAAACGCCTCAATCGCTTCGTTAACTGATCTGAAAATGACTGATTGCTCAGCCGAAACTAGTAATCATTGATTGTCAATTTTTGCTATCTGGATTATTAAAGGATTGTATATAAAAAAAATCTTTGGCCTTCAACATTTTTATAAATCGCATGTCTCAACGCTAATCATATGAAGAAATTACAGTAATATCTGTATATATCAATTATTTATTCCTGATACTTAAAAAATACGCTACACTAAAAAACTAATACTACAGTTGTTTTCTACAACTATATATTTCAATAAAAACTCATAACTAATTACCAAATTTCTAGTACTACTATACTGGTACTACAGATTCTTTTTTCATTACAAAATGGTTTGACATCAGCTGTTTGTGACACATGAAAATTTGTGCTGGACTGGCACTCGAATCCGAATTTCTCACTTATCACGAGCGGTCGCCTTAAACACTTCGTCTGTCCGAGCAAGCCTCCAGGACTAATCCAAAGTTCCATAGGTCCAGGAGTCCACAACTCTTACGCTCGCACATTTCATGATTCCGGCACAGGGAGAGCCAATTACTTCATCGTCATTTTAGCTCGTCGAGGCATGAATACAGCCTTGATGGTGACAATGTCTGTGTTTATACAGTCTCCGTATCTTCACATTACAATGTCCTTCAGACACGTATGCACGCTCCACTTGTCTTCGCCTGCAGAGCCAATATCAGGACTCAGCGAACTGACCATTCACTCTTACATGTTCTATACAGTTCAAACTTGTTTTGCCAGCATGCAATAAACTATACTTTACTTGATCTAGTCCAAGGAATATCCACCAATTTCCTGATCTTCTTTCATATGAGTCGGACTGAAGGAAGAAATCAAAGCAGTTTAAAGGAGGGCTGCTAGATTTCTTACCGGTAGGGTCGAACAAAGCTGTTTTACGGGGATGCTTCGGGAACTAAAATGGGAATATCCTGAAGGGGAGGCGGCGTTCTTTTCGGGAAACACTATTGAGAAAATTTAGAGAACCGGCATTTGAAGCCGAACGATTCTACTGCCGCCAACATACATCGCTCGTAAGGACCACGAGGATAAGATACGACAAATTAGGACTCATACGGATGCGTACAGATAGTCGTTTTTCCCTTGTTCTATATTAGAGTGGAACAGGAGGGGAAATGACAAGTAGTGGTACAGTGTAGCCTCTGCCACGCACCTTACGGTGGCTTGCGGAGTGTCTGTGGTGATGTAGATGTAGACGAAGAGTGCTTTCTTCTCCCAGTGAATACTCCTTTCGTCCCAGCCTCTGCTCTCCAAAATTTATTTGAACTGAACAATACAACAATTAACTAAATTACAGGCCCAAATCATTAACGTCGATACGCAGCAGGATTTTGGAACATATATTGTGTTCGAACATTATGAATTGCATCTAAGAAATCGGTCTATTGACACACAGTCCATCCATATGAGTGCTAAAAGAAATCCGTTAAACTTCCATTACACGATAATTCAGACTGATCTAAAGGCCGTAAATTCAACTAAAAACCTAGGTATTACAATTACGAACAACTTAAACTGGAAGGAGCACTTAGGAAGTGTTGCGGGGAAGGCTAACCAAAGACTGCGTTTTATTGACAGGACACTTAGAAAACGTAACAGATTTACTGAGGAGACTGACTACTCTACGCTTGTCTGTCCTCTTTCAGAATACTGCTGCGCGGTGTGGGATCCTTACCAGACAGGACTGACGGAGTACATCGAAAAAATTCAAAGAAGGGCTGCCCGTTTTGTATTATCGCGAAATAGGGGAAAGTGTGTCACTGAAATGGTACAGAATTTGGGGTGAACGCAATTAAAACAAAGGCGAAATTCCAATCACCAACTTTCTCCTCCGAATGCGCAAATATTTTGCTGACGTAGACCCACATAGGGAAAAAATAAGATAACTCAAGAGATCGTACGGGAAAACATAGGTGTTAATTTTTTCCGCGTGCTATACGAGATTGGAATAATAGAGAATTGTGAAGGTGGTTCGATGAACCCTCTGCCAGGCTCTTAAATGTGATTTGCAGAGAATCCATGTAGATTTAAATGTAGAACAATAATACATCTAAATAACAATACATGCAATGACAGCAAACACAATTTGTCAGACAGCATTTGTAACATCGAAACAGCTGCCACCAAACTGAAGATATTAATGCGATCCCAGAAATTCAGAGACACCAGATCCTAAACTCCACAGACATGAATTATGAAGAGATGATCGATGAATATACGGAGGTTGAACAATAACACGAAAACAATGTGAAAAATGCAGGCTCGGACATACATTATTTGATCAATAGTATCCGGACGCCTGGCTGAAAATGACTTACAAGTTCGTGGCGCCCTCCACCGGTTATGCTGGAATTCAGTATGGTGTTGGCCCACCCTTAGCCTTCATGACAGCTTACAGGCATACGTTCAATCAGGTGCTGGAAGGTGTCTTGGAGAATGGCAGCCCGTTATTCACGGAGTGCTGCACTGAGGAGAGGTATCGATGTCTGTCGGTGAGGCCTGGCACCAAGTCGGCGTTCCAAAACATCCCAAACGTGTTCTCTAGGATTCAGGTCAGGACTCTGTGCAGGCCAGTCCATTACAGGGATGTTAATGTAGTGTAACCACTCCGCCACAGGCCGTGCATTGTGAAGAGGTGCTCGATCGTGTTGAAAGATGCATCGCCATCCCCGAATTGCTCTTCAACAGTCTGAAGCGAGAAGGTGCTTAAAACATCATTGTAGGCCTGTGCTGCCACGCAAAACAAGGGGTGCAAGTATCTTCCATGAAAAAGACGACCACACCATGACACAACTGCCTCCGAATTTTACTGTTGGCACTACACACGCTGGCAGATGACGTTCACCCTGCATTCGCCATACCCAAACCCTCTCATCGGATCGCCAAATTGTATACAGTGATTCGTCACCCCGCACACCGTTTTTCCACTGTTCAATCGTCCAGTGTTTACGCTCCTTACACCAAGCGAGGCGTCGTTTGGCATCTACCGACGTGGTGTGTCGCTTATGAGCAGCCGCTCGCCCACGAAATCCAAGTTTTCTCACCTCCCGCCTATCAGTGGATCCTGATGCAGTTTTGAATTCCTGTGTGACGGTCTGGATAGACGCGTGCCTATTACACATTACGACCCTCTGTCGGCGGTCTCTGTCAGTCAACAGACGAGGTCGGCCTGTACGCTTTTGTGCTGTACGTGTCCCTTCGCGTTCCACTTCACTATTACATCGGAAACAGTGGACCTAGGGATGTTTAGGGTGCGGAAATCTCACGTACAGACGTATGACACAAGTGACACCCAATCATCTGACCGCGTTCCAAGTCCGTGAGCTCCACATAGCGCTCCATTCTGCTCTCTCACGATGTATAATGAGTACTGAGGTCTCTGATATGGTGTACCTGGAAGCAGGTGGCAGCATAATGCAGCTAATATGAAAAAGTATGTTTTTTTTTGTTGGTCGGGGGGGGGGGGTTTGTATCCGGATACTTTTGATCATAAAGTGGTGTAAATGCAGATGTCTACATCTACATCTACATTGATACTCCGCAAGCCATCCAACGGTGTGTGGCGGAGGGAACTTTACGTGCCACTGTCATTACCTCCCTTTCCTGTTCCAGTCGCGTATGGTTCGCGGGAAGAACGACTGACGGAAAGCCTCCGTGCGCGCTCGAATCTCTCCAATTTTACATTCGTGATCTCCTCGGGAGGGGGAAGCAATATATTCGATACGTCATCCAGAAACGCACCCTCTCGAAACCTAGACAGCAAGCTACACCGCGATGCAGAGCGCCTCTGTTGCAGAGTCTGCCATTTGAGTTTACTAAACATCTCCGTAACGCTATCACGCTTGCCAAATAACCCTGTGACGAAACGCGCCGCTCTTCTTTGGATCTTCTCTATCTCCTCCGTCAACCCGATCTGGTACGGATCCCACACTGATGAGCAATACTCAAGTATAGATCGAACGAGTGTTTTGTAAGCCACCTCCATTGTCGATGGACTACATTTTCTAAGGACTCTCCCAATGAATCTCAACCTGGTACCCGCCTTACCAACAATTAATTTTATATGATCATTCCACTTCAAATCGTTTCGCACGCATACTCCCAGATATTTTACAGAAGTAACTGCTACCAGTGTTTGTTCTGCTATCATATAATCATACAATAAAGGATCCTTCCTTCTATGTATTCGCAATACATTACATTTGTCTATGTTAAGGGTCAGTTGCCACTCCCTGCACCAAGTGCCTATCCGCTACAGATCTTCCTGCATTTCGCTGCAATTTTCTAATGCTTCAACTTCTCTGTATACTACAGCATCATCCGTGAAAAGCCACATGGAACTTCCGACACTATCTACTAGGTCATTTATATATATTGTGAAAAGCAATGGTCCCATAACACTCCCCTGTGGCACGCCAGAGGTTACTTTAACGTCTGTAGACGTCTCTCCATTGATAACAACATGCTGTGTTCTATTTGCTAAAAACTCTTCAATCCAGCCATACAGCTGGTCTGATATTCCGTAGGCTCTTACTTTGTTTATCAGGCGACAGTGCAGAACTGTATCGAACGCCTTCCGGAAGTCAAGGAAAATGGCATCTACCTGGGAGCGTGTATCTAATATTTTCTGGGTCTCACGAACAAATAAAGCGAGTTGGGACTCACACGATCGCTGTTTCTGGAATCCATGTTGATTCCTACAGAGTAGATTCTGGGTTTCCAAAAACGACATGATACTCGAGCAAAAAACATGTTCTAAAATTCTACAACAGATCGACGTCAGAGATATAGGTCTATAGTTTTGCTCATTTGCCCGACGACCCTTCTTGAAGACTGGGACTACCTGTGCTGTTTTCCAATCATTTTGAGCCTTCCGTTCCTCTAGAGACTTGCGGTACACGGCTGTTAGAATGGGGCAAGTCAAGGGTGATGCTAGTCAAGCCTGCAGGTTGTGCTGGTATATTTGACCGCGAGCGTCACCTACACAGTGTCCTCAATACGTTGCTAGTGTCAGTCGCGGTCGGAACTTCTATGTCGGCCCTTTGTCTCTGTAGAGTTGTACCATGGGAAGCAAGGAGAGGATGTAGTTTGCTGGCCGGCCATCCTCTTTCTATAACAGAAACTGCAGGCATATAATAACTGTGTTCTTTATTCATGAGAATAACAAATCTACTTACGCCAGCACAAGAACAGTGTTCTGAGTAGTTGTTGTTGTTGTTGTGGTCTTCAGTCCTGAGACTGGTTTGATGCAGCTCTCCATGCTACTCTATCCTGTGCAAGCTTCTTCATCTCCCAGTACCTACTGCAAGCTACATCCTTCTGAATCTGCTTAGTGTATTCATCTCTTGGTCTCCCCCTACGATATGAGTGTGTTATGTCGTAGCTAGGGGAATTCGAACGTGGGCAAATTGTTGGTGCTCGTATGGTTGTTGCTTTCGTAACCAAGGAGGCAGAAGTGTTCTATGTGTGGTGTTACCGCCAGACACCACACTTGCTAGGTGGTAGCTTAAATCGGCCGCGGTCCATTAGTACATGTCGGACCCGCGTGTCGCCACTGTTAGGATCGCAGACCGAGCGCCACCACAAGGCAGGTCTCGAGAGACGTACGAGCACTCGCCCCAGTTGTACGACGACTTTGCTAGCGAATACACTGACGAAGCCTTTCTCTCATTTGCCGAGAGACAGTTAGAATAGCCTTCAGCTAAGTTCATGTCTACGACCTAGCAAGGCGCCATTAGCCTTAGATTGCTTGTATCTAAAGAGTCTCACTTGTATCGCCACAATCTCCAGATGTCTCATCAAGAACGATGTATACAAGGATGTATTAAAAGTTAAGTATTCAAGGAGCTACGTACTTTTCTTTATAGCATTCATTAAGTCTCCTGTTTCAGACCTCACTCCATCCTTCGTGAGTTAGCGCGTGCATCTTGGCCGCCTCTTTCAATTAGTGTGCGTAGTGTTGGCAAGTCTGCCGAAACTACACTATGTTTCTAGAGTAACCGTATCGAAGACTTATACCGCATACAGGGAAAGAGGGTAAACATCATACACTAAGTCACGATGCGGCCGAAAGTGTGTGTCGAGTGATCATGACGGGCAGTCATTGAAGAGGATTGTGAAGAAAAATAAGAAGACGATAGCTACGAGGGCTGTTCAATAAAGGATGATCATAATTTTTATGGTAATAATTTCTCGCCCTAAAATTTAGTCTTCTATTAGCTTAATGTGCAACAAACACGCCGCAGTAATTTCATTCTTGGGACTCCTGCTTCCCGCCTGTGAGAAGCAGGCAAGATCAGACATGTTCAGTATCGCCTACCGCCGCACTGGAGGTAACACGTGAGGAACAATATGCCGATTTGAAATTCTGCTTTCGTCTCAATAAATCTTCAGCTGAGGCCTATACTATGTTACAGGAGGCGATATGGAGAGTCTGTTCTTCCATACAGCACAGCTTGAAGGTGGTTTAAAGTGTTTAATGAGGGCAGACAATCAATTTAAAGGAAGGTGGAGCCGGTGCTCCAGTTACAGATCTTACGGAAGAAAACATCAACACTGCTGCTGTCATTGTGAGAGAGGATCGACAAATTACGTTAAGATCACTTTTTGAAATACTGAACATTTCATTGGGTGCCACCCACACATTGGTGACAGAAAAATTGCACATGCCACGTGTTTGTGCGCGGTGGGTTCCAAGACTGTTGATTCCCGAGCAAAAGGACATTTGCGTGCAGACCTGTATGCAGTTAAAGTTGATGTTAGAGGAAGATTCGGAGTTTCTCTCAAATGTAATCACTGCTGATGAATCTCGGCTACATCATTTTGATCCTGAAAGCAAACAGCAAATCTCAGTGTGGAAATCTTCACCACCATCCCTCAAAAAAGCAAAAGAGGTTGCTTCTGCTGGGAAAGTTATGGTCGTCTCATTCTTTGATATTCATGGAATGGTTTATCAGCATGTTGTACCTGCACACACATCTGTAACTGGACAATACTTCAAGGATGCCCTGAAAACATTGCAAATCCATATCCTGCTTCACATTTCCGTGAAGCAGGATAGATGATGCACCACGATAATGCGCGACCGCATATTGCCAATGTTGTTGCCGAATATGTTGCAAAAACAAACGTGAAGTGCATCCCTCACTCTCTCTATAGTCCGGACTTGGCCCCATGTGACGCCTTCGTGGGCGGCATTATCAATCATCAGAAAGAAGTGGTGAAGGCTGCGGAGGCGATTTTGAAGGACCTCTCAGAAAATGGTTTCCAGCATGTATTTGAAGGCTAGCAGAAACGCTGGGACAAGTGCATCGCATTCATGGGAGACTCCTTTGAGAACGACCATCAAAATTATGAGGATGAGTAAAGGTACGTTGTCAAAAAAATTATGATCATTCTTTATTGAACAGCCCTCGTACAAGAGTCACTGCAGGACTGAATGTCGCACTAGCGTATCCCGTCACCTCCAAAACAACAGGAAGGGTGCTGCACAAGGAGGGAATTATAGGGTGACCGCGAATTTCGAACCAACTCATCAGAGATGCAAATGCCTATATCAAGAAAACGTGATGCCGAAGCAATAAAACCCGGATCATGGAGCGATGGAAGGCTGTCATTTGGTCGGATGCGTTTTGTTTTACATTGTTTCCAACTTCGGCCGAGTTTAAGTTCTAAGAGTGAAATGTGGCGGGGATTTGGTGATGGTTTGGGCAACCATATCGTCATATTCCATGGGCCTCATGGTTACTCTGGGAGGTCACATTACTACCAAGCATTATCTGACGGTTTTATCTTACCAGGTCAATCTCATTGTAGAATGTTTGTTCCCCAATGCTGATGCTGTGTGCCAAGACGACAGCTCGCATGATACACGGCTGGTTTGTGAGCGCCAGGATGAATTGTCACGCCTCCCGTGGCCACCGCAATCGCCAGATCTCATTATTATTGAGCCTTTATCTCTAAACATTATCTTCAGTGGCAGGCACGTGCTAATTCCCTTCAGTCGACCGGCCGAGCGGCAGGTTCAAAATCTGCGGACGACCGGCAAAGTGTGTAGCAATAGTGGGCTGTGGCATTTAAACTTCGCAGTCTTCAAAATGCGCTGAACCCTTGAGCAACTCATTCTGGATTCGCGGGCGGACTGTCCCAAAGACGTCTGCGGCGAGCTAGCGCATTCTTGTAACACAGTGCGGGACTTCGCTAGACGTACTACCGTTAGAGGTCATCCAGATCGTTGTTTGTGTACATTGCACCAAAGCCTTCGACCTCAAATTTGTCTCGAACGCGTGCAGTTGTTACACGTGTCCATAGTTCCGTTTGAACGTCATTAGCGTTCAACTTCATTCATGATTTTGTTCTTAATGTACCACTTCAAGCCGCACGGGGTAGCTGCGTGGTCAAAGGCGTCTGGCACAGTTCGCGCGGCCTCCCCTCGTCGGACGTTCGTGTCCTCCCTCAGGCATGGGTGTGTGTGTGGTCCTTAGAGTAAGTACTGTGTAAGCTTAGGGACCGATGACCTCAGCAGTTTGGTCACATAAGGCCTTACCACAAATTTCCAAAAATTGTAAGATGGCAAGAACTATGCCCCTTACATGAAGTCATTGAAGATCACCTAACTCGCGTTGAGGGAACAGTAGGGCTAAACAAAAATGACTGACAAGGCACAATGCATCTTGTAGAGGGTATAGTATGGACGTATTGGAATAATTAATGTCGGCTGATGGTTTTAAAGTAATTCACACGACATGAAAACTTTGTGGAAACCCGTCGATTTACTGGAGGCTAGTTTATACCAGGGAAGTATTCGAGTTGACCACCGTGTCCGGCGGGGGAGCGGCGAAGGAAAGCTACAATAGGCAGCTTAGGGCGGCGCAAACTCTTGAGAGTGGTAATGGGGCGCGGTCTCCAGCTGCCTTAAGATGAGTGACAGTGACAGGGGAGGGGGGGTTGACCCCATGCTGGTGTACCGGGAAGCAGATAGAGAACTTGTACGCCTGTTAATAAATGTCCGTCGTCCCGTTTTCAGTGAAACATGCGAGAAAGCCACGCAAAGCTACGGTGGAGCAGTCAACAGAGGTCAAAATATGCGTGTTCGTGACTATAGCAACTTCACGCTGAATTCACGGTCCGCAGAGTCTGAAGTAAATCAGGTGAAGAGCGACAGAATGAAATACGCCGGCCTCCGATGGGAACGAAGGACTGAGGAATTTGAAGTACTCTCCTGGGAGTCAGAATTCCAGAAAACTGGGTGTTTGTGCAGACGCTAACCTTGATGGATGGCCTGGGAGGAGCTAAATAGCAGAAGTTGAGAGGAAGGGAAATTTTGTGGGAATTTGTTCACTTCCCAGAGCAGGCATTGGTTGGCGCTGGGAAGCGATGCATAATTAACGCGACTTGTGCTGCAATTGGTGTAAGTGATTTTGCTGGACAGGAAACCGAGGCGAAGAGCAGACTGGGAGAAGTCTCCGTAGAGGTCTTCCGTTCCCATCTTGCCTAGAGTGCGGACATGGCGTTCTTTACTCAGCTTGTCTGAGAGAGAGTGAGCATCTCTGCAGTTTAGGACTTAGCAAATGGAACGATTGAGCTTGGAAATAGAAAGTTTTCGTTCAGCTATGTACTGAGCAAGACAGCTAGAAGTGAATAGATGAGCACAGCCTTGCAGCACCACGAGGTCGGCCGACGTCCGCGTAACGACGTCGACCCGCCACGCTGAATACGGTGATATTGCGCCCGCTCAGGCCACTGATTAATTTGTTGGATCACGTCGGCAAAGTTTCCATGAGGGTTTCATGGGCCGTGTATTGTAGAATTCTTCTCGCACTTCGCATTACGCCTGGGTCAGTCGATAGGAATTACTTTTGATTTATCGCACTTTACTTCACGCAAACGCAATTTATTACCACTGCCTGTTAGGAGAGTCATGTAATGTGATGATTGAAGGTCGTGAGTTAAAATAAATCTGTGCTAATTGACTGCATCTGTTTTCAATCAAGTAGTTGAAATCCCAAGTCATTCTCTTAATTAATTTTGTGTTCAACATTTGCATCTGGTGTTCAGTAGCTGAATATAACATCAATGTGCACCCCTTTTTAATTAAAAGGGATGAATTCTGAATCAATTCATGTCAACACTGCCACCGTAGTTCAATCAGGAGTCACAGGGCCTTATTACTTTCTTTGCGTTATCCGACATTGCGGCAGTTTTGCACTCTCTGTTGATCTGTTAGTCAATTACCTGGGGTGAACACACACCAAAACCGGATAAGTGACGGGTGGAGTGTTAGAAAATTTTTAATACTTCAGAACAGGTTTCCTTCCACTCAGTGACAGGCTTGCGCCAGTCATGTTTATTCACTTGTGGCAACTATCACTTAACAAAAGAAAACAACGCTTATGTGGCAAATATCACATAACAAAACAAAACAACGTTTATGCGGCAACTACACTGAAGAGCCAAAGAAACTGCAACATCTGCCTAATATCGTGTACGGACCACGCGAGTACGCACAAGTTCCGCAACACGACGTGGCATGGACTCTACTAATGTCTGAAGTAGTGCTGCAGAGAAAGCACACCATGAATACTGCAGGGCTGTCCATAAATCCTTAAGAGTAAGAGAGGGTGGAAATCTCTTCTGGGAAGCACGTTGCAAGGCGTCCCAGATAGCTCAATAATGTTCATGTCTGGGGAGTTTGGTGGCCAGCGGAAATGATTAAACTCAGAAGAGACTGCCTGGAGCCACTCTGTAGCAATTCTGGACGTGTGGGGTGTCGCATTGTCCTGCTCGAATCGCCCAATTCCATCGGAATGCACAATGGACATGAATGGACGTAGGTGATCAGACAGGATGCTTACTTACGTGTCACCTGTCAGAGTCGTATCTAGACGTATGAGGGGCCCCATACCACTCCAGCTGCACACACCCCACACCATTAAAGAGCCTCCACCAGCTTGAACAGTCCCTGCTGACATCTAGGATCCATGGATTCATGAGGTTGTCTCCATAGCCGTACACGTCCATCCGCTCGATACAATTTGAAACGAAGCTCTCCCGACCAGGCAACATGTTTCCAGTCACCAAGAGCCCAAAGTCGGACGCGAAACCCACACCAACCACAGTAGTACAAGTACATATGCCTAAACTAGCTCTGCAGATGATGAAGAGACTAAAGAAATGTATGATGAAATAAAATAAGTTATTCAGATAGTTAAGGGAGATGAAAACTTGATTGTGATGCGGACTGGAATTCGATAGTAGGAAAAGGGAGAGAAGGAAAAATTATAGGTGAATATGGACAGGGGGAAAAGAATGAAAGAGGAAGCTGCCTGGTAGAATTTTGCACAGAGCATAATTCTGTCATCGTTAACTGCGGTTTAAGAATCATGAAAGGTGATTCTGTACGTGGAAGAAACCTGGAGACACAGGAAGGTTTCAGATTGATTATATATTGACAATACAGAGGTTTCGGAACCAGATTTTAAATTGTAAGTCATTTCGAGGAGCAGACGTGGACTCTGACCACAATTTATTGGTTGTGAACTGTAGATTAAAGCTAAAGATATTGGGAAAAGGTAGGAAATTAAGGAAATGGGACCTGGCTAAACGGAAAAAACCAGAGATTGTTGAGAGTTTCAGAGAGAGCATTAGGGAACGACTGACTAGAACAACATGCTGCTGGACGCTCAGAAACGATGCGACTAGTGCATACGGTACGTGTGCCCCAAGGTGGCATACGCGATCGCATTGCGCTACAGCGGCAGTTGTGCAGCGTTTCTGGTTCGTTAATCGCACTGTTTACGAAATGGGCGCGAGTAAAATTGCTACGGTAGCTCTACTAAAACACACATTCAACCCACTGTCCATATGCTAGTTACTTTGTTCTGTCTGTAGTATAAAGGGTCACAATTACTGAACTACATAAAAAAACGTAAATTAATTGCAAACTACGGCGTGCACACACTTTATTCAACATGTAAACGTCACTACAGATATTCGGATTTAGGTTATGACACGTTCGATGTGCTTGGCATCATTGGCGATGATGTGTTTCAGATGAATAGCGAAAGTCTTCATGACCGTCTGAAGTGTCGAAACATCGATGCTGTCGATGACATCCTGAACGTCTGTTTTTAGCTCAGCATCGGTTTTAGATTTATTGCTGCACAGTTTGACTTTAATATAGCCCCGCAAAAAGAAGTCACATGTGTTCAGATCCAGCCAATAGAGGCCCATGCCAGTGGCCTCTGGCTGTCCCAGAGCCAGAATGCGATCCCCAAAGGGCTCCTCCAGGACGTCAAACACACTCGTTTCGATGGGGTTGAGCTCCGTCTTGTATGAACCACATCTTGTCGAAATCAGGGTCACTTCGGATAACGGGGGTGAAATCATCTTTCAAAACCTTCCCGTACCGTTCGGTAGTAACCGTGCCATCAAGGCATATCTCACCAATTATTCCGTGACTGGACGTTGCACGCCACACAGTCATCCGTTGAGGGTGAAGAGACTTCTCGATCGCGAAATGGGGAATCTCAGTCCCTCAAATGCGCCAGTTTTGCTTATTGAAGAACCCATCCAATTGAAAGTGGGCTTTATCGCTAAACCAAACCGTGCATGCGCATGGTAATTACTACCGTGCCCCGCGGCCAACCGTGCAGTTTGAACTTCGTAATTCAAACCGTCCAGAAGTTATTATGATTTTTTTCATATTGTTCAATAATTGTAACCCTGTGAATAAAAGCCGCGCCGCGCGGGATTAGCCGAGCAGTCTCAGGCGCTGCAGTCATGGAATGTGCGGCTGGTCCCGGCGGGGGTTCGAGTCCTCCCTCGGGCATGGGTGTGTGTGTGTTTGTCCTTAGGATAATTTAGGTTAAGTAGTGTGTAAGCTTAGGGACTGATGACCTTAGCAGTTAAGTCCCATAAGATGTCACACAAATTTGAACATTTTTTAAATAAAAGCCGCGCAGAGTGGCCGCTCGGTTTGAGGTGCCATTTCACGGGTTGCGCGGCCCCTCCCGCGGGAGGTTCGAGTCCTCCCTAGGGTATGGGTGTGTGTGTCGTCCTTAGTATAAGTTAGTTTAAGTAGTGTTTAAATCTAGGGACCGATGACCTCAGCAGTTTGGTCCCTTAGGAATCCACACAAATTTGAACATTTGAATAAAAACTTCAATATCCACGGATATATAAGGCGAAATGAAAGTCCAGTCAATAAGGACATCAACTTATAAAAAGTTCCATTACAAGCTGTGCGGTAAAAATTTACGATAGTTCTCCACATAAGATAAAAATTATTTCATCATTCTCACTTTTTAGTGAAACCCTAAGGTTGTACGTACTTGATCACTGTTCCCGTTCAGCAGCAGAATCTTTACAACATGTGAATTAAGAAACCTAATAGAAAAAAAGGCGTAATATATTTTACTACAAGTAGTGCAAGCTGTCCTGTACAGTATGCCAATCGAACAAACTCTCTCCTCGAAAAGAGTGTACTTATATATGCATAACATCGAATATTATAGTATATGCTTATATTAAACTAATAAGAAAGTATCAGAAACTATTAAAAACGCGAAAGCTAGAAAAAAATAATTATTTGCAGTAGGACACGAACCATCACCATGTCACACTTCGTAGTAGGAATCTGTAACGCTGTTGGCAACGCTTCGTTTTTTGTGTTTGTTTTGTTTTTTTTAAGGATCCTTCCCGGCGCCCAAAGGGAGGGTTAGGGGGCAAGGTGGACACGGGTTGCAACCCGAGGCCTGGCCACGATGTCCTCCGTTCCCACCCTCCAGGAACCGAGGAAAGCGTGGGGAACGTGGAGTAGCGGTACAATGAACATGGTTTATTTATTTATTTTCCTTTCCTTTCTTTCTTTTTATTTTTATTTATTTATCCACTTGCTTTTAACGTTAATACCAACGATAACAGAAGGAAACCGGCGTCGCGAGGAGGAGGGCGCGGCAAGACGTCAGACTCACTGAGAATATCGATGTATAACTTTTCCAAGAAGAACATTCCGAAGACCAGAAAATATATCGGTTCGGGGTATGGAAGAGGCTGGGATCAACTCCTCATGACAGGAGGAACACCCCATCTGTGGCGTGGGATAAGGAAGACACTGCAAAGGAAATTGGAGAAAAGTTGTATGTATTTTGGATTGCGGACAACTGCACAGTGGCGTTCATTGAGGAACTTCCAAAAATCAAAGATACTTTTCTCGCGATCAGAGAACAAGTAGTGTGTTGCGTGACCACAAGTCCACAGATCTCGTATTCGCTTGCGGGAAGTATCCCACGTCTGGAAAGAGGAGCAGTTGAGTACGTATCTGATGAGGAGTCGTATGGGTAATTTGCGACAACACCTGTTGCTCCTCTTGCCAATCAGCACACCAGGCGGTGCTCTTCTGTGTCCATAACATCGCAGACGACACACAACGGAGTGTCTGCGAAGTTAGTCCTGTGAAGGCGTGACCGGCATACTTACTTCCCATTGACAGTAAGGTACCAAGCGGACTGGACGTCAGTGTCAAGCGCACACCGATCGCCAAACGGCACGCCAGTCGACGTGGGGAAGCTTCCCCTCAACCACATTCAGTGAGTGACCTGTGCTACTGAAGAAAACCACAGATCGCCTTCGTGGATGTCAATTGCGCCGGCAGTATCACAGTACGGACATACGTAGTTCAGTTCAAGGAAAGAGTGGGAGAGAGTGTGTGGTGTAAGAGCCACCAGCAGTAGACTGGTAAGGCACGAAGGGCTACGGCGTCACAATGTCATGTGAGAGCCAATGAAAAGGGCTACCGCTCTGTCAGGCACATGATACAGACCGAAACCGCCCTTGTATTGCTTGAGGGGGAGGGTCTCGTACCTTATCTTGAACAGCAAGCCGTGGCAAACAAATGAACCCAATGCCACTGGCATATCTACATCTACATCTACATCCACACTCCGCAAGCCACCAGATGGTGTGTGGCGGAGGGTACTTTGAGTACCTCTAACGGTTCTCCCTACTGTTCCAGTCTCGTATTGTTCGTGGAAAGAAAGATTGTCGGTATGCCTCTGTGTGGGCTTTAATCTCTCAGATTTTATCCTCATGGTCTCTTCGCGAGATATACGTAGGAGGGAGCAATATACTGCTTGACTCCTCGGTGAAGGTATGTTCTCGAAACTTCAACAAAAGCCTGTACCGAGCAAATGAGCGTTTCACTTGCAGAGTCTTCCACTGGAGTTTATCTATCATCTCCGTAACACTTTCGCTATTACTAAATGATCCTGTAACGAAGCGCGCTGCTGTCCGTTGGATCTTCTCTATCTCTTCTATCAACCCTATCTGGTACGGATCCCACACCGGTGAGCAGTGGGCGAACAAGTGTACTGTGACCTACTTCTTTTATTTTCGGACTGCATTTCCTTAGGATTCTTCCAATGAATCTCAGTCTGGCATCTGCTTTACCGACGATTAATTTTATATGGACATTCCATTTTAAATCACTCGTAATGCCTACTCTCAGATCATGTATGGAATTAACTGCTTCCAGTTGCTGACCTGCTATATTGCAGCTAAATGATAAAGGATCTTTCTTTCTATGTATTCAAGCACATTACACTTGTCTTCTTTGAGATTCAATTGCCATTGCCTGCGCCACGCCTCAATTCGTTGCAGATCCACCTGCATTTGAGTACAATTTTCCATTGTTATACTTCGATATACTATAGGATCATCCGCAAAAAGCCTCAGTGAACTTCCGACGTTATCCACAAGGTCATTCATGTATACTGTGAATAGCAACGGTCCTACGACACTCCCATGCGACACACCTGAAATCACTCTTACTTCGGAAGACTTCTCTCCATTGAGAATGACGTGCTGCGTTCTGTTATCTAGGAACTCTTCAATCCAATCACACAATTGGTCTGATAGTCCATATGCTCTTACTTTGTTCACTAAACGACTGTGGGGAACTGTATCAAATGCCTTGCGGAAATCAAGAAACACGGCATCTACCTGAGAACCTGTGTCTATGGCCCTCTGAGTCTCGTGGACGTATAGCGCGAGCTGGGTTTCACACGATCTTTTTTTTTTTTCGAACCCATACAGCTGGCCGTGGATGGTGGAATAGGAAATGTCTGTGCCACATGGTGGATACGTGACGCCAAATATACATTTACGTATTATTTCCGTTGGAGAAGATCGAGTGCTCGTAAACGGTAATCGAAGAGTACTGAAAGTGGATGTCGGCAGTTGAGGGCAACTGTCCACCGTAGATCACTTGCGAAATCGAGTCCTAAGCATAGGATGGTGCCAACGGCCTTGCTGTAGTGGTAACATCGGTTCCCGTCAGGTCATCGAAGATAAGCTCTGTCGGTCTGGGCTAGCACTTGGATGGGTAACCGTCCGGTCTGCCGAGATGGAAAGCTGGTGCACTCAGCCCTTGTGAGCCAAACTGAGGAGCTACTTGATTGAGAAGTAGCGGCTCTGGTTTCGTACACTGACATACGGCCAGGAGAGAAGTGTGCTGACCACATGCCCCTCCGTATCCGCATCCAGTGATTCATGTGGGCTGGGGATGACACGGCAGCCGGTCGGTGCCGTTGGGCCTTCATGGCCTGTTCGTGCGGAGTTTAGTTTAGTTTCATCATTGGATAGTATCAGTTACACGCTACACTGTCCGCAGGAAGCCCTGCACCTATAGCCATGGCGCTCGATTTGCGGACGTCAAGGCAGCTACGAATGCCAGTGACTCCCTGACCTCAGCACCGCTACGAAGAACGATGACGAGATCGTCTGCGTAAGCAGTGCAGCTGACTACGTTGTCACCGAGAGACATCCTAGAGAGGCGTTGATGGAGGTTGCAGAGCAACGGTTCCATGCAAAAGTATACAACAGTGCAGAGAGCGGGCAGTACTAAACCGAGCATATACAGGGTGAAAAGTATTTAAACCGACAAACTCTGGGAGATTGTAGGGGACATCAAAACAAATATGTTTCCCAAATGTCATTTATTCCTATGAGGATTATTTAAACCGGTGGAGGCCATATTACTCTCTTCAGTCGTTAGAGGCCATATTACGATCTTCAGTTGTTAGAGGGCGTATTACGCTCTTCAGTTGTAGGCAACTGCTGTCCATCAATGTAGTAGCGCATTGTCTCTGTTTACTAATGGAGCGATACACCTGGAGTGAGTACACTGATATGGTTGGTGCGTACTACGTAGCGCACCACAACGGACGAGCTGCACAGCGGGTTTGTACACAACAATATCCTAATCGCTGTATCCCGCATCATACGACCTTTGCTGCTGTGTACCAAAGTCTGCGTGAGACCGCGTCATTTAGCATATTACCTGGACAGGGGCGCCGACGCACGGTAAGAACGCTGCAATTTGATGAAGCTGTCTTGCAGCATGTGGAGCGGGATCCTTCAATCAGCAGTCGTGCAATTGCGCGTAAAATGGGGACGAATCAGACGAATGTAAGAACAGTCCTTCGAGAGCAGTTGTTACGTCCATTTCACTTACAGCGTGTCCACAACCTGGAACCAGTTGATTATCAACCCAGAGCACAGTTTTCGCAGTGCTACCTGGAAGAGTGTGAAATGCAACCCACATTTCCATCCTCTGTGTTGTTTACCGATGAAGCAACGTTCGGGCGTGATGGAGTCTTCAACATGCACAATTCGCATGTTTGGAGTGAGGATAACCAACATACCACCGTTACTAGCGCTCATCAAGTGCGATTCTTCGTTAATGTGTGGGTCGGTGTTGTTGGGGACTGGTTAATTTGGCCGTATTAAGTTGGGTGATGCTGAGGGAATTAGATTAGGAAATGAGACACTTAAAGTAGTAAAGGAGTTTTGTTATTTGGGGAGCAAAATAACTGATGATGGTTGATGTAGAGAGGATATAAAATGTAGACTGGCAATGGCAAGGAAAGCGTTTCTGAAGAAGAGAAATTTGTTAACATCGAGTATAGATTTGTCAGGAAGTCGTTTCTGAAAGTATTTGTATGGAAGTGAAACATGGACGATAAATAGTTTAGACAAGAAGAGAATAGAAGCTTTCGAAATGTGGTGTTACAGAAGAATGCTGCAGATTAGATGGGTAGATCACGTAACTAATGAGGAGGTATTGAATAGAATTGGGGAGAAGAGGAGTTTGTGGCACAACTTGAATAGAAGAAGGGATCGGTTGGTAGGATATGTTCTGAGGCATCAAGGGATCACCAATTTAGCACTGGAGACGAATACACTACGCAGATTCAGAAGGATGTAGGCTGTAGTAGGTACTGGGAGATGAAGAAGCTTGCACAGGATAGAGTAGCATGGAGAGCTGCATCAAACCAGTCTCAGGACTGAAGACCACAACAACATTTGCCACCGAGGCCATTAAATGGCAGGCACTATTACAATTTTCTCGCCATAGCATAGCCAGAATTGCTGGAAGACGTCCCGCTTCCTACAAGACAACGTATGTGCTTCCAACATGACGGGACGCCGGCACATTTCAGTCGTCGTGTGCGTCGATTCCTGGACCGACGGTTCCCAGAAACGTGGACTGGCAGAGGTGATCCTGTACCATGGCCTGCTCGATCCCCAGATATGTCCCCTCGGGACTTTTTTGTGTGGGGAGAGATGCGCAACCTTCTTTACGCAACTCCTGTTGCATCAGAAGAGGATCTGGTTGCCCGAATAGTAGCAGCAGCAGGAACAATTGAGGGTACTCCTGGGTTTTTGCCCGTGTCAGACAGAACATGATCCGACGGTGTAACCTTTGTTTACGTGTCAATGGAGGCATTTTTGAAAATCTACTGTAATTGAAATTGGGCTATGTTAATGTGTTGTCTCTTGGTCATAAAAATGGAAAAGTGTTTGTTGGTTTAATTAATTTGCCGCCAGAGAAATCTTCCTCTACTGGTTTAAATACTCCTCATAGGAAAAAATGACATTAGGGAAAAATATTTGTTTGATGTCCCCTTCAACCTCCCAGAGTTTGTCGGTTTAAATACTTTTCACCCTGTATTTTATATTCCTTGTCGGCTGTGGCACCGCCGCTACTTCTAAATCAGCAGTGGGGCAGGCTCTGGTCAGAAATACCACGGCGCAAAACTGTTTGGTCGGAAGTGCCACAGTAGCTGCGGTCGTGCAACCTACGGTGGCCGATGCGCAGCTGTAATTCTGCTGCGGATGACAGTCTGAGGGGACCTACTGTGAAAAGACCATCACTCCAGGCTGTCTGCTTTCTAACAGGCGACTGCCAGGTTGGTATCCCACCACTGTCTGGAATTTCTCCACGTCTCCAGACACGTCTTCGGCCACGCATCTCATTCAGTCTCGCAGAATTGTCTTCAGTGATGAATCACGCCTCGATGACCAGCAAACACATATCTGGAGACGCCCCAGACAGTGGTGGGTTTACAGCCTGACTGTCAACTGCCATGTTTAACTCCGTTTTCACATGTTCCTTTACAAAGGAAAGCCTAGGAGAACAGCCCGAATTAGATCCTCGTCGAGTAAAACAGAAGTAACATCCGGCGTTCCCCAAGGAAGTGTTATAGGCCCTCTATTGTTCCTGATCTACAGGGTGTCCGAAAAGTCTTTCCCTGATTACATAAATTGATAACTCTGGCTAGAAGTAAGATACAAACATGAAACAGGTGTCTAATTGTTAACAAACTATCAAAGTTTTTTTCACACATCAGTAAACTTCCACATGAGCACCCTTGGTAGCACGTAGCACATCTAGGCGATATTCAATTTCCGTCCACACATTAGCCAACATCACTGGAGGGATCGATTCAATGACTGAGGTTTTCCGTTGCCGCAGTGTTTCAAGATCTGGTACATGTGTTTGGTAGACCTCGTCCTTGACATAACCCCATAAAAAGAAGTCTAATGGGGTTATGTCAGGAGAGCGTGGAAGCCAAACAGTTGGCCTATCACGACCAATCCATCGCCCAGGAAAGGTCACATCGAGATAGGCACGGACGTCCAAACCCCAATGAGGCGGTGCACCGTCTTGCTGAAACAAGACATTGGGGTGATAGTGAGGCAGCTGAGGAACAGCATACAGTTGCAACACGTCCAGATACACTGCAGATGTGATGGTAGCCTCAGCGAAGAAGAGTGGCCCGATAATTCGATCGTGCAATAGCGCGCACCAAACATTCACCTTTGGACGTGCTACGAAGGGTGCTCATGTGGAAGTTGACTGATGTGTGAAAAAAACCTTGATAGTCTGTAAACAATTAGACACCAGTTTCATATTTGTATCTTACTTCTAGCCTGAGTTAATGTAATCAGGGAAAGACTTTTCGGACACCCTGTATACTAACGACATAGGAGACAATCTGAGTAGCCGTCTTAGATTGTTTGCAGATGATGCTGCCATTTACCGTCTTGTAAAGTCATCAGATGATCAAAACGAGTTGCAAAATGATTTAGATAATATATCTGTACGGTGCGAGAAGTGGCAATTGACCCTGAATAAAGAAAAGTGCGAAGTTATTCACGTGAGTACTAAAAGAAAGCAGCTAAATTTCGATTACGCGATAAGTCACACAAATCTGAGGGCTGTAAATTCAACTAAATACTTAGGGATTACAATTACAAATAACCTAAATTGGAACGATCACACAGATAATATTGTGGGTAGAGCAAACCAAAGACTACGATTCATTGGCAGAACACTTAGAAGGTGCAACGGGTCTACCAAAGAGACTGCTTACACTACGCTTGTCCGCCCTATTCTGGAGTATTGCTGTGCAGTGTGGGATCCTCATCAGGTGGGACTGACGGATGACATCGAAAAAGTACAAAGAAGGGCAGCTCGTTTTGTATTATCGCGAAATAGGGGAGATAGTGCAACAGACATAATACGTGAACTGGAGTGGCAGTCATTAAAACAAAGGCGTCTTTCGTTGCGAAGGGGATCTTCTCATGAAATTTCAATCACCAGTTTTCTCCTCCGATTGCGAAAACATTCTGTTGGCACCCGCCTACATAGGGAAAAGTGATCATCACGATAAAATAAGAGAAATCAGGGCTCGCACGGAAAAATTTAAGTGCTCATTTTTCCCGCGTGCCGTTCGAGAGTGGAACGGTAGAGAGACAGCATGAAGGTGGTTCATTGAGCCCTCTGCCAGGCACTTTATTGTGAATAGCAGAGTAATCACGTACATGTAGATGTAGATGGAAACGTGAATCAATTAATTACAGGGTGTACATAACGTCCGGGAACACTTCCAGTTATTTATTCCACACGAACTAAACATTTTACAGATGACTTCCGTACTGTATTTTGAAGAGAACTCTGAAATGAATTTTTTTTATACAAATATTCGATATGCGTACCATGAGTGATTTGGCAGACGTCAATACGATAAATGAATTCTTGCCATGCCCGTCCCAGCATGGCATCGTCGACTGTGGCAGTCGCTTCCCGTACTCTCTCCCGGAGCTCTGCTACATCACGTGGTACAGGCGGTACATACACCATTTCTTTCATGTGTCCCCACAGAAAAAAGTCACACGGAGTGAGATCTGGTAATCTGGGAGGCCATTTCATGAAACAGCTGACCCCTTCTGTAACACGGCCGATCCATCGATGCGCGGCAGCTCCGTGTTCAGGTACCCACGAACTTCACGATAAAAATGGGGTGGAGCCCCATCCTGCTGAAAAATGAACGGAGAGTCCGATTGCATTTGAGGCATCAGCCATTGCTGCAACATGTCCAAGCAGGGATATCATGTGATGGTGCTGTCGGCGGAGAAGAATGGCCTGTACAGTTTTCTACGTGACAAGGCAGAAAAAACGTTTACCTTTTGGGAATAACGCTCAAATTCAATGCATTCGTGTGGATGCTTTGCACCCCAGATTCGATAATTATACCTGTTCACTTTCCCATTAGTGTGAAAAGTGGCTTCGTCCCTAAAAATTAAGCAATCAACAATGCCATCCTCATCCTCATTCAATTGTTGCAAATGCGAACAAAACTCAAAAACGCTTGTCTTTGTCGTCGTCATTGAGCTCCTGCACTAGCTCCAATTGGCATTGTCTCATAGACAGCTTCTGTCGCAGGACTTCCCACACTGTCATTGGAGCCATTTCGAGTTCACGAGGTGCACGACGCACCGATTTCTTTGGACTCCTTATGAATGTCTCTCGTATGCGCTCCAGATTCACTTCACTCGCACTGGAACGTCCGCTTCTCTTTGCCGGGCACGAACAACCCGTTGTAACGAATTTGTTGTGCCAGTGGTAAATGGCCTTCCTTGTTGGTTGCTTCTTACCGTACTTGGTTTCAAACATCCGTTGAACAGCTGTAGCACCCTTGTTTTTGTCGAACTCCAACACACAGAAAGCTCGCTCCGCACCTGAACGCTATCGGCAAATTACCAAACTACACTGTGGCGGTGTACATGAAAAAAAAACTTTCACTGTTTATCTTCGGAATGATATATGTATGATATCTGTACGAAGTTTGGTTCTTGTGCAATAAATCGTTGAAAGTGTTCCCGGACTTTATGTGAACCCTGTATCAGCGTCAGTCGTGTTGAGAAACAGCTGAAACCGTTAAAACTGAACAAAGCTCCAGGGCTAAATGTAATCCCTATCAGATTCTATACTGAATTTGCTGCTGAGTTAGCCCCTCTTCTAATTATAATCCATCATAGTCCCTCGAGCAAGAAACCATGCCCAGTTCTTGGAGAGAAGCTCAGGTCACAACCGTCTACAAGAGTGGAGTAGAAGTGATCGACAAAACTACCGTCCAATATCCATGACATCAATTTTTTGTAGAACCTTAGAACATATCCGAGATCAAACATAATGTGATATCTTAAACAGAATGACCTCCTCAGTGCCAAGCAGCGTGGATCACGAAAACATCGATCATGTTTTCTCACATGACATACTGTAAGCTTTGGATCAAGGCAGTCAGGTAGATGGAGTATTTCTTGATTTCTGAAAAGCATTTGACTCAGTACCACACCTACCCTCATTGTCAAAAGTACGATCATATTGGGTGTCAAGTGAAATCTGTGACTGGACTGAGGACTTTTTGGAAGGGGCGATGCAGCATGGCTGCACGGGATTAGCCGAGCGGTCTCAGGCGCTGCAGTCATGGACTGTGCGGCTGGTCCCGGCGGAGGTTCGAGTCCTCCCTCGGGCATGGGTGTGTGTGTTTGTCCTTAGGATAATTTAGGTTAAGTAGTGTGTAAGCTTAGGGACTGATGACCTTAGCAGTTAGGTCCCATAAGATTTCACACACATTTGAACATTTGATGCAGCATGTTCCGGCGGAGGTTCGAGTCCTCCCTCGGGCATGGGTGTGTGTGTTTGTCCTTAGGATAATTTAGGTTAAGTAGTGTGTAAGCTTAGGGACTGATGACCTTAGCAGTTAGGTCCCATAAGATTTCACACACATTTGAACATTTGATGCAGCATGTTATCTTGGATGGAGAGTCATCATCAGATGTGGAAGCTGCTTCGGGTGTGCCCCAGGAAAGCGTGTGGGGACCCTTGCTATTCATGTTGTATATTAATGACCTGGAAGACAATATTAATAGTAAATTTAGACTTTTTATAGATGATGCAGTTGTCTATAATGAAGTACTGTCTGAAAGAAGGTGCATAAATATTCAGTCAGATCTTGATAAGATTTCAAAGCGGTGCAGAGATTAGCAATTTGCTTTAAATGTTCAGAAATGTAAAATTGTGCACTTCAGAAAACAAAAAAAACGTAGTTTCCTCTGACTATAATATCAATGAGTCAATGTTGGAATTGGCCAACTCATACAAATACCTTCATGTAACACTTTTTAGGGACACGAAATGGAATGATTACATAGGTTCAGTCGTGGGTAAAGCGGGTGGTGGAATTCGGTTTATCGGTAGAATATTGGGGAAGTGCAATCATTCTACAAAGGGGCTTGCTTACAAATTACTTGTACGACCGGTTCTAGAACATTGCTCAGGTGTGGGGGACTGATACCAAATAGGATTAACAGAGGATGTTGAACATATTCAGAGATGGACGGCACGAATGGTTACACGTTTGTTTGATTCATGGGAGAGTGTCACTGAGATATTGAAGGAACTCAACTGGAAGACTCTTGAAGACAGACACAAACTAGCCTGAGAAAGTCTATTAACAAAGTTTCAGGAATCAGCTTTAAATGATGACTCTAGGAATATACTAAAATCCCCTACGTATCACTCATTACTGCATACACAGAGGCATTCAGACATACATTCTTCCCGCACTCCATATGTGAGTAGAACGACAAGAAACACTGGTAGAATGGGATGCATCCTCTGCCATGCACCTCACGGTGGTTTTGCAGACAATAGATGTAGCTGTAGATATAGATAAGATGCCACAACCAGGAATGATGGCCTGGGGTGCCATTTCTTTTCATGGCAGGACCCCTTTGGTTGTCATCTGCAGCACCCTTACAGTTCAGTGGTAGGTCTACGATATTCTACACCCCATTATGTTGCCCTTCATGGCATGCTGGGCTTACATTTCAGCAAGACAATGCCCACCTGCACAGGGCTACAGTTTCTACTGTTTGTAAAGGTGCTTGCCAAATCTACTTTAGCCAATAAGGTCACCGGATCCCTCCCCAACTAAGAAAGCACCCTAACAGCACAGCGGTAGGTCTACAATACTCTACACTCCTTAATGCGCCCTTCATGGAAAGCCATCCTGGGCTTACATTTCAGCAAGACAATGCCCACCTGCACAGGGCTACAGTTTCTACTGTTTGTCGAGGTGCTTGCCAAACCGTACTTTGGCTAGTAAAGTCACCAGGTACCTCCTCAACTGAGAAAGTTTGGAGCATTGTGGGCAGGGCCCTCCAACCAGCTCGGGATTTTGACCATCTGACGCGCCAGCTGGTCAGAATTTAACACGACAGCCCTCAGGAGGACATCCGACAACTCTATCCATCAGTGAGAAGCCGAATAACTGCTAGCATAATGGCCAGAAGGTTGTATACATGGAAGAACCCTGGAGATACTAAAAGGTATCAGATAGATTATATAATGGTAAGACAGAGATTTAGGAACCAGGTTTTAAATTGTAAGACATTTCCAGGGGCAGATGTGGACTCTGACCACAATCTATTGGTTATGACCTGTAGATTAAAACTGAAGAAACTGCAAAAAGGTGGCAATTTAAGGAGATGGGACCTGGATAAACTGAAAGAACCAGAGGTTGTACAGAGTTTCAGGAAGAGCATAAGGGAACAATTGACAGGATTGGGGGAAAGAACTACAGTAGAAGAAGAATGGGTAGCTTTGAGGGATGAAGTAGCGAAGGCAGCAGAGGATCAAGTAGGTAAAAAGACGAGGGCTAGTAGAAATCCTTGGGTAACAGAAGAAATATTGAATTTAATTGATGAAAGGAGAAAATATAAAAATGCAGTAAATGAAGCAGGCAAAAAGGAATACAAACGTCTCAAAAATGAGATCGACAGGAAGCGCAAAATGGCTAAGCAGGGATGGCTAGAGGACAAATGTAAGGATGTAGAGGCCTATCTCACTAGGGGTAAGATAGATACTGCCTACAGGAAAATTAAAGAGACCTTTGGAGATAAGAGAATGACTTGTATGAATATCAAGAGCTCAGATGGAAACCCAGTTCTAAGCAAAGAAGGGAAAGCAGAAAGTATATAGAGGGTCTATACAAGGGCGATGTACTTGAGGACAATATTATGGAAATGGAAGAGGATGTAGATGAAGATGAAATGGGAGATATGATACTGTGTGAAGAGTTTGACAGAGCACTGAAAGACCTGAGTCGAAACAAGGCCCCCGGAGTAGAAAACATTCCATTGGAACTACTGACGGCCTTGGGAGAGCCAGTCCTGACAAAACTCTACCATCTGGTGAGCAAGATGTATGAAACAGGCGAAATACCCTCAGACTTCAAGAAGAATATAATAATTCCGATCCCAAAGAAAGCAGGTGTTGACAGATGTGAAAATTACCGAACTATCAGTTTAATAAGTCACAGCTGCAAAATACTAACACGAATTCTTTACAGACGAATGGAAAAACTAGTAGAAGCCAACCTCGGGGAAGATCAGTTTGGATTCCGTAGAAACACTGGAACACGTGAGGCAATACTGACCTTACGACTTAGCTTAGAAGAAAGATTAAGGAAAGGCAAACCTACGTTTCTAGCATTTGTAGGCTTAGAGAAAGCTTTTGACAATGTTGACTGGAATACTCTCTTTCAAATTCTAAAGGTGGCTGGGGTAAAATACAAGGAGCGGAAGGCTATTTACAATTTGTACAGAAACCAGATGGCAGTTATAAGAGTGGAGGGACATGAAAGGGAAGCAGTGGTTGGGAAGGGAGTAAGACAGGGTTGTAGCCTCTCCCCGATGTTGTTCAATCTGTATATTGAGCAAGCAGTAAAGGAAACAAAAGAAAAATTCGGAGTAGGTATTAAAATTCATGGAGAAGAAATAAAAACTTTGAGGTTCGCCGATGACATTGTAATTCTGTCAGAGACAGCAAAGGACTTCGAAGAGCAGTTGAATGGAATGGACAGTGTCTTGAAAGGAGGATATAAGATGAACATCAACAAAAGCAAAACAACGATAATGGAATGTAGTCTAATGAAGTCGGGTGATGCTGAGGGAATTAGATTAGGAAATGAGACACTTAAAGTAGTAAAGGAGTTTTGCTATTTGGGGAGCAAAATAACTGATGATGGTCGAAGTAGAGAGGATATAAAATGTAGACTGGCAATGGCAAGGAAAGCGTTTCAGAAGAAGAGAAATTTGTTACCATCGAGTATAGATTTAAGTGTCAGGAAGTCATTTCTGAAAGTATTTGTATGGAGTGTAGCCATGTATGGAAGTGAAACATGGACGATAAATAGTTTGGACAAGAAGAGAATAGAAGCTTTCGAAATGTGGTGCTACAGAAGAATGCTGAAGATTAGATGGGTAGATCACATAACTAATGAGGAAGTATTGAATAGGATTGGGGAGAAGAGAAGTTTGTGGCACAACTTGACCAGATGAAGGGATCGGTTGGTAGGACATGTTCTGAGGCATCAAGGGATCACCAATTTAGTACTGAAGGGCAGCGTGGAGAGTAAAAATCGTAGAGGGAGACCAATAAATGAATACACTAAGCAGATTCAGAAGGATGTAGGTTGCAGTAGGTACTGGGAGATGAAAAAGCTTGCACAGGATAGAGTAGCATGGAGAGCTGCATCAAACCAGCCTCAGGACTGAAGACCACAACAACAACAAATGGCCAGACGTGAAGCAGCGGGGTTTGACCTGCTCAGTGTGTGAAGCTCTTTCTCTTGAAGAAATCATCCAGTTTTTCTGAACTTGTGCTCATTCGCGTCTGTGTGTACGTAAATGACTTCTACTGATATCCATCCTACTGAGATAATTCCTTCGTGGTACATATTTTTTGTCTTGATTGTGTATGACGTTAATAAATTTCGTTTTTTCGGAAACGCTTTCCTTGCTATTGCCTGTTCGAATTTTGTATCCGATCTACTCCAGTCGTGGTCAATTACTTCGCTTGTAAGTAATAGATTTCAGGTATCAGTCGTCCTTTTTAAATTTTAGTGGCAGATCTAGATTTCAGCTAGAAACTAACCATTCTCAATACAGTATCGTTTTTGATCAATGCATGTAATGCCTGTTGGTCGGGCTTCATCCACGGTTTATTGAATACTACTCAACTGTGGATGAAGCTCGACCAACATGCGTTACATGCGTTGATCAAAATGATAGTGCATTGAGAATGGCTAGTTTCTATCTGAAATCTAGATCTGCCAATAAAATTTAAAAAGGACGACTGATAGCTGCAATCTATTGTTTACAAGTGAATGTAACAGTCGCTGCGTGCAATAGCCTTCTGAATGGAAGGTAACCTGATGAATTACTTTGCTGTCCAAATAAGGAAACTCATCTATACTGAAAATTACCCGTCTTGATTGCACATTATTATTTAATTCACAATATGAGCAGCTTCAGATTATTGTCATCATCAGATCTGTTTAAACAAAATGGGAAAATAATGTAATGTGTTACGTCGGCCGAAGACCAATCAACAGAAAAAAATCTAACAGTATATAATGAGGTTAGCATGGCTGACGGTCATCTTACGATGATACGAGTATCAACATGAAATGATTTATACATGCAGTTATGTTCATAAGTGCCAGTGATAGCCAGAGGACATTCTGTAGATACGCAAACACAAGCTATAGCCGGCAGAGAGTACTAGTGATGAGGTAACACAAGTGTTCAGCATCACAGATTCCGTACTTGAAAATAGGATAATGACGGTTATTAATTGCAAGGTTTCACATGGGTAATCTGTTAGTCTAACAGTAAAACATAAGAAGTCACTCAATATGAACCAACAAAATATATCTATTGTCTTGTATCTTATGCTTTACTGTTAGACACACACTTTTGACATGTGAAACATTTTAATTAGTGGCCTTGTATGTGCTATAAACATAGTAATAATTTTAATTGACATTTTGTATGACTATTGCTAACATATTTTAGTGCACGTATTCTGCACATGTTATTCGTTCATTCTATGTACAGTATGTTAAAGCGCAAGAGCTACAACCATCACTAAGCTATCAATAACATACGTGTTACTGACTTGACAGTACCTAATTTGTAAAATTTATGTTCTGTCACAGCGCGTATGTTTTTTTTTTAAACTTGACATTACTTATATAAATATTTATATAATTTTTAATGAATATTACGACTCTAATTTTTAAGTACTACAGTTTGGTTTGTTTCATTCTTTAGATGAACCCACGCATCAGATTGGATACCTGTAAAAAACATAAAACTAATAACTATATTAGACGTTTCTGGGCAATGTGGGATGTATCTGCGTTGCACTTCATTTAATCTGTGAGCAGCATCCTGGTAGTTTTACATTACAAAGGAAAAATGAATCTTTGTTACCACAACCCGTATTTTAACAAAATAGAAAGGGAACCAGAACCTTTATTATGACAACTATAGCGAAGATAGTATGTGCAAACATGAGTAATGTAAAACTCATGTTGTCGCATTTATATGTATAGGCTGTCATATAAAAGTTCCATATCCCTTCCTATATTGTTAAAATACATGTTGCCATAATAAAGATACATTTTTCCTTGTTTTTATAAAAAATGGTATCCTTGAATATCTCGATCAAGTACTGTATCTTTAAATATCTGATGTCAATGTTAGCTACAGAATTTGTACAGATGCTCAAATTAATTCTCAGCTAATGGCCACATTTGTATGTGCACCGTTCAGATTTTACCGTGCAAAAACAGTCATCTTAAATAGTTCCGGAATGGAGCGAGAACGAATTCTTAATTCGTCCACCGGTGTATCGTATCTTGGTTTAAGGATAAGTTTTAAGCCTCTGAAAGTATCTTGCGTCGTTTAGATTTTACGTACAAAAAGCACGTTTTTCTGGGAGATTTTTGAAACGCGCCACTTCTATACTCTAAAGATGTACTAACATGTTCTAACTTCACACGGAGGCAGATAAATGGATAAAATCAAAACTATTTTTTTATCCAATAATCTTTGTATGTTATCGAGAACGATGGTTAATGTCGAGTTAAATGTAGCGCTTAAAATTCGTTCTTACGTGAACTGAACGCGCGAAACGGTTTGGAGTGAATCAAATAAATAAATAATGAATTATTGCCGTAACACTGAAAACTAGCTTTTAAAAACCAAGCTTCATTCGGATTTTACATGCAAAAAAAAAACATTTTTTGTGTGGTTTTCACACTCGCCAATTGTATGTTGCAAACTTATGCGAATCGGTTCAAATTTTGTAAGACGGTAGATGTTTTATTTTTTTTTATTTACTAACATTTTCCTGTATACAAAGGTTTTTCTCCAACATAACAAATACTCTGAAATTATTTCGTCTGTTGCATAAAATCTTAATTTATCTTCTCAGGATGTCCCTCCACGTGCTTCGATCTTGTATATCTTCTCCCTCTGCGCCAAGTCTTCTCATTGTTAAGGGTACATTTTGGAGCCAGGTGGTCATAGAGTGTCCCCTTTTCTTTCCGTCCGGTTCCCATTGCAGGATCATTTTCGGAATTCTGGCTTCCTCCATTCTTCTTACATGCCCATAGCATTGTAACTTCCTTTTATCCATTACGTCATGTATTCTTTCTCTTGCTTTCATTCTCTTTATTATTTCGAAGTTTCTTACTTTCTCTTTTCTAGAAGTTCTTACTTATCTTCTCCAGAAGTTCCTTTCTACCGCTTGCAGTTTTCTTTACGTTTCAGATTAATAACCCAAGTCTCGACTCCATACATAACTATGCTCTCTAATATCGATTTATATGTGATTTTTTTTGGTTCGGTTTATTATATTTCTGCTCTATAAGATTGAGCTGCGCATCCCAATGACCTTCTTAACACTGCTAATTATTTTATTAATTTCTACCTCTGATTTTCTCCCCATCTCTAAAATTGATCCCAAATAACAGGAAGTAATGACCTTCTTAATTTTCTTTCCATCTATGTATAAGCCATCTGGATTATTAGTGAGGTATTCTGTTTTCTGATAATTAATCCCCAGTTTCTGTATTCCATTGCTAATTGGTTACATACATGTAATTTGTATCCTCCCCTTCTTGTGCTAATCTACTTGATCATCAGCAAATAATAGCTGATGTAAATAAACTCTATCTTTAATTTGCAGCCCATCCCATTGCATTTACGAGACCATGTCTTAAGACTGATGTCTACTATATTTTAAATAATATTGGTGACATGGGGCAGACACTTTGCTTGTTCTAAATTTCTGTGAAAGTATACTTCCAACCTTGATTTGACATATGTTATCTTTCTATATTTCTTGTATTATTTTAATTAAAGATTCCTTTATGTGTGCTATATGTAATGCTCTCCAAAGTAGTTATCTCGGGATCGTATCATATGCTTTTCTAAATCTATGAAAATTAATCCTATGTTTTTTGATTTTTACCTATGTTTCTCTAAGATCTGTCGTAATGTGAAAATATGGTCTACGCTTGATCTACCAGCTGTTAAGCCACATTGTTCTTCCCGGGTTTTAAAATTTATTTCCAGCTTATTTTTAATTATTTTACCAAAAATACTCATTAATGCGTTTATAACACAAATTCCTCGATGGTTCGAGCAGTTTTGCGATCCAATTCTTAAATATACTGTTAACATAGCCCAGCTTTGTTTCCTTGGGTACTGAATCTCCATGTAACATTTTATTGAATAACCGTGTTATTAGTTTCACAGTTTTATCAAATTGCTCTGAGCACTATGGGACTTAACTTCTGAGGTCATCAGTCCCCTAGAACTTAGAACTACTTAAACCTAACTAACCTAAGGACATCACAGACATCCATGCCCGAGGCAGGATTCGAACCTGCGACCGTAGCGGTCGCGCGGTTCCAGACTGTAGCGCCTAGAACCGCTCGGCCACTCTGGCCGGCACAGTTTTATCACCGCCATATTTTAAGAGCTCCAGATTGATATGCCTGGTGCAGGTGATTTACCACTTTTTCCCTGTTCTTAACAGCTTACTCACTTCGCTTTTTAAAACTTGAATCTCTTGCCCTTCCTGATCCTTTTCTTCCACTGTTCCTTCCTCCAGATACTCTTCTCTATCCTCATTTAATAATTTCGGAAATATTCTTCCTATTCTTCTGGTGTTATCAGCTGAAGACTTGTGTTGACTTTCGTCTCTTGTCGAAGTCCTTTTAATACTGACCACGCTTCTTTCGCTCTCCCAAAACCAAGTTTGCTATTGACATTAGCACATGTCCTTTCCCATGCTTCATTCTTTGCTATCCTTAGTTTTTTAATCAATTCCTTCCACTTTTCCTTGTAGATTGTTCTTGTTAATTCCGATTTATAATTCAACCATTGGTTGAAAGCATTTCTCTTTTCTTTAATTGCCACCTCTATTTCCTCTGACCACCATTCTGCTGTACAACTGCGGTTGTTTCCTCTTATGCCCAGCACCTCTGTTGCAATACTTATAACACTGCATTTTTTGTATTCATATATTTCCTCTGAACTTCGTTCAAATGATTCGTCCAATGTGTTTTCCATTCAAGCAGCAACGAATGTTCGTATACTTTCATCTTGCAGGCTATCAATATTGAAGTGTAGATTTTGAGCTTTCTCAGCACAGTTCGTTTTAATGTTGTTAAAATCATTCTTTGCATTATTCCATGGCCAAAAACTCTTCCTTTTTACTAAATAATGATCTGTATCCACAATGGGCTCCTGCCCCCTTGTAACTACTTGTCTGCCTAATGGTAATACAATCTATTGCAGAACGAAGTACTCTAGTATTCTGTTGCCGAGTATATTTATGAATACCCTTGTGTTAAAAAAACGTGTTGGTAATTTTCAGAGCAAACTGTTCACAAATTTTGCCGGCCGCGGTGGTCTCGCGGTTCTAGGCGCGCAGTCCGGAACCGTGCGACTGCTACGGTCGCAGGTTCGAATCCTGCCTCGGGCATGGGTGTGTGTGATGTCCTTAGGTTAGTTAGGTTTAAGTAGTTCTAAGTTCTAGGGGACTTATGACCACAGCAGTTGAGTCCCATAGTGCTCAGAGCCATTTTTTTTGTTCACAAATTTCAATCAGTCGTTCTCCATTGTCATTATATTCTGTCTCTCCATGTTCTCCCACTATCGGACATGATTCTCTAATTCCTACTCTGCCCCGTTCCTTCCTCCTTGGGATTTTTTCCTTTTTCCGTAGTCTCCCTAAGGATTGTCCAGAAAGTGCCCTTCTCCTGGTCTCTTGCTTCATTTGTGGGTGCATGTATACCAGTAATTAGAACTTCCCTGGCAAACAGTCATTTCTACAACAATAATACGTTCCTTAATAAATTTTCAATTTGTGATTCTCTTTTTCCATGCTTTGTTTATCATGATGGAGACTCCTGCTTTGGCTCCTACTGCTTTGGAGACCCCACTCCAGATATGTACACTCCTGGAAATGGAAAAAAGAACACATTGACACCGGTGTGTCAGACCCACCATACTTGCTCCGGACACTGCGAGAGGGCTGTACAAGCAATGATCACACGCACGGCACAGTGGACACACCAGGAACCGCGGTGTTGGCCGTCGAATGGCGCTAGCTGCGCAGCATTTGTGCACCGCCGCCGTCAGTGTCAGCCAGTTTGCCGTGGCATACGGAGCTCCATCGCAGTCTTTAACACTGGTAGCATGCCGCGACAGCGTGGACGTGAACCGTATGTGCAGTTGACGGACTTTGAGCGAGGGCGTATAGTGGGCATGCGGGAGGCCGGGTGGACGTACCGCCGAATTGCTCAACACGTGGGGCGTGAGGTCTCCACAGTACATCGATGTTGTCGCCAGTGGTCGGCGGAAGGTGCACGTGCCCGTCGACCTGGGACCGGACCACAGCGACGCACGGATGCACGCCAAGACCGTAGGATCCTACGCAGTGCCGTAGGGGACCGCACCGCCACTTCCCAGCAAATTAGGGACACTGTTGCTCCTGGGGTATCGGCGAGGACCATTCGAAACCGTCTCCATGAAGCTGGGCTACGGTCCCGCACACTGTTAGGCCGTCTTCCGCTCACGCCCCAACATCGTGCAGCCCGCCTCCAGTGGTGTCGCGACAGGCGTGAATGGAGGGACGAATGGAGACGTGTCGTCTTCAGCGATGAGAGTCGCTTCTGCCTTGGTGCCAATGATGGTCGTATGCGTGTTTGGCGCCGTGCAGGTGAGCGCCACAATCAGGACTGCATACGACCGAGGCACACAGGGCCAACACCCGGCATCATGGTGTGGGGAGCGATCTCCTACACTGGCCGTACACCACTGGTGATCGTCGAGGGGACACTGAATAGTGCACGGTACATCCAAACCGTCATCGAACCCATCGTTCTACCATTCCTAGACCGGCGAGGGAACTTGCTGTTCCAACAGGACAATGCACGTCCGCATGTATCCCGTGCCACCCAACGTGCTCTAGAAGGTGTAAGTCAACTACCCTGGCGAGCAAGATCTCCGGATCTGTCCCCCATTGAGCATGTTTGGGACTGGATGAAGCGTCGTCTCACGCGGTCTGCATGTCCAGCACGAACGCTGGTCCAACTGAGGCGCCAGGTGGAAATGGCATGGCAAGCCGTTCCACAGGACTACATCCAGCATCTCTATGATCGTCTCCATGGGAGAATAGCAGCCTGCATTGCTGCGAAAGGTGGATATACACTGTACTAGTGCCGACATTGTGCATGCTCTGTTGCCTGTGTCTATGTGCTTTTGGTTCTGTCAGTGTGATCATGTGATGTATCTGACCCCAGGAATGTGTCAATAAAGTTTCCCCTTCCTGGGACAATGAATTCACGGTGTTCTTATTTCAATTTCCAGGAGTGTACATAATTACCTTCTTCTCCTTTGCCTTTCCTCTTGGTCTCAGAGAGTACAACAACATCTGTTCTGAAACTGTCAGGTTCTGTTGGTAATATATTGTGGAGATACCTTGCACATTCCAAACGTCATTTTCCTTTTTTCCTTGCCAGTTCGTCGTCCGAGATTCCAGTTTTTCCGAGGCATATTGTTAGGTTTCCAGCATTTTAATTTTTCACGTCAGTGAGGAGCTGGCCCACTGCACAACCCCCAAGCTGGAGGACCAGGTAATTTATTCTCAAGGGTTCCTTCCTTTAGCCTTTGATAAGTCAATATCACGCTACAATGCAGCAGCTGCTGATTTTGGTCCACCACAGGTATTTTATTTCATGTCTGGAGAGCATTACCGTATCCGCCACCTGGGGAGGCACCCAATGGGAGACTAGCAACTCCACACGGGACTCTTGTTGTTTTGTGAAAGCTTTATCCGTTGCCACGATATAAGCAACATGGTTCGAAAGACAATTGTAAAACCTTATGCCGGATCAATGGTCGCCCGAGTCAACAAAAATCCACATCGGTTGCCAAGCTATGGCGGTCTAATGACAAAATTATGGTAAAGCCGGGAACCAGAATAAAAAATGCTCCTATCGTACCACAAAAAGGTATATACGTCCTCGTCAGCGGTAGGGATGTAAAAGGAGGGAACCAGCTTTTCGACTTATCTGGGAGCTACAAAGACACTTAAATCAAAATATCTTGACGTATTCGCGCTTCTTTACTTGTTAGTATTAGTAGCCACGTCACATTAAGTAGAGTAACGTGCTACATGATGTCACGTCGTAAAACATGACACATACCGTCATATCATCCAACTTCGCATTTGTCATGTCGGGCAGTGTCATTAAAGTTTTAGGATGTATGCGGATTGTGCAAATCGATTAATTCCTTTTGCAAATGATTTAAATTGGGGCTCAAATTAATGCTCAGCTGATGGTACCGCAGCTGAGAGATGTCACTGCACTAGGGAAGTAGGGTTAACTTGTAAAACAGCGTGAAATATGTCAAGATGTATTGATTTGAATGTCTTTGAAGCTGCAAGATAAGTCGAAAAGCTCTGTCCTGGACATATTCGCCTTTTCTTGGGGTACGATAGGAGCATTTTTCATTCTGTTGGCGAAGGATGCCTATTTTGTAATATGCCGTACTGCGAGATCCCGTTTGACCTCTGATGTTAAGGAACAGCGTTTTAGAGTTGACTAGATAGATTGGGGACGTAACTCAGCTGATTGCGTCATGTACAGACAACTGTTTCCACCTGCTCTTGTGTTAAGTTGTATACAGGGTGGTCCATAGATAGTGACCAGGCCAAATATCTCACGAAATAAGTATCAAACGAAAAAACTACGCTATGGTTGGCCCGGTAGATGGCACTGCCATAGATCAAACGGATATCAACTGCGTTTTTTTAAATAGGACCCCCCCCCTTTTTATTACATATTCGTATAGTGCGTAAAGAAATATGAATGTTTTAGTTGGACCACTTTTTTCGCTTTGTGATAGATGGCGCTGTAATAGTCACGTGAGTAGGTGGTATCACGCAACATTCCGCCATTGCAGACGGTATTTGCTTCGTGATACATTACCCGTGTTACAATGAGCCGTTTACCAATTGCGGAAAAGGTCGATATCGTGTTGATGTATGGCTACTGTGATCAAAATGCCCAACGGGCGTGTGCTATGTATGCTGCTCGGTATCCTGGTCGACATCATCCAAGTGTCCGGACCGTTCGACGGATAGTTACGTTATTTAAGGAAGCAGGAAGTGTTCAGCCACATGAGAAACGTCAGCCACGACCTGCAACAAATGATGATGCCCAAGTAGGTGTTTTAGCGGCTAATCCGCACATCAGTAGCAGACACATTGCGCGAGAATTGGGAATATCAAAAACGTCGGTGTTGAGAATGCTACATCAACAGATTGCACCCGTACCATATTTCTATGCACCAGGAATTGCATGGTGACAACTTTGAACGTCAGCGACCTTGGCGAGTTAATGTATGGTGCAGCATTATGGGAGGAAGGAGAATTGGCCCTCATTTTATCTGGCGATCTAAATGGTGCAATGTATGCTGATTTCCTACGTAATGTTCTACCGATGTTACTGCAAGATGGTTTACTGCATGACAGAATGGCGATGTACTTCCAACATGATGGATGTCCGGCACATAGCTCGCGTGTGGTTGAAGCGGTATTGAATAGCGTATTTCATGACAGGTAGATTGGTCATCGAAGCACCATACCATGGCCCGCACGTTCACCGGATCTGACGTCCCCGAAGATCTTTCTGTGGGGAAAGTTGAAGGATTTTTGCTATCGTGACCCACCGGCAAAGCCTGACAACATGCGTCAGCCCATTGTCAATGCATGTGCGAACATTACGGAAGGCGAACTACTCGCTGTTGAGAGGAATGTCGTTACACGTATTGCCAAATGCATTGAGGTTGACGGACATCATTTTGAGCATTTATTGCATTAATGTAGTATTTACAGGTAATCACGTTGTAACAGCATGCGTTCTCAGAAATGAAAAGTTCACAAAGGTATATCACATTGGAACAACCGAAATACAATGTTCAAACGTACCTACGTTCTGTATTTTAATTTAAAAAACCTACCTTTTACCAACTGTTCGTCTAAAATTGTGAGCCATATGTTTGTGACTATTACAGCGCCATCTTTCACAAAGCGAAGAAAGTGGTCCAACTAAAAGATTCATATTCATATTTACGTACTACACGAATATGTAATAAAAAATGGGGGTTGCTATTAAAAAAAACGCAGTTTGACCTATGGCAGCGCCAACTAGCGGGCCAACCATAGCGCCATCTGCTTTCCCCCTTCAAGCTAGACAAGTTTCGTTCTTTGTAGTTTTTTCGTTTGACGCTTATTTCGTGAGATATTTGGTCCGGTCACGATCAATGGACCACACTGTATATTGCGTCACTTTATAGGAAATTCGTTTTTTTTTATGTTATATGTTGTGTCACAGTGATCTGCTGATGCTGAGAGCGAAACGAAGTTACATACAAAATTAAAGCCGAGCGGTTCTAGGCGCTTCAGCCCGGAATCGCGCGCCTGCTGCGATCGCAGGTTCGAAGGCTGCCTCGGGCATGGATGTGTGTGAGTCCTTAGGTAGGTTTAAGTAGTTTCTAAGTCTATGGCACTGATGACCTCAGATGTTAAGTCCCATAGTGCTTAGAGCCATTTGAACCATTTTTGAACAAAAATAAATATTGGCGGCCAAGACAAGAGTAAATTTATTAGTTCCAAACGTGACCGCAGATTTCCTAAGGGACTTCATGTCTTGAGTAATGCTATAAAAGTACGTTTGCCTTTCTTCATTCTATCTCTTAAGACGTCGGGTCAGTATTGTCTCGGGTGTTCCCTCATTTCTACGGAACCCACACCGATCTTCCCCCAGGCCGGCTGCTACAAGTCCTTCTCCTTCAAGTTTTCTGCTCGCAGGCAGATCAATGAAGGCAGCAGACGACAGGGAAAGACAGCGGCCAGCGAGGGACGTGCGTCAGGGGTGCACAAAGGTGCAATTTTCGCGTGGCGGCGCGAAGAGCTGTAGGGGTGACCAAACGTAGGTGGGCCAAGAGTTGTTCTGCTCATCTTTCCGTCCTTTTGCAGTCGTATTTCCAACGATTTTCGATTATTTGTACAGGAGTCAGAGATCGAGTAGCGAGTTGTTTAGAGCACTTCCTCCTTGACGCAGGTGCAGGTGCGGGTCAAACAATAAAATCAGAATGAGAAACTGTTAAATACGGCGTTCTCCAAGGCTTTTGCCTTGGACCACTGATCCTCGTAGTATACATTAATGACCTACCAGCATCAGCAACTAACAAATCAAATACAGTAATGTTCGTCGATGACACTAGGGCGTGAAATCCTCAATGTAGATTACAACTGAAATAATAACACAGCAAGTATACAAATCGTTCGCATCAAATACTCTATCATTAACCTCTCAAAAACAAATTTAATGCAGTTTCAGATGGTAAATAGCAAGCTTCAAGCCCTTGAAATAGATATCAATGGTCAGAAAATAAATGAAACTTCGCATAAAGATTTCTAGGAATACAAATGGATAATAAATTAACATATTAATTTCCTGCTCAAGAAACTAAGCTCAACATGTTTTCCACGAAGAGCTATTTTCCCTGTGTTTACAGGGAAACAATTTTGTCATACCTCTCGTTTTTCCACTCTGACTTCGCATGATGCAATATTCTGGGGAAATGCTGTACGACTCGGAGACGTTTTCAAAATACAAGAACGAGCTGTTAGGTTCATCTGTTGTGTATCAAATCGGGATATTGACACTCGCAAGTCAATAAAACTAATTGTTGATGATATACAAGGAAGAAGCAAGGTTTTCGCAAAGACTAAATTACTCTCAGTATAGTACAAAAAGGCGTTGGCCAGGCTGGAATAAGAATTTACAGTAAGCTCCCACTGAATATAAAAAAGGACATTATCCTGATGTATTCAAGAGGAAATTGAAACAACTGCTCATAAACCATACAGTACGTAACTTAAATGAAATTCTAGAGCTATAATACTTGCATAAGCTGTATTATATTATAAATGGTGTAATTTGTGTGGCAGTGTATGTAATATTGTATATCTTGTATGTATATTGTCTGCAGTCCCTTTTTTTAAACCTTGAATGTACTATTGTATTTCTGGTATTTGTATTATTTACAGTATTGCTTGTTCTTCTTCTCTTTTTGCCCATATAGTATAGTATTCATCTACTTGGCCTGCATTTCGGTAAAATCTTTGTATAAAATTTAATTTGACAGTACCAAATAAAAGTCAGATCTAATCAAATCATGCCATCCAGCATTGATTCCGAAAACACTGATTATGTAATCCTAAAAGCCATAGATCAAGGCGGTCAAGTAGATGCAATGTTTCTTGACTTCTGAAAAGTGAATACCGATATGTGAGAACTATCCTCATTGAAGCTTGCACCTGAACAGGAATCTGTGAAATTTTCACCCAGTACTCCTGGAAGCCACCTTCTCAAAGCCCTTATTACACTGTAACAGGTGTTTGACAAAGATCTTTGTCAAAGATCTCTCAAACTCCTTTGACCAAACTGCTTCGTTAGGCCTATTACATTGTCGTTAAATTTTTCGTCATAGATTCTTGGGAACGGATGCCGAACAGTTAATTGTCTGTGAAACAGCAGATCTTGCTGGCGAACGCATTTCTTGAAAAGAAAGAAGTGGAAACGATTGTAGATGAAACCGTGGGCAACGAGAAAGAAGCTCAAACTATAATTCTGCAGCCTTTCGTGGCCGTTGTCACTGAAGTTAAAATCTTCTGGGTTATTAGTCCGCGTCATATTTGTACTAAAAAGATCGACGTTTCGACCCCTCTGCTGGGATCTTCCTCAGGATCTTCTGGTATCCACTACTACTAGAGACGAGTGTCGCGTCCTCTTATAAAGGGGAGTTTTTTCGCGTTCGTGCTAGAGAAGTGATGTTGTGGTCTTCAGTCCTGAGACTGGTTTGATGCAGCTCTCCATGCTACTCTATCCTGTGCAAGCTTCTTCATCTCCCAGACTTACTGCAAGCTACATCCTTCTGAATCTGCTTAGTGTATTCATCTCTTGGTCTCCCTCTACGACTTTTACCCTCCACACTGCCCTCCAATGCTAAATTTGTGAACCCTTGATGCCTCAGAACATGTCCTATCAACCGATCCCTTCTTCTAGTCAAGTTGTGCCACAAGCTCCTCTTCTCCCCAATTCTATTCAATACCTCCTCATTAGCTATGTGATCTACCCATCTAATCTTCAGCATTTTTCTGTAGCACCACATTTCGAGTGCTTCTATTCTCTTTTCGTCTAAACTATTTATCACCCATGTTTCACTTCCATACATGACTACACTCCATACATATAATTTCAGAAACGACTTCCTGACACTTAAATCTATACTCGATGTTAACAAATTTCTCTTCTTCAGAAACGCTTTTCTTGCCATTGCCAGTCTACATTTTATATCCTCTCTACTTCGACCATCATCAGTTATTTTGCTCCCCAAATAGCAAAACTCCTTTAGTACTTTAAGTGTCCCTCAGCAAACCTCGACTTAATTCGACTACATTCAATTAGCCTGGTTTTGCTTTTGTTGACATTCATCTCGTTTCAAGATATTGTCCATTTTGTTCAACTGCTCTTCCAGGTTCTTTGCTGTTTCTGAAGAATTGCAGTGTCATTGGCAAACTCAAAGTTTTTATTTCTCCTCCATGGATTTTAATACCTACCCCAAATTTTTATTTTGTTTCCTTTACTGCTTGCTCAATATACAGATTGAATAACATCGGGGACAGTCTACAACCCTGTCTCACTCTCTTCCCAACAATTGATTCCCTTTCATGTCCCTCGACTCTTATAACTGCCATCTACTTTCTGTTCAAATTGTAAATAGCCTTTCCCTCCCTTTATTTTACCCCTCCCACCTTTAGAATTTGAAAGAGTATTCCAGTCAACATTGTCAAAAGCTTTCTCTAAGTCTACAAATGCCAGAAACGTAGGTTTTCCTTTCCTCAATCTTTCTTCTAGGATAAGTCGTAAGGTCAGTATTGCCTCACGTGTTCCAATATTTATACGGAATCCAAACTGATCTTCCCCAAGGTCGGCTTCTACTAGTTTTTCCATTCGTCTGTAAAGAATTCGCTTTAGTATTTTGCAGCCGTGGCTTATTAAACTGATTGTTCGGTAATTTTCACATGTCAACACCTGCTTTCTTTGGGATTGGAATTATTACATTGTTCTTGAAGTCAGAGTATTGGTTAAAATTCATAGGGCTACCATTGGCGGCCCATCGTCATAGGATGGAAAGGCACTATTCCACACTAACATTGAAGAAGGGGTATTGGTTGAAATTTCTGCTACAGCTATTGGTTGGTCGTCATCATTGGCTACATTCTAAATGGACAGAGCAAGAGAGGGGGAATGTTTGAGAGGCGGCATGAGCCTCCTCTCATATTTCTATCTTACGATTTTCCTCTCTAATTGCATATGGTGAAAAGTTGCTATTCCTTCACACGCGGACTTCCCACGCAGCGTCTCTCGTCACCCGGGTGGTCCGGTGACAGGCGGGCTCTGCTGATCTTGAAAGGGTAAGCCGACGGGTGTGAGGGAGTCGAGTGAATGCTTTCCAGACGCCGACATTGTAGAATAGCAGCGGAGACACGCTCGCAGGGGCCTGAAGTAGTGGCTGGGCTAGAGGTTCCGTTACTTCGCAGAAACTTAGCGAAAACACTTTCTGGCGGGCTACCAGCGAGGCGTGGGAATGACTTGTGTACCCAGGCAGTTGTGGCGGGCAAATTCCCGCGCTTTCTGCAAAATCGTAACTGTGATTGGCTTGCTCAGGGCATAGCTCCGTGACGTAGCAAAATCGGCGCAGAAATTGGCGCCAAGATCTCCATTGGTGGAGTGGTAGTGCTCCAGCAATAGAGTGGAATTTTCCGCCGGTTTTAGAGTTGCTGATTGGAACGGTTAACCACGGCCACTGTCGTGGGGGCGGGAATGTTCTGTGTTCGGTTTGTACGGGTGCTCTTGTGGGGAGTCGGCTCTCGCCTTTCGGTCGGAGTAGGTTACAAGACTGAGCTCTTGCTGCTCTGGTCAGCCTCCCTTCCGTTGGCTGTCTAATATACTTTTATTTAATTGTAACTGTTTGACGAAGTTGCTGAAGTTTCAACTTCAACGTAACTTTCCGAGTACAGTTAGCAATTGAGCGTTCTGCGTACAAGAGGCCTATGTTGTCTGTCTTGAGCAGTTTTGGCTAAAGTTGACTGTATCAGAGTTACTGGGTGACTTCGCTTGTTAAAATCAATCACTGTACCATCAGTGATTGTGTGGCGAGCCTTCTTCATCTCCCTCAGAGGCGCATTTGTATTGATAGGAAGTCTTTAGTCTGGAACAACCAGGTCAGGATAATTTGTTTCGGGCTATACTCGCAACATTATCATCACCACAACGGGACGTCGAAGCAACCAGCCATCGCCTCTGGTATGCCAGATCGTGTCCGTGCAGTTAAGAAGACAGCTTGGTAATGTACGTTCGCAGCACCAGCACAGCAGGCAATTTTGCTAGGTGATAATCCGAGCTCAGCAGAGCACGCCTGTTTGTCTTTTCTAACTTTGATCTGTCTTGGGTGTTCATTGTCTGAGTTCTCACTAATGTAGCAGCAATTAATGCTGGGTTGGCTGTGTGTCTCTGTTAAGACTTGAGTTGCAAGGAATTGGCTCCATATACCACTTCATCATAAATGTCTCAATCTAGTTTAGGGACAACTTCACCTTCACAGCATTTATTTGAGTATCCAATTTGAGCCAATTTGATGTATTGTAAATGTTTCATGTGTTTTTGTTTATTATTTTGAGTTACAATAAATCATATTGTTATTTTGGACAGAACTTTCATTCTGTTAATCGGCAGAGCAACCCTATCATTTCTCACTACGTTAATGAAACTTTCCTTTATTTAACTTATTTATCAAATGAAATTATTGCAGGTGCCAAACTCTTTCTACTCCACTTGCAGGGTCGATTACAGTCAGTTCGCGTTTCTTTTTAATCCATGTGCAACAGCAAAAGTCGGAGTTAGAATAGGGGGGGCTTAGAGCACCATTTACGTATGTAGATTCTAGAAGAATTTAGTATTAAATACACTGCTAGCCCTGGCACCTCGCATAAAATGGCGACCCTGACAGGATCTTTCCTGTGAATCACTGGTAAGCTAACCGTGTTCTTAGTAGGAACATTCAAATTTTTTTCTCTACTTTTTTTTAATGATTAGTATCCAAGTTCTTTTTCTTGTAATTCCGAGATTAGTTTTTATTAGCGGCACATGTTTTCAGTTTTTGTTTTCAGTGTATATATTTTTTGTTTGTTAATTGTTTTTTGTGTTTCTTTGATGTGGTGTCCGTACCACATCACACTTTGTCGGGTTTGTGTGTAGTTTCTGTACCACAACAAATTGTGCTTGTAGTTGCAGCGTTGGAACGGCGTTGTTGAAATTTTATGTCTATGTGGAAAAATATTGGGAGTAGATGATTTTTATTGTGAATTTTAGATAAATTTGTTTTTTCATGAATGATCACGAGAAGTAAGGCACGACTATTAGCGAGCGAAACTAAAACAAGAGAGAATAGCATAATGGATAAGAGGCAGGTTACTGACGAGGATAGGTTCGGAGATGAGATGGGCACATTTTTAGCAGCACCGGACAACAGGGTCATTGATGAGGAAGGTGATTTGGATGCGATCTTAGAGCAACGTCGCGACCATGATAGTGAGGTAGAGGATGAAACAGAGACAGGCAAACAGGTCGAGACGGCAGCAGAAGTTTATAATCAAACGAACGAGTGCAGACAGAGGCCAGCTCGGTCACGTCAGAGCTCTAGCGCCCAGGTGTCCAGAGTTACATCACCCATGTGTGACGAGGATCAAAATGATGACATTAACCCAATACTGAGCTTCCTACGATCAATGAAAGAAGAAGCTGACGAACAGCATAAGAAGCAGAAGGAAGAAGATGAGAAACAACGTAAGAAGGAGAAGGAGGAAGATGAGAAACAACGTAAGAAGGAGAAGGAAGAAGATGAGAAACAACGTAAGAAGGAGAAGGAAGAAACTGACGAACACCGTAAGAAGGACACTCAGGCAATAATTTCGCATATAGGGAAAATTCGTGGGGAATTACTAACAATAAAGAAAGAATGTGGAGAAGCAAAACAAATGTCATTGGTAGCACAAAAAGTAGCAGGCCTAGCCAAAACGGCAGCAACAGGGGCAATGAAAATCGCAAAAGTAACTTCTCAACTCGCAGGTCGCTTGCGACGTGCGACACAAGCCCACTCAAAATCCCTAGCGTTCTTAAAAACTCAAGGTAATATCGCGGTTACGAACATCACGAAACGAATGAAAGAAGTAGAGAGTCGAATAGCAAATCTAGAGCGAAACGGGTACACGAGCATTGCGTGTTCAGATACCAATGATGGAGTACACAGAATTGTGTCTCCGAGGAAAAGCTCACCGTGCTCTAGCCCAGAGTACGCAACTAACAGTGCATACGCAGAAACAGCGAGTAATAGCTCCAATAATTGCAGCCCACGTAGAAGAGTGAATGCTGAATGCCACTCCCACTGTGATACAGAGGTAGCACATCGCAGTTATCAGCAAGATAGATCAGGACACTCAGCAGACGCGCAAGTATCGGAAACGAGTGACAACACCAGTGCGAGGATCGGACAGGATTTTGATCACAATCACTTCCTGTCGATACTAAAATTCCAAAAGTTCAGAGATAATGGAGGGTCGATGCATCCCAAGAGCTGGGTGATGCAGTATACAAATTCATTACGGTCATCATGGCCAACCCTGGAAAAATTAGAATTCATGTGTGGACACATCGAAGGCCAAGCCGCGGAAAAGATGCGGGGTGTGGCAACGACGTGTCAGACTTATCAGGAATTTGTTGATGCGTTCCTGGGGTCTACTGGTCAAAGGAAACGCAATACAGGATTAAAGAGGAAATAATGTTTTGTCCTGAACTGGAAGTGTCCGGGCAAAGGAGCGCAACCATATTTTTTGATGATTTACTCAAGAAGAATCAATTTTTAGATAGTCCATATAGCAAGGGAGAGATCATTAAATTTTGTTTTTCCAAATTGCCAGTTAGGTACCAACTTGTCGGGAAGTGTGGATCTGACATAGAAGCATTCAAGAGTCTATTGCGTGAACTCGAAGTTGTCTTTGACAAACAAGACGCAAAGGACAGGAAGAAGGAGCAGAGTAACAAATACCAACGACTAGCAAGGGAGGACGACAACAGATGGCATAATCGCACTGGTCATTTAGGAAACCAGGGTTACGGAAATCAAGATTACGCTAACCAAGGTTTTGGAAACCAGAGACACGGAAACCAGAACGTCAGGGAACAGGGTCATGCTAGACAAGGAAGCGGGGACAGGAGGAATAACGAACGGCAAAGCGACCGTAATTGGAGAGAGCGAAATCAAAGACAACAGGAGAACCAGGAGACTGAAATTAGACCTGCAAATCCTAATGCCCGTCAGAGGAGGGGGAGTCTAACAAGGGATTGGCGCTAGTCCATAGGACTCCACCACATCTCTCACACAAAGAAGTTCATGGAATAATAATAGTTTAAGTAATGTACATAGTAGAATAGGCAAATAAATGAACCGTTCTTTGGGGAACAATAATCGTTGCATTAATAGATTGAGATTGTTAAAGTATTAACACGCTGCGTTGGCTTGTAAGAGAATTTACTGCTGCTACTCTTTTTTTTTTTGTATTTGTTCGCGACTTCCAATGTCGATGGAGTAGGAGGCACTACCATTCCATGGGCAATGTTTTTGTCCTTTCCTGTCTGGTGTCCATGTTGAGGGATAATGATGAGTCAGGAGATGTCGCACAAACGGGCGCATACAAGAACGTGCTCCTAGAAGCGTTCTGGGATGTCGTGATACGCTCCATAGCGGCCACAACCAGTTCGTGAGACGTTCATACCAATGCTTGCAGGCACACGTCAGTGCACTGCAAGATTCCAGCGTCGTTGTCTTGTAAGTCGGTGTGCACCTGTGAGCGTTTGACTCCAATGGTGCCCTAGACGGTAGAAATGCGGGCATAAAGCCTACCATGCCAATGTGCTGGTTGGGGATTTAGCGTGCTGCTTGTGACTGTCACAGACGAATAACCAAGGAATTATACTTGGAGACTGGTGACATACTGTGTAGCTGGTGTGTGGTGGGCGACGGAATCCTTAACAGGAACCAGTCCTGGCTTGGTCATATTACATTGCCTCTGGAAAGGGGCGCTTTGATCGCGAAAACCGCATCACATAGAAAAAGAAGTTGCAACTATAAATTTGTTGTCTTGTATAGCCATGGCTAACCCAGTCTCTGAAGTTTCAGTGAGGTGTAGTGAGAACTCGGAGGCCATGTCGTACGGCGCGCACATCACTGTCATCAATAGCGGCGAGCAGCGAGACATCTCAGCGTAACAGGAATTATGTAAGAGTGTTGTATAAGGTCAAAAAAAAAATAAATAAAAGAGAGAGAGAGAGAGTACCATATACTAGGATAAGTTAAACTTTAGGATTTAACAATAACTAGATCCTTAATATTGTGGTGGTTTTCTACCACAAGTGTTTGGCGCGGGCCTGTTGGGATGCTATTTTTCAGGTCACCAAACAACAGACCCGAGATGGAGGGACGACGGGCGAGCGAAAGTAGAATAGTTGCATGTTCTTTATAGCACAGTAAAACTTCGACCTGCATAACAACATAATTTAATCAAAAGACATAGAATGTAGGTCGTTGGCAATTGGTAGTTAATTCTTGAGCATGTCTACTGTCGATCTATGTAATTAATAGTAATATTAGTGCGGGCCCGCACATTTTGTTGTTCATCCAATACGTAGCATCAGTTGTCACACTTCATGTACAGTATGGAGATCATGCTTTACACAAATATATAGATAAATTATTTCCATGTCTAGATTAGATACACCAAGATTTTGTTATAATGATAGCCATAGATTAATAACTATAAAATTAAAATAAGAGTGTCTGAAATGACAGACCATCAATGTGTCAATATGTAAATTTATTATAACATAGAAGGTCATGGGAAAAAGATAGGCACAAGATTTTTGTCAGAACTGTGCAGATGACGGGAATCGTGGCAATGCAGAGGCCGGCCGGAGCAAAAAAAAACGAGAGCTCATCGGCTATCTGCAAGAAGGGGAGCGTCAGCGCGCCACCTGACGAGAAGGGTGCGGCAGCGTCCGGTCCTACAAGCTGACAGTCACCGGGCCGTATACCTGAGGGATTAGGCGGCAGACAGCCCTCGCCGGGCCACAAGCGAAAGTGAGGCTGGCCTTTGACACTGACACGCAACCAGCACGCAACAGCCAGCTAGCTCTCTGGACGCGGCAGCCGTTTGGAGGGATTCCCTGCGGCAGACCACGTTGTCGTGAGTACACGAAGATCACATAAGGTGTCAGAACCTGCGCCTCATGTACCTCAGGACAGAAAGGGACGCTATATAATCACCTATTTGAGTGTTTACAACTCACTAGCATTGGCCGATCTGCATACACAAATCAGTATCATGCCACAAACTCTAACAAATGAATTGTCTCATTTCTAACTTCTCCTCTCACTTAGAGAGTAGTTGTAGCAATCGTTGCTCCTAGTTCGATCCTGTCTGGATCACCTCACACACTTGTGGAGTCACTCCACGTGCCCTCATTCCTCATCGAACTGCAATATTGGGAAACGTAAAGTACTGTCCAGGGAGAGAAGAGACCTGGACTAGTGATGCATCCCAACTAGAAGAACTCAGAGACATTTAATCGACATGAGGAGAGCCTATGTCTTCCTACCGTACTGCCGTGATCATATGCGTGGGTCTTGCTGCAATCTCAACAGCGTACTGCAGATGCTCCAGCACACCCTATTGCTGTTGCAACAACATAGTAACAACACCCAGCGTTTAGCCCTATGTGATGTCAGTACTGTGGCCCCATCCCAAAAGCCCCCCTCCGATGCTCAAGACATGGAACCACGTGCATCAATGCATATGACTCAACATACCAACCCCCTCAGAGAAACTAACGAATTTCTGAAGTGCTTCGAATATTTCTAACAATGTGATTTAGTGCCTCATTCTCAGCACAGCCGTGAACATTGTGCAATGTGCAAGCACAACTTGACGCCCCATGAACCTTGTTTGTTTTTCTTAAATTTCTTTCTCTTATGTTGTTTTTGTACTGTATGTTATACCTTGTATGTGTTTGTGTTTTACACTGTAATTCTTATGTAAGTGATAGAGTAGGGCGCACAAATTACAAATTACTGTATTGTTCTCCACACCATGTTTTTTTTGTGTTTTGTATTTATTGTTGTGTGTATGCAAGCAGTGTGCCTGAAGTTCCCATAAACAGAAGCAGATACCACCACTGTCATTGTGAATGGACCATCAGTTCAGGGAACATTTTGTAAAGGTTATTCTTGCTGCAGAGAGACAGAATGAATCGGAGGTTGTAATTAGATTCTGAAGGCTCACAAAGAGATTGTTAAATAGTATCACGTGTGAGTGAGTTCAGGTTAGTTTAATGATTCAAATTGTTGTAACATCATGGGCATTTAATTGTGGAGCACTCCAACTCTGATTGTAAAGAATAAACTGCTCCATATTTGGCTCACATGCCCGGGCCATATTTAGAGCGTGAATGTGTGAATCGGTGTTTGGAAGGGGCTCCCTGGGTATGGATGTGTGATGTGAGGGTTAGAGTTCCATATTAAGAAGTTGGCTACATCATAAACAATCCTCCCTCTATGAGCTGCATTTTTCAGTTGCAGTGATTTTCTTTATAGAGTGCGGCATGTGGAGTCAGTTTGCAAGATTGTTCTTGGGCGATTGACTCACTACCTTGCTCCTAAGTGAGCCAATCGCTCACCAATTACAATCTAAAATGGCGTAGGGGCTATGAGAGGTGGCATGAGCCCCCTCTCATATTTCTATCTTACGATTTTCCTCTCTAATTGCATGCAGTGAAAAGTTGCTATTCCTTCACATGCGGACTTCCCACGCAGCGACTCTCGTCACCCGGGTGGTCCGGTTACAGGCGGGCTCTTCTGATCTTGAAAGGGTTAAACCGACGGGTGTGAGGGAGTCGAGTGAATGCTTTCCAGACGCCGACATTGTAGAATAGCGGCGGAGACACGCTCGCAGGGGCCTGAAGTAGTGGCTGGGATAGAGGTTCCGTTACTTCGCAGAAACTTAGCGAAAACACTTTGTGGCGGGCTACCAGCGAGGCGTGGGAATGACTTGTGTACCCATGCAGTTGTGGTGGGCAAATTCCCGCGCTTTCTGCAAAATCGTAACTGTGATTGGCTTGCTCAGGGCATAGCTCCGTGACGTAGCAAAATCGGCGCAGAAATTGGCGCCAAGAATCTCCATTGGTGGAATGGTAGTGCTCCGGCAATAGAGTGGAATTTTCCGCCTGTTTTCGAGTTGCTGATTGGAACGGTTAACCATGGCCACTGGCGTGGGGTGAGAATGTTCTGTGTTCGGTTTGTACGGGTGCTCTTGTGGGGAGTCGGCTCTCGCCTTTCGGTCGGAGTAGGTTACAAGACTGAGCTCTCACTGCTCTGGTCGGCCTGCCTTCCGTTGGCTGTCTAATATACTTTTATTTAATTGTAACTGTTTGACAAAGTTGCTGAAGTTTCAACTTCAACGTAACTTTCCGAGTACAGTTGGCAATTGAGCATTCTGCGTACAAGAGGCCTATGTTGTCTGTGTTGAGCAGTTTTGGCTTAAGTTGACTGTATCGGAGTTACTGGGTGACTTCGCTTGTTAAAATCAATCACTGTACCGTGAGTGATTGTGTGGCGAGCCTTCTTCGTCTCCCTCAGATGCGCATTTGTATTGATAGGAAGTCTTTAGTCTGGAACAACCAGGCCAGGATAATTTGTTTCGGGCTATACTCGCGACATTATCATCACCACGATGGGACGTCGAAGCAACCAGCCATCGCCTCTGGTATGCCAGATCGTGTCCGTGCAGTTAAGAAGACAGCTTGGTAATGTACGTTCGCAGCACCAGCACAGCAGGCAATTTTGCTAGGTGATAATCCGAGCTCAGCAGAGCGCGCCTGTTTGTCTTTTCTAACTTTGATCTGTCTTGGGTGTTCATTGTCTGAGTTCTCACTAATGTAGCAGCAATTAATGCTGGGTTGGCTGTGTGTCTCTGTTAAGACTTGAGTTGCAAGGAATTGGCTCCACATACCACTTCATCATAAATGTCTCAATCTAGTTTAGGGACAACTTCACCTTCACAGCATTTATTTGAGTATCCAATTTGAGCCAATTTGATGTATTGTAAATGTTTCATGTGTTTTTGTTTATTATTTTGAGTTACAATAAATCATATTGTTATTTTGGACAGAACTTTCATTCTGTTAATCGGCAGAGCAACCCTATCATTTCTCACTACGTTAATGAAACTTTCCTTTATTTAACTTATTTATCAAATGAAATTATTGCAGGTGCCAAACTCTTTCTACTCCACTTGCAGGGTCGATTACAGTCAGTTCGCGTTTCTTTTTAATCCATGTGCAACAGCAAAAGTCGGAGTTAGAATAGGGGGGGGCTTAGAGCACCATTTACGTATGTAGATTCTAGAAGAATTTAGTGTTAAATGCACTGCTAGCCCCGGCACCTCGCATGTTTACCCAAAATAATATTGTCCGCCGAGGTGACTTGCAGAGCGTTGTTTATGTCGCTCGCACAGCGGTATCCACAGGAGATAGCCAACAACGCCCTTTCTTCTGCATCAGTGCGGGAATATTAGCCTATGACTATGGCCCACCATTGGTAGTCCTATGAATTTTAACCAACACTATCACTTGTCAAGCACGAACGCGAGAAAACTCCCCTTTATAAGAGGATGCGACACTCGTCTCTGACAGTGGTAAAGCGGTGGTGGACACCAGAAGATCCTGAGGAAGATCCCAGCAGAGGGGTCGAAACGTCGATCATTTTAGAAGAAATATGACGCGGCTCGATAACCCATAAGATTTTAATTTCAAGCTCAAACTGTTCACCAGAATTTGTTTCATGATCTGTAGCGTGAGGACATAAAAAACAACGAAAATTATTTGAGAAAAGGAGCACAATCATTCCGATCTGAGCTCGTGGAAGTACGGCCCCTCATATCTGCATACGTGATACGCATTTAAGAAATCCCATTTCTTAATTTTATTTGTCATAATCGATGTGTTTGGAAAGCTTGCAACTGTGTCATTTGTGATTTAAATACACTACTGGCCATTAAAATTGCTACACCACGAAGATGACGTGCTACAGACGCGAAATTGAACCGACAGAAAGAAGATGCTGTGATATGCAAATGATTAGCTTTTCAGAGCATTCACACAAGGTTGGCGCCGGTGGCGACACCTACAACGTGCTGACACGAGGAAAGTTTCCAACCGATTTCTCATACACAAACAGCAGTTGACCGGCGTTGCCTGGTGAAACGTTGTTGTGATGCCTCGTGTAAGGAGGAGAAATGCGTACCATCACGTTTCCGACTTTGATATAAAGGTCGGATTGTAGCCTATCGCGATTGCTGTTTATCGTATCGCGACATTGCTGCTCGCATTGGTCAAGATCCGATGACTGTTAGCAGAATATGGAATCGGTGGGATCAGGAGGGTAATACGGAACGCCGTGCTGGATCCCAACGGCCTCGTATCACAAGCAGTCGAGATGACAGGCATCTCATCCGCATGGCTGTAACGGATCGTGCAGCCACGCCTCAATCCCTGAGTCAACAGAGGGGGGCGTTTTCAAGATAACAACCATCTGCACGAACAGTTCGACGACGTTTGCAGCAGCATTGACTATCAGCCCGGAGACCATGGCTGCGGTTATCCTCGACGCTGCATCACAGACAGGAGCTCCTGCGATGGTGTACTCAACGACGAACCTGGGTGCACGAATGGCAAAACGACATTTTTTCGGATGAATCCAGATTCTGTTTACAGCATCATGATGGTCGCATCCGTGTTTGGCGACATCGCGGTGAACGCACATTGCAAGTGTGTATTCGTCATTGCCATACTGGCATATCACCCGGCGTGATGGTGTGGTGTGCCATTGGTTACACGTCTCGGTCACCTCTTGTTCGCATTGACGGCCCTTTGAACAGCGGACGTTACATTTCAGATGTGTTACGACCCGTGGCTCTACCCTTCATTCGATCCCTGCGAAACCCTACATTTCAGTAGGATAATGCACGACCGCATGTTGCAGGTCTTGTACGGGCCTTTCTGGATACAGAAAAAGTTCGACTGCTGCCCTGGCCAGCTCATTCTCCAGATCTCTCACCAATTGAAAACGTCTGGTCAATAGTGGCCGAGCAACTGGCTCGTCATAATACGCCAGTCACTACTCTTGATGAACTATGGTATCGTGTTGAAGCTGCATGGGCAGCTGTACCTGTACACACCATTCACGCTCTGTTCGACTCAATGCCCAGGCGTATCAAGGCCGTTATTGCGGCCAGAAGTGGTTGTTCTGCGTACTGATTTCTCAGGATCTATGCACCCAAATTGCGTGAAAATGTAATCACATATCAGTTCTAGTATAATATATTTGTCCAATGAATACCCGTTTATCATCTGCTTTTCTTCTTGGTGTAGCAATTTTAATTGCCAGTAGTGTAATTCCACGACCACTGCACTAGCTACGTATTTTTTCATATTTAATATGTCGCTTTTCGAGAATTTACATTTTCTAGAGCAAATATAGTGATGAAAAAAAATCGCAACACCAAGAAGGAGTTGTGCGACATAAACGAAAGGTGGTATGCGTGTTTCTACGTCTGGAAGGTGATGTCTTTACAAGTTTCGTGTCTGTCGTATAAGAGTGCCGCTAGTAGCACCGCTGTGAGGATGCAAATCAGATTTGCTTTAAATACACACTAACGGTCACGAGCATTAGTTACCTTTGACGTGGACGTGGTGAGCTGGTAATAGTTGGACGTGGTGAGCTGATGTTAGTCAAGAAAACCTTTAAGGCTACTCTGTGATATTGCAAAAGACTTGGCAGGAAAGTAGCCACCGTACGTAGTTTCTGGCACTGGTGGTCATGAGAACGTACGGTCGCAAGAAGACCGGGCTCTGCACTGCCACGTGGAACTATCCAGAGGGAAGACCGCGGTGTTAGGCGTATGGCTCTGACGCATCGTACTTCATCTGCAACTGCAATCTGAGCAGCATTTGGCACCATAGTGACACAACAGACTGTTACAAATCGATTACTTCAATGACGGCTCCGAGCCAGATGCCCTGATGCCCTGTAGCGTGCATTTAAACAGACGCAAAATCCCAAAGATTGGCGATCTTTAACAGAAGCTCGAAATTTAGCGCGGACTTCAATGCGAGATGCCTATAACAGTTTCCAGAACGAAACTTTGTCTCGAAACCTGGCAGAAAACTCAAAGAGATTCTGGTCGTATGTGAAGTATGTTAGCGGCAAGTAACAATCACTGCCTTCTCTGCACGATAGCAATGGAGATACTATCGAAGACAGTGCTGCCAAAGCAGAGTTACTAAACACAGCCTTCCGAAATGCCTTCACAAAGGAAGACGTGTTAAATGTCTCAGAATTCGAATCGAGAACAGCTGCCAACACGAATAACGTAGAAATAAATATCCTCGGAGTAGTGAAGCAACTTAGATCACTTAATAAAAGCAAGTCTTCTGGGCCAGTCTGTATACCAATTAAGTTCCTTTCGGAGTATGCTGACGCATCCATACTTAACAATCATATACAACCGTTCGCTCGACGAAAGACCCGTGTCCGCAGCTCGTGGTCGTGCGGTAGCGTTCTCGCTTCCCGCGCCCGGGTTCCCGGGTTCGATTCCCGGCGGGGTCAGGGATTTTCTCTGCCTCGTGATGACTGGGTGTTGTGTGCTGTCCTTAGGTTAGTTAGGTGTAAGTAGTTCTAAGTTCTAGGGGACTGATGACCATAGATGTTAAGTCCCACAGTGCTCAGAGCCATTTGAACCATTTGGAAGTCTGGAAAGTTGCACAGGTCACACCAATATTCAAGAAAGATAGTAGCAGTAATCCACTAAATTACAGGACCATATCGTTAACGTCGATATGCAGCAGGATTTTAGAACATATATTGTGTTCGAACATAATAATTACCTCGAAGAAAACGGTCTATCGACACTCAGTCAACATGGGTTTAGAAAACATCATTCCTGTGAAACACAACTATCTCTTTATTCACATGAAGTGTTGAGTGCTATTGACAAGGGATTTCAGATCGATTCCCTATTTCCGGAAGGCTTTGTACCACACAAGCGGCTCGTAGTGAAATTGCGTGCTTATGGAATATCGTCTCAGTTATGTGACTCGATTTGTGATTTGCTGTCAGAGGAGTCACAGTTCGTAGTGATTGACGGAAAGTCATCGAGTAAAACAGAAGTGATTTCTGGCGTTCGCCAACGTAGTGTTATAGGCCCTTTGCTGTTCCTTATCTATATAAACGATTTTGGAGACAATCTGAGCAACCGTCTTCGGTTGTTTGCAGATGACGCTGTCGTTTATCGAGTAATAAAGTCATCAGAAGACCAAAACGAACTGCAAAACTATTTACAAAAGATATCTGAATGGTGCGAAAAGTGGCAGTTGACCCTAAATTACGAAAAGTATGAGGATATCCACATAAGTGATAAGTGTTAAAAGGAACTCAAACTTCGGTTACACAATGAATCAGTCTAATCCGAAAGCCGTAAATTCAACTAAATACCTAGGTATTACAATAACGAACACTTTAAATTGGAAGGAAGACCTAGAAAATGTTGTGGGGAAGGCTAACCAAAAACTGCGTTTTATTGGCAGGACACATGTAACAGACCTACAAAGAGATTGCCTACACTACGCTTCCTTGTCCTCTTCTAGAATATTGTTGCGCGGTGTGGGATCCGTACCAGATAGGACTGACGGAATACATCGGGCCGCGCGGGATTAGCCGAGCGGTCTAGGGCGCTGCAGTCTTGGACCGTGCGGCTGGTCCCGGCGGAGGTTCGAGTCCTTCCTCGGGGCCGGCCCGGGCGGCCGAGCGGTTCTAGGCGCTACAGTCTGGAACCGCGCGACCGCTACGGTCGCAGGTTCGAATCCTGCCTCGGGCATGGATGTGATGTCCTTAGGTTAGTTAGGTTTAAGTAGTTCTAAGTTCTAGGGGACTGATGACCTCAGCAGTTAAGTCCCATAGTGCTCAGAGCCATTTGAACCATTTGAACCTCCCTCGGGCATGGGTGTGTTGTGTTTGTCATTAGGATAATTTAGGTTAAGTAGTGTGTAAGCTTAGGGACTGATCACCTCATCAGTTAACTCCCGTAAGATTTCACACACACACACCGGAATAGATCGAAAAAGTTCAAAGAAAGGCAGCACGTTTTGTATTATCGCGAAATATGGGAGAGATTCAAATTCAAATGGCTCTGAGCACTATGGGACTTAACATCTGTGGTCATCAGTCCCCTAGAACTTAGAACTAATTAAACCTAATTAACCTAAGGACATCACACACATCCGTGCCCGAGGCAGGATTCGAACCTGCGACCGTAGCAGTCGCGCGGTACCGGACTGAGCGCCTAGAACCGCTAGACCACCGCGGCCGGCTATGGGACAGAGTCTCACAGAAATGATACAGGATTTGGGATGGACATCATTAAAAGAAAGGCGTTTTTCGTTACGACGGAATCTTCTCACGAAATTCCAGTCACCAAATTTTTCCTCCGAATGCGAAAATATTTTGTTGACACCGCCCTACATAGGGAGGAACGATCACCGAGATAAAATAAGGTAAATCAGAGCTCGTACGGAACGACTCAGGTGTTCATTGGTTCCGCGCGCTATACGAGATTGGAATAATAGAGAATTGTGAAGGTGGTTCGATGAGCCCTCTGGCAGGCACTTAAATCTGATTTCCAGAGTATCCATGTAGATGTAGACGTAGATTCCACTGGCGCCAAACCACCGTCATTTGCGACTTAAGTGGTGTCAAGCGAGAGCTCATTGGAGGGTAGGGCAAAGATCTGTTGTGTTTTCCTTGGTGCCAGTGATGGCCGTGTGTTGCTTAGAAGGAGGCCGGATGAGGGCCAACTACCCTACCTACACGCTAGACACACTGGATCTACACTTGGAGTTATAATCTGGGGTGCGATTTCGTATGACAGCAGCAGCACTCATGGTAATCCCACGAACTCTGATTGCAAATCTGTGCGTTAATCGGATGAATCGACTGTTGTGCTGCCATTGATGAACAACACTCCAGGGGGCGTTTTTCAACTGGATAACGTTCGACCACATACCGCTGTTGTAATCCAACATGCTCTACAGACATGTTGTCTTGACGTGCTCGACCGCCAGACATGTCTCCAACCGAGCACGTATAGGACATCTTCGGACGACAATACCAGCGTCATTCACTTCTGGCAATAACGGCGCCTGTATTGACCGACCAAGTGTAACAGGCTTGGAACTCCGTCCTACAAATTGACCCCCGGTACCAGTGCAACACACTGCACGCACGTTTGCATGCTTGCATTCAAAATTCTGGTAGCTACACTGGTTACTAACGTACCGGCATTTCACATTTGCGGTGGTTTTCTTGCACGTAGATTCTTTTTTGGGGAACAAACGCACGAAACATGAACACAGTTTTCAAACTCCAGAAAAGAGCCATAAGAATAATAACCAAAAACACTAGTCGAGCTCATTATAAAGATCTGTTCAGAACACTGGGGATTTTAACTGCTCCATGTGAATACATTTACCAGTCAGTTGTACACATCAAAAATAACATTGGTAATTACTGCACAAACAGCTCTGTCCATGACCATGCAACAAGAGATAGACTCAACTTACATTTACCAAGAAAAAATAAACATAAAACTCAAAACAGCATTTTCTACCAAGGAATAAAACTGTACAATAAATTACCAAAAGAGATTAAAGAAATTGCCAAAATACACTTATTAAAAAAGGCAGCTAAAAAGTACCTGTTATGCAATACATTTTATACATTGAAGGATTAGTTAGCTAAAACAGAGTAGGGGTTTGATAAAAAATGTTATACAAATAAATAGTAATAATAATGATTACGAAATATCCAACACTCCACATAACACCTTCAATCACTCCGTCTTCAGGCCACGAGTGGCCTACCGGGACCATCCGACCGCCGTGTCATCCTCAGAGGAGGATGCGGATAGGAAGAGCGTGGGGTCAGCACGCCGCTCTCCCGGACGTAACACCTTCACTTTATGTTTTTCCTTCTTTTTTTCCTTTCTAGAAATACTTACCCCCAAGCTATGCATAGCACAATGCTGACACCTCTGCCTCTTTCTGACTCGCATTCGGAAGGACGACGGTTCAATCCCGTGTCTGGCCATCCTGATTTAGGTTTTCCGTGATTTCCCTAAATCGCTCCAGGCAAATGCCGGGATGGTTCCTTTGAAAGGGCACGGCCGACTTCCTTCCCCATACTTACCTAATCCTATGAGACCGATAACCTCGCTGTTTGGTCTCTTCCCCCAAACAACCAACCAACCAACCTCTTTCTGAGCTCAATATCTCACGCGTTATGGAGGGATGCTGCCCCAGGTTTTCAGGATAGCAAATGGGAAGTTGCGGTACAGAAAATGGCCAAGAGATCACCAGTGTGTGTGTGTGTGTATGTGTGTGTGTGTGTGTGTGTAGTGAGTGAAGTGTTATGAAACAATGTGTGTATAGTGTGTGCAGTGACTGATAGTGAGATATGAGTGAACATTGTGGCATTACATTATGTTGTTGTTGTTGTGGTCTTCAGTCCTGAGACTGGTTTGATGCAGCTCTCCATGCTACTCTATCCTGTGCAAGCTTCTTCATCTCCTAGTACCTACTGCAGCCTACATCCTTCTGAATCTGCTTAGTGTATTCATCTCTTGGTCTCCCTCTACGATTTTTACCCTGCACGCTGCCCTCCAGTACTAAATTGGTGATCCCTTGATGCCTCAGTACATGTCGTACCAACCGATCCCTTCTTCTAGTCAAGTTGTGCCACAAGATCCTCTTCTCCCCAATTCTATTCAATACCTCCTCATTACGTTATTTAATACGTTATTTATAAAAAAAGTATTGTATACCAGGAGTAAATCTAATGATTGTCTCTAACTAGAAGTCTTTAAATATATGTGAATACGAATTAGCTTATTTTAAATTGATCTAAATCTATAAATACTTTGACATGTCCTATATCCTTATAAAAAGAGATCTACAGATGAATAAAGCTACTACTTCTACTAGATTAACGTGTGATCTTGCAATGTCTGAAGTCTGCTGAGGTCGCTGATATGGAGAATCTGGCAGTAGGTGGCAGCACAATGCACCTTTTTGTGTTTTTGGGGGCGTCCGGATAATTTTGATCACATAGTCGTCATAATGAGTGTCGGTCCTTTCGAGGAGGGGACTGCTGGGTTGGGCACCTACGAAGTCTTCTCGGTCAGCTGCAGCGTCTATGCCTGTAACATGCCCAGTTTGCTATATAACTGGTCGATTCCTCATAATCGATCACTGTGTTAGCTTTTTGGTTGGATTTGTTTGCGTTTAGCCTGCAATACGGCTTTCCTGCACAGCCGGTTGGTCGGCTGGTTTACACCTGGGGGTGCCAGTTAATTTTACTCTGCTGCAAGGGTTCGCCAGTATTTGTCATGTATGTGCGTTGTTGTTATCTATAGGTAGCTAATTTTCCCTACGCAGCTGTGTTTCTACGTGTGATTGTGATCGTAGGTACCCAGGTTAAGGACGAAAGGATTGTTCGAATGTCACGTTCCCTTGTACAGTCGTGTGGTAGACAAATGAATTCCCAAAATTTCATTACTCTACATCGATTACATTTTGGTGTTGCGACTTTTTTCCGACAGTGTATTTACATAGGTATTTTATGTGGTGCTTGTATGTGTGTTGTGTCTTTCTTGCTCTACAGTTCTCGTTTTTAGTTTACTGAAATCAGACGGTTTTATGTACATGGTCTTCCGAAATATCACATAAAAACCATGTAAATATTTATTCTTGATAATGAGGATACTTTCTCACAAAACTTCGAGCATACCATGAAAACATACGTATCTGGTGCTGTGTTTTATTATGTAAATCGTGAATGCCATGTCTGCTAAGGACTGTCTCTCGTTAGGTTAAGATTTCTAGTAACAGGCGAAAGCTATTCCCACATGCAAAATATTACACGAATCCCACAGCGTATCATTGAACGTATTATTCCAGAAACATGTAAACCAATTAACCAATGTTCACTTTAGGAGGGATTTATGAAAGGTAGGTTATTTAGACAACAAATAAATACATTTATCCCACGATGTACACTTTGACAACATTTGGCTTTTCACAGTGCCATTCCCTTCCACATCCTCTGTTTCTTTGTGCGAGCTTAATATCATCCACAGTGCAGGCACTTCGGATGCAGCTGATTGCAGCAGCTATTTCTTTATAAGATTCTAATCGCTTACTACTATTTTTGTAGCCAGCTTGCTTTTTGTAATGAAGACTTCTCTCTTCATACTTCGCAATGTTCACTGTGGTGGGAGTCACGTACCATACACACTTCGACGTCAGTCTGTGCGTGAAAGCCATTAGAGCAAACGAAGCGACATGGCTCTCGCTCTAACTACTGTCAAAGATCTTTAGTAAAAGCATCCCTAGTACGCTGTCAAACATGTGACCAAAGGGCTTTGATAAAAGAGCTTTGTCAAAGATCTTTTATATTGTAATACAGGCCTACCTGCACCTCGTCCACCATAAGCGCTCACTGTGAGAAACGGGCTACCTGTGTTCCAAACGTCCACGTCCACCCCATTGACTGACCGCATGGGAAATGACTGTCATTACGACTACTGTGGCACGACTCGAACCTCCACAGTTTTCAGTTTGTGAGCCTTGTGTGTTTGTGCTTATACGAGGGGCATTCAATAAGTTATGCAACACATACAGGGTGTCCGAAAAGTCTTTCCCTGATTACATAAATTGACAACTCAGGCTAGAAGTAAGATACAAATACGAAACTGGTGTCTAATTGTTTACAAACTATCAAAGTTTTTTTCACACATCAGTAAACTTCCACATGAGCACCCTTGGTAGCACGTAGCACATCTAGGCGATATTCAATTTCCGTCCACACATTAGCCAACATCACTGGAGGGATCGATTCAATGACTGTGGTTATCCGTTGCCGCAGGGTTTCAAGATCTGGTACATGTGTTTGGTAGACCTCGTCTTTGACATAACCCCATAAAAAGAAGTCTAATGGGGTTATGTCAGGAGAGCGTGGAAGCCAAACAGTTGGCCTATCACGACCAATCCATCGCCCAGGAAAGGTCACATCGAGATAGGCACGGACGTCCAAACCCCAATGAGTCGGTGCACCGTCTTCCTGAAACAAGACATCGGGGTGATACTGAAGCAGCTGAGGAACAGCATGCAGTTGCAACACGTCCAGATACACTGCAGATGTGATGGTAGCCTCAGAGAAGAAGAATGGCCCGATAATTCGATCGTGCAATAGCGCGCACCAAACATTCACCTGTGGACTGCCTCTGGTGCACTCCATGACCCGGCGGGTCACTACTCCACTGACAAAAAAGGTCGCTTCGTCGGAAAAGGCAGTTTGTCTGAGATAACCATCATCGTCCTCAATACGTGATTGCATTTCGACCGCCAAGTCATATCGACGTGTACTGTCATTGGGCAACAAGGCCTGAACGATTTGCACTTTGTATGTGTTGTGGCGTAGTAAGACAACCACGCCACTTGGAAGTAGCCGAAAGGCACGCGTTAACTCACGCAGGCTAGTAGATAGGTCTCAAACAGGATACGTGATGAATGCTATAAAGAAAAGTACGTAGCTCCTGGAATACTTAACTTTAATCCATCCTTGTGGTACATCGCTCTTGATGAGACATCCTTCATACGATAACTATCAATTGCTATGTAATGCTAATGGCGCCTTGCTAGGTCGTAGCCATTGACTTAGCTGAAGGCTATTCTATTGGCTCTGCAAATGAGCGAGGCTTCGTCAGTGTGCATCGCTAGCTACGTCGTCCGTACAACTGGGGCGAGTGCTAGTCCGTCTCTCGAGACCTGCCGTGTGGTGGCGCTCGGTCTGCGATCACTGACAGTGGCGACACGCGGGTCCGACATGTAATAATGGACCGCGGCCGATTTAAAGCTACCACTTAGCAAGTGTGGTGTCTGGCGGTGACACCACATTCCTCCCCCGAAAATCGGCGGACGGTCGTGTTATAAGGCTTCCGCCCGCCGTGGGGAGGACCCCATGTTGACGTATGCGATGAGGTGGGGAGCCTAACAACAGGCGAGGCTGTGCCACCCGCACCCTGCCATTCGGTCCGAGGGGAGCTAGGAAACACCTGAAAACCTAGTCCAGGGTGCACGTCAACATGCGGCGTATGCGCCCGTAGAGAGACAGGAGGGGCCGAAGGGTCGACCTCCATTGCGTCGGGGCACCCGACGCGCGAAGACGACATCTGGTCCGGAGCCGGCAAGAGTTCCAAGTCTGAGGACAGCGGGTCACAGGAAGCGATCGGCGGCGCGTGACCCAGGGAGGCGCCCGGCGGCAGCAGCGAAGCGTCCACTGCGGGCGGCGCCGGCGGGAGAACAGGCGGCGGCGGCGGCGCGTCGCCATGGGGCGAAATGGAAGGCAGCGTCGGTAACACCTGGGGATGAGGCGAGCCAGTAGATGGGTCCCCAGGGCGCTGAGCGGACGGCACCGTCGCTGAAAGCAGACGGGGAGCGGCAGAACCCGAGCGACGACAGAGGCGCAGCTGATTGAGATGCCGACGCACCTCACAAGAGGCCCCCAAAACCAAATACATAGCGCGGCCGAGGCAGCGAAGAATGCGCCCCGCGAGCCAACGCTGTGAACCGCGTTAGTTGCGATAATAGACAACGTCGCCTGGAGCAAAAGCAGGAGTCTGCCGCTGCACAGGAACCTGATGCGGCGGATGCAGCAAAGACATCAAGGTTCAATGAGGACGACCGTGGAGCAACGCAGCCGGCGAGCGACCATCTCGGGGCTGAAAGCGATACGAAGACAAAAAGAGCAATAACGCGTCCTCCCGAGAATGCGACTCTTTCAACTTCAACATCTGTGACTTGAAAGTCCGGACCAATCGTTCAGCGGCACCGTTCAACTGAGGCGAAAACGGCGCGGATGTCAGATGTTGAATACCAATGGCCGTGCAGAATGACTGAAATTCTGCGGACATGAATTGTGGGCCATTGTCGGAACCAAATCGTGTAATGTTCTTGCGACCTCATCACGCAATGTGTGGGGAACATTGCGCTCTCGGAAAAATTTCGGTTGCGCGTTTACTTTCAGTTCCAAATGTGCTTTATAGTTCTTAGCGCAACCAAGGCCCAGTGCAAAAATGTCTGCAAATTCTTCACATAGACTAGAAACACTGGCTGAAGGCACAGTCTGATTCACTGATAGGACCTGATTGACTATTGACAAGTTAAACAACTGAAATAAATCTAAACCAAACAAGTTCACTGCAGTAGAAGAACGAAGAACGTAAAATGACCCAAGTTTTGTTTGACCCTTGTATGTTGCAAGAAGGGTGCACTGTCCTAACACAGGGATATTCTAACCTGAATAGCTAGTGAATTCAACATTCGCGGCAGGCAACGGAGGTTTGCCCAGTTGTTTGTACGTGTCGTGATTGAGCAATGAAACTGCAGCTCCGGTATCGAGCTGGAATGGTATCACTTTGCCTTCAAAGTCCAAGTCTACAAAAAGTTTATTGTCCTGCTGACGACAAGAGCGACTGTCTCGTGCAATTTGAACTGATACAGGTACAGAAGCACTTGCGACCTGACAAGATTTCCGGCGACGTCGACACACACTTTTCGTGGGACGAACACAGTCACTGTTAGAGAAAGTGGCACTGGACGGAGTGGAATTAATTACATGAATGTCCATGGGCGAAGGTCCACGAGCCTGAGTGTCCTTGGTTCGATTCCGGCGCGAAGCAAAGGGCCTGGAATGGTGTTTAGTGTCCGTTCTGAGCTTTTTCTGGCAAACACTTTGAACATGTCCTTTCTTATGACAGTAAAAGCAAATAGCTTGGCGTGACGGGCAATTGTCACGTGAATGTCTAGTTGCACACCGCGGGCATGATTTCACTGCATTTGCTCGCTTACGCGGCACACGTGGAGAGCTAGGCGGCAGCTGCGCGGACGAGCGCGAGGGCTGTTTATCGTTCCGGGCAGCGCGCCCGGCGGGCCGGGTAATGTGACACACGTCTGGCGAAGTTTCAAATGATTCCTGAGCAAAGTCAAGTGTGTCTTGCCTATCCAATATGTCTATCACTTGTTGAAGGGAGGGATTAACTAGTTTCAAAATCTGTTCCCAGATACGAACATCAAAAACGTTCTGTGCAATTGCATCACGTACCATTGTATCTGAATAAGGGAGTCCACATTCACACTCAAAAGCACAATCCCGTGTAAGGTCTTGCAATGTTGCAACCCACTCCCTATGAGTCTGACCGGCCGTACGTTTTGTACGAAAGAACGTATACCTTTTGGCAACGACATTTACTGTTTCTTTGAAATAGGCATCTAATGCCGACAAAATTTCTTCGTAGGACAGAGTCGCTATGTCGCGTTGGGGAAACAATTTCACTATCACACGGTAGGTGGACACACCTACACAGGCCAATAAAAAAGGCTGCCACTCGTTACCTTGAATTCTGTAGGCGGCGAGATGAAATCCAAATTGGCGTGACCACTCCGTCCAGGATTCCATGGCTGGGTCAAATGGCCGGAACAGGGGTGCAACAGCATGTTGTTGCTGCGGCAGCGGTGAAGCGGCGGCTGCCGCATCAGTTTGAATTGCACGCTGACCCTGGACGAGCTGTCCAAGGGCATCCAATAACGCCTGCGTCTGCTGATTCTGCAAGTGATAAAATTCGGACAGTACATCTGGAGATTGTGGCGAAGCCATGACACAAATTAGAGCAATACGAACGCGAAAGCCTCTTTTAAGCCTCGTCGCCAACTGTTGTGGCGTAGTAAGACAACCACGCCACTTGGAAGTAGCCGAAAGGCACGCGTTAACTCACGCAGGCTAGTAGATAGGTCTCAAACAGGATACGTAATGAATGCTATAAAGAAAAGTACGTAGCTCCTGGAATACTTTAATCCATCCTTGTGGTACATCGCTCTTGATGAGACATGCTTCATACGATAACTATCAATTGCTATGTAATGCTAATGGCGCCTTGCTAGGTCGTAGCCATTGACTTAGCTGAAGGCTATTCTAACTATCGGCTCTGCAAATGAGCGAGGCTTCGTCAGTGTGCATCGCTAGCTACGTCGTCCGTACAACTGGGGCGAGTGCTAGTCCGTCTCTCGAGACCTGTCGTGTGGTGGCGCTCGGTCTGCGATCACTGACAGTGGCGACACGCGGGTCCGACATGTACTAATGGACCGCGGCCGATTTAAAGCTACCACTTAGCAAGTGTGGTGTCTGGCGGTGACACCACAGTATGCACGAAACAATAAACTTTTGCCTAAAATGACATGGAGAGAGCTTTTTGGCATATGTAATTCACGTGAGGCCCTGCGCACCGATTTCTTCGGACTTCACAGAAAAGACTGCCTTACTGCTTCTACCCTGTCTGCTGAGGTTCTTGGTCGACCACACCTCGGAAGGTCAGCAACCGATCCTTGGACTTCTCATGCCAGGCTTTAGTGCTCTTGACATCAGGTGGATTCCGTCCAAATGTTGTCTGGAAGTGTCTCTGCACTGTGGTTGGTGATCGTGTCTCATGGTACCACAGGACACACTGTGCCTTCTCCTGATTGGTTAACATGGCATCTTGGGCACTGCACCTCATCCACTACTTACGTACTGTGAACTTAAAACAGAAAAAAACTTTGATAGTTGTAAACAATTCGACACAAGTTTCATATTTGTATCTTACTTCTAGCCTGAGTTATCAATTTACGTAATCAGGGAAAGTCTTTTCGGACACCCTGTATTTTTCTCGGCCAATTTCAGTTGTGGGAAATCATGGAATACTCCCACACCAACCCATATAGTTTCATGAAGTTCCGATAGGTGGCAGTTCTATACGTGGTCTTCAAAATGGCGTCTGTAATGGAGGCGCGTTCTAAGGATAGAGCTGTCACTGAGTTTCTTTTGGCGTAAAACCAAAGCATCGCAGGTATTTATAGGCGCTCGCAGAATGTCTACGGAGAACTGGCAGTGAACAAAGACTCGGCGAGTCGGTGGGCGAGGCGTCTGCCATCATCGCAACGAGGTCGCGCAAACGTGTCCAACGTCCCGCATTCAGGTCAGTGGCACACAGCTGTGATTCCTATAATGTTGGAACGGCCGGACACACTCATTTGAGGTGATCGAAGCATCACAAACACCTCACTGCAAATCGGACGTCTTTGTTAGTAGTGCTGACACACTTGTACACGAGTTGGGATGCTCAAAGGTGCGTGCTCGCTGGATTCCTCGCCGCCTCACAGAAGACTACAAAGAACATTTGTGCGGAAATCCTTGCGCATCACAAGGCCGATCGTGACAATTTTTTATCCAACTTCGTCACAGGCGATGAAACATGGGGTCATCACTTACAAGGGAACCTCCCCATCGCATCCCCCTCAGATTTAGTTATAAGTTGGCACAGTGGATAGGCCTTGAAAAACTGAACACAGATCAATCGAGAAAACAGGAAGAAGTTGTGTGGAACTATGAAAAAAAATTAGTAAAAATATATAAACTGAGTAGTCCATGCGCCGGCCGAAGTGGCCGTGCGGTTAAAGGCGCTGCAGTCTGGAACCGCGAGACCGCTACGGTCGTAGGTTCGAATCCTGCCTCGGGCATGGATGTTTGTGATGTCCTTAGGTTAGTTAGGTTTAACTAGTTCTAAGTTCTAGGGGACTAATGACCTCAGCAGTTGAGTCCCATAGTGCTCAGAGCCATTTTTTAGTAGTCCATGCGAAGATAGGCAACATCAAGGACAGTGGGAGTCTAGGAACGCCGTGGTCCTGTGGTTAGCGAGAGCAGCTACAGAACGAGAGGTCCTAGGTTCAAGTCTTCCCTCGAGTGAAAAGTTTAATTTTTTATTTTCAGTTTATGTGACAAACTCTTATGTTTTCATCTCTTTTCTGCGAGTGATTATCACATCCACAAGAAAACCTAAATGGGGCAAGGTAGAAGAATCTTTTTACCTATGTACAAGTTAGGTGGGTCGACAACATATTCCTGTCATGTGACGCACATGCCGTCACCAGTGTCGTATAGAATAAAATGGTTCAAATGGCTCTGAGCACTATGGTACTCAACTGCAGTGGTCATCAGTCCCCTAGAACGTAGAACTACTTAAACCTAACTAACTTAAGGACATCACACACATCCATGCCCGAGGCGTATAGAATATATCAGACGTGTTTTCCTGTGGAGGAATCGGTTGACCTATGACCTTGCGATCATATGTTTTCGGTTCCCATTGGAGAGGCACGTCCTTTCGTCTACTAATTACAGTGAACAGATCATAACTTTGCGAAAATAAAGAAAGTAAAATTTTCAGTCGAGGGAAGATCTGAACCAAGCACCTCTCGTTCCGCAGCTACTCACGCTAACCACGGAACCACGGCGCTCCTGAGCTCACAATTGCCTTGATGTTGCTTATCTTGCGCATGGACTACTCAGTTTGTATATTTTACTAATTTTTTTCATAGTTCCACACAACTTCTTCCTGTTTTCTCGATTGATCTGTGTTCAGTTTTTCAAAGCCTATCCACTGTGCCAACTTATAACTAAATCTGAGGGGGATGCGATGGGGAGGTTCCCTTGTTAGAATCGGAAGCAAAACGGCAAATCAAGGAGTGGCACCACACAACCTCACCTCCCAAGAAAACGTCCAAAGCTGCACCTTCAGCCGACAAAGTCATGGCGACGGTCTTCTGGGAATTTGAAGGGGTTGTTCTGTGATATCCTCACTCATTGTGGAATGATCAACTCGGAAGTGTATTGTGCGTAATGTGCTGCGCACAGAAAATTGAAGAAACGATTTCAGCATGCTTGTCGCCACAAAAATGCAAACCAGCACCTCGTTCTCCTTGACAACACAAGGCCTCACACGAGCCTGCACTCCCCGAGAGGAGCTCACAAAACTTCATTAGACTGTTCTTCCTCATCCACTCCACAAACTGGGTCTCGCACCTTCCGACTTCCATCCATTTGGCCCAGTGAAGGATGCACTCTGCGAGAAGCAGAATACAGATGATGGGGAGGTTATTGATGCAGCAAGACTTTGACGCAGTAGAGTGGTACCATGCGGGCATACAGGCCATCGCACGGAACCGAGATTACGTTGCAGAACAGGGTTTTGTAGCCAAAAGAGTGAGGATAATGTGCTGGCGTAAACTGTCGTCTGCACACCGGTTGCGGCGGCGCGGTTCTTTCCGTCCCTTTACGACGGACCTGCAACTACTTGTGAACATTGTCTCAGCAGATCCTCAGTAGGAAAGTTGAGTGAAACCTACTGTACCTCGACGTGAACCAGGCTGCAATTAAAGTCACTAATCTACGTTTCGGGAGGAACACGAAATGAAAGGTTGGAAATTTTGTCCTCAATTAATATATTCTGAAACTTAGGTGAAAAAGTATCACTGCCAAGCCTGTGCTAGTCTTAACACAGTCACTCACAATCCCTGTCACTCACGTTAGCAAGTTTATGGTGTTGCATTTCCCGAAAACGTAATAGCTACAAAAATACTAATTGTTTTTGATTGAGAACGCTCGCCAAATATTAAGTCTGTCGGTACCAAATGCAGTCACAGATTTTAGCCACCGACCTGCTCAAAACGCCACGCGGAATATATGTCTTTTCTCGTCACAAAATTCACTTAAAAATTCCGAAATTTCTACACACACATCGGAATAATTATGCCGTCACTTTCCAACACTTTTGATGTATGAAACACTGCTAGATCCGGCAACTTATCGTTTCGATCGAAACTAATACTGCATACGTCCGATCTCTTTCATGGCTAGGCTTCGACCTTTTCCTAGAATACTCTGAGTCTTCTCTACCAGCAGAGAAAAGCGCGCGAAGAATATTGCTTTACCATTGGTCAGTTTACTCAACAGCCAATAGCTAAACAACATTCTCCCGCGTCAGTCCGCGCTTTTCATCAATAACCAATGGCAAAATAGTAAACCTAACGACTGCACCTTTTACCGACGTAATTATCTAATATGCTGAAGTTTTGTTTATTCATAAAGTTATTTACTATTGTTATTTATACCTGAATTAGCTTTCCCTTTACCATAAACTTACTTTACAAATCTATTCTACAAAAATCCCCTTTGTTCATATCCAAACTTATTCGAAATGTTACCACACTGAATCCTACTACATAACTCGTTAAACAATTATCTTCATATTAACATTAATCCACACTCACGCATCATTCATACTGCTAAAACACATTTATAACATTTTACATTGTAAGGTGTCAGGCAAATCCAACACCTTCCATGAAAACGCTGACATGATAAGCAAATCCAGTAGTATGTCACATAGCTCCGAATAAATCGTGACATTAAATTAACCAAAGTAATACGAGTGACGAGTGAGCAAATGGAATACCACAGACTAACACAAGAATGCCTAAATGCATGTCATACCTTCCCACCGTGAGACAGACGCAGTTCCGAGGGGAGAAACGAGAACAGAAGCCGAGAGCAGAACCGTGCTAAGCTGGAAGGCCCTACGATAAGGGACGGACGGACACCCACGTTGCCAGCTAACCGCTAGGACCACACCACCCGCAAGTTTTAGCGTGAGACTTTTTCGCGTCTCTGTTACGTCAGGACCACCTCCCAGCCAATGTTAAAAGCTAGAGCCCTCCAGAAGAACAGTATAGATCTTACGATAACACAAAAAGGGCTACACCACCTGCAAGTTTTAGCGTGATACTTTTTGGCGTCTCTGTTACGTTAGGACCACCCCCCAGCCCATGTTAAAAGATAGAGCCCTCCACCACACCAGCTGCAAGTTTTAGCGTGAGACTTTTTCGCGTCTCTGTTACGTTGCAAAACTTTAAAAACATTGCCCCACCACGAAAAGTATAACGTTTCTCATTGGATAGACAGAATTTTGTAGGCGGAGCTTAAGGTTAACATTGAGACCCTGATTGGTCAGATGAAAACACAGCCAGATAGTTTTTTTTTAACAAACTTCGGTAAATTGTAGTAAGGAGAAGTTAGGACAGGAGTTGCTTCCGAGACGGCGAGGTGAGCGGAGCTGTGTTGCCCGCCGCCCCCTGACGAACACCGACAAGGTAATGAACGCACGCGATGCCGCATAACAGCGCATAAAGCTTCACTCAGAACTGCAGAAGTCTCATCTTTTACACCCCTTTTCTGCGTAATACTAGTGTCGATCGTCAATTTAAGCTCATGGTGTTCACATTTGCCACTTGAGGTAAAAATCTGAAACGCGATGATTTTTCTGTTATATAGTTATTGAGAAGCCACATCAGCCACTGTAATTTACGACAAGTTAGATAAGTAATTAAAGATAATTGAGGGTCACTGTAGACCATTTTGATAGTTTTCTCTTTTGTGAAACTTAATTTAAACCTAGATTATAGATGTGATATGGCAGAGGTCATCCTTCGATCCATTGTAGAACTTGGAAACCCATTCAGGGAATATTCGTTCACATTTTTGTTGAACGCAGTTGGTTTTTGCCATCCTGTATTAAAACATTTCCTTTTATCAATAGTGCAATTTATAAACAATGTAGAATAAAATTTCCAATGGTAAACGTAACTGCTTTTTCGACGTTATTTTACCAGCTAACTAAAAATAGGAAAGCCTTGAACCCCTTCCACTAAATTTAGTTAGTATTAAGATTCTTTTACAGGGAGTGCAGTGGAGCTGACGCTGAAATCATTAAGTATTTGGTTATATCATCACCAGTCTCACTGAACTCTTCTGAATTCTACATGTCATGTGTGGTCTGACGTCTCCTTACCAGCACAGGTCCCAGGTTCAAACTAGTCAATTCCCTAAAAAACAAGCTCAGAGCGTCGTTGTGCGAAAGTGGTAGGGAGACACGATATAGAACAAACGGACACTACGCAGAATGTTAGAACACACACAAAAAGACATAATAACACTTTATGAAAATACTAGAACAGTTTATGAAAAACATTTTATTACTTTAGTGCACTCTACTGGGCACAATCGAAACTAAATCAGTCCCCTATCCAATACTGTCCTCTATCGGCTGATACATAAACTACATGTGCGTCCAGTCTCGCATCACCATCTGTCACTATTCAGCTCTGAAACACATCTCCCACTTAACTACCTCCAAGGCAGGATCGTTATACGGCGCTACGCCTCACGGTCGGCGAAGAGGTTGCGAGACGATCGATACTAGGCACTGGAGCAAGCGCATCTATCAGGAGAGAGGCCAAAGACAGACTCGCAACCGACGCGACACCAACGCCCTCTCGACTGCAAGTATTTAGATCGTCGCTGTAGACCAGAGGGCGCAGCCAGTCAGTCAGAGTTGGTGAGTCACAGTCTCAGTCACTGTCCTAGCTGGCGTCTGTCAGTTTGTTGCGACCGGTGTAGTGTTTATAGGGGGACTTGTCCTTCACCAGCAGTGAGGCTAATGTTGACTATTATGGAAGAGCTTGTACCACAACCCATGGAATAGCTTAATGACAGGTAGCTTCTTGTTCTTGTGAATAAATAACCCTGTTAATACATGTCTGCAGTTGTGTTGTTAAAAGAGGATACCTGCCACCAAACAACATCCTCTACCTTGCTTCCTCTGGTACAAGACTCTACACTGGCAACGACGATACAAAAGATAATATGGTATACTGAAATCCTGAATAAAACCGATCTTCTTTCAGAAAAAATATGCCCCATTATTTATTGAACGCCCCTCATAGGTTCGAAAGGGGAGTGTCAACGACCATCCACAGTAAGCCATGTGGCCCCTATGAAGGCCTAGAACGTAACAGAGGAGGAAGAGATGTCGATTTCTAAAATATGCCGAAGAGTCAGGTGATTTGCACAATCGAAGGTATAATTTCGTTACTGAAATAACAGAAAAGGAAGCAGCGAAGAGGACATTTTACAACAACGAGGGCAAATAACATGGATATCAGAAAGAACCAGAAACACGACAAGAAGTTGAGCTTCAAACAGTGGTACTAACTATGAATGACGGTAGCTGTTTTGCATAAAGGCTCATTGCTTTTAGTGGAACAGCAGAAAAAGAGGCTGTAAAGAGTAAACAAGACTCTTTTCTGGTTGGGACCTTCAAATACCATAGCAAGCAGTTTTCTCAAATATACGCAATTCACGCAGACATCGAAAGTTCAAAGTATGAAGCAAATAACCATCTGGTGGCCTTTGCATTCTTACGAAACAAAAGAAAAGAGACATGTGTCCGCCCTTTCTGCAATGTTATCGATAATGTACCAGAATGGAATCCTAAAAATGTCACGGTTGATTTCGAATCAGCTCCGATTTGTGCGCTGAAAGGTTCTGGTCCCATCGGTTGAACTGCATACCTGCCGTTCCCATGTGAAGAAATCTCTTTGGAAGAAAGTACAAGACTTAAGACTGCAAATTCGCTTGTGTGCTGCTCTGGCGTTCCTTCGACCTGAAGATGGTTGCGATGGCTGGCTCGAGATATAGTCACAAACACTGGATATCGCCAAGCTATCTCAGCTTTTCGACTGTTCCGTAGACAGGTGGTTGGAAAATAAAGTCCGCGCTGCTAAGGGCGGAGCCATTATACCGCCAATGCTGTGGAATGCTGGCACAAGAAAATTAATAATTTGCTCGAAAGTCGACGCTAAAATCAAAAACGTGATCGTGTTCATGAAGAGAAAAGCAGAGAATTCGGGGTGTGCATTAATGAAAGCAGAGTTAAATATGGAAGGTAAACAAAAGAAAATAAACCTACAGAATTTGATAAAAAATCTGAAGAAAAAAAAACAGTAAAAGAAGCGCAGACAGGATGGTGACATCAGGGCTTGTTTGTGAGGAGTATACTTTTTGAGTCATCAATATTCTAACTGGTTTGATGCAGCCCGCCACAAATTTCTCTCCTGTGCCAATCCTTTCATCTCAGAGCAGCAATTGCTCACTATGTCCTCAATTATTTGCTTGATATATTTGAATCTCTGTCTCCATTTACAGTTTTTACCCTCTACAGCTCCTTCTACTTCCATGGAAGTTACTCATGATGCCTTAACAGAAGTCCTGTCATCCTGTGCTTTCTTCTTGTCAGTGTTTCCGTACACTATGTGAACGAAAGTGTCCGGACACCTGGCTGAAAATGACTTACAAGTTCGTGGCGCCCTTGATCGGTAATGCTGGAATTCAGTACGGTATTGGCCCACCCTTAGCCTTGATGATAACTTCCATTCTCGTAGGCATACGTTCAATCAGTGCTGGAAGGTTTTTTGGGGAATGGCAGCCCATTCTTCAAGGAGTGCTGCACTGAGGAGAGGTATCGATGTCGGTCGGTGAGGCCTGGCACGAAATCGGCGTTCCAAAACATCCCAAACGTGTCCTATAGGATTCAGGTCAGGACTCTGTGCAGGCCAGTCCCTTACAGGGATGTTATTGTCGTGTAACCACTCCGCCACAGGCCGTCCATTATGAAAAGGTGCTCGATCGTGTGGTGTCACAGCCAGACACCACACTTGCTAGGTGGTAGCTTAAATCGGCCGCGGTCCATTAGTACATGTCGGACCCGCGTGTCGCCACTGTGTGATCGCAGACCGAGCGCCACCACACGGCAGGTCTCGAGAGACGTACGAGAACTCAGGCCCAGTTGTACGACGACGTTGCTAGCGCCTATACGGACGAAGCCTTTGATCTCATTTGCCGAGAGACAGAATAGCCTTCAGCTAAGTTAATGGCTACGACTTAGCAAGGCGCCATTAGCCTTACATAGTTTGATAGTTATCGTATGAAATGTCTCATCAAGAATGCTGTATTCACAACAAGGATAAATAAAAGTTAAGTATTAGAGGAGCGGCATACTTTTCTTATTAGAATTCACTACTTATCCTGTTCCAGAATTCACGCCCGTCTGCGTTAGATAGCGTGCATTTCGGCCTCCTCTATCTACAAGGTGTTGGCACATTCACCAACACATCAGATGGTGTTGAAAGACGCAACCGCAATCCCCGCATTGCTCTTCAACAGTGGGAAGCAAGAAGGTGCTCAAGACGTCAATGTAGGCCTGTGCTGTCATAGTGCCATGCAAAACAGCAACGGGTACAAGCCTCCTCCCTGAAAAACACGACCACACCATAACATCACCGCCTCCGAATTTCATTGATGGCGCTACACACACTGGCAGATGACGTTCACCAGGCATTCGCCATACCCACACCCTGCCATCGGGTCACCACATTCTGTACGGTGATTCGTCACTCCACACAACGTTTTCCCACTGTTCAATCGCCCAATGTTTACGATCCTTACACCAAGGGAGGCGTCGATTGGCGTTTGCTGGCGTTGTGTGTGGCTTATGAGCAGGCGCTCGCCCATGAAATCAAAGTTTTCTCATCTCCTGCCTAACTGTATAGTACTTGCAGTGGACCCTGATGCAGTTTGGAATTCCTGTGTGATGGTCTGGATAGATGTCTGCCTATTACACATTACAACCCTCTTCAACTGTCGGCGGTCTCTGTCAGTCAACAGACGAGGTCGGCCTGTATGCTTTTGTGCTGTACGTGTCTGTTCACGTTTCCACTTCACTATCACATCTGAAACAATGGACCTAGGGATTTTTAGGAGTGTGGAAATCTCGCGTGCAGATGTACGACACAAGTGACACCCAATCACCTGACCACGTTCGAAGTCCGTGAGTTCCGCAGAGCGCCCCATTCTGCTATCTCACGATGTCAAATGACTACTGAGGTCGCTGATATGGAGTACCTGGCAGTAGGTGGCAGCACAGTGTACCTAATACGAAAAACGTATGTTTTTAGGGGTGTCCAGACACTTTTAGTCACATATTGTATATTCCTTTCCTCGCCGATTCTCCAGAGAACGTCCTCATTGTTTATCTTAACAGTCCACCCAGTTTTCAAATTTCTTCCGTAGAACCACATCTGAAACATGATTCACCACCCATACAATGATGTGGTTCGGACGTACATTCTCAGAAGTCAACATTACGCATTTCTCACTTATTGGACCTTTCTGCCTGCGTCCCCTTCTTCATCCATTCCATATGGAAACATTTCTATGCGTCTTTCTTGCATTTAACCGCCAGATTTGCACCTCGTCGCCAAATTAGAGACTGCTTTTTTTCTGCGTAAATAGGTTCCGTGTTGACGCATTTCAATATCTGCCACGTTTTGCTGCCGTAAGACAATTATTGCCAACAGTGGACCTCTCTGAGTAGCTGCACTTTAATTATGCTTAATAGCCAAAGAAACTGCCTAATATATTGTAGGGCCCTCGCGAGCATGCAGAAGTGCCGCAAAACGACGTGGCATGGACTCGACCAACGTCAGAAGTAGGGTGGAGATCTCTTCTGAACAGCACGTTGCAAGGCATCCCAAATATGCTCAATAATGTTCATGTCTGGGAGTTTGGTGGCCGCAGTAACCGATTTAACAACTTTACCAGACATTTGTTGTCTTATATAGACGTTGCCGACCGCAGCGCCTTATTCTGATGTTTACATATCTGTATTCGAATACGCATGCCTATACCAGTTTCTTTGGTACTGCAATATAGTAGGCCTACACGGGCGATGCGTGACGTGGTTGGTTTGTGCTTGACGTTCGGTACGACACGGCATTGTTACGACATTAATTGCCATCGAAAATCACGTCGGGGCCACCAAAAATGTTGCGACAGGTGTGAAATGAACTTTGAAGCAACATTTACTGTTTGGCGTGTTCTGTAACGTTCCCTGGCATTTTCACAGTTTATTTGTGCCATATACGCCGCTCTGGGCAAGTTGTATATATCGTAATTATTGAACAAAATTATTACTGAATGTGATATAAAATACATTAGCTATTCTCCTTATATTTTTATTGTAATATTTCTCTGTATTTAGGATAGGAATTTTTCTGTATTTAATATGTGAATGTAAAATGTGTCAGTATTTGCAGTATCAGAGATATAAAAATTTGCCAGAAAAGAATAATTTACAAAGAAATGTTAATAGTCGGGAAATGCTATATAAGGACTAAACATTATGTATTCTTTGGTCGTCTCTGATCAGACGTTATCGAGGTAGGTCGCTGTGAAGAAGCTTTTAACGAATGTGTAGAAGTCTTTTGTCTCCGTCTGGACTTAGCCGCCATTAGACGATGTGTTACGAATTAATGTGAGTTGAATTGTTGTTTGAGCTAAATATATCAGTATTTATCAAAAGTATGAATTATTTATGTAAATTAGCTTGCCCACGTCATCTATAAAATTTCTTTAAGAATTTTTCAGCATTTTTTAGCGGTGTTGCTGGGCTGTGCCGTGACCAACAATCGCAGATCTGAAGAGGCGGCACATTTAAAAAATTATCAAACCCGTAAATCGGGAACAGATGCATAAAAATCAATAGTGAATTAAGAAATTGTTCTTCCTTTTCAGTGATCCTGTGGCTGATAAGAATTGAATTAATTATACGTTTGTGCATTCGTAGGCGGATAGTTAATGTTAGTTAACATTGAAATTTAAACAGTTTGGTTCTTTAAAATAACTCAAATGCGTAGTGAAGTAGGTTTGATCAGTGATAAATATCGGCTTGGCAATAATTAAAACATTTTCTGCTGATAGAGATAATCTTGTGTTCTATGGCTATTGCCGGGATAAAATTCAGTAAAAATATTTAACAAAAAACCCACTGCATCAGGAAAGTGTATGCCAAGGCCGAATGATCTAAAGGACTCAATTCTCAACTAAATATTATTATCCAGTTAATATGAGTGCACGTAATATTTTTCTTTAAATGTACGTAATCCTTAAGAAAGTAAAACTTTTTATTACCACACGAAATTAAGAGAGTGGTTCTACAACAAAGTTCGCACGAAAGAAAATTAACTTAAAAGGAAAAAAAGATAAAATTTATTATTCTTCTTTAACGAAATTTAAAATCAATTCCAAATATTTCGACGATTTCGTTAAATTGGCGCCCAACGTGGGGCCAGAATATGCAGTGGCCACTAAATACCCGTGAGATAACTAGGGAGTTAATATAGTCGAACTTTGTTGCAGAACATTTAATAATTTTTCTATGTATTGTATGTATTTCATAACCAATATTGTGTGGTAATACCTGTGTATGATTTTTTGCATGAGAACACTATGTATCCAGAGGCAAGCTGAAGAAGAGAGCTCATTATTTTGAAAAATTAATTACCTACCACAATATCAGGGGGCAGCTGCACCCAAGATAGATCACCAAAAGGTAAAGCTACAGTGTAGTTGTCCTGTGGGTAGTAAAGTAGCCTCAGTGCAGTGTTCTCGGATCATTAGTGGTGTGCTTGTTGTTAGTACATTGTTTTAAAATAACAGGACATTTAAGTAGTTAGTCATTGTAGTATATAGTAAGTGTGTATTAGTTAATGTCCATTTCTTGTGTGATTATGTCAGTGAAACCTGAGTGTTAGGATATTTAGTTCAGATTTTATTTCCTTTGCTTACTATGGTTAGATTGCGTAGTCAGAAAGATATCAACATGGATAATGAGCAACAGTCAGTAAGTAGTGATACCGAGTTGGAAAGTGGGACACAAAGTAATGTTAGTGACGTAGTTCAGGAAGTACAATGTGAGAATCTGGGGGCAGAAGGGCAAGAAATGTTGCCACTGCCACCCAGTGATTCAGTTGATAGCGGAAATTCTGTGCAATCTGCAAGCACTGGACACGGACCAGAGAGTGGTGTGATGTCAGAAGTGCAATCATTAAGAGTTATGTTCGAGCGCATGCTCAATTTCCAAGCTGAATTTGTACATATGCAAGCAGAGCGTGACCAGAGATTAGTAGCGGAATTTGCATGCAAACAAGCAGAGCGCGATAAAGAACGTGATGCCAAACAAGCAGAGCGCGATAGAGAACGTGAAGCTAAACAAGCAGAGCGTGACCGACGCCTGCATGAGAGGGACTTACAGTTGATGCAAACTTTAGAAGTTATGCAAAGTGAGATTGTTAGTTTGAAACAAAAATATGAAACCATACCCAAAACAGTACAAGAATTAAGCGAAAGAGTAGACAGTATTCAAGTGGCTAACGCCAATATCGTAGAGGAAATCAGTGTCCTGACTAATAGGGTCGAACAACTAGAACTCGACACAACTCAAGTAATTGAGGACAAAGTGATCGAACAAGTGCACAAAGTAGAACGTAAATTTACAAAGGAATTAGATGAGAAAGTGCACGCCGCAATTGATGCCAGAGAGGTGGACTCAACTGCGGATGTGCAAAATCTTAAAAAGATAGTGCAAAAGGACATTCCGCTGTGGCAGCGGAGTGTGGACCGCCGTCTTGCCGAAATGGAGCTAAGCTTGCGGCATGACGATGCGCAGGCGTATGTCGCGCCAGCCAGGTCCAACAATGATAGGCCTATAAATACTGCAGTAAAAAATTGCGACTGCGAGACAGAACAGGCAACCAATGTAAGCGGAACAAATAATTGTCATTCCGAAGTAGTAATTGAAGAAAGTCTGATTAGGAACCGACAGTTTCAGATCTTTACAACGGAGAAGAAATCTGTTCACCCTGTAGTGTTTATCAAGGGATTTAGAAACATTTTGCCTGGCGTTTGGAGTCATACCCAGAAAATACAGTTTGTTATGTCATACATACAAGGAGATGCTGCATTATGGGCAACCGAAGCAGCTGACAGTTGTGATACATATGAGCAATTCGAAAAGGCATTCTTGGCCAAATATTGGTCAACATGTATTCAAGAGAGATTACGGAAGGAGGTATATAATCCAGAGCCGTATTCTCCACGACTAGGCAATTTGCGAAAATATTTTGAGAAGTACATTAACAAGACCCGTTACTGGGACGAACAGATTTCATCCCGGGATTTGATCAGACTTTTGAAATCACACTTGCCGATACATGTAAAGGAAAAGCTTATACACGTGCCTGAAAATGATATGGAACATTTCTTGTCTGTTCTGGACTCAATTGACCTAATTCAGGAGGACGTTAAGGCAGCCTCTGAACAGGCTAGAAATAACGGAAACGGTTATAGAAATGGTAGAAATAACACGCCTCCACCAAGTAATGGAAACGGCGGAGGTAATAATAGGAGACAAGAGTATGCACAAAACGGAAATAGAGGTAGAGACCGGAATGGCAATAGTCCGCCGGTGAATAATGACCGAAAGAGGAGGTTCGATGACCGGTATGAAACAGGCCCACCAAGCAATCATAGATGGAAAAATGCCAGGGGGCCGTACAACACTAATACTTATAATGACGCAAACCGAACTTGGCTACAGAACCAGAGGCCCAGTCCGGACCGGCAAAACAGTGATAGATATGACAATAACCGACCGCCACCACAAAATGCGCCAATTGCGCAACCGTGGCGGCCGACGCAACACAACGTGCACATAGTGGAGGTCAGTGACACAGAGCAGCCACGCCCATCCACTAGCAATAATTCAACAAACTAGATGCAGCCGAGATACGCTCTCCATCGTCGGCTGAGGTTTGGAGTGAGAGCAGCCCGACACAGAACAAAACGCCGAACAAAATCTGTATCCTTAGGTACAATGACGGGGTACAGATGGGAGACGAACTAATAACTGAACCATCCACGTGCATAAAGGAACACAAAGACAAAGTACAAGCGATAATAGAGATCAAAATTAACAATATTGATGTGCAAGCAGTCATAGATACAGGTGCTACTGTTAGTGTCATGAGTATGGACTTATTCAAAGTACTGGGGAAGGAAAGGCGTATGCTGACTTTTCCCGTGAATAATTGTAAAGTCACTGGAGCCATAAGTGCACAGCGACAAATAATTAAACTCCAAGTGCAGGTAGAGATGTATATAGGGGAAGAAGCCATAGCGAGCTCATTCCTGGTAGTAAAGGGTTTAAAGGTAGCCTGCATTTTGGGGGTAGATTTTTTGAGAGAAAGGGACGCAATAATCGACCTTTCTCGGGGAAAATTAAGTTTGATGAATGCTGGTAGGAAAATAGAATTGTCCATGCTCAGATCTGGAGAGGTACCTGTACCTAAATGTAATGCTATTAATATAAAATGTAGGAATCAGTCGATACTACATTTAGACAATCATTGTCTAGGACAGAATCTCTATTATCCTGACGTACAAGGTGAACAATCAAAAGTGAATATGGACGCATTAGTGAACAAAGTATCACAGTCCGAAACTTTGAATTCTATGCCAACAGCAGGATTTGGTACAGTTATTATTTAATTATGCAGAGATATTTTCAGAACGACCAGGAATTGTTAAGGGATATCAGTACAAGATCGAGGTAAAGCCTCACAAAACTTACTGTCGAGCCTCATACTCCATTCCTTGGTCCGAATAGGAAATAGTAGAGAGAACATTTGGAGAGTTAAATACATTTTTCAGGTTATACATTGCATATAAACACACGAGATGGAAGATAAGAAAAGCAGGGTGCAACCTTACCAGGTGCGCTCATAAAAGGAAAGAAAAATATAACCGACATGTGACGAATAACCAAAAATTTAGTGTTGGGGACTTGGTACTCTTACGCAATCATCCTAAGTCCTCGGCATCCTTGAAACAGAATAGCAAGTGGCAATTTGTGTACAATGGACCTTTTAGAGTATTAAGTGTGCCACATGAGTGTAGCTATCTCTTAGCAGATCCCCACTCAGGGAGAGTACGGGGACTGTATCCGCGTAAGGATGTAAAAGCATTCCTACAGTAAAAGACTAATAGTCCTATGTGGACACCACTCTTTTGTAAAATGAACATTAATAGTGTATGTACTAGTGTAGAAGTGTTTAGTTGTAAGAATATGATTGACTTTCTCATGTGTATGGATATTTATGTTATGTACTCTTTTAATTTGTGTTATCTAAACCATGCTCTAAATGTTTGCACAGATAATCTGATTAGTGCAATTATTTGTAGTGTTAAGCTGTGACAAAGTTCAGTCAAGAAGAACATTTTAGTAAGGATTAGTTAGTGTACTACATAATTTCTAATATGTGTGTCAAATTTGAAATATTTCGTGGCACAATCTTTTCTATTATGTGTATGTATGTATATATGTGTAGCTGTCAGATTGACAGACTCGAACCCAGAATAATATCAGTATTATGATGCCCTGAGAACTTTATTATCTCACCAATGTTATCAGAGAAAATAATGCACCCAGTAGTGACCCGAGGGCACCACGGGAGGCAAACTTGTTGCAAATTTATGTAGCGCAAAGTTACGCACAAGGAAGCTTCAATTGAAGCATGTGCATATTCAATCAGTTAAAAGGAGCTAGCCAGATACAGTCCAAGTAAATTTTTGCCTACAGAGACTACACTGTAGTTACGTAGGACGTTAATAGTAAAGTGTGACATGAGTACAAAGGAGTTATTGAACAATATGCCTGAATCCGGCTGGAATGCACAAATAAAATCTAATCGAACACGAATATAGATGACTATGGGCAAACTAATACGAATTTTGAGTAATTGTTACCATGTACGCAAATCTCACACCTTGGTAAAGAGTTACGAATGTGCTGTTACAAACAAAATTGAGCAGCGGACATTGTAAATAGAAATAAAGGAACTTTAACAAAAGTGCAGTATTGTGCGGCAGAGACAGACAGTGACTGTTAAACCTGCAGCAATACGTCACGGAGTAGTTGTGTATAAGTAATAAAAAAAACTGTATCATCACCGTGTGTGCAAGTGGACAAGGAACTAGCACGACACGAACAGTGAACCGATAACGGACGGTGATCAAGTTAGTGTCAACCTTTAACTCTTTGTGTGTCAAGGGACGCTAGGAAAGCGCATTGACTACAGAAATACATTTTGATTTTGTCCTAAGGTGAAAACTTGCGTGTGACTAATGACAAGTCATGACATGGTGAAGAATATTGTGTGCCCATAAAAGTGTTACTGTGACAACGAAACATTGTGCAAACCAGACTAGTGAAGGCCTACTGAGTAATAACTACCACTAACTGTGTGCGTTCTTTCCCACAGCAGGAAAAATGCCTATAAGGATAGTACACTGTTTGTGAACTTGTTGCATGTTTCCTGGAGCACCGCGAGAAGACGTCGCACGGGCGAGCTGATATCCAACGCGCATCCGGCTACATCAGCTATGCAGCGGCCACAGCAGCCCGTAGCAGACCAGACAGCCACGCCCCTCCGCGCCGTAGCTGTCAACGCCGGGGGCGGTGACCTACACGGAGTCAGCGCGCCGCGCCGAGCGCCGCCCAACAATCACTCCGCACCGCTCACCAAATACAACATTATTGACTTTTTTTGAAATGTTCACATAAACTGAATAACATGTTAATGACTTCATTTCGATAAACATTGAACATTTACTATGTACGTCCGTGAGTGATATATCCTAGGACAAGTGACCTTGTAGTGTATCACAAGAATAATAGTATCACACACAAAAAACCTTCCATTGAACTGTATGTGACTGTGATATTGTGTAATTGTGTAACCCCGTTTGTGACAAACTGCTAATTTAATTCAAATGAATAACTGTTAAAAGGACAATATTGACTATAAACCAACTGGGATGGCTGGGCTCCGGCACAGTTTTGCCCAGGTTTCCTGTTTGCCTACGCCCAAATGGGGGAGCCATGAACTTATATAACCCTGGGACTAAATAAAAGAGCCATTCCGTAAAACATACAGAAGTATAAAGAACGTTACTGGCACCATTGTGTCAAAGTGTAAAAAACTCTTTGCCAAATGCTGCCAGGGGGCAATGTAACGTTCCCTGGCATTTTCACTGTTTATTTGTGCCATATACGCCGCTCTGGGCAAGTTGTATATATCGTAATTATTGAACAAAATTATTACTGAATGTGATATAAAATACATTAGCTATTCTCCTTATATTTTTATTGTAATATTTCTCTGTATTTAGGATAGGAATTTTTCTGTATTTAATATGTGAATGTAAAATGTGTCAGTATTTGCAGTAACCCGTAAATCGGGAACAGATGCATAAAAATCAATAGTGAATTAAGAAATTGTTCTTCCTTTTCAGTGATCCTGTGGCTGATAAGAATTGAATTAATTATACGTTTGTGCATTCGGAGGCGGATAGTTAATGTTAGTTAACATTGAAATTTAAACAGTTTGGTTCTTTAAAATAACTCAAATGCGTAGTGAAGTAGGTTTGATCAGTGATAAATATCGGCTTGGCAATAATTAAAACATTTTCTGCTGATAGAGATAATCTTGTGTTCTATGGCTATTGCCGGGATAAAATTCAGTAAAAATATTTAACAAAAAACCCACTGCATCAGGAAAGTGTATGCCAAGGCCGAATGATCTAAAGGACTCAATTCTCAACTAAATATTATTATCCAGTTAATATGAGTGCACGTAATATTTTTCTTTAAATGTACGTAATCCTTAAGAAAGTAAAACTTTTTATTACCACACGAAATTAAGAGAGTGGTTCTACAACAAAGTTCGCACGAAAGAAAATTAACTTAAAAGGAAAAAAAGATAAAATTTATTATTCTTCTTTAACGAAATTTAAAATCAATTCCAAATATTTCGACGATTTCGTTAAAGTTCACACAATGCAATTTGAGAACACACTATAAACATCCAAATTCAACAATGTCGTAAATACGCGAAACAAAGAATAAACACAAAGTCAAAGATAGTACATCTAAATGTAATCACTGTACAGCTTGCTCACTTGTACACCACGATGCACTATACTGCACAAACTCTATGCAGGCACTGCAACATTAAAAAAACAAAAAAACAGAAATGTGGGAACTTAAAGTTTGTTGTGGTCTTCAGTCCTGAGACTGGTTTGATGCAGCTCTCCATGCTACTCTATCCTGTGCAAGCTTCTTCATCTCCCCGTACCTACTGCAACCTACATCCTTCTGAATCTGCTTAGTGTATTCATCTCTTGGTCTCCCTCTACGATTTTTACCCTCCACGCTGCCCTCCAATGCTAAATTGGTGATCCCTTGATGCCTCAGAACATGTCCTACCAATCGATCCCTTCTTCTAGTCAAGTTGTGCCACAAACTCCTCTTCTCCCCAATCCTATTCAATATCTCCTCATTAGTTATGTGATCTACCCATATAATCTTCAGCATTCTTCTGTAGCACCACATTTCGAAAGCTTGTATTCTTGTATTCTCTTCTTGTCGAAACTATTTATCGTCCATGTTTCACTTCCATACATGGCTACACTCCATACAAATACTTTCAGAAATGACCTCCTGACACTTAAATCTATACTCGATGTTAACAAATTTCTCTTCTTCAGAAACGCTTTCCTTGCCATTGCCAGTCTACATTTTATATCCTCTCTACATCGACCATCATCAGTTATTTTGCTCCCCAAATAGCAAAACTCCTTTACTACTTTAAGTGTCTCATTTCCTAATCTAATACCCTTAGCATCACCCGACTTAATTCGACTACATTCCATTATCCTCGTTTGGCTTTTGTTGATGTTCATCTTATATCCTCCTTTCAAGACGCTATCCATTCCGTTCAAGTGCTCTTCCAAGTCCTTTGCTTTCTCTGACAGAATTACAATGTCATCGGCGAACCTAAAGGTTTTTATTTCTTCTCCATGGATTTTAATACCTACTCCGAATTTTTCTTTTGTTTCCTTCACTGCTTGCTCAATATACAGATTGAATAACATTGGGGAGAGGCTACAACCCTGTCTCACTCCCTTCCCAACCACTGCTTCCCTTTCATGCCCCTCGACTCTTATAACTGCCATTTGGTTTCTGTACAAATTGTAGATAGCCTTTCGCTCCCTGTATTTTACCCCTGCCACCTTTAGAATTTGAAAGAGAGTATTCCAGTCAACATTGTCAAAAGCTTTCTCTAAGTCTACAAATGCTAGAAACGTAGGTTTGCCTTTCCTTAATCTAGCTTCTAAGATAAGTCGTAGGGTCAGTATTTCCTCACGTGTTCCAATATTTCTACGGAATCCAAACTGATCTTCCCCGAGATCGGCTTCTACTAGTTTTTCCATTCGTCTGTAAAGAATTCGAGTTAGTATTTTTCAGTCGTGACTTATTAAACTGATAGTTCGGTAATTGTCACATCTGTCAACACCTGCTTTCTTTGGGATTGGAATTATTATATTCTTCTTGAAGTCTGAGGGTATTTCGCTGTCTCATACATCTTGCTCACCAGATGGTAGAGTTTTGTCAGGACTGGCTCTCCCAAGGCTGTCAGTAGTTCTTAGTAGTACTTAAAGTAGTATGAGTAGTACTTAAAGTAGTATGAGTAATTTCTCAACAAGTTACTCATATGAATTCACCAGCTGGTGTCAATGGAATAACGATGAGACAAGAAGAATGAAGTAACGCAGGAAGGTTCTATAGATGATATTTTCTAAATGTTGGATATGAAGTTTCTTGTCCATTGCTTTATTAAAAGTCAGGTTCCTTCTTTGAAATGATACAAGCTGAAAGTGTTTCAGATAGCATTTGTGTACTCCAGATGGATTTCAGAGAGAACTATTGTTCATTAGGATGAGCTGCAACATGCACATCAGAGAAATCACTATTTATATAGCAGTGGCTTGTGCAGGTACCAGTCCAGTTTCCTATGTTACGTCATCTGACTATCTGCAACTCGATGAGCTAGCTATTCATGCTTTAATCAGAACACACATCAGAAACTGAAAAATGCATTTTTTAATCTTAAGGTGGTAGAAATATCCTCTGTTAGTGCTAGCCAACATTTCAGACAGGGTACACATTAAGCGACGTACTTGAGGACAATATTATGGAAATTGAAGAGGATGTAGATGAAGATGAAATGGGAGATACGATACTGCGTGAAGAGTTTGACAGAGCACTGAAAGACCTAAGTCGAAACAAGGCTCCAGGAGTAGACAACATTCCATTAGAACTACTGACGGCCTTGGGAGAGCCAGTCCTGACAAAACTCTACCATATGGTGAGCAAGATGTATGAGACAGGCGAAATACCCTCAGACTTCAAGAAAAATATAATAATTCCAATCCCAAAGAAAGCAGGTGTTGACAGATGTGAAAATTACCGAACTACCCGTTTAATAAGTCACGGATGCAAAATACTAACGTGAATTCTTTACAGACGAATGGAAAAACTGGTAGAAGCCGACCTCGGGGAAGATCAGTTTGGATTCCGTAGAAATATTGGAACACGTGAGGCAATACTGACCCTACGACTTATCTTAGAAGCTAGATTAAGGAAAGGCAAACCTACGTTTCTAGCATTTGTAGACTTAGAGAAAGCTTTTGACAATGTTGACTGGAATACTCTCTTTCAAATTCTAAAGGTGGCAGGGGTAAAATACAGGGAGCGAAAGGCTATCTACAATTTGTACAGAAACCAGATGGCAGTTATAAGAGTCGAGGGGCATGAAAGGGAAGCAGTGGTTGGGAAGGGAGTGAGACAGGGTTGTAGCCTCTCCCCAATGTTATTCAATCTGCATATTGAGCAAGCATTGAAGGAAACAAAATAAAAGTTCGGAGTAGGTATTAAAATCCATGTAGAAGAAATAAAAACCTTTAGGTTCGCCGATGACATTGTAATTCTGTCAGAGACAGCAAAGGACTTGGAAGAGCAGTTGAACGGAATGGACAGTGTCTTGAAAGGAGGATATAAGATGAACATCAACAAAAGCCAAACGAGGATAATGGAATGTAGTCGAATTAAGTCGGGTGATGCTGAGGGAATTAGATTAGGAAATGAGACACTTAAAATAGTAAAAAAGTTTTGCTATTTGGGGAGCAAAATAACTGATGATGGTCGAAGGATATAAAATGAAGACTGGCAATGGCAAGGAAAGCGTTACTGAAGAAGAGAAATTTGTTAACATCGAGTATAGATTTAAGAGTCAGGAAGTCGTTTCTGAAAGTATTTGTATGGAGTGTAGCCATGTATGGAAGTGAAACATGGACGAAAAATACTTTAGACAAGAAGAGAATAGAAGCTTTCGAAATGTGGTGCTACAGAAGAATGCTGAAGATTAGATGGGTAGATCATATAACTAATGAGGTGTTGAATAGGATTGGGGAGAAGAGAAGTTTGTGGCACAACTTGACTAGAAGAAGGGATCGGTTGGTAGGACATGTTCTGAGGCATCAAGGGATCACCAATTTAGTATTGGAGGGAAGTGTGGAGGGTAAAAATCATGGAGACCAAGAGATGAATACACTAAACAGATTAAGAAGGATGTGGGTTGCAGTAGTTACTGGGAGATGAAGAAGCTTGCACAGGATAGAGTAGCATGGAGAGTTGCATCAAACCAGTCTCAGGAATGAAGACCACAACAACAACAACAACATTCAGGAAAGATGATTGTGATCGTATGACAAATTTAATGAAACAGAAGTTCTGGCAGAGGAGGTAAAAACACATACTGAGAAGATACAGCAGTATTGGAGTGATAACAGAACTCTTTCAAGCACTCGTCGAGACTATAGTCCCAACGTGTTTGAGAAATATACAGTGTGTTGTTGTTGATATACAATCTGAACAGGGACATTTGCACAAATTTGTTGGACAAAATGTCACTGATGAATGTGAAAAAAATAGTTAAGTTTCTTAACAGTAGGAAATTAGATAAGACGAATATGTGTCTACGTCAGGCAATCGTGTTGTCCACCCAGTTCGTCAGGTGCGACTGGCAGTTGTGGTGGATGCTAGCCAGCAAGCCATTGGTGCAGCTCTGCACCAGCATGTCGAAGGCCACTGGCGTCTCCTGGGATTCTTCTACCGTAAGCTTACGTCGTCATAAGTTACGTGGAGAGCTTAGGATAGGGAATTGCTGGCAATGTATGAAGCTGTCAGGTATTTCCGGCCACAAGTGGAAGCCAGGTCTTTCACGCTTTTCACAGACCACAAGCCGATTACTTCCGCCTTCAGTAGGAACAAGGATGGCTGTTCACCAAGACAATTTAGACAACTTGAATTCATCGCCCAATTCACGACAGACCTGCAGCGTATAAAAGGAGCTGAGAACATTGTGGCGAATTTCCTGTCTCGGTTGGAATCAGTCTTTCAGTCTGTTGACTGCTGCACAAGAGACAGAGAAACAACTCGCCGAATTCCGTTGCGACAGTGCATCTGGGTTACGTCTGTGGCAAATACAACCTGCTGGTGAACGTTTGCGAGTTTGGTGCGACGTATCACGGGGAAAACCGAGACCTTCTGTACCTAAGAAATTGCGAGGGCAATTATTTGATAGCATCCATGGGCTGGCTCATCCGGGAATAAATGCCAGCGTCAAACTGATGACAGACTGATTTGTGTGGCCCAATATAAAGGACTGCTTTAGTTGGGCAAAAACGTGCTTAGATCATCAGATGGCCAAGGTTAGCGTTACCTCCTCACTGTAGTGTACCGCTTCACCAGATGGGCGGAGGCGGTTCCAGTATCGGACACTTCATCGGAAACGGTGGCACTAGTATTTCTTTTGTTGTGGATCACACGTTTCGACTGCCCTTTACATGTCACCACAGGCCAGGGACGACAATTCGAATTGACGCTGTTCTCAGAATTGGCCAACCTCTGCGGTTGCCACCATCATTATATGACGCAACAAGCAATTGAATGGTGGAACGCGGGCATAGAACGTTAAAAGACGCTTTAATGTGCCACGCGCAGTCTTGATCGTCAGCGTTGCCACTGGTTCTGTTGGGCCTTCATTCAGCATTAAAAGCAGATTTAGGAGTATCCACTGTACAATTGGTTTATGGTGAACCCTTAAGACTGCCCACAGAATTCTTCACCAATCAGACTGGGGCACGAAAGACCGAACTGCCTTATGTACTGCAAGTGGTGCACGAGCATTTGGCCAGACTTTGCCCATCGACATGGGGCTGTAAGTATGTTCGTGCACAAAGATCTACGGTCATGTACACATGTGATGCTACGGACAGATGCTGTCAAGTCACTGCTGCCGCCCCCATATTTTGGGCCCTGCAGAGTTCTCTCCCGGGGTGAACATACCGTGCACATAGATCAAACTGGGAAGACGAAAGTGGTATCGTTGGAATACGTCAAACCTGCACGTATGGTACCGACCGAAGAGTATGTACACGCTGAACACGACGTGGCACCTTCAACACTATTGGACCCGGACGAGCCACAAGAGGAAGTAGCATCGTCACTGCCAGCGCTGGAGGCTGAAGTTCAAGCAGTGCCTTCAGTACACACGAGAGCTGGACATCGGGTGAAGTATAAATACCGTAACATTCCCAGAGCCCCGCTCTACCAGAGGAGGGCTGTGTGGGATTAGCCAGAAGAACATCTGTAAATGCCCAATGAAACGCAGCATTATTCTGTGGCGAGGAGTGCGTAGAAAATCTGCTTTACTCTTTGATTTTTATTGTTATTCTTTGTATTGACTTAGATTTTTCAGTTGAATGATATTCGAGCTTGTGGAAATAAAAAGTTATTGCCTGACTACTACGTTGTATCTATTTAGCGGACAGAGATAAGCTGTAGTTGGCTAAAATATCAATAACTTGTTGCGCGATAGAGGCCTCACCCGAAGATATTTCATGAAATCTTTCGGATCTGTGGTTCTGATTTCAGTCAGTAAATTCACATGTTACTAGTTGCTCGCTTTTTTTCAGTCGTTTTTGGGCCCCATTTTCTCTTTTTCGGTGTTTTCTGTTGGTTGAAAGCTATAGATAACACAATTACAGCATATGTCGAACTATGTTGCCAACCGATAGTGTTTGTCAATACGATTGATGGTACGGTCGGTGAGGTCACTTCAGTATATTTTCAATAAATTTTGAACGTCTGTAAGGGGACTGATGACCATAGATGTTAAATCCCATAGTGCTCAGAGCCATTTTTTTGAACGTCTGTACCGTATCGGTTTGCAATCCTCCCTTCTAACAGGGTTCAACCAGAACGCTCCTCGAGTTGTACTAATAGGAAATCGAAAGACAAATTAGAAAAAGAAACCACTACAGTAAAAGTAACCAGCACAAATAAAATTCATATATGCTTCAAACATGGCGAACGTCTGCATATTACGTCAGGACAACTCAGTACTTCCATAATGGCTGTAGCAAGTTAAAAGGGCTTCGTTCCAAATGATTTTTGATTAATATTGGCGTTACCGTACAATAAAACAATGACCTCTACGGAAAGTACAAATACGCAATGAATATAGTCTCTTGAAACTGATTTACAATTGGCGGATAATAGTGTACAAAACAAAATAGCAGCCTATTATCCAATTATGTCACCAAGTTGGAACCAGAACGCTCCTCGAGTTGTACTAATAGGAAATCGAAAGACAAATTAGAAAAAGAAACCACTACAGTAAAAGTAACCAGCACAAATAAAATTCATATATGCTTCAAACATGGCGAACGTCTGCTTGTTCCGTCATGACAACTCAGTACTTCCATAATGGCTGTAGCAAGTTAAAAGGGCTTCGTTCCAAATGATTTTTGATTAATATTGGCGTTACCGTACAATAAAACAATGACCTCTACGGAAAGTACAAATACGCAATGAGTATAGTCTCTTGAAACTGATTTACAATTGGCAGATAATAGTGTACAAAACAAAATAGCAGCCTATTATCCAATTATGTCACCAAGTTGGCTTTTAACGTTCTATGCCCGCGTTCCATCATTCAATTGCTTGTTGGGTTGTAAGCCGTGATATAATGATGGTGGAAACCGCAAAATGGCGGAATGTGTTCGGTAGAACTCCAAGTTTTATGTTCTTTGTTTTATTAGAAAAAAGTACTTTAGCATAAATTTTTAAAAGTTACGTTTATTCGTCTTAAAATATTTATATTTTTATGTCACTCACACAGTCTAACATCAGCCATATGTGCTGCTCTCAAATCGCGTTGTGTTGGTAATCACTAATCAGGGTTCGTTCAGCTGTTGGCTCCACTTGGCTACAAACATCACGTGTCTCAGCTCTCAGTGAAAGGAGGAAAGTGTGGGAGGGAGTGTGTCTTTGTGGTGGATTTGGACTCGGAGATCATGGCGTCGGGATTTGTAAAGACGTAAGTATTTGGAACAGTTTATTTCTTATTGATGTAGGCCGAGACTGTGAATTTGCTTATAGTGCAAAAGCTTTGTGAGGAGAGTGCCTTTCTCCCTAAAACTTCAACTGCGCACCCATGCCCTTCATTGGCGTGCCTAAATTGTGTGGGAGCGCGATTCGAAGCACTTTCGGACTTTTTCGGTTAGTTTTTCATTTCGTCCCCTTGATTTAACAATTTTTCCTTTAGGAGAAAAATACGAATAATTTTCACACGTACTAAACTTGAACTAGTGTCCTTGTTTGTGTTCGAATTTATTAGTATAGGGGCGGTTTTCATTATAAAAAGCAAAACTTTTTTGTGTTGTCTTAGCTAAATGATGATCGTACGCGATGTAGATATTGTGTACTGCAGTAACTCCCCTACTACCGCGAATAAAGTTCGGAATAAGTGTTTTATGATTGCTTCTTCCTGTTACGGAAGCGTTTCACGAAGTTTATGAATGACACTAACTCTATGTCATGTTTTTACTTATGTTATTTGCTCATTATACCATTGACAATACGCGAGATTGTCTGCTCCCTGTAGCTTGTAGGAGCCCAGCATTTTCGGACATGGCCGAAACGTTGGCTTTAAACTAAAGAAAATACATTCTAAAAACGTAATATTTACTTTGGTTTATTGACCTCCAAACAATTTTTAACAAAATCGGACGAACATGCCTCCAGCAACTAATTTCACCATAAAAAGTGCCACACTCCAGGCGGAAGCAGCCGCCTTCGAGTCCATATAGTATCAAGAGGTAACAGCAGTAATGTTGAAAGCATTACCCGTAATTAAAATGTTAACGTAAAGAAACTTTTAATTAAAAATAAGTTTCACAGAAGTTCAGGTACCATGTTAAGTTTTACAAATCGGCGGAAAGTGTTAGACATAAATAGAATATTACCAATATATTGTTTTATAAACATATTTGTGAAAATGCGGTTGGTAAACAGTTGGTAACAAATAACTTTACATGTTTTCAGTTATGTAATAATTTTGATTTGTTGACATTTAGGGCATAATTTAACATTGGGTGTAACTTAGTTATCACAAGTGAATAGACATTAGCATAACTGAATAACAGCATTGCTTGTACTTAAAAATCACATGATTAGTAATTAACATTAGTGAATAGTCGCTCGTGGGTCTCTACTATTTATATACATAAGAAAACGTGGATTGCCTGATTGACTAGTTTTCGATATGGGATACTTCAGTTAATTTTTCTCGGTGTGCAACATTACTCTGTGTAATATTCTTTTGGTAATTAGATGAGCTGTTAATAAAAACCACCACTGGTGACATTTGCTTATTATTTTGATGATGCCAATGAGAGTATCATGTCTTCGTGACCCTGATCCTCAACACGTCTAAAGATCGAGCTGCCTTCAACATGTTGTGCAAAACACTTTGGTAGAGCAGAGCTAGTGGTAGAGTGGAACTAGTAATAAGCAAATGTGGCGTCATTACATTAATTCCTAATGGTTACTGTATCTCCTCTCCCCCCACCCTCCTACTTCCACTGCTGTTGATTGCATTTGCAAATTGGTTTTTTAAATAATTTAACAAATAATTTGTGCAGCTCAAACCATCTGCATTGAGCTCATGACAATCTATTACTCTTTTTTTGATTGCAATACAGATTAGTTAAATGTCAGACTGTGTGAATGTAGTTGATAACAAAAGATTGCCAAAGTGACTAGTACTCCTAACTAAAGAAGCTATGCCTAATACCCTTTACTTAAACATTTACTTTGGGAAATGGCACACTCCCTATAAGGTCCTGCATCTCCTATGATAGCATTTAATTATGGGGCCACGTGTCATTGAATTGACGGGCTTTTAAATATAAATATGGTGGTCTTATAAAAAATAATTTGACTGCAATCAGCTCTGGCTCTGGGAACACAGCTTCAAATGGAATTGGTATTGGATATTAAATAACAACAAACTATTAAATATACCTTCAGATTTGTTTTCTTCTTTTAGTCTTGCACAATGCGTAGGCTATATGTCCAAGTAAGCAGTGTGTAAAACTTCTCATTTCTTGTGTAGATTTTTTGTATAAAGTTAATGTTCAGCCTTAGCACAGCTTCTTAAATGGATTATCGCAGTAGCTTCCTGCATTCATTGTTGTTGCTTTCACTAATAACTGATCCACACCCATGTCAAACACACGCTCTCTGCAGACTGTAAATTAAGACGGACGACTCAAGACTAGCTAGTAACAATTTCCATTTTCCGCTATAGAAAAAGAGAAATACGGTAGGCAATATGGGCACTCAGTCTTATCTATGTCTCTGGCAACACCACAGTGTTGTCATAGATCTGTAGATGACTACTGTTTTGCGTGCAGCCATTAACACTTCACAGCTGAAAGCTGGCGACCACTACGGCCTGTCTTTTCATGTCGTCTCGACTAGAGGCAATAGGAATCCTCTGTACAAACTTAATGGTTCTTTCCCTTCTTATAGTAAATGGTGTGGGATAAACAACAACTGATTGCCAATGGTAAGTTCGTGTCATACGATTATTGTTCCTTAATAAGTGGATGATCTTCAAAGGTATTTGTCACAAATTGGGCCTGTTAGCTCTGAGTTATTTGTGAGCAACTGGATTAGCTTGTTTCATTCATAGTTTGCCCCTGTAGCTGAACTGAAAATTTTAAAACATTGGTTGGTTTCAGTGTCTCAGGTCTAGTGAATAATGTGAGCAATCCATGTATAACATTGTTTGTTATCTAGATTGTGTCTGGGATGTTTTGTTTTATATGTTTCAGTTGTAGAATCCAGTTCATAAGTTTTGTTTAGGATGTCATTTTTTTCATGGGTGTTGTGGCTGAGACCATCCTGTTTACTAGATCTGTGAGTCTTGTGGGGATGGCAATCCATTGAAGTTTTGGATTGTATTATCTAATTGATATATATTTTGAGATTACAATGATGAACAGAAATGTAGCATAACCTGAGGTATAGGTTAGGGTGAAGGTCATAGTTTGTTTGAATTGGCAAAGCCAAAAATGTTTGGTCTGTACATTGAGCATTCCATATTTACATGTACATTCTTGATGAGAAACCCCTATTTTCCCAATGTGGTCTGATATTTTAAGTTTTATTTGAAGCTGTTAATAACATAAACATTTCTTCACCAAAGCCCCTGAATTCTGTGGAGGTCCCCTTAGTTTATCAGATTTTATTTCATGAATGTATTCATGTTGGTGTGATGTTAAGTTTCCACAAAGCTCTTATCTCCATTGTGTTCATGATATCAGCCTATCAGTGTGATGATAGGTTATTAACTAATCCAATTTACTCACTATCATTGACCATTGGCCTTAATACTGTACAACATGAGTGCCATGGTTAATGTATTGCATTTGTAAATTCTTTGATCAATTGCAGCATGATGAAAGTCAAAATATGATTAATAAATCATTGAGCTCACACTTCAGTAGGGATTTTCCTACGCAAAACACCTGACTAAAAACAATGATTAGTTAGGTGGTTTGCATAGGTGGAAAACCCCTACTGAAATGTGATTTGTAGGTTTCTGGCGGCTGATCATGGGGGTAACCAGTAGACAGGTATGTAGTAAAGACTCAAAAGTGTAGCTACAGCTTTTCTAATTTATGTCATGCCTAACTACCTCCTCATTGCTGGAGTATTCAAAAGGTGGGTGCACCACTTCAAACACCTCCACACAGCAACTGTTTGTTTCACAATGCTGCTTTGTGACAGAGGAAAGAACTGGTAATGTTTGTATTGGGCGATGTGAAGCTGTAAATATTGTGGATTTTGGAGAGAAAGGACTGCAATGAAAGAGGGTTTACATGAGGTAGAGTTGGGTTTTAAGTGTGAACTGGAACAAGTTTTCAATTTTATGCTGGGTGAATCCCAACTTTGACAAAATTTTGGAGGCTGTTCAGGGAAATGTTCATAGTATTATGTCATGTTGGATCTGTGGTCTCTGGTGGCTCTTTACAGACTAATAATGTTACTGCGATTTATTTGGTTTACTACAGAGCTTTGTTTTTGTGAAAATACCTTCACCAGAGTGAGAGCATGTAATGAAGTTTACCATAATATTGAATGTAAAACAGTAATGCAGTAATTCTGACAGATGCAAAAGCATTGTTACGAGATTGCAGTCATTGTAGGAACAGGTCAGCATAGTGTTGCTGTGCTGCTCTGCCATTGTATTCGGTGGCTCAACACAAGATGCATATGTGCCAATTCAGATGTAGAACTATCCATACTTCTGTGTATCACTGTCTGCTTACAGCTGACACTAACGATAAAACAAATCCGAGAGGGAACCTAACACTTTTGAATGCAAGCTGGAGGTCAATAAGAGTAAAGTGGGCATACCTGTTATCGACATGTAATGTTGATGAATGGAAATTTTGTTTCCAAATGACACACACAGCACACATCAATATTTTCACTATTTTGTAGGTTTTTCAGTGCAATACAGATACAAAGATAAATGACAGTACGAAATCAAATGAAATGCAATTACCCTGTGGCAAATCACCAGAGGCTGTGCGTTCCTTAGGGCAAAAGACTCAGAGTACCCCCTGGTCAATGACTGCAATTTTGTTTGAGAGATGTGTATTTATCCTTTGTGTTGGTTTTTAGCTTTACCATGCAGTCACTTTGTTCGTACAGCTGACGATACCAAAACACCAATGCCTACAGCAAACACTACGGAAACTGGAATCCGACATTTCCCTTGACCACAGCTGACGATACCAAAACATCAATACCTAAACATAAAACTACGAAAATTAGAATCAGTCATTTCCCTTGACCTATACAGGTCAACCATAGCTGTTGATACGAAAAACCCAACACCTACAACTACGAAAAACAAAACCAAAAAAACACACACACACACACACACACACACACAGACAGAGGTATTTAAGTATGTTGATTTAAAATATTATCTGAAATGTGTCAATGATTTATGTTGCGCTAGTTGATTCTGCGGTATGAATGGATGTGTTGGCACGTCTGCCATGTGAGGGAATCCTGCTAGTTTTGATAACCTTCTGGCCAGGGTCCTTGCTCGACGCTTATCTCTAAATACGCCGGTAACCTGGTTAGCGTATGTTGCAGCTATTTTAAATTAATCACTGCTCAGTGGCCCAACAGTTTGTCGCCCATCAGAAGCCATGTATGTGTTATCTATTCCTTTATTCTAGTCAATCTATAAGTATGCTATTCTCAATTTTTTACTCTAGGTGGCCCTTAAGTTGCCTTTTTTTTTGGGGGGGGGGGGTGTTAGATGGAGTGCAGCTCCTTTGAGTATAGATTTGTCAATTTCCAATTTATTGTTTTTCCACCATAAAATTTTGTGCCCCACTTGTGACAGGATACTTTCCGGATCAGACACTGAATGTGGCTCTCCAGCAGGGATAAGACTTCCTCAAATCCTGCCCTGAAATGAGATCCATCATCCTTCATGAAACCCTCCCCACTCCACCAAGAGTGTCTTTCCACCATCCACCTAACCTTCGTAACCTCTTGATTCATCTCTATGAAATCCCCAAACCACCCTCTGGCTCCTACCCTTGTAACCGCCCCTGGTGTAAAACCTGTCCCATGCACCCTTCCACCTCCACCTACTCCAGTCCTGTAACCCGGAAGGTGTACACGATGAAAGGCAGAGCCATGTGTGAAAGCACCCACGTGATTTACCAACTGACATGCCTACACTGTGAAGCCTTCTATGTGGGAATGACCAGCAACAAACTGTCCATTCGCATGAACGGACACAGCCAGACAGTGTTTGTTGGTAATGAGGATCACCCTGTGGTTACACATGCCTTTGTGCACGGCCAGCACATCTTGGCTCAGTGTTACACCATCTGGGTTATCTGGATACTTCCCACTGACACCAACCTATCAGAACTCCGGAGATGGGAACTTGCCCTTCAATATATCCTCTCTTCCCATTACCCACCAGGCCTCAACCTCCGCTAATTTCAAGTTGCCGCCCCTCGTACCTCACCTGTCATTCAACAACATCTTTGCCTCTGTACTTACGCCTCAACTGACATCTCTGCCCAACCTCTTTGCATTTACATATGTCTGCCTGTGTGTGTGCGTGCGTGCACGCGAGTGTATACCTGCCCCCCCCCCCCCCCCCCTCCCAGGTAAGTCTTTCCGCTCCCGGGATTGGAATGACTCCTTACCCTCTCCCTTAAAACCCACATCCTTTCGTCTTTCCCTCTCCTTCCCTCTTTCCTGATGAAGCAACCATGGGTTGCGAAAGCTTGAATATTTGTGTCTATCAACATACCAGCACTTTCTCATTTGGTAAGTTAAAGCATCTTCATTTTTTATATATGGGTGGAATCTAACTTTTTTTATTACTATTGAGCTGTACTTAATGTCATATAGTAAAGAGAGGAACTTAGTGGAGGTTAACTGTCGCCGTAAGGTGGTGTGGACGGTGCGCTTTCCTGGCATTCATTTTAATGTTCTAGTCGATGTGTAAACTTGCTAATTATTTTCTCTTTACATGGAGTGTGCCTGCCTTGATGTTATAAGTGATCGTTTCATAGCCAGTTCTTTAACGCGCCTACGTACATATTTATATTTATGGCAGAACTTAAATTGTGTTCGCCTGTTGAACTTTAGTTAAAGTGCAGGAAACTGAATCAGGTGTTCATTATTTTTATAGTACTATTATCTGTCAAGTGTAATATGTGTCATTTTCTTGGTTTGTTATCAAGTATTACAATAAATGCAAATTGCAGTGAAGTGATGTGCTATTTCAGTTGTTCCCATGATGTCCTATCTCCGCATATAATATTTAATTGTTTGATATAAGTCTTTGTGGAAATATTGGAGGGAGGTGCAAGTGTCTCAGATATTATATGTAGAATAAACTGATATCTGAATTCCCTTTTCATAAACAGCATATGTTCCTCATTCCTGTATCCACTGAAGAAGCACAAAGCGTGCAAGGTAGTTATAGCAATGGCAATCTTCTTACTTGTACTTGGTAAGTGGAGTCATCAGCTGCCAATCTGTGGGACAGCTCTTTGCAACTTGGGGTCACAAAATTAGATCAACTGAGCCTACAGAAACCAGATGGCAACTGACATGTGATATATGTGTGCCACACAGTAACAGAATGGAACACTGAATACATTTTTTTTTATTTTTTGGGGATGCAGGTTGTGGTGATGGACTGATTGCAGAATAGCCAGAGGTCTAAATCAAGAGCATAGCCAAATTGCAAGGTGACAGGCTGCGAGTTGGTAAAGCGGTTTCAAAGGTTTTAATTAACTCTTCAAGTGTATGAAATGGTCTCCAGATAATAATATTGTAAGGTATCCACATCTAACATGTTGCAGATTGTAAGTGCAGGAAAAGCTACTATGACACTTGGGGTCAAGGGAAGTGTCAGATTCCTGTAGCTTTTGTAATTTTTTTCCATCATTTTGTTTGTTTTGAGATTGTGTTTTTTTACTGATATATTTAGCTTGTCTCCTCCCTAATACCCCCGTTTCCCACAGTTGTCCCTTTAGTTTGCTTGTATTTTAGGAGGGAGATGTTATTGTCTTATTTATACATCTTTTCGTGTATGTAGCGACATCAATGGCACCATATTGGAGGTGCTTAGAATAGCCATTACTGCCATATTGATCACGTCATGGGTCAAAGCAGACAGGTGGAATCGGACACTTCCGTAATCCCCCTTAATTAGTTAGCAGGTTAGGCTCTGTTAATGAATCCATGCAAATGAGGTAGCAAGTTAAGTTCTACAGTTTTACTTTGCCATTTAACATGTATCGTGATGAGGAAAAGGAAGAATCCAGCTAATTAATTGAAAGTCACTACCTGGATCCAGTATTTGACGATGCGCTCAAAATCAACAGACAAAGGTTAGTCAAGTTTACACTTGCAAACAGCACATGCAGAACACGAGCCTAAGGTGAACATTAAATAAACTGCTCCTTGTTCAGTCATTTACACATTGCCGAAACAAATAATTTTCGCTGAATTACTGTAGACGCCGGAAGGCCCAGTTGCTTGCAAATAATGCAAAATAATGGTTAAAAGTCTTACTGTAAATCCGACAACATCCGTAGGACAGGAGTTTCAATGGACAACCAGACCTCATCCCCTTTAATCCATCTGCGACCAAGACAGTAACATTGGCTGCTCACAAACACGGCAGGCAGCCGGCCGCAGCGCCACAGCGCCATCTGGCTAGGGTAAGGAAACAACAGAGTGCGAAGTGAGAATTTCAAAAGGAACACACTACAGACAAGGAGGAAATGCTGAGAACCAACTGTGACATTTCGTCACGATTCAATATCAAATAGTAAAATATAGTACATAACTGTTGCTGTAGTGGCAGCATCAGTTGCTATAAACAGTAGCTTTGAATGTTGAAATATATACAGATACAAATGATTCATAGCTATGTCACTCTTCAATACAATGTTTATTCAGATGATGTCAAACCCTGGCCACTATAAAAGTCTGCAAATGTTGTTCAACGGCAAACACACAAAAAGGGGTCAGTGCGTGAATGTTTGAACTTAAGTATACCTGCCGCTGGAGCTTGGGAGAGGGGATACTTGCATTTCATTGGCAGTGGTGTGATCATTCATGGCAGTGTCCTCATGATGTGGTGACGGCTGTAGGAAACATGATGGCATAACTGGCGGTGTTTGTATTTGAAAGTGTGGTTGACTGGATAGTGGCAGATACCGCAGCCATAAATTAGTGCCACCTGGTACATCCATAGAAAATCTGCACCCTCCGCTTTTCCCAAGAAAAAAAAGAAGGCACCATCTGCATCTATAGCAGGTTTATTACTTTACATATTTATTCGTGCAGCAATCCTCTGAAACTGCAATAAGATTTGTCATCATAGTGCTATAAAAATAGATAGCACAAAATATACATACACATAGAATATATAAATGTTTTTACGAGAATCGGGCATATGGTTGATTGTGGTCTTGTTGAAGGAACTGTCCCAGCATTTGCCTGAAATGATGGAGAACCTTAAACACCAGCACCAAATGTAGTAATCTCCAGCCTCCTGAATGAGAGTTTCAACAAGGGTACTGTCTCATTTGGTGGGTTCCTATAATGCAATGTTATTTTGCTTATGCACAGTTCGCATTAGATGACTTACAAGTGCAATGGTAAACTGTATTTTATATTGTAAAATGTAGTTAACAACTACACATACTATGGGCATTGGTGACTCCTGTACCACAAAAATTCTGCAATGTCCTTGCAGTTCCTTGAGAAAACTGACTTCAGTCCCATGTACATCTTCGTCTCGTCCCTTCAATCTGCCCAGAAAGCTGAGTCAACATCGCCCCGTAATAGTGGGATGTTGAGCTCAGGGTAATCACAAGACATTATCATTCACTATATGTATTGGCACCTCCTTAAAATGATACACAGTGGTTGTGTATTGTGAGAGATTGTTGTAGATGTATCCTGCAACTTGGATGCGAAAGCAATCTTTGTGGAGTATGCATTACCTGTGAAGCATATAATAGCTGCCTTTTTAAACAGATGTATTTTAGTAAGCTTTCTTATCTCATAGGCAACTTTTTAGTATTCCCTTATGGAAAATGCTATTTTGTTTTTGTTTGTTTTTTAGGTGGTAAATATGCAAGACAAAACTGGCTCTTGTTCCATGATAATGCGTAGAACTTTAAGTGAAATACTTAGTAATGTTTTCCTAATTATTACAGTTGACTGATAAACATACTCACTTAGTGCAGTAAGCAGACCTAGTTCTTTAAAGAGTTCTTTACAACGAACCTTACTACTACTGCTGCTGCTACTACTACTACTTATTATTATTATTATTATTATTATAGTAGTAGTAACCTTTTTCTGCAGTTTGAAAAATATATCTGTGTTCTGTGCAATTGACCCCCAGAAAAGAATTCCAAAGTAAAGAAATGAGTGTACATAGGAATAATATGTCACCAAAAGCCATCGGTTGCTCCAAATTTGATAGAATCCTAACACGCTGATATTCTTTTTTGCTATTATCTTTATGCATTCATTCCATGTTAGGCAATTGATATTCATCCCTAAAAACTCTGTGCTCATTGCCCCAGTCTATAGATTTATCATTTGGGCCATTTCATGCCAAATGGTCTAATTTCAGGAAAAGATCCCACATGACCATCATGGATTTTGCTGAAATTCTTTGTCAACATGTGCACTGTTCCCAGTGAACATTGGTCAAGTTTTACTTTTGCCTATGTAATATATGGAGAGATAATCATTAGTTTTATCCAGTAGTGCAGCTATCAACAGTGGACTCGTTAGCTTCCAGCAACTTTGGGACATATCTCTGGCAAGATCTTCTTGACAGAGACAAAACTAGGACATCCTGTACAACTTTTTGTGCTCTCTTAAGTGAAGAAATAAATAGGATTTACCGTGCGAATTGCATATGGCTAATTTGAAACAAGGTTGACAAAAAATAGATGCCCAAGAAAACTTAAGTTTAGCTTTTTGTATCTCTGGAAGTAATTGCAGGATGAAACCTAGCAGTAATAACTTATCTACCCAAGGTCTTAGAGTATAAAATTTCAGTCTCCTACTGCTTTCCAATAGTTTACAAATCAAAGGCAAAGTTCACCATTTTTCTACAAATGCCAAAAATAGCCATCTTTAGCCCTCTCTTATGAAAGAGTTTTCTGCCGACACATTTAAGTAGCTGCATTACAGTGACCATGTTCTAAATCGCATAAATAACATTTGGTTTTGAAATTTGGACATATAACGCACTAAAGAAGAATGAGGTGGAGGTGCATTGAAAATGGGCCCATACACTGCTGGTCAACAAATTAAATCTGCAAATTTTAAGTTGTACAATTCTTTAGTACTCTGTGGAAGGTAATATCAGAAGTTGACTGTGAAAAACTGCACGTAAATATTTTTTTATGCACCTGTACAGCATTCAGCTTCACAAAATTCTTTTTATAATAAATGAAATTGAATAAGAAATCCGATAAAAAGAATAGTTTTCTATTTTTGATGGCTCTAATAAATTGAGGTAATCATTTTACACAAGTGTAATTTTTTGGGTTCTGTCTTACCAAAATTTCTTCCCTAAGAGACCTTGTCTAGCATTTGACACTGGTGTAAATGTATCAGCAGCTTTGAAATCTGTGTAAAGAAACACTTACCAGGTTTTGGGACTTGCAGTAAAGAAACTTGTGCATGGCTGCTGATACACAGTTATCAGGTGTGGCTCTTATGATGATGAGAATGCTAGTTTTCTCACTTTAAAGTGAACCAGCAGTGGTAAAGCCACCATGGACCATGTTATGTTATGTTAACCAGGGACCTAGAAATGACGGAGAGGCTCCGTCCCCACCGCAGCCGCAGTGGTCTGCAACCCCACGACGACTACCGCAGTCCACTTCGCTCCTCCTCCGCCCCACACCGAACCTAGGGTTGTTGTGCGGTTCGGCCCCCAGTGGGGTCCCCCCAGGGAATGTCTCACACGAGATGAGTGTAACCCTATGTTTGCGTGGTAGAGTAATGGTGGTGTACGTGTACGTGGAGAACTTATTTGCGCAGCAATTGCCAACATAGTGTAGCTGAGGCGGAATAAGGAGAACCAGCCCGCATTTGCTGAGGCAGATGGAAAACCGCCTTAAAACCATCCACAGACTGGCTGGCTCACCAGACCTTGACACAAATCCGCGAGGTGGATTCGTGCCAGGGACTGGCGCTCCTTCCCACCCGGAACCATGGACCATACCAACACATTTATACTATTTTTCATATATTCACTAATGTTCCAGGTTCTAGGCGCTTCAGTCTGGAACCGCGTGACTGCTACGGTCCCAGGTTTGAATCCTGCCTTGGGCATGGATGTTTGTGATGTCCTTAGGTTAGTTAGGTTTAAGTAGTTCTAAGTTCTAGGGGACTGATGACCATAGATGTGAAGTCCCATAGTGCTCAGAGCCATTTGAACCATTTTTTTAATCTCATGTTCCACATTAACTGTAAACTATGCAAACAGTGTATCTTAAATCAGAATTAAACTAGCACATCAATAGCATTAAACAATAAAAAGGCATACTAATAAGTCTCTGTAACATGTATCCATTCCAAAAAGTATAAGGAAGACTGCTGTGAACTTCAAAATTTACACACTGTGACAGTGGTGTAAAACCTGCAGACTATTTGTACAGTGTGTGCTGCCATTGTGGTGCAGTTATTATACTTCTGCGATCTCCACTACCTTGGTAATGCACAATTAGACTATCAAGTTTATAACCAGTTTTACTGTAGATGTAGCAGAAAACCTGACTGAAAAATATCGCAATAAGTTGTGAAAACAAGACACCCCTTCCTTTGAAGCTTTGAGTTATCCGGACTTTCTTATTTCTAGTCATAAAAACTTTTGGTATTGCGTACGCCAGAGGGTACTAAACAATTGTAGAACATAATGAAAGTTGTCGGATTTATCAGTGGACTATGAGGCCATTTTCAATGCAACTCAACCTTTCCGTTCTTCTTTAGGGCCTCACATGCTTGCATTTGGAAACCTAATATAGTTTTTCGGTGGTTCAGAACATGGTCTTTGTAGTGAAAAATGTTTTAGACAATTTGCGAACAACTTTTTTTTTAAGTGGACCAAAAACAGCTATTGTTTGTTCTTTTCAGAAAAATTGTCAACTTCTCCCTCAATTTGCCTGTCTCTCAATTCTTTTCTGAGATACAAAAAGCTAAACTTAATCTCCCCCTCAGAGTGTCTATTTTTTTGGCCAACTTTGCTTCAACTTAATTTGGTTGTGAAAAAGCCGGTTCTTGAATTTGAGACTAGTTATTAAAGGAAGCTGAAGGTCTAGAGAATGTTTGTTGGTGGGAATTCATGGAATCTGAAGCCATCGGATTAATGACTGTGTAGTTATTTCCTTTGAGTCATGTCTGCTCTGAATCATATTGCAAGTCTTGCCTCTAAATATCACACAAAAGTAATCTGTTGTTGGGATTTCAATGCAAGTTATGCCACCTGCTGCATCATTTCTTTACTAGGTGTTCAACAACTACATTATTCGTCATCCATGTGATTACACCCAAGTGAAGGTAGCTTACGTTCTTTCTTCTCCTGCTGATATCAGCACTTAAGTGATTGTGTATGCAATAAGGATTTCAGTGTCACTGGACCTCAAGTTTTTTGGAATTGTTAGAGCTGATAATGAATGAAGCTGTTCAAAGCTGTTATCTGCAAGCAGAAATGGAATGTTTCTAATGCAGTATGACTGTAAGTTAGGCAGTCATTATGCTTGCCCCTGTTGACAATTTAAATAAACTGAAGATGTACTTAAAAGAAATTACTATACCTCCATCTCAGATAATTACCATGGGTATGGTACACTAAAACTGTTCAGTCAATATTGCATTAAAAATTTCATATAAAGTGCCTGAATATCAAAGTGCATTTGTAGTAAGGGACAAAGAGTGCTAGTAATCCAGAAGTGAGCAGTTAAGGAAGCATTGTGTGGCCAAATATGAAGCAATTGGTTCAACATTGTTTTATTTCATTTGAGCTCTTTTTCAAAAGAAAACTGTTGCATACTTATCATCACAGTATGTGTACTTGAGTTTAAGGTGCTTCAACCAAAAGTGCCTTTGTCAGATTGGAGTATATAATGTGCCATACTGGATATTCATGGTAAATACTGCAATATTTGAAACACTTAACCAGTATTGTACTGCAATGTGCATCTTTGTCTCTGTGCCTATGATATGTTACTTACACAATGTGCACTAACTGGCTTGTTGGTACACGTTGTCCAGAGATCAGTGGTGATCATTGCTAAGGGAGCCATGAGCTCATCCTTGTTTGTGTGAACTGCCTGTTAATGGTCCTTGTCACTGAATCACCAGTGAGCACTGAGTGCCCCTGTCAGTTGCTTAGTCTTCTCATTTTGTCGTCTTTCTAGGTTGAATGCTTCCTACTTGATGTCGTTTCCAGCCATAGTTCCCCAAGTAACGCCAACATCGTCGAATAGTGGCAGTGCTCCTGTTAAATGTCAAGCAATTTGCCGATCACTCTAACTGGCTTCCTGCTTCCTGAAGCCCAACTGCATGTCCCCTCTCAAATGCTGACACCTGTTCAGGTGCCTATCTGTGAGGCATAGTTACTGTCCAACAGAGAACATGGAATGAAATTCAGAAAGATTGTGTGTCCTGTTTATTATCCTTGCCACCTGTGCAGTGAAATTGCTCTGCAGCCTCACACGTTCACCCATCAGTCGCCAAAAATTGCAGTTGTACATTTTCTGTTGATAACTGTATGTATTTCAGTTTGTGACCAATTACCACAACACCTTCATTTTATGTCATAGTGTAATTTTTATTATATTGATCCATTTTATGCGCCATGGTTTTGAAATTAAAAAATAGAAATACTTTAAATAAATATTGTTTATTGTTAATCAGACTTCTATTTGTCCCAATGATTGCAACATACAACTCAAAACAAACTAGTAGGACCTGCCGCCTATCACTATACGGAACTAGTACTTTACATTGATAAGTGCCGACAAAAGGGGGGAGGGGCAGAAGAGAAGGTGGTAGTGTGTGCACTTGGCCCATCCTGATACCTGGGATATAGACTTTGTCTAGCGATAATTCTCTCTTTCCACTTTGAGGTTTATTAATTTAGCATTTTTCCCCTGCCCACAATATCTCCTCAATTGTTTACTTTTTTCAGTTTCAGATTTTTTACTTTCAGTGAAAATGCATCATAAGTTTTTTATGAAGAAACATTTATGAAAAACTAATAGGATACATTGATTGTAATCACAAGAAGAATGCTGTTAAGAATGTTGGGTCCGGGAAGGGGTTAAGCTCTCAGGTTTTCACAACTTGTCTGGTGCAATCCCCAACTATCAGTCTTCCCTCATCATCTCATCTAGTAAGTATCTCCTAAACTGGTGTTCTGGACGATTTCTCTGAACTCTCCCCATTTTATACTTCTCACCAGTCATTTTCCTTTGCACGTCTGTCTTCCCCCCTCAACCCTTATGCCAGAAGGAGCCATTGCCTCCAAAAGCTTGCAAACTTCAGTATCCTCATATTACGTTCTCCTGCTGTCTCTTGGAGAGTAGAATTTTTATCCATCTAGTTACATTATATTCACAAAAATTCTAGTATTAGATAGCAAACTGTGACATTTTAAATTTATTTATACATAAATAGTTTACTTAGTGAAAAGTAAAGCAGAAGAATGGGGTAAAAAAACAAAATGACCTGAGGGAGTTGATAACCCAAGTGAGTTGATAACCCAGGTATATCATGGCAGCTGAAGTATTAAAATAGGTTTCAGATGTCTCTAATGACCTTGTTGTCGACGGGACGTTAAACAACACTAACCTAACCTAACCCCCCCTCCCCCCCCCCTCACACACGCACTCGCACTCTCTCTCTCTCCCTCCCTCCCTCCCTCTCTCTCTCTCTCTCTCTCTCTCTCTCTCTCTCTGTCTGTGTGTTTGTGTGCCCAACATCTAGCTACTGTCACCACCACACGACAGTGGTACAGGCTGATCTCAATTACCTCAGACAGTGTCATCCTTTACCTAAATAATATTGCTGCATATAATTGTGCAGTAGGTATTTCATGAATATAAACATTGCTGCAGTCAATTTCACCCTGCAGACTCCTAGTGATGTACTTTCCTTGTAGTTCCATACATTTCACCCTGCAGACTCCTAGTGATGTACTTTCCTTGTAGTTCCATACAGATAGAGCTTCCCTCCTCTGGAACATTGATGGGACAACAGTGTAGAAAATTCAAAGTTCTGTGGTGTGCATATTTTTGAAAACACATAGAAGCTCTGCTAAAACAGTTAGATTTGGCCAACAAATCTAGTAACACTGTTTGACAGTACATAATAACCTTGTTTATTTGGGCTAGGTGGGACCAGATGTAATCCAGATTGCCTAAAATCTGGATAATCCATAATACCGGGTGATCAAAAAGTCAGTATAAATTTGAAAACTGAATAAATCGTGGAATAATGTAGATAGAGAGGTACAAATTGACACACATGCTTGGAATGGCATGGGGTTTTATTAGAACCAAACAATGTCTGACAGATGGTGCTTCATCTGGTCAGAATAGCAATAAGCATAACAAAGTAAGACAAAGCGAAGATAATGTTCTTTACAGGAAATGCTCAATATGTCCACCATCATTCCTCATCAGTAGCTGTAGTCGAGGAATAATGTTGTGAACAGCACTGTAAAGCATGTCCGGAGTTATGGTGAGGCGTTGGCGTCGGATGTTGTCTTTCAGCATCCGTAGAGATGTCGGTTGATCATGATACACTTGCGACTTCAGGTAACCCCAAAGCCAATAATCGCACGGACTGAGGTCTGGGGACCTGGGAGGCCAAGCATGACGAAAGTGGCGGCTGAGCACACGATCATCACCAAACATCGCGCGCAAGAGGTCTTTCACGCGTCTAGCAATACTTGGTTTATTTTTTTGGTTCTAATAAAACCACATGTCATTCCAAGCATGTGTGTCAATTTTTACCCCTCTATCTACATTATTCCGTGGTTTATTAAGTTTTCAAATTTATACCGACTTTTTGATCACCCAGTATTCTACTAAATGTACTTAATATGTGCTACAATATACACACTTCTCATTTTTGAACAGTAAACCCTTTCTTGGCAGTTAAAGTCTGTAGTTGCTGTAATCTACTCACATTTATTTGCTGAAATAGAGTGTAAGTTTCTTTTGTTTCAAACTTGTGTGATACTTGAGAGCAGAACGACAGCAAAGACGTTTAACGAATGTCAGCGCGGCTATGTTGTTGCCGGCTAATGTATTATGCATTGGCTGTGACGAGCTTTCCATCTTTCTAATCAACCTTGGCTGGCTGTGAAGTTAGGCTAACCATGAGGTGGTTTGCTGTATGTTTGGTGCCTCTTGCTGCAGGATTGGAACAGATGGTGGAACACTGCTCTCTTTCCTCATTGAATCAAATGAAGTATTGTACCACAGTTCTGCAAATTGTCTTTGTCATTTATCACCATTTTCAAGTAGTAGTCTTAAATTTCTTTTTGGTTCTTCCTTCATTCTGACAGCACGTTCTACATCAGTTTTTCAACCATTTTCCTTTGTTATGCTTAGTGAGTGCCTCCAACTTTTTGTGTATCGAAACAACCACTTTCTTTCACTTCCAAGCCATTTCACTTGCACACATTCAAAACACAGGAAGAAATGAACAATACCAGCATAGTTTCATAACTCTGTAATATCACAGATCTCAACTGGCTGTAGTAAGAGTAATTGTAGTCTGAAATATGGGACACACAATGCTACCCACAGACCAACAAACTTACTATACATTTACTTTACCATACTAACTGTATACCACAGATCTTTGCATTCTTACGAAATGTGCACTGCCACCCCGAGCATGTATATATTACTGTTAAGCTCCTCAATTCTAGAGAGAGACTTTGTTGTTGTTGTTGTTGTTGTTAGCAGCAGCAGCAGCAGCAGCAGCAGCCCTAACACTGGTTTGACACATTTCTGCATGTGGTAATCCATCACATGCAAGTCCCTTCATCTCAGCACAACCATTGTATCCTGCATCCACTTGTACCTGCTTACTGTTGCCTTTACAGTTTTTACTCCAGTCCCCCTCCACAGTTCAGTCTGCTCAACCATGCCTGCCCCCTTGATGGTTGGGGGCTTCCCCCTTGCTGCTTTCCCCAAACCTACTGTGGGATCAATAGCTTCCCACCCACCAGCGACATTGGTTCCCACATCCCAGCCAGAGACAAATCGCCTTCCTCCAGCTTCTCTACCAAGGAAGGGTTCCGTCAGGACATATTCTTCAGACTTCCGCAGGTCTACAACCGGACACTATTCAGTGGCTAAAGGCTGGCCGCAGAGTTTCATGATCGCCGTCGTTACCTCAAAATGATTCAGAGAAGCCCTCATATTCATTGATGTTCTAAAGAGAGGAAAGACAAGAAAAGTCCTCCAAGAATGAGGACATTCTGGTGGTCCCGAACCCCCCAAAATCCCACCTGTTTCACTCCTGTGGCCAAGGTGGTGACTCAAGCTCCTGAGGTCCTGATACACACCACACAACAGAACCTAAAACTTACGTGTGTAGATGACATAACTGCTCAACCAGTGGCAGAATGTGATCCTGAGGCATAACTTGCCCCTTGGTTCCTTCATGGCCTCACTGTTCATTGACAACATTATTCTCCAGTGGAGTTGTAGCAGTTTTTTCCACCACCTGGCTGAGCTACAATAGTTTTGAAGCCCTTCGCCTGCCTTCTGCATTGCCCTTCGGGAGACTTGGTTCCCAGCAATGCAGACCCCAGCCCTTCCTGGATACCGAGGATGTTAAAAGAATCGTGCTGCCTATGACAGGGTGTTGGGCGAAGTTGGCACACGTGTTCCAGACACTTCTTAATGCACCTTTGGAGGCTGTGACTGTTTGGGTAAGGCCATTTTAGGATATTACCACCTGCAGTGTTTACTTCCCTACATATGAAGTGTCTCGGAAGATACCGTTTGCATTGGTTTCTCAACGCCTCCCACCTTTCCTAATCTCGAGTGATTTCAATGCCTTTACCACTTTGTTGGGTGGAACCATGGTCATTGGTCACGGTAAAGACCTCGAAAACTTACTGGCACAATGTCATCTTTGCCTCCTGAATACTGGTACCCCCACTCACTTCAGTGTGGTGCGTGGAACCTTCTCGGCCATTGACCATTCCATCTGCAGCCCTTTTCTTCTCCCATCCATCCACTGGAGGGTCCATGATGACCTGTCTGGTAGTGACCACTTCCTGATATTCATGTCCCTCCGTCAGTGTCAACCTTCTGGATGCCTGTCCAGATGGACTCTCAACAATGCTGACGGGGATGCTTTTGCCTCTGCTGCCGACCTTGGCTCCCCACAGCATGGAGTGATCAATGAGGGAGCCATTCTTTCTGCAGCTGTTTCAGCAATCTCCTGTTCCTCGGGCCCACCTTGACGGAAGACAGTACCGTGGTGGCCCTGAGAAGTCACTGAGGCCATTAGAGATCGTAGGTGGGCTCTCCAATGCCATAAGAGGTACCCATTGATGGGGCACCTCATTGCCTTTAAGCGGCACCAAGCCTGGGTTGCCACTTAATAAAAAGACAGAAGCAAGAATGCTGGGAACAGTGTGTTTCAACCATCGGACCGTGTACCTCTCCTTAGCAGGTTTGGGCTAAGATCAGACATCTCTTTGGATACCAGACACCTGCAGGTGTACCTGGTATTAATTGAATGGCACTGTCTACACTGACCTAGACACCATTGTCGAACATTGGGCTCTGCATTACACCCAAGCCTCAGTGTCAGAATTATCAACCTGCCTTTCATGCCCTAAAAGAGCGGTTGGAGTGAAAGCAATTATCTTCTACAACAAGCCACTTGGAGCTATATAATGCTCCATTCAGTGAGTGGGAATAGATTCAGTATCTTAGCCCACTGCCCTGATACAGCTCCAGGGCCAGACCACATCCACAACCAAATGATAAAGTACCTACCTGTGGCTTGTAAGCATCAAATCCTTGCCATTTTTAACCACATCTCAAGCGATGGTGAGTTTCAATTGCACAGACAAGAAAGCATCGTTGTCCCAGTATTGAAACCAGGTAAGCACACTCTACAGATGGACACTTATCAGCCAATTAATCTCACCAATGGTCTGTGCAAGTTATTTGAACGCATAGTGTGGCATGGCTGTGTTGGTGCCTTGAGTTTCAGGGCCTTCTGGCTCCGTCCCAAAGTGGTTTTTGCCAAGGCGGTTCCACTACTAGTAATCTGGTTAATGTGGAGTCTGCCATCCGAACAGCTTTTGCCTGATGTCTTCTTTGATCTGCAAAAGACTGATACCACATGGTGACACCACATCCTTGCTACCTTACCTGAGTGGAGTCTCTGGGGTTGCACTCCCGATTTTCATCCAGAACTTCCTGTCGCACTATACGTTCCAGGTTTGAGATGGTGTTTCCCACAGTACCCCCCACATCCAAGAAAATGGGGTCTGGCAGTGCACTGTACTGAGAGTCCCTATCTTTCTAGTAGCCATTAATGGTCTAGCAAAAGCTGTGGGATCCTCAGTATCACAGTCTTGCCTCTACTATTGCTTCTGTAGGAAGAGTGTTGCTGAAAGTAGACTGCAATGTGCTATTCGAAAGGAGCAGGCTTTTGATTTTCTGCCGACAAGACTCACCCTGTGCCCTTTTGTTGACATTGTGCTGTTCACCCACAACCAGAAGTTTACACCTCGATGACCAGCTACTCAGTGTGATGGAGATGTCACCTTTTAGTGCTGGTCTTAAGATTCCCAGTTGACATGAATTCCCCATCTTCGCCAGCTTAAGTGAAGGTGCTAGTTGCACTTAATCCACTTCACTGCCTGAGTAAAACCAGCAGGGTTGCAGATTGCACTATCATTCTACAGCTTTACAAAGTCCTGATAAAATCTTGCCTCAATTATGGGAGTCTGGCATACAGTTCTGCATTGCCCTCAGCATTGTGGACACTGGAGCTGATGTCCCATTGCAGGGTTTGACTTGACATGAGCCTTTAAACTAGCCTTGTGAACGGCTTACTTGCGGAGACTGGGATCCCTCCATTGCAGATCAGGTGCCAACAGCAGCTTGTTAGTTGTGCTACCCACATTCACTGTTCCCCTAAACATCTGAACTACGTCTCCTCTTTCTAAACATGGTAATCCATCTCTTACAATGGCTGCCCCAATCAATGATTACATTCAGTCTGCATCTGGTCTGTCCTCTCTGAACTTCATTGTTTCCTCTTCCACCTTGCCTCTGGACCCAGTCTGATACACCTCATTAGTGCATCCCTCAGTGACAGGTTTCTTTTCACCTATCACATGGTCAGAAAGACTCGGTTCATCCCAAGGCCTTTTATTGGCAATTTTTCTCCAACCTTGGCGCACCCCGGGGTTCAGAAGTTGTCTACACTGATGGCTTGCTGGTGATACAGGCTTTGGTTATACTTGCGCAGGACGTCCTTAACTGCTGTGCTTGCCAGATGGCTGTAGTGTTTTCACTGTGGAGTTGGTAACGATCACTTGAATATCCATTCCTGCAGTGATGGGTCCTTTCTCATCTGCTTGGGTTCCCTGAGAGTGAACTCGTTGATAGCGTGGCTGAATTGGCTACCAGTAAACCAGATTGGTACTTCAGAAACAGACCACTGATCAGTATTACACTGTCAAGTTTGAGGTGCCTGGAATACGGGATGGCTCACTTGGATTTCACCAAACAAACTAAGGGTGACAAAGGAGATTACAAATCTGTGGAAGTCATTCATGCTGGCCTCTCTCAAAGACTCTTTATTATCCTTTGCCAGCTCTGCATTGACCATACTCAGCTGACTCGTGGTCATCTCCATAGTGAAACTCTGCCCCACTGTCATTGTGGCTCCCATTTGACGGTGGTGCACATTATGCTGGACTGTCCCAACATAGCCTCCCTGTGGTGGACTTCTAATCTCCCAAACTCGCTGCCCCTGGTGTTATGAGACGATGCCCCAGCAGCTGATTTAGTTTAGAGTTTTATTCGTGAAGTGGGCTGTTACCACTCTCATTAAGGGAGGGCCACTTAACCTTATTGGCCCATCAAGTGGTTGGCAGAACACTGTGTTGCCCCCTCTGCCCAAACTGCATATCATCACAAACAAATAGGTAATCATTGAGAGGCCTTCCATTCCACTCCATGAACTGATTGACTTATTAGCATCCCAGTGCCCCAATGTTTAATCATTTTTATGTCCATTTCATTGAAGGTAGCTTTCCTTCTTTCAAGCATATTGTGTAATATCTCTTTTGCTGCTGCTGCTGCTGCTGCTGCTGCTGCTGCTGTTCCCTCCATTTTGATGTTAAAAGTCGGATGCGCACAGTGACAAACACAACTCGGTAACAGCGATCTGGTGAGGCTACGCGTTTCAAACAAGGAGTAATCAAACTTCCAATTCTAAACTCCAATCCAGTGACTCCGTCTAAAGTGGTTAGTTCTTCGGAATTGAAATAAACCAGTAATGAGATAATTAGGAATTATTGTTATGATTTGGCTGTTACAAATAAGTAATTAATTATTGTGATAAAATGGAAAAATCAAGAATGAAATAATGACAGTATTATGAAAAGAATACAGACGTCGAAAGAATGCTAGACGTGAGCTTTTGGCCGAAAGGGCTTAAAAAAACAACACATCACCTCGGCCTCGGTGGTCAGACATAGTTCTCAATAAGAAGACTTTTTGGCAGAAAGCATACATGTAATGTACAGCAGTCATTTTGTTGACCTGTGTGCAACTCGATCATCTCCTCTATATGATGGTTAGCAATCTTTACTTTTCAATAAAAAAGTAAAGTACCTTAATACTGACTGCAATTTTGGTGCAGTGAAAGGTTGAATTTTCTTTTTCAAAAGAACAAAATTAAGAAAAAAGTTTTGTACTTACAAATTATTGACCAAATCAAAAAATTATCATCATACTTTCACTGTTGCAAATTACTCTCACTCCATCCAGATTGTTTCCTGTCTCTCAGGTTTTAGTATTAAGCATAAGGAGAGAAAGTTCATAGAGAGAGATTTGTCCCATTTATGCTGTTTGATAGAGACATATTACCTCAGGGTTACTAAAGGATTTCTATTTGGTAGTGATGGAGACGGTGACTGCTGACAGCTCTCAAATTCAGGAAGACACATTCGTCATCGTGTTGCTTGAGGAACTATAAGAGGGCTTTTGAGCTTGATAGCTAAGTGCAATTGCAGTTTGATACTGTGTCATGAAACCCAAAATTTTTGCATGCAGTTATTCATGAGCAACACTTTGTGAAAATTTTGCCAAAACTTTTGCAGTTCGGTTTCAAGTCCTCATCATGGTAGCACAGAGGAAAGTGTGTGTGTGTGTGTGTGTGTGTGTGTGTGTGTGTGTGTGTGTGTGTGTGTGTGTGTGTGTGTATCGTGCACATGTGCAGTGGGGTACATAAATGTGTCTTATTAAAAGGATGGAGATAAATAAAACACTTTTTCTTTTTTGCAGCCCAGACGGTCAAACAATAGCTGCCCTTGCTTTGAGCTGTGCTGCAATATGTGATAGTAAGGATAACATCCGTTTGCTAGTTGCTGGTGGAATGCCTGTAAACGCACGAGCCAAGACTGGGTGGACTGCACTGCATGTCGCGGCGATCGTCGGGCGCCCTGCAGCGGTGAAATGTCTGCTGGAGTGTGGTGCAAATGTCAATGCGAGGAGTGACAAGCAGGAGACACCCCTACACTTTGCCGCATTGTATGGCAGAGTAAAGGAAGTAGAGCTGCTGATTGCTGCCAAAGCAGACCTGGAAGCAGCTGACGAGATGGGGGACACACCCCTGCAGTTGGCTGCGGCATGGAACCATGAGCGTGTGGTGAATGTGCTTCTGAAGGCTGGTGCGAAAATGAGAGACAGGGGCTTCCAGGAAAGGGCTCATACGTGCGTTATGGAGGATGTGAGCAACCTTCTCCTACATCTTAAATTGGATGTAGGAGAAGAACAGTGAGGTACATGCACACACAGTACATGCACACAGCTCACTGATACGTGTGAACAATGGCATTCAGGTATTGTGGACAGAGATGAGAAGATGTTAAAGAGCTGAATTTTTTTTCTGAACTGTGTCGTAATAAGTGACTGGCATCTGCCGCTGATGTTCATCTCAATGTCATTAATAATAAATGTCATTAAATGTACGCCATGCATGTTGTGACTTTTAACTTCGTTTCTTGACCTCTGAGAAGGTGATAAAAACTATGGAACCAGAGTACTTAACTACAGCTTGGATATTAGACAATGTAAAGTGAAAGTTATTTTGGTTTCTTTTGGTGTGGTTGCATCACAATCTATAATTAATTATTTATAAATAGTTAGAAATGACAAAGTGCATGCTTAAGAATTCAAAGTTTCTTGAAAACAGTTGAAAATATTATTGAATTTAGTTTTGTCCTATTTTAATTACAAAATAAATATTGACTATGGCAATATAGGCTTTGATTTATTTTACTGATGGAATATTCTCAGGTTACCATCCAAGTAAGTGTCGCACTATTACTATGTTGCCACTGAGTTTTTCCTTGTTCACTTGTCACAGTGATCAGATTTCAGAGGAAGTCCTCTTTAGTGCATTGTTGAGGAAACTCTTGCTTTCTACACTAGCATGAGGCTTGCTAATTGTATCCCTTCTGAAGTGAGAATGTTGGGCAGTGGAAGTGGAACTGGGCGTCCAGTTAAAGGACTGCCTGTCACGCCTTCAGTGGGGAAATAAAATGGTGCATCCAGAAATTAAGTTCAGATTGATAGTGAAACAAAAAGAATATGGATACAGAAAACCACAAATCTTAAACTACCAGTCTACATAATTTGTGCTATTTTGTAGACACTAGTCATAGTGTTGCACAACTTTCTGCAAGTATTCCTCAAACAAATTTGCCACATGTGTTGCCAGCCGTGTGGTAACCTGTATTTTGAGCTCGTAATAATCGTTGGATCAGACAGACTTGACAGTCTTGTAAGATTTTGTGTCTTATTCAGTGAGGTCGGACATTTTCCAGAATCAAAAGTATAAAATTTGTGAGCCTTCTAAGGCTTTTATTCCATACTCAGCAGTACAGTTTTGTAAATGTTGTAAACATTTACATAGATTGTCTGCCTTGCTAGGAAAAGAGGGAGAGAGCACCATATCTGGCACCCAACAAGCATAGTTTGGGAAAATTTGTTTTTTGAGACAGGGTTTCATAAAGTGATCTTAATTTTTGCAGAAAGCTTGTAAACAGATCATACACTGTAAACGTAAGGGTTTCCTTTGACGTCTTTGACTGAATGATCCAATTCTTAGTTAACCAAACATGGACACCCACTTTGTTCATAGTATGTTTTATAATGTCCTTCATTGAACTGTTGGCTTCATCTCCTTACTGTTGAATCATTTGTTGCATTTGAACCATAAATTGCACAAATCACTTGACGCATCTCGCAAGTGACAGGATTTTCAGTCAGTTCTACCATTATAAACAAGTATTATACAGCACAAGCAAAACAGAGAACTCAGAATGGTGTCATCTCTTTCTCCTCTACTCAAAGCAACTACTACACATGTGCCAAACTGCAATTGTAGTGCTGCAGTGAAAAGAAATACAAATGGAACTCACTTTGTGGATGCACCCCATGTTAATCTTTTTGTCATTATCATAAAAGACATCAGGGATTGAAAGAGCATTTTTATTAGCAAGTCAACACAGTTTGATGATTCAAAATGTGAGCCGGCTGGAGTGGCCGAGCGGTTCTAGGAACTACAGTCTGGAACTGCGCGATCAACTACGGTCGCAGGTTCGAATCCTGCCTCGGGCATGGATGTGTGTGATGTCCTTAGGTTAATTAGGTTTAAGTAGTTCTAAGTTCTAGGGGACTGATGACCTCAGCAGTTAAGTCCCATAGTGCTCAGAGCCATTTGAATCATTTTTCAAAATGTGAAATAGATTGGAGGAAGCTGTTGTGAGTGGCCTGTTTTTTCTCCGATAAAGTGTCAGTGTAGAGTATAACACACAGAACTTTCACACTTAGTATAAAATAAGAGCCATATGCGTATTTCGATGGCGACATGTTGGAGAGTAAAAGTATAGTTCGGTACGTCAGTCAGACACAAAGTGGTGAGTGTTGGCTGGGTGTACCACTGAAGTAAAACTATGGAAGTTATCACACCTGACCGGAAACGCTAGGGTACTATCGATATGTACAAACAATCTAGTAGCATAGTTTCCTGTAACAGCTCATTGAACAAGACCGTTTCATATATGCTGTAATGAACAGGGTAGCTTAAGTTCTAATCGTATGGCATTAGGTGAACATCTGAATGCAACCAAACGGAAATTCAGGATAGCACGAGCACAATCCACGCGGTGGATACTAGCTCATTATTAAACATGCCAGATGAATTACAGTGGAAACTCCAGGTTGGAATATCATCAATATTAGGAAAAGGACAGATGCCTGGAACATAGTTAAAAGTGAGAGAAACATAGGGAAGGAAGAAATTGGTTACCCAATTAATTGCAACACTCTCAACAAACACTTCATAAATTCAGTAAATGCCCAGGTACCAAAAAGTGATGATTTAACTGATGCGGAAGCTTTTCTTTCACAATCGCAGAATAAAACAGATAAAAGATTCAGCTGGAATAGAATAACTGCTACAGATATAAATAATTCTGTAAACAAGTTGATCAACTCTAGAACAGAAGACTGCTATGGGTTCAGTAACTTTGTAATAAAGGCTATAATTAAGGAAATTAGAACTCCTCTACTCTACCTTGCAAATAAAATTATTGATGTTGTCACTTTCCCTGATTGCCTTAACATTACAGTAACACTCCCCATATAAATAAAGGGGAGATAACTGTAGACCAATATCAGTTGTCCCTATACTCGCCAAAATCATAGAGAGCTGGTCACACATGCAGATTTACAAGTATTTTGAGAGCAATAAATTACTTAATGACAGCCAGTTTGGGTTTAGAACTAATCAGTCAACCATAAAAGCTATTTGAAAGCCTCCGAAATCCACAACGCTTTTCAAAGGAAACTGACCACCTGTGCAACACTCATAGACTTAAGCAAAGCATTTGATTCAGTATCACATGAGATAATTGTTAAAAAATTAGAATATTATGGTATTGCAGACAAACCACTTAATTTGATTAAGTCATACCTAAATAACAGGCAACAGTCAGTGTATGTGAACAATGAAAGGTCAGATTTAATGAAAATTAAGAGAAGAGTTCCACAGGGCTGCAGTTTTTAACACTTCCTATTTCTTATCTGTTAATGACTTCTCAAACTATATAGCCTGCAAAAATGTTTTATATGCTGATGATATGACCATGATCTCCACAGGTGAGAGTATGCAAGAGGTGGTAAACAAAAATAATGAACTTCTTGAAAAATGTAGGGTGTGGTGTATTGCTAACGAGTTATGTATAAACAACGCAATAACAGAGGAAATTTTAGTCTGAAGGTAGGAAAGCAGAGAATTACAGTGTCAAACTACTTGGACTAAAAATAGACTGAAGACTCCCATGGGATGACCATATAAGCTATCTGACAGGCAAACTTGCACGCGTAATAGTCCTGCTGTATAAACTAAGAAATTCCGTTATTAAAAGTTTATTGATGCTTTGCTACTATGCATTCTTTCAGTCACAGCTACAATATGGGATTCTGTTACGGGGTAATTCACCAGGCACAAACTGTGTATTCAAATGGCAAGAAAAGCAATTAGATGTTTACAATGATTGGGTCCAAGAGAGAGCTGTAAGGAGCACTTCAGTATATTAAACATAATGACACTCCCAAGTCTCTATATGTATAACTGCTTTATATACGTAAAAAAAAAATAAAACAATTTACACAGAGAAAGAATTTACATTTGCACAGTACTTGAAATAACTGCAAGCTTGATATACTGCATTCTAAGCTGTCACTGACGCACAACAGTCACAAACATCTAAGTCTAAAGTTATATTATAAACTGCCACAATCAGTCAAAACCCTCACCCACTTTAAGGAGGTATTAGACACATGGCTCAAAAATAAAGCATATTTCTCAATTGAAGAATATCTTGGAAGTAATTTGAAAGGAATGTATAAACAATGAAATAATGTAACTATCATTAACTGAATGTGTAAAACCGTATAACTGATACTTGAACGTAAGCTGTATAATGATTATTGCTGAAATTGTCTGATTAGTAAGAAGTTTATGTATTTATATGTAAAATGATGATGTGAGTAAAATGTACAAATTACTAACTACTGAAAAGATGTATGTATATGTATGCACAATGTATAATATAAAAATTAATAACTACTATACTTATATGAAATACGTAAAATGTATTTTGAAAGAGGCAATTGCGTGGTAAACATGCTGAATGGCTAATAAACAAACATATGAAACATATGATGGCTACTCACTGTAAAGATGAGCCATTGAGTTGCAAACTAGCACAATGAAAAACTGTTACACTTTAAAAAAAAAAAAATTGCTATTCACCTGACAGTTGCATTCCAGTCGGTGCTGCTGGTTGTAGTGGTCATGTATGTGAAGCCTGCTTGCTTTTGTGTGTGTGTGTGTGTTTTAGTTGTAGAAAAAGGCTTTGGCCAAAAGCTGTAATGTGTAAAAGTTGTTTTGTTGTTCCTGTCTGCAACTCAACGGGCCATCTTTACAGTTAGCAGCAGTCTGCCCCTTTGGTAATATTCTACAGGGATTTGCAGAAAAGAAAAAATGCAAAATTTGTTAAATGACTAAAAATTTTATGCTAGTACTTGGTTTGTACGTATCACTCTTGTGTTCCCAATCACATGTGATAACTTCAACACTTGTGCTTTGATCATGCACCAACCAACTGAGCCAACAGTGAATATAATAGATCTAATCCTCTAATCCAAACCACTTCGTGTGTGACTGAGTTACCAAGTAGCTTTTATCCCCCCCCCCCCCCCCCCGCAATTGTGCTGCCACCAACACAGTGAAAGTCGGTTATTTTGCTGTAAAAACTTTTAATGGTAAATTCAACAGATGTTTTTGTTGCTGGATACTGTTATTTTTGCAGATCTGACAGCCAAAACAAGTTACAAAGTCACTGTGTGAAACCTATGGCTGTTTTTTTCTGAAAATCAATAAGCATGAGAGTTACCGTATGTAAATTAAATAAGGATATGAAACTTCCTGGCAGATTAAAACTGTGTGCCAGACCGAGACCCGATCTCGGGACCTTTGCATTTTGCGGGCAAGTGCTCTACCAACTGAGCTACCCAAGCATGACACATGCCCCATCCTCACAGCTTTACTTCTGCCAGTACCTCATCTCCTACCTTCCAAACTTTACAGAAGCTCTCCTGCGAAACTAGCACTCCTGAAAGAAAGGATATTGCGGAGACATGGCTTAGCCACAGCCTGAGGGATGTTTCCAGAATGAGATTTTCACTCTGCAGCGGAGTGTGTGCTGATATGAAACTTCCTGGCAGATTAAAACTGTGTGCCGGACCGAGACTCGAACTAGGGATCTTTGCCTTTCGCGGGCTAGTGCTCTACCAGCTGAGCTACCCAAGCACAACTCACGCCCTGTCCTCACAGCTTTACTTCTGCCAGTACCTCATCTCCTACCTTCCAAACTTTACAGAAACTCTTGGTTCGGCACACAGTTTTAATCTGCCAGGAAGTTTCATATCAGCACACACTCCGCTGCAGAGTGAAAATCTCATTCTGTAAATAAGGATAATTTATTGTGTGCGAAGGGGAATGCTGCACTTTGCAACCTAAACTACCTCCTTTGCAGACACTTTTCAATACAGGTTATCAGAAGGCACCTGAAATACATGCTAATAGGACATCTGAAAGATAAAAGGCAGTGGAATTCAAAGAAAATCATGTAAAAATACGGTAAGTAATTAAATAAAAGCATTTAATTTATAATTTTTTTGAAAAGGTACTTTGCAACTCTTGTTGTCCAACTACTACAAAAGACAGATATCCTCAAAAATAGTGTTCGTCAGTGCTCATAACTTTTGTACCAGCCCCAAGACCTCGCTGTCTGCAAATTTCTGTCGCCGCACATGAAATGCTGATTACACTAAATTGCGACCGTTTGGTAAATATCAGTACCTTTAATTTCAAATCTCAAAGGGCATTCTCAGTATGTAATGTCATATGATACTCTGCATTTTAATGGGACAGCAGTTCCCATGAGAGCAGTCTCTGAAGAGAAAGCTTAAACTGTCATATTCTAGCCCGAAGTAGTGACAGTTTGCCCATTCAAGAAGTGCACTAGTGCAGAACCCATGACATCCCCAAAAGTTACCAGTCTAATTTTCTGAGTGGACACTTGTATCTTGAATTATTTTTCTTGACCACAGATGATAGGATACTTCCACTAAATCAATCATCTCTTGCTCTTTCACCGTTTAAAAGGCAATTTTCTGACTGACTGACTGACTCTGATGTTATACTGTAGGAAAGGTTTTTTAGAAATATTTTACTGTTAAGGCAGTTTTGAAGCTAGAATTAGAAAAAACTGGTATTTGGTTTCTCAGTCAGAAATAAGAAAAATACATCATATTTCATTATGAAAACATTTTCAAAGGTAAATTTATGCAAATTTGTTTGGCTTCTCATTTAGAAATAATAATAATAATAATCTTTTTCAGTTCTAGAAATTCAACTCCTAAAGGGGTGAAATAGGATATGAAATTTTTAAACAAAATTAAAAAAAAAATTAAAGCAATATCTATGAAAATTGGTATTCCACTTCTTGGTAAAGAAATATTTGTTAGGAGATGAACATTTCTGTGGAAGTGTCATCACAAGAATGCAGTCTTAGGCTCCAGCTGTGAGAATCACTTTTTGGTCAGATGTACATTTGGGAAAGGCAGTGCTTCTCTGGTCTTAATTAGTGTCAAAAGTTTAGAAGGTGTTTGCAAGAGAGGGAACATTTGCAGACCATGCAGTCTGTGTGAGTGAAGTAGTGTTGATGTATTTGTAAGGAAAATTATGATGTCCAACAGGAATCCTACTGGAATGAGAGAAACCTTAGCTTTGCATACATGATTAAAGTACTCCTGAACTTACTCAATTATTATCAGCTGCCTTGGTGCTCATTGATTACACACTTTTCAGTGGCCAAAGTCGTCATGGATGTCAATGTACACAGGTATGCGATTAGTGTTAAATTATGTAGAATATGGGGTCCATTCAGAAAATAACCAAACTTTATTATTAATTTAATAGATTATTGGTAAGACTTGGTCACACTGTCATTTATTAAGAATATGACCATTTTTGACTTCTACTAGTAGGCCATCTTTAAATAATGCACCATTCTGGCTGACAATGATGACACTTGGAACATCTGTGCTGACCCCAGTCTAAAAACAATTTTGCAAGTGAGGTCGGCACAGCTGTTCCAATTGACATCATCTGCAGCTGGATTTTGCATCATTTGAGGATGACATACTACTAGAGGCTGACAGTGCAATCAAAACTGTTTCTTATCAATTTTACTTTACTAATGAATCACTGTTCCCAATAATGTTATCTAAAATGAAGATTATTGGTCCTTCACCTCTTCAAAATACTCCCTCCCCTATTCACACACTTTTCCCAGTGATGTTTTCATTTTGCAAAGCAGTCTTGGGTAGCTTCATTTAAGTAACTTTCGTCTGTGAAGATTTTGCTTTGATGTCAACATGCTGAAAATGGCATCCTTTCAGCACTGATTTTAATTTTGGAAGTAAGAAGAAATCACAGGCAGCCAGGTACAAGTAAGGAGGCTGCAGGAGGAGAGTCATCTGACTTTTGGCACAAAGGTAAGTTTGTTGCAGATTGTTGAGTTGCTAGAACCGTCAGCTGGCTCACCGCAACTCTTTGTTTCTTGTCACAGATTTTTTCGCATAACCCCCGCCAAAGCCAACTTTTCATGGTTATATATAAACTGAACTGCAGTATATTTTAAAAAATATTTCACGCATTCTTTAAATAAGCTTATTTAATACAGTTTATGCCAAGGTAATTTTAGTTAATAACAAAGTAACACGCTTCTTTGTACCCCCCCCCCCCCCCAGTAATTCGTTAAATACTAATCAGATCCTACATTCTTGAGACCACCTCAGCTCCATCATATTTGGAATGTGACAGCTATTGCAGTAACAGTCTCACAGCTTCTGTGAACGGTACACCATGGACTCTTCGAACCATACCTGCAGTATGGAATGACAGTGTGGTGAAATTCAAGAAACAAAAAGTGTGTTCACAAAATTTTGGTACCTTAGCTTTTACACAATACTCCTGTACAAACCCACAAAATACAGAGGAAGAATGACACAGACAATACCTCACTGACTGACAATGCTTGAAAAAGGACATCAGCACACAGGTATCAAGTTAATAAGAAGTGTGCCGAAAAACTGCACGACAGTGTATGTGGCAGCAACTTTACAGTGAGTCTAGAAAAGTATCTGGTGGAAAATCAGTTTTACAACTTTGAAGAGTACTTATCACATTAAATTTGTGTATATTGTTATTTACAATTGGTGATATTATATTGTAAGAAAAATGGATAGGAAGTATGTGATAATGGGTGTTTCCTGTTTTTGACATGTCCTATATTACATGACATTTGCCATAGATCATGTAATTCTCCAAACAAAATTCATTTCAGCTGCTGTTAATCGTTGATATGTCAAACGGAGCATTTTTAACTTTACACAGACCAGTATTGTGTGTCTGCATACTGTTAAAATAAGGATCTATCTTGTCATACAAATATTACTTGGGCAGAATTTACATTCCTGAATCCAAGTATTCAGATTCATTGTAGGAATGGCTAATGAGGTACCTTACAAATTTCAGGGATGGACAATGGTCAGTAAAATCAGTTTCTCTCGTTGGTCAGTTTTAGTCTGTACTTCTCAATTTTGGTCGTAAAGTCAGCTTTCCTCTTCCTCCTTCCAAATTTGGCCGACAATGGACCACGTGGAACTAGTGCTCATGGCCTTTCTCTTCCTTTCTTCCCAGAACCTCTACTCTGAAAAAGTAATGTATGGGCTTTCTTTCTACTGGTTTCTCTTCAAATGATTTTATGCTGTTGACTCTGCCTCTGAACTTTTGTTTCAGATAATCTCTAGTGTAATACCAGTCTGTTGTATGTTTCTTTTGACCTCTTGAGCCCACTGAGAGGTAGACTTTAGTGATGTGATGTAATTGAAAATCTTTCTGCTCAGTTGGTTTTCATCCATTCTTACCAGTTGCCCATTAAATATCAACCATGGTTTCCACACATTGTAATCTATTGTGAGTACTTGTAGAGCTTCTCATTTTCCTTTCTAGTCTTCTGAGGTTCCAGAATTTTCCCAAGAATCTTCCCTTCAGGTTCATCCAACTGCCCCTTTTTATTTACAATAAGACACTATGAAGCATAGGTTTTTCAATTTTATAACTGAATTCTAGAGCCTCATTTTGACCTTGTAGGATTTCGCTTGGTTGTTGTACCTCTTCTGTATTTATTTATAAGCAAGTCCTAATTTCTAGCTCTTCCTTTGACTCCATATTTTTCCAGTCCATTGGGTTTGATCTGTTCTGTAGCTATTAGAATTTGTCATTTTAATCTTCTCATATCTTACTTCCAAGTATTTCTCCTCTTAGTCTCTGTGATCTAGGTATTTCGTCTTTTAGTGAGATTTCTAGACCCATTTTTTCTGCAATTTCATGCAAGATCTCCCTCAGTCTGTGCACACTCTTCTGGTTCATGGCTAAAAGGGCAAAATCATCAACAATAGCTAAACACCTGATCTCCAAGTTGTTTACTTACTTCCCAAGGTATATTCCATCAAATTTCAGAGCTTCTTCCCAGGTTTTCATTATTTTCTCTAGGACAATATTGAAGAGAATTTGCGATAATGGCACCTTACCTGAGCCCTGTCTTTATTCCAAAGGGCTGAAAGTTTGTAAATTGCATCATATACTTTTTTGAAGTCAACGGGCTTAAGTGCTACATAGCAGCATGCTTCTTCTTGGAAGCACAGAGAACAACGTAAAGTGAAACTGAGTTTTTTCTCAACCTCATTTGACTTCAGCCCGACCTAAATGTGACATTGATGGAGTAATTTCATCTCACTAAGCTACACCATCAATTCAGATTTATTGTGTTAGACAAGCTGCTTTAAGGACAGAGTTATCTGCTGTTTGGAAATTACTGGATGGAACTTTGCTGTTCAGTCAGATGTGAAGATATGAAAGAAACCTGTGAGGCAATGTTTTCTGGAATTGTTCCTTCTGAGTTCACCCTTTGAAGGGCAAACACAAGGTATTTAGTATGTGATACTTTAGCTCCAGTTAGTGAATGATATTGGGGCAGCACATTTCGATCTGTTAGGATGAAACTGTGATTGCGGCATCAAAGAAATAACTTTTCAAAATCTATTTAAAATACAGAGAGGTTACATTAAACGTTCACTCCTTGGGAGGGCTTCCATGAGAAATGAGTGATCATAGGACAATGAAACATTGTGAAGTCATTAATAAGGATATGTGAAAGAGAAATAACAAATAAGCCTTTGAAAGAAAGAAATCTTAATTTCCACATGAGAAGGTAACATTTGTTAAATGCTTGTCATGTTTACTTTCCAGGTCACAAATGCTGCTCAGTGTGATGCCCATCTGCACCCATGACAGCCTGGAACCATTTCACAGCTGTTTGCTGCACTTACTGAATGGTGGACCATGCAATGTTCAGCCATTAAGACAAAGGTCATGCTCTGCTTGAAGATCACACATTGCACCTAGCATTCCCAGCCATGGCAACAGTAACTTCAACAGTTTGTGGTGCAATTGGCCATTGGCCTTTTCCTGGAGCAATTCCCAAGTTTACAGTTAACTCAAACTTTGAATCACGTTTTTCGACCCCATTGTGGAAAGGGAACCTCTCCTTATACCTTTAATGCATTGATACTTGTGAAGAGTAGCAGTCCTATTGCTGGTGTTCTGATAAAATAGCTTTACAAGTAAAGCCATGCTCACCTTGTCGAGACCTGCATTGACTGTCTGCAACTGTAAAGCACGCTAATCATTGTTTCAATCCTGTATCGCGTACCAGTGCCTAATGGCGAGTCGTGGCACTAACACTAATAACAATGTAAATCACTACTAACAGTGTAAGTGTGCACAGTCTGAACTTCATTCCCATAAAGTTGGGTACTCATACAATAAATACTTCTGTCTACGTAACTATTGACACTGGAAGAAAAATTGGGTAGCGACGAAAATGCGGTGAGCATTTACTGGAATGAATTTTTTAGGAAGTTGTATGCCTCTGGAGAGAAATACCCTACTGGTACAATAATTGTTATGGCTATACTTGAACTTTCACGTGGCTATATGGAATTAGAAATGGGATTATCACTGTTGCGGGACATCTTGAATGAAGACAATGCAAATATGTGTGAAATATTGAATTCTCATGTGATTGTAAGAGATCCTGTGGTGAATGTGTTACAGAGGAAGGCTCGCTTTCTAAATCACTGGGGAACTTCAGCTGGCATCCACATCTCACATCGGATATGAGCGGTACCGTGAAGAGTGGAATAGAGTTGCTGAGAAGATAATGGGAAAAAGAAACACTGTTGCAAATATGAAATTTGAAAAATAAAAGTAACCATTGAACATGGAGACACTGAAGAAAATGGAAAAGGAAGAAAAGGAAAGATTCACTGTTGACATATTACTGGATTATGCAAGCAAGCGTTTAAAGGAAGCAATAGATAATAAGGGTTCAATGAGAATTAGTGTGGCCCAAACTATGTTGGAGAGTCCTAAGAAAGTTAGGGAAGAAGTAGTGAAGAAAATTAGACAAAGGTTATAGAAGGCAGTTGAAAAGTGAAAAATTAGTGCTATAACAACAATTTTTCAGAGAAGCAAAAACAGTGAGACTTAATGACCTTAATTTATTAAAAGAAAGCTAGATGATTTCCACATTGCATTTAAAAATAAAAGTTGTAAACATTTTGTTTTTTTTCTGAAAATAGTACTGTACAGCCGATCTTCAAAGCTTTTCCAAGTTTTAGGTATATTTCTGCTGAATAGGAGCATGCCAGTATTATCATAACAAAGTGCAATAATTTTCATTTATCATCATAATTATTGTTATATGTATCTTTGTAATTGTTCTATATGTTGATTGCAGTTCAAATAATAAATATGAGTGAGTTGGGAGCCAGGGTGGGGGGATGGTAGAGGCCAGGTTCAAGGAAAAAAATGTTTTTGACACGTCTTTCCTGAAGATAAATTTAAGTCAGTGGTGTTAGTGTAAGGGTTAGGGTTGGTTAACATCCCTGCAAAATTATAGAATTTGGTAAATATGTATAGAAAAAGTCACAGAATGGTAGTTTTATAGGAGGTGTTTGGGAGTGGGGAGGGGGGGGGGTGGCGTGGGGAGAGGGGGTGGCTGGCTGGCTGGCTCTATCCATCTGACAAGGGGAGGCCGCCAATTGTGAAATTCAGATTCGATTCATACTGTGCATCATAAAAGCCTATGGCCAGAGGTGTAATGTGGCAAAGCACCAAGATGCACTTCTCAGCCGTTGTCGAGAAAATCAACAGTTAAAAGAAACTGTTGTGGTGAAATACTCTCTACGATTAATAGTTTTCTACAGCGTCATGGCGCAGCGGTAAGCGCTCGGGTTAGTAATCCGAAGGTCGCCACACACACACACACACACACACACACACACACACACACACACACACACACACACTTGAAATAAATCCAATCCATCGTCCACTACCAATTGTCTTCTCCTATTTTTGCCGTTATGATACGATACGCGTGGTATGCATCAAACCTGACGAACGATAGAACAATTTTTTAGAATGTCAATCAGGTGTGCTTCCCAACAGATAATTTAAAAAACAATTGTCCTTGTAAAAACGCATCGTTTATCAGATGTGCTCGATGTCGTGCTGTTTTCTGCTTTCCATGTTATGATAACTATCACTCTGGTTCGTGCGATACTCCAGCTACTTCTGGTCACTAATTGTTGATTATGTGCGAGTGTATACCGAACTTATAAATAAAATGTATCCACTTGAATATTATTTGTGATATTGTGTTTTATATCAAGTTTTATTTTTCCACGACAAACAACTTTCAACAACTTATTATATGCATCATTGTTGCAACTGATTGCCGGGAATTTATATATATATATATATATATATATATATATATATTGTGTGTGTGTGTGTGTGTGTGTGTGTGTGTACACATTTGAATTACAAAAAAACAAATAATAAAAAAAAGTTGCATGGCGCGAGATTCGATCCGGTGACCTTCGGATTACGAACCCGAGCGCTTACTGCTGCGCCGCGACACTGCAGAAACCTATTAACCGTAGAGCGTATTTCACGGCAACGGTTTCTTTTAACTGTCGATTTTCTCGACAACGGCTGAGAAGTGCATCTTGGTGCTTTGCCACATTACACCTCTGGCCATGAGCTTTTGTTATGCGCAGTATGAATCGAATCTGAATTTCACAATTGGCGGCCTCCCCTTGTGAGCCACAGAGGACACAGATGAATAGCACGACTGCAGGGACTTATCCCTTGCACGCCTCCCGTGAGACACACCTTCCCAACTGTCCACAATCTACATACGTAATGTACCTAACAGATATTTGCCCATCCACTCATTACTCGCACACACTAAGGCGACGATTTCCGTAAGAGTTTGGGCAACCTCTGTGCATTCCACAGACGAAGGTCAATGGCTGATTTTTTTTAATATATGGTTATAATAGAGGGAAACATTCCACGTAGGAAAATTATATCTAAAAACAAAGATGATGTGACTTACCAAATGAAAGTGCTGGCAGGTCGACAGACACACAAACAAACACAAACATACACACAAAATTCAAGCTTTCGCAACAAACTGTTGCCTCATCAGGAAAGAGGGAAAGACGAAAGGATGTGGGTTTTAAGGGAGAGGGTAAGGAGTCATTCCAATCCCGGGAGCGGAAGGACTTACCTTAGGGGGAAAAAAGGACGGGTATACACTCGCGCACACACACACATATCCATCCACACGTCTGTATATGTGTGGATGGATATGTGTGTGTGTGCGAGTGTATACCCGTCCTTTTTTCCCCCTAAGGTAAGTCTTTCCGCTCCCGGGATTGGAATGACTCCTTACCCTCTCACTTAAAACCCAAATCCTTTCGTCTTTCCCTCTCCTTCCCTCTTTCCTGACGAAGCAACCATTGGTTGCGAAAGCTAGAATTTTGTGTGTATCTTTGTGTTTGTTTGTGTGTCTATCGACGTGCCAGCGCTTTCGTTTGGTAAGTCACATCATCTTTGTTATTAGATATATTTTTCCCACGTGGAATGTTTCTCTCTCTCTCTCTCTCTCTCTCTCTCTCTCTCTCTCTCTCTCTCTATATATATATATATATATATATATATATATATATATATATATATATAATAGGGAAACATTCCACGTGGGAAAAATATATTTAAAAACAAAGATGATGTGACTTACCATAGAAAGCGCTGGCAGGTCGATAGAAACACAAACAAACACATACATACACACAAAATCTAGCTTTCGCAACCAATGGTTGCTTCGTCAGGAAAGAAGGAAGGAGAGGGAAAGACGAAAGGATGTGGGTTTTAAGGGAGAGGGTAAGGAGTCATTCCAATCCCGGGAGCGGAAAGACTTACCTTAGGGGGAAAAAAGGACGGGTATACACTCGCACACACACACATATCCATCCACACATATACAGACACAAGCAGACATATTTAAAGACAAAGAGTTTGGGCAGAGATATCAGTCGAGGCGTAAGTGCAGAGGCAAAGATGTTGTTGAATGACAGGTATGAGTGGCGGCAATTTGAAATTAGCGGAGATTGAGGCCTGGTGGATAACGGGAAGAGAGGATATATTGAAGAGCAAGTTCCCATCTCCGGAGTTCGGATAGGTTGGTGTTGGTGGGAAGTATCCAGATAACCCGGACGGTGTAACACTGTGCCAAGATGTGCTGGCCGTGCACCAAGGCATGTTTAGCCACAGGGTGATCCTCATTACCAACAAACACGCTCTGCCTATGTCCATTCATGCGAATGGACAGTTTGTTGCTGGTCATTCCCACATAGAATGCATCACAGTGTAGGCAGGTCAGTTGGTAAATCACATGGGTGCTTTCACACGTGGCTCTGCCTTTGATCGTGTACAACTTCCGGGTTACAGGACTGGAGTAGGTGGTGGTGGGAGGGTGCATGGGACAGGTTTTACAGCGGGGGCGGTTACAAGGGTAGGAGCCAGAGGGTAGGGAAGGTGGTTTGGGGATTTCATAGGGATGAACTAACAGGTTACGAAGGTTAGGTGGACGGCGGAAAGACACTCTTGGTGGAGTGGGGAGGATTTCATGAAGGATGGATCTCATTTCAGGGCAGGATTTGAGGAAGTCGTATCCCTGCTGGAGAGCCACATTCAGAGTCTGGTCCAGTCCCGGAAAGTATCCTGTCACAAGTGGGGCACTTTTGTGGTTCTTCTGTGGGAGGTTCTGGGTTTGAGGGGATGAGGAAGTGGCTCTGGTTATTTGCTTCTGTACCAGGTCGGGAGGGTAGTTGCGAGATGCGAAAGCTGTAAGCTGTTGTCAGGTTGTGGGTGTAATGGTTCAGGGATTCCGGACTGGAGCAGATTCGTTTGCCACGAAGACCTAGGCTGTAGGGAAGGGACCGTTTGATGTGGAATGGGTGGCAGCTGTCATAATGCAGGTACTGTTGCTTGTTGGTGGGTTTGATGTGGACGGACGTGTGAAGTTGGCCATTGGACAGATGGAGGTCAACGTCAAGGAAAGTGGTGTGGGATTTGGAGTAGGACCAGGTGAATCTGATGGAACCAAAGGAGTTGAGGTTGGAGAAGAAATTCTGGAGTTCTTCTTCACTGTGAGTCCAGATCATGAAGATGTCATCAATAAATCTGTACCAAACTTTGGGTTCGCAGGCCTGGGTAACCAAGAAGGCTTCCTCTAGGCGACCCATGAATAGGTTGGCGTACGAGGGGGCCATCCTGGTACCCATGAAATCCCCAAACCACCTTCCCTACCCTCTGGCTCCTACCCTTGTAACCGCCCCCGGTGTAAAACCTGTCGCATGCACCCTCCCACCACCACCTACTCCAGTCCTGTAACCCGGAAGGTGTACACGATCAAAGGCAGAGCCACGTGTGAAAGCACCCACGTGATTTACCAACTGACCTGCCTACACTGTGATGCATTCTATGTGGGAATGACCAGCAACAAACTGTCCATTCGCATGAATGGACACAGGCAGACAGTGTTTGTTGGTAATGAGGATCACCCTGTGGCTAAACATGCCTTGGTGTACGGCCAGCACATCTTGGCACAGTGATACACCGTCCGGGTTATCTGGATACTTCCCACCAACACCAACCTATCCGAACTCCGGAGATGGGAACTTGCTCTTCAATATATCCTCTCTTCCCGTTACCCACCAGGCCTCAATCTCCGCTAATTTCAAGTTGCCGCCACTCATACCTGTCACTCAACAACATCTTTGCCTCTGCACTTCCGCCTCGACTGATATCTGATCGTGGTCGTGCGGTAGCGTTCTCGCTTCCCACGCACGGGTTCCCGGGTTCGATTCCCGGTGGGGTCAGGGATTTTCTCTGCCTCGTGATGGCTGGGTGTTGTGTGATGTTCTTAGGTTAGTTAGGTTTAAGTAGTTCTAAGTTCTAGGGGACTGATGACCATAGTTGTTAAGTCCCATAGTGCTCAGAGCCATTTGAACCATTTGATATCTATGCCCAAACTCTTTGTCTTTAAATATGTCTGCTTGTGTCTGTATATGTGTGTGGATGGATATGTGATCTCTGCCCAAACTCTTTGTCTTTAAATATGTCTGCTTGCGTCTGTATATGTGTGGATGAATATGTGTGTGTGTGCACGAGTGTATACCTGTCCTTTTTTCCCCCTAAGGTAAGTCTTTCCGCTCCCGGGATTGGAATGACTTCTTACCCTCTCCCTTAAAACCCACATCCTTTCGTCTTTCCCTCTCCTTCCCTCTTTCCTGATGAGGCAACAGTTTGTTGCGAAAGCTTGAATTTTGTGTTTATGTTTGTGTTTGTTTGTGTGTCTATCGATGTGCCAGCGCTTTCGTTTGGTAAGTCACATCATCTTTGTTTTTAGATATATTTTTTCCCACGTGGAATGTTTCCTTCTATTATATATACAGGGTGTTTCAAAAATGACCGGTATATTTGAAACGGCAATAAAAACTAAACGAGCAGCGATAGAAATACACAGTTTGTTGCAATATGCTTGGGACAACAGTACATTTTCAGGCAGACAAACTTTCGAAATTACAGTAGTTACAATTTTCAACAACAGATGGCGCTGCGGTCTGGGAAACTCTATAGTACGATATTTTCCACATATCCACCATGCGTAGCAATAATATGGCGTAGTCTCTGAATGAAATTACCCGAAACCTTTGACAACGTGTCTGGCGGAATGGCTTTACATGCAGATGAGATGTACTGCTTCAGCTGTTCAATTGTTTCTGGATTCTGGCGGTACACCTGGTCTTTCAAGTGTCCCCACAGAAAGAAGTCACAGGGGTTCATGTCTGGCGAATAGGGAGGCCAATCCACGCCGCCTCCTGTATGTTTCGGATAGCCCAAAGCAATCACATGATCATCGAAATATTCATTCAGGAAATTAAAGACGTCGGCCGTGCGATTTGGCCGGGTACCATCTTGCATAAACCACGAGGTGTTCGCAGTGTCGTCTAAGGCAGTTTGTACCGCCACAAATTCACGAAGAATGTCCTGATAGCGTGATGCAGTAATTGTTTCGGATCTGAAAAATGGGCCAATGATTCCTTTGGAAGACATGGCGGCCCAGACCAGTACTTTTTGAGGATGCAGGGACGATGGGACTGCAACATGGGGCTTTTCGGTTCCCCATATGCGCCAGTTCTGTTTATTGACGAAGCCGTCCAGGTAAAAATAAGCTTTGTCAGTAAACCAAATGCTGCCCACATACATATCGCTGTCATCAATCCCGTGCACTATATCGTTAGCGAATGTCTCTCGTGCAGCAATGGTAGCGGCGCTGAGGGGTTGCCGCGTTTGAATTTTGTATGGATAGAGGTGTAAACTCTGGCGCATGAGACGATACGTGGATGTTGGCGTCATTTGGAACGCAGCTGCAACACGGCAAACGGAAACCTGAGGCCGCTGTTGGATCACCTGCTGCACTAGCTGCGCGTTGCCCTCTGTGGTTGCCGTACGCGGTCGCCCTACCTTTCCAGCACGTTCATCCGTCACGTTCCCAGTCCGTTGAAATTTTTCAAACAGATCCTTTATTGTATCGCTTTTCGGTCCTGTGGTTACATTAAACCTCCGTTGAAAACTTCGTCTTGTTGCAACAATACTGTGTTCTAGGCGGTGGAATTCCAGCACCAGAAAAATCCTCTGTTCTAAGGAATAAACCATGTTGTCTACAGCACACTTGCACGTTGTGAACAGCACACGCTTACAGCAGAAAGACGACGTACAGAATGGCGCACCCACAGACTGCGTTGTCTTCTATATCTTTCACATCACTTGCAGCGCCATCTGTTGTTGAAAATTGTAACTACTGTAATTTCGAAAGTTTGTCCGCCTGAAAATGTACTGTTGTCCCACGCATATTGCAACAAACGGTGTATTTCTATCACTGCTCGTTTAGTTTTTATTGCCGTCATATATATATATATATATATATGAAGATAGTAATGAGTGGATGGGCAAATATCTGTTAGGTACATTACATATGTAGATTGTGGGCAGTTGGGAATGTGCGTCTCACAGGTCCCTGCAGTCACGCTATTCATCTGTGTCCTCGGTGGGTCAGATGGACAGAGCATCTGCCGTGTATGCAGGAGAATTCAGGTTCGAGTCCCGGTCGGGGCACACATTTTCAGCTGGTCCCATTGAGGTATATCGACAACACCAGTGTGCAGCTGAGGGTTTCAATTAATTATCATTTATTCTAGAGAGGCTGCACAGTCATCAATGGTATCTGTTCTTTCGAGAACAGTTACTATCTCCATTTGTATTTGTTTCTTGATGCTCCATTGCACCTCACCAAGTGACTTTATCACAGAATGTGTAATTACATGTGCTGACAGTGACTCTTTGGCCTTGATGCATGACAGGATAGCCAAATGGGTAAGATGATTATCTTTTATTTGCTGTTTTAGCCTGTTATCAAATACTAAAACAAATTATTGCACTTGAAGGTGTGTATATAAAACACGTTATAGTAATATAAGATTTTAAATATATTAGTATGTCTCAGCATTGTGATGTCTAAGGAAATTATAAATAAATAGGAAGAAAATAGAAAGACATAGGAATAATAAATACATATTAAGGAAGAAAGTTAAGGCGGTTGCTCGTGACAAGCATATAGTGAAAAACAGCTATTTGTTTCAATATTAGTTGTGCAATTTACCATGGGAAAGGTTATCTAGCAGTTGCAATGGAATATAATATTGAAAGTAAGCCAACCAACGATGATCTCTGAATATGATTTTAGAAAATTTTGACAAAAGAAATTGATTATGCTTATGAAATGTTGTATAATGTAGCCATCGATGATAAAACATGTAATAAATTATAAAAAAAATGATGTTTAAATTATAAGGTGAGAGACACATTGATCTGATGGTGCTGTTGCTGTTACTGAAATGAGAGTTAATTATTCTCAAAGTAAACAAAAACAAAGCCATGGTCAAGCCATGTCTGGTGTATAAAAAAGTCTAATGCTAAAAAAATGAAGATAGAAAATGTTTTATTTTTTAAGAAGATAATCATTTTATAACTTTTGTGGGAAGTTAAATTGCAAAAACACAGATATGTAAAGTGAAACAAAGATTTTTAATGAAAATGAACTTTAATTCTTTTATAAATATAACAAAAATTAGCTGTACTTAAAGTAAAGGCAACTACTTGCCTATAGATGACAGGTGTATGGAAACATGAAATAGAAAAAGAATTCTACTAGCTTTTCAGCTCTTGCTCTCTTCCTCTTGCAGTACTCAAGTTCATGGTGCATGCTGATGGTGACGTGGTGACATGGGGACACGAATTGGGAGAGGGTGACAGGCCATTGAGGCTGTGACGATTATAGGAGCAGAAAATGTGTTATAATGGTAACTGAGTAGTTTAGAGAAGGTGGTGGGAACAGAAGGATCCACGTGCCCCAGGTTGTTGATCAGCCATTTAAACTGAGCATGTTGTGCCCCACCAAGTGGTTGACTTTCTTGGCAACAGATGGTGCTGGCCCTTCATCCTCGTGGGCAGCATGTTGATAGTTATACTGACATAAAATGCTGTGTGGTGTTTGCAGGAGAGCTGGAATGTGATACGGCTGCTTTTGCAGGTGGTTCGGCTTCTGATGGGGTAGGATAAGGCTGTGAGAGGATGGGAGAAGGAAATATTGGGTAGGTGAATTGAGCAAGACACATCCTGGTTCGAATCTCCGGTAACGTGCTGCCTCCACACTGCCCACCCAACAGTTTCCCCCCTTCCTCTGTTCTTTTACCCCTTCCAAACTTGTGTCCCCACATCGCTTTCAGTGGGTGCTGCTTCCCACCAGATCCAGTAACCGTCCATCACATGTGTAGCCCATACAGTTGGCACTGTCCTTCCTCACGCTGCTATCCACCAAAACGGTTATCCCCCACCACAACCTAGTCGACCAGCCAAAATGCAGCACTGGCACTGGTAGTTCAGTCCAGGGAGGGTATAAAATCGACCTCCCGCACATTCGTCCGCTATATAGAATTGTGAGCTGTGACGTCACCTGACAGCTACTGCTGGCTGGTTACAGCAGTGTCGCTCAGTGTTTCTATAGAGGCGTGCATGTGAGTGTATTTCTTGGCCTGCTGAGTGTTCAGTTGTTTTTCTGATTTATTTATTTTAGAATGTCTACCAATACATCACAAAGTTACTGAATGTAGCAGTGGCAGATGTACTGCTGAAGGCATAATTAATCATCACTTTACAATAAATGTTGAACAACAGAGTAAGTGGATTGCTAGTTCTTAACGAGAGGGCAAAATTAGTGTTAAAAATGCAAGAAATTGTTCTGAATATTTTTGTGAAAGTGATTATAAACAAGACTTGCAGAATGATACCTACATGGATATTGTTGCAGGATAATGCTGTAACGACTCGAAAAATATCAAATTGGCACAGAAATAAATTTGAAGTTGCAGGTTATTATTACCGATAGCATTGTAACAGAGAGGGAACGTTGTTGTGAAGCTAGAACAGTAAATGATAATAATAATCTCTTTCAAGGTTGAAAATGCTGTCCCTGAAGAGAACTAAGTGGGACAAATGTAAAAAGTCATTTGTACTGATCTGATTATTCCACTTAAAGACCAGGAATTTAAGAAGAAAGAGTTGGGGGGTATGAAGATTATAAATGCTCTACTGTAACAAAAAAAATTGAGTTTATGTAAGAAAAGTTAAAAAGCAGGCTGCATTTATAAAACATTGTTTCTGACATTAAGAGGCATAAATGTGTGTGCACAGATGTGAGAACTATAATTTCTCAGTGGTTCACACCAGGACAAATTCGGTGTTTGTTGAAGAGAAAGCAAGTAAAAGAGAGCTCGGAGGACATCGCAAATGCTCTTACTTTGAGAGCTTAGGATTACTATTATTTCAAACCGGCTTCATTTTGGCCTCTCCTGACTGATTGGCTAAAATACGTGAACTAGAAATTGTATTTACCACTTTTCATGGATCAAATACACTGAAGCGCCAAAGAAAGTGGTATAGGCATGTATATTCAAATACAGATAGATGTAAACAGGCAGAATACGACGCTGCGGTTGGCAACACCTATATAAGACAAAGTGTCTGGCGCAGTTATTAGATCTGTTACTGCTGCTACAATGGCAGGCTATCAAGATTTAAATGAGTCTGAAGGTGGTGGTATAGTCGGCATACGAGCGATGGGACACAGCATCTCCGAAGTAGCGATGAAGTGGGGATATTCCAGTATGTCGCTTTCACAAGTCTATCGTGAATATTGGTAATCCAGTAAAACATCAAATCGCCAACATCGCTGGGGCCTGAAGCAATGACGACTGAAGAGAATTGTTCAACATGAGAGAAGTACAATGCTTAATCATATTGCTGCAGATTTCAGTGCTGGCACAGCAACAAGCATCAGTGTGTGAACCATTCAATGAAATGTTGATATGGGCTTCGAGTCGAAGGCCCACTCGTGCCCTTGATGACTGCAAGACACACAGCTTTATGCTGCTGGGCCTGTCAACACGGACATTGGACTGTTGATGACTGGAAAAGTGTTTCCTGGTCAGACAATTGTCATTTCAAATTGTATCGAGCAGATGAACGTGTATGGGTATGGATACAACCTCATGAATCCATGGACCCTGCATGTCAGCAGGGGACTGATCAAGCTTCTGGAGGCTCTGGAATGGTGTGGGGCATGTGCAGTTGGAGTGATATGGGTCCCCGGAGACGTCTAGATATGACTCTGACAGGTGACATATATGTAAGCATCCTGTATGATCATCTGCATCCGTTCATGTTCATTGTGCATTCCGATGGACTTTGGCAATTCCAGCAGGACAATGCTACACCCCACACGTTCAGAATTGCTACAGAGTGGGTCCAGGAACATTCTTACGAGTTTAAGCACTTCTGCTTGCCACCGAAGTTTCTTTGGCTCTTCAGTTTATTTCTCGTTGTAGTAACGTGATGGGTATATTAGCAGATTACATACATGTAAAATTTCCTGAGCTTAATAGCAAAATAGATCAATTATATGTCAGAACAAGAACTTTTATTCACATTAGGCATTTAAAGAAAAGTCGAAAACTGATGCGATGAAACAGAATTTGGCTAGAAAGGATATACTCTGGACAGTGTCACCTTCTGCATCTTCGATGTAGCTTCTGCATCATTTTTGTGATGTGAGTTTGGAAATTACCATTTTATTCACAAAAGTATGTGTCAAACAAGCAGCTGTCAAACATTTACAGTAGTTAGATGCCTAAAACTGAGCATGAGTGCAAACATCATGTACAAGTTTTGCATAGCGATATATCATCATTGCTTCTAACTATTTAACCCATTTTGTTTGGGAACTTTGTATACAGAATTAAGTGTTGTGAACCCTGTCAGCGCAAAACTTTAAGCTAAATGGGAAGAGAAGAGATGGAAGAGATGTGAAAAAATGTTGTAATCTCCGTATACAACAAGGGGAGACGGCTGCCTAGTGATGTAACAATTCACTTTTGTGTGTGTGTGTGTGTGTGTGTGTGTGTGTGTGGGGGGGGGGGGGGTGCCTATCGATATCTCAACATTTCTGCATTTTGGTGAGTGATCTCCTATCCTGCAAGAGTATTTGCATTCTGCCAGATATTTCCTACAACAATATTTGCGGAGTTACAGCTTCCTACTTGATGCCGACTGGCTCCAGAATATAAAATGCCAGTATGAGCCTAGAAAGAGATGCGTAGCGTGCATAGCCATTAGACAGTACATTTCCTGACATGTAAGTGCAATAATCCCTAGGTTCTCAACAGCTACATTAACATTCATTTATTATGACCAGGTTACCAGGAGTGCAAACACTCCCATAAAAACAAACAATTACGTACATTTCGTTAATTTGATCAAATGTTACTAGCACTTTCAATATAACATTAGAACAACAATACAAAGCTGAGCACGTTAAATACTATTTGCTCACAACACACATCTCTTGTAGTAAGCCTATGCAGAAACCTTCACAACTGCAGCTGAAATGTAAATGGTAGCTGAAACTTGGCAGGCAGCACTGCTGCCTGCAACCAAGATGGTATACATCCCTGAAAATCTGTCATTTGCAGTCCACTAAGAAGGTTATGGCCCAATCCGACATATCGAAACCTGACCTGAAATTTTCGTGCAGGAAGAATACACCGAAAGTAATGAAGTGTTCGACTTTTAGCTGCTAAGATGCAATGCAAGTCTTTTTTTTTATATAAAAGTTACTCATTTTTGCCACGCGAAGAACTGTTTATAACAGCAGCCTGTACAGAGCTTGCTGCATGGTGTGGAATAAGACGTCACAGCTGTGATGGGAGAATGTAGTGCGTCATAGCGTGAAGTCCAAGTGCACACACGTGCATTTCAATCACTTAAACCACATAAAAAATGTCTCAAATCATTAATTTTTTTGAATAACTTGAAGTTCGTGTTGTTGTTGTTGTTGTTGTGGTGGTGGTGGTGGTCTTCAGTCCTGAGACTGGTTTGATGCAGCTCTCCATGCTACTCTATCCTGTGCAAGCTTCTTCATCTCCCAGTACCTACTGCAACCTACATCCTTCTGAATCTGCTTAGTGTATTCATCTCTTGGTCTCCCTCTACGATTTTTACCCTTCACGCTGCCCTCCAATGCTAAATTTGTGATCCCTTGATGCCTCAAAACATGTCCTACCAACCGATCCCTTCTTCTAGTCAAGTTGTGCCACAAACTTCTCTTCTCCCCAATCCTATTCAATACGTCCTCATTAGTTACGTGATCTACCCAACTTATCTTCAGCATTCTTCTGTAGCACCACATTTTGAAAGCTTCTATTCTCTTCTTGTCCAAACTGGTTATCGTCCATCTTTCACTTCCATACATGGCTACACTCCATACAAATACTTTCAGAAACGACTTCCTGACACTTAAATCTATACTCGATGTTAACAAATTTCTCTTCTTCAGAAACGATTTCCTTGCCATTGCCAGTCTACATTTTATATCCTCTCTACTTCGACCATCATCAGTTATTTTGCTGTAGCGCCTCTTGTCTGATTTCCTTCCCCACCCTTGAACCAACCCAAGCTTCTGCTCTACCTCTAATGATCTCAATGTTGAAGCGACATTAAACCCTAATATTTGTTCCTTCTAATGGTACGGGTAATTCTGTTTGTTATGCTTCCAGGAATTGTTCTCGTGGTAGTAGTATTTGTGTTAAACGCCCATGAACAGTACGTCAAAGGGCTTCCTTTAATTTCGTGGTGTCAATGTGTGCATTGGAGATGTTATCACCAATCAACGCTATCCAGACTGTCCCTATGCATGCCAAGGACGTGATTAGTTATATGGGCTGCTGCCTGGTATTCATTAACATGTTTTTCCAGACGGGCAAGCTGGATATTGTGCAAGCATGCTGTTTCCTGGTTGCCTTTTACATCCGCCTGTTCTTCTTGTAATGATTTCTAGTTCCTCTGTGTCGGCTGTTAGAGGACGTACCTTGAGGGCTTCTGTCATCCTGTAACAGCAGTTTAAACTTATTATGGTGAATGTTTTCGTTTTCCTATTTATCCCGAGCTCATTTTCATGTCCAACCTTTCTCATTTTTCCTTTTCCCCCATATTCTTTACTCCCCTCTCTGGAAGATGCTGCCGACAGTGAAGGCAGCGCCTCTATCGTTCCCTTAAAAGGGCGAATTTGACTGATGTGAATTATCATGAGGAGAGTTGGGAGTTGCAATTAATGTAGGTGACATCATTTCTGTCACCTTAAAGTTGCCCTAATTCCGTGTTACAAACTACTTAGTTTTTCCTTGCGTTACATAAGGGCTGGTCATCACAATCCATTGACCTAAGTGGACGCCGGTAACATTGCATTCTTATTATGTGCAATGTCTTGTCCCATTCCTTCCAACTTTGTGAGAGGTGTTTGCAATTTTGGCGAATTTTGGAACGTATTTTCGATAAAAATTTGTGAGGCCTAAATATGACTGCAGTCCCTTTTCTGTCGTGGGTATCGAAACATTTTTAATGACATCAGCATGTCGCAGATTGGTGCGGACTCCATTTTGGCTAATCACATGACCAAATATTGGACTATTTCTAAAATGAAATGGCACTTTTACACGCTATTCATTTGCAAATACAATTAAATTGCCCAAACAGACCATCCGTTGGTTTGGTTTTAATCCCTGCAATTCACCATCTAATAACTGCTAACAGAAATTGGGACATGCACCAAGTGGGGCCCTCAGGGAATATTGAATGTTTATGAAAATGAGCATTATGAATGGACACAGGTTTGTTTAGTAGTGGAAGAGTGCCCCAGGAATGCGGAAAAACCTAAACTGGCTGATGCTTGAAGGAAGATGCAACTATCCTATGAAAGACTACTTACAAAGTTTCAAGAACCAGCTTGTGTGAGCCGGCCGCGGTGGCCAAGAGGTTCTAGGCACTTCAGTCCGGAGCCGCATGACCGCTGCGGTCTCAGGTTCGAATCCTGCCTCGGGCAAGGATGTGTGGGATGTCCTTAGGTTAGTTAGGTTTAAGTAGTTCTAAGTTCTAGGGGACTGATGACCTCAGATGTTAAGTCCCATAATGCTCAGAGCCATTTGAACCAGATTGTGTGACAAATCTGGGAATATACTAATATTTTTTTTCTCATCAGTCTACTGACTGGTTTGATGCGGCCCGCCACGAATTCCTTTCCTGTGCTAACCTCTTCATCTCAGAGTAGCACTTGCAACCTACGTCCTCAATTATTTGCTTGACGTATTCCAATCTCTGTCTTCCTCTACAGTTTTTGCCCTCTACAGCTCCCTCTAGTACCATGGAAGTCATTCCCTAATGTCTTAGCAGATGTCCTATCATCCTGTCCCTTCTCCTTATCAGTGTTTTCCACATATTCCTTTCCTCTCCGATTCTGTGTAGAACCTCCTCATTCCTTACCTTATCAGTCCACCTAATTTTCAACAATCGTCTATAGCACCACATCTCAAATGCTTCGATTCTCTTCTGTTCCGGTTTTCCCACAGTCCATGTTTCACTACCATACAATGCTGTACTACAGACGTACATCCTCAGAAATTTCTTCCTCAAATTAAGGCCGGTATTTGATATTAGTAGACTTCTCTTGGCCAGAAATGCATTTTTTGCCATAGCGAGTCTGCTTATGATGTCCTCCTTGCTCTGTCCGTCATTGGTTATTTTGCTGCCTAGGTAGCAGAATTCCTTAACTTCATTGACTTCGTGACCATCAATCCTGATGTTAAGTTTCTCACTGTTTTCATTTCTACTACTTCTCATTACCTTCGTCTTTCTCCGATTTACTCTCAAACCATACTGTGTACTCATTAGACTGTTCATTCCGTTCAGCAGATCATTTAATTCTTCTTCACTTTCACTCAGGATAGCAATGCCATCAGTGAATCATATCATTGATATCCTTTCACCTTGTATTTTAATTCCACTCTTGAACCTTTCTTTTGTTTCCATCATTGCTTCCTCGATGTACAGATTGAAGAGTAGAGGCGCAAGGCTACAGCCTTGTCTTACACCCTTCTTAATACGAGCACTTCGTTCTTGATCGTCCACTCTTATTATTCCCTCTTGGTTATTGTACATATTGTATATGACCCGTCTCTCCCTATAGCTTACCCCTACTTTTTTCAGAATCTCGAACAGCTTGCACCATTTTATATTGTCGAACGCTTTTTCCAGGTCGACAAATCCTATGAAAGTGTCTTGATTTTTCTTTAGCCTTGCTTCCATTATTAGCCGTAACGTCAGAATCGCCTCTCTCGTCCCTTTACTTTTCCTAAAGCCAAACTGATCGTCATCTAGCGCATTCTCAATTTTATTTTCCATTCTTCTGTATATTATTCTTGTAAGCAGCTTCGATGCATGAGCTGTTAAGCTGATTGTGCGATAATTCTCGCACTTGTCAGCTCTTGCCGTCTTCGGAATTGTGTGGATGATGCTTTTCCGAAAGTCAGATGGTATGTCGCCAGACTCATATATTCTACACACAAACGTGAATAGTCGTTTTGTTGCCACTTCCCCCAATGATTTTAGAAATTCTGATGGAATGTTATCTATCCCTTCTGCCTTATTTGACCGTAAGTCCTCCAAAGCTCTTTTAAATTCCGATTCTAATACTGGATCCCCTATCTCTTCTAAATCGACTGCTGTTTCTTCTTCTATCACATCAGACAAATCTTCACCCTCATAGAGGCTTTCAATGTATTCTTTCCACCTATCTGCTCTCTCCTCTGCATTTAACAGTGAAATTCCCGTTGCACTCTTAATGTTACCACCGTTGCTTTTAATGTCACCAAAGGTTGTTTTGACTTTCCTGTATGCTGAGTCTGTCCTTCCGACAATCATATCTTATTCGATGTCTTCACATTTTTCCTGCAGCCATTTCGTCTTAGCTTCCTTGCACTTCCTATTTATTTAATTGCTCAGTGACTTGTATTTCTGTATTCCTGATTTTCCCGGAACATGTTTGTACTTCCTCCTTTCATCAATCAACTGAAGTATTTCTTCTGTTACCCATGGTTTCTTCGCAGCTACCTTCTTTATACCTATGTTTTCCTTCCCAACTTCTGTGATGGCCCTTTTTAGAGATGTCCATTCCTCTACTGCTGTACTGCCTACTGCGCTATTCCTTATTGCTGTATCTATAGCGTTAGAGAACTTCAAACGTATCTCATCATTCCTTAGTACTTCCGTATCCCACTTCTTTGCGTATTGATTCTTCCTGACTAATGTCTTGAACTTCAGCCTATTCTTCATCACTACTATATTGTGATCTGAGTCTATATCTGCTCCTGGGTACGCCTTACAATCCAGTATCTGATTCCGGAATCTCTGTCTGACCATGATGTAATCTAATTGAAATCTTCCCGTATCTCCCGGCCTTTTCCAAGTATACCTCCTCCTCTTGTAATTATCGAACAGGGTATTCGCTATTACTAGCTGAAACTTGTTTCAGAACTCAATTAGTCTTTCTCCTCTTTCATTCCTTGTCCCAAGCCCATATTCTCCTGTAACCTTTCCTTCTACTCCTTCCCCTACAACTGCATTCCAGTCGCCCATGACTATTACATTTCCGTCCCGCTTTACATACTGCATTACCCTTTCAATATCCTCATACACTTTCTCTATCTGTTCATCTTCAGCTTGCGACGTCGGCATGTATACCTGAACTATCGTTGCCGGTGTTGGTCTGCTGTCGATTCTGATTAGAACATCCTGGTCACTGCACTGTTGACAGTAACACACCCTCTGCCCTACCTGCCTATTCATAACGAATCCTACACCTGTTATACCATTTTCTGCTGCTGTTGATATTACCCGATACTCATCTGACCAGAAATCCTTGTCTTCCTTCCACTTCACTTCACTTACCCCTACTATATCTAGATTGAGCCTTTGCATTTCCCTTTTCAGATTTTCTAGTTTCCCTACCACGTTCAAGCTTCTGACATTCCACGCCCCGACTCGTAGAACGTTATCCTTTCGTTGATTATTCAATCTTTTTCTCATGGTAACCTCCCCCTTGGCAGTCCCCTCCCGGAGATCCGAATGGGGGACTATTCTGGAATCTTTTGCCAATGGAGAGATCATCATGACACTTCTTCAATTACAGGCCACATGTCCTGTGGATACACGTTACGTGTCTTTAATGCAGTGGTTTCCATTGCCTTCTGCATCCTCATGTCGTTGATCATTGCTGATTCTTCCGCCTTTAGGGGCAATTTCCCTCCCCTAGAACAAGAGAGTGCCCTGAACGTCTAACCGCTCCTCCGCCCTCTTTGACAAGGCTGTTGGCAGAATGAGGCTGACTTCTTATGCCGGAAGTCTTCGGCCGCCAATGCTGATTATTTATCAAAATTTAGGCAGTGGCGGAGATCGAACATGGGACCGAAGACGCTACCCCTAGACCACAGGTGCAATTGTGTCTACATATCATTCCTGTAATAATAATGAAGACAAGATTATACTAGAATGAGGTTTTCACTCTGCAGCAGAGTGTGCACTGATATGAAACTTCCTGGCAGATTAAAACTTTGCGCTGGACCGAGACTCGAACTCGGGACCTTTGCCTTTCGCGGGCAAGTGCGAATGGCAAAGGTCCTGAGTTCGAGTCTCGGTCCGGCGCACAGTTTTAATCTGCCAGGAAGTTTCAATATTATACTAATTGTAGTACATAGGCATTTAAACAATAGTTCTTGCCATGCTCCATATGTAAATGCTATGGGAATAAGCCATAACAACAGATACAATGGGAAGTATCCTCTGCCATGCAGTTCACAGAATGTTTTTAGAGTATGAATGTAGATGTAGAGGGAGGTGGATCTGTAATCAGAAGTCAGCTGCTTATACACGGATATTACTGCTGCAGATGGAAATGTTTTAGGCAATACACCCCATTCCATCAAATGACTACAGAAATAACTCAAGGGCAGGTGTTGTCCAGGCAGCACAAGATTTTATTGCTTTTGTCGAAATATCTTTGCAGCCAGACGAGTTAATTGCTTTCAGTAACCTAATGGTTCTTATGGGCCCCTTAACAGTTGAGCTGGCACCTTTGGTATCTACTAGCGAAATATACGATGCCTGTCTAAGTGAATGATGGAAAGTCATCAAGTAAAACAGAAATGATATCTGATGTTCCCCAAGGATGTTTCATGGGCCCTCTACTGTTGCAAGCCAATATAAAGGATTAGATATAAACGATTAGACATAAACGATTAGATTGTTTGCAGATGATGCTGTCATTTACCGTCTAGTAAAGTCATCAGAAGAAAAACCAATTGCAGATTATTTAGATAGATATCTATATGGTGCCAAAAGCGCCCAATGACCCTAAATAAAGAAAAGTTTGAGGCCATCCACATGAGTAGCAAAAAGAATCTGTTAAATTTCAGTTACATGATAAATCACACGAATCTGCAGGCTGTCAGTTTAAATAAATACCTACGTATAACTATTATGAACGATTCATTTGGAATGATCACATATATAATGTTGCGGGGAAGACGAACCGAAGACTGTGTTTTATTCACAGAACAAGAACATGAGACAAATCTACAAAAGAGGCAAGAGACTGCTAATAGTACGCTTATCTGTCTTCTGCTAGAATATTGCTATGTGTTATGGGATCCTTACCAGATTATACTAATTGCAGATTATATATACTCATTAAAACAGTCATTTTTCATTGTGGTGAGATCTTTCCACTAAATTTCAGTCTCCAAATTTCTCCTTCGAATGATAAAATATTTTGTTGACACCCACGTACATAGGAAGAAATGATCATAATAATAAAATAAAAGATATAGCAGCTTGAACAGAAGAATTTATGTATTCGTTTTTTCCATGCAGTCTTAGAGAGTGGAACAGTAGAGAAATCGTGTGAAAGTGGTCAGGTATTCAAACGTGAATTGCAGATGTACATGAAATTTAGCCGATCTGATTTTACTGTTTCAGTTTTTTGTCCCTCTGTTTTCCATTAGTCCTGTGTTTACAAAAGTCATAGAATTTAGTGGCCAGTTATATGAATCTAACATCATCTCTGTAACTTTACTGAACAAATGTGTAACATATGCTAACTTTATAGTGATATATTCATTATGAATTACCCACATTATTTTTGAGTTCCAGAAACTTTAGAGTATGCACAGTCATCTTCATCATTATCATCATAACCATCACCACCACCGTTATTACTGAAGAGACCATTTACAGTTATTTTGTATTTAATGTACAGTTAATTGATTCCACACCACTTATGGGTTGCTGTTTTAATGCTCTTAAGTCTTTTCCAGCTATAACAAGTCTTAACAGAATGAGAGCATACACTAGATTATCATCGACACATAATTTACAATGATTATGAAGACGAAAGGTCCAAACACAGACCCCTATGGCATACCACTTACATAGATTATGAAGGAGTAAGGTCCATACACGAAACTGTATGATGCGTCATATATGACATCCAGAACATCTCATTTCATACTGATGAACTATACAATTTGCTTACTATCACTCATACATGATCTGATCAGAGCGAGTTCTGAGGCTCTAAGTCATAGCTTTAGAATTTTTTAGCATAATTCTGTGACTGAAAAAAGTCAAGTACGCTGATGATATCAAGGAGCATGGCACTAATAAAGAATATCAATGAAATATTGGTTGTAGAATGAAGCAATGTTTTCATCTAGATGCACTCCGTCTTCAGGCCACAAGTGGCCCATTGGGACCATCCGACCGCCGTGTCATCCTCAGCTGAGGATGCGGATAGGAGGGGCTTGTGGTCAGCATACCGCTCTCCCGATCATTGTGATGGTTTTCTTTGACCGGAGCCGCTAATATTCGGTCGAGTAGCTCCTCAATTGGCATCAAGAGGCTGAGTGCACCCCAAAAAATGGCAACAGCGCATGGTGGCTTGGATGGTCACCCATCTAGGTGCCGGCCACGGCCGACAGCGCTTAACTTCAGTGATCTCACGGGAAACGGTGTATCCACTGTGGCAATGCCGTTGCCGCAATGTTTTCATCTACTTTTACTATTCACAAACTGGACTGGAATTCATATTGTGAGTCATTAAAAATGTTATTCACAGACAGATATTGACCAAATTAAGTTGCATGTCAGAGTCTACTACTGTTGAAAGGATGGGTGTGAGAAGGATTTGGTGGTATTATTATGGTGTGAATTGGAACCCTATTTTTCGTGTAAAGGTATAACAAATGCCATGAACATTGAAGGGAAACAGCCATTAGAAAATATCCTCACCCCCATCTGATGTTAACTGGTTCAATCCTACAGGTTATAGAAATGCCTGCTGTGGATCTAGTTTCCAAACGCCGCAAAAGACTCTTTTTTTTACTCACAGAATATTACCAAAAGTGTAAGTCACATTAACAGTGAAGAAAAACTTACGGGGTCAACAAAGTATTGAGCCACAGTACTTCAAAATACGGTCCGCAGAAAGCTACTAAGATGCAGGGGAGCTGCACAATTTTATCGTTTTCAACGTAGTAGTGCTCTAATTCGCTCATGTCACTGATAATAAATAAAAAACTAAAACTGAAGCAGCATTATATTAAAAAAGGTGATTTTAATTACTATCATTAAATAATACACTGCTCAAAAGAATTAGGGAACACGATTTTGATCGTCTGCCATTGAGAAACAATTGGGGACTGGATATGATACACCTTTATCTCCCACAAACTGGTACATAACAAAACATTAAATCCTGGATTGTTTACATACAAGGAACTGCAGTTTCCAACAGTTGTCGAAAACAAAGTGGAAACAATCATTAATCCCATCATCACTACCTGACACCTACATGGCATACATACTCCACATAAGTCTACAGAGGCCACCTTGAGATATCTGTTCCCATTCTTCAATCGGAGCCCCTGAGAGTTCTTGGAGAGTCTGTGGTGGAAAAGGATGACCACAAATACGAATGTCATGCACGTCCCACTTATGCACAAAGGGTTTTAGGTAGGGACTCAACACCAGCCATTCCCTTAATGCAATGTTCAGGTTTTGCAAGACATTGCTTCTGATGCCCACCACATAGGCCCTGGCATTAGAAAGAATTCAGGGCCACCACCATATGCAACAGGCACTACGTGGTCCAACAAGGTCTGTTTCATGTAATGCATGGCGGTAATGTGACTGTGAACAATGACATGATCCATATAGCTGTCAACACTGAAGTCTCCCCACAACATAACACACCTTGGATATCTCTTGATTTCCTGGACAACATACGGCAAGTATCACTCACCAAGGGTCTCTGCACATTAACATGGCAATCACCTTGTGTCAGAGGATACCTGGATTAGTCTGTGAATAACACGTTTCGCCAGTGACATGGGAACGGCAGGAGTGAAGGTGAGCTGCAAGATGGTCATGCCAAGTGGGTACTCGAACAGCATGGCTGGGTTGTAAGACCCTTTCTTGTAACTTGTTCTTTATAGTATGACAAGATACAGCAGCTCCAGTGGTGCTTCTGAGACTGTCTTGCAGTGCTCTTGCCCTATCTGTACGACACTGCAACTCAGAAATGGCCTGACATCGGTCTTCACATGGGATTCTAATGTGTCGGCAACCTTGTCCAACTCGCCTCTTGTGCTGACTTGTCTCCCTGTCGCGTGTCAACAACCAATGGATGACACTTGGAGAGGCTTTGTCATCTGCAGCAAACACGACTGGGGAGTCCATCCTTTTGGAACAAACAGAACGCCCTTGCAACCTACACTGCATTCCCCATGATATCACATTGCATGTGCTTGGTTGAATATGAGAACAAGTGACAACTGCCATCTGTGTATCTCATTAGAAAACGCTGGGGCACTGGTACTCACTCCCTTCTGAGGGATCACCTGACACCATAATGTGTAAATACAGCCAACACTTGGCGACTGATTTTAATTGTTGCCTACACTGAGAGCGAAGATCTCAAGCTATGCAGTAAGACTACTGGTGCTGCCTGTATCAAAATAGATTTAACATACTGGACAATGATACGAATGTTCCCCTAATTCTTTTGAACAGTGTATTACATTATGTAAATGTATGACTATATAACACAAATCATTTTATGGGGAATGGGGCAGGGTGCTTCTGATACAACTACTTCCCTGTTCATTCACATATTTAAAAAATGGTTCAAATGGCTCTGAGAACTATGGGACTAAACTTCTAAGGTCATCAGTCCCTAGAACTTAGAACTACTTAAACCTAACTAACCTAAGGACATCACACACATCCATGCCCGAGGCAGGATTCGAACCTGCGACCGTAGCGATCGCGCCGACCATTCACATATAGAGCATAGGGAGAAAGACTGCCAAATCTATGAGTGGGGTCTAATTTCTCTTATTTTCTCGTTGTGATCATTTTACTAAAGGTACACTTTGTGAGCAAAAGTATCTGGACACCCCATAAAACGTATGTTTTTCATATTAGGGGCATTGTACTGCCACCTACTGCCAGGTACTCCATTTCAGCGGCCTCAGTAGTCATTACACATCGTGAGAGAGCATAATGGGGCACTGCGCGGAACTCAGGTCTTCGAACGTGGTCAGGTGACTGGGTGTCACTTGTGTCGTACGTCTGTACGCAAGATTTCCACATTCCTAAACATCCCTAGGTCCACTGTTTCCGATGTGATAATGAAGTGGAAACGTGAAGGGACATGTACAGCACAAATGCATATAGGCCGATCTTGTCTGTTGACTGACAAAGACTGCCGGCAGTTGAAGAGGGTCGTAGTGTGTAATAGGCAGACATCTATCCAGACCATCACACAGGAATTCGAAACTGCATCAGGTTTCACTGCAAGTACTATGACAGTTTGGCGGGAGTTCAGAAAACTTGGATTTCATGGTTGAGCGGCTGCTCATAAGCCATACATCACGATGGTAAATACCAAACGACGCCTCGCTTGTTGTAAGGAGCGTAAAAATTGGACGACTGAACAGTGGAAAAACGTTATGTGGAGTGACGAATCACGGTGTACAATGTGGCAATCTGATGCCAGGGTGTGGGTATGGCGAATGCCCAGTGAACGTAATCTGCCAGGGTGTGTGGTGCCAACAGTAAAATTCGGAGTTGGTGGTGTTATGGTGTGGTCGTGTTTTTCATGGAGGGGGCTTGCACTCCATGTTGTTTTGCGTGGCACTATCACAGCACATGCCTACATTGTTGTTTTAAGCACCTTCTTGCTTCCCAATGTTGAAGCGCAATTCGGGATGGCGTTTGCATCTTTCAACATGATCGAGCACCAGTTCATAATGCACGGCCTATGACGGAGTGGTTACATGACAATAACATCGCTGTTATGGAGTGGTCTGTACAGAGTCTTGACATGAATTCTACAGAACACCTTTGGGATGTTTTGGAACGCCGACTTTGTGCCAGGCTTCACCGCCCGACATCGATACTTCTCCTCAGTGCAGCATTCTGTGAAGAATGGGCGGCCATTTCCCGACAAACCTTTCAGCCCCTGATTGAACGTATGCCTGTGAGAGTGGAAGCTGTCATTAAGGGTAAGGGTGGGCCAACATCATATTGAATTCCAGCATTACCGATGGAGAGCGCCACGAACTTGTAAGTCATTTTCAGCCAGTTGTCCGGATACTTTTGATCACATAGTGTATTTGTGAAGAACTAATACGTTGTGAGACTCTTCTTGGATTGCAGCCATATGCCCTCAGAATTCCAACAGTAAACTTCCAGGTAGTGTGCAAGACGCCTGTCTTGCAGTGTCTGCCATTAGCATCTGTTGAGAATTTCCGTGTTTACTAAATGAACCCGTGATGGAACGTTCCAGTCTTTGTTGGATTTTTTCAGTCAACTATTAAACTAACCTGGCAAGAGATCCAGGCTCTTGGGCAGTACCCAAGGAATCGTTCGAACATGTGTTTTATGAGCCACCACTTTCGTCGATTAATTACATTTCCTTAACATTCTCCCAGCCTCAGCCAGGCACCGGCTTTTCTGACAGTTTCCCTCGTTTTTTCCACTTAAGACGCTCCTGACTGTCTCTCTGAGGTATTTTGTGGTTTTAAAATTTTGTTCGTAGCTGTAGCAGCAACTGTAGGATGAAATCTACATGAGGGAATAATATGCAGTCGATCAGTTGCAAAGTGAAAGATTTACTTAAACCCTTAATCATAGTTTCGTCGTTTAAAAAAAACATCTTTTTCAGAGATATGTTAATGAGAACTGGGTTATATGTTGTAGCGGAGGTACATAAAAAAATAGCCGCAAGGCGTCAGTAAAGTATAAAATTAAGTGCACTAGCCGTGCATTGGTGAACTGTTATCCATTCACTACTAGCATGTTAGGCATTTTTTTTAATATTATGGAGGTGAAACTTTTTATTTTAGTGACACCTTTCAGTTAATTTTTAATGTAGCTCTGCTACAGTATGTAATCCAGTTGTCCCTAATATCCTTCTGAAGAAGACATCATTTAAACCAAAGTCAAGGGATTAAAATAAACTTGCTCTTTTGCAACTGACAGGTTGCTTATTATTTCTTCATGAGTGTTTTATGGTTGTGGTTTCAAGTGATTTATCGCAAATATCGTTAACTGAAAAGTAATGGATCTCTTCACCTTTTAATGCGCAGTATGTTACATTACATACCGTATTTACGTTAATCAACTTCCATTCCCTGTACGAATGCTTGTTCCTCTCTAGATCTCCCTGGGTTTGAGTTGTGTTGCAACATTCCTTTACAGTTCGTCCACAAGTAGAAGAGCGAATTCTTAGAGGGGTGTGGAGAACAAGTTCTGCCCACTGACTCGGAAGGCATAGGCTGCCGAGGGGAGCAAACCGCAATACCATCAAGCAGTGCTGGCAACTCAATTGCATTCACGTAAAATTTTTCCATCTATTAGCTGCAGCCGCAACTACTGCCAACTGCTACATATAGCGCGTCTACGAAAGGAAAAATTGAGTCAGGGTCGCAATAAAAATTTACAGGATTCGTGAAATCTAAACTGGTAGTTTCTTGTTGAATGATAGTACTTCTCGCCACTAATTCTGTATCAGTTGTGATAGAAAATTCGGAATGATAAAGAACCAGCAATAAAACTCGCATTGTGGCAATAAAAAGAGAATAAGTCAAATCCTGAACATTTATTGACATATGTATGGTTGAAATGTTGTTTGTTGTTGAGGTCTTCAACCTGAAGACTGGTTTGGTGAAACTCTCCATGCAACACTAGTCTGTGCAAGCCTTTCATCTCCAAATAACTACTGCAATCTACATGCTTCTGAATCTGCTTATTGTATTCATCTCTTGGTCTCCCCCTACGGTTTTAACTTCCCCACACTTCCCTCCAGTACTAAATTTGTGATCCCACGATGTCTCACAATGTTTCGTATCGACCGATCCCTTCTTCTACTCAGGTCGTGCCACAAATTTCTTTTCTCATCAGTTCTATTCAGTATCTCCTCAGTTATGAGTCTACCTATTTACTCTTCAGCATTCATATGCAGCACCACATTTCGATATCTTCTATTCTCTTCTTGTCTTAAACCGTTTATCGTCCATGCTCCGGTTCCATGCATATATACACTCCAGGCAAATACCTTCATAAAAGACTTCCTAGCACTTAAATCTATATTGTATAATAACAAATTTCTCTTCTTCAGAAACAGTTTTCTTGCCGTTATGTATCCTCTCTAGTTCGCCCATCATCAGTTATTTTCCTGCCCATATAGCAAAACTCATCAACTAATTTAGTTGTCTCGTTTCCTAAGGTAATTCCTTTAGCATCACCTGATTTAATTCGAGTACATTTGCATTACCCTTGTTTTGCTTTTATTGATGTTCATTTTATATCACCCTTTCAAGACACTGTCCATTCTGTTTAACAGGTCTTGCAAGTTATTTCCTGTCTCTGACAGAATTACAATGTCATCGGCAAACCTGAAAGATTTTATTTCTTCTCCCTGAACTTTAACTGCTACTCCAAATTTTTCTTTGGTTTCCTTTACTGCCGGCTCAATGTGCAGATTAAATAATATTAGGGATAGGCTACAACCCTGTCTCATTTCCTTCTCAACCTGCTATCCTTTCATGCCCCTTGAAACCTATGACTGCCATCTGATTTCTTTACAAATTGTAAACAGCCCTCCATTCCCCGTATTTTACCCATGTTACCTTCAGAGTTTCAAAGAGAACATTTCTGTTGACATTGTCAGAAGTTTTCTTGAAGTCTACAAATTGTACAAACGATGCTTGCCTTTCCTTAACCTATCTTTTAAAGTACGTCATAGGGTCAGTACACTTTGCATGTTCCTGCATTCTCTGCAATCCAAACTGATCCTCCCTGAGCTTGGCATCGACCAGTTATTCCCTTCTGAACAGAATTGTGAGATAACAAGCATTTTCCTTTCATTTAAATATATGGCCAAAAGACTCAGACCCCAGGAATTGTGAAACGAACCCTGTCGTCTAGGACTGTGCGACACAAAAAGTGCAGATTCGCCACGAGATGGGGAAATTCACAGACGTCCATTGTGCTGAATGAGGCCTAACTGCTGTAGAGTGAGGCAGACGAGAACCTACATCATAGGGAAACCCTGTAGAGTCTGTTTGTGGCCAGGAAGGTGTATCATTGTTAAATATGGCGGACCTAAGATTGGCCATAAAGAGAAACATTTATGAAAACTATTTAATTCTTTAGTAATTCAGGAAATAAAGCCACAGTAATTTTAATCTACCATCCTTCATAAATTTTCATGGTGATCCCAATAAAACTTGACTATTGATCATATCTATAATATTTTAGGATTTACTGATAAAGTGAAACTAACAATTTTTTAACAAAGACTTTAATGCTAAAATCTGTACTCTTTGGTCGATCTTAACTATAGACATTTCATATACACTCCTGGAAATTGAAATAAGAACACCGTGAATTCATTGTCCCAGGAAGGGGAAACTTTATTGACACATTCCTGGGGTCAGATACATCACATGATCACACTGACAGAACCGCAGGCAATAGACACAGGCAACAGAGCATGCACAATGTCGGCACTAGTACAGTGTATATCCACCTTTCGCAGCAATGCAGGCTGCTATTCTCCCATGGAGACGATCGTAGAGATGCTGGATGTAGTCCTGTGGAACAGCTTGCCATGCCATTTCCACCTGGCGCCTCAGTTGGACCAGCGTTCGTGCTGGACGTGCAGACCGCGTGAGACGACGCTTCATCCAGTCCCAAACATGCTCAATGGGGGACAGATCCGGAGATCTTGCTGGCCAGGGTAGTTGACTTAAACCTTCTAGAGCACGTTGGGTGGCACGGGATACATGCGGACGTGCATTGTCCTGTTGGAACAGCAAGTTCCCTTGCCGGTCTAGGAATGGTAGAACGATGGGTTCGATGACGGTTTGGATGTACCGTGCACTATTCAGTGTCCCCTCGACGATCACCAGTGGTGTACGGCCAGTGTAGGAGATCGCTCCCCACACCATGATGCCGGGTGTTGGCCCTGTGTGCCTCGGTCGTATGCAGTCCTGATTGTGGCGCTCACCTGCACGGCGCCAAACACGCATACGACCAACATTGGCACCAAGGCAGAAGCGACTCTCATCGCTGAAGATGACACGTCTCCATTCGTCCCTCCATTCACGCCTGTCACGACACCACTGGAGGCGGGCTGCACGATGTTGGGGCGTGAGCGGAAGACGGCCTAACGGTGTGCAGGACCTAGCCCAGCTTCATGGAGACGGTTGCGAATGGTCCTCGCCGATACCCCAGGAGCAACAGTGTCCCTAATTTGCTGGGAAGTGGCGGTGCGGTCCCCTACGGCACTGCGTAGGATCCTACGGTCTTGGCGTGCATCCGTGCGTCGCTGCGGTCCGGTCCCAGGTCGACGGGCACGTGCACCTTCCGCCGACCACTGGCGGTAACATCGATGTACTGTGGAGACCTCACGCCCCACGTGTTGAGCAATTCGGCGGTACGTCCACCTGGCCTCCCGCATGCCCACTATACGCCCTCGCTCAAAGTCCGTCAATTGCACATACGGTTCACGTCCACGCTGTCGCGGCATGCTACCAGTGTTAAAGACTGCGATGGAGCTCCGTATGCCACGGCAAACTGGCTGACACTGACGGCGGCGGTGAACAAATGCTGCGCAGCTAGCGCCATTCGACGGCCAACACCGCGGTTCCTGGTGTGTCCACTGTGCCGTGCGTGTGATCATTGCTTGTACAGCCCTCTCGCAGTGTCCGGAGCAAGTATGGTGGGTCTGACACACCGGTGTCAATGTGTTCTTTTTTCCATTTCCAGGAATGTAGAAGTGCATCAGTAAACGACAAATGTTGTAAATATCAACTCTGTAACTTTATTGGGAAAAAATGGCTCTGAGCACCATGGGACTTAACTTCTGAGGTCATCAGTCCCCTAGAACTTAGAACTACTTGAACTTAACTAACCTAAGGACATCACAAACATCCATGCCCAAGGCAGGATTTGAACCTGCGGCCGCAGCGGTCGCGCGGTTCCAGACTGAAGCGCGTAGAACCGCTCGGCCACATAGGCCAGCTGTAACTTTATTTGTTTGAAAGATATTGTAAATTTAAATTATCACTATTTTCAGTTAAGTAGCAGATCATCATTTCCTCCACACAAAATACATTTAACGATGACAGCATGACACCTTATTGAATCATCAGGTAATAGAATATTTGTAGTAAAGTTTAGTACATAATAGTTACTTTTGTTTTTATTTATTTATCAGAAAGCACATTGGTGCAAGGCTACCTGCCGTGGCATTCAAAGCTAAGAAGGAAATTGTATTGTATTTATGTAAAAGAGTTTAATGTTTATTATGTAATGGATATTATTATCACTTTATTTAGAACGTGAATGTGGTCAAGCTTTGATTATTTAAATATGTTGAAATGTAAAATAATGTAGAATATGCTATAGCCAATTAGATATATGGCTTCAGGAAAGGGAACTGCTCTAGTCTGCCATCAGCCAGATAATTTAACCAAAGAGTCACAAGTATCTAATTTAGGGCAGGTAATGCTCATGTGCAGTTCAACCCCTAGACGAGTTTGAGCCAAGACACTTGGACAAAGAGGAACCGCTATTGAGCCGGAACATCTTTGGGAATTCGTGTTAGAATTTTGCAAACATGACTTATTAAACTGACAGTTCGGTAATTTTCACACCTACTAGCACCCAAAATCTCTGGAACACAATTATTGAATTCGTCTTGAAGTCTGAGTGTTTTTCGCCTGTCTCATACATCTTGAGCACTGGATGGAATAATTTAGTCATAGCTGGTTCTCCCTTGGCTGTCATTAGTTCTGATGGAATGTTGTCTACTCCGCGGCCTTGTTTCGACTTACGTCTTTCAGTTCTGTCAAATTGTTCTTGCAGTATCATATCTTCCACCACACTCTCATCTATATCCTCTTCCCTTTGTATAATATTGCTTAGAAGTTTATTCCTGTGTATAGACCTTCTATATATGCCTTCCATCTTTCAGCTATTCTTTTTTGGGTTATGACTGGGTTCATCTGACCTCTTGATATTCACACAGTTGATTCTCTTTTCTCCAAAGGCCTCTTTAATGTTGTTGTAAGCAGTATCTATCTTTTCCTTAGTGTAATATGCCTCCAAATCCTTACATTTGTACTTTAGCCATTACTACTTAGCCATTTTGCACTTCCTGTCAATCTTATTTTTTGTATGTTTGTATTCCCTTTCACCTGCTTCATTTGCTGCATTTTCAAATTTTCTCCTTTTATCAACTAAATTCAATACCTCCTGTGTTATCCAAAGTTTTCTGCTAGACTATATCTTTTTACCTATTTGCTTCTCAGCTGCCTTCACTATCTCATCTCTTAAAGCTACCTATTCTTCTTTTATTATGTTCCTTTCCCCTGTACTGGTTACTCATTGCCTAACATTTCCTCCGAAACTTTCTAGAACCTCTGCTTCTTTCAACGTATCCAGGTCTCATCTCCTTAATGTACACCGTTTTTGCAATTTCTTCAGCTTTATTCTACAGTTCATGACCAATACAGTGTGGTCTGAGTCCATATCCACTCCTGGGAATGTCTTAGAATTTAAAATCTTGTTCCAAAATCTCTGTTTTACCATTATATAATCAATCTGAAAGGTTCCAGTGTCTCCAGGTCTCTTGCACATATATTACCTTCTTTTGTGATTCTTAAACGAAGTGTTTACTATGATTAAGTTATGCTATGTGCAAAATTCTATCAGGTGATATCCTCTTTCATTCCTTTGTCTCAGTCCACATTCAACTATTTTTCCTTATCTTCCTTTTTCCTATTATCGAGTTCCAGCCTTCCATCAGAATTAAATGTTTGTCTCCATTAACTCTCTGAATAATTTATTTTATGTCCTCATAAATTTCTTCAGTCTCTTCATCATCTGTGGAGGTATTTGGCATATAAACTTGGCATGGGTGTCTATCTTGGCTACAATAATGTATTTACCATGCAGATTGTGGTAGCTGACGCACATTCCTATTCTCTTATTCATTATTAAACCTATTACTGCATTACCTTTGTTTGATTTTGTATTTGTAACTCTAATAATAATAATAATGTCGGGTAGACTGTTCGCCGGGTGCAAGTCTTTCTATTTGACGCCACTTCAGCGACTTGCGCGTCGATGGGGATGAAATGATGGTGATTAGGACAACACAACACCCAGTCCCTGAGCGGAGAAAAAATATCCGACCCAGCCGGGAACTGTACCTGGGCACTTAGGATTGACATTCTGTCGTGCTGACCACTCACCTATTGGGGGCGGACTTTATAACCCTGTATTCACCTGACCAAAGGTCCCATTCCTCTTGCCACCGAACTTGACTAATTCCCACTGTATCTAACTTCACCTATCCATTTCCATTCTTAAATTTTCTAGCCTACTTGCCTGATTAATGGATCTAACATCCCATGCACCGATCTGCAAATGCCAGTTTTGTTTCTCCTGATGACAACGTTCTCCTGAGTAGTCCCGATCTGTAGATCTGAATGGGGGACTATTTTACTTCCACAATATTTTACCCAAGAGGATGCCATCATCATTTAACCATAAAGTAGAGCTGCATGTCATTGGGAAAAATTATGGCTGTATTTCCTCCTTGCTTTCAGCCGTTTGAAGTACCAGCACAGCAAGGGCGTTTTGGTTGATGTTACAAGGCCAGATTAGTCAATCATCAAGACTGTCGCCTCTGCAATTATTGAAAAGGTTGCTGCCCCTCTTCAGGAACCAGAAGTTTGTCTGGCCTCTCAACAGATACCCCTCCATTGTGGTTGGACCTCCAGTACAAATATCTGTGACAATGAGGCACTCAAACCACCTCCCTACCCCTCTGACTCACTTTCATTAAGCTCCTCATCTGTGCATGATGCATTATTGTTACTAATGTCTGAGTCAGCAGTACCAGTACTGATAATGATTTCATTTGGTTCGAGTTCAGCAACACTGTCACATCCCTGGCAATCTTCTTCCAGTTGTTGGACCTTCCTGCAGTACCCTTCTCAGTTGTCAGCAGTTACTGACAAAGGGAATTCCCCAAACAATTGTTTTAGTTTTGCCCATACCAGGTCAACCGTACTCAAACCAGAAATAGAGAGTGGCAAGTGGACAACCGTGTCGCTTTTCTCTTTTGCTATTTGTTCGATCATAAACGTTTTTTTGCAGGTTGATGTCCTGAAATTAAAGTGAACAGAGCCTTCTTCGTTATGCTCTTATTACAGGCAACATACTGCCTTGCAGCCATTCCAACACTCTCGCTTTAGTATTTGTCCACCTATCTGATGTGGTATGGGGCACTGTGCATCACAGTGACTGACTGCGGAGGAAGATTCAAAGTTTCCAGAGTTTATTTGACCATGATAATCATGTCTTGTGGATTTAGGTCAGAATTTTAGTTGGGCCTCCCTGACGATCCCTTTCCTTGATCCAACACTTCCAAAAATTAGTATTTTAGAGGTAGTTCCCCACATAATGCTGACATCATCCTCCTGCCAACATTTACCAACTGTCATATTACTGTGTATCAAAGTTTCACCTGGATACAATATTTCTGTGGCTGATTGCCTGATATGTTTTATTTCTATAATGAAACGAGTCTGTCAACCAATAATGTCTCCGTGCTCTAGCAGTAAAAAACTCTTATTCTGCACTTTTTTTCTACATGAATCCCGTGGTCAGTAAAATAATCTGTAGAGATGTAATACCCCAAATCCAACCAATCTTTCCCTGGAGTATTGGTCGAAGTTTCTGCAGACTGGGAGCAATCTTCTGCACCAGGTACAAATGTTCGATCATATGCCTCAAGACATCCCTGTCAGAGATATCAAACTAAATTTTCCTAGTAGATCTTGGCCCAATAGAAAGAAAGTAAAAAAAGAAAGTCAGAAAGTAGAATTCAGTTGTATGAGGGCTGTATAGATACAAATAACAAGGAGAGACCGTTTGAAATCATGAAACCACTTATACAGCAGTGTAGGTTATGATCCTAGATATCATATGATGCAGCCATAACTGAATAAAAATAATGGCAGTCATTTCTATTACAAAAGAGTAGATAGTCAGTGCTGTGAATATGCACCTTGGAAATTATAAAACTGCTCCAACTGGATGAAAATGCGCTTTTAAAAATTGGAATCACAATGAAAGCCCAAAAAAAAGAATTTTAATACATATTAGGCGGTTTTCTATTTCTCAATATGCATTTCCATTATAGTTTAAAAGAAGGACATGTGACAGGAGTCCTGCACACTACCTTCAACATAGCAGCCTAGTACCTTAAGAACTAAGCCATTTGAGGGTGTTATTCCGTATTGAGCCACCTACTGGATGACAAGAAACTCTTTTATACACAAAACAAAATTATCACTTTAAAGAAATTCAGTCAAAGTGGTAGTCAGTCTGAAAGCACTGTCGAACAGAAAATTATGAACCGAAATTTATCTATTTTCGCTGGGCATTTCTGGTGATTTTCCTGAATTCTCTTTGCAAGATATGCAAATTCATTTTACAGAGCTGAAACTTGCCCCCGTGTTGTCAGCTGAGAGAGCAGATGGAGCAACTCTTTATTCTTTCCTTTCTGCTCTCTACATTCAGTGTATCATCAATTATTTTCCTAGCTCTAGTCCGTAATGTGCTACCCTTTGCTCCTCTCTGAAAGTGGGAATATCTGGTGCTGCTCGTGAGCCAAGAACCGCTTCGTCGTCACTCATCAAAAGATGTATTAGTTTACTGCAGAACTCAAGTCTTGACAATGGCTACACATGCCATATTCTGTGTTAGATTGCTGAGATTGGCAGCGGCCGGACACAATACGTGGACGAAGTCGACCGACTCCTATGGACTTCTGGCGATTCAAAAGTAGAGAAGCTTTTTCTTGTCTTTGTAAAAAAACTGTACACTACAGTATCTTCCATGAATAAACTCACGGAAATTCCGATGTTATTAACTAGATGATTTATATATACTGTAAACAGCAATGGCCCTATAAAATTCCTTTCTGTCCCTACCTGACTGTGGCCACAGTTTGGATTCAGTGTGACCAACAGACAGATTTTACATGTTTGAAAATAGCTACCAGTCATCAACCTGGTGTCACATTCCCAAAACAGTTAATTGTTTTTTTTTTTCATTACCGGCTGTTAGGATGTTTTTCATCATCAGATGGATACACTGCGTTTAGGTGCTGAACTATTGATTGGCTTTTGTGAATAATACCGCTTGGATCGCATAAGTACCTTCCAGCTTTTTTCATTTTTCGGTCACTACCTTCATCGACCCTGTAAAAAAATCAGGGATAATCTAGGAACAGAAATCGTTAGATATACTTTATCAGCAACTGAAACAATAAAATTACCCATCAAACCACAGAATTCATGAAACATATAACCTGTGCCGATTCGGGTCGATAACTGCTAACTCAGCTTTAAAGTTTTACAGAAATTTGACGCCTAATGTTTGGAATTAGCAAGATAGTTGTGTCGTTATACGGATTTTTAGTTTAATCTTCAGGTACATGAAGGATGCTAATAGCCCTATATTACAAAGAAAAATATTTTCTGGAGACTCTGCGTACCTCGAGGCTCTCACCCCGTTTACATGGGGCTCCCAATAACAGAATTCGTAAACCGATTTCCCAATAGCGCGTTTTGTTGGTCATCACTTCAAAATCGATTCTGGAAATCCGCTTCCAGTTGCCGGTATCCAATTCCGCAATCGATTTTCGCCCCCAATTAAATGCAACCGGCTTTCGAACGTGTTGGGGATGTCAGGTTTTGTCTTGTTTTTAAAAATTTTCCGCTAATATGGACGGAGTGGCTTTTGTACAGTGTAGGATAAGTAGAAATATCAGACTGAAGCTCTTAACACCTCGAGTAATTGAAGAGAGATGGCGATTATGCTGACTAAATCAGAGACTATAACCACAGTCTAACATAACAGTCGCGACACTCACTGCTGTAAAAGTTGTTGTCGTTTGACAGATGGAGCGTCACTAGCGCTCCAAGCGGCAGGTAAGGTGAACGTCAGACGCGTCGTAAGCACAATGTTTGTTTGCATCCATTTCCTACGTAATTTCCGAATTATTCGAGTTATTTTCTTGCCTCCAAGAGTTTGTGTAGTATCAGAAGGCATATATGTTTCTAAAAATGATTCTAAAATAAGCGCAAGTATGGACAAAAACCATGAATAGAGTGGCAAGCTACAACACATTCGTGAAGAAACACTTGTGACATTGGACAGAATTGCAGCTTACCATGTTGATATCAAAAGAATATAAACACACAGATTCACATGTAAGAAGCACAGACATGTACCTCTACATGCAAAAGCGATCGACAGCTCGTTTATCGTTCTGTAGGCCTACTGTGTTTGTCATTGTCGCCAGTCACCACAAGTACGACCTTCATCTTTATATTATTCTAACTGGGACAAGCAACTGCCAAATAGTGGGAGAAATATACTGAAAACATTATAATGAGCTGATTACATTACATTTCACGAAAAACCAAATGAATAATTTTCAAACAATCTGTCTGTAGGCATTTTCTTTGTCCCATAATAGTTTCGCTCGAAGTCTAGCGATCTGCACATTCTGACACTTCGCACGCTTTTGTAACACACGAACAGCTGCACTTAATTTGACCACTTCATCGTCAAAACAGGTCTGTGTTGATGATTCACACGAATCTGGCACTGATACATGGAGAGTTGAACTGGATGCTTCTGTGTCATACGACAGTTTTACAGCTTTAGATTGGCTGTAGAATCTTTGTGCCAGTTCCCTCTTCATCGTCAGCTGAGGTGGCTTATTTGGAATGTCAGACTCTGTGGGTACTGCATTCCACACGAGTTTGTTATTGTCTGCGTTCATGAACTGGTTTTGTTCGAAATGTAGCGAACAAAACCTAATATTATTATACAGGTAAACTGGTTCTTTCTTCATAAGGTCTTCTTGTCTGCTATTAACTAGCCATTTTCTGCTCCTAAAACGAAACAGTCATCGTTTATACACATACAGTTTGCAAGTGAATCCTGACGATACAGTTTAGTAACATGATGGTATTTACCTCTCAGGATCCTTAGGAAACCTAAAAAAAGACAGCTGTGGTGTCTTCTTCCTGTTGCTGCTGCAATTTATTGCGCTACAAAGGCTCCCGATGATAAAAAACATTGTATAAATCAAAATAAACAATCACTATTCGCTTTCACGATCGCGCCGAACTCACAGTTCAACCTACCGGCCGCTTGGGGCGCTGATGGCAACAAAATCGAGGCGAAGTGTCGCGACTGTTATGTTAGACTGTGCTGTAACTGCTGTTTTCCTGGTGCCGTATTTAACTGAGCTAGCAGATCCACTTCAGACCTTAACATGTAAACACGACAGCGAAAAACGGTTTCCGAAATTCGGGTTTCGTCGTTTGGAAGATGTGTCGCATGTAAACGTAATGTATGAGTCCGTATCCATTCCACTATCTTTCGATGGATCGTTCGACTTAAATTCGATAGACTCATAAGCTGTGTCGATTGGCAACGTTGTACCGTGACTATGTTTTCATTTGGCGGTTGGTGGGTTGTACCAGCCAGTGGGTTTGGTGTGTGTATATGAACAGCATAAATAAACTGAACTGGTGTAGTTTGTGGAGGTATTGACGTAAATTTCTTATAATGCCATCGAATAGGAAAATACCACATATTGCTATACAAAATGATTGGAACATTGCCTTGCAAAATGAAAATGGTACTGCATGGTGTAGTTTCAAATACATTGGGGAAACTAGCGTACAGTGTACGATTAAAAACGTAGGAAGGGATGGGAAAGCATTTGAAGTTACGCCTAATGAACTCTCCGTTAATAGGATATCTGCTACTGTAATTCAGGTAACCCATCCTGAATCTAACACCGTGTGTTTCTTCAAATCTCCGGACTCAGAGTTCGTGAACATTCACAAGAAGAGCGTTGTTTCATTAGATGTTTCTTCTGGCGGTTTGGGCGTCTCCGTTTGTACAGAAAACAAGTTACTCGTTTGGGAGACAAGCACGGGAGATGTAAGGCGTGTGCTGGAAGGTCATGCAGGAGATGTTTATAAGTGTGCGTTGTTTCCTTCAGGAATTGTCGTTCTCTCGGGCGGTGCTGACATGGTGTTGAAAATTTGGTCTGCAGAGACTGGACAGTGCCCTGTGACCCTGCGTGGACACACAGCAGCAGTGACAGACTTCTGCATCGTCGACAAAGGAAAGAACATTATTTCTGTTGCGAAAGATGGCACGGCGAAGCTCTGGAGCTGTGGACAGGCAGCATGTCTTGGTACGGTTGTCAAGTTGGATGGAGATATAAATTGCTGCAATATTTCGGTCGCAGAGGAGGGCTTGGACCTTGGAGAACGCACAGATCCGTTGCAGGAACATGAAGTTGGTACACAAAATAAGATTTTATTGGTTGGATGTGAAAGTGGCATTGTTTGCTGCGTTTCAGTTTATAGTAAAAAGAAGTTTTTCTCGGTTAAAAGCCCATCTGCCGTAAATAGCGTTAAGTTTCATACAAAAAGTAATGTCTTAGTTGGGTGCCAGGATGGCAGCATTCACCTTTACAACTTAAAAACATCAGAATGTATGCTGACATTAAAGGAATCGTGTAGCCCTGTCCTCAGTCTGTTGACTCTTGATAGTGGTGCTGTATTTGTTGGCAGGGCTGATGGCACATGCATATGCTACAGGAGTGTTGCACAAGACAATGAATCTACTGCCAGAAGACTTCAGTTTACTGGTTCTGACTTTGATCCTATATATGGCATTTGTTGTGATGGCAAAAAAATATACACTGCTTGTCGTGATGGTGTTATTAGAAGTTATAAACTTACAGGTGAATTGGACATGATGTTTAAAAGTACTTATACATGATAACAATTCCTGCAGTCAATATATGTTTAAGTGTGTGGCTTTACTGCACTTACCTGCCTTGCAGGCTTGCCTGTTAACTTGACAGCTGCTATTCTAATTTTGAAGAAAATAATTAAAAGCTTTTATAATGGTGTGTGAATCGTTTCTGTTCTGATAGTTTCCTTGACACTGAAAAGGGGGAACATTCTGCTATGTGGGCAAATTTTTAAAGTTTCACACATTGTAACAGTAGCTAATGAAGGCACATAAACAGGTTTTACAATAAGTATGCACTTTTGTCTGTGGACTCCTGAATTGGAATCAGTGTAGCGAGGAATTACAGCATAGTCATTTAATATTTGTCTGGAAGTTCCACTTAATTGTATTGTCTATAAGATTTTAACTTGGAGATTTCCTTTATAGTAGAAAATGCCTTTGGTCTGAAATAATGCTGTTTTATTGTTGTACAATGTAGTTTGGCCCCAATGGATCCAAAATCAGGTGTGTTTGAATCTTTCAATAGTTTACTTGGTAATGAAGTCATAGAAAAGTTTTTTCTGAGCAGTTGAAACTCACATTACTTGTCATTGTATTGGTTTTCAATATTTAACTGCATTCAGTGGTGCACATAACTTCATAAGAACACTCAGCATCACATTGTCATGAATACAAGTCAGATGCCGTTTGACTGCTGTTAGGAACTGGCTATGGCACCAAGCTTATGTGACTTACAGCAAGTGAACAAATTGAAGAAGGCATGGACAGAAATGTGTTGTATACTGTAATTAAGCATTGACTACATTGTCGTCTGTACTTGGTGTACTCAGTGCTGCTGCTTGCACAACTGAGAACTGTAGGCAGAATTCAAATAGAATATTGATGGCAACTCATAATGACCATGTTAGTTGTTCAAAGTAAATTTTAGCAATGTATGTATGATTAGTTAGTGATAGTCCATGTGGATGACTTCTATTTAAATGTTATCATGGAAAGTGCTTGCTGAAATATAAATAATGGAAAGAGTACATAAAGATAACAACTTACTGTTTAGTTGAGGCAAGAGTGTGCAACACACACATAAACAAGACTGAAAATGTTGCCAAGGTTTTGGACTGTATCATCCTCCAGAATGAACGTAACCACACATGCATCTGAATGGCTACACTTTCCCAAAATATTCATTTTTGATATAGTTTTTGGCTAGTTTGACATTAGTTGTAGTGAACTTGATGAAAGGGTTGTAGGCCCCTACTGTATTATGTTTTAACTTTTACCCAGACAAGTTTAGTTGACTGCAAGAGTTTTAAGGACTCTGGACAGAATTTATTAGCCTGGCTCTGCACTTTTGTGCTGTACGCCGTGTATGTTTTAATGAAGTATTGCCTCATTGTACTAGTGCATTAACAATAGTAAATTAAAATACACTGAAACAACAGCATTATTTACTACAAATAGCCAAGCTTAGTTGATTTCAGAAATGATTCAGTGACTTTCGACCTTTACGTGTTGTAGATTTGCTCTTTTGAGGCCTACATGTTAAGACAAATGCAGTTATAAGTGGTTTATTACCATAAATGTGTTAAGTAAAACTTCCCTGTTTTGCCACTAGTTTCGGCCTTTTTTCCTCATTTATTTATTAACGTAGACAGACTGGTCATTGACAGTATATTGAGAAGATCTTTAGTATTTCCCACATGTTTCTCAACCTGTTGCTTGACATATAGACTGCGTGGGGCTGCCGGCAGACACAGCAGAGCCTCACGCCTTACGCAGCTCACCTACCAACTGCTGGGCCAGTTCACATTAAAAAATAAAAATGGAAAATCGCATGGAATAAAGCTGCTTACTCCATCTTTATTCATACATGTCCCTTATTTCTAAATTTTTGGGAAAGAAAAAGGAAGATATAATAAAATCTAGGGTGCTTGCAGATATGTTATGTCACAGTGTAAATGTGAACTCGGTGCGCCATGAGGATGCTGACTGCTGCAGGGTAGTTGTCCTACAACAAGAATTAGAAATAAAATCTAGTTGTAAACCAATATTCAGTTATAAACAAAAAGAAAGAAGATAATTATATACACAATGTATGGTCTATTGACAAGAATTGAGAATGCAAGGACATAGCAGTGATTGTGTCGGTGAATAAAGTTGGCAGAGGTGTCAAGAGTGTGACTACCTTCTTGACTCGTTACAAAGCTTTAGACCTTTAATGAGTTTCATAAATCTTCGAGTAATACTCGTGGCATCTCTTTTCTATTTCTATTTTCCTTTATTCATATAACTATCTGGCAGTGGCCTTCTGTATTTCCGTATATTGGGACCACGAGACAGCGGTAATCATTATTGGCTCCTAGAGAATAATGAACAGGATACTGTACCCAGTTACATGGACACCAGTGTTTTCTTGATCAAGAAATACAATTTAACACATACAACTGCAGTAAATTTACGGCAAGTAGAACTGTGAGAACTGACAATTGCAACCAAGGCTAAACTGATAATGCATTCCTAACCCAAGATTACATCTAAGAGTCTTGTTCATTCACAGTAGGCCTATATGTTTCATCTACAAGCGGTACATAACTGTATTACAAACATGTCATCTAAGGATATACTGTGGTAAACAGAGCAGAGCTTTCGGCTGCCAGCAGGCATGTTTTATAATCTAGAGCTTCCTTAGAGTTTTAATGATTACCCTCAATAATTTTTTAACCTTAAATTATTTGTACTAATTAAAAAAAGTATTTTATGAACAAAGTCATTATCACTAATCTTTGACACAAGATTTTCTCATGTATCAATGATTTGACACTTGTATGCACCAGTCACCTACAGATGAACATAGACTGAAAGGATTCAAAATCATTCTATGGCAAAAGAAATAGCAATACCATTCTGGCAAACTCATGACATGACCAGCAATGAAAAATATGATAGGCTACTGGATTTTTTGTTCAGTTATCCAAGGCAGGAACACATTTGCCATGATTCAAAGAATATGGGAATCTACAGGCAATCACTTTCAAGTTGTTCAGTCCCTCATGCTCTTGGTATGCTGTTAGCTACTGCACCAGAAATTCTTGTGTCTGAAAAAACAACTGTAGGAGGAGGAAGCTTACCAGCAGCATCTGCTCAGCTGCTGTTACAATTACATTAAGATTTTCTTTCTCACTATTCCCAGTACAACTTTATCCAATTTACCTGTGATTACTTTTCCCCCTTCAGGCTGCAGAAAAATGTTCTTTTATCTGAATGTAGTATTCTGATTGGGTCATTTGCTGTTTCTATTTTTTAATTTTTATGCTGTTCTGTTTCTGCAAACTGGTTACAGATTTGTTACTCAGTGGCATTTTCATGAGAAGTTGTCAAGTTCCGTGTCGTTTGCTCAGTTAGAACTGAATGTCTTTTCACAAATGCTGGTACTAGTTCTTTCATTTTGCTCTGCCATGCACTTTGAAATGGTTTGCAGAGTATGGATTTAGATGTAGATTGTTTGGTGTACACTTCCTGGGAATATTTCTTTTATCAGCATTGGTTCCATTGGAAAGCAGGTGTGCCCAGTGACAGTATTTATTCCAAGCAGTAAATGGTAAGGGGGACAGTCGCAAATAATGTTTATTGCATATCCAGATTATTGGTGACTGAGTGGATGTCTTCAGTGGAGTAAATATAAGTTAAAATGTAAAAACCATTTACATATACACATAGTTCCACACTTGAGTGTCAATTCAACCTGTGGCATACATAGGGGGATTAAGTGCGAGTGTAAGTGGTTTTAATGTTTTAGAGTGACCAAAATCTGGATATGCTGTAAACATTATTTTTGACTGATTGCTGTACCTTGTACTGCTTGAAATATTTCTTTTGGTACTGGATACTGCACTGTTGCGGTTGATTAAAGTTGCTGGTCTGGAATATTTTCGTCGTCTCCAGTAAGCACATTGGAAGAACTAACGTTATGTGGTTCGAGGCTTGTTGCACACCTTGTAAGACATTGTCATCATCGGTAAACACAACTCTTTGTAGTCTTTGTCATCTGTTTTAGGCTTGTAATTTCCATTAGGCCTATAACTAGAAAAAGATGCCCTGTTGTTACAGCGTCTAAGACCATGTTGTGGACTGCAGTTGAGAGTGACAAATATAATATTCCAAGATGGGCATTCATAATGTTATTGAGTGTGATCACTAATACATTTTGAATACTACATATGAAGAAAGTCATGGTACTAGTTACTGGCAGGGGGTGTCAGATATTGGAACATCATAGAGAATGAGGGTGCCAGTGTTTTACACCTCTCCTTAAAATTATCGACTGAGATTGATCTTATTTTTTATAAGTTGGTTTACTCTCTACAGCATCATGACTCAGTGATACATAATGCCATTACTAAATTTAACGTGTAAATGGTGCAAACCATGCATCGAAGAACCTTATATTACACTTGTCATTGTGAAAACTGCTCTCAGAACCTTGACAGGTATAAAGTTTTGTTTATTTTTGATACAATCACTTTTTATGGCACCGTCATAACCAGTTGCGGCAGTAGATGTGTAAGTCCTCTATAAAACAATCTTTGCTTGTGAAATATGACAAATTTACAATTATATGAATGAGTGTTGTGTGTTCGTTTGGACATGTCCAAAGGAACACACGATGCATAATCTGCAGCTGTGATACATATTATATAAATTGAAGGGGAAGGGGGAGAAAGGAAATGGAAGGGGCTATTGATGTCGGCTGTCTTGGGACTTTATGCAGAATCAGTGGCGATGAGTGAAAATGTGTGCTGGACCGGGATTTGAACCTGGGATCTCCTGCTTGCTAGGCAGTTGTGTTAACCACTGCATCGTCTGGACACATTGTTTATCACATCTGTGCAATCCCTGTCCATATCCTCCATGCTTGATACTCTGAGATTCGTACAGAAGGTCAGACGTGACTGCATCTGCACTGAAGGTAATAGATTTATTGCCCATCAAGGCAAATCAATTATATGAGTGTGTAGTGTCTGTTCCTTTGGACACACATGGAAAAACAGTCCTTATGCTGTTGACATCAGTAGTCTCTTCCCTTCCTTTTCCTTTCTCTGCCCTCCACCTCCAATTTATGTAGAAATATTACAATAATATTTCAGTGAGTTATTTTAGAATGTGAAAATAGAATACATGTCATGCTACTGCATTTATTTTATTATAAAGACCTTACTCTTTTTTTAACTACTGTTTCAGTGATTCAAAGACCTGTACTCTTTATTTCTATTTTACGTTTAGCTGATTGAAATATTGGTTCTATGTTTAGTTTGGCAACATATGAACATTTTCTCACCAAATATTGTCCATAGGTATGATCCACATTTATTGTAAAACACTTTACTTAGCTGACAAGTAGACCTAATGAAAATGTTATTACCTGTTTTGAGGCAGTATGTAAGTGTTACAGTAGCGTGTAAAGATGGCAATTGGGGACTGAAACCATTTATGATTGTGTCAAAATTGAAAAAAAAAAAGTTGATAATACGTCAATGACCTGAAATGTCATTAAAAAAAATTCCTCCAAAACAAATGGGTATTCAGTATCTGTTTTAGTTGAACAATATCCTTGGCCAGGGTGCGGATTATCTATCATTGTACCCGGAAATTAGGGATGTCCTACCTGAGACCTTCCCACCCCTTCGAAAGTGGTATTTTGTTACTAACGCAATCTACACAACATCGTAGTCTATCCCAAAGCCCAGGTACAAAACCTATCCAGTCCACCCACCCAGCAGTTCCTCCTCCAGTCCTGTCACAGCCTAATCCTATCCCATCAATGGCTGGGCCACATAAGCAGGCACATCGTATACAAACTCTGCTGCAATTACTGCACAGCTTTTATGTCAGTATGACAACCAACCAGCTGACCAACAAAATGAATGTGCGCTGTCCAACTGTGACCGAGAACAGAGTTGACCACCCAGTGGCAAAACAAGCAGCTGAGTACAATATGCTTGACTTCAGTGGCTGCTACACAACCCTCCTGGCATCAATCCGTTAACCCACTGTCCACGCACACCCTCTACCCAACAGTTTCCCCTTGACTCATCAACTTGTTAGAGAGGCAGTTCAAAGATAGTTTCACTCAGTCAGCACAAGATTATAGGGCTTTGTCTAGGACAGCACCACATCCAGAAGAATTACTTCATTTTAGTGACCTAATATTTTTTGCAATCTCTCTAGCCAATGAGTTGGCAAAACTGATGTTTGGTTGTGGAATATGCATTACCTTTTTAAGTTTATTGGATGTGCTTTTTGATGGATCATTGGATTATAAGTAAAATTCATTGAATTTAATAGTCAATGGTATGAATTTTGTATGTCTGTCTTGCTGCTACTGTCATCTGGGAGCAGAATGTCATTTACCTTGCCGAGTTTGTTTCATACCTAATAATGCTCCAAACTGACCATGCCATGCTTTTGGAAGTATGACATTTCTGTGCATGGCAGTTGGTTTTTGCTTTTTGATAACATGCTGAAGAATTTTGCAATGCAGTTTGTTTGAAAAAGAACTCCCTATTTTTAATGTGTTATAGAATCTGTACAAAGTTATGTACACTATTCTAGTTTGTGGTGTTTGATTCATCAACTCTCCAAGTTTGGCTCCCTTGCAGTTGGCAGGTCCACTTGACCTCGAGACAGCACCAGTGCTGTTTTTTTTCCTCTGTTCCCTCAGTTCAGTCCAGGCGTGGGTGCAGTGCAGTGCAGAGCAACTCGGCAACAATGTGTACTCCAGAACAGAAAGTGGAGTGTGTTATTTGGATTGTGAAAACTAGGTCAGTTGTAACAAAGCAACATAATTTTAGACGTCAGAACCACCTGCAGCAAAAACTATTTGTCATTGGCTAAAGTCTTTCAAGGAAACCCATAAGTTTTAAAAGCAAAATCACCAGGTAGATCAAGAACTTCTGAAGATGATGATGAACACATCCGTAATTCGTGTGTTCGGAGGCGGAAAGAGGGCTTGTGTTTTTCCAACAAGATGGCGCCCCACTTCATTACAGTAACCAAGTGCGTGCGGCTCTTGACACTCACTTTGCAGGAAGGTGGATAGGCAGGGCTGGCCCAATACCTTGGCCAGCACAGAGCCCCGACTTAACCCCACTGGACTTTTTCTTTTGGGGCCACATAAAAAAATGTTGTGTACAGTGAAAAGATCTGAGACATCATTTACAGGAAAGAATCATCGTGGCGGTCGGGACAGTTACACCTGAAATGTTGATGAATACGTGGCGAGAAGTCGAATATTGTCTCGAAGTGTGGAGGGCAACAAATGGATCCCACATTGGCATCTACTAACATTAAACAAAACTTGAGGAATTCTCTTTCATGATATGTACTCATTGGTGTAATTTTTCATTAATTTCCCCATTACATTTATACTTAAAACTAAGGAGTTCTTTTTCAAATATCCTGTACTTCTCGTAATGCATTGTTAAGCCTTGATTTTAGCTGGTCCTTTGCATTAAGTAAATCTTCTTGTAATGCAGTGTTAGGTCTTAATTTTAGCTAGTCCTTAGCATTAAGTAAAGCTCTCTGCATTTTAGTACACAATATTTTGATTACCTATATTAGCAATCCTTGTCAGCTGCCTTTGCTGATAGTCCTGACTGTTGTAAGGGGAAACAGGATTCATAATGTCATAAAAAATATGGTTTAGTAATAATTAAATTTCTCTTCTGCTGCCTGTCCTCCTTGGGACAGTTCAGCACTGATTGTTCCTGAGCATTTCACGGATCTTCTATTATCTTCCAGTTAACATACACTTGACATTGGTAGTTTCTGATACCTACAATTGGTGTCAACTAGAGTGGCCTTCTTGAATTGCATTTACTCAAATGACAGCTATTAAAAACTATAACATGAAGGCAATGATCGCAGATCTAAATCCACAGTCTGTTTATGAGTTCCACAATCACATGCAGGAGACATTCGGAGTTCCAATTTGTACACTAGCACATTGCATTTGACATAACCCATCCTTAGATGATTGAATCTAGCCCATACATTTGTCTTCAGATTGAATCCATGTAGTTCTTGGTTCCCAACCTTCCTGAGACCGTTACCCTGAGTGGAACCAGATATTAGATACGACCGTCTCATCCACTTCCTCCACCTGCGTCAACATTAGTCCGTACATAAGCTTTAATATGTGAACATTTTTTTATTTTTAAAATGATGAAAGATAAATGATATTTAGTTTCTGTAAGTGTTTCTTTAAACTATGAATTGATGAGTCAATGAGATAATTGATACCGTTTATTTCTAACAACCATGAATTAAGGAAGCAATTCTCAGTGTTTTACATGTGTTACCTACAACTCATCCTCAGAGAAGTTCTGAGAAAAGAAAGCTAACTATCCACACTGAAGGTAGAAACATATTACAAAAGAAGCATCCTCTGCACCATTCGCTTGAACCCTATGCCCGTCCACAATGGTAACGACACTGCTAGCCACACGGAAAATGATTTAAATCCAAATAGAGGTGTTTTTACAGGATATGCTTCCTGCAACCACTCTAGGAGGAAAACAAAGACAGAGGATGAGATGGTCAGATGAAGTAAACCGACACCTCATGTTCTGTTATTACCAAGCAACAAACTTAGGAACCAACACAACTGGATACAGATCACAAGTATACACAACATTTATTACCAGATACCCAGAATTAAAATTTTTAACAGAACGACGACTAGCTGATCAGATCCGTGTAATAATCAAAAATAACAGGATACCCCAGTCAGAATTAGAAAACATCAAACAAAAAGTACAACAAATACTGGAACAAAATAATGTGCAATCAGAAGAAGTAGAAAATACAGTAATGGACTCAAACATCCCAGAGCAAACAAACAAAGAACACCACACATCAATTAAACAATCAGAGGAAAACAAAATCTTAAGACGGCCACCAGAACAAGCACAAATGGAACACGAAGTGACACACACATGTTAGATATAGAAGAAAAATTTCAGCTAACATATATAGAATACAAAGACACAAATACAGACATTAGACCATTCTTGCATAGACCACCAAATAACCCACAAGTCGAAACAACAACAACAACTATCAACACAATCATGCACAACAAAATAAATGAAAATACTACCATGGAAGAGTTACAATTACTGGTTTATATAGGAGCACTCAATACACTAAATATACACACTAGGCAGAGATCAGATCGAACCACACACAGAAGAAACCCACAAAACCAGCATGGCAACACAGGCTACAGATCAGAATAGAAAAACTGAGAAAAGACATCGGACAGCTAACACAATTTATGAGAAATGAAATCTCAGACAAAAAACAAAAAAGGTTAGGTAAAATCTCACAACAAGAAGCGATAGAGCAATTAGATGAAAAGATGCAGAAATTACAAGCATTGGCCAAACGACTTAGAAGATACAAAAAAAGTGAAAATAGAAGGAAACAAAACCAAACATTCTACACAAACCAAAAGAAATTTTACCAGACAATAGATAACACACACATTAAAATAGACAATTCACCAAACATAACAGACATGGAACACTTCTGGGGCAACGTATGGTCAAACCTGGTACAACATAACAGGCATGCACGGTGGATACAAGCAGAAACAGACACATACAAGATTATACCACAAATGCCTGAAGTGATAATTTTGCAACATGAAGTCACCCAAGCAATTAATTCTACTCACAATTGGAAAGCCCCTGGAAAGGGTAAAATAGCAAGTTCACCTCAACACATTCACATCTAACTAAATTATTTAACAGCTACATTGCAGACCCATACACATTCCCTGGTACAGTTACACATGGAATAACTTATCTGAAACCTGAAGATCAAGCAGACACAGCAAACCCAGCTAAATATCGCCCCATAACATGCGTTCCAACAATATACAAAATATTAACTTCAGTCATTACACAGAAATTAATGACACATACAATACAGAACAAAATTATAAATGAAGAACAAAAAGGCTGTTGCAAAGGAGCACGAAGATGTAAAGAGCAACTGATAACAGATGCAGAGGTGACATATCAAGCTAAACCGAAACAAAGGTCACTATACTACGCATACATTGATTACCAAAAAGCTTTTGATAGTGTACCCCACTCATGGTTACTACAAATATTGGAAATATACAAAGTAGATCCTAAATTGATACAGTTCCTAAACATAGTAATGAAAAATTGGAAAACCACACTTTATATCCAAACAAATTCAAATACTATCACATCACAGCCAATACAGATTAAGCGTGGAATATACCAAGGAGACTCATTAAGTCCTTTCTGGTTCTGCCTTGCTCTGAGCCTACTATCCAACATGCTAAATAATAAAAACTATGGGTACACTATTACTGGAACATACCAACACAAAATCACACATTTGCTATACATGGATGATATAAAACTACTGGCAGCAACAACTCAACGAAATTACTAAAGATAACAGAATATTCAGCAATGATATAAATATGGCTTTTGGAACAGACAAATGTAAGAAAAATAGCATAGTCAAGGGAAAACACACTAAACAAGAAGATTACTTATTGGATAACCACAGTGACTGCATAGAAGTGATGGAAAAAACAGATGCCTATAAATATATAGGATACAGACAAAAAGTAGGAATAGATGATACAAATATTAAAGAAGAACTAAAAGAAAAATATAGACAAAGACTAACAAAAATACTGAAAACAGAATTGACAGCAAGAAACAAGACAAAAGCTATAAATACTTATACTATACCAATATTGACCTACTCATTTGGAGTAGGAAATGGAGTAACACAGACCTAGAAGCACTCAATACACTTACACGATCACAGTGCCACAAATATAGAATACATCACATACATTCAGCAACAGAAAGATTCACATTAAGCAGAAAGGAAGGGGATTTATCGACATAAAAACCTACATTATGGACAGGTAGACAATTTAAGAAAATTTTTTATAGAACGAGCAGAAACTAGCAAAATACACAAAGCAATCACTCATATAAATACATCGGCTACACCACTGCAATTTCATAACCACTTCTACAACCCTTTAGATCACATAACATCAACAGGTACGAAGAAAGTAAATTGGAAAAAGAAAACACTACATGGCAAGCACCCGTATCATGTAACACAGCCACACATCGATCAAGACGCATCCAACACATGGCTAACAAAAGGCAATATATACAGTGAGACGGAAGGATTCATGATTGCAATACAGGATCAAACAATAAACACCAGATATTACAGCAAGCATATTATTAAAGATCCCAATACCACAACAGATAAATGTAGACTTTGCAAACAACAAATAGAAACATTAGATCACATCGCAAGCGGGTGTACAATACTAGCAAATACAGAATACCCCAGAAGACATGACAATGTAGCAAAAATAAAACATCAACAACTTGCCATACAACATAAACTAATAAAACAACATGTTCCCACATACAAGTATGCACCACAAAATATACTGGAGAATGATGAATACAAATTATACTGGAACGGAACCATTATAACAGATAAAACACCACCACATAACAAACCTGACATCATACTCACCAATAAAAAGAAGAAATTAACACAACTAATTGAAATATCCATACCCAATACAACAAATATACAGAAGAAAACAGGAGAAAAAATTGAAAAATACATCCAACTGGCTGAGGAAGTCAAGGACATGTGGCATCAGGATAAAGTTGACATTATACCAATTATACTATCAACCACAGGAGTCATACCCACAATATCCACCAGTACATCAACGCAATACAGCTACATCCAAACATATATATATACAACTACAGAAATCTGTAATTATTGATACATGTTCAATTACCCGAAAGTTCCTAAATGCAATGTAACATATACCGTACAGTTAAAAGGAAGTCACACTTGATCAAGGTCCGCGTCACTTTCCATTTTTAACCAGACATAACGTCTGAGAAGGGAAAGAAAGAACAACAACAACAACAATAATAATAATAATAATAATAATTGGAAATACGGGGTGATTATAATTAAAGTTAAACTTTCAAAATGCTGTAGAAATAACACCACTGGTCAGAATGACACCAAATTGCAACGAAATGTCATCAGAGAAGGGGGAAAATGTATGGCAGAAGAAAAAAAAATAGTATGAAAACTGATCAATAGATGGTGCTCTATGTGTCAGGATACGTAAATGGAAACACCTGTCATGTGCATGACCCATTGAAGTTGGTATAAACATGGCGGGTACCCGGATTTTTCTCCTTTCGCATCTGCATTGTTTGCCATGACTGCCTCAATGCAAGATCGCACTCTGCTCGTAAAGCTGTATTACAAGAATGATGACTGTGCACACATCACTCTGCAGAAGTTCCGGACAATAAACGAATTGAAAAAAGGCATTGGTCCAATGACTGCTGTGGGTCCAGAGAAAATTATTCGGAAATTCGAAAAGACGGGTTCTTTTGATGTGCAACCTGGTAGAGGGAGGATACGAATTGATTTGACGTCAGTGGAAGCATTAACCACAGTTATGCAGGAGGAGACGAGTGGCGGTGTGCAATCGTGTGGTACACGGAGAATTGCCCAAACATTGGACATACCCGTGAGCACGGTGGGTAAAATCCTGTGAAACATCCCTCTGTGCTATCCATTCAAAATTACCCATGTACACGAGTTGCTTCCTGTTGACCTGCCAGCAAGAGAGACCTATGCTTTAGAATTTCTTGCTTACATGACAGTGGACAATGATTGGCCTTGGAAGAATTTGTGGACAGGTGAAGCCCTCTTACATCTGACAGAATGTCAATACACAGAATTGTCGAATATGGGCAACGAAAAATACACACGCAAATCAACAAGTACCATTTCATCCTGAAAAGCTCACTGTGTGGTGCGGCTTTACGGCATCATTTATCATACAGTCATATTTTTTCAAAGAGACGGGCGCTTCCAGTCTTGTTACCTGTACCATCACTGGTAACCGCTATCAGTGTCTTTTGTACAACCACGTCATTCCAGCTCTCCAACAGTGTGGGTGGCGTCATTTTTATGCAAGATGGTGCACCTCTGCACATTGAAAATCCAGTTAAACAGGTCCCGAAGCGCCATTTCAGAAATGCTACAATTATCAGCCGCCAATTCCCTACAGTCTGGCCATCCCAATCACCTGATCTTAATCCGTGTGGCTTTTAACTGTGGGGGTATCTGAAAGTTGTTGTGTTCAGTGTTCTGATTGCAAACTTAGCTGCATTGAATACACGCATTGTGCAGCACATTCTGAACGTGACCGCCGGAAACACTTCGATCAGATGTGGAACATGCTGTTTCTCGATTTCAACTTGTTGCAGAAAATAGTGGACAGCATATGGAACATGTTTTGAGCCAATCACATGGAAACTAACAATCTGATTTAATTTTGATTGATGCTTTTTATGCGGTTTTTGGCCTCAGGACAACTAAAAACCAATGTGATAGATGCTTTTTATGCAGTTTTTGGCCTCAGAACAATTAAATACTAATGTGAGTGATGATTTTTATGCGGTTATTGACATCAGGACAATTAAAAACCAATTTTTCCCATCCAATGTGTGATGACCTTGTCGTGGTGGCTGGGCTTATGTAACTAACAGTATCACACCTGTACACCCACGCACACTGAGTAGTACATTTGTTTAATGTCAAACGTACACCTTAGGCATTGTTGTTTCATTCATTTGTTATTTGTAGTGCTACATTTTGTAACAATTTCTTTTTCTTCTGCCATACATTTTCCTCCTCCAATATTATTCTGTTGCAATTTGACGTCGTTCTGACCAGTGGTGTTATTTCTACAGCGGTTTGAAAGTTTAACTGTAATTATAATCACCCTGTGTATCTCTTTAAATTATAGTTTGGTAGAAGGTACTACGAGATGTTGACTGATTTTCATATCTCAGAAACCTTATCTGTAATGGGGGGGGGGGGGGTGAGGGGGACAGATGTAGACATGAGCAGCATAACTGGCAAAGCTTCTGCAGCCTTCCAACAAATGCAATCCATATGGCAATTAGACTCCGTTAAGTATGTCCACAACAGTCCAGGTGTACTTCTCTATCATCCTACCAATGTCATATATGCATGTGAAACTTGCAAAATGTCAATGAATTCAGCACACTAGCTCAATATTTTTCAGCAATAATGCTTGAGGTGAGTTCTGAAGATCAGTTATTGTGGCTGCATTTCAAATGATGAAGTGATCTACACAACCTGCACAAAATTGTTGCTGGGGCATGTTCTATGGATGAAAGGTGGAAGAATCCTTAAATCAGCACTGACGTGGAAACCAACGAATGGATGCAGAATAGAATAACACCTGGAAATGAGCTTTTGCATAGGATCTTCAATGCACAGACATGACCTGATTGTGCACAAAACCCGCCGGCATTCAAAACAGCTTCCAGTTCTCTCAGAATGGATAAAAACTACAGGTTCTGTATGGTTTTCTAGGGAATCTTATACCAACGTTGCTGCAAAATAGTGTCACATACAGGTAACGAGGACAGAGTGGAATTGTGATCGTGCAGCCTTATCTCCAAAGAAGATAACAAAGGCTTGATAATATTATGACCTGGTACCTTTGGTGGCCATGGGAGATGTGACAATTTATCTGTATGCTCACAGAACTGGTCCTGGACAATGGAAGCTGCGTGAAAGGGATTCTGTTGCCTTGGAACAGAGTATCATCCTTGGGGAAAAAACTTTATACCAGGGGACGGATTTGATCAGCCAAAATGGTCCTCGGCATTATGTGACCTTGTAGAATAACTGTGGGGCCCGTGGAACACCATGATGTTCCACCCAAATCATCACCTAACCCCTGCCATGTTTCACTCTTGGAGTGTAAACTCAGCTAGAAGTTGGAAACAGTGTGGACCAAGACACATACACCAAAGTGACTTTCTTCCACTGTTCCATAGTTGAGGTTTTATGACTTTGATATAATTTTTTCCCTGATATGGGTCACTGATGAGTGATTTTGGAATCCATCTTGCCGTACAGTTCCCTGGTTACGGACCTGTCTTTCATGTTGTTTTTGTGCTGAAAGAGTTTGTGAGCGCAACATTCAGTTCTGCAGGGGCATTTGCAGCTGTCGTCCTCTTATTTTTCATCACAGTCCTGTTTAATGACCATCTGTCACAATCACTCAGCACACATTTTCATTTGCATTGTGGCTTAGTAGAAGTTTTTCAGCTTTCCCTATATGTGATATAAATCTTTGGTATGGTGTCTCCTGGAACACCAAACACTTCAGCTAACTTGCTTACATAAGCATCCACCATATGAGCATCAACAATTTTCCCACATTCGAATTCACTGAACTCCGACATAATGCGCTCACAGCCACACAGAACACTGTTCTGACCATGACTGACACTTGCAATGAGTTGAGGACATTGCAAAGGTGTTGTTTGTGGTCAAAACAATGGTGAAACCTGGCGGCTTGGCTAGCATCTGTATTTATATTCAAGCATGCATTTTTTTGTGGTGGCTCCATATTTTTGTCCTGCCCCTGTAGTTATTATTGTAATGTGCTGTTAATTTATTTGTCCGTTGTGAAGTGAATAATGAAGCAATTTCTGGCCCATTGTGGGAACTACCTACAATTTTGAGATGGCATTTTCATGAGATATTTAAGCATATTTGTTATGAATGTCTCAATATTACTGCCATAGATGCTTGTTACAAAGTACAAAGTAGGTGTTTATAGTGTGGACATCATGAGGAGGAATACATTCATACATTCCTTTTACAAGCTGTAGCTACCACCACATTGTGTTTGGCACTAATGCCAGTATTTGAAAACAAAGTAATTATTTACAACTTATGTAATCAGTATTACAGTCTTTCAAATTAGTGATAATAGTAATGATCTTCAAAACCTAATTTGGTTTTGTGACTGAAACACAATCAAACCCTTCTGCTTTTATCTTTCAGAATATTTCACTGTTCTAGGTTAGCTGTCTTTGTTGACTTCGTGACCAAGCTTGGCCGAGCTACATATTTGGCACCATTTTTGCTTGATGTTAATATTATGTTTGCTACCTTTCCATATTTGGGTTCTTGGTATGAGACAGTGTGGAGGAATGTTGTCTAGGATGTATTGGATTGGAAAGCTTTGTCGATGGATGAGGTGGTGCAACTTTTCAGGTCTTGTAGTTGCTTGTTGGACCCCAGAGTTGTGGTCATGTCGGATTACTGATGATGTGCAGTCATGGTGATTTTTCATCCTTCGATCATTTTTTATTGTTGTTCTTCAGACACACTATGTGATCAAAAGTATCCGGACCCCCCAAAAACATACACTTTCCATGTTAGGTGCATTGTGCTGCCACCTACTGCCAGGTACTCCATATCAGTGACCTCAGTAGACATTAGACATTGTGAGAGAGCAGAATGGGGCACTGCACGGGACTCGCGGACCTCGAACGTGGTCAGGTGATTGGGTGTCACTTGTGTCATACATCTGTGCATGAGATTTCCACACTCCTGAACATCCCTATGTCCACTGTTTCCGATGTGACAGAGAAGTGGAAACGTGAAGGGCAGTTACAGCACAAAAGCTTACAGGTGTAATAGGCAGACATTTATCCAGACCATCACACAGGAATTCCAAACTGCATCAGGATCCACTGCAAGTGCTGTGGCAGTTAGACGGGAGGTGAGAAAACTTGGATTTCATGGTTGAGCAGCTGCTCATAATCCACACACCGTGCAGGTAAATGCCAAATGATGCCTCCCTTAGTGTAAGGAGCATTGGGCGACTGAACAATGGAAAAATGTTGTTTCGAGTGACAAATCACAGTGTGGCGATCCAATGACAGGGCGTGGGTATGGCGAATGCCCGGTGAATGTCATCTGCCAGCGTGTCTAGTGCCAACAGTAAAATTCGCAGGTGGTGCTGTTATGCTGTGGTCGTGTTTTTTATGGAGGTGGCTTGCACCCCTTGTCATTTTGCATGGCACTATCACAGCACAGGCCTACATTGATGTTTTAAGCACCTTCTTGCTTCCCACTGTTGAAGAGCAATTCAGGAATGGCAACTGCATCTTTCAGCACCATCGAGCACCTGTTCATAATGCGTGGCCTGTAGTGAAGTGGTTATTTGACAATAACATCCCCATAATGGACTGGCCTGACAGAGTGCTGACCTGAATTCTATAGAACACCTTTGGAATGTTTTGGAACACTGACTTCGTGCCAGGCCTCACTGACCGACATCAATACTTCTCCTCAATAGAGCACTCCTTGAAGAATGGGCTGCCATTCCCCAAGAAACCTTCCAGCACTTGATTGAACATGTGCCCGTGAGAGTGGAAGCTGTCATCAAGGCCAAGGGTGGGCCAACACCATACTGAATTCCAGCATTACCAATGGTGGGCACTATGAACTTGTAAGTCATTTTCAGCTAGTTGTCCGGATACTTTTGATCACATAGTGTATCGGTTTGTACGTACATTAAGAACAAATCCAGAGAGGATCTTAACAAACAGTTTGCACCCACTCACAGAAAATTAAAGTTCGCTGTACAACAAAATATGTTTCCAAAGCAGCTAGACCTATTTACAGACATTTAAAGCTAACATGTTGAAGAAGAAAGTGTTTGTAACACAGAAGCGTGTAATAAGAATATGATGCAGTGACCCCTGTAGAACCTCTTTAAATAGTGTACCAACATGACAACAGTCTCACATTACATTTACTCCCGTATGAAAAGTGTTGTCAACAATCAGTAACAGTTTGAAAACAACAGTAACATACATGAATATAATACTAAAAGGAGAAATTACTTACACTATCCATCACTCTGCTGTAATATGGTTCAGAAAGGAATGAGGTATTCAGCCAACTGTCCACACAGGAAAATCTGCCCCATTCACACACCACTACCATCTACTGCAGCCCACCAATGGTAAATCCTATCACATCAAAGGCAGAGCAGCTTGCAGAACTGTGCTTGATGTTACCAGCTAAATTGTGTCACTAAGGACATAACGTCTATTGACAAGTGTGTCATCATATTTGACACTTTATTCATAACTGTAGTCTGGTTTTGGCTTACTGCCATCATCAGGTCTGATAAAACAAAATGGAAAGCACACTAATGTAAGAATAATAGTTTCAATTAGCTGAAAGGCCAAGTCAACAGAAAAAATCATGGTGTACATAATGAGGATAACATGGCTGACAGCCATAACGTATCATTAACAGTATTCTGAGTGTAGTATGAACATCAAATACTTTGTACATGGAGGTACATAAACAACTACCAGGTGACAGCCTGAGGGTATCCTATTCAATTAAATTAAATTTATTTAGCATCCTTATATCTCATCATTTTCAACGATATCGGAGTTTTCATACATGGTATTACATGGAGAATAGTACTGTATAACATGAAACCACACTGAGCGAGGTGGCGCAGTGGTTAGACACTGGACTCGCATTCGGGAGGACGACGGTTCAATCCCGCGTCCGGCCATCCTGATTTAGGTTTTCCGTGATTTCCCTAAATCACTCCAGGCAAATGCTGGGATGGTTCCTCTGAAAGGGTACGGCCGAATTCCTTCCCCATCCTTCCCTAATCCGATGAGACCGATGACCTCGCTGTCTGGTCTCCTTCCCCGAAACCAACCAACCAACCATGAAACCACATACATAACAACAGTGAAAATATGCTAAATTAGAATAATAAAACAATATGTTTTTCCAGATCAACACTTCAGTTCACTATGATGAAGGAAATAAGCTGCTCTACTGTGAATGCTGATGATCCAAGTATTCCTTCATACTAAAAAAATTCTTGTTAATTAGCAACAACAACAACAACAACTACTACTACTACTACTACTACTACTTTTTATTGTACATTAGCTTCATTATAACTTTAAAAAACAGCTTGCTAATTAGGATTATTTTTAGTTCTTTAAATAGATGGAATTCCAACATTCTTTTTGTTTCCTTTGGTATTTCACTAAACATAATTTTTGTCTGATGAGCACTTTTTTGATGCAGGGCTTTTGTGAGTATTTCTCTGTAAAAGTCATCTTTGTTTCTTGTTCCATATCAATAATGTAGGAAAAGATAGATTGGTACTTACCGTAAAGATAACATGCTAGGTTGCAGACAGGCACAATTAAAAGTCACTTACACATAAGCTTTCAGCCTTTGTCAGAAAAAGAAAAATGCACATCATTCATTCACATAAGCAAGCACACCTCCCGCACGCATCTGCCAACATGACTGTAACTCGGGCCAGAATTCTAGTGTTGATCTTCCTCCCTGGAGTTTCGATTATTATGGAATTGACTGTTTTACACTGAAAGTTCCCTGTGTGCCTTCAGAAAACGTTTACTTTCATAAATATAAATACATGATAGGGTTATGTACTTTTGGTTGCTTGAAAAAGTTCTTACACAATTCTCTATGTGTCACCCCTTTGATTATTCTTATTGCTCTCTTTTGAAATATAAATGAGTATTTAGCCATACTTGTATTCCTGAAAAACATGGTGCCATACCGTAATGTGCTATGCATGAGTACGAGGTAGAAACATAACACTGCATCATTTATATAGGAATTTTGAGCATACTAAGAACATAGCAATATTAATTTAATTTTTTGTTTAACAGTTATGTATGTTCCTTCCTCCTTAACTGTTAATCTAGCCATACCCTTAAAATTTTGGTATGGGGGGTTCTCTACCTCACACTGATTAAGTTATTGTTAAGTTGGTTCCAAGCTTATTTGTTATAAGGCTGAAATTTAACCAAACTGTTTTTGTCATCATCCAAAATTAATCTGTTATCGCTAAAACGTGTTTGCTTTTTCTGTAGCTGCTGTGATTCTTCCCTGTAGGTGAGCTTCATTCACAGTTGTAACAGACTGGTGTCATCAGCAAACAGTGTTGTATCTGCTGCTGATATATGGCTTGACATGCCATTTATAAAAATAAATAACAGCATTTGTCTTGGTACAGAGCCCTGTAGGAGCCCATTCAGGATACCCTTGTATACTGATGAGTTAACTCTTAACAGTATGTTGTATCTCTATCCTTTGATACCTGTTAGAAATAACCAGTCACATACTACTCCATGAATCCTGTAGCAACATAGTTTCCGTGCACTGATGCCAGACCCCTTAAAAAGATGCAAAGACAGGTCACAATTTAAACTGTTATTGCCTATGGAATCTACGATCAGTTTTAAAAAGTTATAGATGGCCATGTCAGTTGATCTAGTTTTCCTAAAATCGTATTAAGGAAATGAGAGAGTCATTCATACACTATCCTTTCAATTACTTTTGAAAAACCACGTAACAGTGGTATAGGTCATTAATTAATAACATCAGGCTGGCCATACCTCTTGTAAATTGGGTCAACAAGTGATTTTTTTCCCTCAGAAGACTCTTTTGCTACATGATACATTAATGATATCAGCAAGTATGGAATTTATGTATCTTGCACCATGTTTCATTATTTTGTCTGGAATCCCATCACTGCCACATGACATCTTATTTTTTAATTTATTTATAACATTTTATACCTCTAAGGCAGTTCCAGGATGTAGAAACATAGTCTTTATCATTCATGCAGAGTTGCACTATCATGCTGAAATTATATCTACCTTGAATTAGTTTTATTGCTATATATGTGCAGTGTTTGTCAAACATGTTGGCTATCTGTAATCTGTAATCGGTTCACAACAGTTTTACCTCCACTTTAACAATAAGACTTTTGTTTTTTCTTTGTTGTCTAGTGATATTCCTATTTATTATATCCCAGCTAGATTTTATTTTGTTGCTGTCTTTCCTGATATATCAGTCATTACCAAACTTTATAAATGATGTTATAAATTTCGTATACAGTTCTCTGTAGATTTCCATGTAAGGTTTTAATATGCCAATATTGCTGGCAGATTTGTTTAACTTTCTGAGGGTGTCTGCTGATTTTCTTATTCCCTGGGTTACCCATATCCTTTATACAACTTTAATTTTGACTCACTTGATAAGAAATGAAACATCGTAGAACTTGCAAGAAATGTCTCAGACTTTTTACCTACATTACAAATTCTGTCCATGTCCAAAGTTATATTTTTTCATATGATGAAAAATCATTATATTGTTTAAAATTCTGGCAAGCATTCTTTCACTGAAGGTTTAACAGTGATCTGTGTAAAATATTAAAATTCAGTGGCAGTGGGCTGAGCAAGATCCATAACATGGACATCAACTGTTGTCAGCAGATGACATCCATGTTCTTATGGACATTGCTCTGTCCATTGCCACCACCAGCCAGCATGGTGCTTATGGCCTGAAGATGGTCTAAATTATAAACTGAAACCAGTTGCCAACTGTAATAAACATCTGTTCCAAACAAAACTGTTTTACTGAATTTTAACCATTATATTGTTCTTTCTAAAAAGGTGTGCTACAAAGTAAAGTCTCTGAATTTTTCAAGTGAAAATTCTTAAAGCTTTTTAATGTTCTACATGTTTATTCCTTATGTCCCATATTTACTTCTCAACATATTAATCCTAGTGACAAACAAATTAATCCCAGCGAGAGACCAATTTGTTGGTACCATCACCATAGAATTTTTGACTTTGTTGATGGAGCCACAACCTCACCTCTGCTTGCACCACTTCATCACTATCAAAGTGAAGTCTTTGACGGTATTCTTTAAGTTTCAGAAACAGATGAAAACGGGATGGGGCCAAGTCGGGACAGTGTGGAGGATGATCGGTGACAGTGAGCCCGAAGCATCGGATTGTTGCAGTTGTTGCAGCACTCGTGTATGGTCTGTCATTGCCATGCTGAAGGAGAGGATGCTCTGTTTGTGGACAAACTCTTCTAATTCTAAACACAATTACAGTCTTCTGTTTCATGCAGTGACACAGTTACATTACACACGGACATGTGACATGCTAGAATTCGGAGCCCTATGGTGGCAGGGGACTACAAACATGTATACATGAAGAATAAAGATATAGAATGTTAGTAATATTTGTTTTGTTTGAAAAGCTTTAAGAGTTTTCACATAAACAAATTCAGAGGCACTACTTTTCAGCACAACCTCATACATCTTCTCTGTCTGTATTTATCACTGATCATTGAATCCTTATTAGATATAATATTTAAGTTTTGTGTTACAGCCTTAAGAGCAGAGGACTCACTATCTGTTACTTCAGTGATACATTTACATTTGTTCTTTTTTACAAACACATATTGGTCAATAGTTGTTTCAGACCCATTCATACATGTCTTCAAATATAGCTACAGTGATATTATAATATAAAAACAGATTTGATTGTTATGTAGCACCATTATTTTTAAAACCAAAATTAAAATCTCTAAGAACAGTTGTATTTTTAGTTGATGTTTGAGCTCATTTAACAGTATTTCAAGGTTTTGCAGGAAAAAATAAAATTGCCTGATGGTGATCTATATACACACACAGTAATAATTTTCAGTTTGATTATTTCACATACACAGTATTCAAAACATTTTTCCATCAATTTTATACATTATTGTATTTAATTTTCTTTTAACTCTGTCAGCCCTGTCCTAACATATATGCATGTACCACCTTCTTTACTGTCAATTCTACAAAAATTACTTATCAATTCAAACTTATGAACAACAATATTGCATGCTTGCACCTCTTTTAACCAACAATCACTTATACATAAGAGTGTAATTTCTTTTAAATAGTCATTCAGAAGACTTCTATCTTGCCTAATGCTGCCTAAGCCATGACCATTGTGATAGAAAACAGTTAACATATTTTTGTTTTCTAGCTTTGGTGCTCCATTTATGGTACTGTTTGTATAATGCTGCTTGAAAATGAAAGATCCTTGAGATTTCCAGAAGGTAGGAGACGAGGTACTGGCAAAAGTGAAGCTATGAGGGTGAGTTGTGAGTCATGCTCGGGTAGCTCACTGGTAGAGCACTTGCCGATGAAAGGCAAAGCTACCAGGTTCAAGCCTCAGTCTGTCACACAGTTATAGTCTGTCGGAAAGTTTTCTTGAGATCTGTTGGTGGAGCTGTTTTCCTCTAGATCAAATTCTGACACTTATTCTAGCTGTTGCTTCTGGCAGTAGTGCAAATGCTGCTGCACTTTCTGCTGGTGGTGCATCTTCTTGTGATGAGTTGTCTTACAATGTAGTGGATTCTGCTGCTGTTGTAGTAAAAGTATCCTCTTCTGTGACTTCGCCGGCACTAATGAAGGTGTTGGGAAACATGAACTATGTCTTCTTGCCTATTAACTACTTCCAGCATCCAGCTAATTTTTTGGCTTGGGAACTTCTTCCCTCTTCTGTTAAAATTAATTCCATGTGTTGTATTGCACTCTCTTTGTATGGAATCCACCTTTACAAAACATGCATTTTGCTAAACCTTGCTTATCTTTTAAGTATTATTTATTTATTTACTTATTTATTGGTCTGGTAAATCTTATGCACTGATGTGCCACCGCAAGGTTGAGTGCTTCCTGGTGGTGTTGCAGGCACGTGCATGTGGCGCTGTAATGAAATAATGTAAGTGGGAGAGAAACAAATGGGTAGTCATCATAACAAAAATACAGGCCACAAATGCACAAATCCACAAATCCACTGATATAAGTGACTGTGATAAAGGGGACATTGGAAATGAGAGTCTCTGAAATGGCGAAGCTAGTCAGCTGTTTGCGTACTGCTGTCACGGACACCTATGGAATGGTGGTTGAGAGATGGTGAAAGAACCAGTAATCGGTATGGTATTGGATGACCATGTTTCATCACAAAACATAGAGGTTGGAGGATCTCCCACTGTGTAATCCAGGACAAGCAGTGATCTGTGGCAGATGTAATGACAAGAGTACAATTTTGGTTCCTACACAAGTATTTTGGAGCACACCACTCGAAGGCCGTTGTCGGATATGGAGCTCCATATCGTACGACCCATACGTGTTCCTGTGTTGACCCAATGACATCGTCAGTTACAACTGCAGTGGGCACAGCATCACTGAGTTTTCACTATTGATGAATAGAAACATGTCATCTGTCAAATGAATTGCATATCTTGTTGCAGTAGATTGGTGGCTGGGTCCTTACAAGCTGTCATCCAGGTGAATGGCTGCTTGAAACATGCACCGCACTACAGATGCAGGCCCCCCCCTGCGGGTCCGGGGTAAGAATAGGCCCGAGGTATTCCTGCCTGTCGTAAGAGGCGACTAAAAGGAGTCCCTCCCCCTCAAGGGGGTAGTTAGCGCCTGCGTCCGGAGACGGACGGTTCCACGACCTCTATTTGCGGTCATTTTGCTTTTTCACTTCTCGTTTCTTCCTTCCTTTGGTTGGTTCCTTTCTTTGCTCTTCTCCACCTCACTTCCTTACTCTTTCCCCTGCATAATCTCCTTGCCTTCTCATTGCCTTCTTCTCCTTGCCTTCTCATTGCCTTCTTCTCCTTGCCTTCTCATTGCCTTCTTCTCCTTGCCTTCTCTGGTCTCCGCCTCGGCGTTTGAGACACTGTCCTCTCTCTCTCCCTCTCTCTCTCTCTCCTTTCTCCTCTTCTTCCTTCCTCCCTGTGCGCGCCTGAAGGCCGACCCACGCGTTCGCATGCGTAGCCGGTGACGGGTCAACGCGTAATTCCCCGCCCTGGGTAGACATGTAAGGCACGCGCGTACCCCCTGGTAAAGGCCAGGCCCGGGGAGGGGTGATTGCCTGAGCTGATACCTTCTGACCATGCCGATTGGTCCCTCCGTCTGTTTCTCGGGAGGTGTGACCTGAGGTGTAAACATTCACCTAAGGTGGGAGTGCCCTCTGAGAGGGTCCCCACAAGGAAGGAGCGCGCCATCGGAGACGCTGGCAATCACGGGGGATTCCTCCGCAATGGATTTCACTCCATCTCTCTCGACTTCTGCCCAAAAACGGAAACGTGACCAGCTACCCGTGACAAAAGTACTACCGCCTGCCCCACAGTTCCTCGTCGTTTCTCGATCTGAGGACGGAAAGGATTTTTCCTCTGTCAACCCTTTCGTTATCCAGAAGGGCGTCGATGCCATAGCCGGATCTGTCAAATCCTGTACCAGGTTGCGTAATGGTACCTTATTACTCGAAACTGAAAGCGCCTTTCAGGCACAAAAACTGCTTAGGGCCACACTCCTGTACACATTCCCTGTCCGGGTGGAGGCTCACCGAACTTTGAATTCGTCTCGTGGTGTGGTCTATACTAGATCCCTCGACGGTTTGACTGACGAGGAGATTCAATCTTTCCTCGCTGAGCAGGGCGTGACGGCTGTCCATAGGGTCATGAAAAAGGTCAACAATGACCTTGTACCGACCCGGACACTTTTCTTGACCTTCGATAGTGTTCAGCTGCCATCGCGCATCAAAGCGGGCTACGAGGTTATTTCTGTTCGCCCCTATGTCCCGACACCTACGCACTGCTACCAGTGTCAGCGTTTCAATCACACTCGACAGTCTTGTTCCAATGCGGCTAAATGTGTCACTTGTGGCAGGGATGCCCATGAGGGTGACTGTCCACCTCCGTCCCCTCGTTGTGTGAACTGTCAGGGTGACCATGCAGCGTCCTCCCGCGACTGTCCCATCTATAAGGAAGAACGCTGTATCCAAGAAATTCGGGTCAAAGAGAAAGTGTCCACCTCAGCTGCTCGCAAGCTATTGGCTAGTAGGAAGCCCACGCTGCTCCCAGCGGGGAAATACAGTACTGTCCTCGCCTCTCCTCGGACTACCAGGGAGGTGGCAACCCAGACATGCGATCTGACCTTCAGCACCACGGTCGTCCGTTCGGCCAGTGCTAAGATCGCGCGGTCGACGTCGCCTCTTCGTCCCATCACCCCACAGACACCAGCCCCTTCATCAGCTTCTGCTAAGATGACGACCCAGAAGTCAGATGCACGGGCCTTCAAGAAGGAACCGTCCCGTGCAGACTTCCTACGTACCTCGACCTCCCAGCCTTCGTCTGGTACTTCCACCAAACGACCTTCCAAGAAGGCTAATAGGAAGCACAGTTCTCCTTCTCCGCCACGGCGCATTTCTTCTCCTGCGCCACCCAGTGGTTGCCGCCCCAGGCCGTCATCCGTTTCGCCTGGCCGCACCGCTGGTAGCCAAACATCTGGCCGTTCACCAGCGGAGGAAGCTCCCCCTCCCGGCCATCTTCCCAAGATGGCCGATGAACCTATAGACCCAATGGACGATGACTGTCCGCCTACTGATAGCGGCGGCAGTGCTCGCTCGAAGCCAGGCCCTCAGCGGCCTTCGAGGTGACCCCTTCTTTCATCTTCCCTTTTTTTTTTTTTTTTTTTTTTCCGATGGCACTTATTCACTGGAATATTCGCAGCATTCGCTCCAACCGAGAGGACTTGAAGTTGCTGCTCCGCTTGCACTGTCCGCTCGTCGTAGCCCTCCAGGAAACGAAGGTACGCCCATGCGATCAAATTGCCTTGGCACACTACACCTCTGTGCGTTTTGACCTACCCCCTGTGGTAGGTATCCCAGCTCATGGAGGGGTTATGTTGCTGGTCCGGGATGATATTTACTACGATCCCATCATGTTGCACACCGACCTGCAGGCAGTTGCCATCCGCATTACTCTCCCCACTTTTACGTTTTCCATTTGTACCGTTTACACTCCATCGTCGTCTGCCGTTACCAGGGCAGACATGATGCAATTTATTGCTCAGCTACCTGCACCATTTTTGTTAACTGGAGACTTCAATGCCCACAATCCCCTTTGGGGCTCTCCAGCATCCTGCCCGAGGGGCTCCCTGTTAGCAGACCTTTTCAACCAGCTCAATCTCGTCTGCCTCAATACTGGCGCCCCTACTTTTCTTTCGGACACATCTCACACCTATTCCCATTTAGATCTCTCTATATGTACTCCCCAACTTGCACGCCGGTTCGAGTGGTATGCACTTTCTGATACATATTCGAGCGACCACTTCCCGTGTGTTATCCATCTCCTGCAGCATACCCCCTCTCCGTGCTCATCTAGTTGGAACATCTCCAGAGCAGACTGGGGGCTCTTCTCTTCCAGGGCGACCTTTCAGGATCAAACATTCCCAAGCTGCGATAGTCAGGTCGCACACCTCACGGAAGTCATTCTCACTGCTGCTGAATATTCCATCCCTCACCCTACTTCCTCTCCACGTCGCGTACCGGTCCCCTGGTGGACCGCAGCATGTAGAGACGCTTTACGTGCTCGTCGACGTGCTTTACGCACCTTTCACCGCCACCCTACAGTGGCGAATTGTATCAATTATAAACGATTACGTGCACAGTGCCGTCGTATTATTAAAGAAAGCAAGAAAGCCAGCTGGGCTGCTTTCACACGCACCTTCAACAGTTTTACTCCTTCTTCTGTTGTCTGGGGTAGCCTGCGCCGGCTATCTGGCACTAAGGTCCACTCACCAGTTTCTGACTTGACGGTCGCGAATGACGTCCTTGTGGCCCCTGAGGCTGTCTCCAATGCCTTCGGCCGCTTTTTCGCAGAGGTTTCGAGCTCCGCTCATTACCACCCTGCCTTCCTTCCCCGCAAACAGGCAGAGGAGGCTAGGCCACCTAACTTCCGCTCCTCGAATCGTGAAAGTTATAATGCCCCATTCACCATGCGGGAACTCGAAAACGCACTTGGCCGATCATGGTCCTCCGCTCCAGGGCCTGATTCTATTCATATTCAGATGCTGAAGAACCTTTCTCCTGCGGGTAAAGGTTTTCTTCTTCGTACTTACAATCGCATCTGGATTGAGGGACATGTTCCCGTATGCTGGCGCGTGTCTATTGTTGTCCCGATTCCTAAGCCGGGGAAGGACAAGCACTTGCCTTCCAGTTATCGACCCATCTCGCTTACCAGCTGTGTCTGTAAAGTGATGGAGCGAATGGTTAACTCTCGATTGGTTTGGCTGCTCGAGTCTCGACGCCTCCTTACCAATGTACAATGTGGATTTCGTAGGCGCCGGTCTGCTGTTGACCATCTGGTTACCTTGTCGACCTTCATTATGAATAACTTCTTGTGGAAGCGCCCGACCGCGGCTGTGTTCTTTGATTTGGAGAAGGCTTACGACACCTGTTGGGGGGCGGGCATTCTCCGCACCATGCATACATGGGGCCTTCGCGGTCGCCTCCCTCTTTTTATTCGTTCCTTTTTAATGGATCGACAGTTCAGGGTACGTGTGGGTTCTGTCCTGTCAGACACCTTTCGCCAGGAGAATGGGGTACCACAGGGCTCAGTTTTGAGCGTCGCTCTCTTCGCCATAGCGATCAATCCAATAATGGATTGCCTCCCAGCTGATGTATCAGGCTCCCTTTTCGTGGACGATTTTACCATCTATTGCAGCGCGCAGCGTACGTGTTTCCTGGAGTGCTGTCTTCAGCGTTCTCTTGACCGTCTTTACTCGTGGAGTGTCGCCAATGGCTTCCGTTTTTCTGCCGAGAAGACGGTCTGTATTAACTTCTGGCGCTACAAAGAATTTCTCCCACTGTCTTTACGACTCGGTCCCGTTGCTCTCCCATTCGTGGAGACAACAAAATTTTTAGGTCTTACATTTGACAGGAAACTTAGTTGGTCTCCACATGTGTCATATTTGGCTGCCCGTTGTACCCGTTCTCTCAATGTTCTCCGTGTTCTCAGTGGTATGTCGTGGGGAGCGGATCGAACCGTCCTACTTCGCCTATATCGGTCGATCGTCCGCTCCAAGCTGGATTATGGGAGCTTCGTATACTCCTCTGCACGGCCATCCATCTTACGCCGCCTCAACTCCATACAACATCGGGGTTTACGACTTGCGATCGGAGCGTTTTATACTAGTCCCGTCGAGAGTCTTCATGCTGACGCTGGTGAGTTGCCACTCACCTACCGGCGCGATATACTGCTTTGTCGGTATGCCTGTCGGCTACTGGCAATGCCCGACCACCCGTCTTATCGTTACTTTTTTGATGACTCTCTCGACAGTCAATACGGGTTGTATGTCTCCGCCCTGCTACCCCCTGGAGTTCGCTTTCGTCGCCTCCTTCAACACCTTAATTTTTCACTCCCTGCCACCTTTCGAGTGGGCGAGAGCCACACGCCACCTTGGCTCCAGGCTCAGGTTCGCGTCCACCTTGACCTCTGCTTGCTCCCGAAGGAGGTTACCCCCGATTCAGTCTACCACTCCCGTTTTGTTGAACTTTGTTCGAAGTTCATTAATATGACCTTCATTTATACAGATGGCTCTAAGACCAATGACGGGGTCGGGTGTTCTTTTATTGTCGGGGCACAAAGTTTCCAATATCAGCTCCATGGCCATTGTTCGGTCTTCACAGCTGAGCTCTTTGCCCTCTACCAGGCTGTCCTTTACATCTGCCGCCACCGGCATTCTGCATATGTCATCTGCTCCGATTCCCTGAGCGCTATCCAGAGCCTCGGTGATCCGTACCCGGTTCACCCTTTCGTGCACCGGATCCAACGCTCTCTTCAGCAGCTGGTGGACGTCGGTTCTCCGGTTAGCTTTATGTGGGTTCCTGGCCATGTCGGTATCCCTGGGAATGAAGCTGCAGATGCCGCGGCCAAGGCTGCGGTCCTCCAGCCTCGGACAGCTTCTTGTTGTGTCCCTTCGTCAGATTGTAGCAGGGTAATTTGTCGGCGCATTGTCTCGCTGTGGCATGCCGATTGGGCTGCACTTCCAGACAACAAGCTTCGGGCCTTGAAAGCTCTACCCGTGGCTTGGACGTCCTCCTCACACCCTTCTCGGCGGGAGTTGGTAGTTTTGGCCCAGTTGCGAATTGGCCACTGCCGGTTCAGCCATCGCCATCTGCTGACGGCTGCGCCGGCGCCGTTCTGCCCATGTGGGCAATTGCTGACGGTCCGCCACATTTTAACGTCGTGTCCGAATTTTAACACCCTGCGTCTCGATATTGGCCTGCCATGTACTGTAGACGCCATTTTAGCGGATGACCCACGAGCAGCTGCTCGCGTTCTTCATTTTATCCATTTGACAACCCTCTCAAAGGACATTTGTTTATGCTGTTTTCTTTTTTAATCCTATGCCTGTCAGTATGTCTTTCATCGTGTTTACCGTCTCGTTGCTGTTTTAAACTTGTGACTCGCGGTGCATTCCTAAAGTAGTCTGGGCGCTAATGACCGTTGACGTTGTGCGCCCTAAAACCACAAAAAAAAAAAAAAAAAAAAAAAAAAAAAAAAAAAAAAAAAAAAAAAAAAAAAAAGATGCAGGCCATTGAGAGCAGAATTATCCTACAAGGCACATCGAGTTGGGCTTCTGTGGGACCGATGGTATTACTCTAAGACAGCAGTGAACTATGTGAACGTTATTGTGGATCACCTGCATCCCTTCATGGCTGAAGTCATCTTTGATGGCAATGACATCTTCCATCAGGATAACTCACACAATGCTGGAATTGTGCTGCAGTGGTTTGAGGAGCATGATAGTGAACTGACATTGATGTCTCAGCCAGCAGATGCCCTTGATCTGTATCCATTGGAACACATATCAGGAGCCAGATGCTTGCCCACAAACCACTGTCCCATAATTTTTGGGAATCTAGTGACCTGTGAGTAGATATCTGGTGCCGTATGCTTACAGAAATCTATCAAGGACTTGCAGAGTCCATGTCAAGCAGAGTTGCTGCTGTACTGTGTTTGAAAAGCGGACCAACACGCTATTAAACAGATAGTCATAATGTTTTGGCTCATCGGTGTGCATATAAAACATATTACCAATGTTGGACATTATTACTAGTTTGTTACTCATATAATCTGACAAACTATAAAAACAGTTCTTTAATGAAAAGGTTTTAGCAGCTGTTTCCAATGCATTTATATTCTTGGTATAATTTCTAGCAGCTTATTGCAGATTTTTACACCAGAGTGATAAGTATCTTATCGAGATAGACTTGCGCTGGTATTATTTACATGGATAATATCCCATAACTTTGTATGGTGCTCATCCACAGCAGTGATTTGGGGCAAAGAGCACAATTTGTAGGAGATAAATTCAGCGAAGAGGGAGAATATATAACTCTCTAAAAAAAGTCTTATTGGAGCTTCTATTGTTTGCTTTTTTTATTCTTTGGATTATTCTCTTTTGCTCCCTGAATGTTGTTATGACAGGAGGAGAATTTCTCCAAAAGATAACACCATATCTTAACAGCGAGTGTATCTGAGAAAAATATGCAGCTTTTACAGTTTCAAGAGTTGCATTGCTGGATAGCACTCTGATTATGTATGTTAGTTCAGAGAGTTGAGAGTTTAAGGATGTTATCTGAGAGTTTCATTTTAGGTTTTCTTGCAGGACAAGGCCTAGAAACTGTGTCACAGTCAGATTCTGAATTTCATGGGTGTTCATATGAATTGCTCGTTTTTCAGTATATTTATTTTGCTGGGGCTGAAAGTGTAGAGTAGCTGTTTTTTGTGGGTTTAAGACAAGCCTATTCCTATAGAGCCATCATGAAACTTCATCTGACATGACGTCTGCAGCTGTGATAAGATCTTTACTATTTTTCATTTTGATAAGCAGACTAGCTCTAGTACCTATGGTCTAGGGGTAGCGTCTTTGATTCGTAATCAAAACATCTTTGCTCCCAGGTTTGAATCCCGCCGCTGCTTAAATTTTGATTAATAATCAGCATTGGAGGCCAGAGACTTCTGGCATAAGAAGTCACCCCTCATTCAGCCAACGGCCTTGTCAAAGAGGGCAGTGGAGCAGACAGAGGTTCAGGGCACTCTCTTGCCCTTGTCCTAGCGGTGGGAAACTGCCCCTAAAGGTAGAATAATCAGCAATTATCAATGGCATGAGGATGCAGAAGGCAATGAAAACCACTGCATTAAATACATGTAACATGTACCCACAGGTCGTGTGGCCTGTAATTGAAGAAGTATCATGATGATCACTCCATTGGCAAAATATTCCGGAATAGTCCCCTATTCGGATCTCCAGAAGGGGACTGCCAAGGGGGAGGTTACCATGAGAAAAAGATAGAACAATCAACGGAAGGATAATGTTCTACGAGTTGGGGCATGGAATGTCAGAAGCTTGAATATGGCAGGGAAATTAGAAAATCTGAAAAGGGAAATGCAAAGCCTCTATCTAGATATAGTAGGGGTCAGTGAAGTGAAGTGGAAAGGAGACAAGGATTTCTAGTCAGATGAGTATAGGGTAATATCAACAGCAGCAGAAAATGGTATAACAGGTGTAGGATTCGTTATGAATAGGAAGGTAGGGCAGAGGGTGTGTTACTGTGAACAGTTCGGTGACCGGGTTGTTCTAATCAGAATCGACAGCAGACCAACATCGACAACGATAGTTCAGGTATACATGCCGACGTCGCAAGCTGAAGATGAAGAGAGAGAGAAAGTGTATGAGGATATTGAAAGGGTAATCCAGTATGTAAAGGGAGATGAAATTCTAATAGTCATGGGAGACTGGAATATAGTTGTAGGGGAAGGGGTAGAAGAAAAGGTTACAGGAGAATATGGGCTTGGGACAGGAATGAGAGAGGAGAAAGGCTAATTGAGTTCTATAACAAGTTTCAGCTAGCAATAGTGAACACTGTTCAAGATTCACAAGAGGAGGAGGTATACTTGGAAAAGGCTGGGTGATATGGGAAGATTCCGAAATCAGATACTGGATTGTAAGGTGTACCCAGGAGCAGATATATAGACTCAGATCACAACATAGTAGTGATGAAGAGTAGGCTGAAGTTTAAGACATTAGTCAGGAAGAAACAATATGCAATGAAGTTGGATACGGAAGTACTATGGAATGACAAGATATGCTTGAAGTTCTCTAAGGCTATAGAAATAGCAATAAGAAATAGTTCAGTAGGAAGCAGAGTTGAAGAGGAATGGACATATCTAAAAAGGGTGATAACAGAAGTTAGGAAGGAAAACATAGGTTCAAAGAAGGTAACTGTGAAGAAACCATGGGTAACAAAAGAAATACTTCAATTGATTGATGAAAGGAGGAAGTACAAACACGTTCCAGGAGACTCAGGAATACAGAAATACAGGTCACTGAGGAATGAAAAAAATAGGAAGTGCAGGGAAGCTAAGACAAAATGGCTGCAGGAAACATGTGAAGAAATCGAAAAAAAAAATGATTGTCGGAAGGGCAGACTCAGCATACAGGAAAGTCAAAACTACCTTCGGTGACATTAAAAGCAAGGGTGATAACATTAAGAGTGCAACAGGAATTCCACTGTTAAATGCAGACGATAGAGTGGATAGGTGGAAAGAATACATTGAAAGCCTATATGAGGGGGAAGATTTGTCTGATGTGATAGAAGAAGAAACACGAGTTGATTTAGAAAAGAGAGAGGATCCAATATTAGAATCAGTATTTAAAAGAGCTTTGGGGGACTTATATCAAATAAGGCAGAAGGGATAGATAACATTCCATCAGAATTTCTAAAATCATGGGGGCAAGTGGAAACAAAACGACTATTCACATTGGTGTGTAGAATGTATGTGTCTGGTGACATACCATTTGACTTTTGGAACAGCATAATCCACACAATTCTGAAGATGGCAAGAGCTGACAAGTTCGAGAATTACTGCACAATCACCTTAACAGCTCATGCATTGAAGTTGCTTAGAAGAATAATATGTAGAAGAATGGAAAAGCAAACTGAGGATGCGCTAGATGATGATCAGTTTGGCTTTATGAAAGGTAAAGGCACGAGAGAGGCGTTTCTGACATTGCAGTTAATAATGGAAGCAAGTCTACAGAAAAATCAAGACACGTTCATAGGATTTGTTGACCTGGAAAAAGTGTTCGACAATGTAAAATGGTGCAAGATGTTCGAAATTCTGAGAAAAGTAAGGGTGAGCTACAGGGAGAGACAGATCATATACAATATGTACAAGAGCCAAGAGGGAATAATAAGAATGGACGATCAAGAACGAAGTGCTTATATTAAAAAGAGTGTAAGACAAGGATGTAGCTTTTCACCTCTACAGTTCAATCTGCACATTGAGGAAGCAATGATGGAAATAAAAGAAGGGTTCAGGAGTGAAATTAAAATTCAAGGATATCAATGATACAATTTGCTGATGACATTGCTATCCTAAGTGAAAGTGAAGAAGAATTACATGATATTCTGAATGCAATGAACAGTCCAATGAGTACAGAGTATGGATTGAGAGTAAATCGAAGAAAGACGGAGGTAATGAGAAGTAGTGGAACAGCGAGAAACTTAACATCTGTATTGATGGTGACAAAGTAGACAAAGTTAAGGAAGTCTTCTACCTAGGCAGTAAAATAACCAATGATGGACAGAGCAAGAAGGATGTCAAAAGCAGATAGTGATGGCAAATAGGACATTCCTGGCCAAAAGAAGTCTACTAATATCAAATATCAGCCTTAATTTGAGGAAGAAATTTATGAGCATGTACGTCTAGAGTAAAGCATTGTATGGTAGTGAAACACGGATTGTGGGAAAACCAGAACAGAAGAGAATTGAAGCATTTGCGATGTGGTGCTACAGACAAATGTTGAAAATTATGTGGACTTATGAGGTTTTGCGCAGAATCGGAGAGGAAAGGAATATGTGGAAAACATTGATAACGAGAAGGGACAGGATAATAGGACCTCTGTTAAGACATGAGGGAATGACTTCCATGGTACTAGAGCGAGCTGTAGAGGGTAGAAACTGTAGAGGAAGACAGAAATTGGACTACATCCAGCAAATAATTGAGGATGTAGGTTGCAAGTGCTACTCTGAGATGAAGAGGTTAGCACAGGAGAGGAACTCATGGTGGGCCGCATCAAACCAGTCAGAAAACTTGATGACGAAAATTAAAAGCAGACTAGTATCATCCAAAAATGTACTGCTTCTCTGTTATTTACACACAAGAATGGATTATTAATATATAAGGGCATATTGTTAATGTGTACTAGAAAAAAAAAAATGGTCCTAAGACAGAGATCTGTGGTACACCATATGACAGTTAGGATGGCACTGAAAGGTAGTTCCGTGTAGTGTTAGCATGTCTGTGTATGACTTTTGTAGCCTGAGAATGATTACTTAAATAGGATTGTGTGTTTGCTTTTTGGTTTTTGTATTCACCAATCCAGAAGATAATACCTATGTGAAGATACAACAACAAAACCAATGTTTTTCTAGCAGAGTTCATTATTGTCTTAACGTTACGTGTTGCACTGTGTAGTTCATTCCTAAAAACGTTGTTAGCTCCAGCAGTGATCAGAATATAGTGAACTTCAGTTATTATGTTTTTTATAGTTTGATACATAGGTGCTCCTGGTTTGAAAAAAACTATTAGCTTCCATGTTATGATGATAACGTAACATATCTGCAATGCAGTGACCAGAGCTATCATACTACATATTTAAACAAATAATATTATGAAATGATAGGTTGCTGCTCACCATAAAGATGACATGTTAAGTTGCCAACATTACACGTTGAGATTTTCCCAAAGCTATCTTCAGCAAAGAAGACACACACAATTTCACACAAAGAGACACACCTCACACATATGACTGCTGTCTGTGGCTGCTCCGGTCAGAATGCAAATGTTGTGTTGAACAAAAGCAGCAATTTAGAGTGGGGCGGCGAAGGTGGAGGAATAGCAGGGTAGGGGTGGAGAGGGAGAAGAATGCTGGTGGAGTGTGCAGGGACTAGATGGCAGCCAGACAAGGTGGCTCCAGGTGCAGTGTTGGGAGGCAGTGGGAGAGGTAGGTGAGCTGGAGGGTAGGAGTGGGGGTGGAGGGAGGGAAGGGGAAATGGGAACGGAACAGGAGAGGAACAGAGAAAGGGAAAAGACCAGTGGGTACATTGGCAGAGAGCAGCACAGACTGAGTCTGATGGGGTGCAAATTGTCAGGAGATGACAGGACAGCGATGATGGAAACTTTTGGGCAGGGGGTGTGGGGATGGTAGGTTACCACAGGTTGAGGCTGGGATAATTTCAGAAGCAGAGAATGTGCTGTAAGGTTAACTTCCATTTGCACAGTTTGGAATAGCTGGTGGTGGAGGGAAGATTCCAGATGGCTCAGGTTGTAAAGCAGCCATTGAAATCAAGCACATTGTGTTCAGCTGCGTGTTGTGCCACAGGGTGGTCCACTTTGCTCTAGGCCACAGTTAGGTGGTGGCTGTTTGTCCTGGTGGACAGGTGCTTGGTAGTCAACTGTAACTATTTCTGCAGTGAGTAGAAATATAAGAAGCATTTGAAAAGAAATGAGTCGTAGTCTGGATTGTGCAAACCAGTGACAGGGTAATACCATGGCATGTGTAACGAGATGTGGTCTGACCAGAGTATGAAAGTTCACAGCCCATTGCTAGAGGGCACATGTGCACGAAGCATGTCGAATGGCCCACTGTCTTGCTCATCTGCAATGCTATGCTCTGGAAGAGAATGTGTTCCTGGCAAGAGTGGTGGCTGGGGATGAGTCATGGTGTCATCACTTCGAACCAGAATCAAAATGACAGTCTCCAGTGGAAGCATCCAGAATCACCATCACCAAAAGAAGCCAAGGTCAACCTCACAAATGTAGGAAAGATTATGCTGATGCTCTTCTTTGACCAAGATAGCCCCCTTCTGATTCACTTCCTGCAGCACGGGACAACAGTGAATGCCCAGTGTTACTCACAAACCTTGACCATCCTTTGCCAGGTGATCAAATCAAAATGACCAGGCAATCTCACCTGTGGTGTCATCCTGCTCCATGACAATGCAAAGATGGGAGGTTCTCAGCCACCCTCTGTACAGTCCAGACCTTTCTCCCTGTGATTACGCCATTTTTGCTCCCTTTAAAAAGTCTGTGAGGGGCAAATGATTCACCTTGGAGTACGACGTCCAGCAGTACGTGTGGAACTGGTTAACATCACAGCCCCGAGAATTTTATGAGACAGCCATTCACCATCGCCTTGTGTCACAATGGGACAAGTGTCTCAACAGCCAGGGTCAATACTTCTAACATGTATTTTTTTTGGTCATCAGTCTACTGACTGGTTTGATGCGGCCCGCCACGAATTCCTTTCCTGTGCTAACCTCTTCATCTCAGAGTAGCACTTGCAACCTACGTCCTCAATTATTTGCTTGACATATTCCAATCTCTGTCTTCCTCTACAGTTTTTGCCCTCTACAGCTCCCTCTAGTACCATGGAAGTCATTCCCTCATGTCTTAGCAGATGTCCTATCATCCTGTCCCTTCTCCTTATCAGTGTTTTCCACATATTCCTTTTCTCTCCGATTCTGTGTAGAACCTCCTCATTCCTTACCTTATCAGTCCACCTAATTTTCAACATTCGTCTATAGCACCACATCGCAAATGCTTCGATTCTCTTCTGTTCCGGTTTTCCCAGTCCATGTTTCACTACCATACAATGCTGTACTCCAGACGTACATCCTCAGAAATTTCTTCCTCAAATTAAGGCCGGTATTTGATATTAGTAGACTTCTCTTGGCCAGAAATGCCTTTTTTCCCATAGCGAGTCTGCTTTTGATGTCCTCCTTGCTCTGTCCGTCATTGGTTATTTTACTGCCTAGGTAGCAGAATTCCTTAACTTCATTGACTTCGTGACCATCAATCCTGATGTTCAGTTTCTCGCTGTTCTCATTTCTACTACTTCTCATTACCTTCGTCTTTCTCCGATTTACTCTCAAACCATACCGTGTACTCATTAGACTGTTCATTCCGTTCAGCAGATCATTTAATTCTTCTTCACTTTCACTCAGGATAGCAAAGTCATCAGCAAATCGTATCATTGATATCCTTTTACCTTGTATTTTAATTCCACTCCTGAACCTTTCTTATATTTCCATCATTGCTTCCTCGATGTACAGATTGAAGAGTAGGGGCGAAAGGCTACAGCCTTGTCTTACACCCTTCTTAATACGAGCACTTCATTCTTGATCGTCCACTCTTATTATTCCCTCTTGGTTGTTGTACATATTGTATATGACCCGTCTCTCCCTATAGCTTACCCCTACTTTTTTCAGAATCTCGGACAGCTTGCACCGTTTTATATTCTCGAACGCTTTTTCCAGGTCGACAAATCCTATGAAAGTGTCTTGATTTTTCTTTAGCCTTGCTTCCATTATTAGCCATAACGTCAGAATTGTCTCTGTCATCCCTTTACTTTTCCTAATGCCAAACTGATCGTCATCTAGCGCATTCTCAATTTTCTTTTCCATTCTTCTGTATATTATTCTTGTAAGCAGCTTTGATGCATGAGCTGTTAAGCTGATTGTGCGATAATTCTCGCACTTGTCAGCTCTTGCCGTCTTCGGAATTGTGTGGATGATGCTTTTCCGAAAGTCAGATGGTATGTCACCAGACTCATATATTCTACACACCAACGTGAATAGTCATTTTGTTGCCACTTCCCCCAATGATTTTAGAAATTTTGATGGAACGTTATCTATCCCTTCTGCCTTATTTGACTGTAAGTCCTCCAAAGCTCTTTTAAATTCCGATTCTAATACTGGATCCCCTATCGCTTCTAAATCGACTCCTGTTTCTTCTTCTATCACATCAGACAAATCTTCACCCTCATAGAGGCTTTCAATGTATTCTTTCCACCTATCTGCTCTCTCCTCTGCATTTAACAGTGGAATTCCCGTTGCACTGTTAATGTTATCACCGTTGCTTTTAATGTCACCAAAGGTTGTTTTGACTTTCCTGTATGCTGAGTCTGTCCTTCCGACAATCATATCTTTTTCGAAGTCTTCACATTTTTCCTGCAGCCGTTTCATCTTATCTTCCCTGCACTTCCTATTTATTTCATTCCTCAGCGACTTGTATTTCTGTATTCCTGATTTTCCCAGAACATGTTTGTACCTCCTCCTTTCATCAATCAACTGAAGTATTTCTTCTGTTACTCATGGTTTCTTCGCAGCTACCTTCTTTGTACCTATGTTTTCCTTCCCAACTTCTGTGATGGCCCTTTTTAGAGATGTCCATTCCTCTTCGACTGTACTGCCTACTGCGCTATTCCTTATTGCTGTATCTATAGCGTTAGAGAACTTTAAACGTATCTCGTCATTCCTTAGTACTTCTGTATCCCACTTCTTTGCGTATTGATTCTTCCTGACTAATGTCTTGAACTTCAGCCTACTCTTCATCACTACTACACTCCTGGAAATTGAAATAAGAACACCGTGAATTCATTGTCCCAGGAAGGGGAAACTTTATTGACACATTCCTGGGGTCAGATACATCACATGATCACACTGACAGAACCACAGGCACATAGACACAGGCAACAGAGCATGCACAATGTCGGCACTAGTACAGTGTATATCCACCTTTCGCAGCAATGCAGGCTGCTATTCTCCCATGGAGACGATCGTAGAGATGCTGGATGTAGTCCTGTGGAACGGCTTGCCATGCCATTTCCACCTGGCGCCTCAGTTGGACCAGCGTTCGTGCTGGACGTGCAGACCGCGTGAGACGACGCTTCATCCAGTCCCAAACATGCTCAATGGGGGACAGATCTGGAGATCTTGCTGGCCAGGGTAGTTGACTTACACCTTCTAGAGCACGTTGGGTGGCACGGGATACATGCGGACGTGCATTGTCCTGTTGGAACAGCAAGTTCCCTTGCCGGTCTAGGAATGGTAGAACGATGGGCTCGATGACGGTTTGGATGTACCGTGCACTATTCAGTGTCCCCTCGACGATCACCAGTGGTGTACGGCCAGTGTAGGAGATCGCTCCCCACACCATGATGCCGGGTGTTGGCCCTGTGTGCCTCGGTCGTATGCAGTCCTGATTGTGGCGCTCACCTGCACGGCGCCAAACACGCATAAGACCATCACTGGCACCAAGGCAGAAGCGACTCTCATCGCTGAAGACGACACGTCTCCATTCGTCACCTCCATTCACGCCTGTCGCGACACCACTGGAGGCGGGCTGCACGATGTTGGGGCGTGAGCGGAAGACGGCCTAACGGTGTGCGGGACCGTAGCCCAGCTTCATGGAGACGGTTGCGAATGGTCCTCGCCGATACCCCAGGAGCAACAGTGTCCCTAATTTGCTGGGAAGTGGCGGTGCGGTCCCCTACGGCACTGCGTAGGATCCTACGGTCTTGGCGTGCATCCGTGCGTCGCTGCGGTCCGGTCCCAGGTCGATGGGCACGTGCACCTTCCGCCGACCACTGGTGACAACATCGATGTACTGTGGAGACCTCACGCCCCACGTGTTGAGCAATTCGGCGGTACGTCCACCCGGCCTCCCGCATGCCCACTATACGCCCTCGCTCAAAGTCCGTCAACTGCACATACGGTTCACGTCCACGCTGTCGCGGCATGCTACCAGTGTTAAAGACTGCGATGGAGCTCCGTATGCCACGGCAAACTGGCTGACACTGACGGCGGCGGTGCACAAATGCTGCGCAGCTAGCGCAATTCGACGGCCAACACCGCGGTTCCTGGTGTGTCCGCTGTGCCGTGCGTGTGATCATTGCTTGTACAGCCCTCTCGCAGTGTCCGGAGCAAGTATGGTGGGTCTGACACACCGGTGTCAATGTGTTCTTTTTTCCATTTCCAGGAGTGTATATTGTGATCTGAGTCTATATCTGCTCCTGGGTACGCCTTACAATCCAGTATCTGATTTCGGAATCTCTGTCTGACCATGATGTAATCTAATTGAAATCTTCCAGTATCTCCTGGCCTTTTCCAAGTATACCTCCTCCTCTTGTGATTCTTGAACATGGTATTCGCTATTACTAGCTAAAACTTGTTACAGAACTCAATTAGTCTTTCTCCTCTTTCATTCCTTGTCCCAAGCCCATATTCTCCTGTAACCTTTTCTTCTACTCCTTCCCCTACAACTGCATTCCAGTCGCCCATGACTATTAGATTTTCGCCCCCCTTTACATACTGAATTACCCTTTCAATATCCTCATACACTTTCTCAGATCTCTGTTCATCTTCAGCTTGCGACGTTGGCATGTATACCTGAACTATCGTTGTCGGTGTTGGTCTGCTGTCGATTCTGATTAGAACAACCCGGTCACTGAACTGTTGACAGTAACACACCCTCTGCCCTACCTTGCTATTCATCTTACACCTGTTATACCATTTTCTGCTGCTGTTGATATTACCCGATATTCATCTGACCAGAAATCCTTGTCTTCCTTCCACTTCACTTCACTGACCCCTACTGTATCTAGATTGAGCCTTTGCATTTCCCTTTTCAGATTTTCTAGTTGCCCTACCACATTCAAGCTTCTGACATTCCACGCCCCAACTCGTAGAACGTTATCCTTTCATTGATTATTCAATCTTTTTCTCATGGTAACCTCCCCCTTGGCAGTCCCCTCCCGGAGATCCGAATGGGGGACTATTACGGAATCTTTTGCCAATGGAGAGATCATCATGACACTTCTTCAATTACAGGCCACATGTCCTGTGGATACACGTTACGTGTCTTTAATGCAGTGGTTTCCATTGCCTTCTGCATCCTCATGTCGTTGATCATTGCTGATTCTTCCGCCTTTAGGGGCAATTTCCCACCCCTAGGACAAGAGAGTGCCCTGAACCTCTATCGCTCCTCCGCCCTCTTTGACAAGGCCGTTGGCAGAATGAGGCTGACTTCTTATGCCGGAAGTCTTCGGCTGCCAATGCTCATTATGTATCAAAATTTAGGCAGTGGCGGGGATCGAACCCGGGACCGAAGACGTTTTGATTATGAATCAGACACGCTACCCCTAGACCACGGGTCACATTATAGAGGTATAGGTTTCTGTAATTATGCCTCCAGCTCGTTTCTTTTGGAACGTCCCTTATATATCCCTCCCAGAATACTTATTTACTTTTGTAATACAACCTATATCAGGTAGAGGGCACTAGTGATGATGTAATTGAAATGCCTAGCATCACAGATTCAGCAGTTTAAAACTGGATTCTAATAGTCATTAATTAAAAATGGTTTTATGTTGTCAAATTACATGTCTTCAGTAAAATATAAGATATAATACAGTACCGGTATGGTCTAAACTTCTGCAAACATGACCTGGAGTGAGGAGATAACACAAGTGTCCAGTGTCAAAGATTGAGCAATTTGAAATAGGATATTTGTAGTCATTAATTAGAATTGTTTTACGAGCTTAAGTGTTTGTCGAACAGTATAAAATATAGTGCAATACGTAGTATCAAAATGTAAACTTAAAATTAGAATAAAACATTTGAGAGTGATAAACAGTATTCTTATAGAAAACCTTTTAGCATGAAAAAGTAAATAAAAGAAGATATGTGAAAACTGATTAAATGAAATAATAACCATTTAATAAAAGGTCTTGATCATTGATAAGTAGCCAGCACCACTTCACAGCTTGTCTGTGGAATGTTTCATTTTTATGTGGCAGTGCTCACAGATAGACCCACTGTCCATGCCACTGGTGTCTAGTGCTGGTGTTGAGCTACTGTGACCTGTGACACTTTTCGCACTAGTGAGTTCCTACACATACAATAGCTTACTTAGTGACCATCACTTATCAAAACAAAACTTTCGATATGTGAATGCAGTTGAGGGTAACAACCAGTGGCAAAAATAAAAGTGCATTTGTTACATATTTGGATAAGAAAAAGCGTGTGGCAGAAAATATACAGGATAATTTAGAACTGTTGCATATAGCACCAAAAGGACAAGTGTTACACATTAGAGAGGAAATGGAGATTTACATACATAAAATGGCAAATGCAGTTATTGGTTAATGAATAGAGTGAATTTAACTGGAATGCCCATTTTGATGTATTCAGGAACTAACTAGTCTGAACTGTGTCACAAGCCACAGCAGCTCACCATGAGCAGTGGACACCACTGGCATAGACAGTGGGCCTATACCTGTGAGCATTTCACAGGAAAACAAAACAAAACAAAACATTCCACAGAGTAGCCACAAGGAGGTGCTATCAACCATTGAGGCTTTTAATGAAATACTTACTGTTTTATTTAATCACTTTTCACACAAAATACTGTTTTGTTTACTTTGTCATGCTAAAAGGTATTTCATCAGTAGATTATTTGACACCTTTTGTTTGATCCAGCAGCCGTATAACTACTTGCTCCAAGGTTTCAGTGATGTTAGCCACATTTGGACCTTGAAATGAAGCAATAGTAACATGTGAAAACTTGAGCCGGACATGGACTTGAACATGGATTTCCCACTTTACATGAGTGTTCACCTTAACTGTCTTGCCTATCAGAGCACACTTCCCTTCCAATCTAAATGCCTGGCCTATTATTAACTACTGATGTAGCATCACCTACCGTGAACCGCTAACTCTCAGCCCTGATTCCCATAAGAGACTGTGAATGATGTGAATTCCCACTGAAAGAAAGGATCACTGGTCATTATCACCTCGTATATATAGGCTGTTGATAATTAAAGTTCCGGTTTTATAATATCTGTAGAAACAGAACCACTCGTCAGAATGATATAAGATTTGACCAGCATATTATTGACACAAGGGAAACATCATGTGAGTACAGTTCCGGCGATACCGCTAGCAAATAAATTCACAGCACTAGACGAAGACTGTGATAAGACAACGAACAATGACGAACAAAAATCAGTGACGAAACTTCCATTCGAGTACACAGTCAAGAAAACATCTAATACGAAAAATAAACCAGTGAACATCAAACGACGAGTTGTTGTACTTGGTGATAGCCACACCAAGAAAATTACCGAAAAATAAATGAATACAGTATGTTATTCACGGCAACAGGTATGACGAAACCCAGTGCACCTTTGACTGAGATAATTAAGAGCAGCAACTAACTTCATGAGCTATCTAAGAATGATGCCGTCATAATCATGGGTGGAAGTAATGATGTATACAGAAATGAGAGTAAACATGCGACCCAGTGTTTAAAAACTACACTACTTGATCTGAAAGTTCCGAACATCATAGTTACTAGCTTGCCTCACAGATACGACCTGCAAGACAATTCTATTGTAAATCTGGAGCTTGCAAAAGTAAACAGACAGTTCTACAAAATATGCAGGTCCCAACAAGATGTAACATTTTTTGATCTTCCAGATGCAAGAGATTTGTTTACGAAACATGGACTACATTATAATAACACTGGCAAGTCATATGTTGGCAAAATGCTAGCGAAATTAATACAAAAAGACGACGACGTTGCAAGAAAACCAATTGCTGTGCAACCAGTTTCGACCAAGGAAATGGATAAACGGGAAAACAATTTCAAAATCGCAGCCACAGCGCCAGCTCAAACAGGAACATCACGTCCAGAAGATGAGACGGTGCCAGAACCAGCCTCAGAACGTGCAGCAAAGACTGAAATTATCGTCAAGAAAACTGTACCTACTCATCAACCAGATGCTCACACACAGGGAAACTGATGAAGGGGGCCAGTTCTTTCCGAATTTGGCCCAATACAACGAATCCAGAACAAGCAGTCAACACTCAGGTTGACGTTCCGTTACTTTATAGTCAAATTAGTTTTAATGACCCTCTACCTAATAATATATGCAGTAGTAATTTCATTATGCACTTAAACATCAGAGGTCTGTCTGAAGGAATGATCAGGAAGCTTTATGATATATAAATCTGAAACAATGTGTGAAAGTGATATGCCTTAATGAACATTGGCTAAAATCTGAAAATATCAGTCTCCTAAATAAACTTACAGGTTATAAACTGGCTACCAGCTTTTGTAGGACCAATGAGTATGGAGGCTCTTGCATACTAGTTCATTCCACGGTAGACTATGATATCAGACAGAATTTTAGCCATCTGAATGAAGAAGGTACGGTACATTTGAAAGTTGTTGTATAGAACTTAAAGAGTGTAACATACTAATTATCAGCATATATCGCACCCCTGGGTACCATATAAGCTCTGTATTTTTAGATAAGTTTGATACATTGCTACATAAATTAAAATCTGAGAAACTGTACAAGAAAGTGGTTATATGTGCTGACTTCAACATAGATGTAAGGACTGATGACAAATTTTCTTCACACTTAAAGAACCTGGTAGCCACAAATGGGCTAAATCTCAATTTTGGTCAGTTTACAAGAATTACAGCAACCTCTGCAACATGTATTGACAATATTGTAAGTAGTTATAATTATTATGTAAAAGAAAAGTTTCTTCTAGATTTAGGAGTATCAGACCATAAAGCACTATATGTATCACCACCAATGCAAAAATTCAGTCTGCACAACAAAAATATGTAGGAATTTCAGTCAAGAAAATGTGGAAGTATTTTGCAAAAAACTAAGCCAAACCAAGTGGACAGTCAGCAAACACACTTCCGCAAGTGACAATTACAATAACTTTTTAACTGAATTCTTGGGTTTATTCAATGAATGCTTCCCTTTTGTAACAGTGAGGACCAGGTCCCAAAAAAGTAGAGCCTGGGTAACAAAAGGAATTAGAGTGTCTAGTGCTACTAAGAGGAAACTGCATATGGAGGCAAAAGTAAACTGAAGCCCTCAATTTCTTAAGTATGTAAGCACATACAGAAAACATTTGACAAAATAGCTAAACTAGCAAAACATACTGCAAATAACAACTTCATTTCAAATGCAAAAAACAAATCAAAAGCTGTTTGGTCTGTTATAAGAAGTGAAGTTGGTAGTGAGGCAGAGAGAAAATACCCTTCTAAAATAGTGATAAATGGTAGAGCTGTCACAGAACCCAGTGCCATTTGTGAATCATTCAATGACTTTTTCATAAACTGTAACAAATTTGGTGTCTGTTCACCACCAAAAACAAAGCCCAATATGACAGATAGCAATTGCACATGTTTTAAGTTTTCTCATGTTTCCATCTCAGATGTCATCAAAATCATAATGTCCCTAAAAAATTCAAAATCTGTGGGGTGGGATGAGGTCCCCACTGAAATAATAAAAATAGTCCATCACAGTATTGCATATCCACTCTCTTTCATAATCAACCAAACTTTTGATGAGGGATGTTTCCCAGATCGATTAAAATATGCAGAAGTTTGGCCCATACATAAAAAAGACAAACAAGATTAATTGGGCAACTATAGGCCAATCTCACTGTTCCAAATTTTCTCATAAATATTTGAAAGAGCTGCATGTGATCAGATTGAAAATCATAATTCATCTAACAGTATTATCTTAGGTAATCAATATGGTTTCAGAAAAGGCCAAAGCACAATCCATGCAATAAATGAATTAGTCACAAAAGTCAGCAGATGTCTTGATGATAGAATGTGTCTGTCAGGCATCTTTTGTGACCTGTCCAAAGCCTTCACACAGTAAATCGTGACCTGATTCTCCAAAAATTGACACGCTATGGTTTTCAAGGCAAATCTCTTAGCTGGATGTCATCACACTTGGCAAACAGAAAATAAAGAGTACTTACTAACAGCAATGGCAAGAAATTTCTCTCTGGCTGGAAAACCACTCAATTAGGTGTTCCACAATGTTCAATATTAGGGCCACTGCTTTTTCTATATTATATTAATGATATGCCATGTCAGGTCCAGTCTGATACTATCCTCTATGCAGATGACTCAACAGCTGTAGTCTGTTGTAAAAATGAGGTAGACCTAATTCGTCATATTGAACAAACACTTGGGGAAGGGGAGGCATGGGTCAAAAACAATAACTTGACATTAAATTTTACAAAAACAAAAATTGTTCATTTTACCACAAAACAATCTGCACAGTCTATAAGTGAAATAAGGTGTATGGACAAAAAATTAGAGACTGCAGACTGTGTCAAATTCCTTGATGTGTTAGTCTATAAAAACCTGTTATGGAGTCACCATGTGGACAACATACTGGGTTGACTGAATAGCCTTGTATATATTATGAATATCTTGTATAGTATTACTGATTTAGCTGTAAGAAAAACTGCATATAATGCATATTTTGTTTCAGTCATTAGGTATAGTATAATTTTCTGGGGGTCTGAAAAAACAAATTTACTTAGAGCTTTTAGACTACAAAAAAGAATCATCCGAGCAATGGTGGGAGCAAAATCAAAGCAACATTGCAAACCTTTGTTTGTAAAACTGGATCTAATGAGCATTCCAAGCATATACATCTATGAAACTCTCACTTTAACGAAAAGAAACCCACAAATGTTTGAGGGCAACTTCTTCTTGCATCAATATGATACTAGACATAGAACGAGCTACATGTTACCTACCCACCATTTAAAATCATATGAAAAAACCCCATACTATATGGGCATGAAATTTGTAAATAAAATATGGAAAGATATGGATGACCCAAATGTAAAAGGTACCAAAAGAGACCTGGAAAAATATCTGAAAGATAAATGTTACTATAGTGTAGAAGATTTCATGAATGGCAACAATGCATTATAATTGTAATTAAAATACCTCTTTGAAGATGTTACACCATATATATTATTAGTTTATTGTCTATTTTTAGTATTGTTATATATAGTGTAAAACTGATGAGTCACCTATGTCACAATCTTTGATTTTATAAGGCATGTTATGTGATAATAAAAATTGAATTGAAGTGAATTGGAACCAAAGAAAATATAATGAAAATTTTACCAATAGATGGAACTGTAAGCATCTTAACATAAATGAGATTGGCTACAAGTGATAGATGAATCACAATATGATGGCTGTGCACATTACACAATCCATTTTGTTCATTGTGCATGAATTCCCAAGTCCAGCAGTCAACAGCTGTGGCGGTGTTAGTTAGGTAAGCCCATCCACCACAGCTTATTCACACATCATTGGATGGGAAAACTGGTTTTTAATCATCCTGAGAATAAGAGCCACATAAAAAGAAAAAAATGATGGCAGCTTTTAGTTATCCTGGGACTAAAAACCTTATAAAAAGCAAAATGACATTGGTTTTTAATTGTCCTGTAGCCAAAATGCACATAAAAAGCAAAATCACACCAGTTGTTAATTGTCGTGAGAATAGTGTGAGACATGTTCAATGTGCTGTCCACTAATTGGCATACTGAACACATCTTTCAGATAATCCCATAGCCAGAAGTCACAAAGTTTAAGATTAGGTGATCTGGACAGCTAAGCTCTAGGGAAATGATGGCTGATAATTCTACCATGCCTGAAATGCCTCTGCAGCAGCTGCTTCATTGGCTGTGCAATGCACGGAGGAATGCCATCTTGTATAAAAATGATCCTATCCACACATCCACACTACTGAAGGCTTGGAATAACATGTGCAAAACACACTCATAGTATTTATGTTTCAGGCAATAGAACCCACAGGACTCATTTGCTCAAAAATACGACACGTGATTGGAAAGTTTTAAGAATGGGCTTGTAATTGTACAATGGCGGTACTTACATGCTACTGTGATGCATCTCCTTCAAAATAGTCCCATTCTGACTGAATGTATCGATTCAAAAGGTGTTTCCACTTTTGGAAATATTCCTGGAAATTTTTTTCCTCAAGTGTGTCGAGGACGCTCTCTGTATTTGTCTGGATGTCTTCAATGAGCCAAATCGCTTCCCTTTCAGTGAAAATTTCAGTTTAGGAAACAGGTAGAAGTCCACAGGGGCCAAATCAGGTAAATATGGTGGTTTTGGAAGCACAGGAAATTTGAATTTGGTCAAAAATTCAACGATGGAGGAGGCACAATGTCTGGTGTAGTACCCAACTCCTGTCTTTCCACAATGCAGGCCTTTTCTTCCACACCTTTACAGCAAACACTCAAGGGCACATTTGTAGTATTCCTGGTTAATTGTCTGTCCTCGAGGGGTAAATTCACAATGCACAATACCGGCAGAATCGAAAAAAATTATCAACATTGTCTTCACCTTCGACCGACTTTGCTGTGCTTTTTTCGGTCGTGGTGAAACTAGAGTCTTCCACTGAGAAGACTGCACTTCGGTTTCAGGATCATATCCATATATCTACGATTTGCCACCTACAATTACCTTATTTAACAAATCTGGGTCATTTTTAGTCCAATTAATCAGTTCTTGGCACACTTCAAGTCGGTATTTCCTCTGGCCACTTGACAACACTTTTGGAATGAATTTTGCAGACACTCGACGCATGTTCACATCTTCAGTTAAAATTGTCTGAACTGCATAGAAACTTAAATTAAGTTCATCAGCCATCTCCCTAATTGTAAGTCCATGATCAGGGCGCACTAAGTTGCAAATTTTCACAACATTTTCATTCGTTTTTGAGGTGGAAGGACGACCGGTCCATGGTTCATCTTCAAATGATTTGCAGCCATTTTTAAATCTGTTAAAACAGGGAAAAACATGTAACTGGCTCATACAATTATCTCCAAAAGCTGTTTTTAGTAGTTCGTAAGTCTCAGAAGCTGATTTCCCAGTTTTAAAGCAAAATTTCACACAAACTCGTTGCTCCATTTTTACATCCATTTTCACGCAGACAGAATCTGGCATCAAGCCCTAACAGACCCGCACTCAACCAGCTGCCACAACGAACTGAATAAAGGAAGCACAGTTTCCTGTCGGAGGGTGTTAAAGGACAAGGCAATGACTCACTCCCCACCTTCCGTATACCTGCCCTCCAAACCAGTAAGCAGTAGTGCATCCATTCTTAAAACTTTCCAATCACACCTCATATATGGCCATATGATAAACAAGGCTGTCAACCTGCATCACACTGTCACCTTAGTAGAATGAACTGGTACCAGTTGATGTGCGTGTGGATTTTCCGTTGCCCATATTCAGTAATTCTGCATATTGATATGTCCTCGGAGTTGGAAATACGCTTCATCTGCACGCAGAACATTCTGTGGCTATTCATTGTCTGCTTCCATGCAAGCAAGAAATTCCAGAGTGAATGTTTGTCTTGCTTGCAGGCCAACAGGAAGCAATTCCTGAACATGGGTGATTCTGTATGGGTAGCAATGCGGATATTTTGTAGGATTTTAAACACCATGTTCACAGGTATGTCCAACGTTCGGGCAGTTCCCTGTGCACTTGACCCCTCCTGCAATGCTCTGGCCACACCATTCACAAATGTCGGATCAACTGCTTTCCTCCCTCTGCCACATTTCACTTCAAGAGCTCTGTCTTTTTGAATTCTATGATCAAGTTCCTTAAGACTACTGGCACACAGTCACCATTCTTGTAAAAGAGCATTATCAGCAGCACATGATCATTTATGGAGATAGTCATGTTGGGCATCTCAGACGCAAACTGAGGAAAAGCTGTGTGCCATGCATCTGTTGGTGTGCATATTCTGATGCTTACAGGACCATCTGTTGGTCAAATATTCATTAATTTTTTTGTTTGTTCCATGGCATTTCCCCCTGCATCAATAATACACCATTCAAATTTGATATCTGAACAGTGATTCTCTTTCTACCATGTTTTGAAACTGGAACTTTAGTTATAGGCATACTGTCTATGCAATAACTTGTCCATCGAATGGATGTTTGTCATTGTTAAGAACTGAGTTGCACTGAAGGGTATATTGACTTTACTAAATATAACTTTTTACTTAGCTGATTTTCTTGAAGTTGGCTTCATTGTCTCCTTATAGAGCTGTGATAATGGCTGCAGGTCCAGTTTGAACATAGAATATCAACTATGGTAAGAACCTGAAAAATCTGATAAATCATCAAATACCAAATGAAATAAATATCTGCTCTTATGAATATTTGTATTTCAACATCAGAATAACAAAATGTAACTTTCATTCACTTTCTTGAGCTATCAATTCTAATTCCAATGTCTGCTTTTTATCACATCACAAACATAACTTTCTTCCTTTACTCGACAACTCCCTACCAAGAGTCCACAAAGAAGAAAATAACGATAATATTTGAGGCAAAGAGGTTTGAATCATTTTCATAGACATTAACTGATAAGTATTTACAAAAGTTTGGTAGATTTAAATTTACAGACTTTTATATTAAAACCCCCAAATTAATTTTAAACTAAGGCATTTATTAATTTATTTTTCATCCTTGGATAACTTTTGGTAATGATATTGGACACGCCAGGATACGCATGGGTATGTTACAAAGTATTTGGTATTTACATAAAAGCATACATGTATACAATTTTTTCAGACATTTGTAACAGATATTTAAGAGTTTACACCATACAAATAAAATTACATGTATCAGACAGAGTTAAAAAGAATATTTACAATTGTGCTTACATACAATGACGGAATGAAGTCTTTATACTATTTACATGGAGTTTGTAGAAGAATCTCATATTTAAGAATTTTGTATTCTTGCATCTAAGAAACTCATGTACACTGTTACACTTGCATCTAAGAACTCCTTTACACTGTAACAGATGACCTTTTAGTTTTTGTTTGAAATTTGACAGCATTCTTAAGTTCTTGATACTGTTTGAAAGTTTGTTATATAATCTACAGCCAGCTATTTTAGATTTTTTTGTCACTTAAGTCTACTTAAACACATGTGATAATTATCTTTACATGTAGTACTGTAGCTATGTATAATTTTGCTCATCAAAGTTGTACAGTCTATTTTTAGGTACATAATTATTTCATATATGTACAGAGCAGGTGCCCTCAGTATTTTCAATTCTTTGAATTTATTTCTGCAGGACTGTCCTTGGTGACAGGTATCCAGTGCACCTAATCACTTTCGTTTGGAGTTTAAGTAATGCGCTTATTCATATGTTAGCCCCACTACCCCACACAGAGAGATGAGGATAAATTAGAGCATAATACATTTTTATTAAAGTATCATGATCAACAGTTTGCGACATTTTTCTCATGAGAAATATATTTTGCTAATTTTTTAACATATTTTATCTATATGAGTATTCCTTGTCATGAGACTGTCCACCCCAGAAATTTGCTGCAATGAACTTTCAAAATGCTGCAGACTCCAGGCTTGATATCAAGATTATCTGCTTTGACTGCCCAATTTTCTTGTATACTCATGTACATTGTTTTACTTCCATTTATGAAAACATTGCACTCCCCCCTCCCACTGACTCCCTCCCCCCTCCCCCCCCCCCCCAAATATTTGCACACTCTGTCCATCTCTAAACATGTCTTGGTTTCAAGATCTCTTGTGAACTTGCTTGTCATTAGTAGAGATGATTGCCCTTTCTATGCATTGCTGCCCATTTTCAATAAATGTTTCGATAAATTGTTTGCTCTGCCTCTTACGCCATAATGGTTAGTTTTTGTAACAGGATTCTGTGACATACGGAATCAAAAGCTTTTGATAGGTGAAGGAATAAACTACAAACTTTCACCAGATCATCAATGTGTTTCTTCCAGTTCTATTTATCATCAATGCACACACCGAGAAATTTTGAACATTCTGCTTTAGCAACAGACTTCTGTTCAATGTCTATATTTAGCAATGGTGTTATGCCATTTACTGTACAGATTTGCATATACTGTGTTTTCTCAAAATTTAGTGAGAATCCATTTGCTGAAAACCACTTAATAACTTTCTGAAAGACATTATTTACAGTTTCCTCAGCTGATTCTTGTTTGTTGGGTGTGATTACTATAATTGTATCATCAGCAAAAAGAACTAGCTTTACATCTTGTTTTATATGCCAAAATAGAATTGTAAGAGCCATAGAAAATGCTGCCTCAAGAACTTCATGCAGGCCCTTATTTAAGAAACTTCACATCATTCCCCTGCCATGTCCATATACTTTACAAGTAATAATATTTGTTAGGAAATTCTTAGAAAATAACAACAGTCTTGCATCAACTAACCAGAGTTTCCGTCTATATAATACAAGGAGAAAACAGGATATATATGTTCAACATGCATACACAACACCAAAACAGAATGGACCACTGTAAACAGGAAACAGACTACACAGTAAGCTACGTGATAACACTAAAACAATTAAAAACACTTCAAAATTTAAAACTGCTGTCCATAAATATTTATTGCAAAAATGTTGTTATAGTATAGATGAATATCTTGAAACATAAAAATTCATTGCCAAATATTAAAAAAAGAATGTAAAAAAACTGATTGAATTACTTGTGTTAAATATCATATATGAAAGTTGAATTTTCAGTTGTGATAATGTTAAGCCTAAATCAATGTTAATATTCTTGCATGATTTAAAAATTTGTACTGTAAATCACAATGACTTGTCCAATATCATATTATTGTATATCTTGTACTACAAATGATTAAAAGGACCAATAAAAAATGAAATGGAAATGAAATGAAATCTTTATGAATATAGTGGGAAGCCATTAATGTATGCTACAAGCAATAAGGGACCCAAGACTGAACACTGTGGGACACCATTCTTGATACATCCCCAGTTAGAGGATACCCCAATAGAAGAATTTCATGATTCACACAATGAAAAGCCTTTGAGAGATCACAAAATATCCCCATGGGTGATGTTCAGTTATTCAGGGCATTTAATATTTGATCAGTGAAAGCATATACAGCATTTTCTATTGAAAAGCCTTTTTGAAAACCAAAGTGGCATTTTGTTAGTACTTCATTTTTACAAATATGTACTGCTACTCTTGAATTCATTGGGTGGTAGTACTGACTGAAAAATCAGATACTTCATATGGATCATTTAGTTGTGTTCCTTCCTCTGTATACATGATATTTACATGAGTTGGTATTTCTTTCTCTCTCCTGCTTGTGTTTGTGTGTTCCCATGCAGTTTTTGAGATATCTGAGGAAATTTCAATTTTGTGTTTATTGTAGCTGTGTTTTGTCTCCCTTATCATCCCACTGTAGGCTTTCTTAATGTCTCTGTAGGCCTTATCTGTGGCTAAAACATCTGTCCTCCTGATAATTTTTATATACTTCTTTTAATTCTTCTCTACTCTGAATAATTTTAGCTGTGATCCAGTTTGTATTGAGCTTTTTTTGTACTTCCCTAGATAATTTTGGACAGCTAACATTTATATAATAATTCATAGTTTCACAGAAAATTTCCCAACTATTTCTACATTTTTTTCACCATAAATCCCCTCCAGGTTTTCTTTTTTCAGTAAAACTTCCAAGGTGTTTAGGTTGCCTGGTTTGGTCTCTCTTAGTTATGACACTGTATCTTCATTGCTCATGACATTATCATGCACTTCAATTGAGTGGCCATAATGGTCAGCAATTACTGTGTTCTCAGGTATGTTAGTGATAAGATGATCTAAAGTTGTGTGTACTGTACCCGTACATCTTGTTGGACTCTTAATGTGTGTCATCAGGTTGAACAAGCTTAAGATATCAAGAAAGCTTTTTGCACAAACATTTTCTATCATTGATTTAATATTAAAATCACCAACTGTTATTATAAGTTGAATTCTCTGATAATTCTACCAAGTAGTGTCTCAAATTCAAGACGAAGCTATCTGACCTTGAGCTTTGTGAATAAAATATACCCAGCACAAGACACTTTTTCCCTAGGAGCTATATTTGAATGGCTGCTGCTTCAAGCAATAGTTCTGCACAATAACATATGTGATACGCAGTACATTCAATTACATTACTATCAATGTATATACCTACACCCTCAATTTTGTATTTACAACTACAGTAATGTGCCATTTTTTACATCGTTTTAGGTTATACACCATTATTTCATTTTCCTTTAGCTCATACTCTGTCATAATAGAAACATTTGACATTGCAGTCACTAATAATACATCATTGTCCTCCGATTTATTGCAAGCATATTGCACATTTTAGTGAGGTAATTTAATTTTAAAACCCTTATCAACCATTTTTCTGTCAACTACATTGAATGCCTCTTTATCTGACATTTGCTTCTGTAGTCTTTTGTAACAGAGAAATGCCACTTTTACACCAGCCTCTAAGTTGTTAATTTTGTTACTTAAAATATATATCATTTATCTTGTGTGCTTCCCCTTCCCTCTGTCTCTTATTAAAACATAATTCAGATAGGTAGGTGGCACTATTTTCCTCCTGTGCACAATATTTAATCCTGTTTCTTCTGATCTAAATGTTACCTGTTGTTTTGCTGTTATTGCTGTGGATGTTGCCAAAAGTGTAGCTTGAACAACTGTTGCTATGCCTGGTGTTGATTCCTGCCCTGTTTGCAGTAGTGATGCTACTCCCATCACGAATGTTCTTTTCCTTTTGTCCACGATCTTCTGTTGCCACTGATTTTACATTCCTTGTTGTTACTGTTGTTGTTTTAGCTTTTAAAGCTGACACTGATTCCTCGTCTGCCATTGTTATTAAAGCTGCTTCATTTGCAGCTGTTACTTCCGTCACATCCGCATGTATGAGGGCAGGCTTGTCTTCGGGAACCAGTTACTGATTGCATTCTTGAGAGGAGTGTGTTATGTCTGAGTATTCTGTTGTCTCCAGTGGAACTGGATTGTATATTTCACTGTTTATGCAAACAGTTTTAAGTAACGTTCCAAGTTTTTTACATAAATAGAATTTTCCCTTCTTGCTTAAGTGCATTACATATTTTGTGAAGCACATTCTTTCCAAATCAATTGTTCAAGAAAGAAAACATTATCCATTGATCTGCAGATTTTTTGGTAAACCCTTCTGGCTTTTGGATTTCCTTGTTTACACAAGACTATTCCATTAGATCATGCATATGAGTTAAGCCTATTACAATAACTTTTTAGTCTTTTATTCTGTTTAACACTGTCTCTAGTGTTTGAGTAGCTTCAGTAAGCTCATTTTTATACATGTCATTTGCAAAACAGAATATTACTATGCACTGATTTTTGCAATGCCTAATGACTCTAACTACAATCTGTTAAAATGTATTTCATACAGGCACCCAGTTTGATGAAACCTGTAGCTTTGAGTCCTTCCTGATATCATAGTGTTTTGGATAAGCCTCTTCCATTAATATCTGAATAGAAGACAACATCCATCATTTTATTATCCACAATGTCTCATCCTGATTTATTTACATTAATACGGACTTCATGTCCTGATGGTTGCTAGGGATGACTGTTTTCATTGTGAGCACACACTCCGAGTTTTTGTTTGCATCACACATATATGGAATTATTTAGGTTTTCTATCATTCACTGTATTACGATTTATTATACTGGAAATTTCACCATCTTTGGCTAGACAAAAAACCTTGTTTTTGCATGTTGAAGCGCAATCATTTCATGAGATTTTTTTTTATTCCATAGTTTTTTTGTGTTACTGGTACTGCAGTGGTTATATACTTTAGACTCCATTTCTGCACAAGTTTTGGATAGATATTGTACTATGTAATTCAACTTTTCAGCATATTGTGTAATGCCAGCAAGGTCCTGCTGCAGCACATCTGTCACATTGACTTCCAAACTGTTACCACATTTTCTCACTGCACATAAGCAGTTATCCATGAAATAATAAATTTTAATGGGTATAGTTTTATAAAAATCTTTTGAATTATAAATCAAAATTACTGAAATCCATTGGTATCAAAGAATTCATAATACGTTTCAGGCTTGATTACACCACAGATGCTTATGTTACCATATCACTAGCACCCTCTATCAGCTGTAGCTCATGTTGCATAAGTATACATTGCCCTTGGACCTCTACTAGTACTTATTAATGTACCTGTGAGTACAAAGCATTTGATGTTGATAAGCATATCAGAGTACACTTAATGGTATGTTATGTCTGTCAGCCATGTTATCCTTGATTTGATTTGATTTGATTTTAACAGGGAAGCTAAAAGAGCTTAGGTCTAATCCACCACTGCCCGTACTGAAACTGGGTTTATTGTGTGGTATCACCCCCCGTGTATCTAGTAAAGCCAACCAGTGCCCTTGAATAGTGCAAGGAGTTCCTTTACCAGTTTTTTGTCAGACACAATTTCTTCAGGTCTAGTTGTCCCAAAGATTCTGTATCTTTTCCTCTCCAATGCCATGCATTCAAAGATGAAGTGTGATGCAGTTTCTTCACCCTCATCACAGATCCTACATTTAGGGTCTTCTTTCATTATATGCATTGTGTGTAGGTGTTTTTTTGAAGTTCCCATGGCCGGCCATCAGTCCAGTCATGAGTTTAATCTCTTTCCTGTTCATTCCAGGGTTACAGAGCTTCTTTTAAAACATGGCTTGGGCATCATTACCTTACCATGTTTTTGTTTATGGACCTTGGTCCAATATCCTATATGCTGTTTCCTAAGCCAGTTCCATAGTTCTAATTTGATCACAGCCTTGGTGATTGTCAGGACAGGTTCCGGTCCAGTAAATGGAGTTGTTATCTCCATTCTAGTCAGTCTGTCAGCTTGTTCATTGCCACAGATCCCTGAGTTGCCAGGGACCCACACTAGGTTCATCCTATTGCTTCCCCATAGCTCCACCAGAGCCCTGTGGCAATTTGTAACAATCTTAGATCTTGTTGCAGGAGCTGACAGTGATTTCAGGGCTGCCTGGCTGGCTGAATAGATACAGATGCTACAGTCATTGTAGCACCTACGCACATTCTCCTCCACTCATGCTGTGATTGCAGTAATTTCAGCTTGGAATACAGAGGCCACTTTTCCTAGAGAGATGATGCCCTATAGTCTTGGCTGAACCCCGTACATCCCTGCCCCAACTCCTTGGTCTGATTTTGACCCATCAGTGAACCAAACTCTTTTCTCCCACTGCTTCCTGCTTCCAATTATTATATTGTAAGGCTTGTTGAAGCAGTTGGGAGTTATTATATAGTCAGCAGGTATTTCCCCAACCATTCCTATATTTACCTCACTCACTATGTTAGTGTGTGATTCTGGATATCCAATGAGACCCAGTTTTTGCCAGTTTTAAGTCTGTATGCCCCAGCTGCTGCCTCCATCTTGACCCAAAGGCATGTCCACCATGGCTTCCATTCCAGTGGTTGGCATGCTGCTAATTCTGCCTGTTATGGCTAAGCAGGCCACTCTCTGCACCTTAGCAAGCTCCTTAGCTGCAACTCGCTGTTCTACCTTCTTCTACCACACTACGGCCCCGTAGGAAATCCTAGGTCTGACCACTGTGGTGTATGTCCAGTGCATACCCCTGGGGCTTAGGCCCCAGTTTTTGCCACAAGCCCTTCTGGTACTCACTAGAGTACTTTTTGCCTTAGAGCAGGTGCTCTTAATGTGAGGGATCCATGTCAGTTTCTCATCTAAGGTTACCCCTAGGTATTTCACTATCCCCTTCACAGGTAGAGTGTCATCGAAGAGCTTTAGATTCCAACTTGAGTGTTGGATGTGCCTCTTTGTAAATGGCATCACAACAGTCTTCTTAGGAGCATGTTATCCTTATTATGTACTTTTTTTTTTTTTTATGAACTTAGCCTTCAGCCGATTGAACATATTTCTTCTTCTTCTTTGTGGATGGATCACTTAGGACCATGCATAATCAACATTTGTTGGCCTTCCTTTTCGCCCAGTATTCCTTCATAACCAACGAATGGGCTAGCTTTCGTTGCGTAGACCACGTAGGTCAGTTAGTTTTTCTCTCTTCTTCCTCAAAACCCTGTGTGTTTTTGATGTTTCTGATTTCATTTGTATCATGTAGATTTGGAGACCCTAATACTCTCAGGTCTTTTTCCATCTGTTTGTACCATTTCGGTCTCGTAGTTTTGTTCTTTAAAAATGTGTGGATTTTGTGCGTTAACCTGTTTGAGTCCATTCTTTCTGAATGCCCCATGAATTGGATTCTTCTCATGCGCATTGTGTCTATTATTTTGGAGATATTTTTATATATTTCTGCATTGGGTTTAGGATAATGCACACCATCTTTAGTTCTTGGTCCTAGGATTTTCCTCATTATTTTACGTTCTTTCACTTCTAATTCCTCTTTTAGTGTTCTGTGTTGAAGGTTTAGTTTCTCAGATGCGTAGAGAGCTTCGGGTTTAATTGCTGTTGTGTAGTGTTGTATTTTGCAGTTCCATGAGAGACTCTCTTTGTTGTAAATGTTTTTTGTTAACTGAAACGCCGTCTCCATTTTCTGGACTCTTGATCTGACAGATTTCTTTTCATTACAATTTTCTGCAATCCTTTCACCTAAATATTTAAATTCTTTTACTCAAGAGATGTAGTTATTACCAATTTTGAAATCAGAAGGTGCATCTTTGATGTCAGTCATAAATTTTGTTTTTTCAAATGAAATTTGTAATCCTATTTTTGCTGCCGGCTCTTGTAATAATTATAGCTGTTTCTGTGCATCAGTAATGTCTTGTGCTATCAGTGCCATGTCATCAGCAAATGCTAAACAGTCTAATTCTATGCCCTTATGTCTTGGCCCCAGTCTGTGTGCTGGTGCACCTGCTTTTCTCCATTCTCTAACAACTTTTTCAAGAGCACAATTGAAGAGCACTGGAGACAGTACATCCCCTTGCCGTACTCCTGTGTCTATTTCAAATTATGTGCCCAATTCTCCCATAAATTTTACTTTGGATTTGGTCTCCATGAGTGTTTCTTGTATGATGTTTGTTGTCTTTTGATCTAGTCCAAATTCTGCTAATACTTCAAATAGGGATTCTCGGTCTATACTGTCATATGCTTTTTTGAAGTTGACAAATGTGATGCCATAACTTTTGTTTGAAGTACTATGCAAATATTTCATTGAGTTTTTCAAGTTAAGGATTTGTTCTATGCATGATCGACCTTTTCTGAATCCACCTTGGTATTCGCCTAGTTTTGAATCCAGCTGAGGTTCTGCTTGGTTTAGTAGTGCTATAGACAGAATTTTGTATGTTATTGACAATAAAGAGATTCCACGATAGTTGTTGGAGCCTGTTTTACTTCCTTTTTTGTACAGAGGATGTATGATTGCTGTCTTCCAATCTGTGGGGATTTTTTCAGTTTTCCAGATTTCATGTATAATTTCTTTGAGTTTTGCAATAAGATTTTCTCCTGCATTTTTCCATAATTCTGCAATGATTTGGTCTTCTCCTGATGCTTTGTTATTTTTCAGTGACTCAATTATTTCTTTAATCTCCTGTAAACTTGGTGGCTTTGAGTCTGGGTTTCCTTGTGTGTGATGGAACTCAAATTTTTCTGCAGGCTTTTCACAATTAAGTAATTTAGAAAAGTATTTTGTAAGAATTCCACAATTTTCAGTGTTGGTATGGGCAATTTCCCCATGGTAATTCTTGAACTGGGGTGATGGAGGAGAGTACTTTGTTAATTTTTGTTTGAATACTCTGTAGAAATTTCGGGAATTGTTTTTCTTGAAATCATTTTCTGTCTTGCAATTTTTTGTCTTCGTGTTGTTTACGGACTGTTTGTATTGATTTTGTGACTGTTTTCCTGGTATCTTTGAGATCTTCCAGTGTCTTTTGATTTTTTTTTGCACAACCAATTTTGCCACGCCTGTTGTCAGAGATTTATCAGTTGGTCGCACTCAATTGACCGAGCGAGGTGGCGCAGTGGTTAGACACTGGACTCACATTCGGGAGGACGACGGTTCAATCCCGCGTCCGGCCATCCTGATTTAGGTTTTCCGTGATTTCCCTAAATCGCTCCAGGCAAATGCCGGGATGGTTCCTTTCAAAGGGCACAGCCGACTTCCTTCCCCATCCTTCCCTAATCTGATGAGACCGATGACCTCGCTGTCTGGTCTCCTTCCCCCAACAAACCAACCAACCAACCACTCATCTGTCCACCATGGGTTTTACATGGTCTTGTTTGTGGTGTTACAGTTTCAGCTGCTTTTAAAAGTTCTGCTTGCAGTTGTTGCCAATTTTGAGGTTTTAAATTTTGTGTTTCTTTTGTAAATTGTTCATTACCATTTATCTTTTGTACATCATATTTACAGTGTTGAGATTTCTTAGTGAATTTTCTTTTTCTGGAATGACATCAAGGGAGAATTTTGTTGGGTAATGGTCAGAATCTAGGTGTAGTCCATTAAGGACTTTAAGTTTCATGATTTCTACAGTATTTACGTGGGAGATCATTACATGATCCAACTGATATTCACCTAGTAATGGATAAGGTGAGATCCAAGTTTTCGTTTTCGAGGCTCTTTTCTTGAAAAATGTTGATTTGAAAAATAGGTTATGGTTTTTGCAGATTTCAATGAGTGGCATGCCATTCCCGTTGGTCTGTGTATGCCCTGACCATTTACCTACCCAATATCGATATTTCTTTTCTTTACCGATTTGTGCATTGAAATCGCCCATAAGGATTTTAACATGGTTATTTGAGATTTTTTGGAGAATATTATCTAATTGGTTCCAGGATTCTTCTACTTCTTCATCTTTGTTTTTGTTAGTGATGTTAGTTGGTGCATGTCTGTTGATTAGGGTGTATATCTTATTAGCTGATTTTATTGTCATCCTTCAAAGACAAATTACCCCAGTGGGTCAAATCCCACGGTTGAAAAACTGCAAGTGGTCTATTCGGATTCTGGGGAGACCACAGAAGTGTGCATGGAGGTAAATTGGAGTACCTCAAAACCCCGTAATAACAAAATCAAACCAAAATCTAGAATTTGGTAATGACATTTAATGTAAATTCTCTCTTAAAAATGGGAAAACTAAAAAACATCCTGGACAAATCCAGAGAACGTAAAGTCAAAATTATTGCATTTCAGGAATCACGATATGCAGATGAAAATCCTTTTGATTCAGAAGGATACAGGATATACAAAGGAAAACCTGGAAAATGAGCCATGGCAAATTGTCCACAATTTGGAACTGGATTTATAGTAGATACATCAATACTTGATTCAGTCACAGCTTTCAAATCTTACTCAGGTCGGCTCTCCACGATGAACATATTATTGTTATATTAGTGTTTTTTTTATTTTGGTTTAACAGCTCTGATGACAGCTGTAAGCTGAAGCCATTCATATTGTGGATAATATAATATGCTGAAGTGACAAGTCATGGGATGTCTCTTAGTACCATGTTGGACCTCCTTTTGCCCAGTGTAGTGCAGGAACTCGACGTGGCACGGACTCAACACGGTTGAGATATTGAGCCATTCTGCTTCTATAATCATTCATAATTGGGAAAGTGTTCCTGGTGCAGTTGTACACAAACTGCTGCTTAATTTTGCCCCATAAGTGATTGATGGGATTCATGTTGAGTGATCTGGGTGGCCAAATCATTCACTGGAATTGTCTAGAATGTTCTTCAAACCAGTCACAGTCATGGCCCAATGACATGGTGCAATGTCATCTGTAAAAATTCCAATGTTGCTTGGGAATGTGAAGTCCATGAATGGTTGCAAATGGTCTCCAAATATCTGAACATAACCATTTCAAGCCACCGATTGGTTCAGTAGGTCCATAGGATCCAGCCCACACCATTGTGAAACCTCCACCAGCTTGCTCAGTGCCTTGTTGACAAGTTGGGTCCATGGCTTCATGAGGTCTGTGCCACACTTGAACACTACCATTTGAAATCAGGACTCATCTGACCAGGCCACAGTTTTTCTGTCATCTAGGATCCAACCAATATGGTCACGATCCGAGGAGAGGTGCTGCAGGTGATGTCGTGCTGTTAGCAAGGGCCCTTACATCGGTCATCTTCCGCTACAGCACATTAATGCCAGATTTTGCCGCACTTTCCTATCAGATACATTCATTGTACATCCTTCATTGATTTCTGCAGTTATTTCATGCAGTGTTGCTTGTCTGTTAGAACTGACAATTTTACACAATGCCGCTGCTCTTCGTTACTAAGTGAAATCTATTGGTCACTGCGTTATCTGTGGTGAAAGGTAATATCTGAAATTTGATATTCTCAGCATATTCTTGACGTTGTGGATGTCGTAATATTGAATTCTCTAATGATTTGTGAAATGGAATATCCTATGCGTCTAGCTCCAACTACCATTCCACATTCAAAGTCTGTTAATTCCCATCATTTGGCCATAATCGTGTTGGAAACATTTTCACATGAATCACCAGAGTACAAATGACAGCTCTGCCAATATACTACCATTTGTACCTTGTGTATGCAATACTACTGCCATCTATATATGTGCACATTGCTATTCCATGACTTTGTGTCCACTACACACCATGGCCACTAGAAATCTGGCTGGGCACACAACTGGACATAGAACTGTCTGCCTTGAAGACATTCTGTACCCAGCTGCTGAATGGGCTGTACAGCATGAATCAAGGGATCTCAGTGCTTGCACATACCAAATGGACTATTTGGATCCTCTAACCCAGCCCTAACTTTCCTTGAACTCCAGAGATGTGAATTTGCCTCCCCAACGTATCCTCACATCCTGATATCCTTCTGGAGTTAACCTCCATCAGTGCTACCTTGGGATCAGGCCAGAACACTGAACATTTTAAGCTACTGTGACAATGGACTGCGTCATCACTCTTGTAACTGAGTGTGTGAAGTTCATTTCATGTGCCGTTTGTTCTGATGTAATGCCAAAAAAGTGTTGTGATGTTACTTGCAAAGTTGTTTTGTTGTCAGGATATAAAGTTAGCATATTCAGTGTAAAGCCTGACAAAATGTTACATGGGAAATGTACATGCTGCATATGAGGTTTGTAGACAAAGTTTTAATCCAGTAGCATTAAAACTGAATATTTTCCCTTTCAAAGTACTTGCCCAGTAAACCTACAAAAATGCTGAAGATGATTATTCCATTCCTCATATCAGTTCTGGAACTCAGATACTGGGGTAACCTTCAGCTTACAGCTATTTGAATATTGTCCATGGCCCCAAATCGATGGCACTTTAATTTTTTTCAATCTCAGAATGGGAAAACAGAAGGTCTGAAGTCGCGTGGTAAAGGAGGCTGAGCAGCTACAGGAATGTTCTTGAAACTTCCTGGCAGATTAAAACTGTTTGCCGGACCGAGACTCGACCTTGGGACCTTTGCCTTTCGCGGGCAAGTGCTCTACCATCTGAGCTTCCCAAGCATGACTCACACCCCATCCTCACAGCTTTACTTCCGCCAGTACCTTGTCTCCTACCTTCCAAATTTCACAGAAGCTCTCCTGTGAACATCCCCCAGGCTGTGGCTAAGCCATGTCTCAGCAATATCCTTTCTTCCAGGAGTGCTAGTTCTGCATGGTTCGCAGGAGAGCTTCTGTGAAGTTTGGAAGGTAGGAGATGAGGTACTGGTGGAAGTAAAGCTGTGAGGACAGGGTGTGGGTCATGCTTGGGAAGCTTGGATGGTAGAGCACTTACCCGCGAAAGGCAAAGGTCCCGAATTCGAGTCTTGGTCCAGCACACAGTTTTAATCTGCCAGGAAGTTTCATATCAGCACAAACTCCACTGCAGAGTGAAAATCTCATTCAGGAACGTTCTTATTGGGCAAAATGCAGTTTTCTGGAATTGATGTGTAACAAGGCACATTGTTGTGATGCAATACTCAATTGTTTTTTATGTTTGGTTTCATATGAATGACTCTTTTGTGTAGCCTGTAGTGTTTTGAGAATTTATGCGTAAATTGTAGAATCACTCGGCCTTCTACCACCTCAAACACACGATATTTTAGATGTGAGTGTGGGTTGATAGAACCGTACCTACTGCGTGTCATATGTTTGTGTGTGCAGGTATGAAATTCAGTCGCGAGTAGAATGTAGACACAGCGGTTGAACGACGATGACAGGTACTTGTCATGCAATCCATGGAAGTTTTAGTGAAAGTGTACAGAAGAACCATGGAGCTTCTATGTTATTCTGTGCTAATTGTGTCAGTGACCATTGTTATAATAGCAAGAAGAGTTGAGAAAAACTTTTGTCTTAGCCTTGTTGAAGGGAAGACATGTATTAAGATTCATGTTGAGAATGGACATGGTGTTAAGACAACTTTCTCTTATATGTAAATTAGTTTGTTTCTGATGTTTGGAGACACGAGAGACTTACAAAACACTATATGTTTACGTGAAGAGTGAGATTTGTAATATGTCTGAAGTTTAATATATGTCATTAATTGAAGGAAATGAAACTTTGTATGTCTACTTATTTTTATAAGTAGAAAGAGTCTTAAGAAATTCATGTACCTAGCAGCATACTTCGGAGGAGAAGAGGAAAAAAAGTTTGCAGCAGCAGGCCAGCCAGCAAAGAAGGTTGGCCGAGCATCTCAAGTAAGTCATCTCGTAAAAGAAGTAGTCCACCTCAACCCAGCATGCCACCTTCCTAGATGTTGACCTCCTCCTCTCTCACAGGTCCATCTGCACCTATGTTCACATTAAACTCACCAACCACCAGCAGTACCTGCTTTTTGACATCTGTCACCCCCTTCACACCAAAAAAATCCATCCCATATAGCCTGGCTACCTGGGGACAGTATATTTGCAGTGACAAAAACTCCCTTGCTCAGTATGCTTAGAATCTCACCAAGGCCTTCACAGACAGGCACTATCACCCAGACCTAGTCTGCAAACAGACCTCCTGTGCCATTTCCTCCCACAACCCCCCAAAACCAGCCACAAAGGAGTGTCCCCTTCATCACCCAGTACCACCCCAGACTGGAAGAACTGAATCGCATCCTTTGCCAGGACTTTGATTACTTATCATCAGGCCCTGAAATGAGGGACATCCTACCCGAGATACTTCCCACCCCTCCTAAAGTAATGTTCCATCACCCACCTAACCTCCACAATATCCTAGTGCATCCCAATGTCACTTCCAGTCTAACCCCTTGCCACACGGCTCATATCCCTGTGGAAGACCCAGGTGCAAAACCTGCCCAATCCACCCACCCAGCTCTTCCTATTCCAGTTCTGACATGGGTTTATCCTACCCCATCAGGAGCTGCACCACATGTGAAAGCAGCCATGTTACTTACCAGCTTTCTATATTGGTATGACTACCAACCAACTGTCCAACAGGATGAACAGCCACTGCCAAACTTTCGCCAGGAGCAAAGTAGACCATCCCATGGTACAGCATGTACCCGAACATAACACACTTGATTTCAATGGCTGCTTGACTGCCCAAGCCATTTTTATCCTACCCCTCCACCACCACTTTTTCTGAACTGCATAGGTGGGAGTTGTCCTTACAACCCATTATCTGCTCCCATAATTATCCCTGTCTCAACCTATGGTAACATACTGTCCCCACACCCTCCACCCAAAAGCTTTCACCCCATGTCCCATCATCTCCTCCCCATTCTCATCTCCCACCCTGTTTATTTGCAGCCCTCTGTCAATGCATCCACCCATCTTTACCCGCTCCTTTCCTTTTTTGCTCCTTTTATCCCCACCTCCCTGCCCCTCAAACTCCTGAATCTGCACCTGTAGGCAGTCTAGTCTGTACACACTCGGCCGGACAACATTCATCTGTCTCTCTACCCATACACTACTATCCTTTACCCTTCCCCTTCCTCACCCCCTCCAGATTGCTGCTTGCATCCCACATGATGTTGCATTCTGGCCTGAGATGCTGGTGATTGTGTATTTGTGACGTGTGTGTGTGTGTGTGTGTGTGTGTGTGGTCATATGCAACCTGTGTTTTCCTGCATTGTTGATATTCTTGTGTGAATTTTCCATTGTTTTATTATATCTTATTTTGATTATTTTCTTAATTGCTGTTTACTTTTTCATCTATTCCTTCCTCCTCCCTGCTCCCCACCCCCACCCCCTCTCCATCTTTCATCTTTCCCCTGTCCCCCCATTCCTCCCAATTATTGACAGCATAATTCATTTAATTTCTCTTCCTCTTAATCATCAGTCATACTATCAACAACATCTATGGACTGATGCAGGTATAGTGCTTACCAGTATACTATCTTTGACCTCCTACTCAATCTTGATGCCTCCTTCTTCATCTTTGTCTCCCCTCATCTTTAGATCTGATTGGCTTGCCCTTCCTTTGAAGCTCCCCCAATCTATTCCTCTTCCATCTTCACGGAAGTGAAGTCCCCAACAGGGGAGGAGGAAACAAAATGCAATGTCACAGACTGAGAGAGCACGTGATGTTATTTCAGTGATTACAAGACTGAGTCAAATTTACAAAGAACTTGGTAGTGTTAGCCTGGTTATCAGAATTATTTTGCACTGCCTCTGGATTGGCTGCCTGGTTGGGAAAGGTTTCATTAAGCTGTTGTATAATCACATGAGAGAGCTTGGTCCACATCTGTTGTAACTGGTCCTTGATATCTTGGATACTGGCACCAGAATGGAGTTGACATCTGAGCTGTCCCCCATGTGTCCTACTGGGGACAGATCTGGGGATCTTGCTGACCACAGGAACAGATCATTATCACACAGAGAGTTCATAGAGACATGTGCCATGTATGGATGAGCATTACTCTTTTGAAAAATGGCATAACGAGAGGTATCATATGAGCATGCATGATACTGGTGATGTACAATTCTGTCATCAGAGTTCCCCCAGAGTTTGCCTTGAAGTCAAACCCAATGGCTTCCCATACTGTGATGCCAAGGGTAACGTTGCTGTGCCTCGTCAAAATGTTGTTGCAGTACTCTCCAACAATGTTGATCTGAGGTTGTGCAGAACATCAGTATTCCATGCTTCCCAGTCAAGGCACCACCCCAGACACAGTTGTGTGTGGGACAGTAATTCATTATGAAATTAGAATTATATATTAATCCCATCAAATGCTGATGGCGTTGACATATATCAACAGGGACAGGTGAAAATGTGTGCCCCGACCGGGACTCGAGTCCGGGATCTCCTGCTCGCATGGCAGATGCTCTATCCATCTGAGCCACTGAGGGTACAGAGGATAATGCAACTGCACGGACTATCTCACACATGCCTCCCGTGAGACCCACATTCTCCCAATATATGTCCACACACTACATTTGTAGTGTCCCTACCCAACACACTCACTACTCGTGGAAGACATTCTTACCAAGTCGCATAAGAGTTCGGGTAATATGTGTGCATCTGCATAGAAGAGGAAGGTCATGGCTGGTATTGCCAGAACTATATACTTATATGGATATGGTGTCTGTTCTTTTGGACATGTACAAAAGAACAGACACCATATCCATATAAGTATATAGTAATTCATTAGTCCGGCTGTTGCTAGTCTCCAACCAATGGTGTGCAATGACACAGTATGCTGCGCAGAGTCCATTACTTGTTGCAGATGTCAGGGGCTACAGTGAGCTTAAAGCATAATATGGTAGTATTCAGATGTGGTAAACTGGAAACTTGACAATGAATATGCTTACCCTCACATTCGCATGCAGACCAACATCACGCCACTATCATGTCCAAATGCTCCAGGAATCTGGACACTGCACAATTTGACCAGCCAGTAATTGGAGGCCCACAATGAGGCCCCTTTCAGACTGCCATCAGGCACTGATAACACTGTCTCACACGAACACATGGAATCATTTTGTACTTTACACTGGTCACTCAACATCTGATGCTGTTCATGCTTCTTGTATACACTACCGAGCCAGAAAACAACACTAAACATGAATAACACTAATGCTCTCCTGCAGGCAGTCTATTGGTAACAAGAGAATATGTACCTGCTGCTGGTGTGTGTGTGTACAAAGATATATTGACAGCCAACCATGTCCTCTGGTTGCTTCACTTTTTTTGTTAGGCAGTGCAGTTCTGAAAGCTAGGATAATTTCTTGTACTTTTATGTGTGTCCACCAGCAGTATTAAGAAATTTGCATCCTGAAGTTTAGTACTAACTAGCCATTGTGTCTCATAATTTGATAGATAATAAAAATAAATTCAAACACATAACATAATAGCTCAACTCCTCCAGTTTCTGAACAACCAGAACTTGTCTCGAGAGTTCAAGTCTTGGTCGTGCACACATTCTTAATGTACCAGCATGTTTCATAACAGCACACACTCCACTGGAGAATGTGAAATTCATTCTGGAATATCTTAATATTCCATGAGAATGGTACTAACGGGTAGGAAAGCTAGTAGGATATTTTTCTCTTTTTTAAATGTATCTATTGGCAGAACTTAGAATTTTGCCTCCTGCAAGTAAGTATTGGCTATTCATGATGTCTTCTTGTAATTTCAGTTTTCTCAGCTGAATTTCTAAATACACTACGTGATCAAAAGTATCCAGACGCCGGGCTGAAAATGAATTACAAGTTCTTGGTGCCCTCCATCGGTAATGCTGGAATTCAATACAGAGTTGGCCCACCATTAGCCTTGATGACAGCTTCCACTGTCGCAAGCATATGTTCAGTCAGGTGCTAGAAGGTTTCTTGGGGAAAGGCAGCCCATTCTTCACAGAGTGCTGCACATCACTGTGTCAGTGAGGCCTGGCATGAAGCTGGTGTTCCAAAACATCCCAAAGGTGTTCTATAGGATTCAGGTCAGGACTCTGTGCAGGCCAGTCCATTACAGGCATGTTACTGTCATGTAACCACTCTGCCACAGGCCGTGCATTATGAACAGATGCTTGATCGTGTTGAAAGATGCAATTACCAGCCCCTAACTGCTCTTCAACAATGGGAAGCAAGAAGGTGCTTAAAACATCAATGTAGGCTTGTGCTGTGATATTGCCATGCAAAACAACAAGGTATGCAAGACCCCTCCATGAAAAACATGACCACACCATAACACCACTGCCTCCGAATTTTACTGTTGGCACTACACATGTTGGCAGATGACGTTTACCAGGGATTCTCCATACCTACACCCTGCCATCAGATCACGTCATTGTGTACTGTGATTCGTCACTCCACACAATGTTTTTCCACTGTTCAATCGTCCAATGTTTATGCTCCTTACACCAAGCGAGGTGTTGTTTGGCATTTCCCGGCATGATGTGTGGCTTATGAGGAGCCGCTTGACCATGAAATACAAGTTTTCTCACCTCTTGCCTAATGGTCATAGTACTTGCAGTGGATCCTGATGCAGTTTGGAATTTCTGTGTGATGGTCTGTTTAGACGTCTGCTTATTACACATTATGACCCTCTTCAACTGTCGGTGGTCTTTATCAGTCAACAGACGATGTCGGCCTGTACACTTTTGTGCTGTACTTCATGTTTCCACTTCACTATCACATTCAAGATAGTGGACATAGGGATGTTTAGGAGTGTGGAAATCCCACTGGTACAGAGTAGCTGGCAGTAGGTGGCAGCACAATGCACATAATGTGAAAAACGTGTCTTTTTTGGGGGTGTCCGGATACTTTTGATCGCATAGTGTATGTAGCGCTGGAAGAGCAGGGGAGAAAGAGAGATTACTCACAGAGTAAGAGACAATAATTTAAAAATTACATCTTTAATGGACACATATAAGCTGGTTAGTCAGTCAGTTAGTTAGTTTCATGCTCCAGGTGGAAGTGCAGACCAGAATCTCTGTGTTATTGTATCCCATAGGTAGACTGGTGCCAAAACAAAGTTCTGCACTAGCCAATTTGCTTGGCTTTTGTAAACATGTGGGATGCTTATACTCAGTACATGGGTCCTCCACGGTCCTGATGGTCTGACCAATGCATGACATGCCACAACTGCAAGGGATATGATTGACACTCACCTTACGCAAACTGAGATCATTTCCCTAATCTTAGACAGATATCAGAAAACACATTTCACATAATATTTCTGCAAAATATGACCATCCTTGTTGGTAATACTCCCTGTGTAGGGCAGAAAGGCCATAGACCTTGGTGCCAACTTGGTATTATCCACACTCGATGGATGGTTGGTCGATGTTGTTTACTATCTGATTCATCCTATCGCAGGACTGGTGCTGACCCCCACAAAAAGTGCTAAGAGGGACACTGACAGCCTCCTGGAGAATAGTCCCTTGTTGCAGGAGACTACCAAGAGTCTTAATACTTATATTGTGTTGTGCCCACTAGGTTATATGGCCCTCAGATATACAAAGAAGGGGTTCCTCTTCATCTGATTGTGAGTAACATTGGTGCTCCAACACGTTGTGTAGTAAAACACCTTTCTACCGTGTTAAGACCACTAGTTGGTCAGTGTGAGCATTACATTTTAAGAACTCAGCAGATTTATTAGATCAGTTAGAGGGAATACATTTGAATGGCTCTGATATTGTACTAAGCTTTGATATGGTCTCTCTCTTCACTCATGTTCCTCTGTTTGATTCATTATAGTTTAATGAGGTTAGGTTTGATGTTGAATTAATGAATATATTTTGACCTGTATTGACTGCCAGTTTCTTTTAATTCGATGACCAGTACTATGAGCAGACAGATGGAGTTGTGGTGGAAGGCTCATTGTCACTTACTATTGCAAATTTGTTTATGGAAGATGTTGAGGAATGTGACTTGGAGTCAGCATCTTTGAAACTGGTGTATTTTTTCAGATATTTAGATGCTACTTTTAATGTTTGGCCTCATGGCAGTGGGAGTTTGAACAACTTTTTAGAACATCTGAATTTAGGCCACGCAAATGTTAATTTCATGAGGTAGGTGGAAAAAAGATGGCTGCCTTTCTTTCCTTGATGTTCTGGTCAGAGGAAATGTTGATGGTACACTGGGAATGCTCTTTATGAGATGCGTACTCACACTGACATACCTACTGACTGACAGATGTTACTATCTGGCTTAGCATGAAGGGTTACGTCATACCTTGGTTCACAGAGCCTACATCATTTCACACCCTGAGAGTTTGTCAACTGAGTTAACCAATCTTGAGTCACCTTTCATCAGAATGGATATGGTGAAAGATATACCAGATGTGTGTTGTATTACTGACCAATCATACGCTGGGTGAGGGATGATGATACTGAGTTGGCATCAAGTTCTATGACGTCTTTGCCTTGCACAGGGAGTGTTTCCAAAAATATTGGTTGTATTTTGCAGAAATGTGATGTGAAATGTGTTTTCCAACCTCCACCTAAGATTAGGGTTCTTGATTTGTGTAAGACATGTATCTATTTTATCCCTTGCAGTTATGGCAGGTCATATATTGCTCAAATTATTCAGAATCATGGAAGGCTGGTATATTGAGCATACACATTACACTAGCCTACAACATCTGAGCAAATCAGCTATTGCAGAACTCTGTCTTGTCACTGGTCACCATATGGAATACAACAACATGGAGATTCTGGCATGCACTTCCAGCTATTGGGATTGTGTTCTTAAGGACCTTGTAAATAGAGGTGGAGATTTTGGCGTAATTTCTGTGTGGAATCCTTCTCTCTCCTGTCTCAAAAAACAAAGTGAGAGAGTTAACACTGCATCACTCATTGTTCAGTGATTTTCACTATTGATAACTTCTGGCATCAGTCATCTTTGGTTGGTGTTGTGGTGTTAGTGTATGAGAGAGGGAACCGAGGTTTTAAAGTTTCTTATACAATACTTTCTTCCAGCAGTTATGCCTTTAAAATTGCGGGGTGGTCTCTTGTCGAAATATCGGTGCTGTCGATGACGTGACCCAGCTGCAGTCCCATATGTTATTTGAAAAAATGGGAAATTGTTGAAGTATAATTTCTTAAATGCACATGCTCCTACTAAGAAGAAGGCAGCAGAAGAGAAGGAGACTTTCTATGAGGTACTAGAGCAAACTTAGTAACTCCGTCCAAAAAATGATATGAAGATGATGATAGGAGACATCAATGCTAAGGTAAGGCAGGAGTGGCTCTTTTCCCTTATCACTGCAAGATACAGCCTCCATAGAGAGAGTAATAACAATACCTAATAAATGTGCAATGTCTTTAACATCACAGTTTCTAGCAACATAGTTCCTGCATAAGAATATACATGAAGTAGCTTGGGTGTCACCAGACAACAATACTTGGAACCATATTTATCATATATTAATATATACTGGGCATGGCAGATTTACTGGATTACCATTGCTTCAGAGGTGCTGATATTGACTCTGATCATTATCTACTCATAGCAAAAATAAGAGGGAGAGTCTCCTATGTCCATAAAGTTAGAGAAAGACAATACACCTAAAACATCTCAGAATTTAAAGACCCAAGGAAGGCTGAACACTAACTATTGATCTGGAAAAAGGTTGACAGAATTACTCCAGAACTACATTTATAGCATAAACAAGCAACTGAATAAAATCAGTAATGGAACACAGGCTGCTGCAGAGGAAGTGACAGGTACAGAACAACAGACCACATGAAATTAATGATATTATGAGTGTGAGGAGGCAACAAAAACAAAGAATGAATCATACAAAAATATGCAGGCCAGAAGAACAAGAAAGCTAGTAGATGACTGTAGAGAAAAAAGTGTGCGGAAAAGCAAATGCCTGAAGCAAAGAAGAGAAGCTTTTTTGAAAGACTACTGTGTTGGTGAATGACACTAATGAAAGCAGGAAAGTCTATAGAAAAAGCCTTAGAAGGGGCTTCCAGCCAGTAACAACACAATGTAAAGGGGAAAATGTTGAACTAATAGGAGCACAGGAGAGAATTTTACATAATTGGGCAGAGGACTTTAAGGAATAACTATATTCAGAGACTGCTGAAGCAGGAGAATTAACTGGAAACAAACAGGTGGGAGAAGAAGAAAAGGTGATGCCCTCAATGCAAAAGAAACTATCAATGAATCACCTGGGAATGACAGTCTGCCAGAGTTTATTAAGTTTGGTGGAGATCATCTAGTTAGATGACTGCACATCCTGATCTCAGGTATATGGATGCATAAAGCCATCACAGATGGTTGGAAAAATTAGAGTAATATGTGCTATACAAAAGAAAGGGGACATCCTGAAATGTACAAACTATAGAGGAATAACATTATTGTGCACTGCGTATCAAACATTCTCATTGTTTTGCAGAAAAAGTAATTAGGAGATATCTGGCAGACTTTAGATCTAGCATGGCTTCAGGAAAGGCTATTCAACTGAAAGTGCAATATTTGAATTTCTTAATGAAATCTATACTAAACTGGATGCAAGTGAGTTTGTGACAGGCATATATCTTGATTTATCTATAGCTTTTGATGTGATTGACCATAATGCCCTACTGCAGAAGCTTGACCAGTTAGGAATTAGAGATATATCCAATGAGTGGCTCAAGACATACCTATGTGGTCGCAAACAGGTGGTTGAAGTGCAATATACTGAACCATAACAAAATCAGCTACTACTATTCAGGATATGAAAATGTGAAATATGGGTCCCTCAAGGATCAGTATTAGGACCCATTCTGTTTCTCCTCTATGTCAATGATCTTATGTACAACAAGTATTGCCAAACTACCCTCCAATTTGCAGACAATACAAGCTTCCTTATTAGTGGTAAAACAGAAGAAAAACTAAAAGACTCCGCTATCCAAACAATGAACAGTGTAGAACAGTGGTTCAGCTACAACAAGCTAATTATAAACAAAGAAAAGACAGTAGCACTGAACTTCTATAATGTAAAAGGAAGACACCACCCAAACATAGAAATAGAACTTAGGGACAGAGTTCTTGAAAGTGTTGACAGCACTAAATTTCTGGGACTCTGGCTCCAGAACAACGCAAAATGGGAGGTACATATTGAATATTTGCAAAGAAAACTAAGCAAAACCTGTTACATGATATGGATCTTAAAAACTTGTTCCAGCAAAGCCAGCCTGTTAAATGTATACTACTCCTATGTGCATTCTGTAATTAAACATGGCATAATCTTCTGGGGCAATACAACAACAAATATTAAACTTTTCAGGATGCAAAAGAGAATACTAAGAATTATTGAAGGGGTAAACAATACGAAATCGTGCAGACCCATATTCAAAAAACTGTCAGTTCTTCCTCTTCCTTGTATTTTTATCTACAAAACATCAGTTTTCATCAAACAATATATTGACAAACACCCAGATATGTTATTAAAAAATGAAGATATACATGCACACAATACAAGGCAAAAATCTGGCCTTCATGTGAAACAGGTAAGAACATCATTGTGCCAAAAAGGCACACTACATACTGGGATAAAGATTTTCAATAATCTACCTAAACATGTTAAATCAATAGGTAGACTCTGTAGTTTTAAGGCTGAAGTAAAGGCATGTTTAATTGATCATTGCTTTTACAGTCTGACAGAATATATAAAAGCCAAACAACAAAAATAAAGATGCATTATTAATATTCTACTTTGTATGTTGCCTGCAATGTTTGTTGTATTTATGAATCTGTGCTAAATTACCTCAATATCTAGTCCTTAGGATTGCAATACAAACTGTATTTTATCTTGTAAATACCTAACCATGTCCAATATCCTTGTATATATTCTATACATATAGGATTTGAAGGACTAAATAAAATAAAATAAATAATCAACCACTTGCTAAATATCCACTCTGAGGCAAATATTGGAAAAAACAGTGAAATACAATATTGGAAGACATCATATATTTGTTGATTTTAATGCAGCATGTGACACCATGAAAAGATAAAAGCTTTTTAAAACAACAAGGGAATTTAGAATAATCACAACAGTTAACATGCTTCATAAGTTTGGTTATGGAAAAAGTAGTGTGTAAAGTACCAATACAAGAAAATTTAATACCAATTTTTGGGACTAACTGTGGACTGAGGCAGAATCATTTATGCCATGTGAGATGTATGTGGAAGGAAGAAATGTGTTGTTCTTGCTTCCTCTGTATATCCAAATTTGACACTTATTTCAATTTTTTGATTTTTCAAGTCTTTTAGCTACTTCTTGACTGCATTGGCTTTCTTGCTCCTGTCTGTCCTCTGTTGTTTCTGATTCATGAGTTCATTTACCTTCAGATTATTTTTAGTTATGACATCCACACAATTGTATCTGTCATGTCCAGGAGATTGTAAAAGACATACATTGGCCATCTCCTGCAAATGGCCTTAATTGAATATTTCCAAATCATTTGATCAACAATATGCACACCACATTTTTTTGTCTTTGTAGAAGGTAACAGTTTCTTCTTTACTTCTTTGCTCACTGCTACATCCCAAGAATAATGACATTCTTATACTTGGTGAATTTTGTGTTATGCTCCTTAGGCTGTGGGCCAAGGATGCAAATACCAGCCATGAAACAGATATTTTATTACTCTTATTCTTATTTCCTTGGTACTCTTACAGGATGCATTTTGGCTTATCAGTTTTATTCAAAATGGTGGTGGAATGGAAGTCAGAACTTTTCTTCGTGCAGCTGAGGATTTCCTGGCAAATTTCATTCATTGCTCCCACTAGTGACGTTTTCTTCTTTTGAAGTTTCTTAGCAAGCTGAAGGGATGTGAAGAATGTGTCTGTTGTCATGTTCCTTCCTTGGTTTACAAATGCTTTATTATGTGAATAACAGCATAGTCTCCTAATGGCTGGTTGGCCTCCCTCCTTACCAAAGTATGGGAAGGCATTGCAAATGTACCTGCTTGCTATATACGTAACTATACAAAACACGAGTTGGGATTCATCGAGTGTGTTTGGCATAAACTAGGTAAACCTGTATCGTACTTTGCTTGAAGTAACTGCTCATCAGTTGCAATGGTAACAGTGGAGGCAGTTTTACAAAATTTACTTTAATTGATTTGATAGATGACAGAGATGTTTTCACTCTACAGAAAATTGTAAATCATGATGTGAGCCTGTCACCTAGCACTTGTTTTATGATGCAAGATTTTCAATTCTCTATAGCAACTCTTTCCATTTGAGACACCATACAAGGAGGACACAAATTTCAACTACTCTCATTACCCGCATATATAAGAGCACTTATACAGAGTGAAGACTTCACAGTGCAATTCCTCACATACTAGTAATACAAAGATGTTGTTCACAAAATTTCATGCTGCGCATATTTCTGGTACGATGTCAAGGGTTCGATTCTGGGCCGAGCCATACTTGTTTTTATTTGCCAATTTCATTCTGCCAATTAATTCTGTGGTATACACCATTTCTTAAGCCACATGTGTCCAACATTTAGGAAGTACAGTGTTTTGTAACGGTGAACATAACAAAAATGTGGTCAGTTGAAACAACTGTCCTGTCATAGGACAGAATATCTACAAAACAATATCAGTTTTAAGATACTAAAGATGATTGCACAGTTAAATAACTCAACATCTACTAGTTATTTATAACATGCATTATGTCTGCTCAGCTGTAACACATTAGCAATAATAATTTCAATATTAATGAGCAGATGACATTTACAAAAGCATATGCTATCCTCAGAGCAGGTGCTCAAAGCAACTCCTCTGCACGTCCAAACACTGCGCGATGCACTGGATCATACTTCTCTGGACTCTTTGCAACATGGATCATCCACAGATACAACAGCTGCATGAACATGCACTATCAGTTCTTCCGCACGTGTCAACGGAGTAGAATATACATGCTGTAAGGACGAGCCAAATAGTAGGGGATTCTGTATTTTCTTTCAAAAGGTTTATTACATTTTCTTGTTACAGTCAAGCATTAGCCGGTAGCTTCAGCTGCCCGTAATTTTCTCGTCCCACGGTCTGGCAGCAAGTCAGCACCAATGTGGGCAATCTCTATCATGTGCCTCCCTCATGTGCTGACGAGGTAACGCTGCTTAGGCGAAGCTGACGAGGCCACACTTCGGAAATTTCCACACCACCCCCGTGATTTTCTCAGCTCCTGGCCAATCAGGGCAGAGGAAATCGCGTGGCCGTGCTGGAGGTACCCTGGTGCCCGTGGGCTGAAAATGCTCTCTGCCATGCACCCTGTGGCTGTGATGATCATCAGCTCTTCCCAGTGCTGTGGTGCCATTCGGACTTGTCCTAATGGCAGCCACCACTTTTCTTTAACCTCACCTAAGTTTGCTGCGAACTATGTTTCGTCCACCACCACGGCTCACCCTCGCCTCCCCAGGTCTGACTCATGTTGCCCATTTGAATTCACATGTGTTGGTTTTTCTACCAATAAATGGCATCATGTCAAGAAAAGGTGTCAGAACAATTTCTTTCAACACATTCGCCCACCATCTTAGCCACTCCTAACAGAGCCGTTTCTGCACAATGCTCCTTCAAGTGTCCCCACAGAAGAAATCCAGGGGATTTAGGTCAGGTGAATGTGGAGGCTATACAACTGGACATCTCCATTCAAGCCATTTCTCTGGAAATGTTCTTCCTAAATATTGTCACACATTAATTCCAAAATGTGGAGGTACACCATCGTGCTGGACTCATGACCTTCACTGAACATGAATTGGACATCTTCCAGTACATCAGTCAAATAGTTTGAGAAGAATGCCTACCACCCTCATCCAGTAAACTGGTCAGGCAACAAGTAGGGATCCAAATTCATGTCTCCCAATATTCCATCTCAGATGTCGATACCAAAGTAAACTTGATATCCATGTTCGTGGTGACGTGGGTTAATGTTACACTGATAGTGGGCATTGTGCATATCGAAGACACTCTCGAGAGTGAATGCTGCTTCATCTGACCATACTATAGTGTCTATGAAGCGTTCATTGGCCTCCTGTTGTTGTTAGAAACATTCAAAAAATTGCATCCATTGATGGTACCCTGCAAGACGCAAGTGTTGCACTAAGGAATAGTGACAGGGGTGCAGTCATGCTCATGCAGCACATCAACGACTGCATTGTGAGACACGCAGCTGATTTGCTACACTATGCGTACTTCACTGGGGTCCTTGGTGTATGACATCCAGAATGGCTTCCTCAGTACCTGAAGTGTGGCACATCTGTGGACGACATCTGTCATGCTATGGTGGAAGGAGAGAATGTCTCTTGAAGGCAAAGCTCCAACTGGATAAGATCAACCAGGATATCTAGCAGCATATTTACGAGCCGCAGCACCAGCTTGATTATCAGATGCACCGAGGATTAACAGCATACCCACACATTCATCGTTTGTGCATGCCAGACATCTGCCACACTGTTTTAGAATAACACAAGAAGAAGCTATGGTATCTATACCAATGTACATGGAGTCTGTCACAGGTGCATTACTACACTAGCAACTAGTACCTGTCTGGTGAACAGTGCATACAGTATACTAGGTTTGTTCAAGCAATTCCAGAAGTTTGTCCACAAAATTTCTCTGTGCTTTCGTTTTACTTATTGTGCACAGTCTCTTTCGAAATACTCTCCACCACAATTGACAAACCACTCTCAATGCCGTTTCCACTTCCGGAAGTAGTCCTGATGTACCTTTTGCCAGATCGCACAAAGCACCATCTGCGTAGGGTTGCCATACGCCACGGATTTCACGGACAGTCCGCGATTTTAGGGTAAATGAAAACGTCTGGGCCGAAAAGGCAAATGTCCGCGATATTTGCTGGATTTGAAGTCAACTTCCGGTAATTTCAAAAATTGCTGTCAAAGAAGCATCAATATGTTATCTATTTGCCTTCACATTATATAAAATCCAAACAGAACAGAACAGCTTTCGAGATATGGAAACAGTATTCAGAGTTGCTGAAAATTGTGGAATTTTATTTCTCCATTCCCAGTCATAACGCCAATGTAGAGAGAGTCTTTTTCCCTCATGAATTCTCAGTGGACAGAAGAAAGGAATAGGTTAACAGTAAAATCAGTTAATGCAATGATGCAAATACAGTACAATATGAAAAATGAAGTTGCAGTGAATTTCATAAACTGATTGAGAACCAGATTAAGTTCCTTTCATCTATTCAATGTTCTGAGAAATACGATTGGTATAAGAAAAGCTCAAATGATGACAATAGAACTTCGTGTACTGAATAATGTAATGCATATTATTATTTGTTGTAATAAATGCTTTCTTAATGAAGCAGTCCTTCCTAAACTCTGGATCATTAATTAAATGCACATTTCCCTTAGCTGATGGGCATGAGGACTCCTTATTCCTCTTATTTCCTTTGATCGGCTACGGTGACCGTAAGTTTTGTCCTGGCTTTGGATTCCGAGATTATGGCAATCCTACATCTGCGGATTTTCTTTTATCTCGTCTATTGTTGCAAATCTTCATCCTGTCAATGGGGTTTTCAACTTTGGAAATAAAAAAGAGTCTGCAGGGGCCAGGTGTGGAGAGTATGGAGGATGAGGAAGCACATTGATTTCGTTTTTGTGCAATAGTTACGCACCAACAGGGATGAATGTGTGAGTGTGTTATTGTGATGCAAGAGCCATGAATTGTCTCATCACATTTCAGGCTGTTTCCTCCTCTCATTTTCTCTCAGGCATTGCAACACTTCCCAATAGTACCATCAATTAACAGTTTGTCCCTGTGGCATGAATTCGTGATGAATTAATCCTTCAAGGTCAAAGAAAGCTGTCAATATGGCTTTGACATTTGACATGACCTGACGAGCTTGTTTTGGTCCTGTAGAACCTTTCCCGCCCTTTTGAGAAGACTGAACCTTGGTCTCAACATCATAACTGTAGACCAATGTCTCATCGCCAGTTTTGATTATCTTAAGGAACATCTCCTTCTCTCTTGCGCAATCCAAAAGCTCTTCACAGATTGTGAGGTGAAGATCTTTCTGATCTTGACTCCTGAGCCGTGGGACGAACTTGGTGGCAACACAATACATGCCAACATGCTGTGTCCAGATTTCATGATATGTTGCATCTGAAATGTTACCAGCGACGTACCAACTATTTATTTAGAGGGGGCAAGCAAACCCATTTCCTAATTTCGTCTTTCAGCAAAACCATTAAGAATACAAGCATACCAATAGTGTGGAAAGGTGTGTTAGGTAATCAGTGCTATGTTGTTCTACAGAGAGAAACAACTCATTAATACTAATTGGACCCAGTTTTATAGGTCGTGCTCTAGAAAAGAACTTCATTGCTTTAATATTTAAAAAGACATCATTTATCTAGGAAGTCATTGGCTCTACTTTCTTTTGAGACCATTTATGAAAAGGAATTCATATATCAATCGACCAGAGAGAAATCTTTCGTTATTATTACTCTTTTACAAACATTGTGCATCACATCTTAATGAAAAAAGAAAAGCATAATTTGTTTGAAAAATAAGAAGGGATTTATTTATTTTTATTTACACTAACAAAATTTACATACAATTTCCAAATGTAGTTTTCCGTTTGACCGGGAAACAAATTCTTTTATGGCACTTATAAGATTAATTTTTCCAGCAGTGTCTTGATGAACATGGTGGAGGAGTAGACGGGTGAGTCTTGACTGAGTCATTGTTGAGGAAAGTTTAAAGTCGTCTGGACGTGCTGAATGACCTCTCAGAGCATCCTGACGATACTAGGACTGTCAGAATCAGGATGATGAGGCAAATAACTTCCTGAAAGAGTTCCTTAACCCTACCAGGTTCAGCAGTAAGTTTCCTTTAAATAGAGGATACGTTACATAGTTGTATACTAGTTGTAATGGTTGGCAGCATTTCGAGCTGTGCATGAAGCCTGCCCTGGTTTAAGTCTGTTGTATGTAGGCCTGCTCCAAGCAGTTCTTCCAAATGTCGTGTAGATGGAGGATGTGTTTGGGAGGATTTAGTGAATATCTCTTCAAGATGGGATAGTCGCTTTAGACCCTCTTGGTTGAACCTTCGACCAGTCTCATGCAGAATGAGATCAAGAATTTCAAATAAATTTTTCCTAACTTTTCATTCTTTAGACAATTCTTTGGGAACAGACGGTGTTTCTGTGTGTTTAAGTTGCGCTGGTATTTGTCTTGGCCATGAGATATATGGGTCTTTCACATTTAGGTATTTGGAATAATCTTTGGAATTCTCTAACAGCATATCAAATGCTTCAGCAGTCCTAAGATTTGCAAGAACTACTTTTAGATCCTCTACAGAACGTTTCACTCTTGCTGCATTAAAATCTGCATTGTGTAGGGATCTGGTCAGTTCCTCACACAGTCCAAACACTTCAGTGGCTACTGTTATATAAAAAATGGTTTCCAACCTTTCGAGCCGCTTTGCATAGCTATACAAGAAAGACCTTCTTTCGTCTCTAACTGAGCTCAGTACATTCAATATTTAGGTCACTGTTTTCAGGACCCACTCATTCTTTTCCCTGAAATGTGTCAAAGATTTAACAGTAATGGCCCATCGGATGGGACACTCTGGAATCAGTCTTTGAGCATTTGGTTTGGATTCCCTCATCAACACCAGATGGTAGCACATCTGTGTACACGTATTTACTTTTTGCGGGTTCTAGAATTATATTTGAGACGTCTTTCACAGTTACCAGTCCATCACACAATGGATCCCAGCTTCCTGAAACTTCCTGTAGTGCCAGATCCAAACAATGATTGCTGAAGTGGATGTAACAACTTTTTGGCTGGTCTTGAAGAAGGATTTCCTTCACACCTTTATTCTGCCCAGACATATTAGCAGCACCAGTGAAACACTGGGCGCATAGAAACTCAGTTTCTAGTGACCGTCTTAGAAGGATGTCTTTAGTGATAGTTGCCAGCGTTTGTCCAGAAAAAGTTCTTTCATTTCTAGCACCTCAGGACCAACACAACGTGGCCAGCCACGTCCGTCGTTGAATCTGCCATAATTCCATAAAATGAGGAATTTTTAATTTGCTGCTAATTTTCTCGCTGGATTAAGTGAGCCATAATTTCCAGTACTTCGTTTTGTATCGCTGGTGCCAAGCAAGTGTCACAGCGTTTCAGCCATATTTTTAGTTCTGGCACAACATTCTTCCTCTCATAAAGAAGTGTCATGAGGTTCCCAGAGACCGTTTTATGATCTCTCAGGGCGTTTCCGATTCGACCCAGAAATCTGAGTGAAATGATAATTACTAGTAAAGTGGTTCTAGCTTTCTCCTGATCGGTCAGCAGATGTCGTGCGACTTGGAAACCACAGGCATGCTATTTTCGCGCTGCTGAATATTTGCGAGAGACTCTCTATGAAACAGACTCTTCACGTATATCTTGAATTTTTCGGTAGCTTACAGAAACCTTCTTTAAGAAAAGCTGTCTCTTTCTGTGGTCTTCTATTGTCCACTCAGTGGATGGACCGAATGCAGTCATAGCGGAAAACACTGACACTCTTGTCTCCATAATGTAGCCACGGATAAGCCACAAACCATCCCGATTTACGAGGTCTTCCAGTCCTTCGTGGAAACTTATGCTTCTCTGATGAGTGAAATTTTGTTTCAAAAACAGGTAGCAGTATACTTGAAGCAGGGTCCATTGTACTCTCACGTGAGAAGGGGTGTCTGCGTGTTTTGACAGTGCTATGCCACAACAAGTTTCAGAAAAAAATCCGCTAGATGTCGCTACGAGCGCCGTCCTGGAGCGTGCAGCCAGTCTCGCGCACTATGGCGTCCGTGCAACAGAAGGCATATTGTGTCATTAAATTTAGTCGTACTCAATCAGTGATCGCAGTTCAGCGGGCGGATTTGTTAAACATTGTGTTTACGTCCCTCCTTTACCTCGTGACATTGATGAACTAAAAACCAGAATATCAGCTTCTGTAGCTTCAGTGACAGAAAACACCTTTCGCCCAGTTTGGGATGAATTCGGCTATCGGCTAGGTGTCGTCCGTGCAGCCAATTGAACATTTATGATGGATTTTTATGAACTTCTGTCTTTTCTGAGTAATTTAGTATACAATTTGTTGGTGTTAAGCCCTTATTCCTAATAAATAATTCTGATTAAAATTGGGTCATTCTTTTTGGGACACCCTGTATCTTCAGCTGTAAAAATAATGTGTACTACCAAATTTGTTCAGTGATGAACAGCCATGTAAAGTACTGTGTTTTATGTTTATTTCATATTCAGCTTTCAGCTGTTAAACCAACTTAAGAAAATTGAATAATGTTCATGCCGTTAGCCGGCCGGACTGGCAAAGCGGTTCTAGGTGCTACAGTCTGGAACCGCGCGACCGCTATGGTCGCAGGTTCGAATCTTGCCTCGGGCATGGATGTGTGTGATGTCCTTAGGTTAGTTAGGTTTAAGTAGTTCTAAGTTCTAGGGGACTGATGACCACAGAAGTTAAGTCCCGTAGTGCTCAGAGCCATTTGAACTATTTTTTTTCGTGCCATTACATTTGTGATGAAACCACTATAAAATTCAAAGAACCCAAATCTCGTTTCCTGTGTACGAATGCTTTTCTCAATGGCACTCGCAATATATTAAAACTTCTTCCCAGAAGCGACGGTATATTTTTACTTGCTGCTGTTTTTGCACGAGTTTTATTGTAAACATCGACTTGCATCATAACACTGTAATTTTCTTTTAGAAGCTAACGAATGGCATTAATACATTTCCACCTTATGATGGATAAAAACATCTCAGTGTTTATTGTACAGAGAACTACTCATCTCTTTGCGTACTATTATTTACTGAACCTTGTTTCAGTATCTCGAACTGTTTATGTGTAATGACTTGTCGCGTTGCACTTGTCATGTGTGGCTATCACCAACATTTCAATCCATTTAGTCGTCTCTGGAAAGATACAGCTTTCCTACTACGATACAAAATTACTTCGGTACATTAGCTTCAGTTGGTAGGCTGCAATACATGACCTAAAGCGCACAAAACGTGAAATAGCCACTGAGCTCATTCTTCATTGCAAATTCTTCAAATTACGTTCAATGAGTGAAATTACTTCATTTATACACATCGTAAAAACTATGACTAATAATGAAAATGTAGCCACTGCCCTGCCAAGTACGAACGTTCGGCTATAATATTTCAGTTTTTTTTATGAAATTGCATGAAAAATGTTGCATAGCGAAAAGAAAACCACGCAAATCCAAAAACAGTACTTTCGTTGTTTTTATGTGCAAATAGTAAAACGTGTTCCCAACAACCTAATTTCAGAAAAGGATGTAGCTTTGCCTCATTTATGTAAAACAGTGATTCATATGATTGAAATTTCGGTTTTCACTTCAGTTCTTTTGTGTTGCGGGGCGAGAGAGAGCTTTCCACAAACAGTCAGCAACAATAATACCACGTCTATGAGTGTATAACGAATTGCGATAATGAGTCTGGATAATACGTTTCACTTTTCTGATCCTGCAACAACAGTGGACTTTCTCTTGCTGTGGAGTAAAAGGATGACCTGAGTACACTGTCATATGCCAAATTTCAGGACAAGCTGCAGTGGGTTATGGAGGAATTTTCTTGCAGTACCACACCTAGCTCAATCGCATGTGTCCAAATACTAGTTTTCTTGCAACTTACAAGAATTATTCCATCTTAGTTCTCGATACGATGATACATGTACATAGTTTGCGCCTTTGTGTATGAGTTTAACTTATATTGTTACATAGTGGTTATCAACGCCTTTGTTGATTGAACCTCTACTTGCTTCTTTGTAGTCGTAGGGAATGCTTATTCACAAACCATTAGCAACAGGGGCATCAGGGCACTTTGTTAGTGTGGGTTGCCTACATCATTGGCAAGTATGCACTCAGGGGCAAACATATTGTTTTCTTTTGAGTGATAGGTTATGATGCCCTGGGGATAATCCTTCCTTTGACTGGCAGGTCCTTAATCTATTGTCCCCCTCCCCCTCCCTCCAAACCCTTAGAAAACTTCCAACCCTCTCCCCTCCTCATCACTGATGCAGGTACACCTTCAGGCCTGAGTTATTCACACAGCCCCGTCTCAGTCTCTGTCACTTTGATTGACCACTTAGGTAAACTGATCAATTAATTAACTCCTCCCCCTCCTGTAAACCCGCTAACCCTCCTGTCCCCTCTTCCCCTCTCCTCCCTGGAAACTGACGGCTCTGTTGTGGGGAGGAAGGCTCTCATGACAGGAAATTCAGTTTTGAGGGGTTGGATTTCTGTTGTTCATCATTCTCTGTTGTTTGGGGAGATGCAAGTCTCGTGAAGACGTAATTAAATCGATCCCTTTTTTTTTATTCCGAGCGTCCAGGGAATACCATCATGAAACGCCCATCACTCACAATTACACTGTCAAAAATTGTACAATCACAAAGCGTACACTGTCCACTGGACTGCACAAAACACTACCTGCACAGGCTGCCCAGAGTTAGGGTGAACCAGCAAGAGCCCGAGGAGCAGTCGTGCCACGCACAGGTGCCCGCTAGGGCACTGTGACTGACAGACCGCATGTCACCCTAATCCCTGAAAAAAAGCATCCGAGAAATTACCGTCGAAACATATGCTCTTTCTCTGTTTATCCTCGTGCCCTGTTGGGCCTGCATGTGCGGTCGGTCATGATTGGACAGAGTCACAAACAAAACAGCGCTTACCCGGTAAACGGCACCATGCAAGATCTCCTTCCTTCCAAGGCAAATGCCTCTCTGAGAATCGATTCCGCCATGGACTCTAAACTGCCCCATCCTTCCTGGTGCACTTTCTTGCGTTGCATTTCACGAACTGCTTCGGGTGTTGTTACGTCTGGTGTTGCAGAATATCGTCACATACATAACTTGAAGATATCACAGGAATTAAACATACCGCTGCAGAAAGAGAGAGAGAGAGAGAGAGAGAGAGAGAGAGGCACTTCACGCGCTTTTGCAGGAAATGCCCATATCTTTGAGCACTAGCTGCTTCAGGAGCTATAAATCCAGTTGAATATGGCTCCAAATGCACTTTCAAAAAGATCGCTGTGCAGTAGCTTGCATCAGTTTTGCGATGCATGCCGCTACTGACTCTAAAAAAGATTGTGACACTCTTGTGAAACCTCAGCGCGGAAGTCGCCAAAGTGGTGTCACCTCAACCAAGCGATCGGGTCTACCCACCAGGAGGCCCTCGCCACACGACATTTCATTTCACTGGTGAAACCTCTCTGTCTTCCTTCATTATTCCGAAATATTTGCTTGCATAAACAAATTAGGTACAATGTTTAACGCCTCAATACATTTGCAAATGTTGCTTTAAACAATTTGCTTCAAATACACTCGCACACAAAACACTGCACTGTCTTCCCAGGTGCTCATGGAATGGAAAATCCATTGGGGCAAAATACACACGAAAAAAAAAAAAGCATCGCTAAAATAAATGAGCGCAAATACACCGTGTTGAAACTCTGAAGATGATCCTGTGAAATATTGTTATATACACTGTCACAGTAGTTTGCTACACGAGGTACAGTTGTAACTGGGGACCTGCAAAGCTGCGGCATGTCTGCCCGCGGCTGCAGCTCACCATAGAGTGTTGCTGTGCGGACTGGAAGCAGGGTTTCTCTGACCGGACCCACGACCACGCAGAAACCGCAGCTGGCCAGAGTAGTACCAACTTGTCATGCTGGCTCAAACCAGCATGCATCTGGTGGTGGGGTAGAATGTCACCCTCCTATTGGCTCCCTGGGTAAAATGGTGGATGGAGATGGTGGAGGTTATGTAAACCCTTGTTATGGTGCAGTTGCTCTCATTCTGCTATCGTCTGCGATGGGATCAGCTCGACTGTGTTGTTCTCGTTTGTGTGTGTGTGTGTGTGTGTGTTTATTTGAGAAAAAGAAAGTGAAGGAATCAGTAGCAACAAGCAGCAGTAGAAAAGCCCATGGTGGCAAACGTCCAAGGCAGTGGGCATTACCGGGTAAGCATATATTTTGCAGTGTACATTTTCATAAAAAGTTTTGCAGTATCAAGTTCATATTTAGGTGTTAATTTTTTTTCTTGTTATTTTGGCATACATACACCAAATCGTGGAAGAGGTGGAGGAGGAGGCTCAACAGTAGCAGCAGTATCATCATAAATAGTACATATATTTTTGCCGGCCGAAGTGGCCATGCGGTTAAAGGCGCTGCAGTCTGGAACCGCAAGACCGCTACGGTCGCAGGTTCGAATCCTGCCTCAGGCATGGATGTTTGTGATGTCCTTAGGTTAGTTAGGTTTAACTAGTTCTGAGTTCTAGGGGACTAATGACCTCAGCAGTTGAGTCCCATAGTGCTCAGAGCCATTTGAACCATATATTTTTCATCCTTTATGTAATGTGTTGTTGTTGCTGTAGATGATTTTGAGGACCAAAATCCATAAACGTTACTTCTTTTTTAATTTCACTAAGAATATCGTATTGTCTGAGTATATAGATCCATTAATTTTTTTTCATGTCCATAAACAAGGAGGGATATGTGCTGGAGACATGCAGGAGCCATCACAGATCTTCTGTGAGTGCATATTCTACGAAAATATATTTTTGTCTCCTGTAGTTTTTGCATGTATATGTTTTTTTTATTATTAGATCACTATGTTGCAGGCGATATAGAGGAGATGAATCGATGGGCCCTCCTCAATTCAGGCAAGGACGAAATGCCACAGTGGTCAGAGGAGATGAAGAGACCATTGCACTGAGGAGATGGGGGAGATACCGAGGAAAATACGTAATACATACTCACTCTGCTTACAAATAAACAGTATTCTTTCCTTCCCTGCAGCAGCAGCGACAGCAGGCTATGTCTAGAACATTGTACTTCTTTTTTTTTTTTTTTAAATTATTCTACACCGGCTGTGTCAGGGATAAAATTTCCACAATATGCCATAGCACATGTACTGGGGGCGGTGAAGACTACATCATCAAAACGAGGTCCTGTGCAGTGTGCTTCGCTGGAAAGAGCACCGCTAGTCGTTGCACAGGAAGCCGCCACTACCGCTACCGCTGACCCCACCCTTGACGCCCCCGCAGCGGCTCTCACAGCACCATTCTGGCGTCCATGGAAGGCCCTTCCTCAGGCTAGCGGGTTGGGGGTGCAGTAACCAGGGGCCTTATTCTATATCGTTCATACCGATCGGTGCTGTAAGTTAGTCTCTTTATCCGAATTTCTTATTCAATAAGCTTCTGAGACCCATTACGGAACGGTCCTCCTGCCGATTTTTCGACAACTATATCGAGAGGTTTTGGATTTCGATATGGCCCTGTTGTTCGGTTAGCAATGGTTTATTTACACCTATAATTTGTTATTTTAAACGTATTGAGCGGTTTTAGCTTTGGATTTAGTGATTGTGTTACTCAAGAATCACCAAAGGATGCATCTGGTTGTAAATATAGAGTTCATAATAGACTATTTTCCTTTGTTTCCTATGTTTAGGTTAGGTTACGTTGTTACTGTGAATGATTACAACATAAAAAAAGTTTTATGTCAACATTCTCTCAAAATAGCTGTTATTTTATGCAATTAAGACCTTAAAGATAATTAAATGGTTCAAATGGCTCTGAGCACTATGGGAGAACTACTTAAACCTAACTAACCTAAGGACATCACACACACCCATGCCCGAGGCAGGATTCGAACCTGCGACCGTAGCAGTCGCGCGGTTCCGGACTGCGCGCCTAGAACCGCGAGACCACCGCGGCCGGCAGATAATTAAATATCAAGACATCAGGTCTGCTTACATACATTACATGAGTGTTAACTGACATTACTAGTGACTTCGTGTACTCTTTTTCGCAAATGGTTTACTTATTAACCATCGAAACGCGTTTGAAACTCTTAAGTAACAATGAAAAGGAATTTTGTGAAGCCTGATAGAGGAAACCTTCCAAAATTTTATGCTTTTTCGGCTTAAGGCCGCAGCATTCGGGAACGAAGTCGGCTCTCTCGCTCGGAACTAAAGCAGAGGTAGCACGCAAGCTGTAGTAGCGAAGTTGGTAAGACAACTAACGGTAGAGGCAAAGGATGTTACGTTCGTTTACTGTTGGATGAGAAAATTTTTTTTCGTCTTCGTGTTTGCAACGCTTTCTGAGACTTCGTTAATCGTGAAAGTTAAGCATTTTTCTGAATTATTCGTTGTAATTTACGCTTTCTCAGTAACGAGTATCTCCGATTTCGTGACTTCCATATGTTCAAGAAATGAAAGATGAAATTACTGTGTGCGAAACAATTGACAGTAACATTTATACTCCTTCTTGTCACAAATAATTCACCATTTTTTTCGGAATACGTAGCGATTTTCGAGAGTGTGTGGTCAACAAGGAGTCTAAGAGCACAATGTAAATTACTGCGAATGAGACTAGCAGCAATCGTCTTTATACTTTAGCTTGTCACAAGTATGTATCTGCGATCAAATCGTTAACAACAGTAGACAGTGGTCATCAGGTACAAATCCAAAAACAGTGTAAAGTTTTATAGCATTAAAATTAATAGTAAGATTTTGCAAGTAAAACATAAAGTGTTACATAGAAATCGTTCACAGACATAGCATCGAATTTATTACGATGGCACGTGAGCAAGGTGAGGAATGTCTGACAACATTGCCGTCTAGAGATTGTTGCACTGAAAGCGTCACACGACTTCACAAGAATCGTTCGTTTCCCTTTACTTGACACTGTCACTTCAAACTGAATGTGAGAATTGTGTCTGAAGTTAGTGGGTGGGCTACTGTCCAAGACACGGTGGGCAGTGGCGGGGACCTCCTTGCAATAGTGTCTGTGGGCATGGGGCAGCTATGTGCGGCACTGGGACTCCTTACTTCCTGTTAAAGGCGGAAGCGAATGGGACAGTAGGCTCTCGTCGACATATTGGCAGTTCCGACCTCACTTGGAACAATCATAGGCATAAAGCTGCAAGGAGGGCAGTGCAGAGGCTGAAGAACAATTACAAGATGCAGAGGGACTGCGCTGGCGTTGTACTGTAGCAGATAGGTTCGAGAAAAAGTGATCTACTTCGGGATATGGGAGTGTCACGAACATGATTCACTAGTGGTTGTAATCATTAAAAGACATCTCGATAGGATCCATACAAGTATGAGGATGAATGGATAGACTTGATTCCAAATCACAACCAACTTATCTAACAGAAAGCGTAACGCTATCAGCGATTCTTGTGTGTACCTGTAGAACCAAGATATCTTTTTATGCAGGGTGACGGTAATGTAGTAATTGTGATCGGTCTTTTAAGAGCGCGGTAACTACGGGAAACGTATGGTGCTGGCGATTGAATCCTTCTCCGGTCAGCTTCAAATGTCGGTTCTCAGTAGTGTTCCTCCTTCCAGGGACTCCCATTTGATCTACCTGGTGAGTGTAATCCGACTGCTGGAAAAAAAATTACTCGCAATGCAAAGTGACTCTCATGGTCTATTTAATTAGTTAGCCTATCAATTTGATATCAATGACGTACCACCTGGCGGGTGGAAGTGATGGCTAGGGTACAGCAAATATAATCTTGACTTGAGGTTCCCACCTCAGTATTTTCAGACTATACCACCATATATGAAACATATTGATTCATCAGATGTATGTTATAAACTACAACGAAACTCTATAGCTGCACTAGCCACACGCTCTCGAAAAGGCGATTTTTTAAATTTTGTTTTTATGAACCAAATCGTTGACATATCATATAGGGTAGTAGGCTACTTCATCATTTGGATCCCCAGGGGCGAGCTACAACAACATTCTATGCGTCTTCTTATTCTTTGACACTCTCTTAAACAATTTTTCGGGCTCTTGGAGATGTGTTCCGTCTATGCAGCTAACTGAAGGCAGTTTATTCCCACATGCATTTCGATTCTTTTATTTGTGAAGCATCACGACGAAAAAGGAAGCGAGAAGCGTATGGCAGTAAACAAACTGCCTTCAATTAGTTGCATAGACGGACCTCCATGAATTTTGAAGCAACTTATGAACGACGGAAAGCAAAAATGATGAATTTTTCGGGTGTTTCTATACATGCATTTGTACAATGTAGTACTACACTCCATTCCTAACTCATATTCCGAAACGTAAAATCCAAAACAAGACGTCGATGTGAATGAGAATAAAATGACATAATGTGACATTTACGACAGTTTCCAGAACACAGCCAATATTCTATCATTATCATGCATTCATGGAAGCCCATGGTCAGCGAAATTTGAACAGTGTTACGTACTCTATCTAACCTCACTTTTCGATACTGTGAAGAATGGCATGCCTGTGTCTGCTGCTAGCCACTTCGAGTTCGTGCCGCTGTGGCGCTGCAGTGCGCATGAGCGGATCTGAGGCAGATTGCTTTTCATTGGCTGGCGCGAGGAGAACTGACAGCAGCGTTTCGGTTCTCTAGAACCATTTGACATCACTTTCGAAATGCGTGCTGAATAATTTTCGGGCTCTCTTTCGAAAACAAGACTGTTCGGTGCGTTCGCGTGCCAAACCGATCAGCAACATGGCGGAAAGATACAGCATAGGGCCCCAGGCTGCTCACAGCGTTCCGATTCCGCAGCATCTCCTCCTTCTCCTCCGTCGTCACGTCCTCACTGATCTTGTGAGGTACAGCACATACCCACAACATATCACTGCAAGCAACTTCATCGACTTGTTGTAGTTATAGTATGAGTAACAGCAATGATCCTGTGGATATTGGCAGTTCCCTCTTCCATCCTTTTAGTGAAGGACATCAGTTCAGTGACACAATACAGGGTGATTCAAAAAGAATACCACAACTTTAGGACTTTAAAACTCTGCAACGACAAAAGGCAGAGCTAAGCACTATCTGTCGGCGAATTAAGGGAGCTATAAAGTTTCATTTAGTTGTACATTTGTTCGCTTGAGGCGCTGTTGACTAGGCGTCAGCGTCAGTTGATGCTAAGATGGCGACCACTCAACAGAAAGCTTTTTGTGTTATTGAGTACGGCAGAAGTGAATCGACGACAGTTGTTCAGCGTGCATTTCGAACGAAGTATGGTGTTAAACCTCCTGATAGGTGGTGTATTAAACGTTGGTATAAACAGTTTACAGAGAATGGGTGTTTGTGCAAAGGGAAAAGCTCTGGACGGCCGAGAACGAGTGATGAAAATGTAGCACGCATCCAGCAAGCATTTGTTCGCAGCCCAGGAAAATCGACTCGCAGAGCTAGCAGAGAGCTGCAAATTCCACAATCAACTGTATGGAGAGTCCACCACATTGGCACTTATCTGTCCGTAACTACCTGAACGTCAACTACCCGAGGTGATGGATCGGCCGCCAGGCAGCCTGTGACAGAGCACTTCATCACTGGCCTCCAAGAAGCCCTGATCTTACCCCCTGCGATTTTTTCTTATGGGGGTATGTTAAGGATATGGTATTTCGGCCACCTCTCCCAGCCACCATTGATGATTTGAAACGAGAAATAACAGCAGCTATCCAAACTGTTACGCCTGATATGCTACAGAGAGTCTGGAATGAGTTGGAGTATCGGGTTGATATTGCTCGTGTGTCTGGAGGGGGCCATATTGAACATCTCTGAACTTGTTTTTGAGTGAAAAAAAACCTTTTTAAATACTCTTTGTAATGATGTATAACAGAAGGTTATATTATGTTTCTTTCATTAAATACACATTTTTAAAGTCGTGGTATTCTTTTTGAATCACCCTGTACTGCAATTAGAATCCTTGGTGATTGCAGACGCCTTTGAAGAGCGAATTTCGATCACCACTCACGAGTATCAAGAATGCGGCAGGAGGGTACCACGGCCCCATTGCTGTTCTAAAGGCGTGCCTTCCTGTCTTGGAAAAGGAGCTCCTCAAGGTAGTGAATGATCCGCAGTGTCCTGCCATTAAATGCAGTGTGGTGTTCTGCATCGAACTGTCGCCCCCCTCCCCCCCCCCCCCCTCCAAGTTGATTCTGGCATTGAAGAGACAAGTCTTCATTTCCTCTGGCGGGAAATGGCGTGATTAAGTGGGGCATGTCAATCGCCGAGTGGTTTTATAAATCCAGCTTGAGTGCTATACTGGCCCAGTTTACTGAGATGGAAATCATTGTGTCAGGTAAGTACGCAGATGAATACTTCACCTGGACATCCACAGACATGTCTATGATCTGGTAAATGGTGGGTCTAGCTATATCAAACTACCTAAAGACATAGCTAATAACAGGGCACGTATTAATGCCAGAAATGAAAAGGTTCAGGCTTGTTTTGCACGATCAATCCTGGTTTGCAAAAGAAATATTAAAAAGAATCCAGGACACTCTGTCGATATGGTAGATATCTTGACACTCATATGTGATAACTTTGATGGTATCAAGTTCCCTGTCAAGATCCAGGACATACCTAAATTTGTGGCGCAGAGTACCGGAATATCAGTTCATGTTTATGGCCTGGAGAAGAAAAGCAAGTTAGATGAGCAGGATAAGCATATTGTTGTCAGCCAATTACATTTCTCAAAATTTTCTGGTGAGTGTAAGATGCACATACACATGCTACCCTTCTCTGAAGGTGATAATTATCACTATGTTTGGACCAATGACATGTCTTGACTCCTATTCTCTCAACTGAATAACTATAAGTGTAAAAAGCGTATTTACTTAAGGCGCCTGAATTATTTCTCCTGAGACAAGTTATGAGTAACTCATCTAGTAGATCGCCCTCCAACTGAGGAAAAGGAATTCATACAGGTTAAAAATTCTCACCACCAAGAGCGACGCCTGTTTGTAATGTACGCCAACTTTGAATGTGTCCTTGCCTCTGTGACCCACTGTGAATGTGACCCTACAGCCTCACACACCACCTTTACAGAAAAACACGTACCACATGGGGCAGCGTACCAAATTGTTTCGTCCTATGATTCGAGTCTTAACCGCTACAAATCTTATGTCAGGGATAATCCTGCGGCTTGGCTCCTCACTGAGCTCAAGAAACTCTCATGGGAGGTTGATAAGCTTTACAGTGACAATATTTGCATCACCAAATCGAAGGAGAATGAAGATTTGTAGAATAAAGCGATTGACTGTCATATTTGTGGGGTGCCATTAGACAGAAATGCGGAAACTCCTCGCAGGGACAACCGTCATCTTTCGGGGAAGTTCTATGGTGCAGCTCAGAATACGTGAAATACCAGCTGTCAAGACATATATCAGTTTTTTTCCATAATTTCAACGGATATGACGCTCACTTTGTAGTTGAGCACTTGGCTGATTTCGGATGGGAGAAAAATCAGGTCAGTGTCCTACCTGAGAGCTTCGAGAAATACATTTCATTCTCCAGACGAATGACGTCAAGAATTACGCTCCGCTTCCTTGATACGCTAAGTTCTATGCAGGCGCCACTACAGAAACTCGTTGAAACTCTACCTCGGAAGGAAATGCATTTCCCGACAAGGAAAAGTTTCGACTTGTGACAAGTAAGGGGGTTTTCTGTACCATTATGTGGATAGTATGGCGAAACTCAATGATACCAGGCTACCTGACATAACTGCATTCTCCAGTAACCTTACAGGCGATGCCATAATGGCTGCTGAGTGTGAGCATGCTGTGAATGTCTGGCAGGAATTCAGTATTTCCACGTTATGAGAGTATGCATAATCTTACATAGGCACAGATGTGTGCTTGTTTGCGGATGTTTTTTGAGAAATTCCGAAGTCTATGCATGATGACATATTCTCTGGTTCCCGCCTTTTATTACATGGCACCTGGGTTGTCTTGGGATGCAATGCTCAAGAAAACGAAGTGCCATATCGAATTATTGACCGATGCTGACGTGTTTCGTTTTTTTTTTTTTTGAGCGAGGGATCCATGGGGGACTTCGCCAATGTGTCCATAGGCGTGCGAAGGCTGACAGGTTCAATGCACCCCTTGATTCGAGTTATATAATGTACCTGGACGTAAATAACTTATATGGGCACGTCATGCAGCAATCACTACCAATTGGTGAGTTTCGATGGGTACCCGAAGATGAATGCAAGAGATTAGGTGGAAAAATCATGGGGAGTATGTCAGCTGATTCTGATATAGGTTATTTGATGGAGGCAGAACTCACATACCGTATTAGTTTGCACGATGCACACGCGGATTTGCCGCTGTGTCCAGAGCAACTAGTTCCCCAAGGAGGCTCCACGCCAAAACTGATTACAACACTGGAGGCTAAGCGGAGATACATTATTCATTATCGTAATCTCCCGTAGTGCCTCATCTTGGGGATGGAACTGGTTAGAATCACCTGGGCTATCTCCTTCAAGTAGTCCCCTTCCTGGTTGAAGGAATGTATTGCTTTGAATATGAGACAAACAGCTTCCACGACGTGTGACTGAGAAAGATTTGTACAAGTTAATGAATAATTCAGTTTTTGATGAAACAATGGAGAATTTGAGGGAATGACGTGAAATTTTGATTAGAACCGAAGGGGATGAGCGTTATGGCGTACGAAAATGCATTGCCAGACCAAATTTTAAGTGGGCTACCATATTCAATAAGAGCTTAGTTGCTGTGGAATGGCGGAGACTGCAGTAGAGTTTATGAAATCTATTTATGTGGGGGATGTGCGTACTAGACGTATCCAAACTTCACATGTACGACATCTATTATGAGTTTGTAAAAACTCATTTCGCAGATGTTAAATTATTTTATATGGATACAGAAAGCTTCATCTATTGGGTGAAGAACTGCAATCCATATGGAGTAATGAGGTACCAAAGTGATGAATTTGATGCATCCTCATACAAGGCTGATAACCCTTACAGCATTGTTACACTGAACAAGCTTATCAGCATTATGAAGGATGAGGCAAACGGATTCCCGATTGTGTAGTTTCTAGGTCTGCGATCAAAAATGTATCACACTGGAAGGTGCCACCTAGAGGCAGGCTAAGGGTGCGTGTCGTATGGCATTGAGAGCCCTCTCTATCAAAGATTGTTTGTGGTGCCTATACAGCGGTGTTTGTGGTACTGCACTGTAGCTCATGGATATAGTACGGCAAACTAGTATTTGATCGAGAGGACACGAGGTGTACGCTGTGCCGCAGTCTAAAATCAGCCTATTGCCTCATGATGATAAAAGGGTCATTTGTGATGACGGGATTGAAATTCTCCCATACTCACACTACTCTCTTGTAGCGAGAGAAGGGACGGGGAGCTCTGAGTGAGACAGAGAGAGAGAGAGAGAGAGAGAGAGAGAGTGGGAGAGTGTGACTGCAGAGTAGTAGTTGACCTTTTATCATAGTGTAAGTAATTTTATGTGTGTGTGCTTGTGATGTAAATATTTATGTGTGCTATGTACACATGTATATACACACAGACAATGTGTGAAAAAAAAAGATAAAAAGAAAAAAATGTATTATACACACACACACACACACACACACACACACACACACCATGCATGTGAACGAAAAAAAGTTAAAAATAAGCAAAAACAAAAAATATTAAAAAAGCATAAGCAGAAAAAATATTAGTGTATTTATTTATTCATATGTAACTTATGTGCAGCCTGTAAATACACATAACTGCGCATCATGTGCGTCTTGTAAATAGGAAGTTTTTAATTTTTTCACCTGCTGCTAGCCATCCAAGTCAGATTAGTTTTTAAGTGTATTATTGTAAAAACCTTTGGTATTGGGGCTGTTGAAATTAGGTTCTAAGTGTACACACGAAATCAGAATTACTGTAAGAGCTATGCTACTGGGACTGTGGAATTTTTTTGTAGTAATGAAAATATCTCCGTATTAGTTTTTAGCATAGATTTGTGAAAAAATTCCAGTGCTACTGGAAAAAAATTGTAAGAAATATTCTTGACCTGTGTTACTGTTGTAGCATGTAAGTTAAAGTATCTCTGCATTGAAATAACAGAGTCAAATTGTATCTCAAGATTACTATATTGTAATCTCAAGAACTGAATTGTATTTGTGTGGACAGAATGAACGAAAAAATTCCTTACCATATTTCTTTGTTGTTATTATTTACAAAAAAAAACTATCCCCTATTGCATTACATACAGGGTGGTCCATCTGAAGTTTTAGATGAGATTATCTCGAAAACTATACATCGGGTAAAAATAGTGGGTAAGACTTTCAGGAAACATTCTCACACACAAAGAAAGAAAAATATGTTATGTGGACATGTGTCCGGAAACGCTTACTTTCCATGTTAGAGCTCATTTTATTACTTCTCTTCAAATCACATTAATCGTAGAACGGAAACACACAGCAACAGAACGTACCAGCGTGACTTGAAACACTTTGTTACAGGAAATGTTCAAAATGTCCTCCGTTAGCGAGGATACATGCATCGACCCTCCGTCGCATGGAATCCCTGATGCGCTGATGCAGCCCTGGAGAATGGCGTATTGTATCACAGCCGTCCACAATACGAGCACGAAGAGTCTCTACATTTGGTACTGTCCTTGCGTAGACAAGAGCTTTCAAATGCCCCCATAAATGAAAGTCAAGAGGGTTGAGGTCAGGAAAGCGTGGAGGCCATGGAATTGGTCCGCCTCTACCAATCCATCGGTCACCGAATCTGTTGTTGAGAAGCGTACGAACACTTCGACTGAAATATGCAGGAGCTCCATCGTGCATGAACCACATGTTGTGTCGTACTTGTAAAGGCACATGTTCTAGCACCACAGGTAGAGTATCACGTATGAAATCATGATACACGCCCGGGTTCCCGGGTTCGATTCCCGGCGGGGTCAGGGATTTTCTCTGCCTCGTGATGGCTGGTTGTTGTGTGCTGTCCTTAGGTTAGTTAGGTTTAACTAGTTCTAAGTTCTAGGGGACTTATGACCACGGCAGTTGAGTCCCATAGTGCTCAGAGCCATTTGAACCATTTTTTTGAAATCATGATAACGTGCTCCATTGAGCGTAGGTGGAAGAACATGGGCCCAATCAAGACACAACCAACAATGCCAGCCCAAACGTTCACAGAAAATCTGTGTTGATGACGTGATTGCACAATTGCGTGCGGATTCTCGTCAGCCCACACATGTTGATTGTGAAAATTTACAATTTGATCACGTTGGAATGAAGCCTCATCCGTAAAGAGAACATTTGCACTGAAATGAGGATTGACACATTGTCGGATGAACCATTCGCAGAAGTGTACCCGTGGAGGCCAATCACCTGCTGATAGTGCCTGCACACGCTGTACATGGTACGGAAACAACTGGTTCTCCCATAGCACTCTCCATACAGTGACGTGGTCAACGTTACCTTGTACAGCAGCAACTGTTCTGACGCTGACATTAGGGTTATCGTCAACTGCACGAAGAATTACCTCGTATATTGCAGGTGTCCTCGTCGTTCTAGGTCTTCCCCAGTCGCGAGTCATAGGCTGGAATGCTCCGTGCTCCCTAAGACGCCGATCAATTGCTTCTAACGTCTTCCTGTCGGGACACCTTCGTTCTGGAAATCTGTCTCGATACAAACGTACCGCGCCACGGCTATTGCCCCGTGCTAATCCATACATCAAATGGGCATCTGCCAACTCCGCATTTGTAAACATTGCACTGACTGCAAAACTACGTTCGTGATGAACACTAACCTGTTGATGCTACGTACTGATGTGCTTGATGCTAGTACTGTAGAGCAATGAGTCGCATGTCAACACAAGCACCGAAGTCAACATTACCTTCCTTCAATTGGGCCAACTGGCGGTGAATCGAGGAAGTACAGTACATACTGACGAAACTAAAATGAGCTCTAACATGGAAATTAAGCGTTTCCGGACACATGTCCACATAACATCTTTTCTTTATTTGTGTGTGAGGAATGTTTTCTGAAAGTTTGGCCGTACCTTTTTGTAACACCCTGTATATATATAAAGGCTGTGCAGATCACAAATTACATTAGTTTTTCTAAAGATGAGTGTTATCAAGGAGGTGAAGTTTAAGATTGAAGATAACAAAATATATAGATTGGTTGGATGGGATTACACCTATAATGCAGCACGAATTGGGTTATTGGAGCAGGAGGCGTGTGACCGCGTCCTCTTCGACAGACATATAGCAAACAGGTCTAAAATTGTATCTCCTGTGCTTGAAGAAAACCACATAAATAATATCTGGGTAAAGCTGTTCGCTGTCAAAGCAGGAAAAGGGTTGATAAAAGAACACAGAGGTTGTGAGGTAAAAATTCGTTTATTTCTCATACAACTTAAAAGTAATTTTACATTTTGATAATCAGGCACAGAAACACTGTTTTCACACATCTTCTTCTGCCTGAGTCGATAGAGAGCTGGACACCTGTAGAATTCCAGGTCATGTATAGCAGCAAACTTGAAGATTCGACGCACCGATGAGATTTTCTCCTTCCCCTTCACTGATATGATGGTATCTGTGTGGTCGAATAATCGAAGTGGCGTCAACATATCGTTATAGGTTATTCCAGGATCATCCCTGTGAATTACATGATAGAAATGTGTTAACCTCTTTGCACTCTTCCGTGTTTTAGGGCACTTCACACACTTGAAATACCTCAGTGATGCAATTTTGTTGAGAATATCTCTATTATTCTCATATTTTCTGTGTACGCAACGAATGCAACATCTTTAAATATGAACTGTCTACGCTCGTCATCATAGAAACCTTGAGCGTCTGCAATGATGTTCACACCTTGAGACGCCATTGTGGAATGCTCTAGTTATGGCGCAGCACCTGTTCATTGATGCAGCTTGTTGTACTGCTAAGAGGGCAGTAGTTGATCACATGGTCATGGAGAACTAGAGCATACATGGCAGTGTTGGTATGGGAAATTTGTCGAAGATTCAGATTCAATTCGCACATCTGTAGGTCCAGACTTAACTATCTCATTCTGTTTCGAGCAGTCTATTGCAATGATCGGTGATAGCTCCTTAAATTTCCATGGACTGAGTAGACACCCTCCTCCTTCCCTTCAGCACTTTCATAGTAAGAAGCAGGAAACGTCTCAAACATGTCATTTGCTAGACTGTATACATTTTCATCAAACTGCAGGTGTATGTTGTCATATGGGTAGAATTCTGAATTCAGGTAGACTCGGGCATTATTTAACTTTCAGTTGTCGAATATAGTGGAATCATTTGCTATATTTCCTCTTCTATCAGTCTAGAACGCAAGTATGATGAATCTAGGCGTCTCTATATGCGAAGACGTTGTAATAACTCATGTTTGTGTACTTGCAGTCGCTTGGAATTCACCACTCCTAAACCCAATTTCATTATTCCACACATGGTTTTATCAACTACAAATACTGTAATGCATTGACCTATGCCAAGATCCTTTCTTCTGCGTATCGCCTTAGCTTTATCCTATCTGCAACATGACGACTTGGTAGATCTTTATTTACAGCGTATGCAATGTCGCTTTCCATGCACGTTTCGTCGAGCAGATTAACCCCCTTATCACCTCGTGCCAAGAGTTTCTGAAGCTTTGTTCCAGATCCACAGAAGTTATATCCGCGAATGTGTAATTTCACTTGCAGTTTGTCTAGGATACCATCACCTCCGCTAATGCATCTCCCAGCATGCATGTTAAGCTACTGTGCCAGTTTTCTCTATGCAGCCAATTATATAGCAAATCATCAGCGCCAGTCCAACCGTTTTATGCTGGTGGAAAGTCAAGCCATTTGACTAGTGCTCTATTTCCCCAACGTCTTATGACTCTCTCCACGACAAACACATCCGGTTCAGAGCTCTTCTGCGTTTCCTCTCTGTAGAAGCAACCTGCAATTTCATCACCTTCATTACCCTTCAAAATATAAGTTCTAGGATCTTTTCTTTGCACTTTGGAAACTGTAAATGTCTCTGTTGACCAGTTGGGTAGGTATGATTGCTCAAAAGCCGTCTTGTGTTTTGAGATATGTACCAAATCACCTACATTAAATTTCTGTTTATGTGAATCGAGCAATTTAACGCGATATTACACCATATCCCTGAGTCCATTATCAGGAAAATCGGTTGGTATCATTTTTATTGTGCTATGTTTGGTTCGATTATACTGAGCAATCACTTCTGGGAGGATATCTGTCCATTTGTATGAGCCGCAAAAATTAAAATGCGTCCACATTTGACCTTTTATTGTTCTGTTCAGACGTTCCATGATACTCGCCTTCAGATGGGTTAATGTTGAGTATCAGTGTATTGAAATACCTATTGTAAAACTCTCCACCATGATCGGTTTGGAGGTTGTCTGGGTATCAGTTCGTTCCTGTCTGCAGCAATTTCTCAAACACATCCATGACATTTCTCCCCGTTTTTGTTTTAACATGTGATGGCCAAACAAATTTAGAGTATGTATCAGTAACCACTAAAATATATTATCCTCATGTGAATATTCCTTCATATCTATAAGATCAGAATTTTTAATCATAACATGCCTGCGAGGGTATGTTTTGCGTGCTGGTTTGTGCAGTTCTCGACCTAATGTCTCTATACCCTCCCTCCCTAAGCTCAGAGATTACTGAAACAACCTCACTCTAATGAGCTGCAACAGCTGATGCCATGAGCAGACGTAGTCGATCTATTAGTTCGTTGGGGTCGTCATATACACTGCGAGATTCGAGTTTTGACTACTTTATGCCTACTGTCAGTACCATCGCCGCTGTCGTTGTTGCTGTTGTTGTTGTTGTTTTCGCCATCAAGTATTGGTTTTGTAATGGTTTTATATGTCCTGTTGCTCAGGCTTCTTGCGATCTTATGTACATCAGTCAAATGTAGTATTTCACAGTACATTTCTCTATCATTAACTGAATAATTTATAGGTTTTTTTTGGTAGGTCTTAGGAAAATAAGAACTACCAATCCGTATTGTGTCATCAGCTACATTTATAGTATGCATGCCCAACATGTACGGACTTACCCTGCTAACGCCGAATGTTTCGTCTACCTGACCAGGGCCGTGATGGATAATGAATTCATCAATGGCAACACCATCGTTATCGTGTGGTTTAGTTTTTGCTGAGAGCTGTCTGAGAGATTCAGTAACCAGCTTAAAGGTCTCTCTTAGCGTTTGCTGTCGATCCATATGTCCTAACTTTAGCAACTGTAATTTCTCTCGTATCGCTTTTCGCGCTTGAATGACTTTCTGCTTCGTTGAGATCTTTGTGTACACCAATCAGACGTTTCTGTAGCGTGAGGCTTTATATATCCGCTCTTTCTCCTCTTATTATGTGCCTGGTCTTGCTCCTCAACAACAAGGGTCTCTGCATCTATTTTCCCCTCAATAGCCTCGACTTTTTCAGTTAAGTCGGTTACTTCCTTAACGATTTCATTAACTAACTCATTTCATGCATTGATCATTCTCCAAAGAGTCTGGTAATACGTCTCTAGCTCCCTGTGCATATCTCCCACTTTACGCACAATAGCATGAATTTTTGCAAATGCCCTGTCTATGTACTTACACCCATTCTCTCGGGTTGAGAGATCAACACACTTGCGAATTTGTCCTTGGTGCAGCGTATACTGATGCACTCACCTCTCTTACTGGGCTATATATACAGAAACTTTTGGAAGTTTCACCTGTATCTACCATCATTCAGTTTTCTTGTTTTATCACATACCGTGAATGATTCCAGTAATTGGCATATATCTATGCGAAATCATTGAACGACATGTCACTTCCTACATATGCTTGGTGTTTTAAATTGAGATTGTCTTGTCTGAATGCTATAACGAGGTTTGCATAATCCATAACCAACTGTTTCGGGATTCTGGAATATGTTTGGCTTAGATGAAATACATCAGTACCCATATGACGACCGAAACTGAAATATATTCGAATTCGATCTTCGTTTTCCACAGCAACATCATCAAATATGAATACAGTGTCCTGCTTTAATTTCTTTGAATGTCATGTACATAACGCCTTTTACACTGTGCAATATTTCCAGTAACAGCTGATACTTGGGCTGAAACGGTGTTTTTGAAAATACGTAAACATGTTCAAATCAGACTCCATCTATGTGTGTTAGCAGCGTCACGAGGATGTTAGTCTTGCCACAGTTGGATGGACCTACAATAATTTATCATAGGTCTATATTATCAGGAAGGAGTATTTTATTATTCTTCAGGTCTTCTTTTGCATCTTCACTGGACCAGTCACTGACAACAAAGTCCTGATGCTTCACCTATTTGGTCATGATTCCGACTAAGTCAGGTTTTGATGTGGAATGGGCTTTTATGGAAAAAAATGATCACTTGTAATAATAATAATACATGTAGCCACTATAGCACAATCATCTTACTGAGTGAGCTACAATGACTACATTTTACATTATATAATGACATGGTAGCTACATAATAAAAAGAACAAAGATTTGCTATTATATCTATTTTATTTACATTTCAGCACTGATAGATAGGCAGAATTACATCAATAACAACAACAATAAAAACAGCTGATACATTTCTTACAGTATTTCCTGAATAACTGTTTCTTGTATGCAGTAAATTCAGCATGGATTTCTCTCAAACTGATGGGAGCTTCTTTAGCTTCTTCTTTTGCCACTGTATTGATGTACTATTCTATATCATCTGCGTGCACACTATACATACAAAGATAGTTCGCAATGTCTTTATACACAGTTTTAACATAAGGCAGCCCACAAGGGATAGTACCGTCCATAGACCAAACAAATGTGCAACAGTGGAGTGTTGCAGATAAATGGATCGATCTCCAGATCTCACCATGAGTACTGCATCATCATACAATGATATCGTAGAAAGCATCAGACCCACACAGTAAATGTCCGGAGATCAAGAATACTCAGAGGTCATCTATTTGTTGATGTGATGTTCTGCACTACACAGTTCATCCCATTCCCACTCTGTAAACCGCATTTTAACACTTCTCAATGCATTTCCAATCTCTAATGTAACACACCAGTCAATGTGTACTGATGCTTCTATACCAATATTTAACTAGGTGTTAAATTTTAAGTAGAAGTGAAATGCAGTAGAGCACTGGGGGGAATCCCCACCACATCAACATTCTGTCCTTGCAGTAACACTGGAATATTATGGGATGGTGCATATGTTGGTGACCAGTACTGACTCGCACCGTGTGGTGTAGGGCCCCTAGCAGAGTTCTTCTGAGAGTTGGGCAGCAACAATGTTCCCTAATAAGACATTTTAGAGACTTCATATTCAAATGTGGGCGTCTAAATCAAAGAGTGGGACAGACATTAGCAGCCTTGTTGTCTTGTTCCAGCAAGTGGGCTATGTGCGTTACAGGATCCTATGGTGCTGCCGCTGCTGATCCTGACAGGCCAGAGTTCACTGCAAGTCCTGACGAGGTGATGGAGGCTGCTGCTTGTCCAGACACCCCATAGGTCGCCGAATAAAGAAGAAGACGAAGAAGAAGAAAAAGAAGAAACTATAAGAATCCACAGACAATGACATAGAATTGAAAGAAGAAAGGGAGCTGCCACATGCAGTAATCGTAGCAATGACGTGTAACGAGTACTTACTTTTACACCTCTTCTGCAATGGAGAGGCAGATGAGGATCTCAACTGCTGGTGACACTTCTTGGTTCTTCCTCTTCCGGAAACTGACTGTAACTGTCAATGGTGAGCTATTACCCTTGCCTTATATCCCATACATCACAATCATGTGACGGAAATTAATTATTAATTGCCATCAGCAGTATTTCTGGAACGATTCCCAATCAGCCATTTGCCTTGGAAGGACAGAGTTCTCGCCTGTGTCGGTATTCTGCAGGGTAAATGCTGCTTTGTTTGTGGTTCAGTCTGATGGCGACTGATGGTGTTTGCAGGCCCGGCATGACACGAGGAGAAACAGAGTAAGAACACATGTTTTGACAGGAATTACTCGGATGCTTTTGTTCAGGAATTAGCGTGACAACCGGTCTGTCATTCACGGGGCACGAGTGGACACCTGCACATGCGTGGCCACTTCTCAGGCTCTCATTGGTGTCCCCTGACTCCGTGCAGCCTGCATGGGTGATGTTCTGTGCAGTCCAGTGGATGGCACATACTTTGTGATCGAATGATTTTTAACAGCATAATTACGAGTGATGGGTGTTTTGGTTTCATGATAGTACCCCTTGCATGATCAGAATTAAAAAAAGCGATCGATTTAATTACTTCTTTACAAGACCTGCACCTTCCCAAATAGCAGAGAATGATGAGCAAGAGAAATCCAATCCCTGAAAACTGATTTTGTTATAAATAAACCACATACCCTCTGCTTTGTAATTGAATTTCCTGTTGTGTGATCCTTCCTGTCCACCATAAAGCCACCAATTTCTGGGTAGGAGATGGGAGAAGGGAGGGGAGGGGAGGGGTGGAGATTTACCAGAGGGGGAGGGGTGAATTAATCGATCTATTTAATTAAGTAGTCAATCAAATTAACAGAGTGGGAGGGGGATATTCAAATAACTCAGGCCTTAAAGTGTACCCGTATCAGTGTGGGGGAGGGGAGAGGCTTGCAGGTTTCCTGAGGGGTTGGGGGAGGGGGCAGGGTGTGGGAATAATAGGTTAAGAACCTGTGAATCAAAAGGGTGGATTATCCCAAGTGGGTCATAACCTGTCAATCAAAAGAGAACTGAGTGCATACTTTCCTCTGATGTAGGCAACCCGCGCTAACAAAACGCCCTGCTGCCTCTGTTGCCCCACTACTACCATTGTTAGTTATTTCTGGAACATTTCTTCGCTCTTTCCTACTTGCATCCTTGGGGCTGACCTGTTTGCCATTGGTACAGATAGTCAAGTGAGTTCTGAGTATTCCAGTATAGATCCAGACACTGTTTAGTCGCTTTTTATTAAGATTTGGTGCCCCCTGTAGCTCTAAAGCATTTCCACTGCATTGGAAATAGCTGAAATCTTTTTGCAAGTACTTTCAGGTGCATCATAGCTCCTCCTCCCTCTTCCCTTCCCATAGAAGTCTCACTGAGAAGTGTGAGGATATAACTACATTTACATTCTTCAATGAACTAATGAGAACAGTCAGTATTGTGGTTGGAGAATTATGATAAATAAATGACATAAAATAATTACATACCGTTCACCTCGAAACTGCAAATCAAATGTGTGTGTCTTTATCCCTGTAGAGAAAACTGGAGGAAAGTCACTTGCTACACTGCACACGTATCACTTTGTTACCAGAGCAACAATGCATGGAAATGTAGCTACGGCTTGATGACATGGTGCTCGTGAAGGGAGGGAAAAGGAGTGGGTGTTGAAATACTGCCTCTCTTCACATTTAGGTTATAATGTTGTTTTTATTTTCTTAAATGTTGGATTGCTTGTAGAGTGCAGCAGACATTGTCGTAGCAGTGACCTAGGTCATGCATACTGACTGCTGTTTGCGTATTATTGGCTGGTGTATGTCATTTTCGATAGGATTGCATGTGACTTGTGCTTGCGCGACTGCAAGACAAAACTGATCAAAAGAAGTTTTGCACCACCTTCTCATCTGCGTATGTGTGTGGACTTAGATCAAGGGGAACCAAACAGCACATAATGAGGGTGGTAGCAATACTTGTTTCGAATAGTATATTATTACGTAGGTACAGAGGATAGGGGGCAGTAAAACCAAATTTTTACAGTCAAGATTTCTGCCTGAAGTCTGGCACTCCTCCCCCAAATTCGGCGCACTTGCCACTCTGTAGTTCGCCTATACGACACAGCCAGCCCTGAGGGCCCAATCAGTCTCGCCTACAATCCAAAAGCACAATGCACAATTTGTTACATATGGATACAGAGGTAGGAGTCACAGACTGAAAAATGGTACAAAGAGAGAGGACAGAACGTAGTAGATGTCATAAGAAGCTTCTGTCAAAAATCGCTGCCAACAAAAATACTGATCCCATATTTCTTGATAGCTGCAGAGTTTATTCACTGGCTCTGTCTATAGATCAAATAAAAATCAAAGTGAATTTGGAGAGGGGAGCAGAAACCGTATCTCGCCCCTACACAGAGTTTGAAGTGGGGGGCGACTGCCCCTCCTACCCGCCTCCCCCCTTCTCCCGCCTCGTTGACTCGCCGTTGGCTTGAGTTATCATGCTTAATGCTGTATTATTGCTTTTTCCGCTAGACGTGGCCCCTCGATGCTGCAGGGAATTCTGGGACGGTGCAGAGCAAGATACTTGCCAGATGCGGCGAGAAACGGTTGGGTGCTTTGTAGGGCCTGAAATTTTGCTCGTAGTGCCTATCGTTTTCGAGGTTAGAAATGATGCGCGGCAGCAACAATATTCTGTAATAATACATAGTTGGGACTTCATATTCAAATGTGCTCACACACTGTATTGTCAAACACGCTGCTAGTAAGCCAGCGCCACTCACTGTTAGTTCGCAAGGATTGGCAGCCATGGCAACTCTGACTTCGATCGCTAGCACTAGAACGGTGGCAGAGTCCACGTCTTAGCGGACAAGCATTACGCCCTGTTTTATTTAAGTTCTGGAGGTGGGAGAAATTTTTGAGATTTCAGTTCATGCCATTCGAGGTTATTTGGTCAGGATCCAAAAAGTCAAAGCCGAAAATTCTTGCTTCAACTGAGATATTACATCGAAGCGCCAAAGAAACCGGTATAGGCATGCGTATTCAAATACAGAGATCTGTAAACAGACAGAAGACGGCACTGCGGTTGGCAACGCCTGTGTAAGACAATAAGTGTCTGGGCAGTTGTCAGGTCGGTTATTGCTGCTGCAATGGCAGTTTATCAAGATATAAGTGAGTTTGAATGTGGTGTTATAGTCGGCGCACGAGCGATGGGCCACAGCTTCTCCGAGGTAGCGATGAAGTGGGGATTTTCTCATACGACCATTTCACGAGTATACCGTGAATATCAGGAATCCGGTAAAACATGATATCTCTGACATTACTGCGGGTTGAAAAATCCCATAAGAATGGGACCAACGACGACTGAAGAGAATCTTTCAACGTGACAGAAGTGCAACCCTTCCGCAAATTGCTGCATATTTCAATGCTAGGCCATCAACAAGTGTCAGTATCCGAACCATTCAAGGAAACATCACCGAGAGGATGGTTGTGTACGGGTAATGAGACAATCTCATGAATCCATAGACCCTGCATGTCATCAGGGGACTGTTCAACCTGGAGGGGGCTCTGTAATGGTGTGGGGCGTGTGCAGTTGGAGTGATATGGGACTCCTGCTACGTCTAGATAAGACTCTGCCAGGTGACACGTATGTAACCATCCTGTCTGATCACCTGTATCCATTCATGTACATTGCCCATTCTGACGGGCTTGGGCAATTCCAGCAAGACAATGCGACACCCCACACTCCAGAATCGCCACAGAGTGGCTCCAGCAACACTCTTCTGAATATAAATACTTCTGCTGGCCACCAAACTTCCCAGACATGAACATTATTGAGCATATCTGTGATGCCTTTAAATGTGCTATTTAGAAGGGACCTAAATCCGCTCGTATTCATACGGATTTATGGACAGTCCTGTAGGGTTCATGGTGTCTGTTACCTGCACGATATAAGGCAAGTGTACCATTTTGTTTGGCTCTTTAGTGTATATAAATTGGTCGAATGTCGTTGATGGAGGCCCAAAGGCGCCTTGAGCCAGGGGACCCCGGGGCACTGCCCTATGGCCATAACGTTTTCGCTTATCACTCTATAAATGTCATAGCATAAACCCAAGAAAACTGAGGAGTAACAATAAGGGTAGTAACTTCGTGGCAGATTAAAACTGTGTGCCCGACCGAGACTCGAACTCGGGACCTTTGCCTTTCGCGGGCAAGTGCTCTACCATCTGAGCTACCGAAGCACGACTCACGCCCGGTACTCACAGCTTTACTTCTGCCAGTATCTCGTCTCCTACCTTCCAAACTTTACAGACGCTCTCCTGTGAAACTTGCACAACTAACACTCCTGAAAGAAAGGATACTGCGGGAACATGGCTTAGTCACAGCCTGGGGGAGGTTTCCAGAATGAGATTTTCACTCTGCAGCGGAGTGTGCGCTGATATGAAACTTCGTGGCAGATTAAAACTGTGTGCCCGACCGAGACTCGAACTCGGGACCTTTGCCTTTCGCGGGCAAGTGCTCTACCATCTGAACTACCGAAGCACGACTCACGCCCGGTACTCACAGCTTTACTTCTGCCAGTATCTCGTCTCCTACCTTCCAAACTTTACAGAAGCTCTCCTGCGAAACTTGCAAGTTTGTGAAAGGTATAGGTTAATGTTAGTGAGGGCCATTCTTTTGTAGGGATTATTGAAAGTCAGATTCCGTTCCGCTAAAAAATATTGTGTGTCAGTTTAAGCAACTCATGTATAATTTTTCTAAGGGGACGTTTCATATGTCGACCCTTAGCCGAGGATACCTCACTGGAATCTTCTGATTTTTTCTTGTAGTTTGTGCAATTAGTGCAGCCTTTGTTTACTGCTAGCGCGTAATTGTAGAGAGAATTTCCTTTGTAGTTGTAGTTTTCATTCTTGTGCAGTAAACCAGTTGTGGCATGCATGCAGATTTGCACCAAGTATTTCGCAGCTGCGCTTGCAATTAACGAGATATTATTTTCAATGCTATGTTAATGTGTTTTCTTATTTTGCTCTTCAAATTGTGCTTTTCTGTGTTGTGTGAAATATTGTGACAATAATGGCATGTGAAAAACTGAATACTAGGCTCCAAAGTAAACTGAGAAATGACAGTGAAGACGAAAGCAGTGTGTTAGCGACGCCGAGTAATGAATTAACTTATGTTCAAAGTAGTAATTTGGTAATTGTGCATAGGGAAATGGGGCGGGCTGCAAATAATGGTGTAGGCAGTGAAACAATTAGTGAACAGGAAAGCATTATCGATCGATCGGTCGGCAACAGCTTGCCTCAGGAATCCGAAATGACAGGATACAATCTTGCAAATACTGAAGATTCAAGTTTTGCGTCCTCGCCGTTTTCTCAAATAAGTCAAGACACATTTTCTGCTTTTCAAAATGCGAATATTGCCGGTTCAAATGCATTGCCGAATAGCACAGAGGAACATGTTTCAGACACCAGTGCATTGTTATTACAATTAATGCAACAAATGGGACAAAAGCTTCAAAAGTTAGACACAATGGGACAAAATCTTCAAAAGTTAGACACAATGGAACAACACCAGAGACAAAAACAGCAACAGTTAGACACAATGGAACAAAATCAGAGACAAACACAGCAAAAGCTTCAAAAGTTAGACACAATGGAACAAAATCAGAGACAAACACAGCAAAAGCTTCAAAAGTTAGACACCACGCTTGAATAAACACGTGAAGATTTAACTACCGAGTTACATAACATTGAATCGAAATGTCAAAAAGTCTGTAATGACGTAAAAACACAAATTTTTGAGCATTTTCAACCTATTTTTTCGCGGCATGAAAATGCATTACAGAATCACGAAGCAGCCATAAAAGAACTGCAAACCATTGTTCATGAAAATCATGAGACCTTGTGGGCTAAAATTGACTCAGTTGCATCTTCCGATTCGGTTACGCTACGTGCAAAAACTCAGGAAAACTTAAAGGACACAGTAGATACGATTTCAACACAAATGGACACTCTGAAACGGTTCAGAAAAACACACTGAGAAAATAAGTACACTGTCGGAGAAAGTAGCCGAATTTTCGGATCAGTTCACTAACTTATCTGCAAAGGTAGATGATGATCTGAATGACACAAGACCTGTAGCCATCACTGACACAGAAGAGTATGAACAAATTAAGAAATTCAAACAAAATCAGAATCAAATTAATACGCAACACAAAAGAGAAATCCGGGAAGTACAAGATCAGTTGGCAAAAGTAATACAAAAATTACATATTTCAGAGGACACTCGCGCTCCAACACGGGAAGAGGGACTTAGAAATACGGAAAAGCCACAAAATAATAACACAGGGTATTTCGGAAATTATGAAAGAAATTGGCATGGTGCACCGAATTTTGAGATGGAACCGCCGACACGACGTAACAATGACCGATATGCTACTCGCCGACACGATGATTTTGACTATAAGCTGTTCATTACTACACGTAAATTCAAAACATCTAAGAATTCTGGCAACGACATTCATCCACAAGTGTGGCTCCATCAATTCTCTCATTGTTTTCTTCCCAACATGTCATTAGAGCACAGATTAGAATTTATGTGTGGCTACTTAGAGAATGAACCAGCTGTAAGAATGCGATCGGTCATTCACGATTGTCACAGTGAAGTATAATTTTATCATGCCTTCCTCTCAGCATATTGGTCTCAAGCTACACAAGACCGAGTAAAACATAGCATCATAATGATGAAACATTTCGAACAATCAGAATTTTCCAGTCTTGTGAAATATTTTGAAGACATGTTGCACAAGAATCAGTACCTGTCAAACCCATACAGCCCCTCAGAACTCATCCGCATTTGCTTAATCAAACTACCTGAACATTTACGACATATTATTTTGGCAGGACGTTGCAAAGATGACATTGAAGGTTTTCAGGGACTGTTACAAGAATTGGAAATTGACACTGACAATCGCGGAACTCGAAAACAGGAACACAACAATTACAAGTCACATCCGTCACAATTCCACGATGAAAGAAATAATAACCGGACACGACAAGGCTATTCTCACAACACAAATAGTGACCAAAACAGACACCATCCGTATGACAACCGTTGGCAGAGTAGTAATAATTACAGGGAAAGATCACCTCTCCGCGGTAGTGACTATCACAGAGATAATCAGAGAAACAGACATTATGGGAACCAAAATAATTATTATCAAGGGAGACAGAATAACTTTAGAGCAACGGTCCAGCGCGCAGTTACGATTCAGGGAGAAATTCTCCACCACGTGACCGACAAGAAAGAAACTATGGAATCTACCGACATGACGACAGACGATATGATCGTAACGACAGACCTGAATTGCATCAGAACTGGCGGGATTCAAACAGGGCGGGGCCCTCTCGACAAGGTGAATTTGTAGAAGTTAGGTCTCCAAATCCCAATAACGACGCGCGCCAACAAAGAGACAATAGGCAATGACTCATACCGCTGGCAGCCACAAAACGTACTTCTGAAACTGACGATGCAGCTGCCGTAGCTAGTAATTACGTAAAAATGGAAAACACTAGGGACATCTTACTCCAGGAACACGACGTAAAACATAACAACATTGCATATCCTGTGATTCACATTACAGTAAATGACGTAAAATTTACGGCAGTACTTGACTCTGGCAGTCCCATTTCAGTAATTAGTGAAACAGCCTTTAGCAAATGCAACAAATCGAACGATTGTCCCACACTTCCGTTACGTAAGATTAAATTACAAGGTGCAATCGTTGGAAAAAGTGTAGATGTACGCCAACAAACCAACTTAGAATTCTTTTGTGAAAGCCACAGCTTCTCTATGAACTTTCTTATTGTTTCATTATAGTCGACGGAAATTATATTGGGAGTAGACTTTTTGAATGAATACAAAGCAATCTTAAACTTTCACGATGCTGAAATAAGTTTAGAGAGAGAAGGTAAGTCAATAGCTTTGAAATTTGAAGATTCGCTCTCAAAACCATGACGAAGAAATTAATCGGCTTTACCTCCTGTTAGACAACAGTTCGGAATTTTCGACGGAACTTGACGCGAACAATCACTCTGCAAATACTGACAGGGATGATATCGACGGCGCATTTGATACTAATGAGTTAATTCAGAATAAAACTCAAACAATTGAGAATTGTAATGACACTGATAGGCAAGACATTTTTGAGATTTTACAAGCACATTCCACAGTTTTTACTCACAAAACAGGAACAATCAAGGGATTTCAATACAAATTTCGTGTTCGTGAGCATACTAAATTTTGTGTTAGACCACACGTAATTCCGGCGCATTATAGGGACCGTGTTAGAACAGAAATACAATCTATGCTTGACGAGGGCATTATTGAGCCTGCAGTAAGCTGATACAACAATCCATTACATGTTGTTGAGAAGAAAACTGGATCGATCAGGCTTGCCTTAGATACGAGACAAATCAATACTATCATCATTCCTGAAACAGACAGGCCGCAAACGTTAGAAGAACTTCTTCATAATTTTAATGGTGTAAAAGTGTTGTCTTCTATTGATCTCAGATCCAGCTTTTATCAGATCGAACTTCATCCAGAATGTAGAAAATACACAGCTTTCCTTTGTTTCGGCGTTTGTTATCAGTTTCGGAAACTTCCATTTGGTTTGAACATTTCTTCGGCAGCATTCATTCGCGGGCTAAATTCCATATTACCTGAGTTCTTAAAACGTCACATCACCTTATATGTGGACGATATTCTGATAGCAGAAGCCTCATGGGAACAACACAATCGCATCCTCAACAGCGTGTTACAGATTTTTGCAGGATCTGGAATTACAGTTAACTTGGAAAAGTCTGAATTCGGTAGGACAAAGGTGAAGTTTTTGGGACATATTATTTCTTCTGAAGGCATTCAGCCGGATCCTGAAAAGTTAGAAGCAATCAGAGCCATTCCAGTTCCATCCACAAAAAACAAGTCCGCAGTTTTTTAGGTCTCGTAAATTTTTACCGTCGTTTTCTGAATATGCAAATTCTAGTTACACCAAAACTTTGTTCTCTCTCTGAAAAAAATACTATTTGGAACTGGGACGAACAAGCACAGTTGGAATTCAATTCTTCGAAAGAATCGCTACTTAACGCGCCAATACTAGCTCATCCAGATCTGTCACAAGATTTCTGCCTTAGCACGGATTCTTCTAAAGTCGGTCTTGGTGCCCATTTATTTCAAGAAGCCACAGAGAATGACACTACTGTTCAGAAAACCATTGCTTTTGCTAGCCGAGTGTTAACAAAATCTGAAAAAAATTATTCCGTTACTGAATTAGAAGTTTTAGCTATCGTTTGGATATTTAAGAAATTCCGTTTCTTTCTTTCTGGTAAGCACATAAAAGTATACAGTGATCATCGTGCAGTACAATTTCTTATGTCTTCAAAACTAAATCATGACCTGTTACAACGTTGGGCATTGTTTCTGCAAGAATTCCACTTCATAATAGTCTACATTTCCGGCAAGGAGAACATTGTTGCGGACGCACTGTCACGTGCACCGGCTGGGCTTGAGAAAAGTAACACAGAAGGCAACCTCGAGAAAAATTTCAGTATTCTTTACATTCAGAAAGACGCCTTTGAAAACTTCATCTCCACATCTTTAAAGGACATTGCTCATGAACAAGATAAAGATCCGATTTGGAAAGACATCAAAAGCAAATGGCATGAAAAGGCACACACACAGATTCGGCATTATTATCTGGTTAGAAACAACATGCTGTTCAAACGCTGCGCTGTTGATGACAAACTATGGGTACTTTGCATTCCTGACGATTTTGTTAATAAGCTCATTTGGTACATTCATTTCAGCTATGCACATTTTGGCCCACGAAAATGTTATCATATTCTTCGGACGACTTGTTATTTTAACAATATGGAAAAGAGAATTCGAAGAGTCTCGTCTATTTGTAAACTTTGTCAAAAGGCGAAACCATCTACTATCTCACATCGTGCTCCGTTGTTTCCTATCATTCCTTCTAAATTAAAAGAATTTGCTGCTGTTGATCTCTTGGGACCCCTTGTCAGAACATCGAATGGATTTTTGTACGTTCTAGTTGCTGTTGAATTTACTTCAAAATTTGTTTCTTTCACTCCGTTACGTAAAGCCACTGGACGGCTTGTATCCAACGCCTTTGTTAAAAATTTCTTACGTGAAGTTGGCCACGTTGCTAAAGTCATTTCAGATAACAGACCGCAATTCAGTTCTGCTGTTTGGTCACGCATGCTTCGGAATCATAAAATCAAACCTGTTTTTATTTCATTGTACTCACCACATTGTAACCCCTCCGAACGGATTATGAAAGAAATCAATAAGCTTTGCAGACTTTATTGTCACAGAAAGCATCAGCATTGGGACAGATATTTACGCTTATTTCAAAACGTGCTGAATGAAATGCCTCATGACTCCACTGCTTTACCACCTACTCTTGTACTGAAGAATGAAGAACCACCGAACAGAATCAGAGAGCTTTCCCGAATACACGTAAACTTCGACACAAAGACATAATTGATTTGGCTATGAAAAATATAAAACCTGCAGCAGACAAAAGGAGAAAACTACACGGTAAAGCAAATGCAAAGAAAGTATTATTGGTCAGAAAGTTCTCATTAAAGCTCATTCATTGTCACATAAGAAGAAACACTTGAGTCACAAATTCTTTCTAGTTTACAATGGACCTTACAGAATCCGACGTATACCACATGATAATTACGTTGAAGTTGAAACTCTGCGTACTAGGAAGTGTAAAGGTTTACACCAAATTTCACATGTAAAACCGTTTATTGAAAGATAATCTGCTTTTTAACTTTGTCTTTGCCATATAACTTTTCACTTTACATTACTAGTATGCTTTGTCAGACTTAGAATCTGTTAACATGCAACAATGTTTGAAGTTAAATATCTAGTCAAGAACCAAGAGAACTTATTTAAACAGAAATTACGAATGCATTTTATTGTGAACAGACGACACAGTGTTATTGTGTGTGTACATTCTTGCTTGTTAGTTGCACGATTACGTAACGACTATAAGGCTCACATACTTAGAACATTTACCAGTACTGCTAATGAGATTTTGATGCAACATTTTGGTTTACTTGAAAATACATTCTGGATTTAAAGTACTTTCTATGAGATACCAGATAACACAGTGGCTAGTTTATGTGACAGCTACACGATTTTATCACGACACTACTAGTGAGTGACAATTTACAATGTTGCTTTTGCGGTGTTTCTGTTTTATATCTGCACAGTTTTTCTGAATTATTCTGGAAAGTAAAACATGTTTTAGTAGTAACTTTTGTGGTATAGCTACAATGAGACAGCCTTTTCCGTAGCACAACAATTCGTTACAGCACAGTACTTTCTTCATCATGGCAATAAGTGTAATAACTAAGATATCTATACGCAAAGCATTTCACTTTTGTTTATCATGAGGTAAGTACATTGACTTCCGCAGAATTTAGCTTTCGGAGCACGATAACTACGACACTTCCACAGAGGTTATCTTACAACAAGACCCACAGTTTAGCGCTACAATGCACGTATTTGAGTGATTAATTTTGCACTTAAAACATTTATTTTTAAAGATATTTGAAGTACAATGATACAAAGGTTTTCCGTGATACATTTCATTCCATTGCTGTAATCTGTAACACTTGAGGGTATAATTACGAGGTGCATTCAAGTTCTAAGGCCTCCGTTTTTTTTTTTTTCTCCGAACTGGAGAGAGATAGAAACATGCGCATTGTTTTAAAATGAGGCCGCGTTCATTGTCAATACGTCCCAGAGATGGCAGCACCGTACGGCATATGGAATTTTACCGCCAGCGGCGAGAATGAGAACTGTTTTAAATACTTAAAATGGCGACGTTTTCCATACTTGAACAGCGTGCAATCATTCGTTTTCTGAATTTGCGTGGTGTGAAACCAATTGAAATTCATCAACAGTTGAAGGAGACTTTGTGGTGATGGAGTTATGGATGTGTCGAAAGTGCATTCATGGGTGTGACAGTTTAATGAAGGCAGAACATCGTGTGACAACAAACTGAAACAACCTCGGGCTCGCACAAGCCGGTCTGACGACATGATCGAGAAAGTGGAGGGAATTGTTTTGGGGGATCGCCGAATGACTGTTGAACAGATCGCCTCCAGAGTTGGCATTTCTGTGGGTTCTGTGCACACAATCCTGCTTGACGACCTGAAAATGCGAAAAGTGTCATCCAGGTGGGTGCCACGAATGCTGACAGACGACCACATGGCTGCCAAGCAATGCTGACGCACAGCGACAGCATGAATGGGACTTTCTTTTCCTCGGTTGTGACAATGGATGAGATGTGGATGCCATATTTCAATCCAGAAACAAAGCGCCAGTCAGCTCAATGGAAGCACACAGATTCACCGCCACCAAAAAAATTTCGGGTAACCGCCAGTGCTGAAAAAATGATGGTGTCCATGTTCTGGGACAGCGAGGGCGTAATCCTTACCCATTGCGTTCCAAAGGGGACTACGGTAACAGATGCATCCTACGAAAATGTTTTGAAGAACAAATTCCTTCCTGCACTGCAACAAAAACATCTGGGAAGGGCTGCGCGTGTGCCGTTTCACCAAAACAACGCACCCGCACATCGAGCTAACGTTATGCAACAGTTTCTTCATGATAACAACTTTGAAGTGATTCCTCTTGCTCCCTACTCACCTGACCTGGCTCCTAGTGACTTTTGGCTTTTTCCAACAATGAAAGACACTGTCCGTGGCCGCACATTCACCAGTCGTGCTGCTATTGCCTCAGCGATTTTCCAGTGGTCAAAACAGACTCCTAAAGAAGCCTTCGCCGCTGCCATGGCATCATGGCATCAGCGTTGTGAAAAATGTTTACGTCTGCAGGGTGATTACGTCGAGACGTAACGCCAGTTTCATCGATTTCGGGTGAGTAGTCAATTAGAAAAAAAATCGGAGGCCTTAGAACTTGAATGCACCTCGTACATTAATCCTCAGGGGGGTACACGCTTACTTTGTGTACCATGTGTTTGGCAAGCACAAGGAGCCCTAGCTAATATGGTATTTGCTTATACAACTTTACACATCCGTACCATATTTCTCTAACACAGAATCAGACAGCTATCTGATTATTTAACAGAGAAACAAACTTTTTTTCCTATGTCAGTGACAGATATTTACACAATTACACAGTTGGATAATTTCACACTTATGAAATTGTATTTCGTCTGTAATTTGTGAACTGTTCATATTTTTTCGGAACCATTGTGATACTATGAGAGCTCTGAAAGATGTATTTGGTATGGGATCATGATTTTAAAGTACCTTTGAGGTAGATGACACTACTGAAATGAGCAGAGAGTTTTTTTTAGGTTTCGAAATTATTGCAGAAAGCTACGACGTTTTTGAGATTTGACTGAGGTGTTATGATGTTATTAATATGACGACGATGTGTATTATGCTGTTGAGGAATGTTTATTATGATATGTATTTATTATGATGAAATGCTGAAGAAGTGTCGACGAATATGTATATGTGTAATAAGGTAAGGAGTAGTGGTTAGCGACTCTGGTTTGTGAAAAAGGATGTTGGAAACCAAGAATCGTACTTTAAGAGTTATGAAATGTGTGTATATGCGTAATGTATCACAATGCCGACGAAAATTTTTTGGACACTGTTATATTTATAGGAGTTTGTTTTTACACATTTGTAACGCAAATTCTCAACCTGTGAAATTTTTTTTACATGAGACTGCCACTATAGCGGAAACTGCTGTCGTAAATATTTCGGTAAGAAAGGTAAGTGACCTTGACGTAATGCGTTTTGGGCGCCCAGCTGAGGGATAGTCGTCTGAAAAAAGGAAGCCATTAGGTGGAGAAAAAAGAGGCCATTAACCTCGCCATTGACATTCCTTTATAGAAAGCATCGCAAATATGACACGCTCATTACTTGAAAACATATGATTACTCGTACTTTGTGCTACTTACTGAAATGCTTATGAATTGATGGGAAATATTCATACATCTGCACACCTGATTATGACAAGTGTCTTTCTACGAGAATTGAGAGAATTTCTACTAACTTATGAATTGCTTCATGACTACTGAATGATTATTTTATCCTTTACTTTGTACAGAGTTGCTTATTTTATTTGATATCTGTTTTCCAGGTGTGTTGCATCATTGGTTTTATAAAATAAAATTAAATGCATTTGCTAATGTGAACACTTTCTGTCAACAGATCTAATAAATAATAATTTTATGATCCACGTTCTTCGAAAAAGGAGCACTTGGAAAGAACAATAAGAAGGGAGTAATAACAGTAACTGTATACATAATTTTGTTTTCAATTACTTGGTAATTTCTTTTCTAGAATAAATTGTGATGCATCACTCTAGTATTAAGATGTGACATAGGTATTAAACATGGCCATTTTTACTGTAATATTTTTTCTGCTTGAGCTTTGTCATGTTTAGATATTAGTTATTGCATTTGCTGCTGCTGTTTGCCAGGCATAGTGCTACTAAATTTCACTTTGTATTACTCTATTAAGCCAGTTTTACTACTGATTTATTTTTATTGTTTTCTGCTCATTGCCTTATATTAGTTGTAATATTGCTGCTTACTTAGCCAATTTGCATTTTTTTGTCATTGCTGTTTGTGTTAATTGTTTTGTGCTGCTGCATTGCCTCATTCCTTAGTTTAGCATCTGAGTTCAGTAGATTTAAGTTAGCTTAAGAGGGGGTAGACTATATAAGAGAATGAGTTGCGATGAATTGGAAGAAATGCATTGAGAAGTTATACAAAAAAAGTACAGAAAGGGGGTATAGGTAGGATTTTCTTGGAAATAAATGATGAGGTAAGATAATGGAAAATAAATAATGAGGTAAGAAATATGTGAACATATAAACACAGAAAGCATGCTTGGATAGGATTTTTTTGGTGGAAACAAATGTTGAAGTAAGACGAAAGATCTATGGCATTAAGTTTTGGGTTGGACTGCAGTACCAAATGTTACACTGAAAACAAACCCTGTAGTTTCCTCCTGTGTTATTCTGCTATGTGTTTGTGTACTCTTGTGTGTTTGTGTTTTTCCTGTCTTTATGTGTTTAGCTACTAAGATTTATGTTGTAGAATTTTTCTAGTATTAAGCTACATTCACTACGATGAGGAATACTGTTATCCTCAAATATAATTTGCATTAATAATATGTTATTTACTTTGTAAAGATGTTTAGACATTATTAATTCTGTTCTGTTTCAATGCTCATATGTGAAATTAATGTTTCGAAAACTATTCTCATTATTTTATATATTTACTTATGTCATAATTCCTGTAACACTGATGTATATGTTTATTTCTATTCTTTTGTAAAGCCTGTATTACTACAAATGTTATCTGTATTATTATGTTTTTAATGATGTTTTCTGTATCTCTGTAATTGTATTCTTATGTTATAAAATTGTAATTGACAGCAGTTTATCAAATCAAGTAACTTGTAAGCATTCATTTCACTGCACACATTTCAGTTGGTCATAGTATATGCATAATATGTGAAAAAAGAACACTGTTAGTGTTTGCACGTGTGTTAATAATTCAGCAAGGGATTGGATAACAGCATTGCTGGTGCTAAGGACATTTCAAAAAAAAATTTTTTGTGAGTGCACAAGTGGTGGTTCATGGACTTGCTATATTGTCCACAAGACTATTTGATGGTGATTGTGCACCTGCACAGTCGCAACTGATGGCTGCTGGCCGTCTCTACAAGGACTGCAGTGGGTCTGCATCTTTGATGGCCCACCAATACCATTATCTCTACAAGGACTGCAGTGGGTCTGCACCTCTGGTGGCCCACCAATACCGTAATCTCTACCAGGACTTCAGTGGGTCTACTCTGTGATGACCTACGTACCAATATTCTTCAAAACTTCGACTTACTCTGCGGTGGGTTTGCTCTGTTGTGGCCCATTACCTGTCTGCATGTCAAGAGTCAGCACTGTCTTTCCGTTGGAAGGACAACACTACTTCTTCAAGACTGCATGGAATCCACTAGTTCCGTGTGCATTTTCTTTTACTGCTCAGACTTTGAGAAAAACACTGCTATTTTACTGTGATGAACGATCAGGACTGTCTTTATGGACTGCGAGAAAATTTTAGCTTTTGACCAACATTGTATCAATAAGTGTGTGCATTTGATTTCTTTGTTATTGTAATTATGAAAAAATTTTTCAAATCTGTATTGGCCACTGCCCAAAACAATTTGTAAAATTTTTTGTGAGGAGCATGTGGGCTATGTAACTAGGCTGTTTAGGTTTTCTTATTGGTAACGTCACGTAGCACTCTGTATGAAAATCACTAGCTGTGCTGTGTGCAGTCTTTGGCTAGTTTGCATTGCTGTCTGTCATTGTAGTGTTGGGCAGCTGGATGTTAACAGTGCATAGTGTTGCACAGTTGGAGGTGAGCCGCCAGCAGTGGTGGATGTGGGGAAGTGAGATGGCGGATTTTTGAGAGCGGATGATCTGCACGTGTGTCCATCAGAAACAGTACATTTGTAAGAATGGATGTCATGAACTGCTATATATATTATGACTTTTGAACGCTAGTAAGGTAAATACATTGTTTGTTCTCTATCAAAATCTTTCATTTGCTAACTATGCATAGCAGTAGTTAGTGCCTTCAGTAGTTTGAATCTTTTATTTAGCTGGCAGTAGTGGCGCTCCCTCTATTGCAGTTCGAGTAACGAAGATTTTTGTGAGGTAAGTGATTTGTGAAAGGTATAGGTTAATGTTAGTCAGGGCCATTCTTTTGTAGGGATTATTGAAAGTCAGATTCCGTTGCGCTAAAAATATTGTGTGTCAGTTTAGTGTTAATCAGAATAGGTAAAGAGCGAAATGTCTGAGTACGTTCAGCTCTGCTCAGCTGTTTGTAATTCAACTAATGTAAGAGATTTATCAGCACAGTAATTTATTGATTTTTCTAAGGGGACGTTTCATCTTAAGCGTCATGGGAGGTATCGAAGCTACATAACATGACAGTTTACTTACTATTCTCTTATAACGTACCGATACTTACTGAAAAAAGTCATTATCCTTTAATAACAAAAAAACTGTTAGTAAACCCCAGAAGACATGACCTTTTGAGGTAAGACGTCATATACCTACCCAACAATACGAAATTTAGTTCGCAGTGCATCCAACATAATTCACTGAAACCTGTGTGGAATGAAATACCTATATTATTTAACGTACCACATAAGTCACCAGACATGTAGGTAAAGGGAAAACTGCACAGATGTCATAATAAAACGTCAAAAAGGAATAAAAATGTTTCGCAACCAGTTCGACAATTGTTACTACATCTGAGTCACAAACGGGGAGCATCTTCAACATATTCGCTTTTGAAGCAAAAGCAATTACATTTACAAACATATTCGTCTATCAGAAAGTTGAGTGAAGTATAAGAATGGGCGAATTATAAGGTGCCATAATTTTTTTTTCTTGTCAAAGAAAGTGCCTATCACCGAAAGCGACAACAACAGAAATATATGCTGTTCATGCATGAAATATGTACTTATATCCCCTCGCTGTTAGTGAAGTAAGCTGCAACTATGCACATTTTCGAAAGCATTTCTTCATGTATAAGTCGTACCTTATGTCGTTGAATCAGTAAAATTTGGGTGTTTTTATATTTATTTCACGATAATTCATGTCCCTTAGTAACGTAGTAATGCATGGAACCCAAAAATATAACAATTATTTCGTTAATTAAGTAGAAAAATAAATAAAATTTTCATTATCCTAACGAGATGTCATCATCTGCTTTCTCACCGCTTGGAGCGCTAGTATCGCTCCAGCTGTTAAACGGTAGCATCTTTCACACTAGAGAGTGTAGCAACTGGTATGTTATACTATGCTAGAAGATAACAAAATTAAGTTGTTTTCATAAATATTTTCGATATTTTGTTGCCCATGGATAAATTTCGGTACATACCTGTAGGTAAATGGACAGCAGAAATCTTTGTAATTTAGGAAAATAACAAGTTTATGGATGTGTATTGTTTGATAGGGAGAAGAGTTGTAATAATTAATTTTGTAAATGTAAGTTATTGCACTACTTGAAGTGAAAAGTAATAACGAGAGTCGAGAGTTGTGACTGGCTATGCAGCTGGGGTGCACTGTGATGATGTGCACAGCAGCAAAGGGAGAAAGGATAGCCAATAGCGAGGCTTTGAACCATAGACCATATATAACATAGACCGCACTTGTCCTTATATCTACTCCCAAAAGTGTAAAGCCTGACCCCCTCCGACCACTCCTGAACTCACCGTCCCTGTCCATCCTCTGGACGCCCCCACCCGTGGCAATTCCCTTCGTCCCGCCCCCACCCCCCCCACCGCTGTGGACATCATCTGGTTCCTCACCATTGTTCTACAGAATGTCCACCCTTTCCAGCGCCCTCACACCCTCCAGCAGATATCCCTTGCCCCCCCCCCCCCCCGTTCTGTCTTCCCCCTTAAAACGTATGCCACCTACTCCCACAACCAGGCCCATTTCACCTTCTCCCGTCTCGACACCCTCATCTAAATCCCTGTCATGGCGCGACAGCACCCTATCCTGATCAACAACATCCGTTCCCTTCCCGCCAACAAGAACCTCTTCATGCATACCCTCGCCACCCACCACGTGGATGCCTTCCTCCTCAATGAAACCTTTCTTCAGCCCCACCACACCATTCACACCTTGCCCTACCTCCTTCACCGCTCCGACAATCCCCTCACGACAGCGCGTGGTGGAGTTGCCATTGGTCACCACTGCCAGATCCCAGTTCGGCTCCAACCTCTCTTTCCCGACCCCACAGAACACCTGATCCTTAGTCTCTTCTTCCCTGGCCTTACCATCACCTGCGCCACTACCTATGTCCGCCCTAACGCCCCTGTTCCTTTTGACTTCGTCTCCCACATTGACCGTACCTTCTCCTCCTATGTGATCGCCGCTGACCTCAACATCCATAGTCGTTCCGCCTCCCAGTTACGGCAGTGACATTGGTTCCTCTCCTCCCTTCAAGGCGTCCTCATCCCCATTCCGCAGCACACCTGCCCTGAATCCAACTCCACTCCTGATGTCGTCCTCTCCTCCCGTAACCTCCTTGGCTGCATAACGGTGGATGTCCTGGACCCCCTTGGTAGTGACCATCTACCTATCCTCCTCACCATTTCAGATGGTCATCGCCCCCGCCCCGACCCCCGTCATAACCGTCCCCCGAAGTACGTCCATGATTATTCCCGTGCCGACTGGAATGCCTACCGGGATACCCTATCCACCCAGGTCAATGGCCACCCCTTCACCTACCGCCACCCTGATTATATTACCCATGCCGCCTCCTTTCTCCAGCATACCTTGTCTGAGGCCGTGGAGGCCCACGTCCCTTCTGTCGCCATACACCCCCACTGTCCTACCTTACCCCCACAGGACATCCTCCTCCTCCATGAATGCCGTCGTCTCTACCATGCATTCCTCCACACGTGTGACCCGGACACACTACGACACCACCGGCGACCCCAGAGACACATCCGTAACTTGCTCGCAGCTAAGAAACGCCGGGACTGGCGACAGACATGCACCAGTTTAAACGCTACCCTTCCTATCAACTCGTCCAAGTACTGGTCAGCCTTCCGCCGCCTTACCGGATCTAACCCCCCCCTCCCCCCTACTATCCTCTCCTTCATGACAACCAACCCTTGCCTGACAACATTAGTAAGGCCAATCACTTTGCCTACTACCTCTACGATGTCTTTACCATCCCTGACGATCCCCAGTTCGATTACTCCCTCTTCCCAGATGTCCGAGATCGAACTGACACCTCTGTCCCTCCCCTCACACCTGGTTTCAAGTACTAGGACAACATTGCACACACAGAACTCAATGCCCCTATCACTACACAGGATCTCATTGCTACACTCCGCACAAAACGCAACACCGCTCCTGGTCACGATCGTATCACCTATCGCCACCTTCGTGAAGCTCCTGCCTCTTTCCTCTCCACCCTGGCCAGGTTCTACAATGTAGTCCTGTCCACCGGCTACTACCCCGACCTGTGGGAAACCTCCCGTATGCTGATGCTCCTTAAGCCTGGTAAACCGCCATCCGCTGTCTCCTCCTATGTCCCATCAGCCTTACCTCGGTCTTCAGCAAGGTCCTGGAATCAATCCTCACCTGACGCATCCACCAGCATCTCCGCCAGCACCACCTCCTTCCTGTTACCCAGTGTGGTTTTCGGTCGTCCTTCTCTTCTGATGACCTTCTCCTTCACCTCACTCATCTCCTCTCCAAACAGCTTAATTCCCGTCGTTCCGCTGTCTTCCTCTCCCTTGACCTTGAACGAGCCTATGACTGCGTGTGGCATTCCGGTCTCCTCTTCAAGTTCCAGATCTTCGCCCTTCCTATCAACTACGTCCGTCTGATCGGCTCCTTTCTTTCCCAACGTCCTTCCTACGTCACCATCCACAAAACGGATTCCTACACCTTTTTCCCCTCTGCCGGTGTGCCCCAGGGTTCCGTCCTCTCCCCTCTTCTGTACCTCTTGTATACGGCGGACATGCCGCCGCCTTCGCGCCCCATCCACCTTCTCCAGTAAGCCGATGACACCGCCTTCCTTGCCCTTGCCCCTACCTTGCAACGCTCCCAACACCTTCTCCAATCCCATCTCGACCGGTTCACCGCTTGGTGCAATCAATGGTTGCTTAAGGTCAATCCTGCCAAAACCCAAGTGATCATAGTAGGCAAAACCACCCCTTCCTTCCGCCTCCTCGATTTCTACATCACCATCTATGGCCGTCCTATCGCCCTCACCCCCTACTCTTAAGTACCTTGGTGTCACCCTCGACCGTCGCCTCTCCTGGACCCCCCACCTCTGGACGATCCAAGCCAAGGCACACTCCCGACTAAGTCTCCTCAAACTCCTTTCCGGCCATACTTGGGGTCTGGACACCCCACCATCCTCCATACCCTAAGATCCCTCATTCGCCATATCCTTTGCTACGCCCACCCTGCCTGGATCTCCGCTCCCCCAACCTTTTACAAATCCCTTCAGATCCTGGAACGCCATGTTCTTCGCCTCGCCTATCGCATCTGTCTCCCCTCCCCCATGCGGATCCTGTACGACGTAATTCCCTTCCCCACCTCCTCCTTTTCCTCGAACGGATACGGATCCTCTACACCTTCCGCAAACTCGACCCTCCTCACCTGCTGGTCTCTCCCATCCTCTCCCGCCCCCGTCTGCTGCCGTGCCTGTACTCCACGTTCCACCTGCTCTCCATCTCTCCGCACCTTCTCTCAAGGTGGCTTCCGTCAGCTCCCCCTCCCTGATGATGCCCTCCTCCCCTCCATCTACCCCTCCTATCAACTTTGATCCTCCATCCCTCTTCCTGTGTTTGTTCCTTTGGGCACCCTCTCTCCCTTCTCTCCCCCTTCCCTCCCTCCTCCCTTTCTCCCCATTCCTCCCCTGGGCTACCCCTACCCTCGTACCTCCACTCCTCCTCCCATCTCCTCTGCCATTGGCATCTTTGCTCTCCCCTCTCCCTCCCCCTCACCCTTCTTCCCCTCTTGGCAGGTCCCCGGACTCGCACACGTTACGTGGACATTCACGCGCCGGAGATCATCGCCATCCGTTTCTCGTGTGTGCCGTCGTGTTTTGTGTTTAGTGTTCGCTGTCACACTCCAACGTTCACATGTGCCATCGAAATCATCAGTGTTCGTGTGTCGTGTCAACAGTTAGTCGTGTGGATTATCGTCGAGTGTGAACGGCTCCGTGTTTTTGTATTTTGTGTCTACTGTTTTTTTTTATGTCAATTATGTGTATTCTTTATGTTTTCTCATTGTCTACTCTAAGGCTGAAGAGCAGCGTAGAATGCTGCTGCCAGCCTACCTGTTGTACAGGTATTAAAAATACAATAAAGGAAAAAAAGTCGTTATATCTCTGCCGTGATAACGCTTGAAACCAACATCTAAGACACGGGAGAAAGCCGAATTCCTGTCATTATGCGTTGTGTGAAGTGGAGCTGGCAGTTACAGTTTCTCTCATTTATAACTGAAATCAAGCATTGATTTCGACAATTCGACGAACTGTAATATTACTATTACATATGTAGTAGTGCAGTTAACGTAGTTCCTCCGAAATTCCTGGTAATAAAGCAGTGGTTATCGTTTTTACGTGTGGTCAAGTTGAAAAGTGTTGCCCGTTCTTCTAACAAGCGACAGAAGGACTTCTTTAGTGAATACTTCTTTTTTTTTTTTTTTGCACTGTGAATTCTTGTAGTTCGCCGCTTCCACAAAAGTGGAAGACAAAACAACAATTTCGAACGCAGCATTAGTTTTCTAACGATTCTACAAGAATATGTGTAAACACTTTAGTAAGCTTTTGTAAGAAAGGAAATTCGTTTACGTACATAATGTCAAGTATTTGCACAAAATAAACTCATATGTTTTCTGGCTTTTGCTTAATCCATTACAGATACCGAAACGATATCAAGATAGAATGCGTAATATATTACAATACGTTGATTATACTGGTGTAGTGAGCTACACGTTAACGATATGTCGTCCCAAAATCTTAATTATTCACAAAGTTTTACATTCAAGGACCACCATCCATAAGAACTTTCAACTTATGAAAATACCTTTGCAAGTATTTTAAAGTAATTCACTTACACGACTGAGATTCTTTTTGGTCACTTTACCTAATTTGTCGGAGACGACACAACTATCTAATCCCAGCTTATCTGGAGGTCTTTACTTCTGCATCTAGTAAAAAGCACTTTTAATCTGTAACAAAAATGTCATAAATTGTGTACTGTAAATGCGGAATTACATGCTCGACTTCGTGCCCCGAGTCACTTAGATGTTGGGTTCAGTAAAATGACGTCATGCGCAATCTATGTTATCTATGGTCTTTGGTTTGAACTGAGCAATTGTGTTGTCTATGACTGGTGACTCAAACATTTCTTTTGTGGCAAAAAGTGCGTCTTAACAGTCAGTAAGTGGTTTGACATTAGTTTGCACGCTGTTAAGTTGTCTCCGATATTTATAAAGCGCTTGTGGTGCTGTTAAGTTTTGGAGCTAATGTTACCGAAGTAGTGGCTCTAACTGGTGTCATATTGGTCGAAGAGTAATTACTGCATCAGAGACGTGAAGAAGCAGTGCAAATTTGGTTTACCAATAGTGCATCGTTGACAAGCCAAGGTAAGACTATTCAGTTAATTTTCTTAAAGACGAGAACTGGGAGCTTAGTGCAGTTTTCTATTACGTTATTACATGTTAATGACTCTTAAAGACAATATTAAACTCAATCTAAACCATTGCATGTTCCTGAATCCAAGTCACTTTTATAACCAATCGAAGTTTTGTTTCAAACCATAGTGTTTCGTAATCTAGCAGACTTGAAAACAGTAAAATTAAGGCTGCTGAAGTAATTGTGGTAGTTCACGCAGAGAAAACGGAAGTTTTGAGGTCATTGGTCGCATTGTGATTGAGTTCTTTCTGACGTAAATGTTTCACCGTATTAACTTCAAAGTTATACTGAAAGCTAATTTCTTGACAAAGAAAATTATTTCCATGAAGTGATATATAAAATTAAAGATGGCTGCTTCACAGCATGTGAATAAGCCAGAAAAAATAATTAGCACTAACTGGAATTAAAATCCAGCAGATATCCAGAATTCCATTCAAAATTAAATCAAAGTATGTTAGCTCCATAAAAGCCTGGCGACTGTAAAGAAAATAAGAATTACTTAGTAATAGTATTTACGATAGGAGGATAGTAGGAAGGTGACTCAGAAACTATTTTTTCCGAAGCTGGAATTTTCCACAGTGGACTGGTGGATATAATCACAATATCAAAACAAAATAGTTTTTTTATTTATTTTTATTTATTATTTTTTTTTATGCTGCCCTTCCCGAATTCGTCTCCTGTGCCAACATCTCAGAGTAGCATTTGCAACCTACGTCGTAAAATCTGTTTTCCTCTACAGCTTTTGCCCTCTACAGCTCCCTCTATTACCATGAATGTCACTCCGTGATGTCTTAACAAATGTCCAATCATCCTGCCCTTGTCAGTGTTTTTCAGGTATTCCTTTCCTCCCTGATTCTGCGCAGAACCTCCTCATTCCTTATCAGCCCACAGTCCACTTAATTTTAAAAATTCGTCTTTAGCACCACATCTTAACTGCTTCGATTCTCTTCTGTTCCGATTTTCCACACATTGTTTCACTACCATGCAATGCTGTAGTCCAAAAGTACATTCTCAGACATTTTTTCCTCAAATTATGGTCTATGGTTGATACTAGTAGCCGGTCGGAGTGGCCGTGCGGTTCTAGGCGCTAGTCTGGAACCGAGCGACCGCTACGGTCGCAGGTTCGAATCCTGCCTCGGGCATGGATGTGTGTGATGTCCGTAGGTTAGTTAGGCTTAATTAGTTCTAAGTTCTAGGCGACTGATGACCTCAGAAGTTAAGTCGCATAGTGCTCAGAGCCATTTGAACGATTTTTTGATACTAGTAGACATCTCTTGGCCAGGAGTGCCCTTTTTACCAGTGATAGTCATATTTTTATGTTCTCGTTTCTCCGTTCATTTGTTATTTGGTGCCTAGGTAGTAGAATTCCTTAACTTGGTCTATTACGTGACCATCAGTCCTGATAAATTTCTCGCTGTTCTCATTTCTGCTACTTCTCATTACTTTAGTCTTTCTTCGATTTACAGTCAGTCCATATTCTGTACTCATTAGACTGTTCATTCCGTTCAGCAGATCATGTAATTCTTCTTCAATTTCAAGATAGCAATGTCATCAGCTACTCGTATCGCCGCGCGAACCGTTCTAAGGCGACCAAGAACTCAGGGCTACCCCGCGCGGCCTTCACGTTTTTTTTCATGCAGCCATTTCGTCTTAGCATCCCTGCACTTCATATTTATTTCATTCCTCAGCGACTTTTATTTCTGTGCCCTGCGTTTCCTGAAACATATTTATACTTTCTTGTTTCATCGATAAATTTTAAGTATTTCTTCTGTTACCCATGGTTTCTTCGCAGTTACCTTCTTTGTACCTAGGTTTTCCTTCCCAACTTCTGTGATGACACTTTTTAGAGATGTCCATTCCTTTTCAACTGTACTGCCTGCTGAGCTATTATTCCTTATTGCTTTATCTATAGCCTTCGAGAACTTCAACCGTATCTCGTCATTCCTTAGTACTTCCGTATCCCACTTCTTTGCGTATTGATTCTTCCTGACTGTCTTGAACTTCAGCCTACTCTTCATCACTACTATATTGTGATCTGAGTCTATATCTGCCCCTGGGTACGCCTTATAATTCAGTATCTGATTTCGGAATCTGTCTAACCATTATGTAATCTAACTGAACTCCTTCCGTATCACCTGGCATTTTTCAAGTATACCTCCTCCTCTTGTGATTCTTGAACAGTGTATTCGCTATTACTAGCTAAAATTTTTACAGAACTCAATTAGTATTTCTCCTCTCTCATTCCTTGTCCAAAGTCCATATTCTCCTGTAACCTGTTCTTCCACTGCTTCCCTTTAACTGCATTCCAGTCCCCCGCGACCATTACAGTTTCGTCTCCCTTTATGTACTGTATTACCCTTTCAATATCTTCAAATACTTTCTCTATCTCTTCATCTTCAACCTGCGACGTATGCATGAATTCCTGAACTATCGTTGTCTGTGTTGGTTTTCTGTCAGTAAGAAGGTAGGCAGTGTTAACATTATGACAGTGCTTTGTATGCAATAGTGGGTATGGTTGAGGGTCAATCGTCAGTATCAACCAGTAGCTTTGGAATAAGTAATCGATCGCCTTTCTCACGTTTGAGACAATTCAGGTAGGGTACACACGGGTCAGTCGAAACGTGGCAAATAGAGATGGGCAAACTGAAACACGTAACTGTTTCGAAACAAATGAAACAGTACAATGTAATGTTTCGATACGCTGTTTCGAAACAGTGAAACAGTTTGTGTTTTGTAATCCAATAAACCTACACATTTTATCATCTTGAATGTCTACTGTATAAGTATGTCCATATAAACACAAATGAGGTGCGAGAGCGCTAATCATATCGCAGAAAGCATGAAACTATCACTTCGGCGTCTTGGCAGTTTTGCATTTCCTGCAGCAAATTCGCTGCTTTCGTATCGTGTGACTTTCATACTTTTCAATTGGCTGAGGACAGCCATAGCTGAAGACAGAAGAACCACCACGAACGTAACAGGAGGTGGGAGCAAACTGCAGAAACAACGGATATGCTACTGGAATTACCATATTCTGTTGGTATGGGTAATATACCCATCCTGCTAATTTCCGTTCACACAAAGGGAATCATTGTGGATAATAGGCACAGTGACTATAGACTCACAAATAACGCCAAATAATTCGAATAAATAACAAAATATAACAGAAAAAATTTTGCCTTTCAAAGTGTTTCGAACCGTTACTATAAATTCACCATGCTTCCCAGCCCTTCCCGTTCACCATTACACTATCAGTGATACGTCAGATTGCTTGCAGTTATATGTACATCAAATTTATGTGTATGTCTAATAACTGCCACTCTACGCCTTTTTTTATTCAAAATGTTGTAGGCTTACTTGCGTTTCTTAATGTGATTACTGTACATGAACAGAGAAGCGTATGTTATAAAAAAGTGTAATTTAACTGAATGAGTTTCACATATTTATTATTTTGAATGTGAATAGTATGCGTTGTTCTATTGTTTAGTTAGTGTATAAAGCAGATGTTACGCCATTTCGTAATAGGCCAGTCAGCTAGAAACGAAGCTTTATTTTCGGATATGTTAAGCTTCATGCTATTGCTTGTCAAAGATTTAGACACTCTTGAGTGTTTGAAGTGTTGTGTTGTTTCAGTACCTGTGCCGAGCCCGAATATCGTCAGACACAGAGCGGAATGAAAACATCACTGTTTCGATACAGTTAGTCCGTTCCAGGCACAGGCGGACTGAAACAGCGTTATTTTGAAACAACGATACAGTTTGTGTCTGGCTCGAGATCGAATCTGCTCCGGTTGTCCGAGACAGGGGTGGAATGAAACACCTCTGTTTCGAAACAGTGAACCACAGCCGTTCCGAAACACGGAAACAGTTCCACGTATCGATACACTGTATCGAAACATAGGAACAATGGCCAAGTCTAGTGGCAAAGTTGATATCACTATTTGCTGGACATTAACAGCGTCGGTCCGCCGCTGATAGAAAGCAAAATACTGGGGTTTGATGTAACGGACATAGTGCTGTAGAGGGCAAAGTCGCCCGCTGCCTCAGGTCGAGCTAACAGTAATAGAGACGAAAGAGAAAAAAGCGGAGTGCGGCGAAAGGGTGGTGCACAATTTGACTTGTTACGAAAAACGGAAGCTCTAACCCGACCTGTTTAACGAGACGATGTAAATTGAGGCAACAGGCAAGAGATGAAAGACCTCTTGTTCGACAATCAACAGTCACTGTAGAACTGCTAAGGCTGCGGTCATAATGCCTCACGCTAGTCTGGAACCGCGCGACCGCTACGGTCGCAGGTTCGAATCCTGCCTCGGGCATGGCTGTGTGTGATGTCCTTAGGTTAGTTGGGTTTAAGTACTTCTAAGTTCTAGGGGACTGATGACCTCAGATGTTAAGTGCTCAGAGCCATTTGAACTAAGTTATTTTAAATGAAACTTTGAGATGTTCAAATGTATTAACAGCCATCAACGTTTTTCGTAATTAAAATTTAGTTATGTACTTTTTATTTCAAAAATCGTGTGTAGTAACAGCCTCCGTACTGTTGTGCTATGGTGTCGCGCTGTTAATACGGAGTATGAAGGTGGCTGAGGCTGCTTCCTGTTCCGTAGTGAAACACGCTTGTGGAATACGGTTAAAATGTGCCGAGAAATAGGTTGTTCTTAATGTTTGTCATAAATTTACAGAGACAATCGGCTTTGAAGTTTTCCAAGGCACTGTATTTGGTACAGTTGCAAGAGAATTGATAGTTTTTGTACAGCGGAATTGGTAGCTTATTATCTGGGTAACTTATTGCAGCTTGTGGTTAGCTAGTTAAAGTGTCGCGTGAGTCAGTTTTTTTTTCTCGTTCAACTGTAATCTCATAATAATAAAATTCATCAGTTTTATGAGTAATGCACGTTTCTTGTTTTTAACTACACATTGCACGAGAAATTCCTGTTTTCATGAAAAATTTAGGAGCCTTTCATAAAATATCGATAATTATATAATAAATTATAAAGGTTGTTTCAATTAATAAAAAAATATTTAATTTGTAAGGCAAAAATGAAAAAAACTAAATATTCTTTATTTGGACGCCGGCCGGAGTGGCCGAGCGGTTCAAGGCGCTACAGTCGAGCCGCGCGACCACTACGGTCGCAGGTTCGAATCCTGCCTCGGGCATGGATGTGGATGATGTCCTTAGGTTAGTTCGGTTTAAGTAGTTTTAAGTTCTAGGGGACTGATGACCTCAGCAGTTAAGTTCCATTGTGCTCAGAACCATTTATTTGGACTATGTCCATTCTTGAATACCACGGATGTGTGGTAGAAACACGAAAAGCAATCATTTTCACAGCATCTGGCACACCATACAAATGCTGCATTTTTACATTTGCCACTGTACCATTACAATAGGAACGCAACAGAGCTGATCTGGAGCCAAATTAAGGGATTTGGCCCAACAAATAACAAGACTGTTAAGCTACCAGACGTACTGGTACTAATGCACACAGCTTTTTCACACGTCACTGCCGAACGTTGGTGGGATATAGTGACACATCATAAAAGAGGAGAAAATGCGGCGCCTGGGTGGCTTCGTGGGTTCTGTTGTTGATCTGCTCGTTATCAACGTAGCAGAAAAAATGGTTCAAATAGCTATGAGCACTTTGGGACTTCTGAGGTCATCAGTCCCCTAGAACTTACAACTACTTTAACCTAAGGACATCACACACATCCATGCCCGAGGCAGGATTCGAACCTGCGACCGTAGCGGTCGCGCAGTTGCAGACTTTAGCGCCTAGAACCGCTCGGCCACAACCGCTGGCCAACGTAGCAGATAAGTTACAGTACTGATATGTATTTCTCGGATTCGAATAAGAAAGGAGCTAAGAGATTACAAGACCACTTACTTTAATACCGTCAGTGGCTTCAGTAATCAACAGTACGGTATAATGCCTGCAGTATACTTTTGCATCACACATAGCTCGCTCAGAAAACTGCATTGTGTTCAAGTTACAAATTTTCATCACTCTTGTGTGTAATTAGAATACTATGTCAGGTGCGAACGAGAGCATTTTATGCTTTCCGTCTGGTCACCCAACAAGCGCGCGGAAGTGGTGGAGTTTTGCCGAATATTATTTCAGTCTCTTTAAAAATTAAGACATTCGAAGCTATATTGTTTCTTTGCTCGCCTCTTTTTACGTCTGAACTGCAGCTGCTCATATGATTCCAGGCTAGTTGGGCCGTTGGTTGGCCAGTGCTGTCCAAGTTTAATGCGCCTGTAAAGCTGTTGTCCCGCACATTATCGCTCAGTCTGTGTGCGTGTAACAAAACATAAAAATGGTTCAAATGGCTCTGAGCACTATGCGATTTAACTTCGGAGGTCATCAGTCGCCTAGAACTTAGAACTACTTAAACCTAACCAACCTAAGGACATCACACACATCCATGCCCGAGGCAGGATTAGAACCTGCGACCGTAGCGGTCGCTCGGTTCCAGACTGTAGCGCCCAGAACCGCACGGCCACTCCGGCCGGTAACAACACATAAAACGTATCCTTATGGTCGTACTTGACTGTACTGGTCACAACTTGGCTTCCGCTCCACGTGAAACGAAATCCAGTGCGATTCGAGCAAACGCGGAAGAAAACATGGCGTAATGTTTACATCAGGTTTATTCTTATGATGAACAGAGTATACACTTTATGCTTGACTTTTACTCGTGTGCTAAATGAGTCACTGAAGGTTAATTGGCGTACTTCAGCACAACTTTACATAAATACAGAGAAACGGAGTGTTTATAACTTGCTTTTCAAGGTCGCCACGGATTAAGTCGAGTAGGTAGCAGAACGTTTCTCCCGTCAACTCATATCTTCGTAAAACTTGTATAGTTATTCCGATAACTGAGGACCGAGTGTACAGTATTCGCCACGTTATTTACGAGACAGGAAAGCTCATTCACGCGCATTCGGCGTCTCGTTAATAGATGAAGCCGCTATGCAGCACTCGTATCAAAGCACAGAAGCGTCATGGTATCCATCCTACCCTAAGAGGCAAAAATCTAACCTAATTCATACATGGAATGGATTCTAACCTAACCTGACCTCCTTGATACTGCCAAAACCTGACGGAGGAGATCAAATGCTACAAATGGCTCTGAACACTATGGGACTTAACGTCTAAGGTCATCAGTCCCCTAGAACTTAGAATTATTTAAACCTTAACTAACCGAAAGACATCACACACATCCATGCCCGAGACAGGATTCGAACCTGCGACCGCAGCGGTCGCGCGGTTCCACACTGAAAAGCCTAGAACCGCTCGGCCACATCAGCTGGCCCCGAAGGAGATGGGATGCACATGACCACCCTGTTGGCCGATATTATCGGGCGACTTCTGGCGACGGTGTCTGACGACCATTGTCGGTGCCACTGTGAATGCAGCCTAACAAGGAGAGGACGCCCACTCGTCATCACCGAATTCGTCCAAATTTATGATACATGTAGGGCGTGGTAAGACAATAAAGTGCCCCAAGTGGAAACTCCAGATGGCCAAGCGTTTAGGAAATGTGCACCATGTGCACCTTATCAATTGTCCCCGTGACAGTGTGTTTAGGGAGCGGTGTTTGGCTCAGCGGATATAAAACATGGCAACGTATATGGGCGAACATCACGAACCCCATTCTTACGTCGGACATAGCTGCTGTATGGTATAACATTGTAAATGAAAAGATCAGCACAGGCGAAAAGATGCATAAAATTAAACCACGCCCTTCACCGTACTGTAACACACTGGCTCACACCTTCGTTTGTAGAGAAAACACCGTGATATGGAACTGGACGAGGGAAAAGCTATCGTTTATTAACAGGACGACAGAGTATGCGATCACTGTGGACAATGTTTTACAATCACTGGCATTTGTACCCTGCTACTGCGCGGGATTAGCCGAGCGGTAGAGTCCTCCCTCGGGCATGTGCGTGTTTGTCCTTAGCATAATTTAGGTTAAGTAGTGTGTAAGCTTAGGGACTGATGGATGACCTTAGCAGTTACGTCCCATAATATTTCACACACATTTGTACCGTGCCGCGAAGAACAATAGTTATACCTGGCTTCTCGAACAATGTGCGTACTACATTGTTACGCAACAACATGCAGACCTCCAAGAATTCATTTTGTATGGTCAGGAAGAACATAATAATTTGAAAAAAAAAAACATATGCTAAGTATAAACAATTGTTCCAAAACTTTCTTCTTTGCACTTTACCTCAAAATTGACGTTACGTCTCATTTTATTACTTCATGTTTGGAAAAGCAACTTCCACATAGTTGAGGTTCACAAGCTCGACAAAGCCACATGTACACTCGCCAGTCAAGGAAACTGTAAATAGTCCAAGAAGAAATGTTATCAAATTTGTTGGAGAAATCTTTTCTTTGCTTTTATTTTCTTTATTTTAAACTGAAGGTTACATATTGCTACAAAGTACATTGCGTTTCCAAATGGTGAGAAGGAGGAGTAGGAGATTACTAGTGTTCAGCGTCCCGTCGACAACTAGGTCATTAGAGACGGAGCACAAGCTCAGATTGGGAAAGGATGGGGAAAGAAATCGGTCGTGCCCTTTCGAAGAAGCCCTTCCGGCATTTGCCTGAAACGATTTAGAGAAATCACGGAAAACCTAAATCAGGATGGCTGGAGACGGGTTTGAACCGTCGTCCTCCCGAATGCGAGTCCAGTGAGCCATCTTGCTCGGTCCAAATGCTGAGAAGCTACCAGCAAAGTAGACGCAACTTTCTTTTCTTTACATTTATTTATTGTGTGTAGGAGTCATATGCAATATTTGCATATTTTTTAAAAACAAAATAGAAAAGAAAAATAATTAAATATAAAAACAATAAACAAACAAAAATATTAAAAAATGAATAAAATGAAAAAATAGTGTCAAACACTAAAAATAATAAGACATACATAAGTGGCGCAGTTGATTAGATGATGAATCCGGAGGGGGGGGGGGGGGAGAGAGGACCGGGGACAGGGATGCGACCCCTGCTCACTTTGTCCCCACCTCTCCCTTTGGGCACCGTAAGAAAAAAAAGAGAAACGGTAGGAGATCGGATTCGCATTGAAAGGGTCGCAGGTTCCTCTCCGCCCGGTGGCAAATATTTTTGTGCTCCTGACATCACAATTAACCACAACATAAAATTTTGTACGTGGCTGCACGTTCAGAGACCGTGAATAGTTAAAATTGAAAAGAAACAGCCCTCGGTCACTATTTTTAACAAATTAACCTTGTTTCAACACTGCTAGGAGTGTCTTCCTCAGAATTTAAAACAAAGAATGGTCTATATTCTATAACATGGTCACAGAATTATGACTAAAAACGTATGATAGGGTATAAGTACGGAATCATCGTGACAGACTGGCAGTACTTATGTCATTTATAAAATAATAAATATGCCAAAAGGGCATTAGTCACAAAGATATTTAAGATAAAGAAAACTGTGATGGCGAGCCACTAAGGGACGCTCGTTACTTGCGTGATGCAGGTTGCAAAACAGACTGCCAGTCTGTCAAGATGATTCCATACTTATACCCTATCATACAGTTTTTAGTCATAATTCTGTGACCATGTTATAGAATACAGACCAGTCTTTGTTTTAAATTCTGAGGAAGACACTCCTAGCAGTGTTGAAACCAGGTTAATTTTTTAAAAATAGTGACCGACGGCTGTTTTTCTTTAAATTGTAACCACATCACATAGGTTGTTTTATTAATTTATATAAGCACAAAAAGTATAGGCATAGGATAAAATACGGGACTGCAAACATTAAAAAAGGGATTGTAGTTAACGTGTACACGGGAAAATCGTGTATGTAAATAGATACTAACATTCTTTTGCAATTTTACATGTACCGAGGTGATACTCATCAAAGAAACAGGGAAGCAATAATTTTGATTGCATCTTGCGCACTTCATAAACGCCGCCTTTTTGCAGCGACATGCTTTTATTAACGTCACCATAGAAAAACAATCTTTATTGACATTCTGAAAACAGCTTATTTCATCGCACAGTCCAGCAGCGAACCACGCGTATCACATGTCGCTAAATACGTGCGAGGGTAGCTGGTGATGCATAATGGAATGGACACTCATAAAAAAAATTTTTGCATAACCTAGATTCCGAGAGTTCCGGAAACTGTACAAAAAATTGGAACAGAGATCAACATAAACATCATTTCCTCCCTTGTTATTGCTCTTGAAAACCACACACCGCATGTTGGACCACTATACAGCGAGACTTTCTAGGGGGTGGTCCAGATTGCTGTACACACAGGTGCTTCTAATACCCTCTAGCACATCATCTTGCACTGATGCATGCCTGTATTCGTCGTGGCATACTATCCACAAGTTCATCAAGGCACTGTTGATCCAGATTGTCCCATCCTCAATGGCGATTAGGCATATATCCTTCAGAGTGGTAGGTGAGTCACGTCGTCCATAAACAGCCCTTTTCAATCTATCCCAGGCATGTTCGATAGGATTCATGTCTGAACATGCTGGCCACTCTAGTTGAGCGATGTCATTATCCTTAAGGAAGTCATTCACAAGATGTGCACGTTGGGGGCGCGAAATGTCGTACATGACGACGAATGCCTCTCCGGTGTGCTACCGATATGGTTGCACTATCGTTCCGAGGATGACATTCACGTATCGTACAGCCGTTATGGAGCCTTCCATGACCAACAGCGGCGTACGTCGGCCACACATAATGCCACCACAAAACATCAGGGAACCTTCACCGTGCTGCACTCGCTAGACAGTGTGTCTAGGCGTTCAGCCTGACCTGGTTGCCTCCAAACACGTCTCCGACGATTGTCTGGTTAAAGGCATATGCGAGACTCATCGGTAAACCGAACGTGATGCCAATCCTGAGAGGTCCATTCGACATGTTATTGGGCCCATCTGTACCGCGCTGCATGGTATCGTGGTTGCAGGATGGACCTCGCCATGGACGTAAGGAGTGAAGCTGCGCATCATGGCCGGCCGCTGGTGGCCGAGCGGTTCTAGGCGCTTGTCTGGAACCACGCGACCGCTACGGTCGCAGGTTCGAATCCTGCCTCGGACATGGATGTGTGTGATGTCCTTAGGTTAGTTACGTTTAAGTAGTTCTAGTTCTAGGGGACTGATGACCTCAGATGTTACGTCCCATAGTGCTCAGAGCCATTTGAACCATTTTTTGCGCATCATGCAGCCTATTGCGCACTATGAGTCGTAACACGACGTCATGTGGCTGCACGAAAAGCATTATTCAATATGATGACGTTGTTGACAGGGTTCCTCCGAACCATAATTGGTAGGTAGCTGTCATCCACTACAGTAGTAGCCCTTGGGCGGCCTGAGCGAGGCATGTCATCGACAGTTCCTGTCCCTCTGTATCTCCTCCGTGTCCGAACAACATCGCTTTGGTTCACTTCGAGACGCCTGAACACTTCCCTTGTTGAGAGCACTTCCTGGCACAAAGTAACAATGCGGTCGCGTCGAACCGCGGTGCTGACCGTCTATGCAGACAACACGAGCCGTGGAACTCCTTCCTGGTGGAATGACTGGAACTGCTCAGCTGTCGGACTCCGTTCGTCTAATAGGCGGTGCTCATGCATGGTTGTTTACAGCGTTGGTTGGGTTTAGTGACATATCTGAACAGTCAAAGGGACTGTGTCTGTGATACAATATCCAGTCATCGTCTATCTTCAGGAGTTCTGGGAACCGGCGCGATGCAAAACTTGATGTATGTAGTTTGAAGCAAGCTTCTCTGGAAGTGATTTCTCCTTCTTTATCGATGAGGTATGTGCAGTTTTGACATTGTTTTATTAGATTTTTTTACCTGAAGATAAAAATCTACATCGCTGGGTTGCAATAGTGGCGTACATTTGGAGGGAATTACTTTGATACTGCACGTTAGCAGTCCGTCTTCATCTTGGAACAATTCATCGTATATTTGTGGATTTGTTTGTCCTCCCCACGAGTCAGTGAGCAGAAGACAGTTATTCTCTCGCACGTATGGCTTCATCACATCAGTTAAATACTTTTTGTACAACTCTGTTGTCAGTTTACTGGAATTTGAAGAAGTTATGATTATACCAGAATGAGATTTTCACTCTGCAGCGGAGTGTGCGCTTAGCTCAGTTGGTAGAGCACTTGCCCGCGAAAGGCAAAGGTTCCGAGTTCGAGTCTCGGCCCGGCACACAGTTTTAATCTGCCAGGAAGTTTCAAGTTATGATTTTTTTTGGTCATCAGTCTGCTGACTGGTTTGATGCGGCCCGCCACGAATTCCTTTCCTGTGCTAACCTCTTCATCTCAGAGTAGCACTTGCAACCTACGTCCTCAATTATTTGCTTGACGTATTCCAATCTCTGTCTTCCTCTACAGTTTTTGCCCTCTACAGCTCCCTCTAGTACCATGGAAGTCATTCCCTCATGTCTTAGCAGATGTCCTATCATCCTGTCCCTTCTCCTTATCAGTGTTTTCCACATATTCCTTTCCTCTCCGATTCTACGTAGAACCTCATTCCTTACGTTATCAGTCTATTGCACCACATCTCAAATGCTTAGATTCTCTTCTGTTCCAGTTTTCCCACAGTCCATGTTTCACTACCATACAATGCTGTACTCCAGACGTACATCCTCAGAAATTTCTTCCTCAAATTAAGGCCGTTATTTGATATTAGTAGACTTCTCTTCGCCAGAAATGCCTTTTTTGCCATAGCGAGTCTGCTTTTGATGTCCTCCTTGCTCCGTCCGTCATTGATTATTCGTGACCATCAATCCTGATAAGTTTCTCGCTGTTCTCATTTCTACTACTTCTCATTACCTTCGTCTTTCTCCGATTTACTCTCAAACCGTACTGTGTACTCATTAGACTGTTCATTCCGTTCAGCAGATCATTTAATTCTTCTTCACTTTCACTCAGGATAGCAATGTCATCAGCGAATCGTATCATTGATATCCTTTCACCTTGTATTTTAATCCCACTCCTGAACCTTTCTTTTATTTCCATCATTGCTTCCTCGATGTACAGATTGAAGAGTAGGGGCGAAAGGCTACAGCCTTGTCTTACACCCTTCTTAATAAGAGCACTTCGTTCTTGATCGTCCACTCTTATTATTCCGTCTTGGTTGTTGTACATATTGTATATGACCCGTCTCTCCCTATAGCTTACCCCTACTTTTTTCAGAATCTCGAACAGCTTGCACCATTTTATATTGTCGAACGCTTTTTCCAGGTCGACAAATCCTATGAAAGTGTCTTGATTTTTCTTTAGCCTTTCTTCCATTATTAGCCGTAACGTCTGAATTGTTTCGGAATCTCTGTCTGACCATGATGTAATCTAATTGAAATCTTCCCGTATATCGCGGCATTTTCCGAGTATACCACCTCCTCTTGTGATTCTTGAACAGGGTATTCGCTATTACTAGCTGAAACTTGTTACAGAACTCAATTAGTCTTTCTCCTCTTTCATTCCTTGTCCCAAGCCCATATTCTCCTGTAACCTTTTCTTCCACTCCTTCCCCTACAACTGCATTCCAGTCTCCCATGACTATTAGATTTTCGTCCCCCTTTACATACTGAATTACCCTTTCAATATCCTCATACACTTTCTTTATCTGTTCATCTTCAGCTTGCGACGTCGGCATGTATACCTGAACTATCGTTGTCGGTGTTGGTCTGCTGTCGATTCTGATTAGAACAACCCGGTCACTGAACTGTTCACAGTAACACACCCTCTGCCCTACCTTCCTATTCATAACGAATCCTACACCTGTTATACCATTTTTTGCTGCTGTTGATATTATCCGATACTCATCTGACCAGAAATCCTTGTCTTCCTTCTACTTCACTTCACTGACCCCTACTATATCTAGATTGAGCCTTTGCATTTCCTTTTTCAGATTTTCTAGTTTCCCTACCACGTTAAAGCTTCTGACATTCCACGCCCCGACTCGTAGAACGTTATCCTTTCGTTGATTATTCAATCTTTTTCTCGTGGTAACCTCCCCCTTGGCATTCCCCTCCCGGAGATCCGAATGGGGGACTATTCCGGAATCTTTTGCCAATGGAGAGATCATAATGACACTTCTTCAATTACAGGCCACATGTCCTGTGGAGACACGTTACGTGTCTTTAATGCAGTGGTTTCCATTGCCTTCTGTATCCTCATGTCGTTGATCATTGCTGATTCTTCCGCCTTTAGGGGCAATTTCCCACCCCTGGGACAAGAGTGCCCTGAACATCTATCCGCTCCTCCGCCCTCTTTGACAAGGCCGTTGGCAGAATGAGGCTGACTTCTTATGCCGGAAGTCTTCGTCCGCCAATGCTGATCATTTATCAGAATTAAGGCAGTGGCGGGGATCGAACCCGGGACCGAAGACGTTTTGATTATGAATCAAAGACTCTACCCCTAGACTATGGGTTACATCAAGTTATGATTATATTTGTATATTTTGCCTGGTATGTATCTTCTGATTTTTTAACCCTCTGTCCAAAGGAGCTAGTACTCTCCTGTAGGCATATGTAAACGTGTGGCAATAGTTTTCCTGAAACGCTTATAGCATATTGTGCTGTATAAGAGTGTTTTACTTTGTTCATATCCTTTCGTTTGGCGCACACCAGTTTGACCCGTGGTGTTCTAGGGTTCGGTCATATGTCGGCTGATACTGGCAGCCTGGAAAGAGAAGATACAAATGTAAACCTATTATACGTGGCAGTGCAAAGAGTATGTCGATTGACGTAGACAAATAAGACGAGAGAAAGTCTTATCGGTGGTGATAACAAAGTCCTTATCGTAGTTGGGGATAAGAGCTGGAGTCTGGCGCCGAAAATTCTCTGCCACGCAAGGGTTTCCTCAATAATAGCAGTCTCTCTTTCCGATACAAATTTTGTAACCTTTCTCTGTCGGATTTTATGCCTTTGTTTAAACCCCTTGACCAACGTTGCTCAAGCTTTGAATTCCAAATCTGGAAACTGTCTCGCAGCAGCAAGTGCCCAATGTTGCAGGTTTCTAGTAGTGATTTGACGGTTACAGATCCGTGCTTCTACGAAGCGATCATACGTCCAGGAATCAATTGTGTGATATGTCGTTCCCGGTTCCACCCTGTTTAATATGTTCTTCCCAAATTTTCAAATCCCACATATGCTTCAAACGAGATGCACCTTTTGTTTGCAGGCTTTTCAACTTCCACTTTGAATGTGTATTTGCAAGATTAATCGCCGGCCGGAGTGGCCGAGCGGTTCTAGGCGCTACAGTCGGAAACTGCGCGACCGCTACGGTCGCAGGTTCGAATCCTGCCTCGGGCATGGATGTCTTCGATGTCCTTACCTTAATTAGGTTTAAGTAGTTCTAACTTCTAGGGGACTGATGACATCAGAAGTCCCATAGTGCTCAGAGCCATTTTTTTGCAAGATTAACCACCATTATTTTGTAATCTCGTGGACCGGATTCTGTATCTTCTTACATTCTTTTTGGCATCAGATTCATAGTCATCATGTGGTGAAATGGCACCCTTCACGTGTGCATATTCACATTCTTCGGCGATGTCGTCGAACCGAACAAACTCCTCGTCGCCCACAAACGTATATTCGGATTAAATGTCTAGTATTTTCTGGTGTATTTTATTTGCCATTTGAATGTGTTCTTCGATTATTACCGTGGAACTTTCTGATGTGATCAGATCCTCTTCAGTCAAATGCTGTAAACATAAATCCAGTGCATCTTCAATCGCCGCTTCGACACATTTCTGTGGAGGCTATTATCTTCTGGCTCCTGTTTGTTATCTATCGATGTTCCAGGCATGTTACAATTATCACTTTTGTCTGTCATTTTCAATCCTTCCACAATATTTTCCTCCAGTGTTCTCACGGTACAGTTGTTTTGTCTGCAATGACTGCCAAATTTCCCATAATATTCGCACACTAATCTCGCAATATTAACGTTACCCCATCAAGAGCGAACAGGTGAATGCTGGCTAGCGTTGTCCCTTAACTGTTGTAAATCAATACAACAAGACGTCTGACGATTAAGGCACACTTCAACGTTAAAGTTCACAACACGCACAATGATACCAGTTCAACGCACGGTCATAATAAGCTTGAAAATAGCCATGTCCAGAGCGAGTATCCACGAGAGAGAGTCCAGTCCTCGTAGCACAGTATACAATCGGCAGCACAGTACGTACACGGACCCTGAATGTATGGTTACGGATGATCTGTTGTCTCATAGCGCTCTTTACATAGCTGCCCGTCGTTCAGGCCAGTATCGTTGTTTGTGCCGACAGCGCCACCAGGGTCAAATTACTCACTGTATACAATTATTCGTGTTTGCACATTATGGACCGTTCATAAGCCGTGATGTGGCTCGTGTTGGTGCTGTTGGTACGTTTCCGCCCTCTGTTAGAGGCCAGACCGTATCGTGAAGTTCGCATGGTTGCGGTTGTTTGTCTTCTTCTCGTCTTGACTGACGCCACTCGTTTCGCAAGCGTTGCCTGTCTGCTAGTGGCAGCAGCGGCGGCTATCGATATGTAATGACTGTTGCCCTATCTTTGGTGGCGGTGTTGTTGTTTTTTGGTGTCGTGCGAGTGTGGAGTTCGGTTGGGGACTCAGGAGGAGCCACGTCCGCGCAGTGCGAGAACATGCCGGGAACGCTGGCAGCGCGCATGGACTGCAGATGGAAGGGCTGTGGTCAGAGCAAAGACCTTGTAAAAAAATAACTAGACTCACTGATGGCGCTGCAGTCGCGGGTTAATTTGAACCTTCGGCTGGACGCCATTATAGTGGTTGAAGTCTGACGTGTTGTGTAGTATTGTTGCTTATGAAGACCCTGATTCAACGTTGTATATTTGTTGGGGCGTACATACAGTATTTGTTACTCGTAATTCTACTGTCTGTACGTTCCAATCAAAAGAAGTACAATGGTGAAGAGTTGTGCAGCGATTAATTGTACAAATACATTCTAGAAAGGAACGAATATTACATTTCACAGATATGTGAATATTTTAAGTTGTTTGTATGTCAGTGCACTTGATTAATAAATGTTTTTGTAACATGGTATTAGCATAACGCCTGTGCATCTATTTGCAGGTTTCCTTTCTCAAAACCACAGCTGTTACAAAAATGGTTACACGCTGTCAGGAGGCAAGATTTCCGACCGACAGAATACCATTTTATATGTTCTGATCATTTTGAAGAAAGTTGGATGATCGGTACTGTTTTCATGGTCTAGATTATGTTGAAACTTGATAATTTGGTCGTGAGTTGCCAAAGCACTATGCCATATATAACGCACTTCTCGTCATAAAATCTAAAGCAAGGTAGAGTCAGAAAATATCTATTAATATAGTGGGGAAATCTTCGAGTATTTTGATGCATTTTGCGTACATCTATCGTAAATGAACTACGAAAAATGCTAGGGGTGCCGTACATAACTTTTAGCTATGGCAGATTCCATGTAGTACGTAAGATAAATTCATAAACAGTGACTAGTTGCTGTTTGTTCATAAATTAAAAAGTATATTGAAGTAACGTATTTAAATGAGGCATTATGTTTGTGACCTAACTCAAGGGAAGGCATTTTATAACCAAAAGCGATGTATAAACATTCGAACTCCGCGCGTCAGTTTACCACTCTAATGGCCGCCGCCCAGCTATTCAATTTGTCCGCTCTTCACAGTCTACCACTCGCGCAGTTGCGGGGGCCTGGGTCAGAGGGTGCACGACTTCGTTATATGCCAGATCATGCAGGCTTTAAGATGAGTGCATTTCAATTCAAGTAGATAAACCTCCACCACTGTGAGATCTCGCGATTCTCCAGTGACTTGGGTTCGTGTTGCTGCTCGTTGTGACGCCGAGGCGAAGAGCAGCGAGTGGAGTGCTTGAGGAAGGCGGATCTGATTAGCTTTCCTCGACTTCTTATTACTATTTACTAAGTTCAGCTTGTTACAGTTGTCAAGTTCAACCAACGGTATTTTTCCTGCCTGGTGGCCGTTAACGCTCACCTGACCTGGGGGTTAGTGTATGTAACAGCAGTGTACGTTTCCTCGCCTTGCCGCTGCTGTTCGGTAAGGCGTGTAGTTTTGACAGCTTTCTTGATTGTGGGCCGGTTGGTGATTCTACTCTGGTGGTAGTGATTCCTTTCTCGTTCTGGGCGCTCTAAGCACAGTATTCTGGGAGCGTAGTGCAGTCCGCCGGTTCCGGCTTCGGCATGTTGTTCCATTCTTGCATTTGGTTTATTGGACGTCAGGTAGCTTCAGCAAGATTATCATTAGTCATTCGTTAGACTGCCACTAGTCTGAGTTACCATCTTGTGAAGTGAGTGCAAATCTTGGCTGCCGATCTCATCGCTCGCGAAAGTGTTTGTTGCAGGACCTTCTCAGAGGTCGTTTCCTGGAGCACCGTCTGTAACTGTTTTATTGTTGTATTATTTATTACCCTACATCTACATGATTACTGTGCAATTCACATTTAAGTGCTTAGCAGAGGGTTCATCGAACCACAATCGTACCATCTCTCTACCATTCCACTCCCGAACAGCGCGCGGGAAAAACGAACACCTAAACCTTTCTGTTCGAGCTCTGATTTCTCTTATTTTATTTTGGTGATCATTCCTACCTATGTAGGTTGAGCTCAACAAAATATTTTCGCATTCGGAAGAGAAAATTGGTGACTGAATTTTCGTAAATAGATCTCGCCGCGACGAAAAACGTCTTTGCTTTAATGACTTCCATCCCAACTCGCGTATCGTATCTGCCACACTCTCTCCCCTATTACGTGATAATACAAAACGAGCTGCCCTTTTTTGCACCCTTTCGATGTCCTCCGTCAATCCCAACTGGTAAGGATCCCACACCGCGCAGCAATATTCTAATAGAGGACGAACGAGTGTAGTGTAAGCTGTCTCTTTAGTGCACTTTTGCGTCTTCTAAGTGTCATCCCAGTGAAACGCAACCTTTGGCTCGCCTTCCCCACAATATTATCTATGTGGTCTTTCCAACTGAAGTTGTTCGTAATTTTAACACCCAGGTACTTAGTAGAATTGACAGCCTTGAGAATTCCAACGGATTTCTTTTGGAACTCATGTGGATCACCTCACACTTTTCGTTATTTAGCGTCAACTACCACCTGCCACACCATACAGCAATCTTTTCTAAATCGCTTTGCAATTGATACTGGTTTTCGGATGACCTTACTAGACGGTAAATTACAGCATCATCTGCAAACAACTTAAGAGAACTGCTCAGATTGTCACCCAGGTCATTTATGTAGATCAGGAACAGCAGAGGTCCCAGGACGCTTCCCTGGGGAACACCTGATATCACTTCAGTTTTACGATACCTTGTATTGCCTACATTAAAGGTTATGTATGTCTAGTTAATAGTTCCGGTCACCTTCTGGAATAAATCTGGCTGTGTAAGGGTTGTGTTACAAGGTTACCATCTTATTTCACCTGTTTGATGGTTAGTTGCTTGTTTCTTTTAATTAACCTTTGCTTGTATTTGCTGCTTTACAGCAGGTTCCTAAATTTATGTAATTGCCTTTCCTGGCGTATAAGGCCTTCAGCTGTGTTTGTGGTCATTTGCTTTGAAAAAAATAATTCGATATGTGTTTTAGCAGTAAGCCTTAAAACCTTAATTACTGCCATTCTTGGCGTCTGGTACCTTCTGCTGTGTTTGTGGCCACTTCATTTTTAATATTTCAATACCTATAAGCTATAATTGCATCGAGTTCTTAAACATTCTTAATTTATTGCCATTCTTGGCGTGTAAGGCCTTCAGCCGTGATTCCAGTGGCTTTTTTTGAACATAATCTGTATCTGTATTTTATGGTGATTTGCTAAATTGTAACGCACTGAAAACACTATTATTTACACAGTTGTTTATTCCATCATTAATAATGTGTGGTATTTTTTATTTATTGTTGGGTCTGGAATTACTGTTTTAAAAATAAATGTGTTTAACGTTAAAGGCAACCAATAGTAGCTGAATACGGCCCCGTCCACAATCCTAAGCGAATCCTGCGTTCCCTTGACTATTAGGTTTCAGTTCACAACCCCAAGTTTACAAGATAATGCGCTTGTTTTAAGGATTGAAGTCACACGCTCATGTTGTGCACAAAGAAGTACAAAATAAGCTGTATGATGCTGCGGTCAATTGTGACGTCGGTCGCATTGCCAAGGAGCACAAAAATATTTGCCAATGGTTGGTGTCGAACCCGCGACATTTTCAAGACGAATCCATTCTCTTAACGCTGAGTCAAACACCGCTGCCTAGACACTTTGTCACAGGGGCAATTGATAATGTGCACATCGTGATAGATCCGTATCAAAATTCCCTTTATTTCCTAAACGCTTGGCCATCTGAAGTTCCCACTTGGGGCACTTTTATGTCTCACTACGCCCTAGATGTAACACGAATTTGAACGAATTCGGTGATGAGTAGGCGTCCCGTCCTTTTAAGATGTAAATCTGATACTATTTTTACGCAATTAAGCGCTAATTAAAAAGAGCAGGCTGAAATAAAATAAAAAGGTCATGTGGGTTCGGGCGCACTTGGATGAGTGCTTTTGAATGTATATCTGTGTGTGAGGAATAGTGTACGTTTACAAGAAAAAAGAAGCCAGTGGTAGCACAGAAGTTGTCTTGTTAAGCACATTGGACTAAAAATTCATCACACCAAAGCATCTCAAAACTACCTCAGCCCTAACTCACACCCTCCACGTGTTGCAGGCTAAATGCCTCTTTGGGCTGTTGATGCATTCGACGACACCTCGCATAATGTGAAAAAGAGACAAAATCACGAGTCATCAGAGGACACAAAACACCTCCAGTCAGCTACTGTCCAGTTCACGTGTTGTTTGGCCCACTGGAGACATGCAGCTTTATGTACGACTGTGAGCAATGGCCTCTTAGGAAGGACCCATCTCCCGATATATGCCGCATGAGGTTTCATATGTACTGCATGAGGTATCCCTCTGGTTGAGATGGACCTGTATTCCTGTTAGATTTGATACTGAATGTGATTGGCAAGGGATAACACTAATCTCCAATTCCTGTCAATTAGGATTTTTTTACGACCACTGTTCTTAGACTGTATTATATGGCTGCAAATGTTGCATCATTCCTTGTAGGCACGTTGGATACTCAACAGCGATACACCAACAAATTTGGCCCAGTGTGGTTACTGGCAAGTCCTGGCATGAGTGCTCCTTTATGCTAGTTTGCCATGTCTTTAAAATGGTTCAAATGGCTCTAAGCACTATGGGACTTAACATCTGAGGTCATCAGTCCCCTAGAACTTAGAACTACTTAAACCTAACTAACCTAAGGACATCACACACATCCATGCCCGAGGCAGGATTCGAACCTGCGACCGCAACAGCAGCGCAGTTCCGGACTGAAGCGCCTAGAACCGCTCGACCACAGCGTCCGGCTCTCACGTCCTCACTTCCACCTATCTTAATCTGCTGATTCCGTAACTGCCGACTCGCATTTTAGTGCCTTGACTTACGTTAGTAGCTTAGAATCAAATAACCACCTAGTGCCAGTTGTACACCATTTACTGCACTCAAAAGCAGCCAGTGTGGCCTTTTAGATGGTCACTAACACTTCTTGCCCCATGGGCTTCTGACCACAGCCGTTCAGTCAGCAGAGCACGGGAGATGAGGGGGGACAGGGGGGCAGTCAGACAAAGCAGAGGATATTGTCGAGAATAGTCCTGCTTGATGATTGTGGGTGAATGGTTCATTAATCGGATTAGCGACTCTTCATACAAGACTTTCTCAAGCTCGGCGCCCTTAGCGATCGCCAAAGTTAGTATTTCTTTAAGTCACCCATAATCATGTATCCACCTTGTGGAGATATGAAATTGAGATCTTTCGGAGTGATACTTACTGGTAGAAATTATACGGAGCTTAGCAGCCATGATGGTGTGTTTCGAAAAGTTTCGTTGTCAACAAGTGGCCACGAAAGCCTTAACAATTTTGTATTACGCCTCTACGGGGAGGAGATTTGCAGATTGTACCGACGCCTTGACCAACGACGGAAGAAGAAAGCGCGACTGATGTCCTCTCTCGCCTTTCTGTCACGGTGCCGAGATGAATGTGCTACACCGAAGTTCTTGAGATGCAAGCGCCTATTCACCACCGCCCAAACACATCGTATCTACGACAGAATGGAACGAGCTTTTCTTCGTGAGCGAATACATACAACACGGAGAGACTTGGCAAGAACGGATCAGGAACTTCTGGACATTTTCTATCAACTAAGTAGCAGAATGCATCGAGACGACTGGGACAAGATCGACAGCATCACTCACAGGAGCATGCAGAACGAACTCGAGCGCTGTACCGAGCGGCAAAAGAAAAAGTTTGAAAGATGCCGGAAGCAGACCGACAAGGCGATTCCCGACATGTCACACACAGTGGTCAACCTCACTGAACGACAATTGACCGAAGAGGAAGTGTCAGTTCTTCAAAAAGGAGGGAATTTCACTATCATACCGAGAACTATACCTATGGAGGACATCATTGCCAACACCGAAGCAGCCATTCGGACCCTTCCTTGTGAAAGGGCAGAGGAAATACGCACTGAAACAGCCAGGATACTGCGCCGAGCAAAACCACCAGCTTGCAACCTGAAGAAAGAAGAGGTACAAGCCATTAAGAATCTCAACGCCGACAAGAGTATATTGGTACTGCCTGCCGATAAGGGGAATGCGACCGTCGTAATGAAGACCGAAGATTATGAGCAAAAGATCCGAGACCTATTAGATCCGACGACGTACCGAAAACTAAGCGCAGATCCGACGCAGCGTATCACTCGGAATACGAATCAATTAATCAAGGCGTCCTCTCTGCCGGCGGACATACAGAGAAACCTGCGCAACACAGAAGCCCTACCACCTCGGCTGTATGGATTACCCAAGATCCATAAGAACAACGTTCCACTGAGACCGATCGTTAGCGCTCCTGGCTCACCAACGTATAAACTGGCGAAACACTTGGCCTCTCTGCTCCAGCCACACGTGGGAAAGACCGACACATACATTAAGGACTCAGGACATTTCATTGAGAAGCTGAAGAAACTGAAACTTGCGCCAAACGACATCCTGGTCAGTTTTGATGTTGTTTCGTTATTTACGAAAGTGCCACTCAGCGACGCCCTGGAGCACATCAGTTCCATGTTCCCGCAAGACATCAAAAAGCTCTTCCATGCATGCCTCACCACGAGCTATTTCACGTGGAATGGCGATTTCTACGAACAGCTGGAAGGCGTCGCCATGGGTAGTCCTCTCAGTCCAGTGGTGGCCAACGTCTTCATGGAACAATTCGAAGCACAGGCACTGGACTCGGCGACTTGCAAACCTAAGGTGTGGTACAGGTACGTCGATGATACTTTCGTGGTGTGGAGCCATGGTGAAGAACAGCTCGGTGAATTCCTGAGACACTTGAACAGCCTCCATGCCAACATAACATTTACCATGGAAGTAGAAAAGGATAAGAAACTGCCATTTCTAGATGTGCTGGTCACAAGGGACGGCGAAAACCTGGGACACAGCGTGTATCGAAAACCGACACACACGGACCGATACCTGCACAAACTGTCAAACCACCACTCGAGCCAGAAAAGAGGCATGATTAGTACGCTCGTAACGAGAGCAGGACGAATATGTGAGCCTCAACACCTCGAACGAGAAATGCAACACCTGGAAACTGTTCTGAGGAGCAATGGGTACTCCACAAATTACATTAGAAGTGTAACAGAGCCAAACACTCGGCGAAGTAAGGAACCAGAAAAAGAAATGTCGGGTACGGCCTTTCTGTCATACATTCCCAGAGTGACGGACAGAATCGGCCGTATATTGCGCAAACACGGCGTAAAGACGATTTTCAAACCGACAAGGAAGATCAAAGAGTGTCTTAGATCGGCGAAGGAGAAAAGAGACCCACTTGCAATGTCGGGAATATACCGTATACCTTGCACATGCGGAAAAGTTTATGTCGGAATGACTGGACGATCCATTAACACCAGGATCAAAGAGCATAAGCGACATTGCAGGTTGGGGCAGGTGGAGAAATCGGCCGTGGCAGAGCACGCACTGAATGAGACCGACCACGTAATAGAATTCGCCGACACGGAAGTTCTGGCTGTAGAGAAGCACTATCACAAGCGCTTGTTCAGAGAAGCTGTAGAAATCCAAAAACACGCGAACAGTTTCAACAAGAAAGAGGAAAGCCTTAAGGTAAACGGATCCTGGCTTCCGGTACTGCAGCGAACGACCGTCGCAGGTAGCAAGAGGAGAACCGCACCGGAAATGACCGCGGAGAAGCCCTCGGACGTTGGCGCGCCAGGTACATATAGTCTGCGGCCGCGAGCTCGCCTCCAGTTCACCACCGGCAATGGAGGGTGAAGCTTTGACAATGCCAGCCACTCGTGCTGGCGAAACGTCAGAAAAATCATTAGATGAACGTCGGCCGAAGAACCCGAAACAGAAGCCAATAGGCAGTTTGTCAACAAGTGGCCACGAAAGCCTTAACAATTTTGTAGTTTCGTTGTAGTTCTCATCTCATAGTAGGCAGATCTTTTTTCTGTAGAACAGCGGCAACATCAACGTTTCAGCTAGAGCAGTGGTTAATAAATTCTTTAACAAGGAACCCTTTCAGTGCGTGGTCACAAGTTTAGTCTTCACTAAGCCTCATTTGAAAATGCTGTGTTACAAAGTGATGTGTTAACAATTATGAGAGGAAAAATATTACCCGCTAAGGACTCATAATGTGCATCAGGAGGGCGACAGAAAATGATTGTCCGGGAGGTGCATTCTATGGGATATAGACTGAAGAGCCAAAAAAACCTGGCACACCTGCAAGATATCGTGTAGGGCCGCGGCGAACGCGCAGAAGTGCCGACATGGCATGGACTCGACTAACGTCTAAAGCAGTGGTGGAGCGAACTGACACCATGAATCCTGCAGGGCTGTCCATAAATCCGTAACAGTACGAGGGGGTGGAGATCTCTTCCGAACTCCACGTTGCAAGGCATCCCAGATTGCTCAATAATGTTCATGTCTGGTGAGTTTGGTGGCCAGCTGAAGCGCTTAAGCTCAGTGTGTGTTCTTGGAGCCACACTCTAGAGATTCTGGACGTGTGGGGTGTCGCATTGTCCTACTGGAATTACCCAAGTCCGTCGGAATGTACAATGGACGTGAATGGATGCATGTAATCGGAGAGGATGCATATGTACATGTCACCAGAGTCGTATCTAGACGTATCAGGGGTCCCATATCACTCCAAACGCACACGCCCCACACCATTACAGAGCCTCCACCAGGTTGAACAGTATCCTGCTGACATGCAGGGGCCGGCCGCTGTGGTCGAGCGGTTCTAGCCGCTTCAGTCCGGAACCGCGCTGCTGCTACGGTCGCAGGTTCGAATCCTGCCTCGGGCATGCATGTGTGTGATGTCCTTACGTTTAAGTAGTTCTAAGTCTATGGGACTGATGACCTCAGATGGTAAGTCCCAGAGTGCTTAGAGCCATTAGAACAATTTTTTTGACATACAGGGTCCATTGATTCATGAGGCTCCGAAAGCCCATATCGATAATGTTTCGTTGAATGGTTCGCACGCTGACACTTGCTGATGGCCCAGCATTGAAATCTGCAGCAATTTGCGGAAGGGTTTCACTTCGGGCACGTTGGACGATTCTCTTCAATCGTCGTTGGTCCCGTTCTTCCAGGATCTTTACAAGCCGCAGCGACTCGAAGATTTGATGTTTTACCGGATTCCTGATACTGGCGGTACACTCGTGAAATGGTCGTAAAGGAAAATCCCTCACTTCATTGCTGTGTCCCATCGCGCATGCGCCGACTATAACACCACGTTCAAACTCGCTTGAATCTTGATAACCTGCCATTGTAGCAGCAGTAACCGATCTAACTGCACCAGACACTTGTGTTATACAGGGTGCTCCATTGATCGTGACCGGGCCAAATATCTCACGAAATAAGTATCAAACGAAAAAACTACAAAGAACGAAACTTGTCTAGCTTGAAGGGGGAAACCAGATGGCGCTATGGTTGGCCCGCTAGATGGCGCTGCCATAGGTCAAACGGATATCAACTGCGTTTTTATAAATAGGAACCCCCATGGCTAAACACTTCCTGTTTCCTTAAATAACGTAACTATCCGGCGAACGGTCCGGACACTTGGGTGATGTCGTCCAGGATACCGAGCAGCATACATAGCACACGCCCATTGGGCATTTTGATCACAATAGCCATACATCAACACGATATCGACCTTTTCCGCAATTGGCAAACGGTCAATTTTAACACGGGTAATGTATCACGAAGCAAATACCGTCCGCACTGGCGGAATGTTACGTGATATCACGTACTCGCTATCTGTCTCAAAACGAAAAAAGTGGTCCAACAACAACATTCATATTTCTTTACGTACCCCACGAATGTGCAATAAAAAATGGGGGTTCCTATTTAAAAAAAAACGCAGTTGATATCCGTTTGACCTATGGCAGCGCCATCTAGCGGGCCAACCATAGCGCCATCTGGTTTCCCCCTTCAAGCTAGACGAGTTTCGTTCTTCGTAGTTTTTTTGTTTGACGCTTATTGCATGAGATATTTGGCCCGGCACTATTAATGGACCACCCTGTATAGGCGATGCCGACCACAGTATTCAGCCTATTTACATAGGTCTGTATTTGAATACGCATGCGTATACTAATTTCTTTGGCGGTTCAGTGTACTTATTACACAGTGATCACCAAGGTTCGCACCATCAAGACTGAAGTTGAACTCCTTGGCGAAGTGTGGAGGACATTCAGCCAGGTATCCACTCTTACAGGATTCGTATAGTACCCTATTGTTGTACCAGGATGATACGAATTCATGGAATGTGATGACATGCAACCGAAAGCGAAACAGTACGTCGTGGAGCTTATCGTGAAACTGGCAATCGTTTAAGTTAGTTTTTTATGGGCACTGAAAAAACAAACATCCAGAGGCCGAATTTGTCCTGTGGTTCCAGATGGTATGATCTGTGATGTTACATACTTTTCACGAGGGATAGTTTGCTCTAAAGCAGTATGATTTCACACACAGACCAGAAATAAAACTAAAAAAGTTATTTTGACCCACTGTTGGCCAAAAGCTGTGCTCATACCATAGTTATGCTAATTTTCCCGCTCTTGCTTGCTGTGACGTAAGTATTTCATTGCAAGATTGGAAGATCACGCAGCACACAGTCAATTTACTACCCAGATCTACAGTCGGCATAGTTGTACATGAATGCGTTAAGGCATTGATGTTAGCTGATCTTCATAAGTCTCTTGGTACCTCTAATTCCCAGGGTTCCTTTCATATGCATTTCCCCTTCAAATCCCGATTGTTCTGAGTTGAAAACAAATTCCTTCTAAAACGCTGGGATAAGTTTATCTCATCTACAAATTTTTGGGCCGAATCTGCAGTTTTCTGTGCATCGTCGTGTTGACTCTTTGTTTGAAATTTCGTTATCTTGCATCTTCCAAGTCTGTAGTACTGATCGAAGTTATGCAACCATCCAATACTTCCCTTGAAATCATTTTTATCTAGGTCGCGCTCACAATTCAGCCGGTTACTATCGTGCACATCCAGGAAATTGTATCGAGCATCCTTGAAACGTGCAGACACACGTTTTTGTAAGAAGTGCGCCTCTTCCTCCCTTGAATATGCGTAGTTTTTGTAATGCACTGCACGATCATATTGCTGCAGACTTATTCGAAATATGTTCATTATTGTTTCTTTAGTACGCTGTGTATGATCTTCCATGTACAAAATTATGTTTAGTATCCGCTCCTTGAACAACTACTGTCGTTTACTACTTTTCGCTGGGGACGGGAAGATGATAAACTACGTCGCTCGACACCTGTTTCAGTATCCCTTTCACTTGTTAAACACGTATCGTCTTAACTACTCATATACAAGGTGCGTCAATAAAGTAATGAGACTGATGTGAAAAAAAATTGCTTACCGTTTTAGTCAAGTTCAGTGTTGTCTCCTTCAAAGTAGTTTCCTTCGGATTGCACACACTTTTTCCAGCGCTTCTGCCATTGATGGCAACATTTCTGGAACTCATCTTCTGTAATGTCCTCAAAGACCCTCGTCACACCTTTTTTGGAAATCTTGTGCTGTATGAAAATAGTGTCCCTTGACCGCCGTTTTCACTCTTGGAAATAGGAAAAAGTCGCACGGAGCGACATCTGGTGAATAAGGTGGCTGTGGTAGTACTGAAATTTGTTTTGAGGTTAAAAGTTGCTGTATTGACAGAGCAGTATGGGATGGCGCATTATCGTGATGCAGAATCCAATTATAATCAATGTTGGCACGGACACGAGGAACTCTTGTACGAAGTCTTTCTAAAATTTCTTTGTAGTGATATAGGTTAACTGTTTGTCTAGGAGGCACCCACTCTTTATGAACAATTCCCTTGGAATCAAAGAAGCACACAAACATGCATTTCACTTTAGACTTTGACATGTGAGTTTCTTTTGGTCTGGGTGATCCCTTTGAGCACCATTTCGAACTTTGGCGTTTTGTCTCTGGATAGTACTGAAAAAACCAACTTTCATCACCAGTGATAACACGGCTCAACAATTCTGGATTGATTTCCGTTTGCTCTAACAGATCGGATGCCACATTTTTCCGTGCTTCTCGCTGTTGTGGTGTGAGATTTTTGGTTTCCGTTTTTGCAAAAATCTTCCTCATACCAAGATCTTCAGTTATTATTGGACGAACTGTTTCTCGATTGATGTTCAGTTATTCTGCAATCATTTTCACCGATAATCTTAGATCATATTGTACGAGTTCACGCACCCTGGTCAAATTGACATCCGTCCGTGAGGCTGATGGTCGTCCACTGCGGTCTTCATCTTCAACATTCGTTCTGCCTTAACTAAACATTTTGTGCCAACGAAAAACTTGAGCTCTTGCGTACCCTCCTCTCCAAAAGCCTTCTGAAGCTTACCGTAAGTTGTCATCGCGTTTTCACCCAATGTAATGCAAAATCAAATGGCATTCCCTTGCACAATAGTATGCAGTTCCATTTCAGTGACGAGAGACACAAACATGTGTCCCCCCTGCGGGTCCGGGGATTAGAATAGGCCCGAGGTATTCCTGCCTGTCGTAAGAGGCGACTAAAAGGAGTCCATCCCCCTCACGGGGGTAGTTAGCGCCTGCGTCCGGAGACGGACGGTTTCACGACCTATAATCGTGGTCTTTTTGGTTTTTCCTTCTCGTTTCTTCCTTCCTTTTGTTGGTTCCTTTCTTTGCTCTTCTCCACTTCACTGTCTTCCTTACCTTTTCCCTTGACTTCTCCTTGCCTTCTCCTTGCCTTCTTCTCCTTGCCTTCTCCTTGCTTTCTCATTGCCTTCTTCTCCTTGCCTTCTCTGGTCTCCGCCTCGGCGTTTGAGACAGTCTGTCCTCTTTCTCCCTCTCTCTTCTTTTTCCTCTTCTTCCTTCCTCCCTGTGCGTGTCTGAAGGCCGACCCACGCGTTCGCACGCGTAGCCGGTGTCGGGGTAACGCGTAAGTCCCCGCCCTGGGTAGACATGTAAGGCACGCGCGTACCCCCTGGTAAAGGCCAGGCCCGGGGAGGGGTGATTGCCTGAGCTGATACCTTCTGACCATGCCGATTGGTCCCTCCGTCTGTTTCTCGGGAGGTGTGACCTGAGGTGTAAACATTCACCTAAGGCGGGAGTGCCCTCTGAGAGGGTCCCCACAAGGCAGGAGCGCGCCATCGGAGACGCTGGCAATCATGGGGGATTCCTCCGCAATGGATTCTACTCCATCGCTTTCGACTTCGACCCACAAACGGAAACGTGACCAGCCAACTGTGACAAAAATACTACCGCCTGCCCCACAGTTCCTCGTAGTTTCTCGATCTGAGGACGGAAAGGATTTTTCCTCTGTCAACCCTTTCGTTATCCAGAAGGGCGTAGATGCCATAGCCGGATCTGTCAAATCTTGTACCAGGTTGCGTAACGGTACCTTATTACTAGAAACTGAGAGCGCCTTTCAGGCACAAAAACTGCTTCGGGCCACACTCCTGTACACATTCACTGTCCGGGTGGAGGCTCACCGAACTTTGAATTCGTCTCGTGGTGTGGTCTACACTAGATCCCTCGACGGTTTGGCTGACGAGGAGATTCAATCTTTCCTCGCTGAGCAGGGCGTGACGGCTGTCCATCGGGTCATGAAAAAGGTCAACAATGACCTTGTACCGACCCGGACACTTTTCTTAACCTTCGATAGTGTTAAGCTGCCATCGCGCATCAAGGCGGGCTACGAGGTTATTTCTGTTCGCCCCTATGTCCCGACACCTACGCGCTGCTACCAGTGTCAGCGTTTCAATCACACTCGACAGTCTTGTTCCAATGCGGCTAAATGTGTCACTTGTGGCAGGGATGCCCATGAGGGTGACTGTCCACCTCCGTCTCCTCGTTGTGTGAACTGTCAGGGTGACCATGCCGCATCCTCCCGCGACTGTCCTGTCTATAAGGAAGAACGCTGTATCCAGGAAATTCGAGTCAAAGAGAAAGTGTCCACCTCGGCTGCTCGCAAGCTATTGGCTAGTAGGAAGCCCACGCTGCTCCCAGCGGGGAAATACAGCACTGTGCTCGCCTCTCCTCGGACTACCCGGGAGGTAGCAACCCAGACATGCGATCTGACCTTCAGCACCACGGTCGTCCGTTCGGCCAGTGCTAAGATCGCGAGGTCGACGTCTCCTCTTCGTCCCATCACCCCACAGACACCAGCCCCTTCATCAGCTTCTGCTAAGACGAAGACCCAGAAGTCAGATGCACGGGCCTTCAAGAAGGAACCGTCCCGTGCAGACTTCCTACGTACCTCGACCTCCCAGCCTTCGTCCGGTACTTCCACCAAACGACCATCCAAGAAGGCTAATAGGAAGCACAGTTCTCCTTCTCCGCCACGGCGCATTTCTTCTCCTGCGCCACCCAGCGGTTGCCGCCCCAGGCCGTCATCCCTTTCGCCTGGCCGCACCACTGGTAGCCGAACATCTGGCCGTTCACCGGCGGAGGAAGCTCCCCCTCCCGGCCATCTTCCCAAGATGGCCGATGAACCTATAGAACCAATGGACGATGACTGTCCGCCTACTGATAGCGGCGGCAGTGCTCGCTCGAAGCCAGGCCCTCAGCGGCCTTCGAGGTGACCCCTTCTCTCATCTTCCTTTTCTTCCGATGGCACTTATTAACTGGAATATTCGCAGCGTTCGCTCCAACCGAGAGGACTTGAAGTTGCTGCTCCGCTCGCATCGTCCGCTCGTCGTAGCCCTCCAGGAAACGAAGCTACGCCCATGCGATCAAATTGCCTTGGCACACTACACCTCTGTGCGGTTTGACCTACACCCTGTGGTAGGTATCCCAGCTCATGGAGGGGTTATGTTGCTGGTCCGGGATGATATTTACTACGATCCCATCACGTTGCACACCGGCCTGCAGGCAGTTGCCATCCGCATTACTCTCCCCACTTTTACGTTTTCCTTTTGTACCGTTTACGCTCCATCGTCATCTGCCGTTACCAGGGCAGACATGACGCAACTTGTTGCTCAGCTACCTGCACCATTTTTGTTAACTGGAGACTTCAATGCCCACCATCCTCTTTGGGGCTCTCCAGCATCCTGCCCGAGGGGCTCCTTGTTAGCAGACCTTTTCAACCAGCTCAATCTTGTCTGCCTCAATACTGGCGCCCCTACTTTTCTTTCGGACACATCTCATACCTATTCCCATTTAGACCTCTCTATATGTACTCCCCAACTTGCACGCCGGTTTGAGTGGTATGCCCTTGCTGATACGTATTCGAGCGACCACTTCCCGTGTATTATCCATCTCCTGCAGCATACTCCCTCTCCGTGCTCCTCTCGTTGGACCATCTCCAAGGCAGACTGGGGGCTCTTCTCTTCCAGGGCGACCTTTCAGGATCAAACCTTCACAAGCTGCGATCGTCAGGTCGCACACCTCACGGAAGTCATTCTCGCTGCTGCTGAATATTCCATCCCTCACCCTACCTCTTCTCCACGTCGCGTACCGGTCCCCTGGTGGACCGCAGCATGTAGGGACGCTATACGTGCTCGTCGACGTGCTTTACGCACCTTTCAACGCCACCCTACCGTGGCGAATTGTATTAATTATAAACGATTACGTGCTCAGTGTCGTCGTATTATTAAAGAAAGCAAGAAAGCCAGCTGGGCTGCTTTCACCAGCACCTTCAACAGTTCTACTCCTTCTTCTGTTGTCTGGGGTAGCCTGCGCCGGCTATCTGGCACTAAGGTCCACTCCCCAATTTCTGGCTTGAAGGTCGCGAATGAAGTCCTTGTGGCCCCTGAGGCTGTCTCCAATGCCTTCGGTCGCTTTTTCGCCGAGGTTTCGAGCTCCGCTCATTACCACCCTGCCTTCCTCCCCCGCAAACAGGCCGAGGAGGCTAGGCCACGTGACTTCCGCTCCTCGAATTGTGAAAGTTATAATGCCCCATTCACCATGCGGGAACTCGAAACCGCACTTGGCCGGTCACGGTCCTCCGCTCCAGGGCCTGATTCTATTCATATTCAGATGCTGAAGAACCTTTCTCCTGCGGGTAAAGGTTTTCTTCTTCGTACATACAATCGCATCTGGATTGAGGGACATGTTCCCGCATGCTGGCGCGAGTCTATTGTTGTCCCGATTCCTAAGCCGGGGAAGGACAAGCACTTGCCTTCCAGTTATCGACCTATCTCGCTTACCAGCTGTGTCTGTAAAGTGATGGAGCGAATGGTTAACTCTCGATTGGTTTGGCTGCTCGAGTCTCGACGCCTACTTACCAATGTACAATGTGGATTTCGAAGGCGCCGCTCTGCTGTCGACCATCTGGTTACCTTGTCGACCTTCATCATGAATAACTTCTTGCGGAAGCGCCCGACCGCGGCTGTGTTCTTTGATTTGGAGAAGGCTTACGACACCTGTTGGAGGGCGGGCATTCTCCGCACCATGCATACGTGGGGCTTTCGCGGTCGCCTCCCTCTTTTTATTCGTTCCTTTTTAATGGATCGACAGTTTCGGGTACGTGTGGGTTCTGTCATGTCCGACACCTTTCGCCAGGAGAATGGGGTGCCACAGGGCTCAGTTTTGAGCGTCGCTCTCTTCGCCATCGCGATCAATCCAATAATGGATTGCCTCCCAGCTGATGTATCAGGCTCCCTTTTCGTGGACGATTTTACCATCTATTGCAGCGCGCAGTGTCCACGTGTCTTGGAGCGCTGTCTTCAGCGTTCTCTTGACCGTCTTTACTCCTGGAGTGTCGCCAATGGCTTCCGTTTTTCTGCCGAGAAGACGGTCTGTATTAACTTCTGGCGCTACAAAGAGTTTCTCCCACCGTCCTTACGACTCGGTCCCGTTGCTCTCCCACTCGTGGAGACAATCAAATTTTTAGGCCTTACCTTTGACAGGAAACTTAGCTGGTCTCCACATGTGTCATATTTGGCCGCCCGTTGTACCCGTTCTTTAAATGTCCTCCGTGTTCTCAGTGGTATGTCGTGGGGAGCGGATCGAACCGTCCTACTTCGTCTATATCGGTCGATCGTCCGCTCCAAGCTGGATTATGGGAGCTTCGTATACTCCTCTGCACGGCCGTCCATCTTACGCCGCCTCAACTCCATACAACATCGGGGTTTACGACTTGCGATCGGAGCATTTTATACCAGTCCCGTAGAGAGTCTTCATGCTGACGCTGGCTAATTGCCACTCACCTACCGGCGCGATATACTGCTTTGTCGGTATGCCTGTCGGCTACTGTCAATGCCCGACCATCCTTCTTATCGTTCCTTTTTTGACGACTCTCTTGACCTTCAATACGGGTTGTATGTCTCTGCCTTGCTACCCCCTGGAGTTCGCTTTCGTCGCCTCCTTCAACACCTTCATTTTTCACTCCCTGCAACCTTTCGAGTGGGCGAGAGCCACACGCCACCTTGGCTCCAGGCTCAGGTCCGCGTTCACCTCGACCTCAGCTCGCTCCCAAAAGAGGTCACCCCCGGTTCGGTCTACCACTCCCGTTTTTTGGAACTTCGTTCGAAGTTCAACAACATGACTTTCATTTATACAGATGGCTCTAAGACCAATGACGGGGTCGGGTGTTCCTTTATTGTCGGGGCACAAAGTTTCCAATACCGGCTCCATGGCCATTGTTCGGTCTTCACAGCTGAGCTCTTTGCCCTCTACCAGGCTGCTCTGTACATCTGCCGCCACCGACATTCTGCTTATGTCATCTGCTCAGATTCCCTGAGCGCCATCCAGAGCCTCAGTGATCCGTACCCGGTTCACCCTTTCGTGCACCGGATCCAACGCTCTCTTCAGCAGCTGGTGGACGTCGGTACGCCGGTTAGCTTTATGTGGGTTCCTGGCCATGTCGGTATCCCTGGGAACGAAGCTGCAGATGCCGCGGCCAAGGCTGCGGTCCTCCAGCCTCGGACAGCTTCTTGTTGTGTCCCTTCGTCCGATTTTAGCAGGGTCATTTGTCGGCGCGTTGTGTCGCTGTGGCATGCCGATTGGGCTGCACTTACCGACAACAAGCTTCGGGCCTTAAAACCTCTTCCCGTGGCTTGGACGTCCTCCTCACGTCCTTCTCGGCGGGAGGAGGTCGTTTTAGCAAGGTTAAGAATTGGACACTGCCGGTTCAGCCATCGCCATCTGCTGACGGCTGCGCCGGCGCCGTTCTGCCCATGTGGGCACTTGCTGACAGTTCGTCACATTTTAATGTCCTGTCCCAATCTTAAACACTGCGCCTCGATCTTAACCTGCCTACTACTTTAGATGCCATTTTAGCGGATGACCCACGAGCAGCTGCTCGTGTTCTTTGTTTTATCAATTTGACAAACCTCGCTAAGGACATTTGATGATGTTTTTTAATCCTATGCCTGTCAGTCTGTCTTTTATTGTGTTTTCCCTTTTAGTTGTTGTTGTCAACTTGTGCCTCGCGGTGCATTCTTAGAGTAGTCAGGGCGCTAATGACCATTGAAGTTGTGCGCCCGAAAACCACAAAAAAAAAAAAAAAAAAAAAACAAACATGTGTTAACTTATTACAGCAAAACTCACGACTGAGCAGTTGCATCGATGTGCGGCTTGGACTAGAAGCAGCTTATAGACCAAGTTCAAAGATATTGTGCCTACGCAAGCCTGCAGAGTTTCCACATCTTGCAAAGAAAATGTCTCATTACTTGATTGTCGCACCTCATACGTAGTCCATATGCCGAATGTGACATACATTCCACAGATTCATCTTGTAGAAACACTATTTCATATGCCACTTCATTCCCACTCTTCAAAATTCCTTGGGTTCCCTTCTAACGAAATGTTAACTTCGGCATTTGTTGTCTGTTTTCTTTCTTTTTGTTTTTTTTTTGTTTGGTTTAGGAAGCGAAAACAACTAAGGTCATACGCGCCCTTGTCAGAACCGTAGAACACGAAGACGATAAAGGAGTTACAAGCGACTGCAGCCCAATCTACAGAAAGAAAGATAGCTAAAAACAGGGACTTTCTCTCGGAGAAAGGGCCATAAAATACGCCTTAAAAACAACTGACGTCCTGCACTAAATATTAAATGTCCTTCACCATATTGCCACGACGTATAAAATGCAAAACGCAGTCAATAGCTCGCGCATACTCAACATAGCATACCTACGCAACATCGCATATCTGGTGTCCCGCCCACTGTTGCCAATAGCAGCCAATATTACGGCTGCACGGCAGACAATATGTGGGAGTCGAATGCTGTAAAACCAATCGAGGTAGCACAGTGGTTGCACACTGGACTCACATTCGGGAGGACGACTGTTCAAACCCACGTCTGGCCATCCAGATTTGGGTTTTCCATGATTTCCTTAAATCGCTCCTGGCCAAATGTCGGGTGGTTCCTTTGAAAGCACATGGCCGATTTCCTTCCCCATCCTTGACACAGTTAGAGCTTTTGCTCCATCTCTAATGATCTCGATGTCGACGTAGCGTTAAACCTAATCTTCTTTGCGTCATTCGTTTCGAATGCCGTGTCCCATGGGACTTTTTGTGACATCGTACTCGAGGGCTTCCTTGTAAGATGTAGTGGCTGAAAACTGGATTTAACTTCCACAACTGCTGATATGTTTATTTTCTCGCTTCTAATGTGATACTGTACCAGTACTGTTTTCCTGTTGAAATACAGAGCGTATCAAAAATAGTGCTCCGATATGAAAATTTATTGATGGTAATGTATCGGAAAACACTCGCAAAACATGAATGTTACAAAAGCATGGACGACATCTAGGTCAGGGGTAGTCAGCGTTTTTCATCTACCGCAAACTTTTCTCTCTCTGTTAATTGTAAAATTTTCTAACCATCCACTAGCTCCACAGTAATGGTGATTTTGAAGTAGGGAAGTAACTTAAATAAAAAAATTATAAGGCAACATTACAGGAAATTAAAGTACGTAATAATAGGTACTTACCAGATACTTTATTTCAAAATTTTACGAAAAACAAATTTAAATGTTTTCAAAGCCTCTCCTGCCTACCGCCCACCAAGAAAGCTGGAATGCCCACTAGTAGGCGATAGGGGACCAGGTGAATACCACCGATCTAGACGATAGTAAATTCGTCATGAACTTTATGTAACATACCTATGTTGTTAGAAGCGCCTGCATCTCTTATTCTCTTCTGCAGTTCATCTACATCACAAGGTAAATGAGAGATGAAAAAACTTTCCTTCACATATCTCCACATACGGAAAACTCACATGGGGTCATAACTGGAGATCTTGGATGCCCAAGAATGCAGGATTGTGTCTCGTGTTCCTGCACGTCCTAGCCAATGCCGAGGCAGCGTGTCAGAAAGGAGTCGTCATGCGATGTTGTGCCAGAGTGGTGTCCTCTTGGAATGTAAAGTAATCAGATTCCCCCTCAAGTTGCGTGTAAAACTAAGTCCGCAGCCTTCGAATTTAGCTCAATCCAGTCACTGTGTTTTCCTCAAAATGGAGCCATAAGCTTTTTCATAAGAAATAGTACAAAAAAGCATTCACTTCAGGCCAGTATCTTCCATGCTCTACTATTGAATAAGAGTTCTAAGGTCCCCGTATGGACACCTTCTTTCACTTTACTTTAGCAGCAACATGATATGTAGATTCCTTCATCACTGAGAACTAAATGTAGTAAAAAATGTATAGTGTTCTTTGTTTACCAGCAGAGAATTGCGGAAGTCAATAGGTTTCCTTTTATCAACAACCGAAAGAGCTTGCGACAATTCTAGTCTGCAAGCCTTATAGAGCGAACGTCACCTGAACACTCAGCAGGCAGTAAGTCATATTAGAAACTGCACGTCTGCTGTTTGTGCGGCGTGTACACTACTACTTACAAATGTTTGCCAAATTCTTTCCACGGTTTCATCAGAAGTGCAGGGTCGACCTGACTTTTACCTTTGCATAAACATTCTGTCTCGTCAAACTGAAGATACCATCAACGAAACTTTTTCAGCAAGGGCATATCAAACATAAAATGGCGATGAAATTCACGCTGGACTGTAATCACTGACTTACTCCGGCTAGACTGTAGCTGAAGTACACAAATATGGTTCAAATGGCTCTGAGCACTATGGGACTTAACATCTGAGGTCATCTGTCCCCTAGAACTTAGAACTACTTAAACCTAACTAACCTAAGGACATCACACACAACTATGCCCTAGGCAAGATTCGAACCTGCGACCGTAGCAGCAGCGCGTTTCCGGACTGAAGCGCCTAGAACCGCTCGGCCACCGCGGCCGGCTGAAGTACACAAAACGCATTCTGTTGAGCGGACTCTATCTCGCTTCAGACTGGCTGAGCAGGCATTCTAGGCCACACCCATTCAGTCACCACACACTTCGTGCCCGGCGAAGCCCCTATTTCGTAATTATTATGATTTAAAATCTGGTCACTGTTTTTGATACACTACACAGTTAACATTATGGGAGGCATTATACATTGAAGAGCCAAAGAAAGTGGTACACCTGCCACATAGTGTAGGAACCCCGCGAGCACGCAGAAGTGCCACAAAACGCCGTGGCATGGATTCGACTAATATCTGAAGTAGTGCTGGAGGGAACTGACACCATGAATCCTGTAGGGCTGTCCATAAATCCGGAAGAGTATGAGGGTGTGGAGATCCCCTCTGAACAGCACGTTGCAAGGCATCCCAAATATGCTCAATAATGTTCATGTCTGGGGAGTTTGGGGGCCAGCGGAAATGTTTAAACTGAGAAGAGTGTTCCTGTAGCAATTCTGGACGTGTGAGGTGTCGCATTGTCCTGATGGAATTGCCCAAGTCCGTCTGAATGCACAATGTACATGAATGGGTGCAGTTGATCAGACAGGATGCTTACGTATGCGTGACCTGTCAGTGTCGCATCCAGAATTATTAGGGCTACGTCATCTCTCCAACTGCACACATCACACACCATTACATAGCCTCCACCAGATTGAACAGTCCCCTGCTGACATGCAGGGTCCGTGGATTCATGAGGTTGTCTCCATACCCGTACACATCCAACCACTCGATACAATTTGAAATGAGACTCGTCCAGCCAGGCAACATGTTTCCAGTCATCAACAGACCAATGTCGGTGTTGACGGGCCCTAGCGCGGCGTAAAGCTTTGCGTTGTGCTGTCATCAAGGGTACACCAGTGGGCCTTGAGCTCTGAAAGCCAATATCAGCGAAGTTTCGCATGCTGACACTTGATTGCCCAACGTTGAAATCTTCAGCAATTTGCAGGAGGGTTGGACTTCTGTCACGTTGAACGATTCTCTTCTTTCGTCGCTGGTCCCGTTCCTGCAGGATCTTCTTCCAGTCGCCACGACGTCGGAGATTTGATGTTTTACCGGTTTCCTGATGTTCACGGCACACACGCGAAATGGTCGTACGGGAGAACCCCCACTTGTTCATTACCTCAGAGATTCTTTGTCCCATCGCTCGTGCGCCGACTATAACATCACGTTCAAACTCACTTAAATCTTGATAAGCTGCCATTGTAGTGGATGTAACCGATCAAATGCACCAGACACTTGTTATGGCGGCGTTGCGGACCGCAGCCCCGTAATCAGCCTGTTTACATATCGCTATATTTGAATACATATGTCTGTATCAGTTTCTTTGGTGCTTCAGTGCTTTTTTTTCTGAAAGTAGTTGGGTTTTATTCAGAATTCTAATACAGCGTGTCATTTCCCACTCTTTTGGCTACAAATACAATTCAACATATCTCCATTCAATGCGATGACCTTACGCCACCTTACCGGGAGGGCCTGTATGGCCAAGGAGCGAATATCTTGCTGCATTAATAACGTCTCAATCAATCGTGTACTGCTCCCTGTGGAGAGCACACTTCATTGGGCCAAACAGATGGAATTTGGAAGATGCGAGATCTGGACTGTACAGTGGTTGAAGAAGAACACTCCAATGAAGTTTTGTGAGCTCCTCTCTGGTTGGCAGACTTCTGAGAGGTCTTTCATTGCCTTAGAGAAATTCGTTTGCCTTTTCGCTGGCATTTTTGTGGCAACGAACATGCTGAAGCCGTCCTGAGGGTAGCACTGTGCACTTCAGAGCTGATCGTTGCACCACGAGGGAGGATATCAAACAGAATAACCCCTTCAGTTTCCAAAAAGACTGTCGGTTAACTTTGATGACCGATGGTGTCGCTTTTTGTGGTGTGCGTACTGTAAGACCATCGGTACGCACACCATCAGATTATTTGACTTGTCGCTCTAACGAAGTAGTCGAGTGTCAGCAATATGTCTCGTGGTCCTATCGTGGCGTGTTTATCTTCTGCCGTTAGGTCAGACGATAGAAATTCCACTTGCACGCTTAGAGTAGCAGATTGAGCGTGACAAACTTTAAACAGAACTTGATTAATTTTCACACATATTTATTAAAATAAAAAAAACTTAGCTATTACGTAACTTGATTCTGGATGCTGTTTACAATTGACAATCTTGGTAAGTTAATCTTATACTCACATATCTCTGATACTTGACAAAGTGTCTATACATTTCTCTTTATGGCTATGTACAGGAATATGATAATCTTATTAGGCGCAGACTGAAACTTGACTGCAGGCTAATGCGTGACGTTGTTGCGATGACAGACGCCTCGTTCGACTCACCGTGCTTTTGTTCATTGCCAGGTCGCCGTAGACATTCTGCAAGCGCCTCTGAATATCTGCGACGCAGTGGTTTTCCGCCAAAAGAAATTCAACGACAACTCTGGTTGGAATGCACCCCCATAATTTTGAAGGCTACGTATAGTGCCATCGGAACATCGTGAAACTATAGGGGCTGAAAACAGAATATTCCACAATGTCCCACAACCAACTCCGCATTTTTCAGTCAATATTGGCCGAGAAAAAGATGCCCGCCCTTTGTATTTCTTGTGCCTTGTACTGTGTTGTGTAGACAACAGTTCAGTTGAAACCTTTAAAGAAATCCACTAGTGTACAGCTGCACTATTGATGACAAACAGCTGCAGACAGCGTCTGCCGTAAAATATCTAGGCGTAACTATCCAGAGCGACCTTAAATGGAATGACCATGCCGGGCGCGGTGGCCGAGCGGTTCTAGGCGCTTCAGTCCGGAACCGCGTGACTGCTACGGTCGCAGGTTTGAATCCTGCCTCGGGCATGGACGTGTGTGATATCCTTAGGGTAGTTAGGTTTAAGTGATTCCAAGTTCTAGGGGACTGATGACCTCAGATGTTAAGTCCCATAGTGCTCAGAGCCATTTGAACCACTTGGGATGAGCATATAAAACAAATAGTGGGAAAGCAGACAAGACTCAGATTCATCGGAAGAATCTTAAGGAAATGTAACTTATCCACGAAAGAAGTGGCTTATAAGTCGCCTGTTCGCCCGATTCTGGAGTATTCATCTATCTGGGATCCCTATCAGGTACGACTGATGGAGGAGATAGAGATCCTTTAGCTGGCGAGAGAGCTTTACGGAGATGCTAAACAAACATCCACTGGAAGATGTTACATGTGCATCACGGAGAGATTTACTATTGAAATTTCGGGACAGCACTTTTCAGGAGGAGTCATATTACTTCTCTCCACATACATCTCGCGTATTGACCACTGGGAGAAAATTCGAGAAATTAGAGCCAATACAGAGGCTTACCGACAATCATTCTTCCCACGCACTATTCGCGAGTGGAACAGGGTTGGAGGGATCTGATAGTGGCAGCGAAAGTACCCTCCGCCACACCACTAGATGGCTTGGGGAGCATGTTGTAGATGTAGAGAATGTACTGAAAAGCGAGTTTACAAGATCCAAGACACACATAAATGCCTCTGTGAGATGTGTGGTTATCTGCTACATACAGTATGCGAGGACGCGCTGAAAAATGCCTCCAAATTTTTTATGTGAGGACTCTAGAAGCATTTTAAGTATAACATACGTCATTAACATTCTATGTCTTTTTTTCTTCATGTTTACATATTTACTTCTCAACATAATCATCCTGGCGACGAACACATTTGCCTCAACGAGAGACTAGTCTATTGATAGCGTCACTGTAGAATGTTTGACTTCGTTGCTTGCACCGTTTCATCACTGTCAGAAGCGAAGTCCTCTAAGGCGGTCTTTTAACTTTTGGAGACAGATGAAAATAGGACACGGCGAAACCGGGTCTGCGTGGAGGATGAGCGATGACGGTGAACCCAGATGTTAGAGCGCCCGTTTGTGGTTCGGCATTGTCGTGCTGAAGCAGGCGGTGGTCGATGTGTCGACGAACTCTTCTAATTCGAAACTCGATTACAGAACACTGTTTCTCTCGCCGACATAAGTCCGCTCACGCTAAGGCATTACTTTTCAGCACGCTCTCTTTTCTGTTGTCTTCTGCTGAATAAATACTTGGATTGTTTTATGTACACTGCCCCGGACTGAAAATAAGCAAAATACGCCAACATTGTTATGTCATCGCAGTGAGTTAGCCCTCTAAGAAAGTAGAAAGAGAAAGCTTTGATCATCCAGTACACCATTTAGACCAACTGCTTGATGTTAAGAATTATCATCCCATCCTTCATTGTTTATCACATCATTAAATACTGCTCTCAGGTCTGTACTGTAAAGAATGACTTGTACAGCGCGTGTATGAAAATTCTACCTTATTTCACAAGGACTTGGTAGTTTAAATCCCCTTTCCCTCAGAAATTCATTTCTTTTACTGGAACGGCTAAAAATGCATGAAATCCTATTAGATTTGCCACAAAAATATTCACAGGCGTAATTTTTTTACGAGCACAGAGAAGGACTAGGTTCAACTGATATGAATAGCAGTGGATAAATAAAGCATGATATGCTTGTTTCACAATAGAATGGACACCGTAGTTGGTCCGTGGCGTTGCACTGTACCGTCGTATGTATGCGATTCTAATTAGTTCTTACCAGTATTCCAAGTGCTTAGCACCTGCAACAAAACAGAGGCTATGCCTTGTGTACTCAGGTCTTTGGATGCGTCATAAAACCTCACGAATCTTTCTTGCATTTCTCCTGATTCGTTAATTGCGAAACGTACAATTATATTCATTTGACTTCTAGTTGAGACATCTGTTGTTTCGTCGCTTGTGCTGATACAAAAGGACTATTTTTACCTTCACTCGAAATTTGTTCTTTAACAAACATCCGTGATACAAGCTATTAATTCATTCTGTATGTCACAGGAAGTGCTGTTAAGTACTCCATCGGATGCCAAATAATCTTTTATGCATGGTTCTTCTTCTGCCACGAAACCAAAGTTCTAAATAATTTTCGAAATGAAATTTTGAAGACTCTCCTCGACTACTCCTTACTTAACGCCATTCAAAGCCGTCATTGCCCATTCCAAATAGCACACAGTAAAAACAGAAATGTTTGTTCCTCACAAAACTGCCACTTAACCACGGTTTTCAGTTGTACCATTGTGTTTGGGAACGTCGTACAAATTTTCGATAAGATTTTTTTTTAATAGACGGACTTGGCGTCGGCTTTCCTTCCTTCACCAGAGTTTATCATACAAAGAAAGGCGAGAGAAGAATGCAGGTTCTTAATTTAAAAAAATTCAGTGGATATTGTGATGAAATAAACGCCTTGATGACAGTTTGTTAGTCAGCAGTACTGTGCATCGCGAGATAATGATTTAAATATTAGACAACTCACAGTTTTCCTCTCGACAACGCAATGACAAGAAAAATAGACGAAACCTTAACCAGACAGGGCACCCGAAATATACTTAACTAATCAGTTAATTACTACCACTGCTTACTACATTTTAACTACAAAATTCATGTTGCAGGTTTCACTGTAAGTACGTCTAGTATTAATGATGTGGAAACCTATGGCATGCTGCAGAAGTACCAACGTTTGAAATAAGTTATGGCTATTAAATTTTAATCTCAGAAACAATGAAAATACATAGGAAATTGCCTATCATATTGCAACAACATTCAATGATGCATTCACATTTATTTTCTGTGACTTATGAATGTCTTCTTCTTTGTGTTTTAAACAAACACTTAAATTAAGGGTTAATGGTTTCTCATTCTGCCCGGCCTGCTGCTAGCGTCCTAGACGATGCAAAGTAGCACTTTCTGTCACAGAACTGCTGAATTACTTTCATTTCACGTAGGGGTGTAAACACCTGCTGGCGACAGTAGAAGCAAAGTGCCAGTTTTCAAATCATATCCACGCTTTAGAAACCCCAGTCCGCCACGCTACAAAAACGGCCTTACTGCGCATTCTCGTAACAATCTCGGAATTCCGAGCTGCTATTGATTATAAAGCTGGGAGAGTGATGCAGTATACTGGCGGTTGCATATACGAAGTTCAGACGTAAACTATTTGAAAACATTTACGAGGGTATGTGATCATATAGGATTGAATTCAGTTTGGACGAATTAATTTGGAATTTTTTGAGTAGGTTCAGCCTTAGAGACTTAACGGACGCTTCGCCACTGACCAACACGTAGCTTTGTTAAAAAGCAGAGAAAGTATTAAATATGAAATGCCATAGAACAATTATACGCAGAGTCCTCAGGCGTTGCATCAATACTTATTGGTCGTGCGGAAGCGTTCTCGCTTCCCGCGCCCGGGTTCAATTCCCGGCGGGGTCAGTGATTTTCTCTGCCTCGTGATGACTGGGTGTTGTGTGATGTCCTTAGGTTACTTCGGTTTAAGTAGTTCTAAGTTCTAGGGGACTGATGACCATAGATGTTAAGTCCCATAGTGCTCAGAGCCATTTGAACCATTTTTTCAATACTTATTAGAAAAACAAGAAGCAGCCACACAACAGCGGACACATAAGATATCGAAAACAGCTCATACATATATGAAGCCTCATGCCCAACTGAGCGTAGATAGCAGCAGTGTTGCGGAAAACTTCCATCACCAGATGGCGCCCGCAACTAATAGAGTGCAAAAATTACTATCGAAAAATATAACCAGCAGGAGATCATACAATGAACATCGATTATATACTATTCGGTCTGAGTACCGCAGAGGATCCGAGCAAACATAATATTTTAAAAAATTTACATAATGCACAGAATAAAATAAATACAAAATATACAGATTTCATGTGGAATGTTAGCTACTACAAATACTAAACATAGAGCAGGTGTCAATAATGTAATTTGTATGTATCTATGTCACATTCTACACTCGAATTGTAATCTGCAGTTCTACATAAAGACAAATTGTAGTTAAACATTGTTACTAAAAAGGTCGAAAAGTTTTGTCTGATTTATTTCAAATTTTTACGTGATATTCTAATAAACGTTTAGATCGACATAGGCTATGGAAAATTTTTGACTGATTTACTTCAGATTTTTACACGATTATCTAATAAACGTTCCGATGGACGTAGGCTACAATATTAAATATTTACAACTTCAAAATTTTATTACAGCGGCAGTTGTTGAAATACTTTAACAACATTTCTTCTATTGTAATCAGTGTTTATAAAAGTTTTTTTTTTTGACAGTGCTTAATAGACCTCTATATGGGCGCGTTTAGTTGCAGGAAGCTACTCGATTTCTTCCCATGTTCGCTGTAGCATAGTCATCAATGGTGACAATGACATTACGAATCCTTTGCTTCAAGTCAGCAATGTCCCGTACCTGTGTTTAATACACGATATCTTTTATGTAGCCCATAAAAAAAGGCCAAGGGAGTATTATCTGGCGAACGCGGGGGCCAAGGAATTGGCCCATCCCTCCCAATCCATCTGCCTGGAAATGTTTCATTGAGGAACCGACGAACATGCAGTCCCCAATGCGGTGGTGCACCATATTGCTGGAAAATGATGGATGGCTGTAAGTCAATCAATTGTGGTGCTATATGTTCGGTCAGAAGTTAGAGGTAAACACCTACAGTAATTGTTTACTCGATGAAGAAAAATGGACCAGTTATTCGGTTGCACATGATTCCTCACCACACATTCACTTTTGGACTGTCCCAGTGAAACTCTCTAGTAACATGCGAAACAAACTCGCTTGAAGAATGCTTCATCCTCCGAAACGCGTTCCAGCATGTTGAGTGCAAACTCGGTCCGTTTTGGCTTGTCATTTGGCTCAAGCGTCTGTAACAGTTGCATTTTGTAAGCGTACAACCGTAAGTTCTTGTGGAGGACCTCATGCACAGTTGAACGTGGTAGTTGCAACTGCCTGGCAGCAGTGCGGATGGACTTCGTAGGTGAACGAGTGAAGACGTTTAAAACGCGATCGATGTTCTCGGTCGCCCGCTCCTCCCTTTATCCAACACTGTCGCTGTCTCCATAATTTTTTTTTTTGAAATGCACGGATTGAAGGGCGTGATGGTGGATCTTCTCCATACTTCGTTCTGAAGTTTCGTTGAGTCTGAACATTTTGTCTCAATAAACCAACACACACATTGTACTTTCTCCTGAGGAGTTGCCATTTTATAGAGGTTCAGTTCCTTCAATCAACAGGTTATCTGAAACACAAAATTTTAATATATATAAAAACTAGAGTAAACAGTGATAACAATAAAAGAAATTTTGTTAAAATATTTCAACAACTGTTGTTGTAATAAAATTTTGAAGTTGTAAACGGACTTTATGGACACCCTGTATGTTGTATGTATGTGTCTATAAAGTATGTATAAGTGGGGATCTCGAAAAGTTCGTGAGTAAATTGCTTCAATTTGTTACATGATACTCTAATAAATATATATATATATATATATATATATATATATATATATATAGACAGACAAATGCTACTTTTTCAAATACATATGGTACATAAATAATCATATACTGCCTAAAGAAGAAATGTTAGCAAAATTCTCCAAAAGTTCTTGACAAATTGACATCAGATTTTTAAATGATGCTCTAATAAACATTCGGATCCCCCCAGCGGGTTCGGGGGTTAGAATAGGCCCGCGGTATTCCTGCCTGTCGTAAGAGGCGACTAAAAGGAGTCTCAAACGTTTCGGCCTTAATGTGATGGTCCCCCTTCGGGTTTGACCTCCATTTTTCAAAATTCTACAGAAGTACGAGCCTTTTGGTGAAGGACACCTTACGTGGTGTACCACTGGTCCTCAGTGCACTAAGACCTTGGCACTCAGCATTGTAACGGCGTTGTCACCATACCCACTATTCCTCAAATTGAACCTAAACGCCTGATGGGTTGTACAAGTTACGCCCATAGTGCGTCCCCATCTGCACCTATGATCATGATGGACTTTCCATGGCACCCGAAATCCAGCACGGTAGCCAGCCCGTTGTGGTGGGGTCGTCATGTACCCTCTAGGTTGTAGCCCCCTGACAACACAGGGATCGTACTGCCGATACCTGAGCTGCACCCTCCCCATGTCGGCCAAGTAGTAGATGCCAGTCTCCTTGGGGCATCAGGACTCCCGGCATTGGTCATCCTGCCAGGTGGCCCTTGCTGAGGCTGGGTGGCGCCCGTGGGGAGAGCCCCTGGTCGGAGTGGGTGGTATCGGGGCGGACGTTTCGCAGACGAAACGTCAACACAGATCAGGTCGCTCTGCGGCCTAGTCTTTCAAAAGGAAAGGTACTGTCTCTGGTTCTGGTTATCCTGCCCTTTCCCCCTTGGCCACTCCCTGGGAGGAGGGACAGGCCCGCTGGCTTGGGGCGAAGTACTTCCCCCGCTATTTGGTCTGTTCCCGAACCGATGGGGGGACGTTCGCCACCTCCAAGCCCATGTTCTTTGTTCAGCACATCGAGGACATCTTCGGGGAAATCGAGGCTCTCAGTAAGATGCATTCGGGGTCCGTTCTTATAAAGACAACCTCCGCCACAAAGTCGGCGGTGCTCCAGGCGTGCGACCGACCAGGGGACATCCCAGTGTTCATTGTCCCGCATCTGGCACTGAATAGGACGCAGGGGGTTATTTTTCATCGGGACCTCCTGCTGCAATCTGATGAGGAGCTCAGGGCCAACCTGGAGCGCCGAGGCGTGCATTTCGTCCGGCGAGTCCAGTGCGGCCCCAAAGACCATCACATCGACACCGGGGCCTTTATCCTCGCCTTTGAGGGGGACATTCTCCCGGAGAAGGCAAAGGTGATGTGCTACCGGTGCGACGTGCGACCTTACATCCCGCCTCCTATGCGCTGTTTTCGGTGTTGGCGCTTTGGGCACATGTCGTCACGGTGTGAGGCTGAGCCCCTTTGTGGCAATTGTGGACGTCCTCTTCGTGAGGAACATACATGCACCCCACCACCTTGGTGCGTTAATTGTCCTGGCATCCACTCGCCTAGATCCTTAGACTGCCCCGCGTATCAGAAGAAGAAGATTCAAGAACTCAAAACTTTGGATCGTCTCTTATTCTGAGGCCAGGAAGAAGTATGACCGCATCCATCCTGTGATGCTGACCAATTCGTTTGCCTCAGTCGTGTCCACTCCTTCCACGGTATCCTCGCCCCTATCCTGTCCCCCTATCCTGTCCCCCCTCCACCTCCTCCCCCCATCCGGGGTCTACGCCTCCCAAATCCCTCCCTTCCAAATCCTCCTCCCCCTCGGTCCCCACCCCCTCTGCCCCAGGGGTCACCCTTCCTCCTCCTCCCCCCCCGCCGCCTGAGAAGCGATCCTCTTCTCAGGCGTCCATCGGGGAAACGTTCCGGACCCCAGCTTCCGAGGTCCGGCGTTCCAAAACGGACCCCGCGCGTGAGGACATTCTTCGGGTCCAGCCCACCATCCCTGTGCCTCCTCGGACTTCCAAGAAGGCCTCCAAGAAGAAGTCTCTATCCCCCTCTCCAACCCGGCTCATTTCATCTGATGCTCCATCTGTGAGTCGCTGCTCCCGGCCGTCCTCAGTTTCACCGGGACGCTCTGCTGCCAGGCGCTCAGCTGGCCTCTCGTCGGCAAATGATGCTGCCCCTCTTACACAACCCGGGACAGCGGCCGCACCTGGCGACGACTCGATGGAACAGGATCCGCCTCCCGCCGGTTGTAGCGTTGTTCCCTCGAAACCTGGCCCTCCGCGGCCGTCGAGGTGACCAGCTCTTCACCCATCTCGTTCCCCCTCTTTTTTGACTAGCGATGGCCTTGTTACATTGGAACATAAGAGGTATTCGATCTAATCGGGAGGAATTACAACTGATCCTCCGCCTGCACTGTCTGCTCATCCTTGGTCTCCAGGAAACCAAGTTGCGCCCAACTGACCGTATTGCCTTTACCCACTATACCTCGGAGCGGTATGACCTCACCCCTGTGGACGGTATCCCAGCTCATGGTGGGGTCATGTTGCTCATTCGGGACGATGTCTATTACCATCCCATCCCATTGACCACCCCACTCTCAGCAATAGCTGTCCGTATTACTCTTCCTGCCTTTACTTTTTCAGTTTGTACCATCTACACTCCATTGTCATCCGCAGTTAGTCGGGCTGACATGATGCACCTGATTCTTCAGCTTCCTCCGCCATTTTTATTGTTTGGCGACTTCAATGCCCATCATCCCCTTTGGGGCTCTCCTGCATCCTGTCAAAGAGGCTCAATCTTGGCGGATGTCTTCAACCATCTCAATCTTGTCTGTCTCAATACTGGCGCCCCGACTTTCCTCTCGGACTCTACTCATACCTACTCCCACTTGGACCTCTCGATCTGTTCTACCACTCTTGCCCGTCGGTTCGAGTGGTATGTCCTTTCTGACACCTATTCGAGCGACCACTTCCCCTGTGTCGTTCGTCTCCTGCACCACACCCCATCCCTACGTCCTTAGAGCTGGAACATACCGAAAGCTGACTGGGGACTTTACTCCTCCCTGGCGACCTTTCCGGACCACGATTTTCTCAGTTGTGACAGTCAGGTCGAATACCTCATGGCTGTTATCATCAATGCTGCCGAACGTTCCATTCCTCGTACTACCTCTTCTTCACGTCGCGTTTCCGTCCCCTGGTAGAATGAGGCTTGTAGAGACGCTATCCGTGCTCGACGACTTGCTTTACGCACCTTTCGCCGCTATCCTACGTTGGCGAATTGTATTGGACACAAACGACTCCGAGCGCAATGCCGTAGAGTCATCAAAGACAGCAAAAAAGCTTGTTGGGCCTCTTTCACCAGCTCCTTTAACGGTTTTACGCCCTCTTCTGTCGTTTGGGGTGTCGTGCGTCGGCTGTCGGGCATTAAGGTCCACTCCTCGGACCGAGCGAGGTGGCGCAGTGGTTAGCACACTGGACTCGCATTCGGAAGGACGACGGTTCAATCCCGTCTCCGGCCATCCTGATTTAGGTTTTCCGTGATTTCCCTAAATCGCTTCAGGCAAATGCCGGGATGGTTCCTTTGAAAGGGCACGGCCGATTTCCTTCCCCATCCCTCCCTCACCCGAGCTTGCGCTCCGTCTCTAATGACCTCGTTGTCGACGGGACGTTAAACACTAATATCCTCCTCCTCCACTCCTCGGTACCTGGCCTGACCTCAGGTAATGAGGTCCTTGTTGATCCTGTGGCTGTCTCCAACGCCTTCGGCCGCTTTTTCGCGGAGGTTTCAAGCTCCGCCCATTACCACCCTGACTTCCTTCCCAGGAAAGAGGCAGAAGAGGCTCGGCGACCTTCCTTCCACTCGCTGAATCTGGAAACTTATAATGCCCCCTTTACTATGCGGGAACTCGAAGTTGCACTTGCACTGTCCCGGTCCTCTGCTCCGGGGCCAGATGCCATTCACGTTCAGATTGTGGCACACCTTTCTCTGGCGGGCAAAAGCTACCTTCTTCGTACCTACAATCGCGTCTGGACCGAAGGTCAGGTCCCCATGCGTTGGCGTGACGCCGTCGTTGTTCCTATACCCAAACCCGGGAAGGATAGACACCTTCCTTCTAGTTACCGCCCCATTTCTCTTACAAGCTGTGCCTGTAAGGTGATGGAGCGCATGGTTCATGCTCGGTTAGTTTGGATTCTTGAATCTCGACGGCTACTTACCAATGTCCAATGCGGCTTTCGTCGCCGCCGCTCCGCTGTTGACCACCTTGTGACCTTCTCGACATTCATCATGAACAACTTTTTGCGAAGGCGCCAAACGGTAGCCGTGTTCTTCGATTTGGAGAAGGCTTATGATACCTGTTGGAGAGGAGGTATCCTCTGTACTATGCACAGGTGGGGCCTACGCGGTCGCCTGCCCCTTTTTATTGATTCCTTTTTAACGGATCGAAAGTTTAGGGTACGTGTGGGTTCCGTATTGTCAGACGTCTTCCTCCAGGAGAACGGAGTGCCTCAGGGCTCAGTCTTGAGCATAGCCCTTTTTGCCATCGCAATCAATCCAATTATGGATTGCATTCCACCTAATGTCTCAGGCTCTCTCTTTGTCGATGACTTCGTGATCTACTGCAGTGCCCAGAGAGCATGCCTCCTGGAGCGCTGCCTTCAGCTTTGTCTAGACAGCCTATACTCTTGGAGCGTGGCAAATGGCTTCCGGTTCTCTGAAGAGAAGACCGTTTGTATCAACTTTTGGCGATATAAAGCGTTCCTTCCGCCATCCTTACATCTCGGTCCTGTTGTTCTCCCATTCGTGGAAACAACTAAGTTTCTAGGGCTCACGTTGGACAGGAAACTGTGTTGGTCTCCGCATGTCTCTTATTTGGTGGCCCGTTGTACACGTTCCCTTAATGTCCTCAGAGTTCTTAGTGGTTCATCTTGGGGAGCGGATCACACTGTCCTGCTTCGCTTGTATTGGTCCATAGTCCGATCGAAGCTGGATTATGGGAGCTTCGTCTACTCGTCCGCTCGGCCATCCCTCTTACGCCGTCTCAACTCCATCCACCATCGGGGGTTACGTCTTGCGACCGGAGCCTTCTACACTAGTCCTTTCGAGAGTCTCTATGCTGAAGCTGCCGAGTTACCATTGACCTACCGGCGCGACGTACTGCTGTGTCAGTATGCCTGCCGGCTGTTGTCAATGCCTGACCACCCCTCCTACCAGTCCTTCTTCGCCGATTCTCTCGACTGTCAGTACGGGTTGTATGTGTCTGCCCTGCTGCCCCCCGGAGTCCGCTTCCGTCGCCTGCTTCGACAATTGGATTTTGCCCTCCCTACCACCTTCAGAGATGGTGAGAGCCCGACACCACCTTGGCTCCAGGCTCCGGTTCATATTTATCTCGACCTCAGCTCACTCCTGAAGGAGGGTACTCCGGCTGCAGTGTATTGCTCACGGTTTGTCGAACTTCGTGCTCGACTTGCCGGTCACACCTTTATTTACACCGATGGCTCCAAAACTGACGATGGTGTCGGCTGTGCCTTAGTCGTCGGGGCCGCCACCTTTAAATACCGGCTCCTCGACCAATGTTCCACCTTTACGGCCGAGCTTTTTGCTCTCCATCAGGCCGTTCAGTATGCCCGCCGCCACCGCCATTCATCGTATGTACTCTGCTCTGACTCACTCAGTGCTCTTCAGAGCCTTGGAGCTCCCTATCCGGTCCATCCCTTGGTTCAACGGATCCAGCAGTCCCTCCATTCTTTCGCTGATAATGGTTCTCCTGTCAGCTTTCTGTAAGAGTGCCTGGGAATGAGGCTGCGGATGCTGCAGCCAAGGCTGCAGTCCTCCTGCCTCGGCCAGCCTCCCATTGTGTCCCGACGTCTGACGTTCGTGGGGATGTATGTAAGAGGCTTGTGTCGTTGTGGTGGGATGCTTGGTCATCCCTCCAAGGAAACAAGCTCCGGGCAGTAAAACTGCTCCCAACTGCTTGGACTACCTCCTCCCGACCATCTTGGTGAGAGGAGGTCCTTCTGACCAGGTTGCGGATTGGGCATTGCCGGTTTAGCCACCGCTACCTGCCCTCCGGTGACCCAGCCCCGCAGTGCCCTTGTGGTCAGGCATTAACAGTGCGCCATGTTTTATTGTCGTGTCCCCGCTTTAGTCAATTTCGTGTTGTCCTGTCCCTGCCATCTACTTTACCGGATATTTTCGCTGATGATGCTCGAGCAGCTGCTCGTGTTCTGCATTTTATAACTTTGACTGGCTTGTCCAGAGACATCTAACTTTTTATTTTATCTGCATCTTTGTCAGGACTTTCTGGTGCCCCCCCCCTCCCCTTGAGTTTTACTAGATACCATGTGCTCTAGCAACTGTGACTGGGCGCTAATGACGTCAGTAGTTGAGCGCCCTTAAACCCCAACAAAAAAAAAAACATTCTGATGGACATACACTGCCCATTTTTAAATATATATAGAAACTATATCTATATGACTATGTAAAAGTAAGTTGTTGTTTAATGTTGTTACTGGAAACATCAAGTAGTTCTTTACTTAAATTTTTTTACACAGTACCTAATAAACGTTTGGACGGACAGAGGCTACACTTGTTTTTTAAATACAAGGTGTTCTACATAAAAGCGGTATGCCTCAGGTACTGGTTAATCACCTCTAGTCGAATTGCTTGTGAAGTGGCCTGGATGCCCATGGACACCACTTACAGAATCTCTTATTTATAAAGAGATAACTACATGTTTTCTAACATTACTATTATCTATTCTTTTTCAGTTAGTTCGTTGTGACTTGAATCTCAGATCTGATTTACTTCAGATTCTTGTATGATACTCTAATAAATGTTCTAACAGACATAGGCTACATATTTTTAATATATATGGTATACTATCTATACTACTATATAAAGACAAGTCTTTGTGTAACGTTTTTGCCAGAAGTCTCAAAGTTCTTAATTTACCTAATTTTTTTTTTTGCACAGAGTTCTAATAAACATTCATATACACAGGGTGATTCATGGAGATATGCAAATATTTTAATATGTTAGTCTACAAATAAAACTATAGAAAAATGTTCAGTTATACATAGGTCCACAAATGTTTAGTTATGGAGTTACGGCTGATAAAAGATTTTGCCTGAAATTTAGCGACTTCACTATTATGAAGCCATTGCAAAAACTGTAAGAGGTTAAAGTAAAGCATGATTTCAATTTATTTTGTTGTTATTGATCTGGTGAATCTAATAAAACTCGTCCCAGATGTTTATATGCAGTAGTTTTTCAGAACATTAATTTATTTACTACTTGTCCCAATTTGTTTTTTAAATTCCAGACAGTTACACAAAGTTTTCAGCAGAAGTTGTAGAGAATTTAATTTTGGAAAAATGATGGTAATAACGTTAACTGAAACTGTATGAATGTGTCAAATAATCTTCTTTTATTAACACCGTAGCACACATGAATTCATGTTAAACCAGAAAAAACAAAGCTCAGTGTTAAGGAAGTTGTACAGTGTACATAAAACTTCACAATACATTCCCATTAAATGTTCAAAAAAGTCTTCACTGAGTTCAGTGCATGTAGCTGCTCTTGTATGAAAAGATTTTTTGTTTGTTTCACAGGGTTGTTCTTAATTTCGTCTATTGCGTTCATAATGCAGATACACGTCTGGTGCATGTTTTATTAGATGCACCACACCAATAATAAAAGAAATGGAAATCGTGCTTTACTTTAACCTCTTACGGTTTTGCGATGGCTTCATATTACCGAAGCTGCTAAATTTTAGGCAAAATCTTTTATTAGCTGTAACCCCGTAGCTAAAGATATGCAGACCTATGTCTGTATGACTTTTCTTCTGTAGTTTCTAGAATAACATTTTAATATATATATATATATATATATATATATATATATATATATATATATATATATATAAGAAACAGGATTGCAAATTTATATATTTGCAAGCTGGTGGTGGTTCCATAATGGTGTGGGCTGTGTTTACATGTATTAGAGTATCATGTCAACATTTGAAATAATTCAGATTTTTACATAATACTCTAATACATGTTCAGATGGAGATAGATTACACATTTCTTTAATATATATGGTATATAAATGTATATATATATAGCACACAGAGGAAATGTTCTTAGCAAAAAGTTCAGAAAGTTCTTGACTGATTTACTTCAAATTCTGACAAATGTTTGGACAGACATAGGCTACATGTTTTGAATATATATGTGGTTCATAAATATATATGTAATACATAAAAGGAAATGTTAGTGAATGTAGAAAAGTTTTTTCTCATTTTTATATGTTAATCTAATTTTGGACTGACTTAGTCTATATGTTTTTAAATACATATCATAAATAAATATTTCTGTAATGGCTCAAGAGGAAACGTTAGAGAAATTCAGATTTCTATACGAGGCTCTAAGAAACATTCGCACAACCATTGGGTGTACATTTTTGAAATATAGTGACACACATATAAAATGAGGTGACAAGAGTCACAGGATAGCGATATGCGCATAAACAGACGGTGGTAGAATTGCAAACACAAAAGCATAAAGGGTAGTGCACTGGTGGAGCTATCGTTTGTACTCAGGTGATTCACGTCAAACGGTTTACGACGTGATGATGGTTGCGCAACGGCAATTAGTAGACTTCGAATGCAGAACGGTTGTTGGAGCTAGACTCATAGGAAATTCTATTTCGGAAATCGTTACGGAATACAATACTCAGATGTCCACAGTGTTAAGAGTGGGTAGAGAATAGGAAATTTCAGGCATTACCTCTCACCAGACAATGCAGTGGCCGACAACCTTCACTTAACGACCGAGAGCAGTACTAATAAGTAACACTGCCTGAAATAACCGCAGAAATCAAAGTGCGATGTGCGTCGAATTTATCCGTTAGGACAGTGTAGTACAGCGAAATTTGGTGTTAATGGGCTATGGCAGCAGACGACTAACAAAAGTGCCTTTGCTAACAGCACAGCATTTTCTGCAGTGCCTCTCCTGGGCTCGTGACCATATTGGTTGGACCCTAGGATGACTGGAAAACGTGGCCTGGCCAGATGAGTCCAGATTTCCGTTAGTAAGAGCTATTAGAAGGGTTCGAGTGTGGCGTAGACCCCAGGAAGCGATGGAACCAAGTTTTCAACAATGCACTGTGCAAGCTGGTGGTGGTTCCATAATGGTGTGGGCTGTGTTTACATTTAATAGACTGGGTCCTCTGCTCAAATTCAACCTGTCATTGATAGGAAATGGCTATGTTCGGCAATTTGTAAACAATTTGCAGCGATTCATGGACTTACATGTTCCCAAACAATGATGGAATTTTTGTGGAGGGCAATGCAACATGTTGCTGGATCACAACTGTTAGAGATTGGTTTGAAGAACATTCTGGACAGTTTGAGCGAATTATTTGGACACCCTGATCACCTGACCTGAATCCCATTGACCATTTATGGGACACAAGCGAGAGGTCAGCTTGTGCACCAAATTATGCACAAAAAACAGTTTCGCAGTTATGGATGGCAATAGAGGCAGCAGGGCTCAGTGTTTCTGCAATGGGTTCCGACGAGTTGTTGAGTCTATGGCATGTCGAGTTGCTGCACTATGCCGGCAAAAGGAGGTCCGAGACTATATTAGGAGCAAACCCATAACTTTTGTGACTTCAATGTATGTATTCAATGTATAAAGGGGAAACGTTGTTAGCAAAAATTTCGAGAAGTTTTAGACTTTTTTCTTCAGACTGTTATACAACACCCTGCTAACATTTGGACGGACACAAAATAAATATTATTTGACAACAATGTACAGATTTTCTTTTAAAACCATCTGCGAGAAAGAAAATGCTGTGCTGTGAAAATGTACGATTTTGTTTTCTTTCTCGCAATAATTTTGTACTTAGGACATTTAAACAATACAATAAATTATTTCTTCACATATATTCCTCTTCCTTATGTACAAACAATTTTAAACAAAATTTGTGTACACAAAACTGTGGTACTTTGTTTTCTTCGTCGCAGTCAGTTGTAAGACGAAAGGGGAATGTTGTTTTTATGGCTTATCGACTTACGATTAGAATACTACTATGGAGTTTCAATCATCTGAAACTTTAGGGTACTATCCTTCACCGATAAAAAGTAAAAGAAATACTTTCTTGAAGCTACTATCCTCACAGACAATTGAAACTACTGTATTAAAGAGATATGAATGTGTATCTCTAAGACATATGACCTGTAACTGAAAAAGTATCGTGATGGTCTCTCCATTGGGAAGAAATTCCAGACTAGTCCCCCATTAGAATTTCTGAGAGGGAATTATCAAGGAGGAGGTGATCTTGAGAAAAAGACTGAATAACCAACAAAAGGATAATTTTCTACAAGTCGGAGCGTGGAATGTGAAGTGTGAACGTGGGAGGAAAACTAGAAAATCTGAAAAGGGAAACGCTGATACTCAGTCTAGATATAGCGAGGGCCAGTGAAATGAAATGGGAAGGAGACGAGGATTTCTAGTCAGATGAGTATAGAGAGAGCAGAAAATGGTAAAATTGGCGGAGGATTCGTTATGAATTGGAAAATAGAGCAGAGAGTGAGTGAACAGTTCAGTGGTAGGGTGGTTCTTAACAGTATCGATAGAAAATCAACATCGACAACGATGGTTCAGGTATACTTGCTGACGTCGCAAGCAGAGGATGAAGAGATTGAGAAATTGTCAGAATACTGAATGGGGAATTCACTATGAAAATCGAATACTAATGGGGGATTCGACTGCGGTTGTAAGGGACGAAGTAAAAGAAAATGTTATGGGAGAATATGGGCTCGGTAATAGGAATGGGATAGGAGAAAGACTAATTGAGTTCTGCAATAAATTTCAGATAGTAAAAGCGAATACTCTGTGCAAGAAACACAAGAGGAGGAAGTACCCTTGAAATGGCTGTGAGATATGGGTAGATTTCTGTTAGATTTTGTTTTGGTCAGGCAGAGATTCAGAAATCACTTACTGGATTGTAAGGCGTACCCAGGGGCAGATACAGATTCTGATCACAATTTAGTAATAATGAAGAGTAGGCTGAAGTTAGAGAGACTAGACAGGAAGAACCAGTGCACAGGGAAGTGGAATACGGAAGTATTAAAGAATGATGAGATATGCCTGAAATTCTCAGAGGCTATAGATACTGTGATAATACTTCATTAGGCAATTCAGTTGATAAGCGATGGGCAGATCTAAAACGTACAGTGGCAGAAGTTGGAAAGAAAATCATTGGTTAAAAGAAGGTAACTGCAAAGAAACCGTAGTTAACAGAAGGAATGCTTCAGTTGATTGATGAAAGAAGAAAGTACAAAAATTTTCAGAGAGATTCAGGAATAGAAAAATACAGTTCACTTAGGAATGAAATAAATAGGAAGTGCAGGGAAGATAAGGCGAAATGGCATCACGAGAAATGTGAAGAAATCGGAAAGAAAATTATTGCCGGAAAGACTGACTCAGCATACAGAAAAACCTTCTGTGAAATTAAAAACAAGAGTGATAATATTGAGAGTGTAATAGGAATTCCACTTTTAAATGCAGAGGAGAGAGCGGACAGGTGGAAAGAGTATATTGAAGGCTTCTCTGTGAGGGGCAGGACTTGCCTGATGACGTGGTGGAACAAGAAACAGGAGTCGGTAGGAAAGAGGTAGGGGCTCCAGTAGTAGAATCAGAATTTAACGGGACTTTGAAGGACGTAAGATCAAATAAGGCAGAATGGATAGATAACATTCCATCAGAATATTTAAAATCATTGGGGGAAATGGCAACCAAAAGACTATTCACGTTGTTGTGTAGAATGTATGAGACTGGGCCAGAGCTGACAAGTGCGAGATTTACTACACAATCAACGCCAGCAGTTCATGCATCCAAGTTGCTGACGAGAATAATATACAGAAGAATGGAAAAAAATAGAGGATGTGTTAGATGATGATCAGTTTGGCTTTAGGACAGGTAACGGCACGAGAGGCAGTTCCGAACCTTGCAGTTGATAATAGTAGGAAGGCTAAAGAAAAATCGAGGCATGTTCATAGAATTTACCGACCTGGAAAAAGCGTTCGACAATGTCAAATTGTGTAAGATGTTCGAAGTTCTGAGAAAAATTGAGTTAAGCTATAGGGCAATATGTACAAGAACCAAGACGGAACAGTAAGAGTGCAAGATCAAGAACGAAGTTCTCGGATTGAAACCGGTATGAGACGGATGTAGTCTTTTGCCTAACTGTTCAATCTATACATCGAAGAAGCACTGACGAAAATAAAAGAAAGGTTAAAGAGTGGGGTTAAAATAAAGGTGAAACGATATCGGTGCTAAGATATGATGTTGAATCTGATATCATGAGTGAAAGTGAAGATGAATTTCGGGATTTAGTGAATAGAATGAACAATCTAATGAGTACAGAACATGGATTAAGAGTAAACCGAAGAAAAAGGAAAGTAATGAGAAATAACAGAAAAGAGAATAGCGAGAAATTTGACATAAGGAATGGTGATCTCGAAGTAGATGAAGTTAAGGAATTCTCTGCCTAGGCAGCAAAATAACTCAAGACGTACAGAACAAGGAGGGCATAAAAAGGAGACTAGCAGTGGCAAAAAAGGTGTTCCTCGCGAAGAAGAGTCTACTAGTATCAAACATAGGCCTTAATTTAAGGAAGAAATTTATGAGAATGTACTTTTGGAGCATAGCAATATATGGTAGTGAACGTGGGCTGTGGGAAAACTGGGACAGAAGAGAATCAAAGCATTTGAGATGTGGTACTACAGACGAATGTTGAAAATTAGGTGGACTGATAAGGTAAGGAATGAGGACGTTCTACGCAGAATCGGAGAGGAAAGGAATATATGGAAAACACTGATAAGGAGATGGGACAGGATGATTGGACATCTGTTAACACATCAGGGAATAACTTTCATGGTACTAGGGGGAGCTGTAGAGGGCAAAATCTTTAGAGGAAGACAGAGATTGGAATACGTCAAGCAAATAATTGAAGACTAAGGTTGCAAGTGCTACTCCGAGATGAAGGGGTTGGCACAGGAGAGGAACTCATGGCGGGTTGTATCAAACCAGTCAGAAGACTGATGACTAAAAAAAAGACTCACTGACCCAACAGCTGGAGATCTCTCCTGAACCCCTTACATTAACACATTAACGATTCCTATCCATTTAGTCTTTCATTTTAAGTGACTTCATTTTCCAGTCTAGGTTCCATTTGCAATAATAATAAAAAAGGCTTAAGGTGAGAGAGAGAGAGAGAGAGAGAGAGAAAGAGGAGATGGAGAAAGATAGGGGAGGGGTATGGACAGTGCTAGAGAGGAGGAGGAGGAGGAGGAGGAGGAGGAGGAGGAGGAGATGGACAGAGAGAGGCAGGAAGAGAAGCGATAGAGAGGCAGGGGAAGGAGGAGGAGACTGGGACATATATATACAATTCCCACAGATATTCAGCAGCTGCGAAGCATTTTTGGTTGCGCTAGTCTTTTATGAACATAATTCATTTATTTATTTATTTTTTAGTTCAAGATAGGTCAATAAGCCTAAAACTAACTTGAAATAAACAAAAATCAGTAGAACAAGAAGATGTACTACTTGTTCAACCGTAAATATGTCACGTTATTTCTTTATTTCATATCTTGGATGTTGTTTAATTCACATCTTTTGGTACTTGCTCTATGTTTAGTAACTGTAGCAGCTAACATTCCACATGAAATCACTGTATTTTGTAATATTATTGACTATTACTCTGTGCAGTAAGTAATTTCCTTGAAATACATACATCAAAAAAAGTTTTGCATTACCTCGGTTCCGAGAGTTCCGGAACCTGTACAGAAAATTGGAATAGAGATCAACATAAACATCGTTTTCGCCCTTCATATTTCTCATGAAAACCACACATTGCATGTTGTACCACCATTCAGCGAGACCTTCAGAGGTGGTGGTCCAGACTGCTCTACACACTGGTACCTCTAATACCCAGTAGTACGTCCTCTTGCGTTGATGTATGCCTGTATTCGTCGTGGCATACTACCCACTAGCTTATCAAGGCATTGTTGGTGCAGATCATCCCACTCCTCAACGGCGATTCGGCGTATATCACTGAGTGGTTGGTGGGTCACGTAGTCCATAAACAGCCCTTTTCAATCTATCCTAGGCATGATCGATAGGGTTAATGGCTGGAGAACATGTTGGCCATTCCAGTCGAGCGATGTCGTTATCCTGAAGGAAGTCATGCACAAGATCTGCACGATTGGGGGGGGGAGGGGGGCTAATTGTTGTCTATGAAGACGAATGCCTCGGCAATATGTTGCTGATATGGTTGCACTATCGGTCGGAGGATGGCATTCACGTATCATACAGCAGTTACGGCGCATTCCGTGACCACCAGCGGCGTACGTCGGTCCCACATAATTCCACCCCAAAACATCGCTGCACTCACTGGACAGTATGTCTAAGGTGTTCAGCCCAACTGGGTTGCCTCCAAACACGTCTCCGACGGTTGTCTGATTGAAGGCGTATGCGACACTCATCGGTGAAGAGAACGGTCCATTCAACATGTTTTAGGCCCATCTGTACCGCTCTGCATGGTGTCCTGGTGGCGAAGATGGACCTCGCCATGGACGTCGGTATTGAAGTTGTACATCATGCAGCCTATTGCCTACAGTTTTAGTCGTAACACTACACCTGTGGCTGCACGAAAAGCATTATTCAACATGGTGGCGTTGCTGTCAGGGTTCCTCCGAGCCATGATCTGTAGGTAGCGGTCATCCACTGCAGTAGTAGCACTTGGGTGGCCTGAGCGAGTCGTGTCATCGACAGTTCCTGTCTTTCTGTATCTCTTCCACGTCCGAACAACATCGCTTTGGTTCAGTCCGAGACGTCTGGACACTTCCCTTGTTGACAGCCATTCCTGGCACAAAGTAACAATGCGGACACGATCGAACCGCGGTATTGCCCGTCTAGGCAGGTTGAACTAAAACCAACACGAGTCGTGTACCTCCTTCCTGGTGTCGGACCCTCTCCGTCTAATAGACGCTGCTCATGCATGGTTGTCTACATCTTTGGGTGGGTTTAGTGACATCTCTGAACAGTCAAAGGGACTGTCTGTGATATTTGGGTGGGTTTAGTGACATCTCTGAACAGTCAAAGGGACTGTGTCTGTGATAAAATATCCACAATCAACCTCTATCTTCCCGAGTTCTGGGAACTAGTTACATTTTGCGATGGTCATTTATGTACTGTATTAGTTGCCAGCGTCATCTGATGATGGCAGTTGTTTTGCTTACCAGTACTGGTCTCTGTGTACGTTCAGTTGGGCGCAAGGCTTCATATGTGTATGTTGTCAGTGCCTTATGTGTACACTGTTATGTGGTTTGTTCTTGTATTTCTTGTAAGTACTGATGCGCAGCGGCTGACCATTATGTGTGTAAACACAAATTTTACATGATACCCCATATGATCGAACTTTTGACAATAAGCATAGATGTGGTACTGAGTCAAATGCTTTTAGGAAATCAAGAAATAAGTCATCTACCTGACTCTTGCTCCAAAGCTTTCAGTATGTCATGTGAAAAATGTGAAAGTTGGCTTTCACGTGAATGATGTTTTCGGAATAGGTCATTCTGTACGAGACACCTCATTGTGTTTGAGATCAAAGTATGCTCTAAGAGTCTACAACAAATCGATGTCAAGGATATTGGACGATAGTTTTGTGGATCACTTCTATTGCCCTTCTTGTAAACAGGTGTGACCTGTCCTTTTTCCAAGAACTGGGCATGGTTTTTTGTTCGAGAGAGCTATGATTGATTGTAGTTAGAAGGGGGGGGGGGCTAACTCAGCTGCAAATTAAATTTGATAGGGACTCCATTGTTTCCTACAGCTTTATTCAATTTTAACGATTTCAGGTGTTTCTCAACACCTGTGACACTAATACTTATTTCATTCATCATTTCAGTAGTACGAGGATTAAATTGGGGCAATTCTCCCGGGTTTTTCTTTGCAAAGGAGTATTTGAAAACAGAGTTAAGCATTTCAATTGCTGCTTTGACACCCTCAGTTTCAGTTCCTGTCTCTTTCGCTAAGGACTCGACGCTGACATTTTTGCCACTAACAACCTATACATACGATCAGAATTTCTTCGAGGTTTGTGAAAGATCATTTGACAATATTCTGCTGCGATAGTCACTGAAGGTTCGCGCATTGATCTCTTGACAGCCAAACGGGTTTCATTCAGCATCTCTATCTATAGTCCTACGTTTTGTTTTACTCCTATTATGCACTAGTCTCTGTTTCTTTAGAAGTTTCTTTACAGCGAGTGTTCTACTGTCTGCGTATCTATCCAGTGCATGCTCAACTATTCTTTTAAACTTGAGCCATAGTTCCTCCACATGCTCCTTCTCCGTGCTGAAAGTTTCAGGTTCCTCATTGAGATTCGACGATACTAAATTTTTATCTAATTTACTGACCATATATTTTTATGCTTGTTTCAGTTCCTCGTACTTTGGTGACTGTTGTGGCCACAACCATGTCATCATCATTGATACCAGTTTCGCTGTGGATATCTTCAAAGAGGTCTGGTCTATTTGCCATTAGACCCAATATATATCCCTCATGGATGGGGCTCCGAACTATATGCTAGAGGCAGTTTTCAGAGAAGGCAAAACTGTAATTTTTCCAATTGATTGTTGGATGATTAAAGTGTCTACTGATGATTACAGTATGTCCGGAGAACTCACATACAAGCGAACTAAGGGTTTTCTTAAGTTTTCAGTTTCATTATGAGTCTGGTGGGCGTTAGAAGGATTTAGTTACCGTTTTATGCCCTCCCCTGAGACTTTGTCTTGGCCATTCAATTTCACATGCTTCAATTTCTATCTTGGTGAATTTGAGTTGTCTACTGTGGCAAATACAGCACCTCCATTTCCCATTAGCTCATCGTTCCAATACAAACATAAATTTTCCCAAAACTTTCACTGCAGTCAATTTCAGATTTCAACCAGCTTTCTGTATCTAGTATTATCACTGCTTGCCATGAGCACTTCAAACTCTGGCACTTCGTTGCGAATGCTTTGGCAGTTAGGGGGCATTCCTTTGGACCTTACATTTATACTTCTTGGTCTCCAATAGGTGTTATCTGGACCAGATGGAGAGTCTACTAATGAAAGACCTATGTGTGCATCCCAAACATAGTCAGCTACCCGGATAGCAGCCTCTGATGTGCAGTACACACCTAACCCCTTAAGGGGGACTCCACAGTTCTCAACCCTATGGGGCAAGTCCAGGAAGTCGCAACATAGCTTGTCACAGAACGTTCGAAGTGTCTGGTTCAGTCCTTCCTCTCAACTCAGAACCAAGCAACCACGATTAATACTGGGGGCAATTCTGCAGACTGTGAGCTTCGTTGAAAGTCTAGGCTGATCCTCTGAACCTTCTCTGCCAATAGAATGATCAAGTATGACCCGAGCCCAGACATAAGGCATTATTTGTTCCAACGTGCGCCACAATCTGGAGTTGGTTGCTTGCTTGCCTGTTCCCTCAATGGCTGCTGGAATAGTCTCTTCAACATGGTGAATGAGGCCCCTGTCATTCACGCTGAGTGCACATGGTGTCCTTTCCTGTCTCTTGCTGCTATTTCCCTAAAGACACTATCATCCACCATAAATTTGATCTGCTGACGATCAATAGTCCCCTAACCTTTTGCTTTTGCCTGCTCTTCACACCAGACAGAACAGGTTTCCCCAAAACAGGCGAAGTGAGTTCCACTGGCTCAGTTTTAGTGAAACACTGTTATGTCCGCACTATAACACAACAAATATTCCGTGATAACCAAATTTATTTGACCTACAGTCACTCAAAACAAAACTTTAGTTCGTCTACACAACACTTCGCTGGCTGTAGCGCCAAGGAGAAATTAGTCACTAGTAGAGAATACAAGCCCAAACCACTGCCAACCAGTCGATACCGAAGCGTCCCCCCCAGGGGGTCAACAACTCTTTTGTGGACACGTGCGTAGCGAGCACGGGACCCCGAGCTGATGTGGCCCTCCTTCCTTTCCGGGCTGCATACCTTCCCTTTCCGCATCCTTCCCCGTCCCCAATCTTCGCCCCCCCCCCCTCACCTCTGGCTCTTCCCTTCCCTTTCTCCCCCTCTGGGAGTATAGTTTGTGCCTACGTCCGGAGACGGACGCTCGAAACTGTTCCAAATTCCTTGCTTTCTACGCTTGCAAGTCCTTGTCCTTCCTCTGTCCTTCGCTTTTCCTTCCCTCTTCTCTTTGCCCTTTTCTCCGCTGCGGCGTTTGAGACCCCCTCTTCTTTCCTTTCCCTTTCTCTTTTTTCCTCCCTGTGCGTGTCTGAAGGCCGACCCACGCACTTCCATGCGTAGCCGGTGACGGGGTAACGCGTAATTCCCCGCCCCGGGTAGACAGGTAGGACACGTACGTACCCCCTGGTAACGGCCAGGCCCAGGGAGGGGTGATTACCCGAGCTGATACCTTCCGAAAGTGCCGATTGGTCCCTCCGTCCGTTTCTCGGGAGTTGTGACCTGAGGTGTGAACAATCACCTAAGGCGGATGTGCCCTCAGTGAGGGCCCCCACAAGGGAGGAGCGCGCCATCGGAGACGCCGGTAATCATGGGGGATTCTTCCGCAATGGTTTCCTCACCTTCCACTATGTCTGCTCACAAACGTAAGTTCACTGAGTCTCAGCCACAGACAGTTCTTCCATCGTTGCCACAGTTCCTTGTTGTTTCTCGGTCTGATGAAGGTCACAACTTCTCCACGGTCAACCCTTTCGTTATTCAGAAAGGTGTCGACGCAATTGCAGGTCCTGTAAAGTCTTGTTCCAGATTACGGAATGGCACCCTGTTGCTAGAAACACACAGTGCCCTCCAGGCACAAAAATTGCTGCGTACTTCTCTGCTCCACACCTTCCCTGTCCGGGTGGAACTGCACCGTATCTTAAATTCCTCGCGTGGAGTCGTTTATACACGCTCCCTCGATGGATTGTCTGACGAAGAAATTCAGCACTACCTGTCTGACCAGGGCGTAACGGCTGTTCATAGAGTTACGAAAAGGGTTGACACGAAGATCATTCCAACCCGCACTGTCTTCTTGACATTTGACAAAGTTCAACTCCCATCGAAAATCAAAGCAGGCTATGAGATAATTTCCGTTCGCCCTTACGTCCCAAACCCTACGCGTTGCTATCGAAGTCAGCGGTTCAATCACACCAGCCAGTCCTGTTCCAATCGGGCCAAATGTGTTACGTGTGGCAAGGATGCCCATGAGGGTGTTTGTCCACCTCCATCCCCTCGCTGCATCAACTGTATGGGTGACCACGCTGCTTCCTCTAGAGATTGCCCAGTTTTTAAGGACAAAGCTCATCCAGGAAATAAGAGTGAAGGAAAAGGTGTCGACCTTTGCTGCTCGAAAATTATTCGCCAGTCGACAGCCCACCGTGCCTCAGACAGGCAAATACAGCACTGTCCTTGCTTCTCCTCGGCCAACAAAGGAGGCGGCCACGCAGACTTGCGACCTCACCTTTAGTGCCACGGTCGTCCGATCGGCCAGCGCAAAGATCGCCCGTTCAACTTCACCACTTTCGCCTGCCCACTCTATGGCTCACCCTTCGTCGGGTTCTGCTAAATCTCGAGCCCAAAAGTCAGACACCAAGTCTTCGAAGAAAGAGCATACTTGTGAAGAGTTTTTACGTACGGCAACTTCACCACCATCGGTTCCTCCTTCATCTAAACCTCATACTTCCAAGAAGGCTACAAAGAAACCCAGTTCCTCTCCTTCTCCGCCAAGGCGTGACCCATCCACAGCGCCACCTGGCGGAAATCGCCCTCGGCCGTCTTCTGTGTCGCCGAGGCGCACTGCTGGTGGCCGGTCAACTGGCCGATCGCTGGTGGCAGGAGCTGCTCCTGACCAACCTATGGATCAGGATCTTCTGCCTTCGGCTGAATGCCATTCCATGCTGTCGGTCGCAAGCTCTGAGCAGTCGTTGAGTTGACAGCACCCTTGGTCACAATCCTCCATTTTCTGTTCACCCTATGTCCATTATCCACTGGAATATCCGCGGCATACGAGCCAATCGGGATGAATTGTCGATCCTCTTACGATCCTACTCGCCGGTCATCTTCTGTCTTCAGGAAACAAAGCTCCGTCCCCATGACCGCTTTGTTCTCCCTCATTTTCAGTCCGTCCGATATGACCTCCACTCTGTGAAAGGCACTCCAGCCCATGGAGGACTCATGATTCTTTTCCATGATACTCTCCATTATCATCCAATCCCCTTAGACAGTTCCTTCCAAGCTGTCGCCGTCCGTCTTTCCCTTTCCGGATACACGTTCTCTCTTTGTACTGTATACATTCCATCGTCCACACCAATGACACGAGCTGATCTCCTTCATCTTCTTGGTCAGCTTCCACCCCCCTATTTGCTGGTTGGGGACTTCAATGCCCACCACCCGCTTTGGGGATCTCCACATCCTTGTCCACGTGGCTCCCTATTGCTAGACGTCTTCCACCAAGCGGATCTAGTTTGCCTCAACACTGGGGTCCCCACGTTTTTGTCTGCCTCCACGACAAATTTATCTCATTTGGACCTTGCGATCGGTACTGTTCCGCTAGCTCGGCGCTTCGAATGGTTCGCCCTTGATGATACACACTCGAGTGACCACTTTCCATGTGTCCTTAGGCTGCAGCCTCAACTGCCATATATGCACCCGCGACGCTGGAAGTTTGCCCAAGCCGATTGGACACTTTTTTCGTCTCTAGCGACATTCGATGACCGTCGCTTTCCCAGCGTCGACGATGAGGTCACACATATTACCGACGTTATTGTTACAGCTGCGGAACGTTCAATACCACGCACCTCCGAATTGCCCCGGCGCCCCCTAGTTCCTTGGTGGAACGAGGCATGCCGTGACGCAATACGTGAGCGGCGACGTGCTCTTCGCATTTTCCGTCACCATCCTACTTTGGCAAACTGTATCCGCTATAAGCAGCTCCGTGCGCAATGCCGTCGCGTCATCCGCGATAGCAAGAAGGCAAGCTGGCAATTCTTCATTAGCTCCTTTAACACCTTCACTCCCTCCTCGGAAGTTTGGAGTCGGCTTCGACGGTTCTCAGGCGCGCCTAGTTTCTCCCCGGTCTCTGGGCTCACTGTCGCGCATGATACCTTAGTGGACCCCGTCGCAATTTCTAACTCATTGGGTCAGCACTTTGCTGAGATTTCGAGCTCTTCAAATTACCCGCCAGCGTTTCTCCCGAAGAAACGTGCAGCGGAAGTGCGACATCTTGCTTTCTCCTCTCAAAATCACGAAAGCTACAATACTGTTTTCTCCATGCAGGAACTCCAACATGCCCTCTCTTCTTCTCGCTCCTCCGCCCCAGGATCGGATGGTATCCATGTCCAAATGTTGCTGCATTTATCAACCCATAGTCTGCGTTTCCTCCTTCGCCTTTATAATCGAATTTGGACCGACAGTAGTTTTCCCAGACGATGGCGGGAAGCTATCGTCGTTCCCATTCCGAAACCTGGAAAGGACAAAAATCTCCCCTCTAGCTATCGCCCCATTTCTCTCACGAGTAGTGTCTGTAAGATTTTGGAGCGTATGGTGAATTACCGTTTAGCTTGGTGGCTGGAATCACGCAGTCTTTTAACACCTGCCCAATGCGGATTCCGAAAGCATCGTTCTGCAGTTGACCATCTTGTTGCTCTCTCCACTTATATCATGAACAATTTTCTCCGGAAACGCCAAACGGTAGCAATATTTTTTGATCTGGAGAGAGCATACGATACTTGTTGGAGGACAGGCATCCTCCGCACACTGTTCTCTTGGGGCTTTCGAGGCCGGCTGCCCCTTTTTCTTCGCGAATTTATGGCAGAGCGAACATTTAGGGTGTGGGTGAACACTACTCTCTCCCGTACTTTCTCTCAAGAAAACGGGGTACCCCAGGGCTCCGTGCTGAGTGTTGTACTGTTTGCCATCGCTATAAATCCAATTCTGGATTGTCTCCTTCCTGATGTCTCGGGCTCCCTCTTTGTGGACGATTTTGCGATCTACTACAGCTCTCAACGGACCAGCCTTCTTGAACGACGTCTTCAAGGATGTCTCGATCGCCTCCACTCTTGGAGCCTCGAAACCGGCTTCCGTTTTTCTCCCAGTAAGACCGTTTGTGTTAATTTTTGGCGACGTAAGGAGTTTCTTCCGCCCTCCTTACATCTAGGTCCTGTCAACCTTCCGTTTTCAGACGTCACTAAATTCTTGGGTCTTATGTTTGACAGAAAACTGTGCTGGTCCTCCCACGTTTCCTATCTTTCGGCTCGCTGTCTGCGAACGCTCAACACCCTCCGTGTCCTGAATGGTACCTCCTGGAGAGCGGAGCGAGTGGTCCTTCTCCGCCTCTATCGCGCCTTAGTGCGCTCGAAATTGGACTATGGAAGCATAGTCTACTCTTCTGCTCGGCCGTCTATTCTTCGGCGTCTCGACTCTATCCACCACCGTGGATTACGTTTAGCGTCTGGAGCTTTTTACACGAGCCCTGTGGAAAGCCTTTATGCTGAGACTGCTGAACCTCCGCTGTCCAATCGGCGAGCAGTCCTTCTGAGCCGTTATGCTAGCCATCTGTCTTCCATGCCTGCTAATCCAGCCCATGACCCTTTTTTCGACACCTACTTTGATGTAGGGTATGCAGGCCGCTCCTCCTCCCTACTACCCCCGGCCCCCCTGCGGGTCCGGGGTAAGAATAGGCCCGAGGTATTCCTGCCTGTCGTACGAGGCGACTAAAAGGAGTTTCAACCGTTCCGGTCTTTCATGTGATGGTCCCCCTTGGGGTTTGACCTCCATTTTTCAAAATTCTACAGAAGTACGAGCCTTTTGGGGAAGGACACCTTACGTGGTGTACCACTGGTCCCAAGTGCACTAAGACCTTGGCACTCAGCATTGCACCGGCGTTGTAACCATACCCACTATTCCTCAAATTGGGCCTAAACGCCTGATGGGTTGTCCAAGTTACGCCCGTAGTGCATCTCCATCTGCACCAGCGATCATGGACTTTCCATGGCACCAGAAATCCAGCACGGTAGCCAGCCCGTTGTGGTGGGGTCGTCATGTACCCTCTAGGTTGTAGCCCCCTGACAACACAGGGATCGTACTGCCGATACCTTAGCTGCACCCTCCCCACGTCGGCCAAGGAGTAGATGCCTGTCTCCTTGGGGCATCAGGACTCCCGGCATTGGTCATCCTGCCAGGTGGCCCTTGCTGCGGCTGGGTGGCGCCCGTGGGGAGAGCCCCTGGTCGGAGTGGGTGGTATCGGGGCGGACGTTTCGCAGATGAAACGTCAACACGTATCAGGTCGCTCTGCAGCCGAGTCTTTCAAAAGAAAAGGTGCCGTTTCTAGTTCTAGTTCTGGTTCTCCTGCCCTTTCCCCCTTGGCCACTCCATGGGAGGAGGGACAGGCACGCCGGCTTGGGGCGAAGTACTTCCCCCGCTATTTAGTCTGTTCTCGAACCGATGGGGGGACATTCGCCACCTCCAAGCCCATGTTCTTTGTTCAGCACATTGAGGACATCTTCGGGGAAATCGAGGCTCTCAGCAAGATGCGTTCGGGGTCCGTTCTTATCAAGACCACCTCCGCTACACAGTCGGCGGAGCTCCAGGCGTGCGACCGCCTAGGGGACATCCCAGTATCCATTGTCCCACATCTCGCACTAAATAGAACGCAGGGGGTTATTTTTCATCGTGACCTCCTGCTACAATCCGATGAGGAGCTCAGGGCCAACCTGGAGCGCCGAGGCGTGCATTTCGTCCGGCGAGTCCAGCGCGGCCCCAAAGACCATCGCATCGACACTGGGGCCTTTATCCTCGCCTTCGAGGGGGACGTTCTCCCGGAGAAGGTAAAGGTGATGTGCTACCGGTGCGACGTGCGACCTTACGTCCCGCCTCCTATGCGCTGTTTTAGGTGTTTGCGCTTTGGGCACATGTCGTCACGGTGTGAGGCTGAGCCCCTTTGTGGCGATTGTGGACGTCCTCTTCGTGAGGAACATACATGCACCCCACCACCTCAGTGCATTAATTGTCCTGGCGTCCACTCGCCTAGATCCTCAGACTGCCCCGCATATCAGAAGGAGAAGAAGATACAAGAAATCAAAACTTTGGATCGGCTCTCTTATTCTGAGGCCAGGAAGAAGTACGACCGCCTCCATCCCGTGTCAATTACCACTTTGTTTGCCTCAGTTGTGTCCACTCCTTCCGCGGTATCCTCACCCTTATCCTGTCCCCCCTCCGCCTCCTCCGCCCATCACGGGGCTCTGCCTCCGCCTCCCAAATCCCTCCCTTCCAAATCCTCCTCCCCCGTGGCCCCCACTCCCTCTGCCACAGGGGCCACCCTTCCTCCTCCTCCTGCCCCCACGCCACCTGAGAAGCGATCCTCTTCTCAGGCGTCCATCGGGGAAACGTTCCGGACCCCAGCTTCAGAGGTCCGGCGTTCCAAAACGGACCCCGCGCGTGAGGACCTTCTTCGGGTCCAGGCCACCATCCCTGTGCCTCCTCGGCCTTCCAAGAAGGCCTCCAAGAAGATATCTCTATCCCCCTCTCCACCCCGGCGCGTTTCGTCTGACGCTCCATCCGTGAGTCGCCGCTCCCGGCCGTCCTCAGTTTCGCCGGGACGCTCTGCTGCCAGGCGCTCAGCTGGCCTTTCGTCAGCAAACGATGCTGCCCCTCCTACACAACCAGGGACAGCGGCCGCAGCTGGCGACGAGTCGATGGAACCGGATCCGCCTCCCGTCGGTTGTAGCGTTGTTCCCTCGCAACCTGGCCCTCCGCGGCCGTCGAGGTGACCAGCTCTTCCCCAGTCTCGTTCCCCCAACTTTTTGACTAGCGATGGCGTTGTTTCATTGGAACTTAAGAGGTATTCGATCTAATCGGGAGGAATTACAACTGCTCCTCCGCCTGCACTGTCCGCTCGTCCTTGGTCTCCAGGAAACCAAGTTGCGCCTGACTGACCGTATTGCCTTTACCCACTATACCTCGGAGCGATATGACCTCACCCCTGTGGACGGTGCCCCGGCACATGGTGGGGTCATGTTGCTCATTCGGGACGATGTCTATTACCATCCCATCCCATTGACCACCCCACTCCAAGCAATAGCTGTCCGCATTACTCTTTCTGCTTTTACTTTTTCAGTTTGTACCATCTACACTCCACCGTCATCTGCTGTTAGTCGGGCTGACATGATGCACCTGATCGTTCAGCTTCCCCCGCCGTTTTTATTGTTTGGCGACTTCAATGCCCATCATCCTCTATGGGGCTCTCCTGCATCCTGTCAAAGAGGCTCACTCTTGGCGGATGTCTTAAACCATCTCAATCTTGTCTGCCTCAATACTGGCGCCCCGCCTTTCCTCTCGGACTCTACTCATACTTACTCCCACTTGGACCTCTCGATCTGTTCTACCACTCTTGCCCGTCGGTTCGAGTGGTATGTCCTTTCTGACACCTATTCGAGTGACCACTTCCCCTGTGTCGTTCGTCTCCTGCACCACACCCCATCCCTACGTCCTTAGAGCTGGAACATACCGAAAGCTGACTGGGGACTTTACTCCTCCCTGGCGACCTTTCCGGACCACGATTTTCTCAGTTGTGACAGTCAGGTCGAATACCTCATGGCTGTTATCATCAATGCTGCCGAACGTTCCATTCCTCGTACTACCTCTTCTTCACGTCGCGTTTCTGTCCCCTGGTGGAACGAGGCTTGTAGGGACGCTGTCCGCGCTCGACGACTTGCTTTACGCATCTTTCGCCGCCATCCTACGTTGGCGAATTGTATTGAATACAAACGACTCCGAGCGCAATGCCGTAGACTCATCAAAGACAGCAAAAAAGCTTGTTGGGCCTCTTTCACCAGCTCCTTTAACAGTTTTACGCCCTCTTCCGTCGTTTGGGGTAGCCTGCGCCGGCTGTCGGGCGTTAAGGCCCACTCCTCGGTACCTGGCCTGACCTCAGGTAATGAGGTCCTTGTTGATCCTGTGGCTGTCTCCAACGCCTTTGGCCGCTTTTTCGCGGAGGTTTCAAGCTCCGCCCATTACCATCCTGCCTTCCTTCCCAGGAAAGAGGCAGAAGAGGCTCGGCGACCTTCCTTCCACTCGCTGAATCTGGAAACTTATAATGCCCCTTTTACTATGCGGGAACTCGAACGTGCGCTTGCACTGTCCCAGTCCTCTGCTCCGGGGCCAGATGCCATTCACGTTCAGATGCTGGCACACCTTTCTCCGGCGGGCAAAAGCTTCCTTCTTCGTACCTACAATCGCGTCTGGACCGAAGGTAAAGTCCCCATGCGTTGGCGTGACGCCATTGTTGTTCCTATACCCAAACCCGGGAAGGATAGACACCTTCCTTCTAGTTACCGCCCCATTTCTCTAACAAGCTGCGTTTGTAAGGTGATGGAGCGCATGGTTAATGCTCGATTAGTCTGGATTCTTGAATCTCGCCGGCTACTTACTAATGTCCAATGCGGCTTTCGTCGCCGCCGCTCCGCTGTTGACCACCTTGTGACCTTGTCGACATTCATCATGAACAACTTTTTGCGAAGGCGCCAAACGGTAGCCGTGTTCTTCGATTTGGAGAAGGCTTATGATACCTGTTGGAAAGGAGGTATTTTCCACACTATGCACAGGTGGGGCCTACGCGGTCGCCTGCCCCTTTTTATTGATTCCTTTTTAACGGATCGAAAGTTTGGGGTACGTGTGGGTTCCGCATTGTCCGACGTCTTCCTCCAGGAGAACGGAGTGCCTCAGGGCTCCGTCTTGAGCGTAGCCCTTTTTGCCATCGCAATCAATCCAATTATGGATTGCATTCCACCTAATGTCTCAGGCTCTCTCTTTGTCGATGACTTCGCGATCTACTGCAGTGCCCAGAGAACATGCCTCCTGGAGCGCTGCCTCCAGCGTTGTCTAGACAGCCTCTACTCATGGAGCGTGGCAAATGGCTTCCGGTTCTCTGAAGAGAAGACCGTTTGTATCAACTTTTGGCGATATAAAGCGTTCCTTCCGCCATCTTTACATCTCGGTCCCGTTGTTCTCCCATTCGTGGAAACAACTAAGTTTCTAGGGCTCACGTTGGACAGGAAACTGTGTTGTTCTCCACATGTCTCTTATTTGGCGTCCCGTTGTACACGTTCACTTAATGTCCTCAGAGTTCTTAGCGGTTCATCTTGGGGAGCGGATCGCACTGTCCTGCTTCTCTTGTATCGGTCCATAGTCCGATCGAAGCTGGATTATGGGAGTTTCGTCTACTCGTCCGCTCGGCCATCCCTCTTACGCCGGCTCAACTCCATCCACCATCGGGGGATACGTCTTGCGACTGGAGCCTTCTACACTAGTCCTGTCGAGAGTCTTTATGCTGAAGCTGCCGAGTTATCATTGACCTACCGGCGCGACGTACTGCTGTGTCAGTATGCCTGCCGGCTGTTGTCAATGCCTGACCACCCCTCCTACCAGTCCTTCTTCGCCGATTCTCTCGACCGTCAGTACGGGTTGTATGTGTCTGCCCTGCTGCCCCCCGGAGTCCGCTTCCGTCGCCTGCTTCGACAATTGGATTTTGCCCTCCCTACCACCTTCAGAGAGGGTGAGAGCCCGACACCACCTTGGCTCCAGGCTCCGGTTCGTATTTATCTCGACCTCAGCTCACTCCCGAAGGAGGGTACTCCGGCTGCAGTGTATTGCTCACAGTTTGTCGAACTTCGTGCTCGACTTGCCGGTCACACCTTTATTTACACCAATGGCTCCAAAACTGACGATGGTGTCGGCTGTGCCTTTGTCGTCGGGGCCGCCACCTTTAAATACCGGCTCCTCGACCAATGTTCCAGCTTTACGGCCGAGCTTTTTGCTCTCCATCAGGCCGTTCAGTATGCCCACCGCCACCGCCATTCATCGTATGTACTCTGCTCTGACTCACTCAGTGCTCTTCAGAGCCTTGGAGCTCCCTATCCGGTCCATCCATTGATTCAACGGATCCAGCAGTCCCTCCATTCTTTCGCTGATAATGGTTCTCCTGTCAGCTTTCTGTAGGAGTGCCTGGGAATGAGGCTGCGGATGCTGCAGCCAAGGCTGCAGTCCTCCTGCCTCGGCCAGCCTCCCATTGTGTCCCGTCATCGGACGTTCGTGGGGATGTATGTAAGAGGCTTGTGTCGTTGTGGTGGGATGCTTGGTCATCCCTCCAAGGAAACAAGCTCCAGGCAGTAAAACTGCTCCCAACTGCTTGGACTACCTCCTCCCGACCATCTCGGCGCGAGGAGGTCCTTCTGACCAGGTTGCGGATTGGGCATTGCCGGTTTAGCCACCGCTACCTGCTCTCCGGTGACCCAGCCCCGCAGTGCCCTTGTGGTCAGGCATTCACAGTGCGCCATGTTTTATTGTCGTGTCCCCGTTTTAGTCAATTTCGTGTTGTCCTGTCCCTGCCATCTACTTTACCGGATGTTTTAGCTGATGACGCTCGAGCAGCTACTCGTATTCTGCGTTTTATAACTTTAACTGGCTTGTCCAACGACATTTAACCTTTTTCCTTATTTTATCTGCATGTTTGTCAGGTCCTTCTGGTGTCCCCCCATCCCCTTGAGTTTTATCAGTTTCCATGTGCTCTCACAACAGTGACTGGGCGCTAATGACCTCAGCAGTTGAGCGCCCTTAAACAAAAAAAAAAAAAAAAAAAAAAAAAAACCTACTACCCCCGGAAGTCCGCTTCCGTCAACTGCTCCATTCTCTTTCCTTCCGCTTTCCTAAAATCTTCTTGACAACTTGGGGTACAGCACCGCCTTGGCTCCGTCCCCGGATCTGTCTGCTCCGTGATCTTTGTCAATTTCCCAAGGATGGTACACCTTCACTTGTTCATCGTCGGGCATTTGCTGCTCTATGTGCACAAATGACGGACGCCACCTTTATTTACACCGACGGCTCGAAAACATCGTTGGGTGTAGGGAGTGCCTATATTGTTGGCGACGCCCCAAATCACTTTCGGCTTCCCGACCAGTGTTCGGTTTATACTGCGGAGCTTTTCGCTGTTCTCCAGGCTGTCCACTACATCCGCCGCCATCAGCGGATACAGTACGTAATCTGCTCAGATTCTCTCAGCTCTCTCCTCAGTCTCCAAGCTCTCTACCCTGTGCACCCTCTGGTCCACCGGATTCAGGACTGTCTGCGCTTGCTCCACCTGGGGGGCGTCTCGGTGGCGTTCCTCTGGCTCCCGGGACACGCTGGTATCTGTGGGAATGAGGCGGCTGATATAGCAGCCAAGGCTGCAGTTTCTCTTCCTCGGCCAGCTATTCAGTCGCTTCCCTTCACCGATCTACGGAGCGGTTTATGTCGCAAAGTTGCTCATTTATGGCATGCGCATTGGTCAACACTTCCCCGTAATAAATTGCGGGAAATGAAAGCCCTTCCTTGCGCTTGGACCTCTTCCTCCCGAACGCGTCGTCGGGAGGAGGTAATTTTAGCTAGACTCCGGATAGGGCACTGTCTTTTTAGCCATCGACATCTTTTAAGCGGCGATCCTCCCCCACTCTGTCCCCACTGCTCTCAGCTGTGGACGGTAAGACACCTTTTAATTGAATGCCCCTATTTTAATCCGTTACGCTCCCGTCTACAGCTATCGCCTGATCTATCGTCGATTTTAGCAGATGACACGCGCTCAGCCGACCGCGTTCTCCAGTTTATTAGTGACAGTGAAATGACGTCAGTCATTTGAAGTTTTATCGGGGACCATCAACCCCTCTCTGTAGTGGACTTTTAAGCCTTGTTTCTGCTTTTAGTGTCTCCAATTTTTTGAGTTTCGTTCCCATTTTTGCTGTTTTCCATTTTCAGTTTTTATTATTTCCTCAGTCACGGACCGGGCGCTAATGACCATAGCAGTTTAGCGCCCTAAAACCAAAAACAAAAAAAAAAAAATAATAAGATACCGAAGCGTCGCAAGTTTACAGCCAGGGAGGCCACAGTACGGTTCGGTCGTCGTGAATCCAGCAGCCGGGTAGTAACACAGTCAACGGCGAAGATTGAACTGGTTAAACGGGCTCAGGGAGCTCGCTTAAATCCGCAGGTCCGGCCAATCAAGTGTTGGTAGATGGCGCCCTTATAGCTCACTCTGGTGGCAAGGGCAGCGACGCCAGGGTAATCCGTATCGATAGTGGTGTGTACGCTGCCGCTAACACAGCGACGACGCCTTCACTGGCGCCAGTTGACATCGTCTGTGGCGCCAGCGGTACTCGCTGTGTTGTAGCACGCCACGCCGAGTTGACGGCTGCTGTGCGGCAGCCGATACAACAGACTGCATTCGAAGTTGTTAGTTAGTGGGATCGGTATAACACCCTGAGTCCTCCCTGGTACCCGTTAACACAACAGTATGTATAGATCTACCACTGAAACGCCACTAAGAGTCAAGTGGGTATTGACAGATCTCGTACTTTCTGGAGAGGAGACAGGATCCACAGGCTGGATTTCGGCTAGTGCTGTGTATTACAGGAAGTCCGGCCGCGGTGGCCGAGCGGCTCTAGGCGCTACAGTCTGGACCCATGCGACTGCTATGGTCGCAGGTTCGAATCCTGCCTTGGGCATGGATGTGCGTGATATCCTTAGATTAGTCAGGTTTAAGTAGTTCTAAGTTCTAGGGGACTGATGACCTCAGATGTTAAGTTCCATAGTGCTCAGAGCCATTTGTACAATTTTATTACAGGAAGGTGAACAAACAACATTAAACTAAGCCTGCTGATTATCTTTCAAATCTGTTGATCTAAAAAGATTACTAATTTCCTATAGGAATTGAAGGAAATACACAAAGCGAATTTGTATAAAGGCAACAGAAAAACCTGTGGTAAAAATTACTGTTTTACTAATACATTTGAAGTTAATTATATTTATTAACAAACTCGAAAATAGAGTAATTTACGATAAATGTAGATAACATATCTCCTCTTCAAGGAAAAACTAGATGTAACATAATACGTTAGATTATCTGCTACAATAACTAAATCATAAACGTCGATTTCCTACAAATTAGATTATGCACAGGACAATGTAACTTCCAAAAATTCTCAAAAATGCCCGTTTATATGCATTAATATACAATGAAATCTGGGGTGATCGATTCTTTGGTAGTAACTATGATTCACAAACGCTGATTTGCTACGAAAGATGTTATCCGAACCAGCCCTAACGGTAACTTAAGAAAATACGGTTTTGCAAACGTCTGAAAATTTTCAGTTTCTCACGTAACTATACAAGGAAATTAGAGACCTAGTGTTTCGCACGAGATTAGGCCTACTGTTTCCAAACATTTTAAAAGATCACAAATAAGTTTACGGCTACAATTGACGATAATAGTAGGACTTTATTGCGGCACTTGCGAAAGTTCGAAATTTCACAACGTATCTCAGTACAAACTGTTTTTAATACAATCGGTGAAAGATTATGCACAATCGACGTGAACAGTAAAATACGCTAATGTAGAATTACAAATTGGCGCACGAGTCTTGCGTTCATGGTTTCCCACAAAAGAAAATCCTGAAGGCAGATTTAACATATAACTGAAGGTGCGAATTGCACGGCCAAAACTTAGCTATTTCTGTGCCAAATTCTAGAGTGGCGTATCGAAGGAGGACACTGCAGCGTTAGTTTCTCAGTCAAAAGCTAGAAAATATCATCACCAACAAAGCACGTCTTCTGCCTGTTGCAGCTAACAATGGGTCTCGGACATTGTGGCCGCTCTGGTATATTGATGTAACCCATTACTGGCCATTGTCCCTTTTTTGGGACGCGTATATTTTACTTACATCTACGTAAGCAATGGAGCTTTTAGCATTTATTGTTGAACCTGTAGGTTCAACTAACTGCTATAATGCCTGTAAATGTAAAATAAATAACTTTTTTCTAAGTACTTCACATCAGGAAAATTATAAACTTGCCGATTTTTTGTTCTCGCACTTGAAAGCACTGTCTGCTGGTAGTTCCTGGACGAAAATGAGCTGTGATTTAGTTGTCTGGGCGCGTTTGTTATGAACATATGGATGTCCATGTTAGATTAAGTATACTTCAGATTTTCTCAAGTAACTGCGATATCGATATATTTTATGCGTTCCAATAATGGGACAATGGCGTGTTACACTATCATTTATTGTTGATGTGCCCTATTCTTGTATGCACGTATTATACAGAGAAGAATTGCTTTTTGCGTTGGTTATATTTGATTTTTTCCTGTTCTATTCGAATTTTAAGATTCCAACAGGATTAAAACATGCCGTGTGGACTTAAACTTGAAGAAATTCTAGCAGAACTAGCGAATCATGAAGAGAGTGACAAAGACGATGACGTAGAATTGGCGATTATTCCACCCGATGCAGATGTAATAACAGATTAAGACATTGACAAAAATGTATTGAACAATGAGTCTGCTCTACAAGATGAAGCCGGTACTTCAGAGAGAACCTCTCACTTTTGGATGTCCGACAGACAATAGTGATGTTTTACCTATCAGTACCAAAACGCAGAGGACCACAAGGAAGCAAATTGATGGGAGGACAGGTGAGCACAGATGTACGAATAGATCCAGGAAATCATTTCACTGTGTCAAGTAAAACACAGAAGAGAGTAAAACACAGGAGATGTGCTTACTGCAAGAACAAAGCAACAAAAATTTGTGATAGGTGCAATGTTGGTGTACACAAGTGTTTTGCTTTTTCATACTGAATAGACATTCAATAATATTAACATTCTTTATTTATTGTTTGTGTTTCTTACAATATTATGCATGGAGAATAAGGTTGTTAATTTGGATAGCACATTTGGCCAATATCCCAAAAATGGGACGATCTGTAGTTTTTGTTCTAATAAACGGAAAATTTTCGAAACCACTTTTTATTCAATCACTCAATGTAACGTATTTATGCATAAAAGTTTGCAAAAAATGACCTGATAGTTTTGGCAAGTAATGGGTTAATTTGTCCGTGAAGCTGCAGCTTGCATTCGGGACCGCTGAAACCTCTCAAGTAAGATAAGTGACCAAAAGGGAGTCGTTCACATGTTCTATAGTTTCCGTTATACACCCAGCAGTTCAGTCACCAGGAAGAGAACCGTTCCAAAATCGGTCGAAACGTCAGTTTTAGTGTCTCACTGTGAAACGGCATAACATTGAAAATGATTTTTTTCAAAACAAGTAAAACGTGTTTCTTAGAAAATAAAATGTTGATCAAATTAGTGATGTTCATAGCGCCATGCATCCAAAATGCATATAAAATAACTTACATGTCTGACGAAGTTAACTTTCTGTTAGATGGGCATTGGTAAAGCTTTTGTGGCAAAAAATACATAAAAATTATAAATTTAATCACTACCATTGTTCACTCTAAAACATCATTACTGTTTACAGGTTGCGAAGCTGCTTATGCTTAAAATACTGGATGGAGAGAACGTCAACAAGTGTTGGATCAAATATGGAAATGCATCGAGAATCCAGTCGAACTGGTCAACAGGACCAGAGCAGACACTCAGACTGTTGCACACCATTGTACTTAGCAACCAACAGCGATAGCGCAGAATTTGTCAAGTTGCTGGCCTATGAAGTCAAAAACCTTTGGTTGACAGATGGGTATTCTCTCACAGTACTGCACTATACTGGCAATGATGAAAGTTTGAAGCGCCTCCTACGTGCAGCTGCTCGCAGTATCCCGGTGAGAGGCATCTTTAACACACTTCTCATTGAGACAGCAAAAAGAGGTAACGCCTTGCGTGTGAGGCAGCTGTTGCAAGCGAAAACAGATGTGACAGCGAGGGTCGCTAACAGTGTCAGTGCCGTGCTATGCACCGTACTGAGCAGCAACCCAGAGTGTTCGAGGCATCTCCCGAAAGTTGGTGTAGATATACAGGAGAAGGAGGGTTCTGGTTTCACTCCCCTAAGTAGGGCACCAGAAGAAGACAGTTCAGCATATGTCAGGCTACTAGTGGAAGCAGGAGCTGACGTTCACAGGAGGAACAAAGATAATGACACACCTCTACATTTTGCCAGCCTCTGCAGTGACACAGAATGAGTGAAACGACTTTTAGAAGTTGGTGCAAGAATGGTAAGAGAGGATAATCGTGGTAACACGCCACTGCACTATGCAGCATCTGTGGGCAATGCTGAAAGTGTGAGGCTGATGCTGGACACCGGGGCATACCCCGAGAAAGTGAATGAAGATGGCCGGACCCCACTACATTTCGCCAGCATGTCTGGTGACACCGAGTGTGTGAAGCTACTTTTAGAAGCCGGTGCAAGATTGGTAAGACAGGATAATCGTGGTAACACGCCACTGCACTATGCAGCATCTGTGGGCAATGCTGAAAGTGTGAGGCTGATGCTGGACACCGGGGCGTACCCCGAGAAAGTGAATGAAGATGGCCGGACTCCACTACATTTCGCCAGCATGTCTGGTGACACCGAGTGTGTGAAGCTACTTTTAGAAGCCGGTGCAAGATTGGTAAGACAGGATAATCGTGGTAACACGCCACTGCACTATGCAGCATCTGTGGGCAATGCTGAAAGTGTGAGGCTGATGCTGGACACCGGGGCGTACCCCGAGAAAGTGAATGAAGATGGCCGGACTCCACTACATTTCGCCAGCATGTCTGGTGACACCGAGTGTGTGAAGCTACTTTTAGAAGCCGGTGCAAGATTGGTAAGACAGGATAATCGTGGTAACACGCCACTGCACTATGCAGCATCTGTGGGCAATGCTGAAAGTGTGAGGCTGATGCTGGACACCGGGGCGTACCCCGAGAAAGTGAATGAAGATGGCCGGACTCCACTACATTTCGCCAGCATGTCTGGTGACACCGAGTGTGTGAAGCTACTTTTAGAAGACGGTGCAAGAATGGTAAGACAGGATAATCGTGGTAACACGCCACTGCACTATGCAGCATCTGTGGGCAGTGCTGAAAGTGTGAGGCTGATGCTGGACACCGGGGCGTACCCCGAGAAAGTGAATGAAGATGGCCGGACCCCACTACATTTCGCCAGCATGTCTGGTGACACCGAGTGTGTGAAGCTACTTTTAGAAGCCGGTGCAAGATTGGTAAGACAGGATAATCGTGGTAACACGCCACTGCACTATGCAGCATCTGTGGGCAATGCTGAAAGTGTGAGGCTGATGCTGGACACCGGGGCGTACCCCGAGAAAGTGAATGAAGATGGCCGGACTCCACTACATTTCGCCAGCATGTCTGGTGACACCGAGTGTGTGAAGCTACTTTTAGAAGCCGGTGCAAGATTGGTAAGACAGGATAATCGTGGTAACACGCCACTGCACTATGCAGCATCTGTGGGCAATGCTGAAAGTGTGAGGCTGATGCTGGACACCGGGGCGTACCCCGAGAAAGTGAATGAAGATGGCCGGACTCCACTACATTTCGCCAGCATGTCTGGTGACACCGAGTGTGTGAAGCTACTTTTAGAAGCCGGTGCAAGATTGGTAAGACAGGATAATCGTGGTAACACGCCACTGCACTATGCAGCATCTGTGGGCAATGCTGAAAGTGTGAGGCTGATGCTGGACACCGGGGCGTACCCCGAGAAAGTGAATGAAGATGGCCGGACTCCACTACATTTCGCCAGCATGTCTGGTGACACCGAGTGTGTGAAGCTACTTTTAGAAGCCGGTGCAAGATTGGTAAGACAGGATAATCGTGGTAACACGCCACTGCACTATGCAGCATCTGTGGGCAATGCTGAAAGTGTGAGGCTGATGCTGGACACCGGGGCGTACCCCGAGAAAGTGAATGAAGATGGCCGGACTCCACTACATTTCGCCAGCATGTCTGGTGACACCGAGTGTGTGAAGCTACTTTTAGAAGCCGGTGCAAGATTGGTAAGACAGGATAATCGTGGTAACACGCCACTGCACTATGCAGCATCTGTGGGCAATGCTGAAAGTGTGAGGCTGATGCTGGACACCGGGGCGTACCCGGAGAAAGTGAATGAAGATGGCCGGACTCCACTACATTTCGCCAGCATGTCTGGTGACACCGAGTGTGTGAAGCTACTTTTAGAAGCCGGTGCAAGATTGGTAAGACAGGATAATCGTGGTAACACGCCACTGCACTATGCAGCATCTGTGGGCAATGCTGAAAGTGTGAGGCTGATGCTGGACACCGGGGCGTACCCCGAGAAAGTGAATGAAGATGGCCGGACTCCACTACATTTCGCCAGCATGTCTGGTGACACCGAGTGTGTGAAGCTACTTTTAGAAGCCGGTGCAAGATTGGTAAGACAGGATAATCGTGGTAACACGCCACTGCACTATGCAGCATCTGTGGGCAATGCTGAAAGTGTGAGGCTGATGCTGGACACCGGGGCGTACCCCGAGAAAGTGAATGAAGATGGCCGGACTCCACTACATTTCGCCAGCATGTCTGGTGACACCGAGTGTGTGAAGCTACTTTTAGAAGACGGTGCAAGAATGGTAAGACAGGATAATCGTGGTAACACGCCACTGCACTATGCAGCATCTGTGGGCAGTGCTGAAAGTGTGAGGCTGATGCTGGACACCGGGGCATACCCCGAGAAAGTGAATGAAGATGGCCGGACCCCACTACATTTCGCCAGCATGTCTGGTGACACCGAGTGTGTGAAGCTACTTTTAGAAGCCGGTGCAAGATTGGTAAGACAGGATAATCGTGGTAACACGCCACTGCACTATGCAGCATCTGTGGGCAATGCTGAAAGTGTGAGGCTGATGCCGGACACCGGGGCGTACCCCGAGAAAGTGAATGAAGATGGCCGGACTCCACTACATTTCGCCAGCATGTCTGGTGACACCGAGTGTGTGAAGCTACTTTTAGAAGACGGTGCAAGAATGGTAAGACAGGATAATCGTGGTAACACGCCACTGCACTATGCAGCATCTGTGGGCAGTGCTGAAAGTGTGAGGCTGATGCTGGACACCGGGGCATACCCCGAGAAAGTGAATGAAGTTGGCCAGACCCCACTACATTTCGCCAGCATGTCTGGTGACACCGAGTGTGTGAAGCTACTTTTAGAAGACGGTGCAAGATTGGTAAGACAGGATAATCGTGGTAACACGCCACTGCACTATGCAGCATCTGTGGGCAATGCTGAAAGTGTGAGGCTGATGGTGGACACCGGGGCGTACCCCGAGAAAGTGAATGAAGATGGCCGGACTCCACTACATTTCGCCAGCATGTCTGGTGACACCGAGTGTGTGAAGCTACTTTTAGAAGCCGGTGCAAGATTGGTAAGACAGGATAATCGTGGTAACACGCCACTGCACTATGCAGCATCTGTGGGCAATGCTGAAAGTGTGAGGCTGATGCTGGACACCGGGGCGTACCCCGAGAAAGTGAATGAAGATGGCCGGACTCCACTACATTTCGCCAGCATGTCTGGTGACACCGAGTGTGTGAAGCTACTTTTAGAAGCCGGTGCAAGATTGGTAAGACAGGATAATCGTGGTAACACGCCACTGCACTATGCAGCATCTGTGGGCAATGCTGAAAGTGTGAGGCTGATGCTGGACACCGGGGCGTACCCCGAGAAAGTGAATGAAGATGGCCGGACTCCACTACATTTCGCCAGCATGTCTGGTGACACCGAGTGTGTGAAGCTACTTTTAGAAGCCGGTGCAAGATTGGTAAGACAGGATAATCGTGGTAACACGCCACTGCACTATGCAGCATCTGTGGGCAATGCTGAAAGTGTGAGGCTGATGCTGGACACCGGGGCGTACCCCGAGAAAGTGAATGAAGATGGCCGGACTCCACTACATTTCGCCAGCATGTCTGGTGACACCGAGTGTGTGAAGCTACTTTTAGAAGACTGTGCAAGAATGGTAAGACAGGATAATCGTGGTAACACGCCACTGCACTATGCAGCATCTGTGGGCAGTGCTGAAAGTGTGAGGCTGATGCTGGACACCGGGGCATACCCCGAGAAAGTGAATGAAGTTGGCCAGACCCCACTACATTTCGCCAGCATGTCTGGTGACACCGAGTGTGTGAAGCTACTTTTAGAAGCCGGTGCAAGATTGGTAAGACAGGATAATCGTGGTAACACGCCACTGCACTATGCAGCATCTGTGGGCAATGCTGAAAGTGTGAGGCTGATGCTGGACACCGGGGCGTACCCCGAGAAAGTGAATGAAGATGGCCGGACTCCACTACATTTCGCCAGCATGTCTGGTGACACCGAGTGTGTGAAGCTACTTTTAGAAGACGGTGCAAGATTGGTAAGACAGGATAATCGTGGTAACACGCCACTGCACTATGCAGCATCTGTGGGCAATGCTGAAAGTGTGAGGCTGATGCTGGACACTGGGGCATACTCAGAGAAAGTGAATGAAGATGGCCGGACTCCACTACATTTCGCCAGCATGTCTGGTGACACCGAGTGTGTGAAGCTACTTTTAGAAGCCGGTGCAAGAATGGTAAGAGAGGATAATCGTGGTAACACGCCACTGCGCTATGCAGCATCTGTGGGCAATGCTGAAAGTGTGAGGCTGATGCTGGACACCAGGGCATACTCAGAGAAAGTGAATGAAGATGGCCGGACTCCACTACATTTCACCAGCATGTCTGGTGACACCGAGTGTGTGAAGCTACTTCTAGAAGCCGGTGCAAGAATGGTAAGAGAGGATAATCGTGGTAACACGCCACTGCACTATGCAGCATCTGTGGGCAATGCTGAAAGCGTGAAGCTGCTGCTCAAGGTTGGGGCATACCCCGAGCAAGTTAATAAAGACGGGCAGACTCCACTTCATGTTGTTGGCATGTCCATAGACATTCAGTGTGTGAGACGAGTTTTGAAAGCTTGTTCCATAGTCGCAACACGTAACAATCATTACAATATACCAATGTACTGTGCAGCAGTAAAGGGAATGACCAAGAGGTATTAAGCTACTGTGGAGGCTGTTTGAAGAAGCTATAGCTGATTCACAGTTGAAAATTACTTACTTTTGAACACCCTTGTTCAGTGCTGTGTTATGTGGCAATAAAAGGACCAGAGCTACAAGCGACGCATAAGTTTTGTAATACATTCTTTCATTGTTCCAGCTGACATGTAGCATGGAAATCGTTTTACCGCCAGTGAGGGAAGGTGATGCTGCGGACAAGAGAAGCAGCATGCTGTGAAGGCACACTTTGTTCTAACATAACTGGACCTAACGTAATACATTTTCTTTTTTTTCTTTCCTCTTGTGTATTTTTAGTGTAATGGGAGTGAGTTACGAATGAATGTTGTAAAATATTACACGATTCTGGTATTATTTTTTCTTCTCTATCATTTAACTGCATGGGCATATATTGTTTAAAGATGCAATTATTAGATAATGAAGTAGCACACTATGAATGGAGTGATGGAACATCACACTCTAGGAGTTAACAACCACTTGATAGCAGTGAAAGAACCAGAGACAATTGAGGCACTGGCAACTAAAAGAGCTCAAGGCACAGACACAACATTTTGAGGAAAATAGTTTGTGAAAATCAGATTTGTAGGCAAACAACTGGCCCCCACAGAACTGACTTGGTTAAACATCAAGTCACAACATCCTTTATTTCCTAAGAAAAAGTGTTGCACTTTATCTTGAAAAATTTTCATTAATTAATTTTGATTAATATTTGGGATTACTATTATTGATGTTAATTCACAAAAGTTTCATAAGGCTCGTGACAGTAGTCTTTTTTTTTTGTTTTTTTTGAGAAGTGTCAAGTTTCTAATTTATAATAATGTGCAAGTAGATAACAGATGGTAAATGCACACACAAAATTATGATATATTTCATCACTGCATGGTTCTCGTTATCACCACTTTTGGTGATCACCACTTTTGGTGATCACCACTTTTGGTGATCACCACTTTTGGTGATCACCACTTTTGGTGATCACCACTTTTGGTGATCACCACTTTTGGTGATCACCACTTTTGGTGATCACCACTTTTGGTGATCACCACTTTTGGTGATCACCACTTTTGGTGATCACCACTTTTGGTGATCACCACTTTTGGTGATCACCACTTTTGGTGATCACCACTTTTGGTGATCACCACTTTTGGTGATCACCACTTTTGGTGATCACCACTTTTGGTGATCACCACTTTTGGTGATCACCACTTTTGTGGCTTGCAGTTGCCAATCTACCTCTGATTACAAAGTAAGTAAGTTAGTTAGTGATGTGTTCCATTGATGAGTCTCACGGTAACTATTATGATGTGGAATGTGCCAAGTGCATAAGAAATGCACATGTGAATGAAGGTTTTTTTAAGGTTAAATGGCACAAAATACAAATATTATACGTATATACTTATTTATTCCTATTCAAAAATTCATCTATGGTATAGGAGGAGTTGTCAAGATGATATGATTTCAGTTTATTGTTAAAACTGTTACTGCTGTCTGACATTTTATTTCATCCGGTAATTTTTCAAAGTGTTTTGCAGCAGGATGTTTTGCCCCTTTCTGTGCCAAAGATAGGTTAAGTAGAGGATAAGCGAAAGTCTTTCTTTCTTGTGGTATTATAATCATGAATGTCACTGTTGTTTTTAAAGTGGTCTATGTTCTTCACAACAAATTTCATTCCTGAGTAAATGTAATGTGAGGCTATTGTAAAAATTCTTAATCTTTTAAGGAGATGCCCACGAGATGTGTAATTATGAGCCCCACACATTATTCTAACCACTTTCTTTTGAGCAGCGAATACTTTTTACCTAAGAGTTGAGATGCTTCAAAATATTATTCCGTATGATATCAGAGAGTGAACGTATGCAAAGTATGTTAGTTTCCTAATTTCTATATCCTCAAAATTAGCAATTACTCCGATTGCAAAAGCTGCTGAACATAGTCGCTTTAGTAATCCAATTTTCCGATTAAGATTCTCATCTATATGTACACCCAAAAACGTAGTATGCTCTACCCTGGCTACTGACTTCTGTTGATGTGTTATATTTATTGAAGGAACTGTACTCCTTAAAGTAGAAAATTGGATGAACTGTGTTTTTTAAAAGTTCAGAGCAAGCCTATTTCCAGAAAACCAATCAGTGTCTTTTCCAAAGAAATTCTTTGTATCATTTTCTATTGGGGGTTTCTTTCACTGGATTAATAATGATGCTTGTATGCTCAGCTAACAGCGTCAGTTTAGCTTCTTGTTTCAGATAAGAATGGAGGTCATTAAAGTATATCAAAAACAGAAGGGGACCCATGATTGTATTCTGTGGAACACCTAATATAATTTCACCCCAGTTAGATGAAGTGGAAAGCTTCCTGAAATCACTCAAACCATATAAAGAAACTTTTTGCTTTCTGTTCTGTAGATGTGACGTAAGCCACTCATTTGGTGATCCATATATACCATAGAATTGTAATTTCTGTAACATAATGTCATGGTTCACACAATCAAATGGTTTGTATAAGTCGCAGAAAATACCTATTGGTGACATTTTACTATTTAAAAACACTGTTACGTCGGCAGTGAAATTGTATATTGCTGTCTTTAGTGGAACAACATTTTTGAAATCCAAACTGTGATTTGCTAAGTATCCCATTACTGCTGAGATGGCTAACCACTTGAGTACATTACTTTCTCTACAATTTTTGAAATACTGTGATCAAGGATACTGGCTGGTAATTATTGACACCTGTGGTGTCCTCTTTTTTGTAGAGGCTTTACAATGGCATATTTTAACCTGTCTGAGAAAATACCTTGAGTTAGTGATGAATTACAGATGTGACTATTTTAATGTCTTGTTAGAGATGTCATCTACTACAACAGAACATCTATTTTTCAAAGATTTAATGATTTTTCCTTATTTCACAAGACATCGTTAGATGAAAATTAGTCTATGAATTCTCAAAACTGACTCTTCCATGTACTGCATGGCTTTTTTCTTTTGAACAATTCTCACCAGTTTTTTCACCTACACTTAAGAAATGGTTGTTAAATACATTAGCTACTTGTGTACTGTTGGTTAAGATGGTCTCACTCTCTTTAATAATGATTATGAGATGATATGAGGATATGATGATATGAGGATATGATGATATGAGGATATGATGATATGAGGATATGATGATATGAGGATATGATGATATGAGGATATGATGATATGAGGATATGATGATATGAGGATATGATGATATGAGGATATGATGATATGAGGATATGATGATATGAGGATATGATGATATGAGGATATGATGATATGAGGATATGATGATATGAGGATATGATGATATGAGGATATGATGATATGAGGATATGATGATATGAGGATATGATGATATGAGGATATGATGATATGAGGATATGATGATATGAGGATATGATGATATGAGGATATGATGATATGAGGATATGATGATATGAGGATATGATGATATGAGGATATGATGAGATGAGGATATGATGAGATGAGGATATGATGAGATGAGGATATGATGAGATGAGGATATGATGAGATGAGGATATGATGAGATGAGGATATGATGAGATGAGGATATGATGAGATGAGGATATGATGAGATGAGGATATGATGAGATGAGGATATGATGAGATGAGGATATGATGAGATGAGGATATGATGAGATGAGGATATGATGAGATGAGGATATGATGAGATGAGGATATGATGAGATGAGGATATGATGAGATGAGGATATGATGAGATGAGGATATGATGAGATGAGGATATGATGAGATGAGGATATGATGAGATGAGGATATGATGAGATGAGGATATGATGAGATGAGGATATGATGAGATGAGGATATGATGAGATGAGGATATGATGAGATGAGGATATGATGAGATGAGGATATGATGAGATGAGGATATGATGAGATGAGGATATGATGAGATGAGGATATGATGAGATGAGGATATGATGAGATGAGGATATGATGAGATGAGGATATGATGAGATGAGGATATGATGAGATGAGGATATGATGAGATGAGGATATGATGAGATGAGGATATGATGAGATGAGGATATGATGAGATGAGGATATGATGAGATGAGGATATGATGAGATGAGGATATGATGAGATGAGGATATGATGAGATGAGGATATGATGAGATGAGGATATGATGAGATGAGGATATGATGAGATGAGGATATGATGAGATGAGGATATGATGAGATATGGTGTGGTATGTGGTATATATGAATCACAAGTATACACAACATTTATTACCAGATACCCAGAATTAAAATTTTTAACAGAAAATTAACTAGCTGATCAGATCCATGTAATAATAAAAAATAACAGGATACCCCAGTCAGAATTAGAAAACATCAAACAACAAGTACAACAAATACCAGAACAAAATAATGTGCAATCAGAAGAAGAAAATACAGTAATGGACTCAAACATCCCAGAGCAAACAAACAAAGAACACGCATCAATTAAACAATCAGAGGAAAATGACATCTTAAGACAGCCACCAGAACAAGCACAAATACAACACGAAGTGACACCCATGTTAGATATAGAAGAAAAATTTCAGCTGACACATATAGAATACAAAGACTCAAATACGGACATTAGACCATTATTGCATAGACCACCAAATAACCCACAAGTCGAAACAACAACAACAACTATCAACACAATCATACACAACAAAATAAATGAAAATACAACCATGGTGGAGTTACAACTACTGGTTTATGTAGGAGCACTCACTACACTAAATATACACACTAGGCAGAGATCAGAACCAACCAACACACAGAAGAAACCCACAAAACCAGCATGGCAACACAGGCTACAGATCAGAATAGGAAAACAGAAAAGACATCGGACAGCTAACACAATTTATAAGAAATGAAATATCAGACAAAAAACGAAAAAGGTTAGGTAAAATCTCACAAGAAGAAGCAATAGAGCAATTAGATGAAAAGAAGCAGAAATTACAAGCATTGGCCAAACGACTTAGAAGATACAAAAAAAGTGAAAATAGAAGGAAACAAAACCAAACATTCCACACAAACCAAAAGAAATTTTACCAGACAATAGATAACACACACATTAAAATAGACAATCCACCAAACATAACAGACATGGAACACTTCTGGGGCAACATATGGTCAAACCTGGTACAACATAACAGGCATGCACGGTGGATACAAGCAGAAACAGACACATACAAGATGATACCACAAATGCCTGAAGTGATAATTTTGCAACATGAAGTCACCCGAGCAATTAATTCTACGCACAATCGGAAAGCCCCTGGAAATGATAAAATAGCAAATTTCTGGCTAAAGAAGTTCACCTCAACACATTCACATCTAACTAAATTATTTAACAGCTACATTGCAGACCCATACACATTCCCTGATACACTTACACATGGAATAACTTATCTGAAACCTAAAGATCAAGCAGACACAGCAAACCCAGCTAAATATCGCCCCATAAGATGCGTTCCAACAATATACAAAATATTAACTTCAGTCATTACACAGAAATTAATGACACATACAATACAGAACAAAATTATAAATGAAGAACAAAAAGGCTGCTGCAAAGGAGCACAAGGATGTAAAGAGTAACTGATAATAGATACAGAGGTGACATATCAAGCTAAAACTAAAGAAAGGTCACTACACTACGCATACATTGATTACCAAAAAGCTTTTGATAGTGTACCCCACTCATGGTTACTACAGATATTGGAAATATACAAAGTAGATCCTAAATTGATACAGTTCCTAAACATAGTTATGAAAAACTGGAAAACCACACTTAATATACAAATTCAAATAATATCACATCACAGCCAATACAGATTAAGTGTGGAATATACCAAGGAGACTCATTAAGTCCTTTCTGGTTCTGCCTTGCTCTGAACCCACTATCCAACATGCTAAATAATACAAATTATGGAATATAATATTACTGGAACATACCCACACAAAATCACACATTTGCTATACATGGATGATCTCAAACTACTGGCAGCAACCAATCAACAACTCATCCAATTACTAAAGATAACAGAAGTATTCAGCAATGATATAAATATGGCTTTTGGAACAGACAAATGTAAGAAAAATACATAGTCAAGGGAAAACACACTAAACAAGAAGATTACTTATTGAATAACCACAGTGACTCCATAGAAACGATGGAAAAAAACAGATGCCTATAAATATCTAGGATACAGACAAAAAATAGGAATAGATAATACAAATATTAAAGAACTAAAAGAAAAATATAGACAAAGACTAACAAAAATACTGAAAACAGAATTGACAGCAAGAAACAAGACAAAAGCTATAAATACTTATACTGTACCAATATTGACCTACTCATTTGGAGTAGGAAATGGAGTAACACAGACCTAGAAGCCCTCAATACACTTACACGTTAACAATGCCACAAATATAGAATACATCACATACATTCAGCAACAGAAAGATTCACATTAAGCAGAAAGGAAGGAGGAAGGGGATTCATCGACATAAAAAACCTACATTATGGACAGGTAGACAATTTAAGAAAATTCTTTCTAGAACGAGCAGAAACTAGCAAAATACACAAAGCAATCTCTCGTATAAATACACTCCTGGAAATTGAAATAAGAACACCGTGAATTCATTGTCCCAGGAAGGGGAAACTTTATTGACACTTTCCTGGGGTCAGATACATCACATGATCACACTGACAGAACCACAGGCACATAGACACAGGCAACAGAGCATGCACAATGTCGGCACTAGTACAGTGGATATCCACCTTTCGCAGCAATGCAGGCTGCTATTCTCCCATGGAGACGATCGTAGAGATGCTGGATGTAGTCCTGTGGAACGGCTTGCCATGCCATTTCCACCTGGCGCCTCAGTTGGACCAGCGTTCGTGCTGGACGTGCAGACCGCGTGAGACGACGCTTCATCCAGTCCCAAACATGCTCAATGGGGGACAGATCCGGAGATCTTGCTGGCCAGGGTAGTTGACTTACACCTTCTAGAGCACGTTGGGTGGCACGGGATACATGCGGACGTGCATTGTCCTGTTGGAACAGCAAGTTCCCTTGCCGGTCTAGGAATGGTAGAACGATGGGTTCGATGACGGTTTGGATGTACCGTGCACTATTCAGTGTCCCCTCGACGATCACCAGTGGTGTACGGCCAGTGTAGCAGATCGCTCTCCACACCATGATGCCGGTTGTTGGCCCTATGTGCCTCGGTCGTATGCAGTCCTGATTGTGGTGCTCACCTGCACGGCGCCAAACACGCATACGACCATCATTGGCACCAAGGCAGAAGCGACTCTCATCGCTGAAGACGACACGTCTCCATTCGTCCCTCCATTCACGCCTGTCGCGACACCACTGGAAGCGGGCTGCACGATGTTGGGGCGTGAGCGGAAGACGGCCTAACGGTGTGCGGGACCGTAGCCCAGCTTCATGGAGACGGTTGCGAATGGTCCTCGCCGATACCCCAGGAGCAACAGTGTCCCTAATTTGCTGGTAAGTGGCGGTGCGGTCCCCTACGGCACTGCGTAGGATCCTACGGTCTTGGCGTGCATCCGTGCATCGCTGCGGTCCGGTCCCAGGTCGACGGGCACGTGCACCTTCCGCCGACCACTGGCGACAACATCGATGTACTGTGGAGACCTCACGCCCCACGTGTTGAGCAATTCGGCGGTACGTCCACCCGGCCTCCCGCATGCCCACTATACGCCCTCGCTCAAAGTCCGTCAACTGCACATACGGTTCACGTCCACGCTGTCGCGGCATGCTACCAGTGTTAAATATTGCGATGGTGCTCCGTATGCCACGGCAAACTGGCTGACACTGACGGCGGCGGTGCACAAATGCTGCGCAGCTAGCGCCATTCGACGGCCAACACCGCGGTTCCTGGTGTGTCCGCTGTGCCGTGCGTGTGATCATTGCTTGTACAGCCCTCTCGCAGTGTCCGGAGCAAGTATGGTGGGTCTGACACACCGGTGTCAATGTGTTCTTTTTTCCATTTCCAGGAGTGTACATCGGCTACACCACTGCAATTTCATAACCACTTCTACAACCCTTTAGATCACATAACATCAACAGATACGAAGAAAGTAAATTGGAAAAAGAAAACACTACATGGCAAGCACCCGTATCATCTAACACAGCCACACATCGATCAAGATGCATCCAACACATGGCTAGGAAAAGCCAATATGAGACGGAAGGATTCATGATTGCAATACAGGATCAAACAATAAACACCAGATATTACAGCAAGCATATTATTAAAGATCCCAATACCACAACAGATAAATGTAGACTTTGCAAACAACAAATAGAAACATTAGATCACATCGCAAGCGGGTGTACAATACTAGCAAATACAGAATACCCCAGAAGACATGACAATGTAGCAAAAATAAAACATCAACAGCTTGCCTTACAACATAAACTTATAAAACAACACGTTCCCACATACAAGTATGCACCACAAAATGTACTGGAGAATAATGAATACAAATTATACTGGAACAGAACCATTGTAACAGATAAAACAACACCACATAACAAACCTGACATCATATTCACCAATAAAAAGAAGAAATTAACACAACTAATCGAAATATCCATACCCAATACAACAAATACACAAAAGAAAACAGGAGAAAGAATTGAAAAATACATCCAACTGGCTGAGGAAGTAAAGGACATTTGGCATCAGAATAAAGTTGACATTATACCAATTATCAACTGGCTGAGGAAGTCAAGGACATTTGGCATCAGAATAAAGTTGACATTATACCAATTATACTATCAACTACAGGAGTCATACCAGACAATATCCACCAGTACATCAATGCAATACAGCTACATCCAAACTTCTATATACAACTACAGAAATCCGTAATTATTGATACATGTTCAATTACCCGAAAGTTCCTAAATGCAATATAACGTATACCATACAGTTAAAAGGAAGTGACGCTTGATCAAGGTCCGCGTCACTTTCCATTTTTAACCAGACTTAACATCTGAGAAAGTAAAGAAATAAAAATAATAAAAATAATAAAAATAAAATAATAAAAATAAAAATAATAAAAATAACAAGTAAGCAACGGTAAAAAGAAATGTCATTATATTCATAAATGCAGACTCAGAAGAAAACCAAAAAAGACACACATGAGGAAGGAATTAACTGAATGGGAAGGAAATCGGTTGATGTGATGTGCAGACAAGCAAATGATTACAACTGGATGATTTTTTTTCTAGAGAAAGAATTTCACAAATTGAGCAAGTCAATAACGAGTTCGTCCACCTGGCCCTTATGCAAGCAGTTATTTGACTTGGCACTGATTGATAGAGTTGTTCGCTGTCCTGACGAATATCTCCCCAGTTTGTCCAATTGCTGCATTAGATCGTCAGAATCCTGAGACAGTAGGAGGGCCTTACCCATACTGTTCCAAACATTCTCAACTGGGGAGGGATCCGGCGACCTTTCTGGAGAAGGTAGGTTTTGGCAAGCACATGGATAAGCACTAGAAAGTTTCCGCATGTGTGAGTGGGCACATCTTGCTGAAATGTAAGCCCAGGATGTTTTGCCATAAAGGGCAAGTAAACGGGGCAGAGAGTACCGTGGACATACCGGTGTGCTGTCAGGGCGTCGCAGATGACAACCAAAGGGGTCCAGCTATGAAAAGAAATGGCACCCCAGACCATTCCTCCCAGTTGTTGTGCCATTTGCCGGGTGACAGTGGGATTGGTACCCCACTTCTGTCCGGGGCATCTCCTGATACGTCTTCACTGATTATCGGGTCTCAATTCGAAGTGGGACTCATCACTGAAGACAATTCTACTATAGGCAGTGCTATTACAGTGAGCATTTATGGGCAGGGCTCTCCTATCGTTTCAGGATTTTGACAACCAACCTTGCCAATTAAACAGAATTTGGCATTAAATCCCTCAGGATAAGATGCAACAAATCTATCAATTAATGCAAGCCAAATAACTGCCTGCGTAAGAGCTAGAGGTGACCAATGCGTTATTGACTTTCTCAGTTTGTGAATCTCTTTCTCATGAATAAATCATACTTTCTTTCTGGAAGTGTAATTATTTGTTTGTCCATAAATGTACATCAAATCTGCTGATTTCCAATCCATTCGGATAATTTCTTTGCAGTGCGACTTTTCTTTTGTACTAGAGTGCACTGTGAATCAGTAACAATATTAGTTGAGACACTATATGGATGTGTATCGACTAAAAGTAAAGAAAATGAAAGTTTAAAAAAGAAGAACGAGTGTGGTGGCACTGTGGCCCTAGTTGCACATCGCATATTCTGTAATGTAAGACTTGTGTTCACATCTTCCACAGTACAAGGTGCACTCATTAGTACTTAGTTAGTCAAAATCACACTTCTATGGCTATGCTGTGTGGGATATGAGGAAATTTGTATTTGCTACACCCTGGCAAATTTGTATTTTTCATGCTGGGAAATGGTGTTAGCCACATTGTGTATTATTAGACTCTACTGGCTTCCTAATTTCTTTATAGACGTCTCCATTAAAGATAGTGTGATCGGAAGTTCACATGTGATCACTGTTACAGACGTCATTCATTTCCTATTGAAACTGGAGAGGTGAACTAGATATGGGTAATGTCATGTTAGGTAAGGCACCTCTCACTGACTGGTGTTTACTTGGCCAAGCACTGGACTTTCTCGACTACACAGGAAAACTTAGAGTGGATTCCTCGGCTCGTTTCACTGTTGTGACATCTATTCATGTTCCAGTTCAGGAATTGGACCGAAATTGTTATTTTTAGTGAAAGATTTGTTGGACTTTCGCCAGATCCGTCTTATGTAACCAGTAGGAGGCTGCACGACGTCTTATAGTTATGTCTCCTGGGTAGACCCCCATGATCAAAAGAAAAACATACTTTGGCGTTGTGCCAAAGGCCCCTGTAAGCCTGATGACTGCTCCCCTCAGTTCAAGTCACAGGATCGACCTGTTCTGTGCACACTGAAGTTGTGCGTCCAAGCACTTGGTGCTAAGTATATAATGGATGTGAAAATAGCATCGTGATATGTCCTTGCCATATGCAGCGCTAACGTGTAGTTACCTGCTGAGGCGCAGGCAGTTTTGTGCTAAATTTAGCTTGCTTTGTCTACAACTATCTGAACGTGTTGTGTGCAGTTAGTTTTCGTCCTTTTGGGCACCAAGTTACCATTTGACTGTTTGTCATGTGACAGATATTTTCTAAGTTGACCTTCAAGCAGTATATATGTGATTGTCTATGGGGATATTGCAGATTTACTGCCTACACATCATCAATGCATCTGGGAGAGGAACACATTTGCCATTCCCTGTACCTCAGCTCTAGAGTTCCCACACCAAAACCAAAACATAATCAGCATATGCCACCACCTCACTAGCTTAATTATCTCCTTTCAATTCACACAGGAAAGGTTCGAGTGCCAAAAATTGGCCAGCAAATTGACTCTGTGGTCACCCTTTGGTAATTCTTTTTATTACCATTTGTGTGCCACCTAACCATTCCACAGCTGTACTTTTACAATAGACACTGGAGTACAAATGCTCCCATGATGTCAATTAATGATACAGGCAAAGGTGGAAAAATGGGCCCCTGCTGGTATTATGGGCCCCCTACATATTTGGAAGTACAGGCCATGAATTCTAGCGGAGAGCACATGAACTACTAGAACTAGTTGCCAAACTTCACTGTAGAGTGTGCAGACGTAGTAGCTGTCATGGTTTGTGAGTAGTTGTGCTGTAAATTTTTTCGCTGTCATCAAAAGTTTGAAAGGTTAGTGTTTATTTGAATAAAACTCAAATTTCTAACATGTTATTACTAAAACTAAGGTAAGGTACGTATCTGGCTTGTTGTTGGGATGCCGTTTTACATTGATTAACGTCGGTTGCGAACCAAACTAACAGTAGGCAAAATCGTTTTTCCCAAGATGTCGAGGGTGGATATATGGGCCCCTTTCGCTCCTGGTATTATGGGCCCCGTAAAATCAATCAGATTTTATGGGACCATTCACAAATATTGCTACTCGTTATGTTTCAGATGCCTCGAAGACATATTGTACCACCAAAAAAATCGAAACGGCAATCGTGGGACAAAGCAAATATGTAAAATGCTATTGTAGCTACTAAAGAGAAAAAAATGCGGTTAAAAAAGCGGTTAAATTGTACTGTCCCTCGTTCTACGCTCCAAAGGCTTTCACGAATCGATAAACCGGTCGAAGAAATAGTTAATATTAAAATGGTCCGTCCACCGGTTTTACCACAGGGACTAGAGGACGAACTGGTTAAACACTCCAGGCAAATGCCGGGATGGTTCCTCTGAAAGGGCACGGCCGACTTCCTTCCCCATCCTTCCCTACTCCGATGAGACCGATGACCACGCTGTCTGGTCTCCTTCCTCCAACCAACCAACCAACCAACCAACGAACTGGTTAAATATCTTCTCATTATGGAATCCAAATTCTACAGCCTTACCAGAAATGACGTCAGGCGCATGGCCTACCAGCTTTGCACAAGAAATCCATTTGTAAAGGGCGAAGTTTCTGGTCGAACTTGGTTTGACCATTTTATGTCAGGGCATAAAAATATTCTGTCTATTTTGAAGCCATCCGCAACTTCGATTTCACGTGCTAATGAGGTTAATAAACCAGCTGTCGACAATTTCTTCAGTTTACTTGAAGCTGCGTTCAGTAACTACAAATATCCTGCAGACAGAGTTTTTAATGTAACCGGCCGCTGGTGGCCGAGCGGTTCTAGGCGCTTCAGTCTGGAACCGCTCGATCACTACGGTCGCAGGTTCGAATCCTGCCTCGGGCATGGATGTGTGTGAAGTCCTTAGGTTAGTTAGGTTTAATTAGTTCTAAGTTCTAGGGGACTGATGACCTCAGATGTTAAGTCCCATAGTGGTCATAGTCATTTGAACGATTTTAATGTGGACGAGTAAAAAAATGGCTCTGAGCACTATGGGACTTAACTGCTGAGGTCATCAGTCCCCTAGAACTTAAAACTACTTAAACCTCACTAACCTAAGGACATCACACACATCCATGCCCGAGGCAGGATTCGAACCTGCGACCGTAGCGGTCGCGCGGTTCCAGACTGTACAGCCTAGAACCGCTCGACCACCCCAGCCAGCAGACGAGTCAGGTCTTAGTGTCGTTCAAAGAAAAATTTCTCGTGTCATCTGTCTGAGGGGAAAAAGGCAAGTTGGTGCATTGTCTGCAGCTGAAAGAGGATCACTTGTAACGTGTAAAAAGATGCTTATGTGTGTGACTATTGTGAATAGACTATGCATAGGCTGTGAAAAATCATCCCACCAGTAGACTAATTAACACTGTTCAGAGTGAATCTTTCTTTCATTATACACAAAAATTAAGTAAAATTTTTTCAAATTTTTGTTTCTTTTTATTTCAAACTACCTTGGGGCCCATATTACCAGCACAAATGCTTGACGCAACAAAATGCAGACTATCAGGAAAAATAAAATTTTGTTTTAACTATTAAAAAGTTGAACCAAAACATGTAACTATTTGCAGGACATACTAGAGAAAGGCTTTGTTAATTTCAGGTGATTATACTAAAAAGGTGTTACATGAAAAAAACAAAGTGGGGACCCATTTATCCACCTTTACCTCTACAATTGCCTATTTTTGTCATACGTGTCCAGTGATTTGACCACCTTGCTAAATATTCAACGCATTTTCATTTCATCAAGCCAAATTGGCGCTGATTAGGCCTGTGAAGCTTCCTGAGAGCATGATCAATCAAGGACGAGTCTATGGCGTCCCCTACTGTAGAAAAATAGTGATGTTACAAAAATATTTTATACAGTATCTGTTAAACGTATTTGGAGAAATATTAAGTATCTTAGCTAATATTAAGCAGTCAGTATCAGGTAAATCATTTTCAAGTACAAGTTAAAACAGTTGCGTTTAACTTTAAAGTTAAAGTTCCGGCAATGCAATGAGTAAACGCCCAGCTATATACGTTCACTTTGTTCTTGCAGATGTTTTGTAGGTTTCTCGACGTCACAATTTAAGGAAATACACTTGAACAGAAACATCTGGTTTATCAATGAGGCAAGTTTACTATGCGATACACATGAATAACTTGGAAGCTGACCTTTACCTGTTTCTTTAATGGTTTCTTCTATTTTAATTATATACGTGAATGTTACACTAAACGCTACTCTTCCTGAGCATGAAAAGTAACAATTTTCACTTAATGCAAGCAATCGGCCAGAGCAGACGATAATACATCCTACTGAGATGAACGCCACAACCAGGAAGAGTACAGAGATAAGCTGAAAGCTTGAAGGTGTAAGTAGCCTCTTCATATGTTTGTATGTTGGCAGCACTGTAGACTGTAATTAATCTCGCTGACAGCTCTCTGCGCCCTCGGTAAGAGACTTTGTGGCTGGACGGTCTTACAGTTAACAGTTAGCGAGCGGACAGCTTGGACATGTGCCCTGCGTGGAGTCTGTGTTGGTAGGACATGCATTGTAAAATGAAGATGGCTGTAGTTGGTAATGTTTAGGTAGTGGAGTTATTGACGACTATATAATTTTTGGAACTGGATATCACATGAATGAGGTAAAATCTGCTAAATACATTGTTTGCTCTTCAACAAAATCTTTCTCTTGCTAAACATATGCCTCCTAATATTTAGAGCCTCGTAGTAGTAGTAGTAGTAGTAGTAGTAGTAGTAGTAGTAGTAGTAGTAGTAGTAGTAGTAGTAGTAGTAGTAGTAGTAGTTGTGGTCTTCAGTCTTGAGACTGGTTTGATGCAACTCTCCATGCTACTCTATCCCGTGCAAGCTTCTTCATCTCCCAGTACCTACTGCAGCCTACATCCTTCTGAATCTGCTTAGTGTATTCATCTCTTGGCCTCCCTCTACGATTCTTGCCCTCCACGCTGCCCTCCAATACTAAATTTGTGATCCCTTGGTGCCTCAGAACATGTCCTACCAACCGATCCCTTCTTCTAGTCAAGTTGTGCCACAAACTTCTCTTCTCCCCAATCCTATTCAATACTTCATTAGTTTTGTGATCTACCCATCTAATCTTCAGCATTATTCTGTAGCATCACATTTCGAAAGCTTCTATTCTCTCCTTGTCCAAACTATTTATCGTCCATGTTTCACTTCCATACATGGCTACACCCCATACAAATACTTTCAAAAATGACTTCCTGACACTTAAATCAATACTCGATGTTAACAAATTTCTCTTCTTCAGAAACGCTTTCCTTGCCATTGCCAGTCTACATTTTATATCCTCTCTACTTCGACCATCATCAGTTATTTTGCTCCCCAAATAGCAAAACTCCTTTACTACTTTAAGTGTCTCATTTCCTAATCTAATTCCCTCAGCATCACCCGACTTTATTCGACTACATTCCATTATCCTCGTTTTGCTTTTGTTGATGTTCATCTTATATCCTCCTTTCAAGACACTATCTATTCCGTTCAACTGCTCTTCCAAGTCCTTTGCTGTCTCTGACAGAATTACAATGTCATCGGCGAACCTCAAAGTTTTTATTTCTTCTCCATGGATTTTAATACCTACTCCGAATTTTTCTTTTGTTTCCTTTACTGCTTGCTCAATATACAGATTGAATAACATCGGGGAGAGACTACAACCCTGTCTCACTCCCTTCCCAACCACTGCTTCCTTTTCATACCCCTCGACCCTTATAACTGTCATCTGATTTCTGTACCAATTGTAAATAGTCTTTTGCTCCCTGTATTTTACCCCTGAAACCTTCAGAATTTGAAAGAGTATTCCAGCTAACATTGTCAAAAGCTTTCTCTAAGTCTACAAATGCTAGAAATGTAGGTTTGGCTTTTCTTAATATAGCTTCTAAGATAAGTCGTAAGGTCAGTATTGCCTCACGTGTTCCATCATTTCTGCGGAATCCAAACTGATCTTCTCCGAGGTCGGCTTCTACCAGTTTTTCCATTCGTCTGTAAAGAATTCGCGTTAGTATTTTGCAGCTGTGACTTATTAAATTGATAGTTCGGTAGTTTTCACATCTGTCAACACCTGCTTTCTTTGGGATTGGAATTATTGTATTCTTCTTGAAGTCTGAGGGTATTTCGCCTGTTTCATACATCTTGCTCACCAGATGGTAGAGTTTTGTCAGGACTGGCTCTCCCAAGGCCGTCAGTAGTTCTAATTGAATGTTGTCTACTCCGGGGGTCTTGTTTCGACTCATGTCTTTCAGTGCCCTGTCAAATTCTTCACGCAGTATCGTATCTCCCATTTCATCTTCATCTACATCCTCTTTAGTAGTTAGAATCCTTCATTTCACTGGTTGTAGTTGCTGCTTGCTGTGGAAATTAGCGTACGTCATTGTGGGCCGTGAGTCCTCCACTCGGAGAAGTTCGGCCGCCGAGGGGAAGTGCTTATTGCATTCGACGCCACATTGGGCGACTTGCGCGTCGGAGATGAAATGATGATGAGGACAACACAACACCCAGTCCCTGAGCGGAGAAATCTCTTGTCCCAGTCGGGAATCGAACCCGACCCCCTTGGCGTGGCGTGGCATTCCTCCCCACTGACCACTCATCTAACGGGGGCGGACGCTGTTTGTTGTAATTGCTGTAGTTCGTGTTATGAAGAATATCTGTGAGCTAAGAGACTTATGAAAAAGTATGGGTTATTGTTAGGATTTCTTCCAATTCAGGGACATTCTTTTGTGTTAATTATTTGAAGTCATGTTGTCATTTTAGAGCAGTCAGATTGCGTTGCGCTTGTATATTGTGGATAATGAATGAATAGGTTAAGTTTGGGTAGCCTTTGTCAGGGAAAATCCTGTAGGTCAGTGTTGAAATGATAAAAATAAGTAACTAGACAGTAGGTTCACTTGCACTCAGCCGTTTATGTAAACACGAAGTTTCACCTACTCAGTTATTTCAGTTTAAGACTCAAACAAATGAAATTTCCTGGCATATTAAAACTGTCTGCCCGACCGAGACTTGAACTCGGGACCTTTGCCTTTCGCGGGCAAGTGCTCTACCGTCTGAGCTATCGAAGCACGACTCGCACACGGTCTCACAGCTTTACTTCTGCCAGTATCTCGTCTCCTACGTTCCAAACTTTACAGAAGCTCTCCTGCGAACCTTGCAGAACTAGCACTCCCGAAAGAAAGGATATTGCGGAGACATGGCTTAACCACAGCCTTGGGGATGTTTCCAGAATGAGATTTTCACTCTGCAGCGGAGTGTGCGCTGATATGAGTCGTGCTTCGGTATCTCAGACGGTAGAGCACTTGACCGCGAAAGGCAAAGGTCCCGAGTTCGAGTCTAGGTCGGGCACACAGTTTTAATCTGCCAGGAAGTTTCATATCAGCGCACACTCCGTTGCAGAGTGAAAATCTCATTCTTCAAACAAATGAGTTTCACCTGTCGACCCTTAGGCGAGGATACTTAACAGGAATCTTCGTTGTTTGAATAATTAGGGCATGATTAGAAATTAGTTATTGTTTACTGCTAGCGCGTAATTTCCTTTGTAGCTGTAGTTCCTTATTGTTGTACTGTATTGTAATGAGCAAAGCAGCTATGGCATCCATGTGGATTTGCACTAAGTATCTTGCAGTCGCTTTTACAACTAATTGAACACTGATTATTTTCAGTGCTATTTCAGTGTCTCCCTGTTTTTGCTTTTGAAACCTTTTTTGTGTGTTATTGTGTTAGATAGTGCGATAATCATGGCGAGTGAAAAGCGTAAAACCAGGCTGCAAAGTAAAGTGAGAAATGACAGTGACGACGAGCGTAGCTTGTTAGCATCACCTGGTAACGAACTGACAAATGTTCAAGATGATAATTTGGTAACAGTGCGTAGGGACATGGACCAGGTAGTAAGTAATGGGGTAGAAACTGAAACAATCAGTGAACAGGGAACTATTGTCGATCGATCAATCGGTAACAGTTCGCTTCAGGAATGCGAAATAACAGAAAAAAAATGTTGCAAATACCGTAGATTCAGGTTTTGCGTCAATGCACTTTTCTCAATTAACTCAAGACACACTCTCTGCTTTTCAAAATAAGAATTTACCGGTGCAAACGCACTGACGAAAAACACAAAGGAACACCTTATAGTCACTAATGCATTGTTAGTGCAATTAATTAAAAAATTTGATCAAACAGAGAAATACAGCAACACTTAAAAAGTCAGACATACATGATGAAATTAAACGAACACTTGAACAAACACGTGAAGATTTAACGACTGAGGTACTCAAAATCGAGTCGATATATCAAAACATTTCTGAAGATATAAAACACAAATTTGTGATCATTTTGAGCCTACTTTTTCGCGACGTGGAAACACATTACAGAAACATGAAGCAGCCATAAAAGAACGGCAGGCTAAAACTGACACTGTTTCATCTAGCGATACGGTCGTGCATCTTGTAAAAAAATCAGGAAAACTTAAAGGACACGGTAGGTACGATTACGACACAAAAATGGACATGTTAAAACTTGGCCCAGAAAAACACTCGGAGGAAATCAGCACATTATCGGAAAAAGTAGCCGAACTATCGGATCGGTTAACAAATTTATCTACAAAGGTAGATGATGATTGCAATGATACAAGACCGGTAGCCTTTACTGACGCAGAGGAGTACGAGGAAATTAGGAAATTCAAACATTCAGAAACAAATCAATACGCAACACAAAAGAGAAATGCGAGAAGTACAAGATCAGTTGACACAGGTGATACAAAAACTACATATTTCAAAGGATACACGAACGCCGTCACGGGAAGAGGGATTTAGAAATACGGAAAATTCACAAAGTAATAATATATGGTATTTCGGAGATTTTGAAAGGATTCTGCAGGTTGCACCGAGCCTTGAGATAGAACCTTCGACACTACGTAAGAGTGACAGATTTGCAACTCAGTGTCACGATGACTTTGACTATAAGCTCTTCATCACAACGCGTAAATTTAAAACATTCAAGAATTCTAGTAATGACATCCATCCACAAGCTTGGCTTCATGAATTTTCTCATTGTTTGCCTCCTAATTGCTCATTAGAGTATAGATTAGAATTTGTGTGTGGCTATTCAGAAAATGAAGCAGGTGTAAGAATGTGATCCGTTATTCGCGACTGTCACAGTGAAGGAGATTTTTATCATGCCTTCCTTTCTGCATATTGGTCTCAAGCTACCCAATATTGAGTAAAACGCAGTATTATAATGATGAAACATTTCGAACAGTCTGAATTTTCCAGCCACGTGAAATATTTTGAAGATATGTTACACAAGAATCAGTATTTGTCAAACCTGTACAGCCCCTTGAAACTTATTCATATTTGCTTAATTAAGTTGCCTGAATACTTAAGACACATTATTTTGGCTGGACGTTGTAAAGATTATATCGAAGCTTTACAGGGATTTTTGCAAGAATTGGAAATCGACACACAGTCGCATGATTTGAAAACAGGAAAATGACAACAATTGCAGGTCATATCCATCACAATTTCGTGACAACAGGAATAATAACTGGACATGACAAGGCTACTGTTATAACGCAAATCGTGGCCAAAACAGACATCACCCATATGACCACCATTGGCAGAATAACAATAGTTACAGAGAAAGATCACATTCCCGTGGTAATGACTACGACAGAGACAACCGTAGAAATAGAAAATGTGGGAACCAGAATAATTATTATCAAGGGGGACAAAATGACTTCAGACGCAACAGTCCACCTCGTAAATACGATTCTGGGAGAAATTCTCCAGCACGTAATCGACAAGAAGAAATCAGAGAAATTATCGACAAGACGACATACGCTATAGTCATGGCAACAGCACCGAATTTATTCAGAACTGGCGTGATTCAAATAGGGGCAGGGCCGTATCGACAAGCTGATATTGTAGAAATTTTACCTCCAAACCCCAGTAGCGATACTCGACAGCAGAGAGATAACAGACAATGACTCATACCGCAGGCAAGCACAAAACTTATGAAGCTGACGATGTAGCTACCGTGACTATCAACTGCGTGAAAATGGAAGACATTAGGGACATTTTACTCCAGGAATACGACATGAAGCAGAGAAATACTGCATATCCTGTTATTCACATCACAAAAAATGACATAAAAATTTACGGCAGTACTTGACTCCGGCAGTCCTATTTCGGTAATGAGTGAAACAGCTTTCAGTAAATGCAACAAATCGAACGAGTGCCCCACACTTCCTTTACGTAAGATTGAATTACAAGGTGAAATTTTTGGAAAAAGTGTAGATCTACGCCAACAAACTAACTTACAATTCTTTTCTCAAAGCCACAGATTTATTATGAATTTTCTTATTGTTCCATTATTGTCGATGGAGACTATATTAGGTGTAGACTTTTTGAATGAGTATAAAGCAATTTTAAACTTTCACGGTGCTGAAATAAATTTAGAGAAAGAAGGTAAGTCAATAGAGTTGAAATTTGAAGATTTGCTTTCAAACCATGACGAGGAAATCAGTCGGCTTTACCTTTTGTCAGATCAGTTTGGAACTTCCGATGGAATTTCGTACTAATAATCACTTTGCAAGTACTGACAGGGATGATATTGATGACGTATTAGATACTAACGTCTTAATTCAGAAAACATACAAACAATTGAGAACTATAATGACACTGATAGGCAGGATCTTTTTGGCGTCTTACAAGCACATTCCACAGTTTTTACTCACAAAACAGGAACAATTAAAGGATTTCAATACAAATTTCGTGTTTGTGAGCATACTACATTTTGTGTAAGACCGTATAATTGCGGCACATTATAGGGACCATGTTAGAACGGAAATACTATATATTCTAATAATTTCCGGGTATGCAGCTGGATCCCGTCGACATTCTGCCACGATATTTCGGCCCAGAGACGTCCGGCCATCATCAGGTGAGTACACAACTACACAGTAGTTGTGTACTCACCTGATGATGGCCGAACGTCTCTGGGCCGAAATATCGTGGCAGAATGTCGACGGGATCCAGCTGCATACCCGGAAATTATTAGAAGAAGAAATACGCCGGGAAAATTTCAGAAGTCACAATGCTATATACGCCTGACGAGGGCATTACTGAAGCACCAGTATGCTCGTACGATAATCTATTACATGTTGTTGAGAAGAAAAACGGATCTTTCAGGCTCGTCTTAGATTCCAGACAAATAAATCCCATAATCATTCCTGAAACAGACTGCATGGGGGCTTATTTAAATAAATGAAAATAATTTTAATTTTTAGTAGCTGACTGTCCGGTTTCGCACTCTCGTAAACGGTTGGACCTGACTAGTTTTAGTACGCAATCTGACTGCATAGAATAACAACAAAGAATGAAAGAAAATTTCCGTTAATACAATTAAGTCCCCAGCAACTATAAAACCTACGAAACCAAAGCACAAGTGTAACTGTTCTGTGTGTGGAAGTGTGATTCACCGTACACATCTGGCACGGTTCTTCCTCAATAAGACAAGATACACTCCTGGAAATGGAAAAAAGAACACATTGACACCGGTGTGTCAGACCCACCATACTTGCTCCGGACACTGCGAGAGGGCTGTACAGGCAATGATCACACGCACGGCACAGCGGACACACCAGGAACCGCGGTGTTGGCCGTCGAATGGCGCTAGCTGCGCAGCATTTGTGCACCGCCGCCGTCAGTGTCAGCCAGTTTGCCGTGGCATACGGAGCACCATCGCAATATTTAACACTGGTAGCATGCCGCGACAGCGTGGACGTGAACCGTATGTGCAGTTGACGGACTTTGAGCGAGGGCGTATAGTGGGCATGCGGGAGGCCGGGTGGACGTACCGCCGAATTGCTCAACACGTGGGGCGTGAGGTCTCCACAGTACATCGATGTTGTCGCCAGTGGTCGGCGGAAGGTGCACGTGCCCGTTGACCTGGGACCGGACCGCAGCGACGCACGGATGCACGCCAAGACCGTAGGATCCTACGCAGTGCCGTAGGGGACCGCACCGCCACTTCCCAGCAAATTAGGGACACTGTTGCTCCTGGGGTATCGGCGAGGACCATTCGCAACCGTCTCCATGAAGCTGGGCTACGGTCCCGCACACCGTTAGGCCGTCTTCCGCTCACGCCCCAACATCGTGCAGCCCGCCTCCAGTGGTGTCGCGACAGGCGTGAATGGAGGGACGAATGGAGACGTGTCGTCTTCAGAGATGAGAGTCGCTTCTGCCTTGGTGCCAATGATGGTCGTATGCGTGTTTGGCGCCGTGCAGGTGAGCGCCTCAATCAGGACTGCATACGACCGAGGCACACAGGGCCAACACCCGGCATCATGGTGTGGGGAGCGATCTCCTACACTGGCCGTACACCACTGGTGATCGTCGAGGGGACACTGAATAGTGCACGGTACATCCAAACCGTCATCGAACCCATCGTTCTACCATTCCTAGACCGGCAAGGGAACTTGCTGTTCCAACAGGACAATGCACGTCCGCATGTATCCCGTGCCACCCAACGTGCTCTAGAAGGTGTAAGTCAACTACCCTGGCCAGCAAGATCTCCGGATCTGTCCCCCATTGAGCATGTTTGGGACTGGATGAAGCGTCGTCTCACGCGGTCTGCACGTCCAGCACGAACGCTGGTCCAACTGAGGCGCCAGGTGGAAATGGCATGGCAAGCCGTTCCACAGGACTACATCCAGCATCTCTACGATCGTCTCCATGGGAGAATAGCAGCCTGCATTGCTGCGAAAGGTGGATATACACTGTACTAGTGCCGACATTGTGCATGCTCTGTTGCCTATGTCTATGTGCCTGTGGTTCTGTCAGTGTGATCATGTGATGTATCTGACCCCAGGAATGTGTCAATAAAGTTTCCCCTTCCTGGGACAATGAATTCACGGTGTTCTTATTTCAATTTCCAGGAGTGTATTTTAAATACCATTGATACTGAAGTAATTAAAAAAAAATAAACAGAAATACTATAATTGCACATCGAAACCAGAAATACAGTCTAAAACAAGAACACGAGCCAAATGCTTTGTTGACTGAACCTGTGACCAAGGGGCATTATTGTTTAACACAGTTTAAATAAAAAAAATAAGAATTTTCTTTTACCTTTATATATCTTGACGAAAAGTACTCTGATCATTACAATATCTCCATTCGAACAGCATCTGGTGTCTAGCCCATCAAAACATTTGCACACAACATGGCCTCAAATAGTACAGGTATCAACATCCTCTCTCCAAAGCACTAACTACCACCACATCTCAACAACGACAGACTACTGCTACTTCTCAACAACGACAGACTACTGCTACTTCTCAACAAGCACTGCCAGTGGAGGCGGCAGAATAAAACTCTTTGGCGCAATCTCTGGCGCTGTGGCTCAGTGTAGCCACCTTTCAAGACATGCCGCAAACGTTGGAAGAACTTCTTTAAAATTTCAATGGTGTAAAAGTGTTGTATTCTATTGATCTCAGATCCAGTTTTTATCAAATTGAACTTCTTCTTTGTTTCGGCGTTTGTTATCGATTTCGGAAACTTCCTTTCGGTTTGAACATTTCTTCGGCAGCATTCATTCGTGGGCTAAATTCCATATTATCTGAGTTCTTAAAACGACACATCACCTCATACGTGGAAGATATTTTAATAGCAGAAGCTTCTTGGCACCGACATAATCGTATCATCAGCAGTTTATGTATTTTTGCTGAATCTGGAATTTCAGTTAACTTGGAAAAATCTGAATTCGGTAGGAAAAAGGGGAAGCTTTGAGTCACATTATTGCTTCTGAGGGCAATCAACCGGATCCTGAAAAGTTGGAAGCAATCAGAGCCATTCCTGTTCCATCCGCAAAAAGACAAGTTCGCAGTTTTCTAGGTCTCGTGAATTTCTACCGTCGTATCCAGAATATACAAATTATAGTAATTCCAAAGCTTTGTTCACTCACTTGCAAAAACACTATTAGGAACTGGGACGAACAGGCACTGTTTGAATTTGATTCTTTGAAAGAAGCACTACTTAACGCGCCAATCTTAGCTCACCCCGATCTGTCACAAGATTTCTGCCTTAGCACGGATTCTTCTAAAGTTGGTCTTGGTGTCCATTTATTTCAAGAAGCCATAGAAAATGACCATTACTGTTCAGAAAACCATCGCATTTGCTAGTCACGTGCTAACAAAATCTGAGAAATTATTCCATCACTGAACTGGAAGCTGTAGCTATCTTTTGGGCATTTGACAAATATCGTTTCTTTCTTTCTGGCAAACATACAAAAGTTTATAGTGATAATTGAGCATTACAATTTCTTGTTGTGGTGGTCTTCAATCCTGATCTGGTTTGATGCAGCTCTCCATGCTACTCTATCCTGTTCAAGCTTCATCTCCCAGTACCTACTGCAGCCTACATCCTTCTGAATCTGCTTAGTGTATTCATCTCTTGGTCTCCCTCTACGATTTTTACCCTCCACTCTGCCCTCCAATACTAAATTGGTGATCTCTTGATGCCTCAGAACATGTCCTACCAACCGATCCCTTCTTCTAGTCAAGTTGTGCCACAAACTTGTCTTCTCCCCAATCCTATTCAGTACCTCCTCATTAATTGTGTGATCTACCCATCTAATCTTTAGCGTTCTTCTGTAGCACCACATTTCGAAAGCTTCTATTCTCATCATGTCCAAACTACTTATCGTCCATGTTTCACTTCCGTACATGGCTACACTCCATACAAATACTTTCAGAAACGACTTCCTGACACTTAAATCTATAGTAGATGTTAACAAATTTCTCTTCTTCAGAAACGCTTTCCTTGCCATTGCCAGTCTAAATTTTATATCCTCTCCACTTCGATCATCATCAGTTATTTTGCTCCCCAAATAGCAAAACTCCTTTACTACTTTAAGTGTCTCATTTCCTAATCTAATTACCTCAGCATCACCCGACGTAGTTCGACTACATTCCATTATTCTCGTTTTGCTTTTGTTGATGTTGATGTTCATCTTATATCCTCCTTTCAAGACGCTATCCATTCCGTTCAACTTCTCTTCCAAGTCCTTTGCAGTCTCTGACAGAATTACAATGTCATCGGCGAACCTTAAAGTTTTTATTTCTTTTCCATGGATTTTAATACCTACTCGGAATTTTTCTTTTGTTTCTTTCACTGCTTGCTTAATATATAGATTGAACAACATCGGGGAGAGGCTACAACCCCGTCTCACTCCCTTCCCAACCACTGCTTCCATTTCATGCCCCTCGACTCTTATAACTGCCATCTGGTTTCTGTACAAATTGTAAATAGCCTTTCGCTCCCTGTATTTTACCCCTGCCACCTTTAGAATTTGAAAGAGTATTCCAGTCAACATTGCCAAAAGCTTTCTCTAAGTCTACAAATGCTAGAAACGTAGGTTTGCCTTACCTTAATCTTCCTTCTAAGATAAGTCGTAAGATCAGTATTGCCTCACGTGTTCCAATATTTCAATGGAATCCAAACTGATCTCCCCCGAGTTCGGCTTCTAATAGTTTTTCCATTCGTCTGTAAAGAATTCGCGTTAGTATTTTGCAGCCGTGACTTATTAAACTGATAGTTCGGTAATTTTCACATCTGTCAACGCCTGCTTTCTTTGGGATTGGAATTATTATATTCTTCTTGAAGTCTGAGGATATTTCGCCTGTCTCATACATTTTGCTCACCAGATGGTAGAGTTTTGTCAGGACTGGCTCTCCCAAGGCTGTCAGTAGTTCTAATGGAATGTTGTGTACTCCCAGGGCCTTGTTTCGACTTAGGTCTCTCAGTGCTCTATCAAACTCTTCACGCAGTATATCTCCCATTTCATCTTCATCTACATCCTCTTCCATTTCTATAAAATTGTCCTCAAGTACATCGCCCTTGTATAGACCCTCTATATAATACTTCCACCTCTCTGCTTTCCCTTCTTTGCTTAGAACTGGGTTTCCATCTGAGCTCTTGATATTCATACAAGTGGTTCTCTTTTCTCCAAATGTCTCTTTAATTTTCGTGTAGGCAGTATCTATCTTATCCCTAGTCAGATAAGCTTCTACATCCTTACATTTGTCCTCTAGCCATGCCTGCTTAGCCATTTTGCACTTCCTGTCAATCTCATTTTTGAGACGTTTGTATTCCTTTTTGCCTGCTTCATGTACTGCATTTTTTATATTTTCTCCTTTCGTCAGTTAAATTCAATATTTCTTCTGTTACCCAAGGTTTTCTAGTAGCCCTCGGTTTTTTACCTACTTGATCCTCTTCTGCCTTCACTACTTCATCCCTCAAAGCTACCCATTCTTCTTCTACTGTATTTCTTTCTCCCATTCCTGTCAATTGTTCCCTTATGCTCTCCCTGAAACTCTGTACAACCTCTGGTTTAGTCAGTTTATCCAGGTCCCATCTCCTTAGATTCCCACCTTTTTGCAGTTTCTTCAGTTTTAATCTGCAGTTCATAACCAATAGATTGTGGTCAGTCCACATCTGCCCCTGGAAATGTATTACAGTTTACAACCTGGTTCCTAAATCTCTGTCTTACCATTATATAATCTATCTGAAACCTGTCAGTATCTCCAGGCATCTTCCATGCATACAGCCTTCTTTTATGATTCTTGAACTAAGTGTTAGCTATGATTAAGTTGTGCTCTGTGTAAAATTCCACCAGGCGACTTCTTCTTTGATTTCTTAACCCCAATCCATATTCACCTACTACGTTTCCTTCTCTTCCTTTTCCAACTATCGAATTCCAGTCACCCATGACTATTAAATTTTCGTCTCCCTTCACTATCTGAATAATTTCTTTTATTTAATCATACATTTCTTCAATTTCTTCGTCATCTGCAGAGCTAGTAGGCATATAGACTTGTACTACTGTCGTAGGCGTGGGCTTCGTGTCTATCTTGGGCATAACAATGCGTTCGCTGTGCTGTTTGTAGTAGCTTACCCGCATTCCTATTTTTTTATTCATTATTAAACCTACTCCTGCATTACCCCTATTTGATTTTGTGTTTATAATCCTGTAGTCACCTGACCAGAAGTCTTGTTCTTTCTGCCACCGGACTTCACTAATTCCCACTATATCCAACTTTAACCTATCCATTTCCCTTTTTAAATTTTCTAACCTACCTGCCCGATTAAGGTATCTGACATTCCACGCTCCGATCCGTAGAACGCTAGTTTTCTTTCTCCTGATAACGACGTCCTCTTGAGTAGTCCCCGCCCGGAGATCCGAATGGGGGGACTATTTTACCTCCGGAATATTTTACCCAAGAGGACGCCATCATCATTTATCCATACAGTAAAAAGCTGCATGCCCTCGGGAAAAAATTACGGCCGGAGTTTTCCCTTGCTTTCAGCCGTTCGCAGTACCAGCACAGCAAGGCTGCTTTGGTTAGTGTTACAAGGCCAGATCAGTCAATCATCCAGACTGTTGCCTCTGCAACTACTGAAAAGGCTGCTGCCCCTCTTCAAGAACCATACGTTTGTCTGGCCTCTCAACAGATACCCCTCCGTTGTGGTTGCACCTATGGTACGTCTATCTGTATCGCTGAGGCACGCAAGCCTCCCCACCAACGGATAGGTCTATGGTTCATGGGGGGAGGTACAATTTCTTATCTCTTCAAAATTAAATCCTAACAGGTTGAAAAGTGGGGCATATATTTAGCAAAAATTCCGCTTCACAATAATCTGCATTCCTGGCATGGAAAACATCGTTGCGGACGCACTGTCACGTGCACCGGTGGCCTTGAGAAAAACAACACAGAAGCTAACCTAGAGAAAAATTTCAGTATTCTTTACATTCAAAAAGTAGCCTTTGAAAACTTGGTCACTGCATCTTTAAAGGACATTGCTCACGAGCAAGACAAGGCTGCTGTTTGGAAAGATATTAAAAGTAAATTGTATGAAAAGACACACACGGAGATTCGTCATTATCTGGTTAGAAACAACATACTTTTCAAACGTTTAACTGTTGATGACGAACTATGGGTACTTTGCATTCCTGACGATATTGTCAATAAGCTCATCTGGTACATTCATTTCAGCTACGAACGTTTTGGTCCACGAAAATGTTAACATATTCTTCGGACGACTTATTTTAACAACATGGAAAAGAGAATTAGGAGAGTCTTGTCTATTTGAAAACTTCGTCAAAAAGCTAAACCATCTAACATCTAACATCTCACATCGTACTCCATCGTTTTGCATTATTCCTACTAGATTAAAAAAATTAGCTGCTGTTGATTCTATGGGAACTCTTGTTAAAACATTGAATGGATTTTCGTACGTTGAACTTACTTCAGAATTGGATTCTTTCACACTGTTACGCAAAGTGTTACGTTCTGTATCCGACGCCTTTGTTAAAAATTTCTAACGTGAAGTCGGATACGTTGCCAATGTCATTTCCGATAACGGACCACTGCTGTTTGGTCACGCATGCTTCGGAATCGTAAAATCAAACATGTTTTTATTTCATTGTACTCTCCACATTGTAATCCGTCTGTACGAGTTATGAAAGAAATCAATAAGCTTTGCAGGAAGCATCAGTATTGGGACAGATACTTACTTCAAAATGTACTGAATGAAATGCCTCATGACTCCACTGCTTTACAACCTATTCTAGTACTGAAGAATGAAGGACCTCCGAACAGAATCAGAGAGCTTGTACCTTTTCCGAGTACACGTAAACTTCGACATAAAGACATAATTGATTTGGCTATTAAAAATATAATTTCTGCTGCAGGAAGGAGAAAACTACACGGTAAGACAAATGCAAAGAAACTACACAATGGTCAAAACGTTCTCTTTAAAGCCCATTCATTGTTACATAAGAAGAAACATTTGCACCACAAATTCTTTCTGATAAACAATGAACCTTACAGATTCGACGTATACTGCATGATAACTGCGTTGGAAACTACGTACTAAGATAAGTAAAGGATTACACCACATTTCTCGTGTAAAACCGTTAATTGAGAAATAATTAGCTTTCTGACTAAGTCTTTGCCATTAAATTTTTCATTTCAAATTACTATTAAGCTTTTTCACATTTAGCATGCAGTTACGTTTTGAAGTTATCTAGTCATGAACCTATGGAACATATTAAGACAGTAATTTTACGAGTTCAATTTTATAGGGAACAGACGGCACAGTCTCATTATGTGTACATTTTTCCTTTTTTGTTGCACGATTACGTCACGACTATAAGGTTCACATTGTTGGAACATATACTACTAATGAGGTTTTACTGCATCATTTGGGTTTAATTGAAAAAAAAAAACATTTTTTATTTAAGGTACTTTCTGAGAGGACACAGATGGCACTGTTTGGTTTGTGTGACAGCTACACGATTATATTACGACCCTATTTGAGTCACACAATTTTCATCATTACTTTTACACTGTATTCGTTTTATGTATGCACAGTCTCACATCAATACGTTACAGTTCAGTACTTTCTAGGCCTCGGCAATGAACGTAATAACTACGACATTCATACGCATAGCACTTCACTTTTGTATATGACAAGGTAAATACATCGATTTCTGGAGAACGTTGCTTATGAACGACGATAACTACGACACTTGGCCCATTTTTACTGTTAAGAAATGACAGAATTTTTCTGACAGCAAGAAGTATAGTTCACCGCTACATGACACGCATTTGAGTGATTAGTTTTTGAACTTGGAATATTTTTAGAAATATTTTCGAACTACAATGATACAGAGGTTTTTCAGTGATACATTTGATTCTGCGGTTTTAATCTGTAAGATCTAAGGTATAATTACTATCCCTCATGTGGGGACGCCTACTTTGTGTGCCACGCGTGTGGCAAGCACAAAGAGCCCCTAGCTAATACGGTACTTGTTTATACAGTTTTATACATCGGTACCATATTTCTCTAACACAAAATTACACAGCTATCTCGCCATTTAACAAAGAGAAATAAACATTTTTTACTACGTTACTGACACGTGTCTAGGTAATTACACAATTGGATTACTTCGTATTTATGAAACTGTACTTTGTCTGCATTTTGTGAACTGTTCACTTATATTTTCAGAATCATTGTGATACTGTGAGAGGTATTAGTGATGTATATTGTATGGGATCATGATTTTTGAAGTACGTCTGAGACCAGAGAGCGCTATTTTTAGAATTGTTGAGATTATTGAAGGAAGCAACGACGATTTTGAGATTTCACTGATTTGTTGTCGTCGTCGTCGTCGTCGTCGTCGTCGTCGGCGGCGGCGGCGGCGGCGGCGGCGGCGGCGGCGGCGGCGGCGGCGGTCCTGAGACTGGTTTGATGCAGCTCTCCATGCTACTCTACCCTGTGCAAGCTTCTGCATCTCCCAGTACTTACTGCAACCTACATCCTTCTGAATCTGCTTAGTGTATTCACCTCTTGGTCTCCCTCTACGATTTTTACCCTCCACGCTGCCCTCCAATGCTAAATTTGTGATCCCTTTATGCCTCAGAACATGTCCTACCAACCGATCTCTTCGTCTAGTCAAGTTGTGCCACAAACTTGTCTTCTCCCCAATTCTATTCAGTACCTCCTCATTAGTTATGTGATCTACCCATCTAATCTTCAGCATTCGTCTGTAGCACCACATTTCGAAAGCTTCTATTCTCTTCTTGTCCAAACTATTTATTGTCCATGTTTCACTTCCATACATGGCTACACTCCATACAAATACTTTCAGAAACGACTTCCTGACATTTAAATCTATACTAGATGTTAACAAATTTCTCTTCTTCAGAAACGCTTTCCTTGCCATCGCCAGTCTACATTTTATATCCGACCATCATCAGTTATTTCGCTTCCCAAATAGCAAAACTCCTTTACTACTTTGTCTCATTTCCTAATCTAATACCCTTAGCATCACCCGTCTTATTTCGACTGCATTCCATTATCCTCGTTTTGCTTTTGTTGATGTTCATCTTATATCCTCCTTTCAAGACACTGTCCATTCCGTTCAACTGCTCTTCCACGTCCTTTGCTGTCTCTGACAGCATTACAATGTCATCGGCGAACCTAAAGGTTTTTATTTCTTCTCCATGGATTTTAATACCTACTCCGAATTTTTCTTTTGTTTCCTTTACTACTTGCTCAGTATACAGATTGAATAACATCGGGGACAGGCTACAACCCTGTCTTATTCCCTTCCCAACTACGGCTTCCCTTTCATGCCCCTCGACTCTTTATAACTGCCATTTTGTTTCTGTACAAATTGTAAATAGCCTTTCGCTGCCTGTATTTTACCCCTGCCATCTTTAGAATTTGAAAGAGAGTATTCCAGTCAACATGTATTATGATGATATTATATAACACATCGTCGTCGTAATGACATCGAGATATGATTATGATCAATACGAAAAGTGGTTGTATATGTGAATGTGAGTACCAGAATGCCGATGGAAATTTTTGGTCACTGTTATTGATGAGATTTCGTTTCTACACACTTCTTCCGTAATTTATCGACCTGTGTAATTTTTTTATTTGTAAGAAACTGTCATTGCTGTCGTCGGTATTTTGGTAAAGAGTATATGTGACCTTGATGTAATGCTCTGCTCTGCTGAGCTGCGCGATAGCCTCCTTGGCATTAACCAATTGTGTTGCCTGTCAACTTTAATGGTGTCGCTTCAGCCACTTTTAAGCTCACTGCACTCCCGCAAGCACTCGCACAGCTGTAGAAAAGAGAGGCCGTTGACCTCACTATTAACATTTCTTTGCAGAATACACCACAAACACCGAGCGACGTGGCGCAGTGGTTAGCACACTGGACTCGCATTCGGGAGGACGACGGTTCAATCCGGCGTCCGGCCATCCTGATTTAGGTTTTCCGTGATTTCCCTAAATCGCTCCAGGGCAAACACCGGGATGGTTCCTTTGAAAGGGCACGGCCGACTTTCTTCCCCGTACTTCCCTAATCCGATGAGGCCGATGATCTCGCTGTTTGGTCTCTTCCATCAAAGAATCCAATCCAGTCCACGCCACAAACACGACACACACTATCACTTGTAAACATATGATTACACTTTGGAGTTTGTACTTTGTACTACTTACTGAATTGCTTATCAATTGATGAGAAATATTCTTACCTTTACACACCTGATTATGACAAGTGTCTCTCTTCGCGAGTGAGAGAATTTCTACTGACTTATTAAATGCCACATTGCTGTTGAATGATGTTTTTAAGAGGGTAAGTCAATTATTATCGGCAATTTATTTTTGAAGTACTGTCGTTTTACGTTGATGACGCATGCTTTGTCTATTTGTTGCTATATTTTTGCACTTTTCAAGCTGCTAGGTTAGTTTCATTATCGCTGCTGCGCTGTTAACTATGGCTGTTTTGCTGTCTATTTGCACCACAGAAGAGCAACGTTCGTTGTGGTTGGAAGACATATCAGGGGCTGAAATTCATCGAAGACTTTCGGTACGGTACGGTACGGGAACAGTGTTTTGCCACAGTGGAGTGTCTACGAATGGATTGAAAAATTCCGAAATGGTCGCACAAGTGTTACGCACGATGAAGGAGACGGACGACCGTTTACCACAACAAATGAAGAAGCCATTGAGCATTCACATGAAATGATTCTCTTAGACGATTAACTATTGACAAAGTGGCACATTGGCTGCAAATTAGTCACGGTTCTGCCTACGAAATCATCCAGAACAGACTTGGGTTTCATAAAGTTTGTGCAAGATGCGTCCCAAAACAACTCACACAGTTGCATAAACACTTGGACATCTGCAAAAAACGTTTGGATCGCTATGGTAACGAAGGGGACAACTTCTTAGACAGGATCATTACTGGTGGCGAAACATGGATCCATCACTACGAGCTGTAGAGTAAACGGTACAGTATGGAATGGCAACATCCAAATTCGCCATGCAAGAAAAAGTTGAAGACCCAACCGTCTGCAGGAAAACTGATGCTTACGGTTTTTTGGGATGCACAAGGTCCAGTACTGGAACATTATAGGGAAAGGGACAAACAAATAAACAATGTACCTTACAGTGAGAGGCTTACTGCCAGGCTAAAGCTGCAATTTGAAGCCAACGCCGAGGATTGCTGTCAAAAGGTGTTGTGTTGTGTTGTTGCGCGACAATGCCCGTCCGCATACTACTGCCCACACTGCTGAAACTCTCCATAAACTCAAATTAGAAGTACTGGATCATCCTCCATATAGTCCCGATCTTGCCCCCTTCTATCACTTGTTTGGTCCACTCAAATAGGCATTAAGGGGCCGTCTGTTTGCCTCGGACGAAGCAGTGAAAGAAGTGGTGCATTCCTGGCTCGCAGCTCAACCAAGAACCTTCTTTTATAAGGGCATCAGGAAGCTTGTATAACGATGGGCCAAGTGCGTTGAAATGCAAGGAGACTACGTCGAAAAATGATGATCTTGTAAGTTTCCTATTTTTTTTTACAATAAAATTTTATAACTACTTTGTGAATAATAAATGACTTACCCTCATATGTTTTGCTTTGTACATAATTGTTTATTTTATTTGATATCCGGTTCCTAGCTGCGCTACGGCATTGATTTTATAAAATTAAATACATATGCTAATGTGGACACTTTCTGTCAACAGAGTTATTAAATAAGAATTTTATGATCCACATTTTTGAAAAAAAGAGCACTTGGAAAGGAAAGAACAATAGGAAGCTGAAGGAACTAGTAACAGGAACTGCATACATAATTTTCTTTTCAAGCGATTGGTAATTTTTTGTTAGAGTAAGTTGCTGAGGTGCACCACTGTAGTGTTAAGATGTAACATAGAATCATTGTATTTTGCTGTGGCCTTCTCCACCAGACATCACAGCGCCTAGAGTATCAGCAACCAAACTGACAGCCTGCAGCCGCGGGTTGCCCACTTCGCAGGCACACTGAAGCACTACACAACTAACAGGCAATATTGATGAACGGCCACAACACCACCACCACAGCAAAGACACCAGCAGCCACCTGGGGGCCACTACGGCCCACATAAACATCAGGAAGAGGTCGCTGCAGATCCCGGAACTATTTTCACACGTCAAACCACGTGATAGAAAATAGTTCCAACGTACTCATCCGCCGAAGTGCTATGAAGGCCGGCGCTCTGCCGCACATCGGCAGTTCATCGACCGCCAGCAGACGTGGATAGCTGCCGCCCCGACAGCCCAGCTTGGATCTTCTCGCTGATCTCTGGATTAGGCTTGGTATATTGAAGAAGTCTCTGGCGGAGACTAGTAGGAAATTATTTCAGTTGTTTTCTGTATTATTCTTGTATGTAGTTGTGATTCGAAGACGGATCACTGTTTTGTGTTGGTGTTTCACTTGTAGCATTTGGTTTAGTTAATTGAACAGTCCAATAAATTGTTTTCGGACTTTGATCATTAGTTTCTTGTGCTTACGCAGACATATCAGTGGCAACGAGCTGGTTCATAGTTTTCACGCGTTTGTTGCTTGTTCTCCTCTATGGGAGAGGAGATATTCCGGGAATCTATCAGCCCTCTGCACGCGTCCTCGCGCTTTTAGCGAGTATGCGGCAGATGAATGAACCTATTATTCAGCAATTGCAGGCTCTGTCCATTGTCTCCCACGGGTCTCAGGCACCGAGTGCTCCATCCTCCGCTTCCCCACTCGTGCTCATGGGGCTGCGGGCCACACCTCCCGCTTTTCCTAAGTTTGACAAGTCTTTGGTGCCTTGGGGCAATTATGTAGCATGGTTGGAACAACATTTTTTGGGGCATGACGTCTTTGGAGACGTGCAGAGGCACGAGTTTTTTCGTGGCTATGTCGGTCTGGAAATATATCATCTGTTGCAGCAGTTGCACCCCGACACTAGAGCCGCACGCGCTCTCATCGAACAGTTAACTTCGAGTTTGTTGGAGTATTTTGATTCTCAGGTCCACGTGGCAGCTGCCTGTCACAAGTTTCTTTGTTGTCAGAAGCTCCACTCCCAATCTTACAGGGAGTGGATTGCCACACTTAAAGGCCTCTCCTGGGACTGTCGGTTTTTTTGTGGTAACCCCTCATGTAAACAGTCATATGGTTCAGCGCTCATTCGGGACATGCTTCTCGTGCATGATCCGAATGACTCCTGGTGGACTGACCTTCTTAAGTTGAAGGATCCATCGTTGGATACTTGCTTAAATGTTGTCCGTGCTCATGAGCAGTCAACTCGCTCGTCGACCGAGTTGTTTCCCCCTGCGCAGGTCTTTGTTGCACACCCATTGCGGCGCCAGTACGTCACACAGGGGTCTAGCAGGTCCCCCCCGTCTGGACGGACCTCCCCCATTCCTGGATCCAGGGGGTGTAGACCACGTGTCTGTCGCCGCTCACGACTCTCTGGAGGACGACTCCGTCCTTCCGCCACAGATTTCCTTTGTGCAGTCTGTCCTTCTGCCTTCAGCAGCGGCAATCACTCTGACGGTACAGGCTGATGGCGTCCCCCTCCTGTTTCAGGTGGATACAGGGTCTTCTGCCACCATCATCGATGCTGACTCCCACTGTCGTTTGGGTTCCCCACCTCTCTGTCCTTTTCAAGCGGCCCTGCGGAGCTACAGTAATGAAGTCATTAACCTCTAAGGATGGTTCTCTGCTCGGGTCCAATACCGCTCGCATGATGTTCAGGCTTGGGTATTGGTCCTCTCTGCGCCCACGGCCACGAATCTGTTGGGCATGGATCTTTTCCCTTTATTGGGCTTGGAGATCCATGATTCAGAGCCAGTGGTCCAGTCTCTTTCGGCGGGTGACCACCTCCAACAACTGTTGCAGGAATTCTCTGTTTTCTACACACCGTTGAAAGGTGGCTACACTGAGTCACAGCGCCAGAGATTGCGCCAAAGAGTTTTATTCCGCCGCCTCCACTGGCAGTGCTTGTTCAGATGTTGTGGTGGTTAGTGCCTTGCTGAGAGGATGTTGATAACTGTACTATTTGAGGCCATGTTGTGTGCAGTTGTTCTGATGGGCTAGACACCAGATGTTGTTGGACTGGGATGTTGTAATGTTCAGAGTGTACCTTTCGTCAATATATATGAAGGTAAATAAAGTTTTTTTTTTATTTCAAATGTCTTAAACAATTATGCCCCTTGGTCACATCATCAGTATAAATGGTGTTTAAAATATCTTGTCTTATTGACAAAGAACCGTGCCAGATGTGTACGTTGAATCACACTTCCACACACAGAACAGCTACACTTGTGCCTTGTTGTTTCGTAGCTTTCATAGTTGCTGGGGACTTAATTAATTAATTAATTGTGTTACCGGAAATTTCGTTTCATTCTTTGTTGTTGTTCTATGCAGTCAGATTGCGTACTAATATTAGTCAGGGCCAACCGTTTACGAGACTTCGTAGCCGGACATACAGCGACTAAAAATTAAAATTATTTGCATTCTATTTAATTAAGCCCCCATGCACCGTCTCTGGCGGTTTCAGGGATTAAGGCCCAAATCGAACTCCTTCCCTTGGCTGTCCTGAAATTCCATGAGGCTCGATTGGTTCCTTTCGCCCTCCGTGACGAGTTACGGCAGGAGCTTCAACGCCTGGAGGATGAGGGCATCCTCAGCCCCGTTTCCCATAGAGGTAGGGCTATGCCCATCGTTGTTCTTGAGAAACCCAACAGGTTCTTGCGCGTTTGTGGGGATATTAAGGTCACTGTCACTGCCACTGCTCAGTCTGTTATCGGTTCTTACCCCATCCCAAAGGTTGAGGTCATTTTGTCGAAATTGGCTGGTGGCAAGGGGTTTGCCAAAATTGACCTGAGGGATGCGTACCTCCAGTTACCTTTGGATAAGTCATCCAAAGCTGTTTTGGTCATCTCCACTCCTTTTGGGCTTATCCTGGTCGACGCTGGTAGCGGGTTCCCTTATGTCCCCCGCATGACCTCCACGACGTCCTTCCAGACCATCCAAGCACTTTCCCGCATTTTTGCAATTGAGGGTGTTCTGGAGACGCTTGTGACTGACAACGGCCCTCAGTTTACCTCGGCCGAATTCAAGGCTTTTTGCACCACCTTGGGCATCTGCTTTATTCACACCGCTCCTTTCCACCTGGTGTCCAACGGATTGGCCAAACAGTTCGTTCGCACTTTCAAGGTCCAGCTGTCCAAGCTGCGTCCTCTCCACTCCCTGGACGATGCCCTTAATATCTTTGTCTTCCTACCACTCCACTGTCCGAGAGGGGTCTTCCCCGGCCGAAAAGCTTCATGGCAACCCTCATCACTCCGCTTTGTCCCTCCTGCATTCCCGTTCACCCCCCCCCCCCCCCCGGCACCCCCGCACTCACCATGGCCACATTTTTGTCCGCAGGATCCAGTCTGGGCGCTGGTCTTCACCCGCAACCGTTCCCTGTGTGGGTGCCCACCCGGATATCAGCACTCCTTGGTCGGGTGATGGCGACTGTCCTCCTCGACGATGGGTCTGTCTACAGGAAGCATATCAATCTGCCACCTCCGCAGTTGCAGCTGGATCGTGGGGGTGGGGTTGTCCCTCCTGCCCCTGCAGGGCCCCAACCGCACCCGCCGCCGACGCCTCCGACTCCGCACCCGCCGCCGTCTCCGCCATCTCCTGGATCACCGCAGGTGGTCGCTCCTGAGGCGGTCCCTACACCCATGGACGTGGATGCCTTGCCCAGGCCAGGGTTCTTCTCTCCCGCCGACCCGGGGTCGGACGTCGACATGGGCTGGCCGCCCTCTCCGGCCAGTGGGGGTGGGGGGGCGAGGTCTGCTGTGCCCTTCTCCACCAGAAATCACGGCGCGTAGAGTATCAGCAACCAAACTGACAGCCTGCAGCCGCGGGTTGTCCGCTTCGCAGGCACACCGAAGCACTACACAACCGACAGGCAATATTTATGAATGGCCACAACAACAGCAACAACAACGCAAAGACACGAGTGGCCACTAGGGGCCACTACCAGCCCACATAAACATGAGGAAGAGGTCGCTGCAGATCCCAGAACTATTTTCACACGTCAAACCACGTGATGGAAAATAGTTCCGAGGTACTCATCCGCCGAAGCGCTATAAAGGCCGGCGCTCGGCCACACATCGGCAGTTCATCGACCGCCAGCAGACGTGGATAGCTGCTGCCCCGACAGCCCAGCTTCGATCTTCTCGCTGATCTCTGGATTAGGCTCGGTATATCAAAGTCTCCAGCGGAGACTAGTAGGAAATTATTTCAGTTGTTTTCTATATTACTCTTGTATGTAGTTGATTCGAAAATGGATCACTGTTTTGTGTTGGTGTTTTACTTGGAGAATTTGTTTTGGTTAATTGAACAGTCCAATAAATTGTTTTCGGACTTCTGTACAACTTGATTGGAGATGTCTGAACTACTGACGACGCCTTTGGCATAATTGTTTTATTAATCCCCATAGCAGGATGTAATTTTAGATTTTTTTACTTCTGATGAAGGTATAGAGGGTGTTACAAAAAGGTACGCCAAACTTTCAGGAAACATTCCTCACACACAAATTAAGAAAAGATGTTATGTGCACATGTGTCCGGAAACGCTTAATTTCCATGTTAGAGCTCACTTTAGTTTCGTCAGTATGTACTGTACTACCTCGATTCACCGCCAGTTGGCCCAATTGAAGGAAGGTAATGTTCACTTCCGTGCTTGTGTTGACATGCGACTCATTGCTCTACAGTACTAGCATCAAGCACATCAGTAGGTAGCATCAACAGGTTAGTGTTCATCACGAACGTGGTTTAGCAGTCAGTGCAATGTTTACAAATGCGGAGTTGGCAGATGCCCATTTGATGTATGGATTAGCACGGGGCAATAGCCGTGGCGCGGTACGTTTGTATAGAGACAGATTTACAGAACGAAGGTGTCCCATCAGGAAGACGTTCGAAGCAATTGATCGGCGTCTTAGGGAGCACGGAACATTCCAGCCTATGACTCGCGACTAGGGAAGACCTAGAACGACGAGGACACCTGCAATGGACGAGGCAATTCTTCGTGCAGTTGACGATAACCCTAATGTCAGCGTCAGAGAAGTTGCTGCTGTACAAGGTAACGTTGACCACGTCACTGTATGGAGAGTGCTACGGGAGAACCAGTTGTTTCCGTACCACGTACAGCGTGTGCAGGCACTATCAGCAGCTGATTGGCCTCCACGGGTACACTTCTGCGAATGGTTCATCCAACAATGTGCCAATCCTCATTTCAGTGCAAATGTTGTCTTTACGGATGTGGCTTCATTCCAACGTGATCAAATTGTAAATTTTCACAATCAACACGCGTGGGCTGATGAGAATCCGCACGCAATTGTGCAATCACGTCATCAACACAGATTTTCTGTGAACGTCTGGGCAGCCATTGTTGATGTCTTGATTGGGCCCCATGTTCTTCCAACTACGCTCAATAGAGCACGTTATCATGATTTCATACGGGATACTCTACCTGTGCTGCTAGAACATGTGCCTTTACAAGTACGACACAACATGTGGTTCATGCAGGATGGAGCTCCTGCACATTTCAGTCGAAGTGTTCATACACTTCTCAACAACAGATTCGGTGACCGATGAATTGGTAGAGGCGGACCAATTCCATGGCCTCCACGCTCTCCTGACATCAACCCTCTTGACTTTCATTTATGGGGGCATTTGAAAGCTCTTGTCTACCAACCCCGGTACCAAATGTAGAGATTCGTCGTGCTCGTGTTGTGGACGGCTGTGATACAATATGCCATTCTCCAGGGCTGCATCAGCGCATCAGGGATTCCATGCGACGGAGGGTGGATGCAAGTATCCTCCCTAACGGAGGACATTTTCAACATTTCCTGTAACAAAGTGTTTGAAGTCACTCTGGTACGTTCTGTTTCTGTGTGTTTCCATTCCATGATTAAAGTGATTTGAAGATAGGTAATAAAATGAGCTCTAACATGGAAAGTAAGCGTTTCCTGACACATGTTCACATAACATATTTTCTTTCTTTGTGTGTGAGGAATGTTTCCTGAAAGTTTGGCCATACCTTTTTGTAACACCCTGTATTTATATATACCGAAACCTTGGTCAAGAATTTTAATAAAGCTTTATCCTGCAACTGGTTTGGCTGTCATCATTTAGCGTGAAGAATTTCAGCAGTTGCTGTTTCAGCCATGTTTAAAATCTTCAATTTTTTCATCTCTGAGATCCCAGAGGTGCACACTAACTAATGAGGCAACAGCATTGGACACACACACACACACACACACACACACACACACACACACACACACACACACACACACACACACACACAGACAGACAGACAACGATTACGTTGGAGAGACAATGATTACCAACCAAGGGACAAAGATAATCAATATAGACGATAATTATTAACAATTAAGAACAAAAAGACACACTGGGCTTGCCGAAAGTCGAGAAGCGAGCAGCTCTAGGCCTGTCTCTGTCAGGTGTCCCTGGTGTGACCTCAGTGATTAGAGTATTTCACGTTAGAGAAGTGAGTTAGATAATTTTGCGTCATACAGTTTCATTTCATCACATGGTGAGGTGCTATTACCAGCAGAAAAAGAGATTCTGCACTACTGTTTGAATATAGGCGGAAGGGGGCTTCGTAGGGAAGTCTGCGCAGTTATGCAGAGCCACTGTACCAGGCTGCCATAGAGGTTAGCTCATCTGCCTAATGAGCAGGAGGCCCATGCTTGCATCTTGGTCCAAAAATGGTTCAAATGGCTCTGAGCACTATGGGACTTAACATCTGAAGTCATCAGTCCCCTACAGTTAGAGCTACTTAAACCTAACCTAAGGACATCACACACATCCATGCCCGAAGCTGGATTCAAACGTGCGACAGCAGCAGCAGCAGAGCGGTTACGCACTGAAGCGCCTAGAACCACTCGGCCACAATGGCCGGCTCGAATCTTGATCTCGGCTCAAATTTTCATTTGGCACTTAAGTCAGCATATATACATAATAGATGTTTCATGCTTGAAAAGGTCTCTGGAACAATATAGCTTCATTTGACTTCCTTAGAGTGTTTTTGCATTTTATTCAATTGGTTTTCATGGTACCTGCTGTTAAAAGTTAGCTGTAAGCTACCTGTCTCACATATTCTCTAGTGACTTGTGTTCTACTTCTACAAAAATAGTATTTGTTCAGTGCTCCCCAAGCCTTAGCACACTGATAGTTTTGGCATTTCATTAGAATAGTGCTTAGCCGTTCGTCCTTGCCCAATTGGCTTCATTGGCCTCCTGTGTTTTATCAGAATACTGTTTGACGCTTTTAGTGCTTGTGAAACTTATTTTGTGCATTGGTTTTATATTTAACTGGAACAGTGTTTAATTCTGCTTATACATTATGACAGCCCACCGCGAGGCTGGATGCTGCCTGGTGGCGTTTCGGGCACTTGATGCGGTAACAGAAGTATGTAAACGAAGGAGACTCGTGTGATATGGCAAGATACAGCGAAGGTATGGGCCGCAAATGGGGAAAGCCATTGAGATAAGCGACTTTGACAAGGTGTAGATTATTATTACGCAGAGCCTCTAAAACAAGTATATCGAAAACGGCGAAGCTGGTCGAATGTTCGCATGCTACTGTCGTGAGCGTCTACGGAAAGAGGTAGAACAGAAGCTACCACTATCCGCTAAATCGTTGGACGTCCGCGACTCTTCACAGGGCGTGGGGTTAGGAGGCTTATCTTTACTGTAAAGTAGGAAAGATGGTGATATGTGGCATCTCTGCAGAAAAAGAGCACGATGCTGATACATGCGCAAGTGTTTCAGAGCACATCGCTCATCGTACATTGTTGAACATGGAGCTCCACTACAGACTGCTCCTACGTGTTCACATGTTGACCAGACGACATTACTATTGCAGTGGACACGGGACAATCGGGATTCCATCATCGATCAGTGGTTATGTTATGTTAACCGGGGACCTAGAAACGATGTAGAGGATCTGTCCCCACTGCAGCCGCAGTGGTCCACAACCCCACGAGGACTACCGCAGTCCATTTCAACCCTCCGTTGCCCAACACCGAACCCAGGGTTATTGTGCGGTTCGGCCACCTGTGGAGCCCCCCTCACACCAGACGAGTGTAACCCCTATGTTTGCGTTGTAGAATATTGGTGGTGTACGCGTACATGGAGAACTTGTTTGTGCAGCAATCGCCGACATAGTGTAGCTGTGGCGGAATAAGGGGAACCAGCCCACATTCACCGAGGCAGATGGAAAACCGCCTAAAAACCATCCACAGACTGACCGGCTCACCAGACCTCGACACAAGTCCGCCGGGAGGATTCGTGCCGGGGACCAGGCGCTCCTTCCCGCGTCGATCAATGGAAACGTGTCGGTTCTTCGGCTGACTCACATTTTTGCTAGACTAGGTCGATGGTCGTCTCCCCAAACGCCGTCGTCGAGGTGAACGGCGGCTCGAAACGTGTTGCGCGCCAAGGACGCAGGCTCGTGGGAGCAGTATTATGCTATGGGAGACATTGTCCTCCTCTTGCATGGGACCTATGGTAGTAATGGAAGACACGCTGACAGCTGCGAACAACTTGCAACCCTTCATGCTTGATGTTTTGCCCGACTGCGATGTCATCTTTCAGCAGTATAATTCTCCGTATCTCGGACCCAGAACTGTGGTGCAACGGTTTGAGGAGCGTTGTAGTGTGTCGGCGACCAAATTCGCCTGATGAAATCCCTGTGGAACCCATCTCGGTCGCAATAGGGTGCCATCACCGCGAACGCAAATCAGCGGACCATTATTTACGTGAATTGCATGATCTCTGCGTAGAAATCTAATTCCACATACCTTCACAAACCTAAAAACAAACTGTCGGATCCCTGATACGAAAAATCAGTGATGCATTTCGTTCCAAAGACGGACAAGCAAGCTATTAAGCAGGTGGTCACACTGTTTTGGCTCATCAGTGTGTTACAAGACAGTTTAGCCGTTGTTTGATGCACTATTTATCATGAATATAATAGTGTGCACCAAACGATTTTTTAATACGTCTGTTGGAAATGTTACCTGTTTTGGTAAGGCAGCTGATACATCAAGTCTACATTACTTGCTATTTGCTATTTTCCGAACTAGCCGCGGGCTTAGTTGACTGCATCTGTGTATTTGATCGTCTGTTGCCGCTGTTTGCTTTTCTGTAACCTCTGAAATCAGTTACTTGACTTTCTTTGGTGTGTTATGCGTCATCTGTATGAATATCAAGAGCTCACATGGAAACCCAGTTATAAGCAAAGAAGGGAAAGCAGAAAGGTGGAAGGAGTAAATAGAGGGTCTATACCAGGGCGAACTTGAGGACAAAATTATGGAAATGGAAGAGGATGTAGATGAAAATGAAATGGGAGATACGATACTGCGTGAAGAGTTTGACGGAGCACTGAGAGACCTGAGTCGAAACAAGGCCCCGGGAGTAGACAACATTCCATTAGAACTACTGATGGCCTTGGGAGAGCTAGTCCTGACAAAACTCTACCATCTGGTGAGCAAGATGTATGAAACAGGCGAAATACCCTCAGACTTCAAGAACAATATAATAATTCCAATCCCAAGGAAAGCAGGTGTTGACAGATGTGAAAATTACCGAACTATCAATTTAATCAGTCACAACCGCAAAATACCAACGCGAATTGTTTACAGACGAATGTAAAAACTGGTAGAAGCCGACCTCGGGGCAGATCAGTTGGGATTCCATAGAAATATTGGAACACGTCAGGCAATACTCACCCTACGACTTATCTTAGAAAAAAGATTAAGGAAAGGCAATCCTACGTTTCTAGCATTTGTAGACTTAGAGAAAGCTTTTGCCAATGTTGACTGGAATACTCTCTTTCAAATTCTAAAGGAGGCAGGGGTAAAATACAGGGAGCGAAAGACTATTTACAATTTGTACAAAAACCAGATGGCAGTTACAAGAGTCAAGGGGCATGAAAGGGAAGCAGTGGTTGGGAAAGGAGTGAGACAGGGTTGTAGCCTTTCCTCGATGTTATTCAATCTCTATATTGAGCAAGCAGTAAAGGTAACAAAAGAAAAATTCGGAGTAGGTATTAAAATCCATGGAGAAGAAATAAAAATTTTGAGGTTCGCTGATGAAATTGTAATTCTGTCAGAGACAGCAATGGACTTGGAAGAGCAGTTGAACGGAATGGACAGTGACTTGAAAGGAGGATATAAGATGAATATCAACAAAAGCAAAACGAAGATAATGGAATGTAGTCTAATTAAGTCAGTTCATGCTGAGGGAATTAGATTAGGAAATGAGACACTTAAAGTAGTAAAGGAGTTTTGCTATTTGGGGTGCAAAATAACTGATGATGGTCGAAGTAGAGAAGATATAAAATGTAGACTGGCAAAGGCAAGGAAAGCGTTTCTGAAGAAGAGAAATTTGTTAACATCGAGTATAGATTTAAGTGCCAGGAAGTCGTTTCAGAAAGTATTTGTATGGAGTGTAGCCATGTATGGAAGTGAAACATGGACGATAAATAGTTTGGAGAAGAAGAAAATAGAAGCTTTCGGAATGTGGTGCTACAGAATAATGCTGAAGATTAGATGGGCTGATCACATAACTAATGAGGAGGTATTGAATAGAATTGGGGAGTAGAGGAGTTTGTTGCACAACTTGACAAGATGTAGGGACCGGTTGGTACAGCATGTTCTGAGGCATCCAGGGATCACAAATTTAGCATTGGAGGGCAGCATGGAGGGTAAAAATCGTAGAGGGAGACCAAGAGATGAATACACTAAGCAGATTCAGAAGGATGTATGTTGCATAAAGTACTGGGAGATGAAGAAGCTTGCACAGGATAGAGTAGCATGCAGAGCTGCATCAAACCAGTCTCAGGACTGAAGACCACAACAACAACAACACCGCCATCTGTACATGATTTAATGCACTTGGTTTCCTCTAAATTCCGTTTTAGAAATCCTGATGGTACCGCTTTTTTTTCCTTTACTGTGTTTCAATTCCCCAACTGGGGCGGGCTGGCAGCAGCATATGAGCTCCTCTTCAGCCTAAAGACAGTAATTGTGCAAAGAAGTTACTTAAAATACCAGAATGGAGGAAATATGGCGTATATAGATATAAAAATATTAGGAACCATACGGAAGAGAACAGACAAGAAGGGGGGGGGGCTGTAAAACGGAGATAAAAACCGTAAAAAATTAGTGTACACAAAACAGAATCACACATTGAATCATAAAAGTATCGACGGAAGGCGTAGCACATAACAATCGCTGACAACAACACTAGGTACAAGTCCAGCTCAGAATTAAAATCACAGCACTTGACACACATGAGAACAGCACCAAACACAACACTGACGTACTACACTGAGGACGATGAGCAAACAGGAGAGGGTTTGCCAGGGGCATACAGATGAGGGAGGAGGGAAAAAGGGAGGGAGGGGAGGAGATGGGGGCGAAGGGAAGAAGGGAGGGAGGGTGGAGAGGGGGCAGATGGGCAGGGGCCCATCGAAGAGGGCTGAGGAGGGTAGGATGTGGGAGGGGCGCATTGAAGAGGGCTGGTGAGGGAAGGACGTGGGAGAGAGACAGTTGATGAAGGGGTGGAGGGATTCAGGGGGGAAAGGAGGAAAATCCGCTCTGGGAGAAGGAGGGGAGAGGAAAAGGGGGGCCCTGGGGAAGGGGTGGGGACAAGACCAGGTAACAGTTGGAAGGAAGGGTAGATGTCAATATCTGGAATGGGAAGGTTCTGGAAATTGCCCTGATGAAGGAGATGCAGGATGTGGAGGTGGAGAGAGGGAGGGATACAGCGACAGAGGCGCAGCAATGGGCGTGAGGGGGGGGGGGGCGGAGAGGAAGGAGGAAACCAGGGCTTGGGGGGGATCAAGGCTGTGGACAGTGGACACTAAAGAACGTGGAGATACTGGAGGAAAAGGAGGAGGTGAGGGAAGGGGATGAGGCCATACAGGAGTTGTGTGGGGGAAGGGAGGCGGATACGGAAGGCGGAGCGCATGGCATTCGATGATTTGGAGGGCCTTGTAAAAGTGAGGGGTTGGGGGGGGGGTGGAGATCCAGGCAATGCTGGCATAACAGAGGAGTGGCACCATCTTGAGGCAGGCTTTAGTATGTTTGGCCTGGTATTTCAGCTTAAGGAAACATGATCCTAAATGAAAATTGTATATAAAATTGTATTGTTGGAAACAGCTGCGCCATGATAGATACTTGAGATATACGGTATGCAGTTGCTAAGAGTAACGTTCGATTGGTTTTGACCTGTAACTCTTATTAGACACTTGTACTGCAGCTTCGTAAAATATTACATTTTCACATTTTGGTTTAGCTTCGCCATGAATCACATTTATCATTGGGCCTTAAGCCGTTGGTGCAGCTGGTACGTATTGTCAACTGACGTGATGAGCAATGCAATAAAGTGATTGACAGTTCTCCGGCAACTCCTTAACATGTGAATTATTGGATAATTTCATTTTGGCCATTCAAAGTGCGGAACCTTTGTTGTTTTTAATTACACTGACAATAAAAGAATCGCAACACCAAAAAATAATTAATGTTGAGCAATGAAATCTCTTGAATACATTTGGCTTGGTAAAATGTGTAAGTTATTAACATTTCAAGATCACAGGTTCATGTAAGTGCGAGATTACTCATTGCAAATGCGAAATTATGGTACATTAATAACCAGTGTAACCGCCAGCATATCGAATGCAAGCATGCAACCGTGCATGCATTGTGTTGTACAGGTCGCGGATGTCATTTTGTGGAATGGAGTTCCATGCCTGCTGCACTTGGTCGGTTAATATAGAAACGGTTAATGCTGTTTGTGGATGATCCCGGAGTTGTCGTCCGATGATGTCCAATATTTGCTCGATGGGAGACAGATCTGGCGATCGAGCAGGGCAAGGCAACATAACGACACTCTGTAGAGAATGTTGGGTTCCAACATCGGTATCTCGGCGAGCGTTGTCCTGTTGGAAAACACCCTCTGAAGTGCTGTTCATGGAAGGCAGCACAAATGGTCGAATCGCCAGACTGAAGTATAAATTTGCAGCAGGGACCGTGGGATAACCATGAGTCTACTACTCCTGTCATAAGAAATCAGACCTACTCCTTCTGTCATAAGAAATCAGACCTACTCCTTCTGTCATAAGAAATCAGACCCCAGGCCATAAAGCAGTCGGCACACGGACCGTGGTGGATCCAAACGTTGAGCGTTGAGCGTGCCGAGTTTCTGAAGTTATAGCGTGGAATAACACGTTCGGGAGTCTTTCCTAACGTGCAGGGCAATATCTGGCAGGTCAGATATTCTGAGCATGCGTCTGAGCGTTGACCAATGAAATGGCACGACTCCACCTACGTCACATGCACGCCATCTCCCTTCAGCATAGAGTTCTGAGGCATCATTCATTTTAAGTCTATACATATATATGCCGTTTCTGAGCACCAGCAAATTGGGAATCACTCGAAAACTCGTGTGATTCGTTGCAAAAGAATTTGTGGCAGAACTATTATTATAGCTTGCATGTTGTGAGAGTAGGCCATTTGAAGGCAACGACACGCTGAGGATCCACAAAAAACGCATTGTTCTGATTAAATTTAAATCAGTAACATAGCTACGATTAAGGTTTTTAGCAAATGTCAGCATCGTGGGATTGGGTAAGCGATGCTTGTTGTCATTTTAGCGTGCTGACACGGTAACTCAGTGTGTTCGGTCAGAGGGTTAGCTGCCCTCTGTAATTAAAAAAACTGAGTGAATGGATCAACAGTGAACTTCAATGGATGTCAGGGGACGTCCGCCCCGAACAAATGCAAAGAAGAATCACGAACAAAATGAGATTTTAAAACGAGGAAAAAAAGCGTGGTGAGTAGCGTTATCGACTCCCACCGTAATGCATGACATGGCGATGGCTCGTGTTTCGCTACGTCTTTCTTTTTTTCCCTAACATCCGCGGAATAGGTTCTGATGCATTATTATTAGTTTAATATAAGTATTTCATGTTATGTAAATGTAAGTCTACCTTTTTTTGAGAAGTGAGTTTGTTCGATTGACTTAACCTGCAGGACAGCTTGCGCTACTTGTATAAAGATATTTTGCTCCTTTTTCTTTTACGTTCCGTAATTCACATGTTGCAAAAATTCTGCTCCTGGGTAGGAACAGTAATCAAGTAAGAATGACCTTAGGGTTTTAATAAAATGTGTGAATGGTGAAATAATGCTTATCTTATGTGGAGAACGATTGCAAATATTATCGAACTGTTTGTAATAGAACTTTTATAAGCCTGTGTCCTTACTTATTGGACATGGTGCTTTCCTTTTCGTGTTAAAACATGTATACGGATATTGAAGTTCTTATTTGTGCGTATTACTGTGGTGTGCGTACTGTAAGACCTTTGGTACACACCTTCGGTACACACACCATCAGATTATTTGACTTGTCGCTCTAACGAAGTAGGCGAGTGTCAGCAATATGTCTCGTGGTCCTATCGTGGCGTGTTTATCTTCTGCCATTAGGTCAGACGATAGAAATGCCACTTGCACGCTTAGAGTAGCAGATTGACGGTGACCAGCTTTAAACAGAACTTGATTAATTTTCACACACATTTATTAAAATAATAAAAAGCATAGAAATAACTTAACTTGGTTCTGGATGCTATTACAATTGACAATCTGAAGTTCCTTTGGTCTTGGTACGTTAATCTTATTCCCACATATCTCTGATATTTGACAAAGTGTCTATACATGTCTCTTCATGGCTATGTACAGGAATATGATAATCTTATTGGGCGCAGACTGAAACTTGACTATAGACTGGTACAGACAAATGCAGACTAATGCAGACTGACTAATCGGAGGTCTGTACACTCGTTATAATACCTCGCGCGTTCATGTATCACTGCGCGAGTGTGATCCGCGAGGAGAAAAGGTTCTACGTTAGCAGCAATCTCATTGTCTGCATTACGTATTAATACGCGGATCAGCGGAAGCAGAATTTGGTCCGTCTCTATGACAGCGCCATCTCGTAGTGCGGAGACGGACGAGCGCTGCGCCTGAGCTCTTGTGCTTAGCGGGGCGCGCTCTAGTGGGAAAGTTGTGTACGCGCTGACTACGCGGAACTATGTACACAACAATTACATATAGAACAACATGAGTAGCGTATGGGCAATGGAGGAAATGTGCGTTTTGATAGAGTTAATGAGGGAATTTTACGCGCGCCCGTATAATAAACAGCGTGATTTACGAGCTAGAAACATCCCGCAACTGCCGCTGGAGTGAGTTGTGATCGCTTATAGCATGTTGGGGCCCACGTACCGTACGCACAAGTCGCATCGTTCCTGAGCGTTCAGCAGCACGTTGAACTCGGCACACTCAATGTTGACGTTCGACAGCACGGTCCGTATGCCGCTGGCTTACGTCGAGTGTGTCTAGCACGCAAGGTTGGTTACAGGCCCTCATCTGGCCTCCTTCTAACCAATATACAGCATCATTGGGTCGGAGCTGTCCTTGAGTTAACTGTTTTGCAGCGCTTCGTTGTGTCAGTTGCTCCTCATATTCCTGCTGCAGATGCAGTACGATGTGGCAGATATATACTTTGAACACGATGTTCTTCCTTTTCGGTAGAGGCACGTGGCCGTCCGCAGCCCGGCCATCTTATGACCGTAAATCCTCGTGACCACCGCTGCCGGCAGTTACATTCAGCGGCTACATTCCTGCTAAGTCTTTCTGCGGTATCGCGAAAGGAACATTCGGGGTCTCGAAGGCCTATTACAAGACCTCTTTGAAACTCAGTGAGGTGATGATAGTAGCGTCTTTGTCACCTTAAAGGAATTCTTGACTCACATCAACTCACAATATCCAGTCTCAAAGTTAACTAACGCTCACGTCAGTTTCAGCGTGTATTTGAAGCAAACCTGATTTGCATCCTCATAGTGGCGATACTAGCGCCACTCTTATGTAACTTGTGCGAAATCTGAACTGACATCACCTTTAAGATGTAGAAAGGTGCTCATAAATTAAAGATAATTGAAGAATGTGGTGCCACACAACGTGGCACTACACAAAACTGGCCCTAATAGCATAGACACGTAGGGAACACACACGGCACAGATCTGTAAGTCCACGGTATTGGTGATAAGCTGAGAAAACCGTCCCGAAACACATGTGCTAGAAAACGCCACAGTTTCCTGCGCATGTACCCCGACATCAATATGGGATATGATCACCATGCACACGTACACAGGCCGCACAACGGGCTGGCATATTCTGGATCAGGGGGTCGAACAGTTGCTGGGGTATAGCCTCCCATTCTTGCAATAGTGCCTGTCGGAGCGCCTTGTAAGTAGGCTGTTTAGGTTTTTATATTGGTAACGCCACGTAGCGCACTGTATGAAAATCACTGGCTCTGCTGTGTGCAATCTGTGGCTGGGTGGCATTGTTGTAATATTTGCTATTGTAGTGTTGGGCTGTTGGCTGTTAACAGCGCGTAGCGTTGCGCAGTTGGAGGTGAGCCGCCAGCAGTGGTGGATGTGGGGAGAGAGATGGCGGAATTTTGAGAGCGGACGATCTGGAAGAAAGAGTAAATTTGTAATATTGGATATCATGGACTGATATATATATTATGACTTTTGAACACTATTAAGGTAAATACATTGTTTGTTCTCTATCAAAATCTTTCATTCGCTAACTATGCCCATCAGCAGTTAGTGCCTTCAGTAGTTAGAATCTTTTATTTAGCTGGCAGTAGGGGCGCTCGCTGTATTTCAGTAGTTCGAGTAACGACGATTTTTGTGAGGTAAGTGATTTGTGAAACGTATAGGTTATTGTTAATCAGGGCCATTCTTTTGTAGGGATTTTTGAAAGATTGCGTTGCTCTAAAAATATTGTGTGTCAGTTTAGTGTTGATCAGAATAAGTAAAGAGAGTAATGTCCAAGTACGTTCAGTTTTGATCAGCTGTTTGAAAATCAAATAATGTAAGAGGATTATCAGCACAATTTCAGCCTGAAGTGTCGTAGGGGTTTGAAGACGTGCAGCGATACGTCGACCGAGATCATCCCAGACGTTCTCGAAGGCGTTTACGTCCGGAGAACAGGCAATCGATCCATTCGCCTGATATATTTTGTTTCAAGGTACTCCTCTACGATGGCAGCTCGGTGGAGCCGTGCGTTATCATTCATCAGGAGTAAGGTGGGACTCACTGCACCCCTGAAAAGGCTGACACACTGGTGCAAAATGACGTCCCGATAGACCTGACCTGCTACAGTTCCTCTGTCAAAGACATGCAGGGGTGTACGTGCACCAATCATAATCCCACCCCACACCATCAGACCACGGCCTCCACACAGGTCCGTTTCAAGTACATTAAGGGGTTGATATCTGGTTCCTGGTTCACGCCAGATGAAAACCCGGCGAGAATCACTGTTCAGACTATACCTGGACTCGTCTGTGAACATAACCTGGGACCACTGTTCCAATGACCATGTACTGTGTTCTTGGTACCAGGCTTTGGCTCTGAGCACTATGGGACTCAACTTCTGCGGTCATCAGTCCCCTAGAACTTAGAACTACTTAAACCTAACTAACCTAAGAACATCACACACACATCCATGCCCGAGGTAGGATTCGAACCTACGACCGTAGCGGTCGCGCAGTTCCAGACTGTAGCGCCTAGAACCGCTCGGCCACTCCGGCCGGCGTACCAGGCTTTCCGGGCTCTTCTGTGACCGGGGGTCAGTGGAATGCACCTTGCAGGTCTCCGAGCGAATAAACTATGTCTGATCAGTTGTCTGTAGACTGTGTGTCTGGAGACAACTGTTCCCGCGGCTGCGGTAAGGTCCCGAGCAAGGCTACCTGCAGTACTCCGTGGCCGTCTGCGGGCACTGATGGTTAGATATCGGTCTTCTTGTGGTGGTATACACTCTGGACGTCCCGTACTGTAGCTGCTGGACACGTTTCCTGTCTGTTGGAATCGTTGCCATAATCTTGAGATCACACTTTGTGACACATGCAGGGCCCGTGCTACGACCTGCTGTGTTTGACCAGCCTCCAGTCGCCCTAGTATTCTACCCCTCATGTTGTTGTTGTGGTCTTCAGTCCTGAGACTGGTTTGATGCAGCTCTCCATGCTACTCTATCCTGTGCAAGCTTCTTCATCTCCCAGTACCTACTGCAACCTACATCCTTCTGAATCTGCTTAGTGTATTGATCTCTTGGTCTCCCTCTACGATTTTTACCCTCCACGCTGCCCTCCAATGCTAAATTTGTGATCCCTTGATGCCTCAAAACATGTCCTACCAACCGATCCCTTCTTCTAGTCAAGTTGTGCCACAAACTTCTCTTCTCCCCAATCCTATTCAATACCTCCTCATTAGGTACGTGATCTACCCACCTTATCTTCAGCATTCTTCAGTAGCACTCTTCTGTACCCCTCATAACGTCATCAATATGTGTTCTTTGAGCCATTTTTGACACACAGTCACCGTTAGTACGTCTGAAAACGTCCGCACACTTACTCGCTGCACCAACACACCTCTGCGAATGTGGACTGCTGCCAGCGCCACCGTGCGACGACCGCAGGTCAAATGCACCGCATGGTCATACCCCGAGGTGATTTAAACCCGCAAACCGCCCACCAGACCGTTGTCTCACCATATATCAACAATATCCTTAATTTATGAGCATGACTGTAGAAACATACCTATTAGTTTCGTTTATGTCGTACAACTCCTTGGTGTTGTGATTTTTCCTCCCGTGAGTGTTTTATCTTAGTCATCCATTTCAACGGTTATATTTATCTATGTACCTTTTCACTGCAAAAATTTTATATTTTTTTTGTCAATAGAGAACGCTCCACTGAACAATTTGAGGTAGGGCGCCAGGGGTCGGAGAAGCCAGCTTAACGAGATATGGAAGTGAACTTGTCTACTGCTTTAAGTTTTTCCAGGTTATTTATAACATGCTTACAAGTTTACATGTACTGTGTTGTTTGTTTACATGTACGTTCTTTATTTCCTGCAAGAAAACAAAGAGGACGAGCCTGATTACCAGGAGGTCATGATACAGGCTTTGTTTACTTTACTTGTCCATAAGGTGGCTCTGTTGTATTGTATTTACATTGTCCCATGACAGAACGTGCTACGAATCAACGACAGGCCCATTGATTACTCAGTGCTACTCAGATGCGTACAGTACAATACGATGGAGCAGCACCGGTACGGTATTTCGTGGTCGCTGCATTGGAAAAGGAGGTCCTATTCCATCGCCTGCAATGTCACCTGACCTGAATCTTCTGAATTATTTCCTATGGGGATATCTGAAGTCACTTGTGTATGAGACCGCAGTGGACACAGAGATGGAATTAGTTGCCAGAATTGTAGCTGTCTGTGGTGCGACTCGAAACACAGCAAGGATATTCGTCAGCGTGCGCCAGAATCTTGTTTGCCAATGTCATGCTTGCATTGCGATTGATGGCCGTCAGTATAAGCACATTTTGTAAGATGCAGTACAAATGGTACGTTCATTGTGTTTAAGATGGTATTTGCAATTAACTAATGTCCATGAAAAAATGTACACAGTAAGAGTGATTTCATTCCTGTTATCTCCTTAAACTGGCTTCTTCGACCGCAGGTTCCCTACCTCAAATTGTTCAGTGGAGCATCCTCTAAGCCCTATTAAATTTTTGCACACTCCTACGGAAACACTCTGTATATTTTATTTTGTGGTCGCAGTACCTTTCTACTCCCAAATTCTGTGTAGTTCCTGGCTGATGGCCGGTCACTGTGGCCGAGCGATTCTAGGCGCTACAGTCTGGAACCGCGCGGCCGCTGCGGTCGCAGGTTCGAATCCCGCCTCGGGCATTGATGTGTGTGATGTCCTTAGGTTAGTTATGTTGGAAGTAGTTCTGAGTTCTAGGAGACTGATGACCTCAGATGTTAAGTTCCATAGTGCTCAGAGCCATTTGAACCATTTGAACCCGGCTGATCCTGACATGTGAGCTACAGCTTCCACCCTAGCTGCTGAGCCAGCGCCCTGCGATGCTGACGGAAAATCCACGGTAGGTCGGCTGCCCTTGGAGATCACGGCCTTTGACGTCAGCGGCATGCTGTTTTCCTCAACATCAGGAGCCCTTGCTGCACCTCATTCCACTTGCATCACCTTGGTGGTGCATGAAGATAGCAGTATGTGGGATATGATCCGCTGCCCTCTGGCAGGAGTCTGAGAGTGGCTGGCGCTGTGGCACCAAGTCCCACTAAAAACTCAGCATCGGGGGCACCTGGTAAGGGCCTTTGGCACTGAGTCCCATGAAGGACTTAGTGCTGGCGACAGGCGCATTCCAGTCTTTAGCCTGTGGCTGCTGCTAGCGGTTGCTGGTTTCCAGTGGCGGGAAGTGACACCTTGCCTCACAATCCAGACTTATTTACACAGGGTGATTTCCTTCACCGTGTACAAACTCTAAGAATTGCTCGATGAAAGGATACAGAACAAAGAAGGTCCAATGAACTTACGTTCGGAAATGCATGGTCTCCATGCTAGAGACCATTTATTTAGTCATAAATTATTACAGAGACTGCAGTTTGATATGTATCGTACCATGCAGCCAGTTTCAGTATGTGGTGACAATGGTTTACGAGTGCCTCAACACGTGCATATACGCACTGTAGCATGTCCTGTCTCACACGTTCACATCGGCCAGGCTGCATCCGATCAGTGTCAAAGGCAGCCTGAACACGCTGCTCCAGTGTCTCCACATGTGGAATGGGCTCAGCATACATGATTCTTTTGAAATGTCCCTGTAACCAGAAATCGCATGGGGTTGAAAACCTGTGAACGAACAGGCCATGCAACTGGACCCCCTCGTACTATTCATCGACCAGGGAACACACGATTGAGATGCGTCTGGACATTAACGGCGAAGTGGGCTAGAGCACCGTCACGTAGCACCCATATAACCATTCGAACTATCAGTGACACTCTTTCCATTAGGGGAAGCAAAGTCACCTGCAACAAATGCCAATAGTTCCAGCCTGTTAGGAGATGTGGAAGGAAGACTGGTCCCAAAATACGGTCTTCAACTATCCCAGCCCAAAGATTCCAGCTGTACCGATGCTGATGATTCGCTGTCACCATACCATGCGGGTTGAGCATACTATCCAACCGATGGTTGTTAATGAAAGCTGAAGATACCACTCCGTGTAAAGGTAGCCTCATGTGTGAATTGGATGGATGACACAAATACTAGAATCGTGGTTATCTGGTGAAGAAACCAGTGATAAAACTGCTCCTGATGTGGAAAGTCTGTCGCTAGTAAGCTCTACACACGCTGTAAGTGATAAGGGTATTAACAATTGTCATGGAGAATGTTCCACACGGTCGTCTGGCTTACCCTGTAATGGCGGACCAACTGCCTGATGCTGACACAGCTGTCGCCTTCCACAGTGTTAATCACATTTTCGTCCAAGTCTGGTGTCCGAACATTTCGGGTACATCCTTCATGATTTCCTGCTTCCTGAAACAGTACTCTCTCGGACAAACAGCGAAACACAGTTGCGAACATTGAATACTGTAGTTGTTGTCAGTGGGGATAGGCCTCTGATACCGTATGCTGTCCGCCGCACATTGCCATTTGCCTTTCTACATCTACATCTATAAATATACACCGCTAGCCACCAAGCGGTGTGTGGCGGAGGGCACAATTCGCGCCAAAGCCATATTCCGCCCTCCTCTCTGTTCCATTTGCGGATCGCACAAGGGAAAGACGACTGTCTGAACTCCTCAGGATGAGCTGTAATTTCCCTTATCTTTGAATGGTGATCATTGCGCGATTGAAGAGTTGGTGGTAATAATATATGCTCTACATCCTCGGCGAAGATCGGGTTTCGGAATTTAGTGAGCAGCTCCTTCCGTTTAGCGCGTCGCTTATCTGCAAGTGTATCGCACTTCTAACTTTCTATGAGTTCTCTAACGCTTTCGCGATGGCTAAATGTACGTGTCACGAATCTTGCTGCTCTTCATTGGACCTTCTAAACCTCTTCAATGAGACCCAACTGGTAAGGGTCCCATACAGACGAACAATAAGACTGGACGAACTAACGTATTGTAATCAATTTCCTTTGTTGGAGGACTGCATCGCTTCAGGATTCTACCAATAAACCGCAATATAGAGTTCGCCTTACCCGTTACTTGTGTAATCTGATCATTCCATTTGACATCATTTCGAATAGTCACATCCAGATACTTGACGGATGTAACCGCTTCAAAGACTGGGCATTTATTTTGTACTCTTACATTAATGGGGATTTTCGCCTTGTTATACGCAGTAGGTTACACTTACTAATATTGAGAGACAACGGCCAGTAATTACACCACGCATTTATTTTCTGCAAATCCTCATTGATTTGTTCACAACTTTCGTGTGATACTACATTGCTGTATATTACAGCATCATCGGCAATCTGCCGCTGTCAGTACCATCAATCAGATGGTTTATGTAAATCGTAAAAAGCAGCGGACCTATTACGCTGCCCTGGCGCACACCTGAAGTTACGCTTGTTTCTGTTGAAATCACCCGATTCAAAACAATGGTTCAAATGGCTCTGAGCACTATGGGACTTAACTTCTGAGGTCATCAGTCCCCTAGAACTTAGAACTACTTAAACCTAACTAACCTAAGGACATCACACACATCCATGCCCGAGGCAGGATTCGAACCTGCGACCGTAGCGGTCGCGCGGTTCCAGACTGTAGCGCCTAGAACCGCTCGGCCACCCCGGCCGGCTCACACGGTTCAAGAAGACATACAACTCTCTGTCTGTTAGAAAACTTTCTATCCATCCGCATATGTCATCGGATAGACCGTAAGCGCGCTCTTTCTGGAGCAAGCGACAGTGCGGAACTGAATGGAACGCCGTTCGAAAGTCGAGAAATATGGCATCAACCTTGGACCCGGTATCCAGAGCCTGCTTTATATCATGCACAAAGAAGACCGGCTGTGTCTCGCATGACCGCTGTTTCCCAAAACCGTGCTAGTTTCTGCAGATGAGCTTCTCAGAGTCGAGAAAGGTCATTACGTCTGAACACATAATATGTTCGATGATTCTACAACAAATCGATGTCAGTGCAATTGTTCGGTAATTATGTGCATCCGATTTTTTACCATTTTTATAGATTGATATGACCTGAGCCTTCTTCCAGTCCCGTGGAACTTTCTGCTGTTCCAATGATCTCTGATAGATGATGGATAAGAATGGTGCTATATTTGGGGCATAGTCAACATATAATCTTACGGGGATACCGTGTGGGCCAGATGCCTTCCTGGCGCCTATCTTAACTGTTTTACAATCCAAGATACACTAAACACTATGTGAGCCAGCCTTGCATTTGTTCGACAATTGAAAGGGGTAATGGAGCTTTAGTCCTCTACCGTAAACGAGGTTTTGAAAGCTAGGTTTAGAATTTCGGCCTTCTGTTGATTATCATCCGTTACATTACTCGTACTGTCAGCAAGGGAAGGTACTGAATTATTTGTAGCGTTCATAGCTTATACATACGACCGTAAGTAAACACCATGTCGGCTATCGATTCCAATACAGAAGCATTGTATACAACTCCGTATCACGTCCACTACAAGGTGAGTCAGCGAGAGAAGTGAATCGGACGCAACAATACCAACTACTATGGCAGGGGAGGGCGATAGGGAATGATTTATGAGGAACAGTACCACGCTCTAGGAGGAGACCATGTATACTGTAATTGTGGTTGCGTGGTACAGTGCGTATTAGATCGCAGTCTCTGAGACAAGGTAAGTAACTAAAGGATCTCTTGCATGAAAGCCAAGCATTTCCGGACATAAGTCGATTAGACCTTTTTTGTTCCATATCCTCTCATCGATCAATCTCTACAGTTTGTACACATGGCAAAAATTGCCTCTGGTGGCAGTTTGTTTCACTAAAGCCCCGCAGCTAGTCTCGTCATCGTCCATAACAAGAAACTTTCCCTGGTTTCCACTGTGTGGTGCAGTTAACTGTTGTGCTCAGCTGTCCTTGTCTCACAATCCTTTTGTGTGTCTGTTAGTCTCACCCACATGTCGCCACAGTGGTGGCCAGCTGCTCACAGCTGCTAGCACAATGCTCCATGGCGTATTTCTCACTTCTACATGTACGTGGATACTCTGCAAATCACATTTAAGTGCCTGGCAGAGGGTTCATCCAGCCACCTTCACAATTCTCTATTATTCCAATCTCGTATAGCGCGCGGAAAGAATGAACACCTCTGTCGTTCCGTACGAGCTCTCATTTACCTTATTTTATCTTGGTGATAGTTCCTCCCTATGTAGGGCGGTGTCAACAAAATATTTTCGCATTCGGAGGAAAAACTTGGTGATCGGAATTTCGCGAGAAGATTCCGCCGTAACGAAAAACGCCTTTCTTTTAATGATGTCCATCCCAAATTCTGTATCATTTTTGTGACACTCTCTCCCATACTTCGCGATAATAAAAACGCAGTCTTTGGTTATCCTTCCCCACAACATTTTCTACGTGTTCCTTTCAATTTAACTTGTTCGTGATTGTAATACCTAGGTATTTAGTTGAATTTACAGCTTTTAGATTAGACTGATTTATCGTGTAACCGAAGTTTAACGAATTCCTTTTAGTACTGATGTGGGCGACCTCACACTTTTCCTTATTTAGGGTCAACTGCCACTTTTCGCACCATTCATATATCTTTTCTAAATCGTTTTGCAGTTTCTTTTGATCTTCTGATGACTTTATTAGTCTATAAACGACAGCGTCATCTGCAAACAACCGAAGACGTCTCAGATTGTCTCCCAAATCGTTTATACAGAGAAGGAACAGCGAAGGGCCTATATAACACTACCTTGGGGAACGCCAGAAATCACTTCTGTTTTACTCGATAATTTTCCGTCAATTACTACGAACTGTGACCTCTCTGAGAGGAAATCACAAATCCAGCCACATAACTGAGACGATATTCCATACGCACGCAATTTCACTACGAGCCGCTTGTGTGGTACAGTGTCAGAAGCCTTCCGGAAATCCAGAAATATGGAATCGATCTTAAATCCCTTGTCAGTAGCATTGAACACTTCATGTGAATAACGAGCAAGTTGTGTTTCACAGGAACGGTGTTTTCTAAACCCATGTTGACCGTGTGTCGATAGACCGTTTTCTTCGAGGTAATTGATAATGTCGAACACAATATATGTTCCAGAACCCTGCTGCATATCGACGTTAATGATATGGGCCTGTAATGTAGTGGATTACTCCTACTACCTTTCTTGAATATTGGTGTGACCTGTGCAACTTTCCAGTCTTTGGGTACGGATCTTTCGTCGCGCGAACGTTTGTATTTGATTGTTCAGTATGGAGCTAATGCATCTTCATACTCCGAAAGGAACCTAATTGGTATACAGTCTGGACCAGAAGACTTGCTTTTATTAAGTGATTTAAGTTGCTTCACTACTCCGAGGATATTTACTTCACGTTACTCATGTTGGCAGCTGTTCTCGATTCTAATTCTGGAATATTTAGTTCGTCTTTTGTGAAGGCATTTCGGAAGGCTGTGTTTAGTAACTCTGCTTTGGCAGCACTGTCTTCGATAGTGTCTCCATTGGTATCGTGCAGAGAAGGCATTGATTGTTTGTTGCCGCTAACATACTTCACATACGACCTGAATCTCTCTGGATTTTCTGCCAGGTTTCGAGACAAATTTCGTTGTGGAAACTGTTATAAGCAACTCGCATTGAAGTCCGCGCTAAATTTCGAGCTTCTGTAAAATATCGCCAATATTGGGGATTTTGAGTCTGTTTAAATTTGGCATGCTTATTTCGTTGTTTCTGCAACAGTGTTCTAACCCGTTTTGTGTACCAAGGAGGATCAGCTCCGTCGTTTGTTTATTTATTTCTTCACACCACTTTTGCTAAAGACTTATAACTTGTGCTCAAAGTCTGGGTAGCGGCGTCACACAGTCCCCATCCACAGAGAAGACCTGTTCCTAGGGTCTTGCTCTGGACCAGTCCTCTAATTACCTTTAATCTGTGAAACAGGTTCTTAATACTAAATCGGCTACTCTCAACTATTATGCCAATACTACACTCCTGGAAATGGAAAAAAGAACACATTGACACCGGTGTGTCAGACCCACCATACTTGCTCCGGACACTGCGAGAGGGCTGTACAAGCAATGATCACACGCACGGCACAGCGGACACACCAGGAACCGCGGTGTTGGCCGTCGAATGGCGCTAGCTGCGCAGCATTTGTGCACCGCCGCCGTCAGTGTCAGCCAGTTTGCCGTGGCATACGGAGCTCCATCGCAGTCTTTAACACTGGTAGCATGCCGCGACAGCGTGGACGTGAACCGTATGTGCAGTTGACGGACTTTGAGCGAGGGCGTATAGTGGGCATGCGGGAGGCCGGGTGGACGTACCGCCGAATTGCTCAACACGTGGGGCGTGAGGTCTCCACAGTACATCGATGTTGTCGCCAGTGGTCGGCGGAAGGTGCACGTGCCCGTCGACCTGGGACCGGACCGCAGCGACGCACGGATGCACGCCAAGACCGTAGGATACTACGCAGTGCCGTAGGGGACCGCACCGCCACTTCCCAGCAAATTAGGGACACTGTTGCTCCTGGGGTATCGGCGAGGACCATTCGCAACCGTCTCCATGAAGCTGGGCTACGGTCCCGCACACCGTTAGGCCGTCTTCCGCTCACGCCCCAACATCGTGCAGCCCGCCTCCAGTGGTGTCGCGACAGGCGTGAATGGAGGGACGAATGGAGACGTATCGTCTTCAGCGATGAGAGTCGCTTCTGCCTTAGTGCCAATGATGGTCGTATGCGTGTTTGGCGCCGTGCAGGTGAGCGCCACAATCAGGACTGCATACGACCGAGGCACACAGGGCCAACACCCGGCATCATGGTGTGGGGAGCGATCTCCTACACTGGCCGTACACCACTGGTGATCGTCGAGGGGACACTGAATAGTGCACGGTACATCCAAACCGTCATCGAACCCATCGTTCTACCATTCCTAGACCGGCAAGGGAACTTGCTGTTCCAACAGGACAATGCACGTCCGCATGTATCCCGTGCCACCCAACGTGCTCTAGAAGGTGTAAGTCAACTACCCTGGCCAGCAAGATCTCCGGATCTGTCCCCCATTGAGCATGTTTGGGACTGGATGAAGCGTCGTCTCACGCGGTCTGCACGTCCAGCACGAACGCTTGTCCAACTGAGGCGCCAGGTGGAAATGGCATGGCAAGCCGTTCCACAGGACTACATCCAGCATCTCTACGATCGTCTCCATGGGAGAATAGCAGCCTGCATTGCTGCGAAAGGTGGATATACACTGTACTAGTGCCGACATTGTGCATGCTCTGTTGCCTGTGTCTATGTGCCTGTGGTTCTGTCAGTGTGATCATGTGATGTATCTGACCCCAGGAATGTGTCAATAAAGTTTCCCCTTCCTGGGACAATGAATTCACGATGTTCTTATTTCAATTTCCAGGAGTGTATATTGATATGCATCTCCATAAATCTATCCTTCAGTCCTTGCTCAGATCATCCAGTCTATGGGAACCTGACTTATCCTTGGATCAAGTTTTTGCGTGGCTCGTCATTTCCAATTCATAAGAGATAGGTAGACCAAAATCAGTCACCATAGCCTTAGGTACTGAGGCACTCATGGCTATGGTTAGCTGACATCTGCCATCCTAATACTATTCACATGCTGCAACAACTGTTCTGCAGTGATCTGCCCCTCCTCTGTGGTTATCATTGCACTTTATGAGCAGTCCAAGCTCAGTCTTAGGTTTCGATAAGGAAGGGAAGGTTATCTTTGGCCAACATCTCTAGAGGTTTGTCTGGCCAGTACAGCTGCAGGTGAGTCACATTCAAAAGAGTAACTCCCATCATAGTACCTGCTAAATAAAACAGTCCAGTTGATTAATTGTCCACCACCTCGCAATTCTAACTGTCTGGTTCCCTTAAGTTTCTCTTGCTCATAGCAACTATCAACCACCACTATGTCGTTGTATATCTTACGTGAACCCACTCCCTCAAACTACGGTTGTGGTCCAGTCACCTCTTTTAGGCAAGGATGTCCCTCTGTTTTACCCCTGAACAGTCGCATGATGCATCTGCTGCCACCTGTCGCAATCTCGCAATAAAATATAACTTTCTAGTTATATTACTCGAAAGAATGTTAAATCTTGTTAAATAGAGAGAATATTTTATAATTGAGATGACTTCTATTGACAGTAAATAGAAACTTTTATACGTTAAGTTAGCAACATGAGATTTACCTTTTGTAGTTTCTGTAGCGAAGTTCTGGAAGAAGTCATAAAGCAGTAAATATATCGTTTTTGGTTTGTATGACGGCTAGATTTTAAAGATCAGGGTAAAACTTGGCAAAGAAAAGAATTTTATCTTATTAGTGTCCAGAAGTGGGGCCGACTAATCATGAAATACAGAATATCTAAGACTCTGGAAATCTATCTACTAAATAATTTTGTGAAAACCCCATTTTTTACAACAATTCAGGTTATTATTTAGAAAAATGGTTTCGTACATTGACATGTTTCATGGCAGACATCTTCTGCAAAGAAAACACAATGGAATTTGCCAACTTACGGTGAAAATTAGTTATCGTTAATAAAGTTTAATATTTCCTGCTTAGAAACTAGAATGCTCATCAGCAGAGCAAATCGTTGTGGAAAATAATAATATCTCGTTAATTGCGATGAATAATACGTCATAAGACAAAAATAATAATTAGAATATTAAGAAATAGAGCTCACTAGAGCTAAAATGTCTGACAAGATAGAATCTGATAGTTCGAGAGGCTAACAGAAAAGCGCTAGAACAGTAGAGAGCGCAAAACCGGTCACGCATCGTAATTTATAGTAGTAACAGTGATGTTAATGACGCGCCGATCACAGTAAGCTTGGTATTAACACTCAGACAATCAGCGTTGCATGATCGATGCTGTGGTCGAGCTGTTCTAGGCGCTTCAGTCGGGAACCGCGCTGTTGCTACGGTCGCAGGTTCGAATCCTGCCTCGGGCATGGATGTGTGTGATGTCCTTAGGTTAGTTAGGTTTAAGTAGTTCTAAGTCTAGGGGACTGATGACCTCAGATATTAAGTCCCATAGTGCTCAGAGCCATTTGAACCATGATCGCTGCAGTTAACGCAAAATATATTTTTCCTTTGACATAAATCATTTATTATTTCTACCGAGTCAGGGGAGGCGTTATTCCACATCGCCCCATGGACTCGTATTTTAAAATTATATTTGTAATTGAAATTTTAAAATTATATTTGTAATTGAAATTTTAAAATAACTTGTCCTAGTATAGGCGATCACAAATCTTTTTCGGGTTTACGTATCTTTAGTCACTTGTACATATGAGCCTTCATTTGCTGCTCATTCCTACTAAGTGTGTCCTCATATTAACTTGCCGATTTTGTTATCACGATGGGCTCACCCACTTGGCTGAGGGGAAACCGGGAAAAACAAAACCGGATATGAGAGAAAAAACCGTCCCCGTGAGCCGAGGAACACACATCTCACAAAGATCGTTAACATTTTTCATTATGGATTCCACTTTCGTTAAAAAATTATGTAATCCAATAATTTACTTAGTTATTTAAAAAAATCAACTGTGTCTCTAGTATGGTAGTTGTAATGTTACACTATTTCAGAAGCATAGGTGTCATATACAACGTTATGCTTTCTCAGCAAGTCTAAATATTTTCCTTATGCTGTATGATACAACTTTCTTAGTTTGGTTAAAGCTGTAAATGCGAGTGAGTTAAATAATTCAAGTATTTTATATCTTATAGACGAATCATATACACTTCACATTAGGATAGTGAATTGTTATTGCAAAACAGAAAATTGTTATAGTAAATATTTCATTACGATAAAACTGTATAATATGTTGAATACATTTTTGTACTCGCTAATATCTCAGTTAAATGTGAAAATGACTTAAGTAAATTTCTTAAGTATTTCAACGTAGAACTGTTAAATAGTAATACACGTAACAGTTTATTACGGCTTAAAAGAGAAAATTTAAATGTTTCAGATATTTTATACAATGCAAAAACATTATTAGAATCGGTGTTACTGTTATACAAGATACTTGTTGCAGAAAATCTTTTTTGTCAAATAAATGCATTCGTGAATTTTGCTGCGTGTGCACGGCATAATTTGCGTTAGGTGTTAGTTTACTTTATAGACTGCTTTTTAGTTAGATGTGGTTTGATTTTTAGAATGAGTCTAATAGACACATAGACAATTGCAGAACAATATCCGAGAGTGCAATTTGTACACTGTGTGGCACATGTTCTTAATTTAGTTCTTGGGCATTCGTGTGAAATACCTATGATACGGAACTGTATTGGAACAATAAAAAGTATAGCAAACTTTTTTCGACAATCTCCACTTCGGGAAAACCTTTTGAAGAAAATTTCAGATCAAACTGAGTCATCTCATTCAACGCTGATCTCCCTTTGTGAGACGCGGTGGACCGAAAAGCATGTGGCTGCTGAGAGATTTGCAGAAATGCTTCCTGTAGTACGCGCAACACTTGAGGCCCTTCAAGACGCGGATGTCGCCACTGAAGCATACCAACTGCAGACTGCCATGGAAAACAGCCAATTTATCATGTCGCTTGTTACATTACCAAAAGTTTTTCATATACAGCAGACATGAATAAAGCAATGCAGAAGGTCAATGTTGACCTGACGAACACTGGCAGTTATGCGAAAACAGTTAAAACTACTGTAAAAAATGAAAGAGTTCTCAGTCCTTTTCGAGCGGGCAAAGCAGATGAGCTGAAGTGACATAACTGTTCCAAGAACAACTGGAAGGCAAACCCCGCGCAGCAATGTACCAGGAGAAACTGCTGAAATATATTATCGTCGAAATGTATTTTATCCTTTGATTGAACATGTGATCACAGAACTTGATGCTCGTTTTAAACCACATGAAGAATCAATCGAAGGCATTCAGATGCTTCTGCCTGAGAAAATCCATAATGACCCCAGGACAAAAGAAAATCTTAAGAATATAGCGCAAATATTTCTTGGCGAGAATGTAGGCACAACAATTCTGAGTGAATACGAGATATGGCACAATCACTGGAAATCTGTAGAGGAAAAACCTGTCACTGCAATAGATGTTACTGATCAGTGTGATGAACTGTTTTCACCTTCGATAAAAAAGCTTCTTATCATACACTCCTGGAAATGGAAAAAAGAACTCATTGACACCGGTGTGTCAGACCCACCATACTTGCTCCGGACACTGCGAGAGGGCTGTACAAGCAATGATCACACGCACGGCACAGCGGACACACCAGGAACCGCGGTGTTGGCCGTCGAATGGCGCTAGCTGCGCAGCATTTGTGCACCGCCGCCGTCAGTGTCAGCCAGTTTGCCGTGGCATACGGAGCTCCATCGCAGTCTTTAACACTGGTAGCATGCCGCGACAGCGTGGACGTGAACCGTATGTGCAGTTGACGGACTTTGAGCGAGGGCGTATAGTGGGCATGCGGGAGGCCGGGTGGACGTACCGCCGAATTGCTCAACACGTGGGGCGTGAGGTCTCCACAGTACATCGATGTTGTCGCCAGTGGTCGGCGGAAGGTGCACGTGCCTGTCGACCTGGGACCGGACCGCAGCGACGCACGGATGCACGCCAAGACCGTAGGATCCTACGCAGTGCCGTAGGGGACCGTACCGCCACTTCCCAGCAAATTAGGGACACTGTTGCTCCTGGGGTATCTGCGAGGACCATTCGCAACCGTCTCCATGAAGCTGGGCTACGGTCCCGCACACCGTTAGGCCGTCTTCCGCTCACGCCCCAACATCGTGCAGCCCGCCTCCAGTGGTGTCGCGACAGGCGTGAATGGAGGGACGAATGGAGACGTGTCGTCTTCAGCGATGAGAGTCGCTTCTGCCTTGGTGCCAATGATGGTCGTATGCGTGTTTGGCGCCGTGCAGGTGAGCGCCACAATCAGGACTGCATACGACCGAGGCACACAGGGCCAACACCCGGCATCATGGTGTGGGGAGCGATCTCCTACACTGGCCGTACACCACTGGTGATCGTCGAGGGGACACTGAATAGTGCACGGTACATCCAAACCGTCATCGAACCCATCGTTCTACCATTCCTAGACCGGCAAGGGAACTTGCTGTTCCAACAGGACAATGCACGTCCGCATGTATCCCGTGCCACCCAACGTGCTCTAGAAGGTGTAAGTCAACTACCCTGGCCAGCAAGATCTCCGGATCTGTCCCCCATTGAGCATGTTTGGGACTGGATGAAGCGTCGTCTCACGCGGTCTGCACGTCCAGCACGAACGCTGGTCCAACTGAGGCGCCAGGTGGAAATGGCATGGCAAGCCGTTCCACAGGACTACATCCAGCATCCCTACGATCGTCTCCATGGGAGAATAGCAGCCTGCATTGCTGCGAAAGGTGGATATACACTGTACTAGTGCCGACATTGTGCATGCTCTGTTGCCTGTGTCTATGTGCCTGTGGTTCTGTCAGTGTGATCATGTGATGTATCTGACCCCAGGAATGTGTCAATAAAGTTTCCCCTTCCTGGGACAATGAATTCACGGTGTTCTTATTTCAATTTCCAGGAGTGTATTAGTCACACTCCCAGTGTCAACGGCGACCCCTGAAAGATGTTTCTCGACTATGAAGAGGCTAAAAACTTACATAAGGAATGAAATGGGAGGTGAAAGACTTACTGGTCTTGCTATAATGAGTGTTCATCGTGATCTGGCGGTGCAACTAGATTGTGAAGAAATTATTAGTAAGATAGCAGCAAGATGTAAACGGCTAAATATAATACTTTAAATTAAAGTAATTAATGTTTATTTTTAAATTAACTTACGACCTGAAGTTACAGAAAAATGCCAAAGTGTCACAATTTAAATACAAAGACTAATATATTAATATTATTGCTTAATATAAATGATTAATAATGATATTCAAATATACAGGGTGATCAAAAAGTCAGTATAAATTTGAAAACTTAATAAATCGCGGAATAATGTAGATGGAGAGGTAAAAATTGACACACATGCTTGGAATGACATGGGGTTTTATTAGAACAAAAAAAAATATTCAAAAATGACAGACAGATGGCGCGTGAAAGATCTCTTTGCGCGCGTCGTCTGGTGATGATCGTGTGCTCAGCCGCCACTTTCGTCATGCTTGGCCTCCCAAGTCCCCAGACCTCAGTCCGTGCGATTATTGGCTTTGGGGTTACCTGAAGTCGCAGGTGTATCGTGATCGACCGACATCTCTAGGGATGCTGAAGGACAACATCCGACGACAATGCCTCACCATAACTTTGGACATGCTTTACATTGCTGTTCACAACATTATTCCTCGACTACAGCTATTGTTGAGGAATGATGGTGGACATATTGAGCATTTCCTGTAAAGAACATCATGTTTGCTTTGTCTTACTTTGTTATGCTAATTATTGCTATTCTCATCAGATGAAGCGCCATCTGTCGGACATATTTTTGAACTTTTGTATTTTTCGGTTGTAATAAAACCCCATGTCATTCCAAGCATGTGTGTCAATTTGTACCTTTCTATCTACATTATTCCGTGATTTATTCAGTTTTCAAATTTATACTGACTTTTTGCTCACCCAGTATATAATTACGTCCAATGTTAGCTTACAATTAGTTGCTTTTTCATAAATAAATACCTCAACAGCTACAGTACATATGTTTTCGCTTGGATCCATGTTTCTCTACAGTTTTACCCGCATGTAATATGGATGCTAACGTATTTGTTAGTTTTTTAATTTCCGCTTGATTAACTCTATTTGCGTTAACAGCAAAACCCTTTTATGTGGTGGGCGAAGACAGGTTTACCTTCCTAAATTATAGTGTTGGACCCCCTCCCCCCCATGCAAAAGCTGTAGGTACGTTCCTGGAGTCTATATAACGCAAAGCATACTCGATATCTTCATGCCTTTGGTTGATTGTGGGATGTTGATTGCAGTGCTGATACAAAGGTTATGAACCTTAGAATCGTCGTCCGGGGGCCTACATATAACGGTACTAAAGATGGATTTGCCACTCGGATGCTTCCTTCCTTCGGAATGGACCGGAACTCTTGCACTTCTCTGCATAGCGGCCCAGTAAGAAGGGATGGTAGCTCGGTGGTGATGTGCATGAAGTAGGTAGGGTACATACACTACTGGCCATTAAAATTGTACGCCAAGAAGAAATGCAGATGATAAACGGGTATTCATTGGACAAATATATTATACTAGAACTGACGTGTGATTACATTTTCACGCAATTTGGGTGCATAGATCCTGACAAATCAGTACCCACAACCACCACCTTTGCCCGTAATAACGGCCTTGATTAGCCTGGGCATTGAGTCAAGCAGATCTTGGATGGCGTGTACAGGTAAAGCTGCCCATGCAGGGGCAACACGATACCACAATTAATCAAGAGTAGTGACTGACGTATTATGACGAGCGAGTTGCTCGGCCACCATTGACCAGACGTTTTCAATTGGTGAGAGATCTGGAGAATGTGCTCGCCAGGGCAGCAGTCGAACGTTTTCTGTATCCAGAAAGGCCCGTACAGGACCTGCAACATGCGGTCGTGCATTATCCTGCTGAAATGTAGCGTTTCGCAGGGATCAAATGAGGGGCAGAGCCACGGGCCGTAACACATCTGAAATGTAACGTCCACTGTTCAAAGTGCCGTCAATGCGGACAAGAGGAGACCGAGATGTGTAACCAATGGCACCCCATACCATCACGCTGGGTGATACGCCAGTATGGCGATGACGAATACACGCTTCCAATGTGCGTTCACTGCGATGACGCCAAAGACGGATGCGACCATCATGATGCTGTAAACAGAACCTGGATTCATCCGAAAAAAATTACGTTTTGCCATTCGTGCACACAGGTTCGTCATTGAGTACACCATCGCAGGTGCCGGCCGAAGTGGCCGCGCGGTTCTGGCGCTGCAGTCTGGAACCGCGAGACCGCTACGGTCGCAGGTTCGAATCCTGCCTCGGGCATGGATGTGTGTGATGTCCTTAGGTTAGTTAGGTTTAACTAGTTCTAAGTTCTAGGGGACTATTGACCTCAGCAGTTGAGTCCCATAGTGCTCAGAGCCATTTGAACCATCGCAGGCGCTCCTGTCTGTGATGCAGCGTCAAGGGTAACCGCAGCCACGGTCTCCGAGCTAATAGTCCATGCTGCTGCAAACGTCGTCGAACTGTTCGTGTAGATGGTTGTTGTCTTGCGAACGTCCCCATCTGTTGACTCAGGGATCGAGACGTGGCTGCACGACCCGTTATAGCCATGCGGATAAGATGCCTGTCATCTCGACTGATAGTGATACGAGGCCGTTGGGATCCAGCACGGCGTTCCGTATTACCCTCCTGAACCCACCGATTCCATATTCTGCTAACAGTCATTGGATCTCAACCAACGCGAGCAGCAATGTCGCGATACGATAAACCACAATCGCGATAGGCTACAATCCGACCTTTATCAAAGTCGGAAACGTGATGGTACGCATTTCTCCTCGTTACACGAGGCATCACAACAAAGTTTCACGAGGCAACGTCGTTCAACTGCTGTTTGTGTATGAGATATCGGTTGGAAACTTTCCTCGTGTCAGCACGTTGTAGGTGTCGCCAACGGCGCATTACTTGTGTGACTGCTCTGAAAAGCTAATCATTTGCATATCATAGCATCTCCTTCCCGTCAGTTAAATTTCGCATCTGTAGCACGCCATCTTCGTGGTGTAGCAATTTTAATGGCGAATAGTGTATTATAAAAAACTGTATTTTCAGATGTTAATGTCCTGTAAGGTAAGTCAGGTGGTTAAACAAATCCAGAGACCTGAACTTTGTCATCCTCGCGGTGCATTTTAACTTACGCAAGGAGTGACTGACAGACGTCGGCCGAAGTGGCCGTGCGGTTAAAGGCGCTGCAGTCTGGAACCGCAAGACCGCTACGGTCGCAGGTTCGAATCCTGCCTCGGGCATGGACGTGTGTGATGTCCTTAGGTTAGGTTTAAGTAGTTCTAAGTTCTAGGGGACTGATGACCGCAGCCGTTGAGTCCCATAGTGCTCAGAGCCATTTGAACCATTTTTTGACAGATAGACGGGGCGAACAGACATGCACTACAAGCGGTTCGGCGAATATTGGTTTGCTCCGCGCACCGCTGCGGTAATTTGTCAATAATGCCTCTCGACGCAGACTGCGGCTGATATGTGAATGTTCATGCTGAAGCAAAAACGTCGACTCAGTGTTCCGGTGCACTTACGAAGCACAGTCTTTCACAAGTAGATCGAAACTGCCGTTCCGCTACGGATTCTGTCCTATGATCATACGTGTCTTCGGTTCGTCACACTAACGTACATGGTTCAGGGATCAATATATGGTTTTCACACAGTCTTTGCTCACTGAAACAAGCACTTCACACAATTTACACGTAGCAATGTATGGAGAAATATCACCACGCAAAATCAAGCGTGATTACACTGTTCACAAGTCTAAAACTCTTATAACACAATACAAAGTTAGTTGTGATAAACTTTACCTTGTTGTAAAGTTCTCAGAGAATCACAACTTTTGTCCGCAGGAAAATACGCCAACACGCTGTTTGGTGGAAGTCTCTCTTGACGCATTCACCGTGAGTTGCGCCATATAAGTTCCACTGAAGGTTTAGTTAACACAGTCCATGTGAAAGTTTCATGCTGTGCACAAAATTTACACACACGATGGAGGTCTCATCGCTAAGTTTCCACAGTAGCAAATGCTGACCATTAAACCATCATTACTGTCCAGAATTAACATGAATTTCACACAAGAGGTTTACAAAATTCTGTCATTTGAGGATTACACACATTAAGGAAGGGAACTTTATTTAATTTCTATAATAATGAGTCAGATCACCAACGAATGCGATCCTTTTTCCGTTGTCAACACCTTTCACCCACACTGAGACAGATTCCGATTCATTTATTTTGCGACGATTCCTGGTCCTGAGAACCAAAAGCATAGTCGACATGTAATACGATGAACCCTAATCTCTGTTGTAAACTTCACACATCTGAAATGTCCGATAAGTGGTGACATCACGTGGGTTGAAATTATGTAGCCCTTTTACTTTATCGACTTTTGGTCCACGTACAAGAGCAATGGTGACCCACCCGTTACCGTGTCCATTCGTATCCTTGTTACCGAGAGTGAAGTTCAAAACTTACATAGCTGCCATTTATCAAACCACAACGTCCGGGCTGCGGCGCAGTGCAGCTATACAAGTAATGAATATGGAAAGACAGCGTCAGTCGTCGAGCAGCCGTACGTGCAACAGCATCGAGATAGATTAGTAATGCCGCGTTATTTTAGGAGTAGGCGTTCGCGTCTTACAGTTTTTAAAGCAATAGACAACATTTCTATTACTTCCAAGGATTTCTTAGGCGCCCAAGTCATCTTGCATGGTCCATCGATGTTTTGAGCTGGAGTTTTGAACTTCACTCTCGCTAACGAATGAACACGGTAACGGGTGGGTCACCGTTGCTCTTTTACGTGGACAAAAAGTCGATAAAGTAAAAGGGCTAGATAATTTCAACCCACGTGATGTCATCGCTTATCGGAAATTTCAGATTTGTGAAGTGTACGACAGAAATAAGGGTTCATCGTATTACATGTCGACTATGTCTTTGGTTCTCAGGACCAGGAATCGTCGTAAAATAAATGAACCGGAATCTGTGTCAGTGTGGGTGAAAGGTGTTAACAACTGTAAAAAGATCGCATTCGTAGGTGATCTGATTCATTATTATACAGGGTGTTACAAAAAGGTACGGCCAAACTTTCAGGAAACATTCCTCACACACAAAGAAAGAAAATATGTTCTGTGGACATGTGTCCGGAAACGCTTACTTTCCATGTTAAAGCTCATTTTATTACTTTTCTTCAAATCACATTAATCATGGAATGGAAACACACAGCAACAGAACGTACCAGCGTGACGTCAAACACTTCGTTACAGGAAATCTTCGAAATGTCCTCCGTTAGCGAGGATACATGCATCGACCCTCCGTCGCATGGAATCCCTGATGCGCTGGTGCAGCCCTGGAGAATGGCGTATTGTATCACAGCCGTCCACAATACGAGCACGAAGAGTCTCTACATTTGGTACCGGGGTTGCGTAGACAAGAGCTTTCAAATGCCTCCATAAATGAAAGTCAAGAGGGTTGAGGTCAGGAGAGCGTGGAGACCATGGAATTGGTCCGCCTGTACCAATCCATCGGTCACCGAATCTGTTGTTGAGAAGTGTACGAACACTTCGACTGAAATGTGCAGGAGCTCCATCGTGCATGAACCACATGTTGTGTCGTACTTGTAAAGGCACATGCTCTAGCAGCGCAGGTAGAGTATCCCGTATGAAATCATGATAACGTGCTCCATTGAGCGTAGGTGGAAGAACATGGGGCCCAATCAAGACATCAACAATGCCTGCCCAAACGTTCACAGAAAATCTGTGTTGATGACGTGATTGCACAATTGCGTGCGGATTCTCATCAGCCCACACGTGTTGATTGTGAAAATTTACAATTTGATCACGTTGGAATGAAGCCTCATCCGTAAAGAGAACATTTGCACTGAAATGAGGATTGACACATTGTTGGATGAACCATTCGCAGAAGTGTACCCGTGGAGGCCAATCAGCTGCTGATAGTGCCTGCACACGCTGTACATGGTACGGAAACAACTGGTTCTCCCGTAGCACTCTCCATACAGTGACGTGGTCAACGTTACCTTGTACAGTAGCAACTTCTCTGACGCTGACATTAGGGTTATCGTCAACTGCACGAAGAATTGCCTCGTCCATTGCAGGTGTCCTCGTCGTTCTATGTCTTCCCCAGTCGCGAGTCATAGGCTGTAATGTTCCCGCCCAGTGGTCCCGCCCAGTGTTCCCGCCCAGTGGTCGTGCGGTAGCGTTCTCGCTTCCCACGCTCGGGTTCCCGGGTTCGATTCCCGGCGGGGTCAGGGATTTTCTCTGCCTCGTGATGGCTGGGTGTTGTGTGCTGTCCTTAGGTTAGTTAGGTTTAAGTAGTTCTAAGTTCTAGGGGACTTATGACCACAGCAGTTGAGTCCCATAGTGCTCAGAGCCATTTTGTAATGTTCCGTGCTCCCTAAGACGCCGATCAATTGCTTCGAACGTCTTCCTGTCGGGACACCTTCGTTCTGTAAATCTGTCTCGATACAAACGTACCGCGCCACGGCTATTGCCCCGTGCTAATCCATACATCAAATGGGCATTTGCCAACTCCGCATTTGTAAACATTGCACTGACTGCAAAACCACGTTCGTGATGAACAGAACCTGTTGATGCTACCTACTGATGTGCTTGATGCTAGTACTGTAGAGCAATGAGTCGCATGTCAACACAAGCACCGAAGTCAACATTACCTTCCTTCAATTGGGCCAACTGGCGGTAAATCGAGGAAGTATAGTACATACTGACGAAACTAAAATGAGCTCTAACATGGAAATTAAGCGTTTCCGGACACATGTCCGCATAACATATTTTCTTTATTTGTGTGTGAGGAATGTTTCCTGAAAGTTTGGCCGTACCTTTTTGTAACACCCTGTAGAAATTACCTATTAAAAATCTACATGGCCTGTCGCGGCAGATAGGCAACTAGCTACAACACTTTCGAGACGACATTTTCGCCCATATCAACAAATATTAATGAGCATTTAGCATCACAAGGTGCCCCAGAGAGCGTCCAATGGTTCCCCAGAGAACTACAAGACCAAGAAGAATCGCCTCTCGGCTTCTGGCAAGATCAATGTGTAGTTTTTTTAGTAGATAAGGATTAAGGATAAGGAAGGGAACTCACAGGAGGAGTTATTTCACAGCAAGTTTCCTGTATGGTGACTGCACCCCTGTGACATTGTTGCAGCTCATCTTCAGTCATCGCCGCATGTCGATCTTTGTCTTCCTCTCCCACTTTCACTGATTTTCCAACTTCTGCTAAATTCAGCGGATATATGTGTACCATGTAACAGCTGAGTACCTCATGCTTGCATGTTACCGGTAACTTTACTGGTACGTACAACCACGCGTTATCTGTCGTTACACCAACTGTAGCACCATGGTAGTCGAGCGGCGTGTTCTGACTCCTTGGCTCCGCTACTAACTGCAACCATTCCAGATACTGCTCCGGTGACAGCAAGGCTGATCTTAACTGCCCATGTACCACTTGATGGACGGCTATCTGAAAATCCGTTTACTATACTCTTGTGTGCGTTCGTGCTTGTACTGGTTACAGATCACAATTTACAGTGGTAGCAGAGGCTCTGCCATAATCCATGACCTCCTTAGTATCCTGTCGAAGCTTGCGTGTGTTATTTAACAGGCCACTTACCAATTTCACAATCTGTATGAAAAGCCATTCAATAGTTATTTTACAAGGTGTACAACTGTGCTTCCGCCGTTTTTTCCCCAACATTTGAGGCGTTAATGAAGCAACTTGGTTACAAATGTATCATTCAAAGTATTTTCCATCGCTGGCCACTACTTTCTCCCATCTTTCCGGCAGTGTACGCATCCAGCGTCGAAAAAATTGTTCATCTTTTGAAGGGATCCACGAATCGATCCAATTTGTGACTTCTTCATGAGATCGGAAGTGTTGGTCAGCCAGGCCATGCGCCATTGATCTAAACAGGTGATAGTCAGAGGGAGCAATGTCTGGAGAATACGGCGGGTGGGGCAGGACTTCCCATTTTAACTTTTCCAAGTACGTTTTGACCTCTTTTGCAACGTGGGATTGAGCGTTGTCGTGCTGCTAAATCACTTTATCGTGCCTCTCGTTGTATTGCGGTCGTTTGTCTTTTATTGCTCTGCTCAAACGAATTAATTGCGTTCGATAACGATAACCTGTGATTGTTTCACCTGGTTTTAACACCTAATAGTATACGACGCTGAGCTGGTCCCACCAAATGCATAGCATGATCTCGGGGCCGTGAATATTCGGTTTGGCCGTCGACGTGGAAGCATGGCCAGGATATCCCGATGATTTTTTGCGTTTAGGATTATCGTAACGAACCCATTTTTCGTCCCCGGTCACAGTGCGATGCAGAAATCCCTTCAGTTTTTGCCTCTGAAGCAACTGTTCACAAACACTCAAACGCTGTTCAACGTCTCTTGGTTTCAGCTCACACGGGACCCACGTTCCTTCTTTCTGAATCATGCCCATAGCCTTGAGACGTTTTGAAATGGCTTGCTGTGTCACTCCCACTAATCGTGCCAATTATTCTTGAGCTGGACGCGATTCTTCACTCATCAATGTCTCCAATTCTGCATCTTCGAAACGTTCTCCCTTCCACCACTATGCCGGCCTACGATGTTAAAATTACCGTTCCTGAAGCGTTGAAACAACTCACGACACGTCCTTACCATACGTACTTGAGAGCATTCGATGAGACTCAGCCGTTGTTTTCTTCATATTGAAACAAAACAGTAACACCTCCCGGAAATGACGAGAATTAGGTTCGTAAACTGACATTTTCAATCAAGAACAACTTTGATGCAGACACAAATGGACTAATGTTTGAATGACGTTATGTTGACCGAGGTCCAAGCTAACTGCCTTACGTCTGCGATCTGTGTCTTTCGACCGCTACTTAACCGTTGTCGCCACCTATCGGCAAACGGCGAAAGCAAAGTTGTACGCCTTTTATTTGCCTGCTCTAACCCGCTTACGGCCTCCTGTATCTCGTTTAACACGCTCACATCACTTGCATATACTGCCCTGAAAATAGTTTTCAGTATTCTGCCCTCCTAGACTCCTGCAGTACCACTCTTATCACAGCCTCCATCTGTTCCTTTAATCGTGAATATCCCTCGGCAAATTCCTGTTTCTTCGAAACCCCACTCAGCCTCCCTCTTTTAACTGCAAACTGTCATATTCCTGAAAACATCTCCTCCAGTCTCCCAATTTTGTTTCGCAACTCCCACACATTAAACATTGAACCTAATTGTCGTTTGCGGCTGGGTAACACCACAACTGGTTCCCTGGAAAAGAGAATTCCTCCATCCACGCGATGATCTTGCAGTGCTCCCATTCTGCCCCCGGCGAAGAGGTGCAGTACTTCTTTTCCGGCCATTCTTCTGTATGGCAATCTCCCCTTAGAATGCTGCTGTTTCTGAACAGCACGTCTTAATACCAACCGATAAAGCCTATCCTAACACAAACATATAACCGTATCTAAGTATAACAGTATCTAAAACAGCGCTGATACGATAAACTACACACAAAAGAACAATATTCAGAAATCAAGAAACACAATACACATCACTTACTTTCTTGGCCTCAATACAAACCCAGTGTGAGGTATCTGTAGCTCCCTTTCTTGTTGCTAATTCTTCTGCTTCTTTTTCTTTGCCTCTTTACCCGCACTCACTAATGCCTCGTGTAGAATCGCCTCTGGTGCACTCTTGAATGGTCTTAGACGTCCAAGATGCACAATTGTTGACTTCGTTGGTAGCTGTAGCTTTACATTTATTGGTGATGTGGTTTCAATTACTTGGTACAAGCCATAGCACCATGTCACAAACTTCTTCGTTTTTTCCCTTCAGAGTGTCCTCAGCAACATCACCCATTGGCCCACTTTATACTGAGGTAATGTTCCCAATCGCTTCACTGCGTCTTCCTCCTCCAGTGCCTTAGTATTTGCTTGCTATGCCTTTCTCCTCACTTCCGTACCATCCTTGCAAAATCTCAGACCAGCTCTTCTTTCCTGTCTACTTTCTGGCTAATCATGTCGGATGGCGATGACATCTTTTTCCAAACACCACTTTGAACGGCATCAGGCCTGCCCTAGTGTGTACTTTGGAGCTGTACGCATTCGCTGCAAAGATTAGGTGGCCCAGTTTGAATGGTGTACAAAATAACTACGCATCTTCTCAGTTGTCCAGTGAACTCGTTCCGTCCTTCTATTAGCTTGTGGACGAAGTGGATTGGTTCTCAGCCTCTTTACTTTTAATATCCAACACAATTCCTTCATCGGGTCTGATATGAGGTTCGTCCCTTCATATGTAATTATTATCTGTGATACCCCAAACTTCAGTACTCACATGTTAATTAACGCTCACACGAGTGTGACTGCCTGTTGGTCTGGCATGGGCACCATCTTGAAGTGACGAGGAAAGCGGTCTATGAAGGTCAGCACAAAACGATTACCTGCTGGTGTTCAGCTGACTGGATCTAACAGGTCCACCCCAATGAACTTAAATGGTTCTGTTGCTTCTGTCAGTCTCTGTAATAGTAGCTGCTTCTGATTTAAATCCGCCCGCTGTGCACAGTCCACGCAGTTCCTGAAGTTCTCATCGATATCATTCTCCCTTCCCTTCCACCAGTACTTTTCTGTCACTCTTCGTCGTACTGCACCCCCCATGGCCCAATAAGATGTGACCATGCATTTCACGTATTATCACTTGCTTCAATTTGGCTGATACCGTCACTCATGGTCCTAATTTTGTTTCTCTACACAATGATCCGCCATGCATTCTAAACTGTTGTTGCTTGCCATATCGTCTATAGTACATATATTTTTCTACTTAACCTGTCCTCATTTCCGTGCTCCTTTCCTGGTTTGTGGATCACTTCACACTCAAATTCACCGAGGTTTAATGCCCACACCATTACTCAACTGGGTGACTCCCATAAACGTACTAACAACTTGAGAGAAGCATTACTACTTTGAAATTCCTTCAGTACAGGTAACGCCATTGTAGAATAACTCCTCTGCATAGTGTTCATCTGATAAAAAGCAATAGGGTGTTCGTGACCATCGACCTCTTAGCTCATCACGAACGCAATGGTTTGATGTAACACATGCCGGTATGAACTCCTTATTAAAGTCTGGAAACACCAACGCTGGACTCGACATTAACACCGTTTTTAATTCGACCTATTCTCCTCGATGTTTCTCCAACCACACAAACTTAATACCTTTCTTCATCAACTGCATAAACATCCTTGCAATCTGTGCAAATCTGTTTATGAACTCCCTCTCATAATTTGTGAGACCCAGAAAATATTTTAAGCCCTTGGTTGGCCCTGGTACAGGAAAATTTTGCACTGCTTGCGCTAACCTGGCATCAGTTTTTACACCATCACTACTAATCACTGCTCTAAATAGTTGACTTCTTCCAGTTCTGTCATTTCTCAGTGCTTAGTCAAATGAGCTGCTCATAACCTCTCAAAAACTTCCCTCAGCCATTGATTATGCTTCTGCATATTCCTTGAAAGGACGATTATGCCATCAAGGTAGACCAACAAGTAACTTTTGATCCTTTCAGCTCTGTGTCCAGCGCCCACTGGAATGTTGCTAGTGCTGAAATCTCCCTTTTTTGCCCATCCTTCAAAGTAACTTCCAGTGAATGGTATCCACTTCTTAACTCCATTGTTGAGAAGTACCAGCTGTAACCTAGCATATATATTGCCTCTGATGTTCAGAATTGGGCAGGCATCTATTCAAAATGACAGTAATCGCAACAAAAGTGATACTTCTTCGAACCATCCATAAATTTGTTGGACAAGATGACGATTTGCACCATCCAGGGGCTAGTAATCTGATTTTTTTTTTCATGCCCATCAGTCAACTGTTGATTTAGAAATTCCTCCAACACAAACTGCAGTGATTGTGATATTGTGTGTGGCCTCTGAGACACTGGTGCTTCATTCACCATTAAAATCTACTTCTGCATATCAACATATACACTCCGCTATCCACCAAGCGGTGTGTGGCGGAGGGCACAAATCGCGCCAAAGTCAAATTTCCCCCCGTTCCATTCGCGGATCGCACGAGGGAAAAACGACTGTCTGAACGCTTCAGTACGAGCTCTAATTTCCCTTATCTTTCAATGGTGATCATTGCACGATTTGGAGGTTGGTAGTAATAATATATGCTCTACATCCTCAGCGTACATCGGATTTCAGAATTTAGTCTTTCCGTTTAGCGCGTCATCTGTCTGCAAGTGTGTCCCAGTTCAAACTTTCTACGCGATTTGAAACGCTCTCGCAATGGCTGAATGTACCAGTCACGAATCTTGCCGCTCTTCTTTGGACCTTCTCAATCTCTCGAATCAGATCCAACTCGTAAGGGTCCTATACAGACGAACTAAGGTATTGTTGAAGGACTGTATCGGTTCAGGATTCTACGAATAAACCGCACTCTACAGTTCGCCTTGCCCGTTACTTGTGTAGTCTGATCATTCCATTTGAAATCATTTCGAATAGTCACACCCAGATACTTGACGGATGTTACCGCTTCCAAAGACTGGGCATTTATTTTGTACTCTTACATTAATGAGGTTTTTCGCCTTGTTATACGCTGTAGGTTGCACTTACTAATATTGATCCTGCGTTATGTTACTGGCGTACCAGGCAATGGCCCTTGCAGTTCTCTCATCCCAAATGACGATTCTGTAGGCTGTGGCTCGGACATTATGACACAAACTCCACTACTGTGGACGGGGTCTTAGGGTGAGTGGTCGGCTGGTGAACTCAGTGGAAACACTGGTGACTGTTAGGAATGACTTTTATTAAGTCCAGTACATGATGTAGGGAGGCAAACATACCTCTCTCAGCTGTTCCTAACTGGTACTGATATGTGAGGGTGGCTTCCATCCTGGCTGCTGAACCGGTATCGTCTGATGCTGGCGGAAATCCCATGGTAGGCTCACTGCCTGTAGAGGCCACAGCCATCGATGTAAGTGGTGGACTGCTTTACACAGTGTTGTGGAGCTTTTGCTGCCCCTCGCTCTGTTCGCATCATTGCAGCAGCACGTGATGACAGGTGAGAGCACAGCGTATGACGGGCTGCCCTCTGGTAGGTGTCAGATGGCAGCCGGCACTGTGGTGCCAAGTCTCACTGGGAACTCAGTGCCGACGGCAGCAAAGCACAGGCGGCAGGTCAGCTGGACTGTGACACCGAGTCTCGTGAAGGACTTAGTGCTGGTGGCAGATGCAGCCCAGTCTCGCGGCAATATCCCAACAGCCGACAACGAACACTAAACGACACAATGTGAACAGTCTTGATTTGCTGGTAGGTTAAATCGAAACTCAACTTTCGTGTCCAGGGTCACTGAGCCAAGGACCTCGTAGTAATGGGAACAGCGCCACACTCTCCAACATCGGGTAGAGACCGCCAGTAGGCCCGGACAAACCGTGCCTCGCCAAGAATTCCTCGCTGCTTCACGCCAACCGACCTACTTAGAGCCAGTACGCCGACAACATTTAAAATAACTTGTCAGTCAAAATCACACCAACCACACAGTTTCACGAACACTTGCCCGAAGAACTAGACAATGCTAATGGCAGTGACTGTATAATAACAAGGATGAACCACGAGTCGGCACACACAGCCAACCCATAAGCGATCGCCGGCCAAATACACGTCGTCCGACAAGACGACCGACCGACGACCAACAAAGGTCGTCCCCACTCAGATCACGTGTGTCGGCAACCGACGGGCGAGTCATGTCGTTCCGGACCTCACTGCTGCCACGACTGAACTAGGGCCGCGTGCCAACTTTTTTTTTTTTTTTTTTGGGGGGGGGGGGGTTTAAGGGCGCTCAACTACTGAGGTCATTAGCGCCCAGTCACTGTTGTTAGAGCACATGGAATCTAGTAGAACTCAAGGGGAGGGGGGGACACCAGAAAGACCTGACAAAGATGCAGATAAAATAAGTAAAAAGGTTAGATGTCTTTGGACAAGCCAGTCAAAGTTATAAAACGCAGAACACGAGCAGCTGCTCGAGCGTCATCAGCTAAAATATCCGGTAAAGTAGATGGCAGGGACAGGACAACACGAGATTGACTAGAGCGGGGACACGACAATAAAACATGGCGCACTGTTAATGCCTGACCACAAGGGCACTGCAGGGCTGGGTCACCGGAGAGCAGGTAGCGGTGGCTAAACCAGCAATGCCCCATCCGCAACCTGGTCAGAAGGAGCTCCTCTCACCGAGATGGTCGGGAGGAGGTTGTCCAAGCAGTTGGGAGCGGTTTTACTGCCTGGAGCTTGTTTCTTTGGAGGGATGACCAAGCATCCCACCACAACGACACGAGCCTCTTACGAACATCCCCACGAACGTCGGATGACGGGACACAATGGGAGGCTGGCCGAGGCAGGAGGACTGCAGCCTTGGCTGCAGCATCCGCAGCCTCATTCCCAGGCACTCCTACATGGCCGGGAACCCACAGAAAGCTGACAGGAGAGCCATCTTCAGGAAAAGAATGGAGGGACTGCTGGATCCGTTGCACCAAGGGATGGACCGAATATGCTCCAAGGCTCTGAAGAGCACTGAGTGAGTCAGAGCAGAGTACATACGATGAATGGCGGTGGCGGCGGGCATACTGAATGGCCTGATGGAGAGCAAAAAGCTCGGCCGTAAAGCTCTAACATTAGTCGAGGAGCCGGTATTTAAAGGTGGCGGCCCCGATGACAAAGGCACAGCCGACACCATCGTCAGTTTTGGAGCCATCGGTGTAAATAAAGGTGTGACCGGCAAGTCGAGCACGAAGTTCGACAAACCGTGAGCAATACACTGCAGCCGGAGTACCCTCCTTCGGGAGTGAGCTGAGGTCAAGATAAATATGAACCGGAGCCTGGAGCCAAGGTGGTGTCGGGCTCTCACCCTCTCTGAAGGTGGTAGGGAGGGCAAAATCCAATTGTCGAAGCAGGCGACGGAAGTGGACTCCGAGGGGCAGCAGGGCAGACACATACAACCCGTACTGACGGTCGAGAGAATCGGCAAAGAAGGACTGGTAAGAGGGGTGGTCGGGCATAGACAACAGCCGGCAGGCATACCGACACAGCAGTACGTCGCGCCGGTAGGTCAATGGCAATTCGGCAGCTTCAGCATAAAGACTCTCGACAGGACTGGTGTAGAATGCTCCGGTCGCAAGACGTAACCCCCGATGGTGGATGGAGACGGCGTAAGAGGGATGGCCGAGCAGACGAGTAGACGAAGCTCCCATAATCCAGCTTCGATCGGACTATGGACCGATACAAGCGAAGCAGGACAGTGCGATCCACTCCCCAAGATGAACCACTAAGAACTCTGAGGACATTAAGGGAACGTGTACAACGGGCTGCCAAATAAGAGACATGCGGAGACCAACACAGTTTCCTGTCCAACGTGAGCCCTAGAAACTTAGTTGTTTCCACGAATGGGAGAACAACGAGACCGAGATGGCGGAAGGAACGCTTTATATCGCCAAAATTTGATACAAACCGTCTTCTCTTCAGAGAACCGGAAGCCATTTGCCACGCTCCATGAGTAGAGGCTGTCTAGACAACGCTGAAGGCAGCGCTCCAGAAGGCATGTTCTCTGGGCACTGCAGTAGATCGCGAAGTCGTCGACAAAGAGAGAGCCTGAGACATTAGGTGGAATGCAATCCATAATTGGATTGATCGCGATGGCAAAAAGGGCGACGCTCAAGACGGAGCCCTCGGGCACTCCGTTCTCCTGGAGGAAGACGTTGGACAATACGGAACCCACACGTACCCTAAACTTTCGATCCGTTAAAAAGGAATCAATAAAAAGGGGCAGGCGACCGCGTAGACCCCACCTATGCATAGTGCGGAGGATACCTCCTCTCCAACAGGTATCATAAGCCTTCTCCAAATCGAAGAACACGGCTACCGTTTGGCGCCTTCGCAAAAAGTTGTTCATGATGAATGTCGACAAGGTCACAAGGTGGTCAACAGAGGAGCGGCGGCGACGAAAGCCGCATTGGACATTGGTAAGTAGCCGTCGAGATTCAAGAATCCAAACTAACCGAGCATGAACCATGCGGTCCATCACCTTACAGACACAGCTTGTAAGAGAAATGGGGCGGTAACTAGAAGGAAGGTGTCTATCCTTCCCGGGTTTGGGTATAGGAATAACGACGGCATCACGCCAACGCATGGGGACCTGACCTTCGGTCCAGACGCGATTGTAGGTACGAAGAAGGAAGCTTTTGCCCACCGGAGAAAGGAGTGCCAGCATCTGAACGTGAATGGCATCTGGCCCCGGAGCAGAGGACCGGGACAGTGCAAGCGCACGTTCGAGTTCCCGCATAGTAAAGGGGGCATTATAAGTTTCCAGATTCAGCGAGTGGAAGGAAGGTCGCCGAGCCTCTTCTGCCTCTTTCCTGGGAAGGAAGTCAGGGTGGTAATGGGCGGAGCTTGAAACCTCCGCGAAAAACCGGCCGAAGGCGTTGGAGACAGCCACAGAATCAACGAGGACCTCATTACCTGAGGTCAGGCCAGGTACCGTGGAGTGGGCCTTAATGCCCGACAGCCGGCGCAGGCCACCCCCAGACGTCAGAAGAGGGAGTAAAAGGAGCTGGTGAAAGAGGCCCAACAAGCTTTTTTGCTGTCTTTGATGACTCTACGGCATTGCGCTCGGAGTCGTTTGTATCCAATACAATTTGCCAACGTAGGATGGCGGCGAAAGGTGCGTAAAGCACATCGTCGAGCACGGATAGCGTCTATACAAGCCTCGTTCCACCAGGGGACGGAAACGCGACGTGAAGAAGAGGTAGTACGAGGAATGGAACGTTCGGCAGCATTTATGATAACAGCCGTGAGGTATTCGACCTGACTGTCACAACTGAGAAAATCGTGGTCCGGAAAGGTCGCCAGGGAGGTGTAAAGTCCCCAGTCAGCTTTCGATATGTTCCAGCTCGAAGGACGTGGGGATGGGGTGTGGTGTAGGAGACGAACGACACAGGGGAAGTGGTCGCTCGAATAGGTGTCAGAAAGGACATACCACTCGAACCGAGGGGCAAGAGTGGTAGAACAGATCGAGAGGTCCAAGTGGGAGTAGGTATGAGTAGAGTCCGAGAGGAAAGTCGGGGCGCCAGTATTGAGGCAGACAAGATTGAGATGGTTGAAGACATCCGCCCAAGAGTGAGCCTCTTTGACAGGATGCAGGAGAGCCCCAAAGGGGATGATGGGCATTGAAGTCGCCAAACAATAAAAACGGCGGGGGAAGCTGAAAGATCAGGTGCATCATGTCAGCCCGACTAACAGCAGATGACGATGGAGTGTAGATGGTACAAACTGAAAAAGTAAAAGCAGAAAGAGTAATACAGACAGCTATTGCTTGGAGTGGGGTGGTCAATGGGATGGGATGGTAATACACATCGTCCCGAACGAGCAACATGACCCCACCATGAGCTGGGATACCGTCCACAGGGGTGAGGTCAGACCGCTCCGAGGTATAGTGGGTAAAGGCAATATGGTCAGTCGGGCGCAACTTGGTTTCCTGGAGACCAAGGAAGAGCGGACAGTGCAGGCGGAGGAGCAGTTGTAATTCCTCCCGATTAGATCGAATACCTCTTATGTTCCAATGTAACAAGGCCATCACTAGTCAGAAAAAAAGGGGGAACGAAACGGGTGAAGAGCTGGTCACCTCGATGGCAGCGGAGGGCCAGGTTTCGAGGGAACAACGCTACAACCGGCGGGAGGCGGATCCTGTTCCATCGAGGCGTCGCCAGCTGCGGCCACTGTCCCCGGTTGTGTAGGAGGGGCAGCATCATGTGCCGACGAGAGGCCAGCTGAGCGCCTGGCAGCAGAGCGTCCCGGCGAAACTGAGGACGGACGGGAGCAGCGACTCACGGATGGAGCGTCAGACGAAACGCGCCGGGGTGGAGAGAGGGATAAACACTTCTTCTTGGAGGCCTTCTTGGAAGTCTGAGGAGGCACAGGGATGGTGGGCTGGACCTGAAGAAGGTCCTCACGCGCGGGGTCCGTTTTGGAACGCCGGACCTCGGAAGCTGGGGTCCGGAACGGTTCCCCGATGGACGCCTGAGAAGAGGATCGCTTCTCAGGCGGCGGGGGGGGGGGAGGAGGAGGAGGAGGAGGAGGAAGGGTGGCCCGTGGCCCCCGGGGCAGAGGGGGCGGGGGCCACGGGGGAGGAGGATTTGGAAGGGATGGACTTGGGAGGCGGAGGCAGAAACCCCGGATGGGGGGAGGAGGTGGAGGGGGGACAGGATAGGGGTGAGGATACCGCGGAAGGAGTGGACACAACTGAGGCAATCGAAGTGGTCAACGGCACGGGATGGAGGTGGTCATACTTCTTCCTGGCCTCAGAATAAGAGAGCTGATCCAAAGTTTTGAGTTCTTGTATCTTCTTCTCCTTCTGATATGCGGGGCAGTCTGAGGATCTAGGCGAGTGGATGCCAGGACAATTAACGCACCGAGGTGGTGGGGTGCATGTGTGTTCCTCACGAAGAGGACATCCACAATCGCCACAAAGGGGCTCAGCCTCACACCATGACGACATGTGCCCAAAGCGCAAACACCGAAAGCAGCGCATAGGAGGCAGGACGTAAAGTCGCACGTCGCACCGGTAGCACATCACCTTTACCTTCTCTGGGAGAACGTCCCCCTCGAAGGCGAGGATAAAGGCCCCGGTGTCGATCGACGGTCTTTGGGGCCGCGCTGGACTCGCCGGGCGAAATGCACGCCTCGGCGCTCCAGGTTGGCCCTGAGCTCATCAGATTGCAGCAGGAGGTCCCGATGAAAAATAACCCCCTGCGTCCTATTTAGTGCCAGATGCGGGACAATGGACACTGGGATGTCCCCTAGGCGGTCGCACGCCTGGAACGCCGCCGACTGTGTGGCGGAGGTGGTCTTTATAAGAACAGACCCCGAACGCATTTTACTGAGAGCCTCAATTTCCCCGAAGATGTCCTCAATGTGCTGAACAAAGAACATGGGCTTGGAGGTGGCGAACGTCCCCCCATCGGTTCGAGAACAGACCAAATAGCGGGGGAAGTACTTCGCCCCAAGCCGGCGGGCCTGTCCCTCCTCCCAGGGAGTGTCCAAGGGGGAAAGGGCAGGAGAACCAGAACTAGAAACAGTACCTTTCCTTTTGAAAGACTCGGCCGCAGAGCGACCTGATACGTGTTGACGTTTCATCTGCGAAATGTCCGCCCCGATACCACCCACTCCGACCAGGGGCTCTCCCCACGGGTGCCACCCAGCCTCAGCAAGGGCCACCTGGCAGGATGACCGTTGCCGGGAGTCCTGATGCCCCAAGGAGACGGGCATCTACTCCTCGGCCGACGTGGGGAGGGTGCAGCTCAGGTATCGGCAGTACGATCCCTGTGTTGTCAGGGGGCTACAACCTAGAGGGTACATGACGACCCCACCACAACGGGCTGGCTACTGTGCTGGATTTCTGGTGCCATGGAAAGTCCATCATGATAGTAGGTGCAGATGGGGACGCACTATGGGCATAACTTGTACAACCCATCAGGCGTTTAGGCCCAATTTGAGGAATAATGGGTATGGTTACAACGCCGGTACAACGCTGAGTGCCAAGGTCTTAGTGCACTGAGGACCAGTGGTACACCACGTAAGGCGTCCTTCCCGAAAAGGCTCGTACTTCTGTAGAATTTTGACAAATGGTCAAACCCCAAGGGGGACCATCACATGGAAGGCCGAAACGGTTGAAACTCCTTTTAGTCGCCTCTTACGACAGGCAGGAATACCTCGGGCCTATTCTTACCCCGGACCCGCAGGGGGGACGTGCCAACTCAAACACTGCCAGGTCCTAACTACACTGCTGGCGAGTTGCAACTCGTTGGACGACACACAACGACCAGGAAGTAAGAGCAGTCTCACAGATAATACGGCAGCGCCTCTATAGATAAGCGCTACTGCCAGTCACGGGCAGGCACGGCAGCAACTCAGCGACACCAGTAATTGAAAATTAACATAACGAGGCGGCAGTACAGTGAAAATAGGGTGCTAAATAAGAGATGGCACGAACACGAGCCACGCTCAGCTCACAATCTGGCCACCTACAGTACCTGGATAGCTTCGGGGTCATCTGCCGCTTCACTCTGTGATGGTTGTTGTTGTTGTTGTTGTTGTTGTGGTCTTCAGTCCTGAGAATGGTTTGATGCAGCTCTCCATGCTACTCTATCCTGTGCAGGCTTCTTCATGTCCCAGTACTTACTGCAACCTAAATCCTTATGAATCTGCTCTGCCCTCCAATGCTAAATTTGTGATCCCCTGATGCCTCTGAACGTGTCTTACCAAGCGGGCCCTTCTTCTTGTCAAGTTGTGCCGCAAAATCCTCTTCACCCCAATTCTATTCAATATCTCCTCATTAGTTATGTGATCTACCCATCTAATCTTCAGCATTCTTCTGTAGCACCACATTTCGAAAGCTTCTATTCTCTTATTGTCCAAACTATTTATCGTCCATGTTTCACTTCCATGCATGACTACACTCTATACAAATACTTTCAGAAACGACTTCCTGACACTTAAATCTATACTCGATGTTAACAAATTTCTCTTCTTCAGAAACGCTTTCCTTGCCATTGCCAGTCTACATTTTATATCCTCTCTACTTCGACCATCATCAGTTATTTTACGCCCTAAATAGCAAAACTCCTTTACTACTTTTAATGTCTCATTTCCTAATCTAATTCCCTCAGCATCACCCGACTTAATTCGACTACATTCCGTAATCCTCGTTTTGCCTTTGTTGATGTTCATCTTATATCCTCCTTTCAAGACGCTGTCCATTCCGGTCAACTGTCATGGTAGATACTGGTTTAGTCGACAAAAGCAGCGTCCACGAAAATTCGAATAAATATCTACCGCGCAAAGGCCACTTGCATGAGTCGTTTGAAAAAAAAAAATGTCAAAAATTTCCTTCTAGTTGGTTTATGGTCTTTAAAACAAGGAAAATGGGTATCAATTCCGTGTTTAATATCCCGACATCAATTATGCAGTATTACTGATTGTCTCTGCAAGTATTTTACACCGAAAAACAGCCAGAATATATTTTCTCTGGCCCAATATTTTAAACGTACTGAACAGTCACTGATCCAAGACTACTTGCGAGTTAACACGTTCAGTCGTTCAGTTTCTTGCAAAGAAGTGCTCGCCATCATGTCTCATAATCTGTACGAAACACGCCACATGGACTTTATGGGCCGGCCGCTATGGCCAAGCGGTTCTAGGCGCTTCAGTCTGGAACCGCGCGACCGCTACGGTCGCAGGTTCGATCCTGCCTCGGGCATGATGTGTGTGGTGTCCTTAGGTTAGTTAGGTTTAAGTAGTTCTAAGTTCTAGGGGACTGATGACCTCCGATGTTAAGTCCCATAGTGCTCAGAGCCATTAGAACTAATAAATTTTATACTCAACGCCCATCTGGTTGCCTTTTAGAAAATCAAGGTCACCCAGACTTATGTCAAAAATTCCCATATTGCACAACAACTTTCTCATACATACATTTCTATAGTTTTATACAATATGACATTCTCACTTTATATATGTCCTTCATTCACTCTCTCTCTCTCTCTCTCTCTCTCTCTCTCTCTCTCTCTCTCTCCAAAGCACTCACACAACCAAAACACGATGAAATAATAATTTTGCAAAGTACTGTTGATTACGTGGCAATGAAACTAAAAAAAATTCCTGAAAATTAGATTATATGAACCTGTTCTCTTAGCTGTAGTGTCAATTGATGCTACACAGGGTGAGTCACTAACTATTGCCACCTAGAATCACTCCGAATGTATGATATGAGCTGAAACGTTTGTGGGACAAAAGTTGCATCGGACAACAGGGATCATAATATGACGTTGGTTTTTGTTGCTAGGTGGGGGCGCGTCAGAGATATGAAGGTCAAATTTGTTTTTTTAAATGGGATGCTATAGTCGGGTACTTATTTTCTGATAACGGCTATCGAGACGAATCCAATGATGTGCAACAGCAAGGTCTTTGAAGGTCAACGAGGAGCACAAAGTTGGCATGAACGTCCATGTACAGAAGGTGTTCGAAGATTTGACCATAGGTATCAATGCAGTGCTGCAATATTCTTATCATGGATTGAGTGACATTCTTTATCAGATCGGCACTTATCGAAGCACATGATCTGACAATTTTCTCTTTCATATCTATCTGGATGATTGACTGATCTGGCCTTGTAACAGTAACCAAAACGACCTTGCTGTGCTGGTACTGCGAACGGCTAAAAGCAAGGGGAAACTACAGCCGTAATTTTTCCCGAGGGCATGCAGCTTTACTGTATGGTTAAATGATGATGGTGTCCACTTGGGTAAAATATTCCGGAGGTAAAATAGTCCCACATTCGGATCCCTGGGTGAGGACTACTTGAGAGGACGTCGTTATCAGGTCAAACAAAACTGGCGTTCTACGGATCGGAGCGTGGAATGTCCGATAACTTAATCGGGATGGTAGGTTAGAAAATTTAAAAAGGGAAATGGATAGGTTAAAGTTAGATATAGTGAGAGTTAGTGAAGTTCGGTGGCAGGAGGAACAAGACTTTTGGTCAGGTGAATACATGGTTATAAATACAAAATCCAATAGGGGTAATGCAGGAGTAGTTTTAATAATGAATAAAAATATAGGAGTACGGGTAAGCTTCTACAAACAGCATAGTGAACGCATTATTGTGGCCAAGATAGACACGAAGCCTACGCCAACTACAGTAGTGCAAGTTTATATGCCAACTAGCTCTGCAGATGATGGAGAAATTGATGAAATGTATGATGAGATAAAAGAAATCATTCAGGTAGTGAAGAGAGATGAAAATTTAGTAGTCATGGGTGAGTGAAATTCGAGAGTAGTAAAAGGGAGAGAAGGAAACATAGGTGAATATGGAGGGGGGGTTAGAAATGAAAGAGGAAGCCGTCTGGTAGAATTTTGCGCAGATCATAGCTAACACTTGGTTCAAGACTCATGAAAGAAGGTTGTATACATGGAAGAATCCTGGAGATACTAGAAGGTATCACATTATATAATGGTAGGACAGAGATTTTGGAACCAGGTTTTAAATTGTAAGACATTTCCAGCGGCAGATGAGGACTATGACCACAATCTATTGGTTATGAACTGTGGATTAAAACTGAAGAAACTGCAAAAAGGTTGGAATTTAAGGAGATGGGATCTGGATAAAATGACTAAACCAGAGGTTGTACAGAGTTTCAGGGAGAGGATGAGGGAACGATTGACAGGAATTGGGGAAAGAAATACAGGAGAAGAAGAATAGGTAGCTCTGAGAGATGAAGTAGTGAAGGCAGCAGAGGATCAAGTAGGTAACAAGACGAGGGCTAGTAGAAATCCTTGCTAACAGAAGAAATATTGAATTTACTTGATGATAGGCGAAAATATAAAAATGCAGTACATGAAGCAGGCAAAAAGGAATACAAACGTCTCAAAAATGAGATCGACACGAAGTGCAAAATGGCTAAGCAGAGATGGCTAGAGGACAAATGTAAGGATGTACTGGCTTATCTCGCTAAGGGTAAGATAGATACTGCCTACAGGAAAATTAAAGAGACCTTTGGAGAAAAGAGAACCACTTGTATGAATATCTAGAGCTCAGATGGAAACCCACTTCTAAGCAACGAAGGGAAAGCAGAAAGGTGGAAGTAGTATATAGAGGGACTATACAAGGGCGGTGTACTTGAGGGCAATGTTATGGAAATGGAGGAGAATGTAGATGACGACGAAATGGGAGATACGATACTGCGTGAAGAGTTTGACAGAGCACTGAAAGACCTGAGTCGAAACAAGGCCCCGGGAGTAGACAACATTCCATTAGAACTACTGACGGCCTTGCGAGAGCCAGTCCTGACAAAACTCTACCATCCGGTGAGCAAGATGTATGAGATAGGCGAAATACCCTCAGACTTCAAGAAGAATATAATAATTCCAATCCCAAAGAAAGCAGGTGTTGACAGATGTTAAAATTACCGAACTATCAGTTTAATAAGCCACGGCTGCGAGATACTAACACGAATCCTTTACAGACGAATGGAAAAACTGGTAGAAGCCGACCTCGGAGAAGATCAGCTTGGATTCCGTAGAAATATTGTAACACGTGAGGCAATACTGACCTTACGACATATCTTAGAAGAAAGATTGCGGAAAGGCAAACCTGCGTTTCTAGCATTTGCAGACTTAGAGAAAGCTTTTGACAATGTTGACTGTAATACTCTCTTTCAAATTCTAAAGGTGGCAGGGGTAAAATACAGGGAGCGAAAGGCTATTTACAATTTGTACAGAAACCAGATGGCAGTTATTAGAGTCGAGGGATATGAAAGGGAAGCAGTGGTTGGGAAGGGAGTGAGACAGGGTTGTAGCCTCTCCCCGATGTTATTCAATCTGTATATGGAGCAAGATGTGAAGGAAACAAAAGAAAAATTCGGAGTAGGTATTAAAATCCATGGAGAAGAAATAAAAACTTTGAGGTTCGCCGATGACATTGTAATTCTGTCAGAGACAGCAAAGGACTTAGAAGCAGTTGAACGGAGTGGACACTGTCTTGAAAGAAGGATGTAAGATGAACAACAAAAGGAAAACAAGGATAATGGAATGTAATCGAATTAAGTCGGGTGATGCTCAGGGAATTAGATTGGGAAATGAGACACTTAAAGTAGTAAAGGAGTTTTGCTATTTGGGGAGCAAAATAACTGATGATGGTCGAAGTACAGAAGATATGAAATGTAGACTGGCAATGGCAAGGAAAGCGTTTCTGAAGAAGAGAAATTTGTTAACATCGAGTATAGATTTAAGTGTCAGGAGCGTGGCCATGTATTGAAGTGAAACGTGGACGATAAATGGTTAGGACAAGAAGAGAATAGAAGCTTTCGAAATGTGGTGCTACAGAAGAATTCTGAAGATTAGATGGGTAGATCACGTAACTAATGAGGAGGTATTGAATAGAATTGGGGAGAAGAGGAGTTTGTGGCAGAACTTGACAAGAAGAAGGGACCGGTTGGTAGGACATGTCCTGAGGCATGAAGGGACCACAAATTTAGGATTGGAGGGCAGCGTGGAGGGTAAAAATTGTAGAGGGAGACCAAGAGATGAATACACTAAGCAAATTCAGAAGGATGTAGGTTGCAGTAAGTACTGGGAGATGAAGGTTGCACAGGATAGGGTAGCATGGAGAGCTGCATCAAACCAGTCTCAGGACTGAAGACGACAACAACAACAACATCTGGCGAACGAGCCGGCCACGACACATCTCCTGCAACGATTTCCGAACTGTCTCTGCAACTCATTTCTTGCCATCAGCGAAAAATGTGCCCATCCTGTTGTAACCATATTTTTCCTTGTTCCTGAAGGCATTTCTTCCAATAACAGACCTAATGTTTCATGCAGGAATGTGGTGTCCTTCCTACCATTAAATTTTCATAAGATGCAATAGGAGCCTATAATTCTGTCTCCAAAATCCCACATCATACATTCACCGACCACGGTTTTTGGTATGCAACTTGCTGCAGCCAACATCGATTTTCAGTTGCCCAATAATGCATGTTATGCAAATTAACTTTTCCATGGTTCGTGAATGTAGCCTCGTCAAGGAATAAAATCAAATTAATAAATGTGTCATACCTCTGAATATGAAGTTGAGCCCATCGGCAGAATTCAATGCGACGCATACAATCCGTACGAGTTAATTCTTGGTGGTGACAGACGGAATGGACGACGTTTATGGCGATGAAGAACACGAACAACACTACTCTGGTTCATGCCAGATTCCCTTGCGATTTGACGCGAACTAACACAAGGATCTCGCACCACAGTGGCAGGAGTACCCATTTCCGTTTCCGTTTCCTCGTTAGTAATTTTACTTTGCCGGATATGTTTCTGATACGCTAAAGATCCAGTTCTCAATTTATCATACACATATTTAAATGTACGACGTGTGGAGTGAGTATGTTGAGAATATTTTTCAGCGTGTAAGTCTTTATTTCTCACTTAATTTCGTTGACATTCTCCGTAAATGAGAAGCATATCGACTTGTTCCTCTAAGGAGTACATCATTCACATTCGCTTGATTCGACGATACTAGTCTTACCGTTCCTATTAGTGTTGTATTGCGAAACCGTCGAATGGTGTTTACATGTCAATGGCACGTTAGATGGATACGCCGTATTCGGCGAATATTTATTTTTTGTACGATATACGAGAGAGAATTGTCAGAGCATGGGCTTCGATAAGTGCCGAAGTGATAAGGAATACCACTCAATCCTGATAAGAAGATTGTAGCACTGCATTGATACCAATGGTCATCACTTCGAACACCTTCTGTAAATGGACGTTCATGCCACATTTTTGACCTTTGTTGACCTTTAAAGACCTTACTGTTACACATAATTGGATTCGCCTCTATAGCCGCTATCAGAAAATAAGTATCAAACTAAAGAATCCAATCAAAGGTGACCTTTATACCTCCGAAGCGACCCCACTTAGCAAGAAAAAACCAACGTCATATTTGGCCCCTGTTGTCGCATGCAACATTTGTCCCGCAAACTTTTCAACTACTATCATACTTTCGGAGTTATTTTAGGTGACAATAGTGACTCACACTGTAGATGCATACATTACAGTCCGTAACTCCGTTTCACAATGTCAGTACGGCTAGTATGCGTTTCAGGTAAAAATTTATATCTCCGAAAATATCGAAGTTACTGATTTGAAATTTTAGCAGCATGGTTGTGTTATCCACAGAACTTGGTACAAGAAGTGTGAAAAAGATCGATTAATATTTAGTAGTACTTCTTGAACACAGTATTAGTGAAGTACACTCCTCGCTGGGTCCAGTAGCCAGCGAAACCTGTGCCAGCGCGAGAACCAATTCAGGGTGGTCCACTGATCGTGACCGAGCCAAATATCTCACGAAATTAGCGTCAAACGAAAAAACTACAAAGAACGAAGCTCGTCTAGCTTGAAGGGGGAAAGCAGATGGCGCTATGGTTGGCCCGCTAGATGGCGCCGCCATAGGTCAAACGGATATCAATTGCGTTTTTTTGAAATAGGAACCCGCATTTTTTATTACATATTCGTGTAGTACGTAAAGAAATATAAATGTTTTAGTTGGACCACTTTTTTCGCTTTGTGATAGATGGCGCTGTAATAGTCATGAAGGTTTAAGTACGTGGCATCACGTAACATTCCGCCAGTGCGAACCGTATTTACTTCGTGATACATTACCCTTCTTAAAATGGACCGTTTACCAATTGCGGAAAAGGTCGATATCGTGTTGATATATGGCTATTGTGATCAAATTGCCCGACGGGCGTGTGCTACGTATGCTGCTCGGTATCCTGGACGACATCATCAAAGTGTCCGGACCGTTCGCCAGATAGTTACGTAATTTAACGAAACAAAAAGTGTTCAGCTACATGTGAAACGTCAACCACGACCTGCAACAAATGATGATGACCAGGTAGGTGTTTTAGCTGCTGCCGCGGCTAATCCGCACATCAGTAGCCGACAAATTGCGCGAGAATCGGGAATCTCAAAAACGTCGATGTTGAGAATGCTACATCAACATCGATTGCGCCCGTACCATACTTCTATCCACCAGGAATTGCATGACAACGACTTTGAACGTCGTGTACATTTCTGCGACTGGGCACAAGAGAAATTACGGGACAATGACAGATTTTTTGCACGCGTTCTATTTAGCGACGAAGCGTCATTCACCAACAGCGGTAACGTAAACAGGCATAATATGCACTATTGGGCAACAAAAAATCCACGATGGCTGCGACAAGTGGAACATCAGCGACCTTGGCGGGTTAATGTACGGTGCGTCATTATGAGAGGAAGGATAATTGGCCCCTATTTTATCGATGGCGATCTAAATGGTGCAATGTATGCTGATTTCCTACGTAATGTTCTACCGATGTTACTACAAGATGTTTCACTGCATGACAGAAAGGCGATGTACATACAACAGGATGGATTCCCGGCACATACCGGTTGAAGCGGTATTGAATAGCATATTTCATGACAGGTAGATTGGTCGTCGAAGCACCATACCATGTCCCGCACGTTCACCGGATCTGACGTCCCCGGATTTCTTTCTGTGGGGAAAGTTGAAGGATATTTGCTATCGTGATCCACCGGCAACGCCTGACAACATGCGTCAGTGCATTGTCAATGCATATGCGAACATTATGGAAGGCGTACTACTCGCTGTTGAGAGGAATGTCGTTACACGTATTGCCAAATGCATTCGGGTTGACGGACAATGCATTTTGAGCATTTATTACATTAATGTGGTATTTACAGGTATTCACGCTGTAACAGCATGCGTTCTCAGAAATGATAAGTTCACAAAGGTACATGTATCACATTGGAACAACCGAAGTAAAATGTTCAAACGTACCTACGTCTGTATTTTAAAAAGCCTACCTGTTACCAACTGTTAGTCTAAAATTGTGAGCCATATGTTTGTGACTATTACAATGCCATCTGTCACAAAGCGAAAAAAGTGGTTCAACTAAAACATTGTACTATACGAATATGTAATAAAAGTGTGGGTCCTATTTAGAAAAAAAAAAACGCAGTTGATATCCGTTTGACCTATGGCAGCGCCATCTAGCGGGCCAACCATAGCGCCATCTGGTTTCCCCCTTCAAGCTAGACAAGTTTCGTCCTTTGTAGTTTTTTCGTTTGATGCTTATTTCGTGAGATATTTGGCCCGGTCACCATCAATGGACCACCCTGTATAGTCGGATCTACTTTGCGTCACGTGAGTGTAGGGGAGTCAAAACCAATACAGGCCCATAACGTCATATCAACTTGTGATTTTTTTACACATGTCATTCATTTCTAAATTTTATTGATTATTTACAGAGTAAAGAATTTAATTGTGTACAACCTTTAATAGTAATGAGTTTTAATGAGATATAAATATGTTTTGACATAGCAAATAACCTTGTTGCATTATGTATATTTTTTCTCTTTTTAAGAACAAAAACTTCCGTGTTGCTCGAGGGCTCTATGAAGTAGTCGTCAAGTGCGGATCTGCTGTAACTTTCATGAACAGGAATAAAAATTCTTAATTTACAACCCGGAGTTGATTCAAAAATTATTCTGGGGAACCACGGCCCGACTTCGGTGCAAACAAATCGCGCGGGAATTCTCAAATATTGGCGCGGAGTACAGTGATAGAATTACTGAAACGATCTTTCAAGTATTAATGACCGCTACACACACAGCAGAAATTAATTACTCTGTGAGTGACTTCTGGATTGGATGAGTTTTTTCTCAGCTAATTGGTATTAGTAAACTTATTTCGAGGTTGAAACTTCATCAATGGTGTCGTGCTCATTCAGTTTAGTAGAACGACAGACAGTACTAGCTGAGCTACTATTTATAGTTTTAAAAGAAAAGAGGGTACCTGTTTTTATTTTGAGAAATGTTCGTGTGTTTCAGTGTACCACAAGTAGGTTACTGTATAATATAATTAACTGCGTGCAATGTATATTTGCACTATAAGTCACCGCCACATGATGTCACATAGATAGAGGAATCATTGCTATATCAGTTGTAAATTGTCGTAGCTGTGTTGGGAAAGTAGCTGAGCTCTAAGCGCTAATAGAAAGCACTGATGCTCAAATCGTTAAAGGCACTGAAAGTTGGCTAAAGCCGGACATCAGCTCAGCCGAAATTTTTGCGAAGAACCTAACGGTGTTCCGAAAGGGTAGGCTAAATACGGTTGGCGGTGACGTTTTTGTTGCTGTTAGAAGTAGTTTCACTTGTCACGAAATTGAAGTAGATACTTCCTGTGAGTTAGTATGGGCAGAGGTCATTGTTGGCAACCGGAATAAAATAATAATTGGATCCTTTTACGGCCTCCCAATTCAGATGATACAGTTGCTGAAAAGTTCAAAGAAAACTTGAGTCTGATTTCAAACACGTACCCGACTCATACGACAATAGTTCGTAGTGACTTAAATTTACCCTCGATATGTTCACAAAAATACACTGTTAGTTCCGGAGGTACGCATAAAACATCATCCGAAATTGTACTAAACGCATTCTCTGAAAATTATTTCGAAGAGTTAGTTCATGAGCACACGCGAATAGTAAACGGTTGTGAAAACACACGTGACCTCTTAGAAACAAATAATCCTGGTCAACAACAAGCATCAAAACCGATACAGGGATTAGTGAACTACTGTTGTAGCGAGATTGAATATTGTAATACCCAAATCCTGCAAAAATAAGCTAAAAATATACCTATTCAAAAAAGCAGATAAAAAATTCACTTGACGCCTTCCTGAGCGACAGTCTCCGCTCGTTCCAAATTAATAATATAAGTGTGGGAAAGATGTGGCTTGGATTCAGAGAAATAGTATCGGCAGCAATTGAGAGAATTATACCAAATAAATTAACAAACTACGGAGCTGATGCTCCTTGGTACACAAAACGGGTTAGAATACTGTGGCAGAAACAACGAAACAAACATGCCAAATTTAAACAGAAGCAAGATTGACGATCTTTCACAGAAGCTCGAAATTTAGCGCGGACTTCAATCCGACATGCTTATAACAGTTTTCACAACAAAACTTTGTCTCGAAACCTGGCACAAAATCCAGAGAGATTCAGGTCGTATGTGAAATATGTAATGGCAAGAAACAATCAATGCCTTCTCTGCGCAATAGCAATGGAGATACTATCGAAGACAGTGCTGCCACAGCAGAATTACTAAACACAGCCTTCCGAAATGCCTTCAGAAAAGAAGACGAACTAAATATTCCAGAATTCGAATCGAGAACAGCTGCTAACAAGAATAACGTAGAAGTAAATATCGTCAGAGTAGTGAAGCAACTTAAATAACTTAACAAAAGCAAGTCTTCTGGTCGAGACTGTATACCAATTAGGCTCCTTTCGGTGTATGCTGATGAATTAGCTCCATACTTAACAATCATATACAACCGTTCCCTCGACAAAAGATCCGTACCCAAAGACTGGAAAGTTTCACAGGTCACACTAATGTTCAAGGAAGGTAGTAGAAGTAATACACTAAATTACAGGCCCATATCGTTAACGTCGATATACACCAGGATTTTGGAACATATATTGTGTTCAAACATTATGAATTACCACGAAGAAAACTGTCTATTGACACACAATCAACATGGGTTTAGAAAACATCGTTCCTGTGAAACACAACTAGCTCTTTATTCACATGGAGTATTGAGTGCTATTGACGAGGGATTTAAGATTGATTCTGTATTTCTGGATTTCCGGAAGGCTTTTGACACTGTACCACAGAAGCGGCTTGTAGTGAAATTGCTTGCTTATGGAATATCGTCTGAGTTATTTGACTCGATTTGTGATTTCCTGTCAGAGAGGTCACAGTTCGTAGTAATTGACGGAAAGTCATCGAATAAATCAGAAGTGATTTCTGGTGTTCCCCAAGGTATTGTTATAGGCCTTTTGCTGTTCCTTATCTATATAAAAGATTTGGGATACAATCTGAGCAGCCGTCTTAGGTTGTTTGCAGATGACGCTATCATTTATCGACTAATAAAGTCATCAGAAGATGAAAACAAATTGCAAAAAGATTTAGAAAAGATATCTGAATGGTGCGAAAAGTGGCAGTTGACCCTAACTAACGAAAAGTGTGAGGTCATCCACATGAGTGCTAAAAGGAATTCGTTAACATCGGTTACACATTAAATCAGTCTAATGTAAAGTCCGTAAATTCAACTAAATACCTAGGTATTACAATTACGAACAACTTAAATTGGAAAGAACACATAGAAAATGCTGTGGGGAAGGCTAACCAAAGACTGCGTTTTATTGGCAGGACACTTAGAAAATGTAACAGACCTGCTAAAGAGACTGCCTACACTACGCTTGTCCGTCCTCTTTTTAGAATACTGCTGCGCGGTGTGGGATCCTTACCAGATAGGACTGACTAAGTACATCAAAAACGTTCCAAGAAAGGCATCACGTTTTGTATTATCGCGAAATATGGGAGAGAGTGTCACAGAAATGATACAGGGTTTGGGGTGAACATCATTAAAAGAAAGGCGTTTTTCGCTGCGACGGAATCTTCTCACGAAATTCCAATCGTCAACTTTCTCCTCCGAATGCGAAAATATTTTGTTGACACCGACCTACACAGGGAGAAACGATCACCACGATAAAATAAGGGAAATCAGAGCTCGTACGGAAAGATACAGGTGTTCGTTCTTTCCGCGCGCTATACGAGATTGGAATAATAGAGAATTGTGAAGGCTGTTCGCTGAACCCCGTGCCAGGCACGCTGCGTTCCCGTGTCGTTAACACGCATGGTGCACAGTACGATGGGGCGGAAAGGAAACAATAGGTCATTTGAAAAGAGACAACTTGTTATTTTCCATCACGCTAAAGGACGTTCCGAAAGACAGACGCCGCACTGTTATAAATGAGTACGAGTACTGTAGGTGACATTATACGAAGATTCAACAGAGTATATAGAACTGAAGATACAACAAAAACAGGGCGACCAAAAAAGCTGACAAGGGAACCTCCCCATCGCACCCCCCTCAGATTTAGTTGTAAGTTGGCACAGTGGAAAGGCCTTGAAAAACTGAACACATATCAATCGAGAAAACAGGAAGAAGTTGTGTGGAACTATGAAAAAAATAAGCAAAATATACAAACTGAGTAGTCCATGGCAAGATAGGCAACATCAAGGATAATGTAAGCTCAGGAGCGCTGTGGTCCCGTGGTTAGCGTGAGCAGCTGAGGAACGAGAGGTCCTTTGTTCAAGTCTTCCCTCGAGTGAAAAGTTTACTTTTTTCATTTTCGCCAAGTTATGATCTGTCCGTTCGTTCATTGACGTCTCTGTTCACTGTAATAAGTTTAGTGTCTGTGTTTTGCAACCGCACCGCAAAACCGTGCGATTAGTAGACGAAAGGACGTGCCTCTCCAATGGGAACCGAAAACATTTGATCGCAAGGTCATAGGTCAACCGATTCCTCCACAGGAAAACACGTCTGATATATTCTATACGACACTGGTGACGGCATGTGCGTCACATGACAGGAATATGTTGTCGACCCACCTAACTTGTACACTTGGCGTATGGGTAAAAAGATTCTTCTACCTTGCCCGATTTAGGTTTTCTTGTGGATGTGATAATCACTCCGAAAAAGTGATGAAATCATAGGAGTTTGTCACATAAACTGAAAATAAAAAATTAAAATTTTCACTCGAGGGAAGACTTGAACCCAGGACCTGGCCTTACAGTAACTGCTCGCGCTAACCACGCGACCACGACGCTCCTCAGCTCAAGTTATCCTTTATGTTGCTTATCTTGCACATGGACTACTCAGTTTGTATATTTTATTTTTTTCATAGTTCCACACAACTTCTTCCTGTTTTTTCGATTGATCTGTGTTCAGTTTTTCAAGGCCTATCCACTGTGCCAACTTACAACTAAATCTGAGGAGGGTGCGATGGGGAGGTTCCCTTGCGAGCAGAAGAGAGGATACCGGAGTAATAAGAAAAATTAAAACAAATCCAAGATTGTCGGCAACGAAAATTGCTTCCGCAGTGCAGCAGGAATATGGGAAGGGCGCGCACCCTGAAACAGTCCGACGAATTGTCGGGTGGGACGGGTATAATGGCCGAGTAAGCAGGAAGAAGCCTATGATAAATGGAGGAATAGAAAGCAACGACTGGACTTCGCGGAGCAGCACGTAAATAAAAGTGTCAGTTGGTGGGACGAAGTAATTTTTGTCGATGAATGTCAAGTGCAGATGTTCTCCTCAAACGGTAGACCTATTACTAGGAGAGAACCACGTGATGAATTTCAATCGAAGCATCTGCAACCCACAGTTAAACACGGTGGTGGGGGTGTCATGATTTGGGGTTTCATGTCGTCATCTGGGGAGGGCGAATTAACGTTCATTGAAGGTACAATGGAGACGCATAAGTATCTCAACATCCTAAAAGAGAACTTACCGCAAAGTTCTACAAGTTTTGGGCTTTCGAGGACGTTCAAATTGTATCAAGACAATGATCCGAAGCATGAAGTGGATATTGTGAGACTATGGGCGCTATATAATTGCCCTAAGGTTTTGGATACCCCAACTCAGAGTCCAGACTTGAAACAAATAGAAAATCTTTGGAGTGAATTGAAGCGAAAAGTACGACAGACACCAGTGACATCAAAACAAGCTTAAAGGAACGAATACCGGAAGAATGGCGGGAAATAAGCCCTGATTATATGCGAAAGCTCTTTCATAGCATGCCTAAACGCTTGGAATAAGTGATTAAACAAAAAGGACTGCATACAAGGTATTAAAATGTACAAGGTTGTGATTTTTGTACTTGCCGCCCGAAAACTTTTGTGGCTATAATAGTGGGCATGTTTCTTTATTATTACTGTTTATGTTGTTTGAGTTAAGTTTACAAATAAGAAAATGCTGTTCTGTTATTTATTAAGTAGTCCTGTACCATTTTGTGCCGAGACTACTCCTGTAATGGGTAATGCCCGTATACAATGAAGTAAAAATAAAACATAACACTGGTTGCCGAATACTTTTGTGAGTCACTGTAGCTATAATCGCCATATCCTGTACCAGTGTTCTGATTGGTTAGTTCGGTAGTTTTCTGGTTGTTTGTTCGAGATGCACGCCAGTTTCCATACCAGACTTCTGGTTTTTGATCCCACTTCCGTCTCTAGGCGATAAGGTGGCTTGTGCACTCCTTTAAAACTACTGAATTTGCTTCTTTACTTAATGCTGCACTCTGCTATTTGCGAATTTCGGTCTCGGCTTCCAAGTTGGCTGCTGTAAGGCGTCGGAATTGCGGCTGCACGCATTTATATATTAAATGGGTTCCCTTCGTGTTCCACGTCTTGCATGTACCATGACTGGAGCGCACCATTTCGTTTATTGTCTTATTCGCTGTTTATACTACCAAGTTTGTGTTTTTTTTTTTAATTGCTGGTAAGGGTGGTGCCTCTTAATCTTAATTACCAGGTCTCTCTCAGTGAGGACTTTGTTTTGAGTTTGTCACTACTATCTTATCCGTGGCTGTAGCGTTATTACAAAGGTTATGTTAGCCAGTGGTTCTTTAGCCAACCGAACGCGTCTGCTTGGGATTTAGCACTCCGCTTCGCGTGGCTGTTTGTTTACCCCTCGATCACGTGGTGCACCTTTGGTACAGTTTGTGGTTGGCGGTCTAACTTCCTGCTCCGTAACCGTATTTGGAACTGTGTTTAGATTTTTGCCGACTTAAAAGTTTCTCTGATTTGATCTTATAATGAAATGTTTCTCTGAGGCTTTTAAGTCTCTTTACTGTCGTAGATAATGAACGAAGCAGAAGAAATGCTGCGGCCGGGACTCGAATCCGGATCTTCTTGCTTGTTAGGCAGAAATGCTAACCATTACACCACTGCAGTGCAATTGTCAATATTGCTGCACGAACTACCAAAGTTGAGTGCCCTTCCCAACGCAAACTTCAATTCATATCTTCTGCTTATTTTCCTTACATTGTCACTACTGCCAGGGCTCTCTGACATTGGACTAGCAACCCAGCGTTGGACGTAATGGGAAAGTCCTATACCATAGGAGATCTCATAAGTAAATGTTTCCCTGAGACATTTAAATCTCTTCATTATCTACGATAATGATCGAAGCAGATGAAATGAATTAAAATTTGTGCTGCAGTCAGGACTCGAACCGTGATCTTCTTGCCTACTAGGAAGAAATGCTAACCATTACACCACCGCCAAAGCTGTTTCACAGAGGAAGACTGCACAGTAGTTCCTTCTCTAGATTGTCGCACAGATGATAAAGTGGTAGATATCGAAATAGACGACAGAGGGATAGAGAAACAATCAAAATCGTTCAAAAGCGAAGGCCGCAGGACCTGATGGGATACCAGTTCGATTTTACACAGATTACGCGAAGGAACTTAACCCCCTTCTTGCAGCGGTGTACCGTAGGTCTCTAGAAGAGCGTAGCGTTCCAAAGGATTGGAAAAGGGCACTGGTCATCCCCGTTTTCAAGAAGGGACGTCGAACAGATGTGCAGAACTATAGACCTATATCGCTAACGTCGATCAGTTGTAGAATTTTGGGACACGTATTATGTTCGAGTATAATGACTTTTCTGTAGACTAGAAATCTACTCGGTAGGAATCAGCATGGGTATCGAAAAAGACGATCGTGTGAAACCAAGATCGCGCTATTCGTCCACGAGACTCAGAGGGTTCCCAGGTAGATGCCGTGTTTCTTGACTTCCGCAAGGCGTTCAATACAGTTCCCCACAGTCGTTTAATGAACAAAGTAAGAGCATATGGACTATCAGACCAATTGTGTGATTGGATTGAGGAGTTCCTAGATAACAGAACGCAGCATGTCATTCTTAATGGAGAGAAGTCTTCCGAAGTAAGAGTGATTTCAGGTGTGCCGCAGGGACGGTTGCTATTCACAATATACATAAATGACCTTGTGGATGACATCGGAAGTTCACTGAGGCTTTTTTCGGATGATGCTGTGGTATATCGAGAGGTTGTAACAATGGAAAATTGTACTGAAATGCAGGAGGATCTGCAGCGAATTGACGCATGGTGCAGGGAATGGCAATTGAATCTCAATGTAGACAAGTATAATGTGCTGCGAATACACCGAAAGAAAGATCCCTTATCGTTTAATTACAAAATAGCAGCTCAGCAACTGGAAGCAGTTAATTGCATACGTTATCTGGGAGTGCGCATTAGGAGTGATTTAAAATGGAACGATCATATAAAGTTGATCGTCGGTAAAGCAGATGCCAGACTGAGATTCATTGGAAGAATCCTAAGGAAATGCAATCCGAAAACAAAGGAAGTAGGTTACAGTACACTTGTTCGCACACTGCTTGAATACTGCTCAGCAGTGTGGGATCGGTACCAGACAGGGTTGATAGAAGAGATAGAGAAGATCCAACGGAGAGCAGCGCGCTTCGTTATAGGATCATTTAGTAATCGCGAAAGCGTTACGGAGATGATAGATAAACTCCAGTGGAAGACTCTGCAGGAGAGACGCTCAGTAGCTCGGTACGGGCTTTTGTTGAAGTTTCGAGAACATACCTTCACCGAGAAGTCAAGCAGTATATTGCTCCCTCCTACGTATATCTCGCGAAGAGACCATGAGGATAAAATCAGAGAGATTAGAGCCCACACAGAGGCATACCGACAATCCTTCTTTCCACGAACAATACGAGACTGGAATAGAAGGGAGAACCGATAGAGGCACTCAAGGTACCCTCCGCCACACACCGTCAGGTGGCTTGCGGAGTATGGATGTAGATGTTGAGGTAGATTGACCATTGTACTGCGGTGGCGTAATTGTTATTATCTCTGCGCAGCAAGCAAGAAGACCCCGGTTCGAGTCCCAGCCGCAACACGTATTTTTTATTCATTTCTTCTTCTTCAATCATCTCTATTTGACTCCGTTAACTAACTGGGAAATTATTTACTCGTTTCTCTTGTTGCTATAACTTTTACTGTCGATTTGCTGCCCCAATTCCTGTACTAAATTCTGTATTCCTCTGTTAGTTCGGCTACCATTTGTGTTTCTTTTGGTAGGACCTGGATGAAATCAGCCTCTGTCATAGAGCAGGCGCAACGTCCGAAAGCGCAGCCTATTCCGCTCCCGGCCCAACGGCCAGGCGTGTGCAGGTGGTCCTGTACCACTTAATCTATCCGAGACCACTACGCCCTGCCACGACGGGGTTGTATAGCTGGTCTGAGTATCTGTGCGCATACTGCAACTCCCCTTTTAATTTTTTTTTGTTTCTAGCTCATGTAAAATGTTGAAGTGTTAACTGGCTAATTTGTCAGTTAAGTAATTACTAGATTACTTAAATGTGTTTATGTAAGTGTCGTTCGGCCAACTGAATGATTGAAACTTCCTGGCAGATTAAAACTGTGTGCCCGACCGAGACTCGAACTCGGGACCTTTGCCTTTCGCGGGCAAGTGCTTTACCATCTGAGCTACCGAAGCACGACTCACGCCCGGTCCTCACAGCTTTACTTCTGCCAGTGTCTCGTCTCCTACCTTCCAAACTTTACAGAAGCTCTGCGTACCTTGCAGAACTAGCACTCCTGAAAGAAAGGATATTGCGGAGACATGGCTTAGCCACAGCCAGGGGGATGTTTCCAGAATGAGATTTTCACTCTGCAGCGGAGTGTGCGCTGATATGAAACTTCCTGGCAGATTAAAACTGTGTGCCCGACCGAGACTCGAACTCGGGACCTTTGCCTTTCGCGGGCAAGTGCTCTACCATCTGAGCTACCGAAGCACAACTCACGCCCGGTCCTCACAGATACTGGCAGAAGTAAAGCTGTGAGGACCGGGCGTGAGTCGTGCTTCGGTAGCTCAGATGGTAGAGCACTTGCCCGCGAAAGGCAAAGGTCCCGAGTTCGAGTCTCGGTCGGGCACTCCCCCCCCCCTCCCCCCCCCCCCATGAACCATGGACCTTGCCGTTGGTGGCGAGGCTTGCGTGCCTCAGCGATACAGATGGCCGTACCGTAGGTGCAACCACAACGGAAGGGTATCTGTTGAGAGGCCAGACAAACGTGTGGTTCCTGAAGAGGGGCAGCAGCCTTTTCAGTAGTAGCAAGGGCAACAGTCTGGATGATTGACTGATCTGGCCTTGTAACAATAACCAAAACGGCCTTGCTGTGCTGGTACTGCGAACGGCTGAAAGCAAGGGGAAACTACGGCCGTAACTTTTCCCGAGGGCATGCAGCTTTACTGTATGATTAAATGATGCTGTCGTCCTCTTGGGTAAAATATTCCGGAGGTAAAATAGTCCCCCATTCGGATCTCCGGGCGGGGACTACTCAAGAGGATGTCGTTATCAGGAGAAAGAAAACTGGTGTTCTACGGATCGGAGCGTGGAATGTCAGGTCCCTTAATCGGGCAGTTAGGTTAGAAAATTTGAAAAGGGAAATGGATAGGTTAAAGTTAGATATAGTGGGAATTAGTGAAGTTCGGTGGCAGGAGGAACAAGACTTCTGGTCAGGTGACTACAGGGTTATAAACACAAAGTCAAATAGGGGTAATGCAGGAGTAGGTTTAATAATGAATAGGAAAATAGGAAGGCGGGTAAGCTACTACAAACAGCTTAGCGAACGCATTATTGTGGCCAAGATAGACACGAAGCCTACGCCAACTACAGTAGTGCAAGTTTATATGCCAACTAGCTCTGCAGATGACGAAGAAATTGAAGAAATGTATGATGAAATAAAAGAAATTATTCAGATAGTGAAGGGAGACGAAAATTTAATAGTTAGGGGTGACTGGAATTCGAGTGTAGGGAAAGGGATAGAAGGAAACACAGTAGGTGAATATGGATTGGGGCTAAGAAATGAAAGAGGAAGCCGCCTGGTAGAATTTTGCACAGAGCATGACTTAATCATAGCTAACACTTGGTTTAAGAATCATGATAGAAGGTTATATACATGGAAGAGCCCTGGAGATACTAAAAGGTATCAGATAGATTATATAATGGTAAGACAGAGATTTAGGAACCAGGTTTTAAATTGTAAGACATTTCCAGGGGCAGATGTGGACTCTGACCACAATCTATTGGTTATGACATTTAGATTAAAACTGAAGAAACTGCAAAAAGGTGGGAATTTAAGGAGATGGGACCTGGATAAACTGAAAGAACCAGAGGTTGTACAGAGTTTCAGGGAGAGCATAAGGGAACAATTGACAGGAATGGGGGAAAGAAATACAGTAGAAGAAGAATGGGTAGCTTTGAGGGATGAAGTAGTGAAGGCAGCAGAGGATCAAGTAGGTAAAAAGACGAGGGCTAGTAGAAATCCTTGGGTAACAGAAGAAATATTGAATTTAATTGATGAAAGGAGAAAATATAAAAATGCAGTAAATGAAGCAGGCAAAAAGGAATACAAACGTCTCAAAAATGAGATCGACAGGAAGTGCAAAATGGCTAAGCAGGGATGGCTAGAGGACAAATGTAAGGATGTAGAGGCTTATCTCACTAGGGGTAAGATAGATACTGCCGACAGGAAAATTAATGAGACCTTTGGAGAAAAGAGAACCACTTGTATGAATATCTAGAGCTCAGATGGAAACCCACTTCTAAGCAACGAAGGGAAAGCAGAAAGGTGGAAGGAGTATATAGAGGGTCTATACAAGGGCGATGTACTTGAGGACAATATTATGGAAATGGAAGAGGATGTAGATGAAGATGAAATGGGAGATACGATACTGCGTGAAGAGTTTGACAGAGCACTGAAAGACCTGAGTCGAAACAAGGCCCCCGGAGTAGACAACATTCCATTGGAACTACTGACGGCCTTGGGAGAGCCAGTCCTGACAAAACTCTACCATCTGGTGAGCAAGATGTATGAAACAGGCGAAATACCCTCAGACTTCAAGAAGAATATAATAATTCCAATCCCAAAGAAAGCAGGTGGCGACAGATGTGAAAATTACCGAACTATCAGTTTAATAAGCCACAGCTGCAAAATAGTAACACGAATTCTTTACAGGCGAATGGAAAAACTAGTAGAAGCCGACCTCCGGGATGATCAGTTTGGATTCCGTAGAAATACTGGAACACGTGAGGCAATACTGACCCTACGACTTATCTTAGAAGAAAGATTAAGGAAAGGCAAACCTACGATTCTAGCATTTGTAGACTTAGAGAAAGCTTTTGACAATGTTGACTGGAATACTCTCTTTCAAATTCTAAAGGTGGTAGGGGTAAAATACAGGGAGCGAAAGGCTATTTACAATTTGTACAGAAACCAGATGGCAGTTATAAGAGTCGAGGGACATGAAAGGGAAGCAGTGGTTGGGAAGGGAGTAAGACAGGGTTGTAGCCTCTCCCCGATGTTATTCAATCTGTATATTGAGCAAGCAGTAAAGGAAACAAAAGAAAAATTCGGAGTAGGTATTAAAATCCATGGAGAAGAAATAAAAACTTTGAGGTTCGCCAATGACATTGTAATTCTATCAGAGACAGCAAAGGACTTGGAAGAGCAGTTGAACGGAATGGATGGCGTCGAAGGGAGGATATAAGATGAACATCAACAAAAGCAAAACGAGGATAATGGAATGTAGTCGAATTAAGTCGGGTGATGTTGAGGGTATTAGATTAGGAAATGAGACACTTAAAATAGTAAAGGAATTTTGCTATTTGGGGAGCAAAATAACTGATGATGGTCGAAGTAGAGAGGATATAAAATGTAGACTGGCAATGGCAAGGAAAGCATTTCTGAAGAAGAGAAATTTGTTAACATCGAGTATAGATTTAAGTGTCAGGAAGTCATTTCTGAAAGTATTTGTATGGAGTGTAGCCATGTATGGAAGTGAAACATGGACGATAAATAGTTTGGACAAGAAGAGAATAGAAGCTTTCGAAATGTGGTGCTACAGAAGAATGCTGAAGATTAGGTGGGTAGATCACATAACTAATGAGGATGTACTGAATAGGATTGGGGAGAAGAGGAGTTTGTGGCACAACTTGACCAGAAGAAGGGATCGGTTGGTAGGACATGTTCTGAGGCATCAAGGAATCACCAATTTAGTATTGGAGGGCAGCGTGGAGGGTAAAAATCGTTGGGGGAGACCAAGAGATGCATACACTAAGCAGATTCAGAAGGATGTAGGTTGCAGTAGGTACTGGGAGATGAAGAAGCTTGCACAGAATAGAGTAGCATGGAGAGCTGCATCAAACCAGTCTCAGGACTGAAGACCACAACAACAACTGCGTACCATCACTTTAGTCTTTTTCTTGTTTATTCTCATTCCATACTGATTGCATAGAATCCTTTCCATTGTTCTGAGAACTTCCTCTAGATCTTCTTTTGTCTTCGTGACTATAGCAGTATCATCTGCATAACGTAACACGTTCTAACGACCCTACCACAACAAAGGTCAAAAATTAATAATGATTGTAGTGTTGCTCACGCTGCTAAATATTGCATTTTCTGGCAACAACAAAATTATATTATGTGGCAAGTGTCATTATAACACAGTTAATAATGTCATTTCTTGAAATAATGGATAAACTAGGCACTCACCTTTTCGTGTTTCCCACACTGGTCTCGTTGTGAACTCATGGCTCAATCGTCGAAAATCTCTGTTCAAAATGGCTCTGAGCACTATGGGACTCAACTGCTGAGGTCATAAGTCCCCTAGAACTTAGAACTACTTAAACGTAACTAACCTAAGGACAACACACTCATCCAAGCCCGAGGCAGGATTCGAACCTGCGACCGTAGCGGTCGCGCGGTTCCAGACTGTAGCGCCAGAACCGCTCGGCCACCAGCGGCCGGCGAAAATCTAGGTAGTGATGATTCCAAGCTCAGATGCAAAGAGGCCTAGGTGTTATTCTGCGATATTCAAAAGTTTTATAGATGTGTTTCATAAACCATTCTTGAAGACTAAACTTTTGCAAGTTAGGAGAATGGTGATGTAAAAGAAAAGTAATCAGCATTCCGAATTTAAGCTACACTTCTTTTTTATTACTTTTGTTGCAATGTCACGTAACTCGTTCCAAAACATCACTTCACAATGTAAAACATACTTGAAAATATCTTTCTCACTGTTAAAGTTCACATTTCATAAACTGACTACAATTTGCGTCTTTTTAGCATGACGACCAAAGCTTGACTCTCTAATAACCGCTTACGCGCTCAAAAATCAGAGTTTCAAGTACGTCAAAGACCATAGTGACAAAAGAAAGAATACACATAGGAATAATATCATTGCAATATATACATATTGATGTATCGAAGTACCTCTACATTAATGAAATCAAATCTGAATGATGTCACAGAAATATGTTAACTACTTTACAAAAACACAGTAGAATATTGCTGGTATCGAGAGGTTGAGGTAAGGTGCCGTAATGGTTACGTAATTCAAGTACCATTACAACGTCTATCATTTATTTTCTTATGTGGTGCTTATTTGCGGAGTATACTTCCAGTTTGGATTGTAAATCTTAAAGTTTCTTTAGAGAAAGAATTTTTAGCTCCTTTATTGTACTGATATAGTTTTTATTTATTTATTTCATCTGTCTGCTATTAATCAATTTGGTACAGTTTTATGATTGTAAATTATTCTGTTTCTTAGTAGTCAGTACCACTGGAGGTGTTTTTCCAATAATTGTTTAATAAAACTAGCTTAGTATGTTCTGTTAAAATAAAGAGAAAGTTCACAACACGAATGACGTTCAATTTGGCCCTGTCCTTCCTACCACACACACCCTGACACAGGTACTGCGTACCAATATTGTGAAGAGCATCTATGAAATTTGGGAGAGTGTTACTGTATGTGTGGATCCTGAGACGTTCCCAGATAGCTCAGTAGGGAACAGAACAGCCTGGGGAAAGACTAGCTTCCGGGATCCGCGGGCGGTACACTGCTTTAAACTGCCAGGAAGTTGCAGCGTGGAAAAATCGCTGTATACAGGGTGTTTCAAAAAGGTACGGCCAAACTTTCAGGAAACATTCCTCACACACAAAAAAACAAAAGATATTATGTGGACATGTGTCCGGAAACGCTTAATTTCCATGTTAGAGCTCATTTTAGTTTCGTCAGTATGTATTGTACTTCCTCGATTCACCGCCATGATTCATACGGGATACTCTACCTGTGCAGCTAGAACATGTGCCTTTACAAGTACGACACAACATGTGGTTCATGCACGATGGAGTTCCTGCACATTTCAGTCGAAGCGTTCGTACGCTTCTCACAGCAGATTCGGTGACCGATGGATTGGTAGAGGCGAACCAATTCCATGGCCTCCACGCTCTCCTGACCTCAACCCTCTTGTGTTTCATTTATGGGGGCATTTGAAAGCTCTTGTCTACGCAACCCTGGTACCAAATGTAGAGACTCTTCGTGCTCGTATTGTGGACGGCTGTGATACGATACCCCATTCTCCAGGGCTGCATCAGCGCATCAGGGATTCCATGCGACGGAGGGTGGATGCATGTATCCTCGCTAACGGAGGATATTTTGGACATTTTCTGTAACAAAGTGTTTGAAGTCACGCTGGTACGTTCTGTTGCTGTGTGTTTCCATTCCATGATTAATCTGATTTGAAGAGAAGTAATAAAATGAGCTCTAGCATGGAAAGTAAGCGTTTCCGGACACATGTACACATAACATATTTTCTTTCTTTGTGTGTGAGGAATGTTTCCTGAAAGTTTGGCCGTACCTTTTTGTACCACCCTGTATAAGATGGTCGATTATGTTTCCGAAAAATGAGAAGACTAGGAGATGAAATCTACTGCTGAAGTTGACAGTACAAGTTCAATAACACCTTCCCATGTTGTCTTGTATGAGGTCATTCTATTCTGAGAAGTTGTTACTTTTGAAGTCTCCATACGACGTGTAATTTTGCCGTAGGGACGTACAGTGCAGGTTTTTCCGCGAACTATCTCCAGCAGTGCGTTACGTAAGCGCCTTCTCGTCAGCCTTACTTGGGGACGACGCGAACAAAGCCCTGGGCTCGCGGGCCATCGCAGCGGTAACTAGCGTGCAGTAAAACCGCCACCTTTGTACACACGGCCGCTGCCCGCGCGGCTCCCGCCTTCCACCACAGTTTCACACTGTGGCTCAAGAGTGACTTCTTTTGCGTTGCTGGAATTAGAACTCCGCACTTCATTATTTCCACGGTTCTCGGTAAGTGAACGCATCGACTTCAGAACCCAAAGCCTACGATCTCTTTAACTTGTCAGTACTCTCTCTCGCACGGTTAGTAACGCGAGTGTCCCAAGTACCGTGTATGGTAAGGTATTTCTCTCTACTGTGACGACGGAAGCAGTTGATAAATCGATAACCATTACAAGTAGCTGCCCTACTTTAGTTTTCCGTGCTACGCTAGGATGCAGTAGCCGGTAGCTGAGCTGTCCCATTTTGAAGTTACATTTTGTCAAAATGGTTATAGTGATAGACAGATTTAACGTGCGTTGCGCTATCGACCAACTGTACATCGGGTGATTGATGATAATTCTGAGTCAACACCTAAGTCTACCGCCTTTTTGCCATACGTAGGAAACACGCCCGACAAGATCGGTCGCATTTTACAGAAATACGATGTGACATGTGTTTTCCGACCTCCATCTAAAATTAGAGGACGATCTTGGACTGCGTAAGGCGGGTGTATATCGTATTCCTTGTAGCTGCGGCATGGCATATATTGGTCAAACTATCAGGACCGTGGAGGACCGATGTACTGCGCATAAACGGCACGCACGATTACAGCAGCCAAATAGATCTGCTATTGCCGAACATTGCTTGGATACTGGTCACCCCATGTTATATAATAACACCGAGATATTGGCATGCACGTCCAGCTATTAGGACAGTGTTATTAGGGAGGCAGTTGCGATTAAATTAGCGAGCAAGCTCGTTTACAGAGATGGAGGTTTCTGTTTAAACTCTGTTTGGAATCCGGCTCTCTCCCTTGTCAAAAAACAGAGCGACAGAGTCAATCCTACCTCACCTGCGAATTCATAGTCTCACTATGGATAGCTCTGACTCTGGTCATCTTTGGTGCCACTAGTGTTTTGTGTGTTTGTGTGTGTGTGTGTGTGTGTGTGTGTGTGTGTGTGTGTGTGTGTGTGTTATCTATCCTGCTTCAGCCCGAGAACCGAGGTTTTAAATTTGCATGTACGCCGGCTGTCCGTTGCAGTTTGCCTTGAAAATGGCGGGGTGTTCTCCCGCCGAAATATCGGCGGTCGCTGAAAGTGTTAACTGGCTGAATTCCCGGAAGTTATCTGAAAGCTGTGTACGCTAGGAGGTAGACTGGTTTGATGCAATCCTCCACGCTAACGTACTCTGTGGAAGCCTCTTCATCTCCGCATAATTACTGCAACCTACGCCCATTAGAAGCAGCTTACTGAAAATCAAACCTTGGTTTACCTCAACGACACTTAGCCGCTTCCCCCCCCCCCCCCCGGCACCCCAGACACACATAACTTAATTGCCTGTTGAAGACAACAGAGTCAACAACTTTCTCTAAATCTACAAATGCTACGAATACTACGTCCATTGATCGTGATCAGGCCAAATATCTCGCGAAATAAGCGTCAAACGAAAACTACAAAGAACGAAAATTGTCTAGCTTGGAGGGGGAAACCAGATGGCGCTATGGTTGGCCCGCTAGATGGCGCTGATCGTCTGAAAAATGGCAGTTGTTTATAGTTCCGTATTTTAATATGTGTAACCCTGGTTGTACTTCTTGTTTCCAATTTTTTAAGATATTGTCTACATATAAAGGGTTATTCAGTTGCCCCTACCAATATAGTTTTATACAACCCGCAATGTTATATCTGGCCTTTGGAAACCACGAGAGAAATTTTCACATTCTCTCACTCGCTACTCGCAAACTAATACTCCTAGAGTAAAAATGAGCAGGACCTTTTTGTATGAAATTTAATGTAGTTAAATTTTGTATTGGTATACGTTTTCGCTGGAAGCCACAGGTTCCGAGTTATTCAAGAAAAACGTACTAAAGTGATCTTCAAATGCATCTCCAACCTCACACTCATCACTCTACTTTCAGCACTTCTAGTACGTTGTTCGTTGCACTCACTCCTGCCACTGTACAAATATTTCCGAGTACACGAACTATTCCTGGTATTCGATCTTTTTTGGTGTCTAGTAATTGGGCTATTACACTACAACCATAGTCTGCTATTTCGTTAATATTATGATTTCAACGGGATCGTGAGAGTAACGAAAGAAAAACGACTTTTGCGAACGTTACGCTAAAACTAGTTACATTGAGAGTTCGATCCAGACTTAACCCTTACGAGCACAGCAGTTTCGTAGTCAGAACGCCTGGAGAATACAACGACGTAACTGTTTATATTATGCTGTCAAAATACACAAAACTGTTAGGTAAAATTTACACAAACATCAGTTTTACAATTTGTAAGTGTTCGATAAGTTGGGAGCATAATAAGGCCGGTCAGCGAAGACCAGAAAAGGTGGAATGTGGGAAATAATTCGGGCAGTCGTACATTCTTGTTCAGTGGTATGAGAGAGTGCGATGAACAACACACTAGAAATCATAACCGGCAGTCGCTGAGTGTGGGAGTGGGGTGCGTTTGAAGGTTACCTTTGTACATTTTTCTAACGAAAACGTATCCCAGTACGAAATTTTACTACGTTAAATTTCCTACAGAAAGGTCCTGTTAATTTTTTCTGTGATAGTAATAGTTTGCGTGTAGGGAGCAAGAGAATATGAAAATCTCGCCTGGGGTTTTTGATTGTCGGAAGCGACATTGCGGGTAGCATACAACTACATCGTTAGGGGCATCTGAATCATCCCGTATATGAAATAATGTTGGTCATAAACTGCACCTTCGTGTGACACCCTGTTTCACATGTACCGTAGCTGAAATTCTTGGATCTGTTTTATTCATTGTATTAGTTACTGTGTCTCTGTAGGAAAATAAAACCAATTGATTTCGACTACTATTTTTCTTAGTTTAAAAAACCGTAGTTGGATAACCCATCCTGTTTTTGTCATTCCAAGTCATGAAAAAAATTATTTGCCATTTCAGTACAGTAAATGACATTCTCCCATTTCTGAACCTACACGGTGTCCCGTTCAAACCGCCCTGATTTCAAAGACCCAGGGGGAAAAAAAACCACAGTACATAAGACAATGAAAAATGCACCACATTGTAGAGCATCTTAAAGAGTTTATTTATTTATCATCAATACACCTCTACATGTGAACCATTTGTAGCACGAAGAATATCGAGTCTATATTCAATTTCTTGCCAAGTTCTTTGTAACAGTTCCTCTGTTATTGTTGCGATCGCATTAGTGATACGACGTCGCAATGTAGGAATATCGTCCACTTTGGTCGCATACACGCGGTCCTTCACGAATCCCCACATGAAGAAATCAAGCGGCGTAATGTAAGGTGAACGTGGTGGCCAGGCAATGAGTCCTCCGCGTCCGATCCAACGACTGGGAAATTTCCTATCCAGGAACTTGCGAACGGCCGTTGACCAAAGCGTCGGAGCTCCTTCTTGTTGAAATATTATGTTGGGTTGCAAGTCTTGCATCTGAGGATACAGAAACTGCTACAACATGCCCAGATACACTGACCTCATTGCAAGGAAGAACGGTCCAACAATTATGTCATGCATTAGCCCATACGAGACGTTTAGTTTAGGGCTATCACGAACATGTTCAATGACAATGTGCGAATTTTGCGAACCTTAAATCCTAACATTGTGCCTATTAACCCTTTCTGATAGATGAAAGGTTGCCTCATCTGAGATTAAACATATTTCCAGGAAGCTGGCATCCATATCAATACGCTGCAGCATATCTGCAAGAAACTGTAGTCGGCGTGGTTTGTCGTTGCAGAGTTTGCACTTTGTAAGACTCGTGGTCTAGGGGTAGCGTCTTTTATTCATAATCAAAACGTCTTCGGTCCCGGGTTCGATCCCCGCCAAGGCCTAAATTTTGATAAATAATCAGCATTGGCGGCCGAAGACTTCCGGCATAAGAAGTCAGCCTCATTCTGCCAACGGCCGTGTCAAAGAGGGCGGAGGAGCGGATAGAGGTTCAGGCCACTCTCTTGTCCTAGGGGTGGGAAATTGCCCCTAAAGGCGGAAGAATCAGCAATGATCAACGCCATGATGATGCAGAAGGCAATGGAAACCACTGCATTAAAGACACGTAACGTGTATCCACAGGACATGTGGCCCGTAATTGAAGAAGTGTCATGATGATCTCTCCATTGGCAAAAGATTCCGGAATAGTCCCCCATTCGGATCTCCGGGAGGGGACTGCCAAGGGGGAGGTTACCATGAGGAAAAGATTGAATAATCAACGAAAGGATAACGTTCTACGAGTCGGGGCGTGGAATGTCAGAAGCTTGAACGTGGTAGGGAAACTAGAAAATCTGAAAAAGGAAATGCAAAGGCTCAATCTAGACATAGTAGGGGTCAGTGAAGTGAAGTGGAAGGAAGACGAGGATTTCTGGTCAGATGAGTATCGGATAATACCAACAGCAGCAGAAAATGGTATAACAGGTGTAGGATTCGTTATGAATAGGAAGGTAGGGCAGAGGGTGTGTTACTGTGAACAGTTCAGTGACCGGGTTGTTCTAATCAGAATCGACAGCAGACCAACACCGACAACGATAGTTTAGGTATACATGCCGACGTCACAAGCTGAAGATGAACAGATAGAGAAAATGTATGAGGATATTGAAAGAGTAATGCAGTATGTAAAGGGGGACGAAAATCTAATAGTCATGGCCGACTGGAATGCAGTTGTAGGGGAAGGAGTAGAAGAAAAGGTTACAGGAGAATATGGGCTTGGGACGAGGAATGAAAGAGGAGAAAGACTAATTGAGTTCTGTAACAAGTTTCAGCTAGTAATAGCGAATACACTGTTCAAGAATCACAAGAGGAGGAGGTATACTTGGAAAAGGCCGCGAGATACGGGAAGATTTCAATTAGATTACATCATGGTCAGACAGATTCCAAAACCAAATACTGGATTGTAAGGCGTACCCAGGAGCAGATATAGACTCAGATCACAATATAGTAGTGATGAAGAGTAGGCTGAAGTTCAAGACATTAGTCAGGAAGAATCAATACGCAAAGAAGTGGGATACGGAAGTACTAAGGAATGACGAGATACGCTTAAAGTTCTCTAACGCTATAGATACAGCAATAAAGAATAGCGCAGTAGGCAGTACAGTTGAAAAGGAATGGACGTCTCTAAAAAGGGCCATCACAGAATTTGGGAAGGAAAACATAGGTACAAAGAAGGTAACTGCGAAGAAACCATGGGTAACAGAAGAAATACTTCAGTTGATTGATGAAAGGAGGAAGTACAAACATGTTCCGGGAAAATCAGGAATACAGAAATACAAGTCGCCGAGGAATGAAATAAATAGGAAGTGCAGGAAGCTAAGACGAAATGGCTGCAGGAAAAATGTGAAGACATCGAAAAAGATATGATTGTCAGAAGGACAGACTCAGCATACAGGAAAGTCAAAACAACCTTTGGTGACATTAAAAGCAACGGTGATAACATTAACAGTGCAACCGGAATTCCACTGTTAAATGCACAGGAGAGAGCAGATAGGTGGAAAGAATACATTGAAAGCCTCTATGAGGGTGAAGATTTGTCTGATGTGATAGAAGAAGAAACAGGAGTCGATTGAGAAGAGATAGGGGATCCAGTATTAGAATCGGAATTTAAAAGAGCTTAGGAGGACTTACGGTCAAATAAGGCAGAAGGGATAGATAACATTCCATCAAAATTTCTAAAATCATTGGGGAAGTGGCAACAAAACGACTATTCACGTTGGTGTGTAGAATATATGAGTCTGGCGACATACCATCTGACTTTCGGAAAAGCATCATCCACACAATTCCGAAGACGGCAAGAGCTGACAAGTGCGAGAATTATCGCACAATCAGCTTAACAGCTCATGCATCGAAGCTGCTTACAAGAATAATATACAGAAGAATGGAAAAGAAAATTGAGAATGCACTAGGTGACGATCAGTTTGGCTCTAGGAAAAGTAAAGGGACGAGAGAGGCAATTCTGACGTTACGGCTAATAATGGAAGCAAGGCTAAAGAAAAATCAAGACACTTTCATAGGATTTGTCGACCTGGAAAAAGCGTTCGACAATATAAAATGGTGCAAGCTGTTCGAGATTCTGAAAAAAGTAGGGGTAAGCTATAGGGAGAGACGGGTCATATACAATATGTAAAACAACCAAGAGGGAATAATAAGAGTGGACGATCAAGAACGAAGTGCTCGTATTAAGAAGGGTGTAAGACAAGGCTGTAGCCTTTCGCCCCTACTCTTCAATCTGTACATCGAGGAAGCAATGATGGAAATAAAAGAAAGGTTCAGGAGTGGAATTAAAATACAAGGTGAAAGGATATTAATGAGACGATTCGCTGATGACATTGCTATCCTGATTGAAAGTGAAGAAGAATTAAATGATCTGCTGAACAGAATGAACAGTCTAATGAGTACACAGTATGGTTTGAGAGTAAATTGGAGAAAGACAAAGGTAATGATAAGTAGTAGAAATGAGAACAGCGAGGAACAACATCAGGATTGATGGTCACGAAGTCAATGAAGTTAAGGAATTCTACTACCTAGGCAGTAAAATAACCAATGACGGACGGAGCAAGGAGGTCATCAAAAGCAGACTCGCTATGGCAAAAAAGGCATTTCTGGCCAAGAGAAGTCTTCTAATATCAAATACCGGCCTTAATTTGAGGAAGAAATTTCTAAGGATGTACGTCTGGAGTACAGCATTGTATGGTAGTGAAACATGGACTGTGGGAAAACCGGAACAGAAGAGAATCGAAGCATTTGAGATGTGGTGCTATAGACGAATGTTGAAAATTAGGTGGACTGATAAGGTAAGGAATGAGGAGGTTCTACGCAGAATCGGAGAGGAAAGGAGTATGTGGAAAACACTGATAAGGAGAAGGGACAGGATGATAGGACATCTGCTAAGACATGAGGGAATGACTTCCATGGTACTAGAGGGAGCTTTAGAGGGCACAAACTGTAGAGGAAGACAGAGATTGGAATACTTCAAGCAAATAATTGAGGACGTAGGTTGCAAGTGCTACTCTGAGATGAAGAGGTTAGCACAGGAAAGGAATTTGTGGCGGGCCGCATCATCAAACCAGTCAGTAGACTGATGATAAACAAAAAAAGCACACATACGAAGACACTGGTGAACTACATGATGCAGTGATTATCGAGGTACATCAAGTTGACTAAATGCTTGACGAATTGACTTACGGTGGCTTCTGAGAAACGTTTCTCTGATGTCCTCCACTGTCTCTTCTGAAAGTCCGTAAAGTGCACTGCCAGAATATTTCAGAACACTTGCCGTTGCCAGAAACTTCTGATACCATTCCTTAACTGTTTTTACACCAGGTGGATCACATTCATACACGCGACGATAATTTCTTTGCACAATATTTGGTGATTTTGTTTCTGCAAACCATACTACTGCTTGCGCGCACTGCTGTGGAGTCGCCATTTTCACTTCATGCGACCATGCTGCACTCTGGCGACGATACTTGGCACATCTGACGCGCGAATATAAATTCTTTGAGATGCTCTACTATGTGGTGCATTTTTCATTTTCGTATCTACTGTGGTTTTCCTCCCCTGGGTCCTTGAAATCAGGGAGATTTGAGTGAGACACCCTGTATTGTCAGCACAGGTTTTCTCCCGACCTTCCTTTTTTCTACTGCAGTTACATCATTTTCATATACTCTGCTTTTGCTAAGTTGGTATGTCATTGTTGACTTTGGTAGACCAAACGCTTCCTCAACATTCAGCATTCCTATTTCTTCATTCTGAACCGCGCGACATTGTCAAGTCTCTGCTGAAAACACGATAAAATTTGTAACAGTTCTAGCTGTTACGAAGTGGGCCCTTCATACCTAGAGAGCAACACTCTTACCAAGTTTCTGTGGGCCCTGGTCTATCGCTGTAAGACGTAAACCTGGAAATGCCCGTGATAGGTATGAAACCAAAGCTGCAACTTTCCGTCACTAGGATGCGCTGTGGTCGTACTTTACTCATAGCTCACCTGTACTGTCAGGGTGACGTCATATTTCGTGCCGCTACTCATGGGACTCAAATTGTGTTGGGTCGAGAAATGCATCAAAGTTCCCAGGCATAAAAAAGTATAAAATTTCAGTTTATTTGATAGATCAGTACAAAAACGAAAACGACTGCATATCGTTTGACATTTATTGCTAGAAAGAAATATAATGCTTTAAAAACTTACTTACAATAAAATAAAATTAGTCTAGAAAACAATTTTCAGATTTCACAAGACGTTCCTCGTTATCTCCTTGTTCCCATTCCACGTTTTTTTCAGTCTTTTTACAATACTTATGTTTGTAAAAGCGTCATTCTGTTGTAGAACAAAAACATCTTCTATATAAAATTCAGCTCTCCAGATTTTTTGTCCCTGTTCCACTGCTGCTCTATGCTGGCAGTTATGAATAGGGTTGTAAAACAATAGTAGGCGACCGTAGCCTATCATAAGAAGGCGTTCACTACGGTAGCCTTCGTTGTAGCCTTGGTCAGTTAAAGTCAAAATGGTTCAAATGGCTCTAAGAACTATGGGACTTAACATGTGAGGTCATCAGTCCCATAGACTTAGAACTACGGAAACCTAACTAAGGACATCACACACATCGATGCCCGAGGAAGGATTCAGACTTCGTAGCAGCTACGTGGTTCCGAACTGAAGCGCCTAGAACCGCTCGGCCACAGCGGCCGGCCAGTTGAAGTCATACCTGCATTACCACTACATTATGTGTATTACATACCTATTAGGTGTCACCTCATAATGATTACTTTCTTTACGTATGCTATCCGTTGTAACCTCCCAACAGATAAGTAATATGTATAATAACCTCGTAACAGTAAAAACTTTATGTATATCATTGACATTTAGTGTAACCTCCCAACAGTAAAAATATGTATTTCATTCACTTTTAGCGTAACCTCCCAATAAATAAATTCAGTAACCTACCAATAATACAATGTGACTAACCTCTCAATAAAAGTGTGGCTCACTTATAAACTTTCAATAATTGACTGTGAATTTAAACTGGCAAATTTTGGACGTCAGCAGTGCTGCGTCATGGCCCTGAAAGATCATACTGAATAAATTGAAAATTCTTACCTCAATGAAGTCACCGGATAACGGATATATATCTGCTCTTATAATAAATTTTTCTGGCACATCCCAGTGGAATGCTGGCCGATAGATTCGTCGTGTATAAAAGGAAACAACTGATTTCTCTTTACAGTAATCAGGATGACCATGGGTTGGAAAAATTAATAAATTCTTTGAATTGCGATGAATGATTGTCAAAAGTTAATTTTTTATAAGAAACATTATTATTAAGAGATTTTTTTTAACATTTACATGGGAGTTGATATAACAATAATACATATGTGCAAGGCTGCTTTTACCTTATACTACATCGCTCAGGCACCGCCATCGGTCCCCACGACCGACCCTGCCAACTCCATACACACGACTGCTAGTTACTACTACTCCTACTGACACACAGTTCCTACTGCATACAACACTGCTCTCTGGTCTGAGATTCTCTTATAGCTTACATATCGCAGGCAGCGCGTGAGCAATCCATCGAAATTACATCTGCTCGAGTGCGCTAGCAACAAATTCCTTAATCATGGACCTCTTACACCGTGTCCTTCTAGATCCCCCTAAAAACAAGAAGTAGTGAACCCTCTAGGAACTGAATGAGGCTATACAAAGGGCCAGGTCACCTAAAGAACATTTCGGTTCTAGGCTCTCAGTCCGGAACCGCGCGACTTCTACGGTCGCAGGTTCGAATCCTGCCTCGGGCATGGATGTGTGTGATGTCCTTAGGTTAGTTACGTTCAAGTAGTTCTAAGTTCTAGGGGACTGATGACCACAGACGTTAAGTCCCATAGTGCTCAGAGCCATTTGAACCATTTTTCTCATTATGCGGCTTCTTAGAAGGCTTACGTTCTGTAAAACAATTAGAAAAGCTGAAAGAAAATTAGGCGCGGGCGTCCTACGTATGGTCTATGTTTGACACACGTTAGTGGGCGGTATTGGGTACACAACCCAGTTAGTGCTTTCATTCCTCCCCAACAAAAGCAAGTTTCTTTCATCAAAGACTAGCTGACCTACTCGGCGTTGCTCCGATATTTATTTCTCCATTTTTTAAATTAGAAACAAAAACAAAATATGGATTGTATTTATAGTGAAGTATAAAAAAGATTAATTCCCATGTATTCATGAAAATACCTTTAAAGTTATAGATCAGTCGTACGAAGGAATGCGCATAATGTAGAAATGTACATGTACTGTATCCAAATTAAGAAACTTAATTCCGTACAGTTTCTGTACACGCTTGGTACAGCTGCTTCGCATATCTACAACGTGATTTGTGAACGTCTCTAGACGTCTATTATTTTCGCCTACAGCCGTTGGCGCTTCGCAGTTAAAAGTTGCCAAAAGCGCTGCCAGGAATCAAGGATTTCAAATTCACTCGACTGTAGAAGTGTCGTAGTAGTATAGAATAAATGTTCAAGAAGTTCGCATATGAATCGGTATTTTTTCACTATCTCTGTGTTCAAGACACCATATTTCTTGAACTACGTGGCGTACAATGATACAGTTGCGTAGGTACATTCAGCGGCATATCTGGATACTGCCAGCAAAACATGTTGCGAATACAGTAAGTAGCAAAGAAGTAATAAATTTACACGTCGTGCATGATGTGGCAGTTTCTCATGCATTGTTTATGACGTCATTCTCCTGAACTATGATAAGTTGTTGTTGTTGTTGTAGTCTTCAGTCCAGAGACTGGTTTGATGCAGCTCTCCATGCTACTCTATCCTGTGCAAGCTTTTCCATCTCACGGTACCTACTGCAACCCACATCCTTCCGCATCTGTTTAGTGTATTCATCTCTTGGACTCCCTCTACGATTTTTACCGTCCATGCTGCCCTCCAATACTAAATTGGTGATCCCTTGATGCCTCAGAACATGTCCTACCAACCGATCCCTTCTTCAAGTTGTGCCACAAATTTCTCTTTTCCCCGATTCTATTCAATACCTCCTTTTTAGTTATGTGATCTAACCATCTAATCTTCAGCATTCTTCTGTAGCACCACATTTCGAAAGCTTCTATTCTCTTCTTGTCTAAACTATTTATCGTCCATGTTTCACTTCCATACATGGCTACACTCCATACAAATACTTTCAGAAACGACTTCCTGACACTTAAATCTATACTCGATGTTAACAAGTTTCTCTCCTTCAGAAACGCTTTCTTTGCCATTGCCAGTCTACATTTTATATCCTCTCTACATCTACCATCATCAGTTATTTTGCTCCCCAAATAGCAAAATTCATTTATTACTTTAAGTGTCTCATTTCCTAATCTAATTTCCTCAGCATCACCCGACTTAATTCGACTACATTCCCTTATCCTCGTTTTGCTTTCGTTGATGTTCATCTTATACCCTCCTTTCAAAACACTGTCCATTCCGTTCAACTGCTCTTCCAAGTCCTTTGCTGTCTCTGACAGAATTACAATGTCATCGGCGAACCTAAAGTTATTTCTTCTCCACGGATTTTAATACCTACTCCGAATTTTTCTTTTGTTTCCTTTACTGCTTGCTCAAAATGCAGATTGAATAACATCGGGGATAGGCTATACTCCCTTCCCAACCACTGCTTCCCTTTCATGCCCCTCTGCTCTTGTAACTGCCACCTGGTTTCTATACAAATTGTAAATAGACTTTCGCTCCCTGTATTTTACCCCTGCCACCTTCAGAATTTGAAAGAGTATTCCAGTCAACATTGTCAAAAGCTTTCTCTTAAGTCTACAAATGTTAGAAACCTAGATTTGCCTTTCCTTAATCTATCTTCTAATATAACTCGTTGGCTCAGTATTCTAGAATGAAATTTTTACTCTACAGCGGAGTGTGCGCTGATATGAAACTTGATTAAAACGGTGTGCCGTACCGAGACTCGAACTCGGGACCTTTGCCTTTCGCGGGCAAGTGCTCTACCAACTGAGCTACCCAAGCATGACTCACAGTCCGTCCTCGCAGCTTTAATTCCGCCAAACTTCACAGAAGCTCTCCTGCGAACCTTGCAGAAGTAGCACTCGTGGAAGAAAGGATACTGCGGAGACATGGCTCAGCCACAGCCATATCAGCGCACACTCCGCTGTAGAGTGAAAATTTCATTCTAGAAACATCCCCCAGGCTGTGGCTAAGCCATGTCTCCGGAATATCTTTTCTTCCAGGAGTGCTACTTCTGCAAGGTTCGCAGGAGAGCTTCTGTGAAGTTTGGAAGGTAGGAGACGAGGTACTGGCAGAAGTGAAGCTGTGAGGACGGGTCGTGAGTCATGCTTGGGTAGCTCAGTCGGTAGAGCACCTGCCCGCGAAAGGCAAAGGTCCCGAGTTCGTGTCTCGGTCCGGCACACCGTTTTAATCTGCCAGGAAGATTCAGGGTCAGTATTGTCTCACGTGTTCCAACATTTCTACTGAATCCAAACTTATGTTCCCCGAGGTCGGGGATAAGTAGGTGGTTCTCATCCCCACAGTGATTGTTACCTGAAGTGGGTGACACATGTACCCAGTTTGGTTGAAATCGGTGCAGTGGTTTAGCAGGAGTGTGGAACACACACGTACATACGTGATGGAATACCTCCTAATACCATGGCATGGAACTACGTTTTGCCAGGCATAGTGCGGCAACTCCACGTTGCAAGGACTCAACAAATCGTTGGAGGTCGCCTGCAGGAATATTGAGGCATGCTGCCTCTGTAGTCCTCCAAATTCGAGAAAGTGTGTCGCGGCGCAGGTTAGAATTGTGGCATAAATGTTTGATCACTGTCTCTCGTCGTACTGTGCACTACAAAAGTTCCACCTGCCTCAGAACGGCGTCTGATCACCAGCTCGTTTCTCTACATACGTAGATACGGTCCTGACTGTGTTAAAAGCAGCGTTGAAGAAAAACTCCGTCAATACTTACGTTTGCAAAGTCTGCGTAAACTCTGGTAGCAAGCTATCCTGTAATATCTTATAACAAATTTCGGGTGGAGGGCGATTGCTTCATCTCTTTAGAAAAATGCAAAATTCTGCAACGAGTTCTTTTATTTCTTTAGGTTCAAAATTAAACACTTACCATCATACTATCACTGTCCTCAGCTCACAGTTCATTCAATCCCGTACACACACAAGGCAGCAGGAATGTTCTTAAGTTCGACCCGAATTATTACCGTACGCGATTTACAGTCATTACTCTGCTACAATAAACGAGTTTCACATTCGGTCCTTTTTCAGTGAATTTGTAATACAGAAATTGCTCACCAAATATTCCATAGACGAATATGAAACATGCCACGCGGAATTTTACAAAACCCGAAAGTTCACAAGCGTTTAGCTCTCTAAGAAATCGCTTCACCAAGCTCAAATTTTCACAATCTGTCCGTAAATGCAACTGTTTTGACGGCAATACAATCCAGACGCGAGAAACCAATAATTTCTTCATTTTATTCATAATGTAGACGTTCACGTCCAACATGACCTGCACATTCGATATCCAGCCAGCGACCCACGCGCTGCCGTTCCTTCCAGGGCCTATAACTACTTGTAATGCGCGGGAAATGCTTAACTCTGATTGGTTGTTCAAAATGATCAGCCAGTCGGTTTAAAACTTTTTCGCGTTGAAACTGTCTTACGCGAATCAACATTCACAGATGTGATACGTGTTACAAACCGGACACAGTGGGAAGGACCAGGTCCCTTTGCTTTTTTCTTTTGTCACTCTTTTATTACATCAGAGAAATACACATTTTAAGACAAAATTTAACTACATGAAATATTGCTCCCAGTAAAGGTTAACATAAGCAGTGACAAAACTTAGTTGTCTTAAGGGTTTCTGCTGGCAACAAATTTTAAGAAGGCAATGCAAGGTTTACATCAATTTAGCTCAAACACGTAGCTAGTGATTGAATCACGACACAGAGCCTTTAACAATTTCGGTAACAAATAAATAGCGTGAATTTGTACTCACAGTAACCAACTAATCAACAGCCTTGCCATTATATAAGTAGTAGGCCATTTGGAACGATTTAGCAACACCCGGCAACTAGGGGAGTTAATATCAGTCGTTAAATGTCTTGCTCCCCATTAAATAAACAAACTTACAGTAATTGAATGAATAACGAATCAAACACACTACGCTCCACTCAAACTCTTCAGCCAAAAGCCAAAATGAAGAGACCATTAACTGACTAACACTGAAGTCATACTAAAGCTCGTCTCTGTGTTCTCAGACACACATGGGGCAAACTTATACAAGACAAGATTTTGAAGGGAGCACATCAGTAAACCAGTAGTGGAGCTAACTCGTGCCACTGAAAATTAAGGTACTAGACCGGGGCACAAGGTGGTATACGATGAGGTTGCCTTAGTGCTATACTGCGCTCCAAAATATTAATTCAAATGGCCAATTCAAAATTAAGTACACATAAACCAGCATTAATTAACGAGGAGTGACACCAGGTCGCTAGAAGGGATGACAACACTTAATTGAAAAGACAAATGCCGGAAGCGGCAGTAACATCAAACACCTTCTCCGAGTTTTAACCAGGAGTCACTTCCCGCTATACAATTTATCTACGCACAAGGAAGGAACCCCAAAGAGAAAATTCAAATAAAACCCCCAAAAGATTATAAAGGACTGGGAACCCCAACTATTTAAATTTATAATAATTAGCTCTCCCCAAAGGCAGTGTAACCGCGAAGGCCACACTTAAGAGGCCACCAAAATTGATTACAAAGGGTCTTATACATTTGCTCCTTTTCTTTAAAGAAACAAGGCTGCTTAACTTCTGCTGGACGTCCGGTATGGCTCGTGTAGGATACACCAGGCAGCAACCCAAGCTAGGCGGTCGCAAGGCACGGCGAGCAAAATCAGGAGAGCAGACAGACAAGCAGCCAACACATATCCTCCATGCTGAACCGGCAGACCGCGTATAACCAACTAAACACATACGTGGTTGCTTCCACCTCGTACCTCTCGGCGTCTCAGCAGGTAGCCCGAGCAAACGTCAACTGCCCCTCGCCCCGCGAATGCGGAAAACAACAGGGCAAGCAAAGATAAGAAACATCGAAGGATCGATAATGGACATCCAAGAGACTGGCGCGCCAGTAACGAGGGCCACGGCTCAAAATGCATTTACGTCACTTCATCATGCAAATATTAATAAAATGTTTAACGAAGCTAAACGAAAGGAAAACTAATGTTGAAATGACTTTAGAAAATCATTACTCTGCAAATGGCTATTCTGGCTGTCTTCTTATAAAAGTAAGTACCCTTGGACATACGTCATCAGCACGGTGGGGAAGTTACATTTTTCATTGCAACTTGCTTGTTTAACACTTTCCCATGGGATAGTTACATAATGTTTAACATGAATTAATATTGAATTTTTTCGTATATGCCACATACACACTCTCACTCATACTCATGTACTCACACAACAACACATTTAACAAATACTGATCTTTTCTGAATTTTATATTACGAAAATGAAAAATAGTTAACGTTTTTAATTGTGAAATTTCAAATAAATTGACCTAATGTATAATAGAATGTAGTCGAATTAAGTCGGGTGATGCCGAGGGAATTAGATTAGGAAGTGAGACACTTATAGTAGTAAAGGAGTTTTGCTATTTGGGGAGCAAAATAACTGATGATGGTCGAAGTAGAGAAGATATAAAATGTAGACTGGCAATGGCAAGAGAAGCGTTTCTGAAGAAGAGAAATTTGTTAACATCGAGTATAGATTTAAGTGTCAGGAAGTCGTTTCTGAAAGTATTTGTATGGAGTGTAGCCATGTATGGAAGTGAAACATGGACGATAAATAGTTTGGACAAGAAGAGAATAGAAGCTTTAGAAATTTGGTGCTACAGAAGAATGCTGAAGATTAGATGGGTACATCAAATAACTAATGAGGAGGTATTGAATAGAATTGGGGAGAAGAGGAGTTTGTGGCACAACTTGACTAGAAGAAGGGACCGGTTAGTAGGATAGAGTACCATGGAGAGCTGCATTAAATCAATCTCAGGACTGAAGACCACAACAACAACAACAACAACAACAACAACAACAACAATATTTTGTGAACTTCAGTAATGATTCCAAATGATACTAAAAGACAAAATGTTATCAATCCTAACTGACTTTAATCTTACAATTGTCGGTTTGGGGTGTTTTAGGTGATTTTCTCTGACTATGAAAGTATGGCAGCTAGGAAGCTGAGATTTTAAACCAATCTCCTTTTTAATAGAAGAGGGCAGTATATTGACTGTTAACTAAATTGAATAGTATTTAATATAGTTAATTTAGATTCTTAGGCGCCTAGCCTTAGGCGAGGCGCAAATTGAGACGCGTATAGCACGTGTGACGTGACACGACACTACAGCGCGACACGCACGTGCCGCACGAGTCGCGCGGGTGCAGCGCATATTGCGACGCGTACACCATACTTCGCACGCGCCGACTGGCGACGCTCTGCGCTGACAGAACCGAAGCGCACACTGAAATGTGTACATCACAATAAGAATGGTCATTAGCGAGATCTACATCTACATTTATACTCCGCAAGCCACCCAACGGTGTGGTGCGGAGGGCACTTCACGTGCCACTGTCATTACCTCCCTTTCCTGTTCCAGCCGCGTATGTTTCGCGGGAAGAACGACTGCCGGAAAGGCTCCGTGCGCGCTCTAATCTCTCTAATTTTACATTCGTGATCTCCTCGGAAGGTATAAGTAGGGGGAAGCAATATATTCGATACCTCATCCAGAAACGCACCCTCTCGAAACCTGGTGAGCAAGCTACACCGCGATGCAGAGCGCCTCTCTTGCAGAGTCCGCCACTTGAGTTTGCTAAACATCTCACACGGGTACCAAATAACCCTGTGATGAAACAAGCCACTCTTCTTTGGATCTTCTCTATCTCCTCCGTCAACCCGATCTGGTACGGATCCCACACTGATGAGCAATACTCAAGTATAGGTCGAACGAGTGTTTTGTAAGCCACCTCCTTTGTTGATGGACTACATTTTCTAAGGACTCTCCCAATGAACCTCAACCTGGTACCCGACTTACCAACCATTAATTTTATATGATCATTCCACTTCAAATCGTTCCGCATGCATACTCCCAGATATTTTACAGATGTAACTGCTACCAGTGTTTGTTCCGTTATCATATAATAATACAATAAAGGATCCTTCTTCCTATGTATTCGCAATACATTACATTTGTCTATGTTAAGGGTCAGTTGCCACTCCCTGCGCCAAGTGCCTATTCGCTGCAGATCTTCCTGCATTTCGCCGCAATTTTCTAATGCTGCAACCTCTCTGTATACTACAGCATCATCCGCGAAAAGCCGCATGGAACTTCCGACACTATCTACTAGGTCATTTATATATGCCGGCCGGTGTGGCCGTGCGGTTAAAGGCGCTTCAGTCTGGAACCGCGTGACCGCTACGGTCGCAGGTTCGAATCCTGCCTCGGGCATGGATGTATGTGCTGTCCTTAGGTTAGTTAGGTTTAATTAGTTCTAAGTTCTAGGCGACTGATGACCTCAGAAGTTAAGTCGCATAGTGCTCAGAGCCATTTGAACCATTTTTTTCATTTATATATATTGTGAAAAGCAATGGTCCCATAACACTCCACTGTGACACGCCAGAGTTTACTTTAACGTCTGTAGACGTCTCTCTATTGAGAACAACATGGTATGTTCTGTTTGCTAAAAACTCTTCAATCCAGTCACACGGCTGATCTGATATTCCGTAGGCTCTTACTTTGTTTATCAGGCGACAGTGCGGAACTGTATCGAACGCCTTCTGGAAGTCAAGGAAAATGGCTTCTACCTGGGAGCCTGTATCTAATATTTTCTGGGTCTCATGAACAAATAAAGCGAGTTGGGTCTCACACGATCGCTGTTTCCGGAATCCATGTTGATTCCTACAGAGTAGATTCTGGGTTTCCAGAAACGACATGATACGCGAGCAAAAAACGTGTTCTAAAATTCTACAACAGATAGACGTCAGAGATATAGGTCTATAGTTTTGCGCATCCGCTCGACGACCATTCTTGAATACTGGAACTACCTGTGCTCTTTTCCAATCATTTGGAACCTTCCGTTCCTCTAGAGACTTTCGGTACACGAATGTTAGAAGGGGGGCAAGTTCTTTCGCGTACTCTGTGTAGAATCGAATTGGTATCCCGTCAGGTCCAGTGGACTTTCCTCTGTTGAGTGATTCCAGTTGCTTTTCTATTCCTTGGACACTTACTTCGACGTCAGCCATTTTTTCGTTTGTGCGAGGATTTATAGAAGGAACTGCAGTGCGGTCTTCCTCTGTGAATCAACTTTGGAAAAAGGTGTTCAGTATTTCAGGGACACTTCGTTACGAAGCTGACATATAACGCTACAACTAAGGCAAAAATCAAAGATTTTCAGTGAATAGTTTCTGTAAAATCGTTTGAGAAAGGTAACAGGTTGCGCACACTTCGGTTGTGTCAGCGCAGAGCGTCGCCAGTCGGCGCGTGCGAAGTCTGGTGTGCGCGTCGCAATATGCACTGCACCCGCGCGACTCGTGCGGCATGTGCGTGTCGCGCTGTAGTGTCGTGTCACGTCACAGGTACTATACGCGTCTCAATTTGCGCCTGGCCTAACGCCAAACTTTGCCGCATGTTCCCAACGGATACGTTCGTCGTACGTCCCACATTGAGTTCTGCGGCTATTTCACGCAGTGTTCCTTGTCTTTTAGCACTGACAACTCTACGTAAACGCCGCTGATCTCGGTCTTAAGCCTCTATTACACGATGCGCCTAATCAGTACACCTATGCATCAGCGCCCCAAGCGGGCATATCTGTAACTACGTACTGGTTCAAGTACATCTATTATACTATCCACGCGGGATATACCTGGTGGACATGCGCAGTACACGGTAATAACGCGCGAAACGCAAACAGAACTGTCTGATATCTTGTAAAGTTCTACCGCGCAAAACGCAAGGGGCGCCATGTGACATATTGGAACGTTATTCGTTCAAAATATTTGTTAGCTTAAGGTTCTTATTTAGTAAGAAATTGTTTTCATCATTATTTATTAAGTGATTGTTATTCTCTTATGTAGGTTACTACCGTTCTGAATTACAGACTCTACCGTTAGTTTTATATTATGACACTTTGTTACACAGGAATAAGTATATATAAATTTACATTTATACACAAGTTTGCACATGGAGGACCCACTTGTTTTTGGAGCTACTGCCCTGGCAGAGATAGCAAATCTTCGGATTAGGGTACACTGACGACGAAAACGAAAAGCCACACGTTGTTGAGTTAGACCCTGGCTGAAAAGAAGGGACGTTGGGATGTGACTATATTCACTGCTTATGAAAGAACTGAGGCCAGAAGATCCGCAAGAATTTCGGAACTTGGTGAGGATGGACATGGCCTTTTTCGAGAAGCTGCTGTTTATGATAGAAGACAGATTTAGCAAGTGAAACACCGTCATGAGGGAGGCTATCTCAGCCGGCCGGGATGGCCGAGCAGTGCTAGGCGCTACAGTCTGGGACCGCGCGACCGCTACGGTCGCAGGTTCGAATCCTGCATCGGACATGGATGTGTGTGATGTCCTTAGGTTAGTTAGGTTTAAGCAGTTCTAAGTTCTAGGGGACTGATGACCTCAGAAGTTAAGTCCCATAGTACTCAGAGCCATTTGAACCATTTTTTTAGGCTCTCTCACATTCTTGTAAGTAAGAATTAAATCATATGTTTATATGTTTTGTGATCATACCTGCCTATATCACTGATAACATACCGGTAAACGCCGTTATGGTGCAGGCTGGTTGTAACATTACGTTTCCTGGCGAATGGGGAATCTTGTAAAACTCTGGCTTTCAGCCACAGAATACCACAGCCCACCATTTCAAAAGTTGTTGTGGATATGCACTGCAATTTGCAATACTTGAATGGACCAGTACGAGGTGCATTCAAGTTCTAAGGCCTCCGATTTTTTTTCTAATTAACTACTCACCCGAAATCTATGAAACTGGCGTTACTTCTCGACGTAATCGCCCTGCAGACGTACACATTTTTCACAACGCTGATGCCATGATTCCATGGCAGCGGCGAAGGCTTCTTTAGGAGTCTGTTTTGACCACTGGTAAATCGCTGAGGCAATAGCAGCACGGCTGGTGAATGTGCGGCCACGGACAGTGTCTTTCATTGTTGGAAAAAGCCAAAAGTCACTAGGAGCCAGGTCAGGTGAGTAGGGAGCATGAGGAATCACTTCAAAGTTAATATCACGAAGAAACTGTTGCGTAACGTTAGCTCGATGTGCGGGTGCGTTGTCTTGATGAAACAGCACACGCGCAGCCCTTCCCAGACGTTTTTGTTGCAGTGCAGGAAGGAATTTGTTCTTCAAAACATTTTCGTAGGATGCACCTGTTACCGTAGTGCCCTTTGGAACGCAATGGGTAAGGATTACGCCCTCGCTGTCCCAGAACATGGACACCATTATTTTTTCAGCACTGGCGGTTACCCGAAATTTTTTTGGTGGCGGTGAATCTGTGTGCTTCCATTGAGCTGACTGGCGCTTTGTTTCTGGATTGAAAAATGGCATCCACGTCTCATCCATTGTCACAATCGACGAAAAGAAAGTCCCATTCATGCTGTCGTTGCACGTCAACATTGCTTGGCAACATGCCACATGGGCAGCCATGTGGTCGTCCGTCAGCATTCGTGGCACCCACCTGGATGACACTTTTCGCATTTTCAGGTCGTCATGCAGGATTGTGTGCACAGAACCCACAGAAATTCCAACTCTGGAGGCGATCTGTTCAACAGTCATTCGGCGAGCCCCCAAAACAATTCTCTCCACTTTCTCGATCATGTTGTCAGACCGGCTTGTGCGAGCCCGAGGTTGTTTCGGTTTGTTGTCACACGATGTTCTGCCTTCATTAAACTGTCGCACCCACGAACGCACATTCGACACATCCATAACTCCATCACCACATGTCTCCTTCAACTGTCGATGAATTTCAATTGGTTTCACACCACGCAAATTCGGAAAACGAATGATTGCACGCTGTTCAAGTAAGAAAAACGTCGCCATTTTAAGTATTTAAAACAGTACTCATTCTCGCCGCTGGCGGTAAAATTCCATCTGCCGTACGGTGCTGCCATCTCGGGGACGTATTGACAATGAACGCGGCCTCATTTTAAAACAATGCGCATGTTTCTATCTCTTTCCAGTCCGGAGAAAAAAAATCGGAGGCCTTAGAACTTGAATGCACCTCGTACTTAAAGGCGTACTTGTGTTAGATGACTGGGTGTTGTGTGATGTCCTTAGGTTAGGTTTAAGTAGTTCTAAATTCTAGGGGACTGATGACCATAGATGTTAAGTCCCATAGTGCTCAGAGCCATTTGAACCATTTTGTACTTGTGTTATTTTTCCAAACTTTGAATATATGGTATATATGTGCTACTCAAGAGTTTCGCAGTCCTCGTCTATCGCACTGGGTGAAACTGCATGGACTTTGTCACCAATCACTGCCAGTTTCTCTTTTCTGGCATGCTGAAATAAACAAGAGATGCAATCAAAACAAACGTGAACTTTCGTAAGGTAAGGCATTACGATACAGATCGAAAATCACCGTGTGGCTGGATATGCATATTACTCACAAAGATCGATTTCTGACACATCGTATTGTGATACAGGAAGTCACACGTACACCTTTCCTCAATGTATGCCTGAATTAAGATGCTTAACGCCTCTTTGCTCCATTTTATTTCTAAAATATGAAGTAACCATAGAAATAATGTTTTCACAAACAGAATAAAAGAAAGTCTACGAGGAAAACATTTTTTTCTTTGCATTTATGAAAACCTAATTACTGAAAAAACAACGATGGAAAGTTATTTTACCTAATTGTTCTGTAAGGATGCTATCAGTTTAAAAATAAAAAAGAAGATTTTAGCGACGTGTTGTGCCGTCATGGTAATTGCACTAATCAAGAATGCTTTTATGATCTGCAGATAGCTAAACTAGTAATCAAAATAAAACTTTATTTGCGATCTTGACTTGCCAGATTTTCAACCTTAATATAAAAATTACGACAGATCAGTTATCTTCAACGTTGACAATGCCACCAAAAATTACAATGGAAAGTGACTGTTAGAAACCAGTACCGACCTCATGAAGCGTAAAGATGCTTTTTGCAAGGTCTGAGAGCGGAGTTTCTGGGCATTTCTCTGTTTCCGCATAGAAAAGAGGAAATATTCATTCGTCGCACTGGCAGCAGCATTCAGTCCTCCCCCCCCCCCCCCCCCCACCAAATGGAGCTGAGACGTTGTGGGTGTTCTGGAGGCAGCATGTCTGTTAAGATTATATTATATCCGGTTCCCTGCTCTCCTCTGTTCGCGAATGCCACTTCGCTGTACTTCACGAATGTAAGTTTAGATGAGACAGCAGCTCAGTCCATCTTGCGAGCAGCACGCATTTAACTCCTTTGGCTATGCATCTTTTATGCTCAGTTACCTATGTTGAATATTTGTCACATTTATCTTGCTTTTGCGAGCTGCCCAGATGTGGAAATCTTTTTCGCTTCCTGCAGTCTTCCAATTGAATGTGGGTCTACCAGAGTTTAGACTCATTTTATTATAGTTTGCAAGAATTTTCGGAATACTGATCTACATTACTGTATTCACTGTTAATTTTTCACTTCATTAGATTAACTAAAAGTATTGTATTCTCAACCTGACTAACATTACATACCACGTGTCTGTCTTAACTTCCCTATGGTCAGTCGATCCTTAAATTCATACATATTATAAAAATCTGTGTGTGTGTGTGTGTGTGTGTGTGTATGTGTGTATTTTCCATATCCACTGGACTGATTTCAACCCCACTTGGTACACTTATACGTCAGTGCGGGGGAGGTGAAAAGGAAGCATAGCCTGCTGCGACTCGTAAATTCCCAGCTTTCAGTCATCCAGCATTTGACAATAAGAGCACGAACGAAACAGACTTCACACATAATTTCAAACCGTTAAGAAATTTTTTCTCGCTGACAACTCCCACAAAATGATGAAAGGAGAAAAAGTTTTTCGCTTACTATATTTTCGCTGTTCATGCAGTAAAACTGCCACATGAAGGATGACGTTTCGGGTTATTACTTCTTTACTACCAGCTCCTCTCGCAACACATTTTGCACACAGTATCCACGTATACCACTTAATATACCTAGAAAATTAGAGCGCTGTATAACACGTAATTCAATAGATACGACTTAAAACACTGAGGTGCGTGAAAAATTGTCGCCCCATGGATCACGTTTAAATTTATTGTGTATTTGCTCCTTACTGTATTCCAAACATATTTTACATAGAGTATCCACATATGCCACTGAATGTAGCTACAAAATTATATCATTGTGCGACATATGGTTCAGGAGATATGACATAATAAACATGACATGCGGAAAAATCTGCCACATCATGCTTGACTTTTAAATTTATTACTTTTTTGCCACTAATTCTATTCCCAACACGTACCGCTGATTGTACCTACAAAATTATGTAATTGCCCGACACGTAATTTATGAGATATGACGTCAAATACTGACATTTGTGAAAATCTGCATCATTTTTGACGCTTAAATTTGTTACATTTTTGTTAGTGAGTCTATTGACGACAAATTTCGCAAACCGTATCCAGATATGTCGCTGAATATACTTACAAAAATATATCAATGTACAAGACATGACGTCACGAATGGTACAGGCGTGGGCGCATAGTTGTAAATAAATACCAGGACAACACCAGGTCTCGCTGCTAGTAATAAATATAACCAGCACCATTTCTAGGATGTTAGCTTCAGTATGACCAGTTTCTATTGTTTGTAGTTTCAAAAGTTATAACGTACGGAGAAGTGTTAACGAGTGACAGACGCTCGCATGTGTCTATTGCACAAGTGTTCGGTGCACAAACTGTTGAACCTTATTTCGATCTCTTTTCAGTTAATTGTGCCACTGTTCATGTCAATGTGTCTTACAATCCGTGTAGGAGCATTCAATTTATGTAGGCACAAAATCAGCCAAATAAACGCCTATTAAATACAACAAAATGGAGCATAATTTTCAACTTATCACAGGGAGTAAAACACGTATATGAACGATCGGCATAGGCGGACCTTTACCACGGCTAGGTTATTTTCGTTTATTGTAAACAGGAATCCCCATGACACTTCTTCAGCGTACACCCGAAATACCTTTTACGTCTGAAGATTTCTCCTGTTAAGAAAGATGTACTGTGCTCTATTCAGTCACAGAGCTGGTCCGATATTCTGTACGCTCGTGCTTTGTTCACTATGCGGCAGTACAGAACTGTAGCGAATGCTTTCGGGAAGTAGAGGAATGTCGCACCAAACTGCTTTCTGGACCTCGTGGACGAACACAATAAGGTGGATTTCACACAGTCGTTGTTTACAGATGCTGTGTCGATTCCTACACAGCTCATAATAAGCGAGCAGAAAACATGTTTCATAATTCTGCAACAGCATCACGACTTTATTTACCCGGTATTTCAGGAGAGCACTCGGTGACTTGAAGTCCTTGCGAAACTTTTTCTCGCTAACAACCCCCTCGAAGTGATGTAAGGATAAAAGTTGATCGCTTATTACATTTTCGCTCTTGATGCCGAAAAATGCCTTCTCAGGCATGACGTTTCATATTTATTACTTCTTCATTACTAATTCTTGCAATACACTCTGCAGACGGCATCTACATATATCTCTTAACCCTAGGACGCCCAAGCCTTTTTTTTCTAACTTAGATGCCTAAGGGGGGGCCGGAGCGTTCGGCGAGCCCACAGGTATTAAATAAGTTTACTGACGAAAAATTACAACTTTCAAAATGGTTTATGTATTTTAACTGAGGCATCGGTTTATAAATGCTGTTAATTGTTATAAATATTGGATTGAGTGAATGAAAAATTGACATATTACAATACAAAATACAGATGTGTTCATATATAATAGACTACTCTGAGTCCTCAACTTCAAGGCAAAAGACACACTTCACAATCTTTTCTGAATGTGTGTTACACACATGTTTATGACACTGTCCACAATACTGTTTTGGTTTACTTAGATTGTTGTACTTCTGCGTCTTTGTTTTAGCTTTTCTTACACAAATATGGCACCGACCTTTCCCTGCAGGAGGCTGACGTGCTTCTGTTGTCACGTCTTTGATTTTCTTTTGTAGAATAGTCTCCATTGATTGCACAATTTGGTTCGATAACCCTCTTGTATTGGCACTTCTTTCTTCTACCTGCAATTTCACTAGTTCCATCCCAGCTTGCACAAGATAAAGTTTCCGTTTGTTGTGCTTCTTTTCATTCCATCTTGGATGTTGCTGGATGAATATGGTGGTTGCATTGATAGCACAAATGTCGATGAGAGAATAAAATACAGATAGAGGCCATCTCTTTGTTCCCCTCTTGCAGGTGTACATACGCGTCATTTGATCAATTGTATCAATTCCACCTTTAGTGGAATTATAATATGCATTTATCTCGGTTTTATTCTTCTCTTCTCCAACAGTGCCTTTATCTTGGTGCTTTGTTCACAACATCAGTGAGTTTTTACTTGGTTTCGTTTTTGCTGTGTAGGACACCAAAGTTACTGGAGGCCTACATGTTGGGAACTGCACTAACTCACTGCAAGTTTAGAAGATAAATAACAGCTGACTGACATCAACAATCACTTCCTCTGAAAGTAAACCGATTACTGTAAATATCAAGAGTACCAGCCAACAAGAAACTAACTTGCATTGTTGTAAAGATGAGAAATACGAAATCCTACTAAAGGAAATTTTCTATAGCATGGAAGCCTAAGGGGAGGGGGGAGTGGTTTGTTGGACCCATAATAAGTTTATTTATTTTTTCTTTCAAAGCAGGAATTTTCTATAAAATATATTGACACCAACGTTTCATTCAATAGCCAACAAACAATAACTCAAAGGGACTATGTAGTGTGAAAGTTACTTGATCAAAAGCAGGGGACATAAAAAAATTGTGGGTTCAACGAACCCCCCCCCCCCCCCCCCCCTAGGCGTACTAGGGTTAATGTACGTGGAAAATTGTATCATTGTCCAACACACAGTTCAAGTGATACAACCTCATAAACACAGAAATACGTGAAAAACAGTTGAATGATGCATGACGTTTAAATTTATTACTTCTTTGATCCTTACTCTATTCGCAACACATTTCGCATACAGTATCCACATATGCCGCTAAATGTACCTAAAAGATTATGTCATTGTGCGACACGTCATAAACACGGACACGCATGAAAAACTGCCATGTCATGAATGACATTTAAATTTATTACTCAACACATTCCGCAGACAGTATTTACATATGCCGCTGAATGTACAGTGCGCACAAAATGCCGTGGATGCTAGATGCGCGATAAAAATGTTCTAATTTTTAACACGGCTGTGAGGCAGGAACCGTACAAGATATGATTTGTACAACACAGCCAACCGGTTGCAACAAGATTTTACCTGGACCTGGTTTCGACCACGACTATGGGTGTCTTGACCATCAAATCCAATTAATTATCCAAGAAGATTGTAAAACCATTAAGATTGAGAAAAACGAAGAGTACATGTTTATTACACCAAACTGATGCACTGTGTGATCAAAAGTATCCGAACATCTTGCTGAAAATGGCTTACAAGTTCGTGGCGCCCTCCATCGGTAATGCTGGAATTCAGTATGGTTTTGGCCGACCCTTAGCCTTGATGACAGCTTCCACTCTCGCAGGAATACGTTCAATCAGGTGCTGGCAGGTTTCCTAGAGAATGGCAACCCATTCTTCACGGAGTGCAGCACTGAGAAGAGGTATCGATGTCGGTCGGTGAGGCCTGGCACGAAGTCGACGTTCCAAAACATCCCAAAGATGTTCTATAGGAGTCAGGTCAGGACTCTGTGCATGCCAGTCGATTACAGGGATGTTACTGTCGTGTAACCACTCGGCCACAGGCCGTGCATTATGAACAGTTGCCCGATCGTGTTGAAAGATGCAATCACCATCCCCGAATTGCTCTTCAACAGTGGGGAAAGAAGGTTCTTAAAACATAAATGTAGGCCTGTTCTGTGATAGTGCCACACAAAACAACAAACACGACCACACCGTAACGCAACCGCCTCCGAATTATACATTTGGCACTACACACGCTGGCAGATGACGTTCACCGGGCATTCGCCATACCCACACCCTGCCATCGGATCTCCACATTGTGTACCGTGGTTCGTCACTCCACACAACGTTTTTCCTCTGTTCACTCGTCCAATGTTTACGCTCCTTACACCAAGCGAGGCGTCGTATGGCATTTACTGGCGTGATGTGTGGCTTATTGAGCAGCCTCTCGGCCATGAAATCCATGTTTTGTCACCTACCGCCCAACTGTCATAGTACTTCCAGTGGATCCTGATGCAGTTTGCAATTCCTGTATGGTGGTCTGGATAGATGTCTGCGTATTACGCATTACGACCCTCTTCAACTGTCGGCGGTCTCTGCCAGTCAACAGACGAGGTCTGTCTGTACGCTTTTGTGCTGTATGTGTCTCTTCGCGTTTCCATTTCACTATCACATGGGAAACAGTGGACCTAGGGATGTTTAGGAGTGTGGAAATCTCGCGTACAGACGTATGGCAGAAGTGACACCCAATAACCTGACCACGTTCGAAGTCTGAGTTCCGCGGAGTGCCCCATTCTGCTCTCTCACGATGTCTAAAAAGTACTGAGGTCGCTGATATGGAGTACCTGGCAGTAGGTGGCAACACAATGCACCTAATACGAAAAACGTATGGTATTGGGGGTGTCCGCGCACTTACGATCACATAGTGTATATGAGGAGACTATACTCACACGTACACTACTGGCCATTAAAATTGCTACACCACGAAGCTGAGGTGCTATAGACGTGAAATTTAACCGAAAGGAAGAAGATGCTGTGAATTGCAAATGATTAGCTTTTCAGATCATTCACACAAGGTTGGCGCCGGAGGCGACACCTACAACGTGCTGACATGAGGAAAGTCTCCAACCGATTTCTCATTCACAAACAGCAGTTGACCGGCGTTGCCAGGTGAAACGTTGTTGTGATGCCTCGTGTACATCTACATCTACATGATTACTCTGCAATTCACATTTAAGTGTTTGGCAGAGGGTTCATCGAACCACAATCATACCATCCCTCTACCATTCCACTCCCGACAGCGCGCGGGAAAAACGAACACCTAAACCTTTCTGTTCGAGCTATGATTTCTCTTATTTTATTTTGATGATCATTCCTACCTATGTAGGTTGGGCTCAACAAAATATTTTCGCATTCGGAAGAGAAAGTTGGTGACTGAAATTTCGTAAATAGATCTCGCCGCGACGAAAAACGTCTTTGCTTTAATGACTTCCATCCCAACTCGCGTATCATATCTGCCACACTCTCTCCCCTATTACGTGATAATACAAAACGAGCTGCCCTTTTTTGCATCCTTTCGATGTCCTCTGTCAATCCCACCTGGTAAGGATCCCACACCGCGCAGCAATATTCTAACAGAGGACGAACGAGTGTAGTGTAAGCTGTCTCTTTAGTGGACTTGTTGCATCTTCTAAGTGTCCTGCCAATGAAACGCAACCTTTGGCTCGCCTTCCCCTCAATATTATCTATGTGGTCTTTCCAACTGAAGTTGTTCGTAATTTTAGCACCCAGGTACTTAGTTGAATTGACAGCCTTGAGAATTGTACTATTTATCGAGTAATCGAAATCCAACGGATTTCTTTTGGAACACATGTGGATCACCTCACACTTTTCATTATTTAGCGTCCACTGCCACCTGCCACACCATACAGCAATCTTTTCTAAATCGCTTTGCAACTGATACCGGTCTTCGGATGACCTTACTAGACGGTAAATAACAGCATCATCTGCGAACAAGAGAACTGCTCAGATTGTCACCCAGGTCATTTATATAGATCAGGAACAGCAGAGGTCCCAGGACGCTTCCCTGGGGAACACCTGATATCACTTCAGTTTTTTGATGATTTGCCGTCTATTACTACGAACTGCGACCTTCCTGGCAGGAAATCACGAATCCAGTCGCACAACTGAAACGATACCACATAGGCCCGCAGCTTGATTAGAAGTCGCTTGTGAGGAACGGTGTCAAAAGCTTTCCGGAAATCTAGAAATACGGAATCAACTTGAGATCCCCTGTCGATAGCGGCCATTAATTAGTGCGAATAAAGAGCTAGCTGCGTTGCACAAGAACGATGTTTTCTGAAACCATCCTGATTACGTATCAATAGATCGTTCCCTTCGAGGTGATTCATAATGTTTGAATACAGTATATGCTCCAAAACCCTATTGCAAACCGACGTCAATGATATAGGTCTGTAGTTCGATGGATTACTCCTACTACCCTTCTTAAGCAATGGTGCGACCTGCGCAATTTTCCAATCTGTAGGTACAGATCTATCGGTGAGCGAGCGGTGTATATGATTGCTAAGTAGGGAGCTATTGTATCAGCGTAATCTGAAACGAACCTAATCGGTATACAATCTGGACCTGAAGACTTGCCCATATCAAGCGATTTGAGTTGCTTCGCAACCCCTAAGGTATCTACTTCTAAGAAACTCATGCTAGCAGCCGTTCGTGTTTCAAATTCAGGAATATTCCATTCGTCTTCCCTGGTGGAGGAATTTCGGAAAACTGTGTTCAATAACTCCGCTTTAGCGGCACAGTCGTCGGTAACAGTACCATCGGCACTGCGCAGCGAAGGTATTGACTGCGTCTTGCCGCTTGTGTACTTTACATACGACCAGAATTTTTTCGGATTTCCTACCAAATTTCGAGACAATGTTTCGTTGTGGAACCTATTAAAGGCATCTAGCATTGAAGTCCTTGCCAAATTTCGCGCGTCTGTAAATTTTAGCCAATCTTCGGGATTTCGCGTTCTTCTGAACTTCGCATGCTTTTTCCGTTGCCTGTGCAATAGCGTTCGGACCTGTTTTGTGTACCATGGGGGATCAGTTCCATCTCTTACCAATTTATGAGGTATGAATCTCTCAATTGCTGTTGCTACTATATCTTTGAATTTGAGCCACATCTCGTCTACATTTGCATAGTCAGTTCGGAAGGAATGGAGATTGTCTCTTAGGAAGGCTTCTAGTGACATTTTATCCGCTTTTTTAAATAAAATTATTTTGCGTTTGTTTCTGGTGGATTTGGAAGAAACGGTATTGAGCCTAGCTACAACGACCTTGTGATCACTAATCCCTGTATCAGTCATGATGCTCTCTATTAGCTCTGGATTGTTTGTGGCTAAGAGGTCAAGTGTGTTTTCGCAACAATTTACAATTCGCGTGGGTTCGTGGACTAACTGCTCGAAATAATTTTCGGAGAAAGCATGTAGGACAATCTCGGAAGATGTTTTCTACCTACCACCGGTTTTGAACAAGTATTTTTGCCAACATATCGAGGGAAGGTTGAAGTCCCCACCAACTATAACAGTATGAGTTGGGTATTTATTTGTTACGAGACTCAAATTTTCTCTGAACTGTTCAGCAACTATATCATCGGAGTCTGGGGGTCGGTAGAAGGAGCCAATTATTAACTTAGTTCGGGTGTTAAGTATAACCTCCACCCATACCAATTCGCACGGAGTATCTACTTCGACTTCACTACAAGATAAACCACTACTGACAGACACAAACACTCCACCACCAATTCTGCCTAATCTATCTTTCCTGAACACTGTCTGAGACTTCGTAAAAATTTCTGCAGAACTTATTTCAGGCTTTAGCCAGCTTTCTGTACGTATAACGATTTCAGCTTCTGTGCTTTCTAGTAGCGCTTGAAGCTCAGGGACTTTCCCAGCACAACTACAACAATTTACAATTTCCTGTCTTTTCCTTGATCCAAGCACGTCCTGTATTTGCCATGCACCCTTTGAGATTGCAGCCCACCCCGTACTTTCTCGAGTCCTTCTAACCTAAAAAACCGCCACAAAGCCTCCGCTACCCGTGTAGCCGCCAGCTGAGTGTAGTGAACTCCTGACCTATTCAGCGGAACCCGAAACCCCACCACCCTATGGCGCAAGTCTAGGAATCTGCAGCCAACACGGTCGCAAAACCGTCTGCGCCTCTGATTCAGATCCTCCACGCGGCTCTGCACCAAATGTCCGCAGTCGGTTCTGTCAACGATGCTGCAGATGGTGAGCTCTGCCTTCATCTCGTAAGCAAGACTGGCAGCCTTCACCAAATCAGATAGCCGCTGGAATCCAGAGAGAATTTCCTCAGATCCAAAGCGACACACGTCATTAGTGCCGACATGTGCCACCACCTTCAGCTGGCTGAACCCTGTGCTCTTCATGGCATCCGGAAGGACCCTTTCCACATCAGGAATGACTCCACCCGGATTGCACACGGAGTGCACTGGATTTCTTAGCCGCCATATCCCTAAGGGGCCCCATTACACGCCTAACATTGGAGCTCCCAACTACCAATAAGCCGACCCTCTGCGATTGCCCGGACCTTGAAGGCTGAGAACCATCCTCTGAAACAGGGCAGGCAGCTGCATCTGACTCATCCAGAGACAGTACCTGAAACCTCTTTGTCAGACGCACCGGGGAGGCTTTCTGATCAGCCTCCGGGGACGTCTTTCGCTGCCTGCCACGCCTCGGAACGACCTCCCAATCAACCACAGGCGAGGGCTCAGCCCCACTGCGGGCAGCAACCACGGCAAACACAGCAGCAGACCGATCTGGGGACAGACGGGGCGAGGTTGACATCCCTGTGATACCCAAGTCCAGCTCCCCACAGTGGTGCCCATTGACAAAGGCCTCAAGCTGCGCGACCGAAGTCAGTGCCGCCTGCAGCTGTGAGCGAAGGGATGCCAACTCAGCCCTCATCCAAACACAGCAATCACAGACCCTGTCCATTCTAATCGATGTTGAACACCAGTTACTGAAACACGAGTCCGTGCCTAGATAACGCAAGCGAAACACGCAAAGAGTGTATGAACTAACCTGTACAAATGCCAGAATTTACGATTACAGTAACTAAAACTCGAAATTACACCTCGTATACGAAACTCACACGCAATTTAAGTAAGAATCTACGAAGTAAACACAGAAAAGAAGCTGTATACGTATCTTTCTGCGCTGTCGATGTGCACCAACTGGGAGCTCAGCAGGAGAAATGCGTACCATCACGTTTCCGACTTTGATAAAGGTCGGATTGTAGCCTATCGCGATTCCGGTTTATCGTATCGCGACATTGCTGCTCGCGTTGGTCGAGATCCGATGACTGTTAGCAGAATATGGAATCGGTGGGTTCTGGAGGGTAATACGGAACGCTGTGCTGGATCCAACGGCCTCGTATCACTAGCAGTCGAGATGACAGGCATCTTATCCGCATGGCTGTAACGGATCGTGCAGCCACGTCTCGATCCCTGAGTCAACAGATGGGGACGTTTGCAAGAGAATAACCATCTGCACGAACATTTCGACGACGTTTGCTGCAGCATGGACTATCAGCTCGGAGACCATGGCTGCGGTTACCCTTGACGCTGCAACACAGACAGGAGCGCCTGTGATGGTGTACTCAACGACGAACCTGGGTGCACGAATGGCAAAACGTCATTTTTTCGGATGAATCCAGGTTCTGTTTACAGCATCATGATGGTCGCATCCGTGTTTGGCGACATCGCGGTGAAGGAACATTGGAAGTGTGTATTCGTCATCGCCATACTGGCGTATCACCCGGCATGATGGTATGGGTGCCATTGGTTACACGTCTCGGTCACCTCTTGTTCGCATTGATGGCACTTTGAACAGTGGACGTTACATTTCAGATGTGTTATGACCCGTGGCTCTACCCTTAATTCGATCCATGCGAAACCCTACATTTCAGCACGATAATGCACGACCGCATGTTACAGGTCCTGTACGGGCCTTTCTGGATACAGAAAATCTTCGACTGCTGCCCTGACCAGCACATTCTCCAGATCTCTCACCACTTGAAAACTCGTCACAATACGCCAGTTACTACTCTTGATGAACTGTGGTATCGTGTTGAAGCTGCGTGGGCAGCTGTACCTGTACACGCCATCCAAGCTCTGTTTGACTCAATGCCCAGGCGTGTCAAGGCCGTTATTATGGCCAGAGGTGGTTGTTCTGGGTACTGATTTCTCAGGATCTATGCACCCAAATTGCGTGAAAATGTAATCACATGTCAGTTCTAGCATAATATATTTGTCCAATTAATACCCGTTTATCATCTGCATTTCTTCTTGGTGTAGCAATTTAAATGGCCAATAGTGTAGTAACAAATGAATAGCTTACGGGTAAAATGCTCTTGTCATATAAATTACTCTATAAGAAGAAAATATTTAAACCGTATAAAAATTGTAGACATTGGAATTGACCTAACAGTGGTACCTGCCAGTAAAAATTATAGCTATATGACGTAGCACACTGTATGCCGCTAAGGGAGGAAACAGGAACTGGTGGTGGCAACGTTCTAAGTGGCCCACGAGTGAAAGTTGCCACAACGTGGACACGGAACAAGTGGCGACATCTACTGACAATCAAAGCAACCAGCTGCTTACATTAACAAAAATAAAATATCATCTTACAAGCCAACAGCCCATATGATGCAAAGTCAAATTTATACAGACAGTGCAAGAGCAGTTATTCTCTACATTTTGAATGAAAATGATTACAATGTAATGAATAAAAAGAAGAGAGAGGAAGGCAATGATTTAGAGTCTGCTCTGACAAAAAAGAGGAGTCGATTTTAGGTGTTTCGAAGTAAGATCTTTACATACACCATCGAAGGAGTTTTTGTTATGTAGCGGCAAGTGTTCACTCAGAATGAGACCGCCATTAAGAGAAGGGTGTTCGAAAATTTTTAATTCTTCGAGGGCAACAAGTCTGAAGCCTGTTTGACGTCTTGAACTCCTTCAGGCTTGTGACCTGTAGTTAATAAATGATCAGCAGAGTTGAGAAATTCTTTATGTGTATGAAATCTTATGGGCCTTAACTGTTAAGGTCATCAGTCCCTAAGCTTACACACTACTTAACCTCAATTATCCTAACGACAAACACACACACCCATGCCCGAGGGAGGACTCGAACCTCCGCCGGGACCAGCCACACAGACCATGACTGCAGCGCCATTAGACCGCTCGGCTAATCCCGCGAATCGAAATTCTTTATATCTAACAGCACTTGCTCATCCTGTTTGTCCTATATAATAGACTGGATATATGTCACAGCTAATTTTATAGACAACTGAGTTTTGTAAGAGAGAATACTGGTTTCACGTTATGAATAAGATTATTTTTCAGGATATTATTAGTAGAAAATGATACTCTGTAGCCGTATTTGCTGTGGAGGAGACGCTGAATACTGTAAGATATAAGTCCTCAAAACGGTACAGAAAAAGAAAGTTTCGCTCCGTTCCGGAAGGCAGAGGCACAGACCTTTATCTGGTGATGCGCTGAGCAGCTCGCAGTGTGACGTCACGTCTGAAGATTTGCCTACCGTAGGCTCGGTACACAGCTGCGTAACGACTTCTAGGAATCGGCTTGCAGTGTCACAGTTGCAGAAAAGAGGACACGTATGGCGCATACCCGAGTTACGTAAAATTGCTTTTGAGCCGTGGTGCTACAATGTCATCCACGTGTCTAGTCTTCCTTCAGAGTAGCAGCTGGGGTACATGAAATGCCAGGTGTTCCACACTACACTCCGCTCACCATAAGAGTAAACCTGATGTACACAAACACCAGTGCGATGATTGGTCAGCAGCCGTAACTCTCGTATACTAGTGTTGTTCCGCTCTTGGAAGTAGGGCCAACTTATGGATTAGATATATTATTACTGTGCCTCTGTTAATGAAACTTTAGGACGTTCTGATGTATTAACAGCCGTCAATGTGTTTCTCAATCATTCTTTAGCTACGTAATTCTTATTTCAAAAATCGTGTACAGTCACAGTCTCTGTAAGCGCTACATGTGTTCTGATTGTCTCGCTGTTCATATGTACCGCGAAAATAGATGACACTGCTTCCTGCTTCATAGTAAAACACGCGCGCGGAACACCGTTAATGACTAGAAACAAGTTGTTCTTGGTGTTTTTCACGACGTTACAAAGGAAATAAGCTTCGACGTATTTCGACAAGCACGATGTACTAAAAATACGGGACAGTATCTGACGCACACTCGTAGCGTAATGGGTAGTGTCGTTGATTGTCAACCAAATGGACAGGTGAGCGGCGGTTCCGAAACCTGTTATGATCTATACCTCTTCTGTTGTATTCGAATGCTAAATCATTTAAATATGAAATTTATCTTATCAAAGACACACGACAAAAAATTTTGCATCACCTCGGTTCCGAGAGTTCCGGAACCTGTACAGAAAATTGGAATAGAGATCGACATAACATTTCAGCCCTTTTTATTGATAATGAAAACCACACATTGCATGTTGTTCCACCATACTGTGAGACCTTCAGAGGTGGTGGTCCAGATTGCTGTACACACAGGTACCTCTAGTACCCACTAGCACGTCCTCTTGCACTGATGCGTGCCTGTATTCGTCGTGGAATACTATCCACAAGTTCATCAAGGCACTGTTGATCCAGATTGTCCCATCCTCAATGGCGATTAGGCATATATCCCTCAGAGTGGTTGGTCGGTCACGTCGTCCATAAACAGTTCTTTTCAATCTATCCCAGGCATGTTCGATAACGTTCATGTCTGGAGAACATGCTGGCCACTCTAGTCGAGCGATGTCGTTGTCCTGAAGGAAGTCATTCACAAGATGTGCACGCTGGGGGCTCGAATTGTCGTCCATGAAGACGAATGCCTCGCCAATATGCTGCCGTTATGGTTGCACTGTCGGCCGGAGGATGGCATTCACGTTTCGTACAGGCGTTACGGCGCCTTCCATGACCACCAGCAGCGTACGTCGGCCCCACATATTGCCACCGCAGCGTAATAACATTAAATAACATGGGAGATGGGACAGGCGTCATTGAAGAAGATTCCATAACAATTAAACTAAATGACAATGTTGTGACTGGTAATCCACAAGTTACAAGTACTTTTAACAATGGCTTTCTAAACGTAGTAGTAAATATAGGATTAAATGGTTCAATTGAAGAAACAAGGTAATTTGTTAAAAATGTCATTCCACAAAACTTTAAGCAAATACAAGTAGCAGCCACATCGTTCGCTGAAATTCATACAAGTATAAAAATTCGAGAAAACAAAAGAACTTGTGAGGCTGATGGAATTTCGAACACAATAGTGAAAAGTTTTTCCAGCTTAATAAGTAATGTGGTTAATGACACATGCAATGCGTCAATGGCATAGGGAATTTTTCCAGAGAAGTAAAAATATGCGATTATTAAACCATAAGAAAGGTGACAAGACAGACTTAAAAAATTATCGTCCAATTTTCCTACTGTTATATTTCTCCAAAATATTCGAAAAAGTAATGCATTCAAGAGCAGTCACATACTGAAGTGGAAACAATTTACATAGCATATCACAGTTTGGATTCCAGAATCCAATGCTATTTATACATTTACCCATCAAACAGTGCAAGCGTTAAATAATAATATATCGGCCGTTGGTATTTTTTCTGGTCGTTCCATCGTCCAAGGCGTTTGATTGCGTAGATCTTGGTAATCCCTCAGAAAACTCAACTTTTGTGGATTTGATGGCATTACTCACATCTGGTTTAAACCATACTTGCCAGACAGAATGAAACGTGTTGAGCTGAATAATTCAGGCAATGTTGGAAACGTAAAAAAAAAAAAAAAAAAAAAAAAAAAATTGCTCGTGAAAAAAAAATCAAAAGGGGGTCGCACAGGGAAGAAAAATTGGTAATTTTTACAGACGATACTAGTGTTATAATAAATCCAAATAGAGATAAAGCAGTAAAAGACTTGATAAATGATATTTTCCAAAGATTTATTAGAACATTCTTTGAAAATGTACTTTCCCTAAACGTTGAAAAAAAGAACTACATTCATTTCCGTACAACAAATAGTCATACCAACAATGAAACACATGAACACGAGTCAGTAAACAGGGTAGAATCCTCCAGATTTTTGGGTCTACGTATTGAAGAAAATTTGAACTGAGAGAGGCATGTTACTGAGCTTCTAAAACAATTAATTTAGTTGCTTTTGCTCTTTGTATAATACTTAATCTTGGAAATAAACGTATCAACTTCCTGCCATGTTTTGCATATTTTCACACAATAAGATCGTACGGAATAATTTTCTGGAGAAGCTCATCACTTAGAAAGAAATTGTTGATTACACAAAAGCGAGCAGTTAGAATAGCACGTGGTATCTCTTCAAGGAGCTAGGCATTTAACCACGCCGTCACAATACACATTTTTTTAAATGAAATTCGTCGAAAACAATGAATCACAGTTTCAGAAGAGCAATGATGTTTAAACGTACAACGCTAGAGGAAAAATGACCTTTATTATCTACTCTTAAAGCTATAAGGGGCTTAGACGGGTCTTCAATGTGCAGCAACAAAAATTTTTGATCGTTTGGCCAATAACATAAAATGTGTGATAGATAGCGAAACAAGTTTTAAATATAATTTAAAATCATTGTTCTTAGACAACTTCTATTGCGTCGACGTATTTCTGCTTAAAAAAAATTAAACAAGTTAAGTGAACTTGCATGAGCAGGACTAAAAATAATATTGTGTTTATTAATGTCAACACTAACCACATATACGTATCCTGTAAACTGACTTTTTCCACGTCATTTCCATGGAAGAATCATTCAAATCGTTTATGGAACACGTAACTAACTATCTAAAGAGAGGCAGACACACCAGTACGGAAAGAAGTGAGGAATTACGGTATATTAATGATTTTTACTTTTTGGACAATCAGACTACAACTGAATAAACACAATTTTCGGACGATACGCGTTTCGCCTTTACTCTCCGCAAGGCATCTTCACTGGCAGGTTGCGTGGACGATTTTCTACATATTACGTTTGTGTTCGATTTTAGTGCCATTCCTCTTCTTATAATTGCCACGTGGTTTTTTCATATTTCACAGCACTAGGAACTGAACATTCCTCGCAATCTGTCACTGAAGATGCCTTGCAGAGAATAAAGGCGAAACGCGTAAGGCACCAAAATTGTGTTTCATTCAGTTGTAGTCGGTCCAAAAAGTAAAAATTATTCATATACCGTAATATTACACGCAACTGAGGAAGACAGGACTACAAAAAGTTGATGTGAGGAATGTTATGTTGTGAGCAGAGAAGCAAGAAAAGCCTAATGTGTCGCTCAGAAGAGTTCAGTGACTTCGAACGTAAGGTACTAATTGGACGTCACCTGATCAACAAATCCGTCAGGGACATTTCTATCCTTCTGAAGCTGCCCTAGTCGGGCGTTTCTGACGTGATCGTGAAGTAGAAAGGTGAAGGAAAAACCGCAGCTAAACCTATGGAGGCCTCGTGTACTGGCGGAGAGGGACCGTCGACCATTGCGGGGGATGGTTGTAAAATATCGCATGGAATTAGCAGAAGTTATCACTCGTGAGTTCTACATCTACATCAACATCTACATCCATACTCCGCAAGCCACCTGACGGGGTGTGGCGGAGGGTACCTTGAGTACCTCTATCGGTTCTCCCTTCTATTCCAGTCTCGTATTGTTCGTGGAAAGAAGGATTGTCGGTATGCCTCTGTGTGGGCTCTAATCTCTCTGGTTTTATCCTCATGGTCTCTTCGCGAGATATACGTAGGAGGGAGCAATATACTGCTTGATTCTTCGGTGAAGGTATGTTCTCGAAACTTAAACAAAAGCCCGTACCGAGCTACTGAGCGTCTCTCCTGCAGACTGGAGTTTATCTATCAAGTCCGTAACGCTTTCGCGATTACTAAATGATCCTGTAACGAAGCGCGCTGCTCTCCGTTGGATCTTCTCTATATCTTCTATCAACCCTATCTGGTATGGATCCCACACTGCTGAGCAGTATTCAAGCAGTGGGCGAACAAGCGTACTGTAACCTACTTCCTTTGTTTTTGCATTTCCTTAGGATTCTTCCAATGACTCTCAGTCTGGCATCTGCTTTACCGACGATCAACATTATATGATCATTCCATTTTAAATCACTCCTAATGCGTACTCCCAGATAATTTATGGTATTAACTGCTTCCAGTTGCTGACCTGCTATTTTGTAGCTAAATGATTAAGGATCTATCTTTCTGTGTATTCGCAGCACATTACACTTGTCTACATTGAGATTCAATTGCCATTCCCTGCATCATGCGTCAATTCGCTGCAGATCCTCCGGCATTTCAGTAAAATTTTCCATTGTTACAACCTCTCGATACACCACAGCATCATCTGCAAAAAGCCTCAGCCGATGTTATCCACCAGGTCATTTATGTATATTGTGAATAGCAACGGTCCTATGACACTCTTACTTCGGAAGACTTCTCTCCATTGAGAATGACATGCTGCGTCCTGTTATCTAGAAACTCCTCAATCCAATCACACAATTGGTCTGATAGTCCATATGCTCTTAATTTGTTCATTAAACGACTGTGGGGAACTGTATCGAACGCCTTGCGGAAGTCAAGAAACACGGCATCTACCTGTGAACCCGTGTCTATGGCCCTCTGAGTCTCGTGGACGAATAGCGCGAGCTGGGTTTCACACGACCGTCTTTTTCGAAACCCATGCTGATTCCTACAGAGTAGATTTCTAGTCTCCAGAAAAGTCATTATACTCGAACACAATACGTGTTCCAAACTTCTACAACTAATTATTCTTGTCAGTTCCAGAGTGATTCCAGTAGTCCAGCTGGCACAGTGACTGTGCGTAGGGAATAAAAAAGGAATGGGGCAGAATGGTCGAACAGCTCATCAGCTGCACGTTTCTGTTGTCAACACTAAGCGACTTTTGCGGTGGTCTAAAGAGCTACGTCACTCGACAATGTATTATTAGAACCGAGTGATTTGGAACGATGAACCGCGGCATATCCTGTGACAGTCCGATAGAAGGGTCTGGATTTGGTGAATTCCAGTGTGTGTAGTGCCAACAGTGAAGTATGGAGGAGGTGGTGTTACGGTATACGGTTGTCTTTATTATTATATTGTGGTCCCCTTATTGTGCTTAGGAAAAATCTAAACGCGTTAGGATGCGAACGCATTTTACAGATTGTGCATTGCGTACACTATAGCAACACTTTGTTTGTATCAGCATGACAATACACCGTGTCACAAGCCAACACCTGTGAGGGAATACTTTGTGGACAACAACAGTTCTAAAATGAACTAGCCTGCCAAGAATCCCTACCAAGAATACCTACCAGAAGGAAATGGAAAATACCTGGTATGAGTTAGAACGTCGAGTTTGCATCAGACCCCAACACTAAATATCACTCTCCTCTGTGGTTTCGGCTCTTGAGAAAGAATGGCCTGCTATTCTTCCACAGACTTTCAGACGCCTCACCGATAGTGTCCTCAGCAGAATTCAAGCCGTCATAAAAGGTGGTAGCACCCTACGTTAATGTCCGCTAATCGGTATCCTGACACTTTTTGCATACACCAATTTCGAAATTTCGCAGTGAACTTCAAAGAATAGAGTAATATCGAAACTTCCTTTCTTTCTATCTTTTAGCGCCATGAGTCTTCTGACTTGTTTAATGTAGCCCGCTGCTAATTTCACTCCTGAGTCAACTTCTGCACTTCACCACCCAACGTCGAGAACAATTTGTTGGTTGGTTCAAATGGCTCTGAGCGCGATGGGACTTAACATCTGAGGTCATCAGTCCCCTAGGACTTAGAACTACTTAAACCTAACTAACCTAAGGACATCACACACATCCATGCCCGAGGCGGGATTCGAACCTGCGACCGTAGCGGTCACGCGGTTACAGACTGAAGCGCCTAGAACCGCCCGGTCACAACGGCCGGCTAATTTGTTGGATCTATTGCATTTTCTGCCCCCCCCCCCCCTAAAACTTTTACCCTCCACTGTCCGAAGATAGCAAGAATAGACACGTGCGAGAACTGTCGCACCACCATCTTGACAGCTCATGCATCAAAGCTGCTGACAAGAATAATATTCAGAAGAATGGAAAAGAAAACTGAGGATCCGTCAGATGACGGTTAGTTTGGCCTTAGGCACCGAAGAGGTAGTTTTGATACTGCGGCTGATAACTGAAGAAAAGGCAAGAGACGTTCATATGATTTATCAATCTAGAAAAAGCGTTCGACTGTGCAAAATGGTGCAGGTTGTTCGAAATCCTGAGAGAAATGGGGGTAAGCTGTAGGGATAGACAGGTAACGTACGATGCTCACTCCAAATGAAATGCACACTATTTTTTTAAAATCCATCTTTTATTCTACATGTTTGAAAGTTTTACAGTGTGTAGATATATCCTTTAGGAACAATATTTTCATTTCTCCACATAATTACCCTCCCTCTCAACTGCCTTACGCCATCTTTGAACCAGCGCCTGTTTACCCGCACAGTAAAATTCTGGACCATCCTGTTGGAGCCACTGTTTGGCAGCGTGCACAAGGGTCATCATATTCAAACCTTCTTCCACGAAGAGAGTCTTTCAATTTCCCAAAGAGATGATAGTCACGTGGAGCCAGGTCAGGACTGTAAGGCAGGTGTTTCAGTGTTGTCCATCCGAGTTTTGTAATCGCTTCCATGGTTTTTTGTCTGACATGTGGCCGTGCATTGTCGAGCAACAGCAAAAAATCCTGCTTTTGCCGATGTGGTCAAACACGACTCAGTCGAGTTTGAAGTTTCTTCAGTGTCGTCACATACGCGTCAGAATTTATGGTGGTTCCACTTGGCATGATGTCTACAAGCAAGAGTCCTTCGCAATCGAAACACACCGTAGCCATAACTCTTCCGGCAGAAGGTGTGGTTTTGAATTTTTTTTTTCTGGGGTGAATTTGCATGATGCCACTCCATTGATTACCGCTTCATCTCTGGTGAAAAATGATGGAGCCATGTTTCATCACCTGTCACAATTTTTCCAAGAAATTCATCTCCACCATTCTCATACTGTTCCAAAAGTTCGCTGCATACCGTTTTTGTTGTTTCTTTGTGAGCAACTGTCAACAACCTGGGAACCCACATGGCACAAACCTTTTTTAACGCCAAAACTTTCAGTATTCTGCAAACACTTCGTTCCCCTATCCCAACGTAGCGTGCTGTCAGCAGTCACCAATTCGTTAAATCTCTGCACATTGTCTGGAGTGTGTGCAGTACGAGGCCTGCCGCTGCGAGGACAATCCTCAATATTGTCGTGCCCGCTTTCATCACGTAACCCGCTTGCCCACCGACTAACTGTACTGCGATCGATAGCAGCATCTCCATACACCTCTTTCAACCTCTTGTGGATGTTTTCCACTGTCTCGTTTTCACAGCACAGGAATTCTATGACAGCACGTTGCTTCTGGCGAACGTCAAGTGTAGCAGCCATCTTGAAGACATGCTGTGACGGCGCCACTCACGGGAACAGGTTGAACTAAGTTTGAAAACAAGCGGGAAGGATGTATCTACACACTGTAAATCTTTCACACTTGCAGAATGAAAACTGTATTTTTACAAAAATAATGTGCATTTCTTTTGGACTGACCCTCGTACAACATGTACAGGAGCCAAGAGAGAATAATGAGAGTGGAAGACTAAGGACAAAGTGCTTGGATTAAAAAGAATGTTAGATAGAGGTGTAATCTTTCGCCCCTACTGTTCAACCTGTACATCGAAGAACCAATGACGAAAATAAAAGAAAGGTTCAAGAGTGGAATTAAAATTCAAGGAGAAAGGATATCAATGATAAGATTCGCTGATGACATTGTGTCCTGGTTGAAAGTGAAGAGGACTTAGATGATCTGCTGAATAGAATGAACAGTCTAATGAGTATAGAATATGGATCGAGAGTAAATCGAAGAAAGACGAAAATAAAGAGAAGTATTAGAAATGAGTAGAGCGAGAAACTTAACATCAGTATTGATGCTGGCGAAGTAGAAGAAGTTAAGGAATTCTGCTACCTAGGCAGTAAAACAACCAGTGACGGACGGAGCAAGGAGGACATCAGAAGCAGACTGGCACTGGCAAAAAGGGCATTCTGGGCCAAGATAAGTCTACTATCAAACATAAGCCTTAATGTGGAACACAGCATTGTATGGTAAAGATACATGGACTGTTGGAAAACTGGAAGAGAATCATCGCATTTGAGATTGTGAGTGTGTGGGGTTGCTATTCTGTTATTCTGTGCAATGGATTAATCAGAGATGTACCCTTTACCCTGTGGCTCCTGCAAGATGCAATTTCCACCCCAACACTACTACAGAAGTCAGGCAGGCGCTCCTAACGTTCTAAAGAGAAATGCCTAAAAAACTTTCTGCAATAAACATCTTCTGGAGACGTCCGCTGTAAGGAAATGACACAAAAATTCACAAAATTTCTTACGTAACTAGTGGGATACTTGGGTACTGGAGTAGTGCTAGTTAGTGTAAGAAAAACATGAAACTAACGAAAATTATTATTTATTTTTCAAAAATTCTGAGAAATCACAATGGCACTTTTAGTTATGAATTGTACACGTTATTTCCTGGTTCTTTTCGGAATGTGAAGTTACCTCTCAAGGATAAGATTCGCTAATGAAATTTCTATACAATGTTTAAGATTGTTATTGACTTGGCAGAATAGCTGAGAGCCGCGCCTACTCAACTTGAATAATTATCCGTTAGAATGTTGCTAGATACAGTCGAGGCTGTTGCGTGTGAAATGCAGTGAAGTGTACTATTGTGGAGGAAATATGGGGCTCGTAAGAGCTCTAGCACACAATACCGTAAGCTGCGATGACTGCTGTCTGCGCAGCTCGCTGCTGACAAATAAGATAACTCTCGTTCTATCTGGATTGACTTCGCCAATCAAACTCTCCCTACGCCTTGATGAAGTCAAGGACTCCTATTCGACCCTAGTCTAACTATTGGCGTGGTACACCGGTCATATAACCAGTCCACCGTGATGCCACTCAAAATTCGCTCGCAGGCATTTAACTATGTCCGTTCACACCACACAATAAGTGTGGTGGCCAACACAGTGAACAACGCTTAATCGCAAGGACTCAATATAGAGCCGCACTTCGATTCGCTCTCGACAGAGGTGCTCTCCCAGTGAAGTACTGAGGAGAGACTTGTTCCTCGCTCTTTGAGTACACGTACGAGCGCGCACGCTCTCGTTATGTTGGGTTGGGTTGTTTGGGGAAGGAGACCAGACAGCGATGTCATCGGTCTCATCGGATTAGGGAAGGATTTCGGCCGTGCTCTTTCAAAGGAACCATCCCGGCATTTGCCTGGAACGATTTAGGGAAATCACGGAAAACCTAAATCAGGATGGCTGGATATGGGATTGAACCGTCGTCCTCCCGAATGCGAGTCCAGTGTGCTAACCACTGCGCCACCTCGCTCGGTGCTCTCGTTATGTGTTCTAGCTCCAAGAGCGACAGCGGAGCGGCCTCTCTCCACGCCAGACGTGAAAGGGTATATCTTTCGGTCTCTTCCATTACTCCTTCAGCTCAAGGCGTCAGAAATATCGTCTGCCAATCAGAATTGCTCTTCTAAAACGGGAGAATGACGTTTCGTTTAAGGTGACCAATCCGGAAATCTGTAGTATCGGCGTTTGGCGTTTGCTGTCTCCCTGTGAAAATCTGTGAAACTGCGTGCTATGTGTAAAGAACGCGTAGGCTGGCTGCTCCCACACAATGTAGCGGAATTTGCTTTTAAGCCGAACACGGGGTCGTCCTTTCACTTGGGCAAACGCTGTCTACTCTACGGGCAGTCATCGGCCGACATAGATGGGTTGGGACCGGCCTCCTGGCGTGTGGTTGCATCTCTCGAACTAAAAGCTCCTGTGACCGTCGTGTCTGGAATGTATGTGTGTACGCCAGCCTCGAGTATTTCAACCATGGTGCGCACTTGCGATTTATTAGTTATTTGCATATCGTTTACATGAATTCATACAACATTGACTTTATCTTATTGAGTTTGGGTTCGATTGAAGCGTCTTGATGTGTGGAATATGATTGTGAGGGCGGAATAAGTAAGCAGTGAAGGTCAGGAGACCACGACAAGATGTAGTGCTACAGAATAACGTTGACAATTAGGTAGACTGATAAGGTAAGGAAGGAGGAGGTTCTGAGCAGAACCGTAGAGGAAAGGAAAATAAAGAAAAGACTGACAAGGAGCAGCGACAAGATGGTAGGATATCTGTTAAGACATCAGGGAATAACTTTGATGGTGCTAGAGGGAGAAGTAGGGGGCAAAAACGGTAGAGGAAGCCAGAAATTGGAATACATCCAGCAAATAATTGAGGATGTAGTTTGCAAGTGCTACTCTGAGAAGAAGAGGTTGGCACGGGAGAGGAATTCGTGGCGGGCCGCATCAATCGAGTCAGAAGACTGATAGAAAAAATTAGCGTTGTAGATGATTATGATTTTTAAGATGTGCATGTCTGTGTCACTGGAGTGGTGATTATTTTCAGTGAGATTGTCTGCAATTCAGACGTTCTTGTAATATCCTTATGTAGCAGATGACACGCTGTAGGCGGCCGTTGTGGCCGAGCGGTTCTAGGCGCTTCAGTCCGGAACCGCGCTGCTGCTACGGTCGCAGGTTCGAATCCTGCCCCAGGCATGGATGTGTGTGATGTCCTTAGCTTAGTTAGGTTTAAGTAGTTCTAAGTCTAGGGGACTAATGACAGATGTTAAGTTCCATAGTGCTCAGAGCCATTTGAACCATTGGTGTTCAGCGGTGAGCTTGATGGCACTTGTAGAGGTACCATTAGTTTATGGGCGGTTCCTCCGAAAACAGCAAAAAAATGTTTTTTTTTACTATGTTTTCGCTGTCACCACTGGACCAAAACCCAGCCGAGGATTCCAGCAAGGCTAAGCACAGCAAGTGGTTGAAATTTTTACGATATATCCTTAAGATCCCGATGTCGAAGAACCATGAAATTTTCCTAATGTCCGTATCCGGTTTCGAGGTACAGATGTTCAAAGTTACTCTATTTCTACACGTAAAATACGGTATCAGGCGAACACTAAATAATAAATAACAACAGCAATTTGCTCAAATTTTAGCGGTACATTCTCTAGGCATTTATCTGGAGGAACCATCTCCATGTTTCCAAAAATCGTTTTGCATTAACGAGAAACGAAACCCCAAAAACTGGCTTTTTAGGTACCAAAACCCGGCCGTGGATTCCGAGACTGTGCCGGACTCGAAAATCCTTGAAAATTTTCTTCATATCTTTATCCGTTTCCGAGGTACAGAGGTTCAAATTTACCCTACTTGTAAACACATAAAACGCACGTAAAATTTGGTGTGAGGCGAAACCATAGTTTATAAAGTGACGTAGCACGGAGAAATATTCTGTAAAGTGTCTCAGTTATCACCTGGTTTTCGAATTTTTTCAAACTGTTGCATCTTTGAGCACCCGGTTCGCGATGTACTCTCCCCAGTTACTGAAGTCAGGGATCACAATTTATTAATAATTATAGAACAAAGTAATATCTCCAGTTACAGTTACATTTTCAGCAAGTCCTTTTATCCATACATGAATTTTTCCATCATTACTAACTTTTCTACAGGAGCGTGTATATAATGTAAATGGCATATTACTATAAACATAGCTGGGTCTACTTTGGGTCTTCGGATCAATACCACAATGCCACGACTTGTAGGCGATGACATCTCGATGGGCGAAAGATTCAAGTCCAGGAAAGGAGGCGTTTTCACAACGAACGATGGCTAAGGTAAACCAACCACTACGAGAATTGCCAGTAGCGACGTCCAGAGTAAAATTAACCCTGCAGCCACGGAAGAATATAGGTCCATTTAATATAACTGCTTGGGCTGTTCCATTTCCTCCAAGTTTATTCTCGTGTCTAATTATATGTTTGTAGACAGGCATGAGCCGGCCGCGGTGGCCGAGCGGTTCTAGGCGCTTCAGTCCGGAACCGCGCTGCTGCTACGGTCGCAGGTTCGAACCCTGCCTCGGGCAAGGATGTGTGTGATGTCCTTAGCTTAGTTAGGTTTAAGTAGTTCTAAGTCTAGGGGACTGATGACCTCAGATGTTAAGTCCCATAGTGCTCAGAGCCATTTGAACCATTTGAAGACAGGCATGAGGTGGCGGCGTTGACGATACACACGTCGACGAGGCATAGTGCTTCAATGCTGTTGCAGATAGAGTGGCATTGTGGTATTGATCTGAAGACCCAAAGTAGACTCAGCTATGTTTATAGTAATATGCCATTTACATTGTATACACGCTCCTGTAGAAAAGTTGGTAATGATGAAAAAATTCGTGTATGGATGAAAGGACTTGGTGTACTTGCTGAAAATGTAACTGTAACTGGAGATATTACTTTGTACTATAATTATTAATAAATTGTGATCCCTGACTTCAGTAACCGGGGAGCGTTCATCGCGAACCGGGTGCTCAAGGACGCAACAGTTTGAAAAAATTCGAAAACATAGTGCCGCACTGCCCGCGGAGCGCCTAGTCAGTCGGTGACGCAACCCGCACGACTTGCCTCGGCTCCAGGCCGGCGCTCCAGGGTACGCCTGCTGCTAAAGCGACTACAGCACGCGTACGGGGTAACTCCCACTTGCTGGTGCCTGCAGATTCTGTTATCAGCGCGTTACGTAATCAAGGTCACTCGTCTCCTATATAAACGGGCAGTGCACGCCAGCGGTACCATTCCGCTGTGAGCTCTATCTGCAACAGCATTGAAGCACTATGCCTCGTCGGCGTGTCTGTCGTCAACGCCGTCACCGCATGCCTGTCTACAAACATATAATTAGCCTCGAGAATAAACTCGGAGGAAACGGAACAGCCCAAGCAGTTATATTAAATGGACCTATATTCTTCCGTGGCTGCAGGGTTAATTTTACTCTGGACGTCGCTACTGGCAATTCTCGTAGTGGTTGGTTTACTTAGCCATCGTTCGTTGTGAAAACGCCTCCCTTCCTGGACTTGAATCTTTCGCCCATCGAGATGTCATCGCCTACAAGACGTGGCATTGTGGTATTGATCCGAAATACTGAAGCAGATGCAAATTTTTTTTGCTTGAAAATCCGGTCAGAGATGTAAAATCAGTTTTGCGTTATTTCAGTTTCACCATAAGTACATTTTATTGACCAGTACATTTCCTGTCGTACGGGTCATATGCACTGGCGCAGCACGTAAGAGAGGGAAACCAATGGAAACATGCTCCTATTGGACCACAAAAAATGCGAATATGTTCCTGTTTATTTAAAAGACTCTGACTGTAATGTGAAGTGCCTCAATCCACGTTCCTCAATATTCTTGCTCTTTTTATGATAAAGGTGAAGGAGACAGTGGGAGTGGGAAAGAGACGGAAAAATAATTAAAACTGGAAGATTGTAGAAAAATCCTCCAAAAATAAACGAAAAATATATCTATTCAAAAAATCAGATGAAAATTCACTTGACGACTTCCTCAGAGACAATCTCCACTCCTCTCAAATTAACAGTGTAAGTGCAGACCAGATGTGGCTTGCGTTAGAAGAAATAATATCGACAGCACTTGAGACGTTTATACCAAATAAATTAACAAACGACAAAGCTGCCCCTGCTTGGTATACAAAACGGGTCATAATATTGTTGCAGAAACAACGAAAAAAGCATGCCAAATTTAAACGAATGCAAAATCTCCAAGATTGGGGATCTTATACTGAAGCTCGAAATTTAGCCCAGATGCTTGTAATAGTTTCCACAACGAAACTTTGTATCGGAACCTGGCACAAAATCCAAAGAGATTCTGGTCGTATGTGAAGCGTGCTATCGGCAAGACACAATCAACACCTCTGCGCGACAGCAATGGAAATACTTTCGACGACAGTGTTGCCAAAGCAGAGTTACTAAACGCAGCTTTCCGAAATTCCTTCACCAAAGAAGACGCTGTAAATATTACAGAATTCGAACCAATAACAGCTGCCAACACGAATAACTTGGAAGTAGATAATCCTCGGAGTAGTGAAGCAACTTAAATCACTTAACAAAAGCAAGTCTTCCTGTCCAGACCGTATACCAGTTACGTTCCTTTCAGAGTATGCTGATACAATAGCTCCATACTTAACAGTGATATACAACCGTTCCCTCGACGAAAGATCCGTACCCAAAGACTGTAAAGTTGCACAGGTCACACCAACAATCAAGAAAGGGAGTAGGAGTAACCCAATAAATTACAGGCCCTTATCATTAACATCGAACATATATTTTGTTCGTACATTATCAATTACCTCGAAGAAAACGATCTCTTGGCACGCAGTCAACATGGATTTAGAAAACATCGTTCTTGTGAAACACAAATAGTTCTTTACACACAACGTGTTGTGTGTTATTGACGAGGAATTTCAAATTAGTTCCGTATTTCTAGATTTCTAGAAGACTTTTGACACTGCACCACACAAACGGCTTGTGGTGAAATTGCGTCCTTATGGAATATTGTTTCAGTTAAGTGACTATATTCGTGATTTCTAATCACAATTCGCAGTAACTAACGGGAAGTCATCGAGTAGAGCAGACGACATTTGTGAGGTTACCCGAGGTAGTCTTATAGGCCTTCCGCTGTTGCTTATTTATATAAACGATTTAGGAAACAATTTGAGCAGCTGTATTAGATTGTTTGTAGATGATGTTGTTGTTTATCGTCTAGTAAAATCATCAGAAGATCAAAATAAATTGCAAAACGAGTTAGAAAAGATAACTGTATGGTGCAAAAATTGGCAGTTGACCCTAAATAACGAAAAGTGTGAGACATCCACATGAGCGCTAAAAGGAACACCATAGATCAGGCAAATCTAAAGGCCATAAATTCAACTAAATACCGAGGAATTACGATTAAGAACAACTTAAATTGGAAAGAACACATAGAAAATGTTGTGGGGAAGGCAAACCAAAAAGCACTTGCCCGGAAGGCAAAGGTCTCGGTCCGGCACGCAGTTTTAATCTGTCAGGAAGTTTCATATCAGTGCACACTCCGCTGCAGAGTGAAAATCTCATTCAGCGCTAATTCTTATCGTTACTCACGATTTTTTTTACATCATTCTTCCCGTTCTTTCACATGTGTGTGTTAGACTTACGTACACACCACTTTCTCTGCACAAAATGTATTCACGTTTCTGTGTTCTGAAGAACAGGTGGAGGAACTGTCTAGTGTTGTATTTAAAGAAATTATGAAAAATAAAGAATTTCGTTATACACAACATTTGATGTTTTATCCACAGGACCCTTTATAAACAAATTATCTGAGCTAGTGACCGTCGAGCAAGCTACGTACAGCTATCCATGTGAGAATCAGTTGGTCGTGAGGTCGACATCGACAACTCGAAGTGTCCGTTTCGCGACTTGTTGATGGTCATCGCGAAGCATATGCTCACGGCAAACTGCAAGCGTTTGAATTGAAAAGATAGATTATTAGGAATGATGGGTATGCGTGGTACGAAAACTATTTCACCAGCTGCACAGCGCCTGAGAATTTCAGCTTCTGTAATAGTATTACGAAGCGACACCACTTTCAGGCGAGTTCGATTACACAGCTCGGGAGGGGTTACGTTCTGTAACACATCCTACCTTATAAAAAAGAGGTGAATGTATTTGATGAATAAAGGGGAAAAATGTTGTACTTTAACATCCATAAACTTGGTGAGCAATATAAAGTTCTTTACGTTTCATACGTGGTTCTTAGAAACTGGATATATATATACAACACTGTTAAGAGAGTTATATCCATAGCATTGCATGCGCATTTTACTTTGCTTGATTAATGAAGCCAGTTTTTTGCGAATTTAGAGAATATTGCAGCAATGGCGGCCGATAATTAACATACATCTGCTACACTGAAAATGGCAATAACTCGGAGAAAAGGTGCTTTATGCACATACGAAAAGTACATAAAATCCGTTATTTTATGTGAACGAACAGTCATTATATTCTGATATAACAAACAGCATTTATCACATCACAGACCTTTCCACCCACGCGACAAAATGTGAGCGTACACATTTGCGTCTCATTCTTCCAAGGACTCTTACCGAAGAATTTTTTATCGTATCACGGGCTTTGCACAAATAGTGTTAACACTGAACGTTGTACTTTCTTTGATTTTGTTGCATCGCAGACACGAATATTATCTTAGTTTATTGGATTTCGTGCTTTTGTCAAATCGTGTTTCTTCACACGCAAGAAATTATTTATTTATCACTTTTGGCATTTTTAGGCGACAATACAGTTCCGAAGAAGCGTAATCGGAATGCCAACTTTACATCTACATCTAAATCAACATGGATACTTCGCAAATCACATTTAAGTGCCTGGGAGAGGGTTCATCGAACCACCTTCACGTTAATTCTCTATCTCGAACAGCGCGCGGAGAAAACTAACACCTATATCTTTCCGTGTTAGCTCTGATTTCCCTTCTTCGAGGATATCATGATGTTCGAACACAATATATGTTCCAGAATCGTGCTGCACATCGACGATAATGATATGGGCCAGTAATTTAGTGGATGACTCCCACTACCTTTCTTGAATATTGGTGTGAACCGTACACCTTTCCAGTCTTTGGGTACGGATCTTTCGTCGAGCAAACGGTTGTATGCGATTGTTAAGTATGGAGCTATTGTATCAGCATACTCTGAAAGGAACCTAAGTGGTATACACTATGGATCGGAAGACTTGTTTTTGTTAATGATTTAAGTTGCTTCACTACTCCAAGGTTATCTATTTCTACGTTACTCATGATGGCAGCTGTTCTTGATTCGAATTCCGGACCATTTACATCGTCTTCCTTGCTGAGGGAATTTCGGAAGGCTGTGTTTAGCAACTCTGTTTTGGTAGCACTGTCGTCGATAGTATTTCCATTGCTATCACGCAGAGAAGGCATTGATTGTGTCTTGCTGCTAGCATATTTCACATATGACAAGAATCGATTTTCTGTCAGGTTTCGAGACAAAGTTTTGATATGAGAACAATTGTAAGCATCTCGCCCTTAAGTCCACGTTAAATTTCGAGCTTCTGTAAAAGATTGCCAATCTTGCAGATTATGCGTCCATATAAATTTGGCATGTTGTTTTCAGAGCGATTTTATGCGCGGGGAATCCAGATGGAGAAGGGGAGTTATGAAACTCTACCGGATAAATGGTGACATCGGTCCACCGATCCAGAACTGTATTTATGGTCCGATATGCCACCTCGTTCGCACCAACGTTTCCCAAAATGCTCTAGTTTATAGCAGCCAAATGATCATTTTAGGCGTCAGCATTGCTCATTCGCAGAGCCAAGAATCCTCGTGACGTGTCATTTGGGATACATCTTCATAAACGAAGTGGGCCCGACAAGAAGAGTAGTTTTCAGTTCAGTTTCGGTGCTGAAGGCCGTCATGCAGGAAGACACTACATCGTACACAGAAGCACCAAGTCCGCCGCTGTAATGGAATAGCAAGCCGCAGCCTCGCCGCCAGAAGTTAGAAGGTATTTGAAGTCTGATTTTTACGTACCCGGGTGACTCGTGAGGACGGGAAGGAGACGGCCTCACATCAGCAGTCACCTGTGAGCTGGGATGAAGATCTGACAGCCGAAGACAGGCAAGCGGGAGTCCGTTGTTCGAGTCCGGGACACTGGCCTTCCCCCGCCGCGCCGCTCCGCTGGCCGACGCTCAACACTGACACACGCGGCTGCTTAGAGAAAAACAATGGGACGCCACATCCAAGGTATCAACATCCGATTCACAACTTCATTCTCAATAATTAGACGGGCCACAGCACGATGCGCGTCTCCAATCAACTGGGTGAAACGGCGACACGAGATACACACCGCCAGACGTAATCAGACGCCGCCGTTGCCGCAGCAGAAGGCTTCGCAAACGACACAGCTGCCGCTCTCTCAGCCAGAACAATCGAGTAAGGGAACAGTTGTACAAACTTTCAATAAAAGTTATCTTATGTAAAAATGCTGTTTCATTCTACCTCATACCCGAGCCAAGGAAGAACCCACCCTGCCTACATGTTGTTAAGAGAGAAAAAGTAATTTAGTGTTTTTCACCCTGACATAAAGCTTTAGAATCAAATGCCATTCGCAGTAATTCTCATCCTGACAACTGACTAGCATCAAAAGAGAAAACCCAGTTACATTTAGTGTCAGAACTGTCTCAATTCAATCGCACAGGTTTAGCTTGAGCAGAAAAAGAAGAGAGGTTACACCATTTTCGGGAAGGTATTATTACTGCGCGACAAACTTACCAACAATAATCGTAAAGCCAATTCAAGAATGAAAGAAGTAAAACGAACGAAGATACTATTACGAAATCACAACTGTATCATTTCATGTATAAAATGCATGTTTAACCATCACTTGCTTTTGCTTTGAACCTAAATATCGACCAGCTCCAGTCATGGACCATCATCATCGAATAGGATTAGAATGGTTTAAGCCACAACATTACATTTGTCATTACTTAAATAATGTGTAGAGCATATCATGAATACCAGTATACGATACAAGACTTTTAGAAGCAAAAATACTAATCAGTTTTTTTTTAACCAGGTCTACTTGTAAAAGTCCTGTGTTGCATATTAATATCCATGACGTGCTCTACACAGCATTTAAGTAACGACCAAGGTAATGTTGTGGCGTAAATCATTTTAACCCTTATCCGTGAAGATAGGCCATGACTGAAGCCGGTCGACACTTGGATTTAAAATAAAAGTAACTGACGGTCAAACATGTATTTTATACGTTTCTTGACTGCTGTTGATTGTCACCTTCCAAAAATGTATCACTTCGCTTATATCGGTAAGACTCGGAAGAAATGTATGAAAATGAGTATTAGCGTCAGCTCGAAAAACTGTCAACGATAACAAATTTTTAGTGTCAGCTCGACAAACTTGTGAACGATAATACTAGCGGTAACTCGGCAAACTTATCAACGATAATAACTGGCTCAAGAATGAATTCAAATATGTCTATGGAAGACGGGATTAAACTGTTAACACTGTTATAATGATGATCAAACGTTCCAAAATACTACTTTTTATGCATCCTATCATTTCTATCCTGATTTATTTAGTTTAATTTTGTAAAACTTCTGCTGTCCCGACTTTTTTCTTCCAATATAATGAAATATGATGTATACTTGCAGTCGACTCACAACTCACATATCGATATGATGCCGCAATGTCAATGACCTTCACAACATCGTTGACTTTGAAACCATTGTGGTAGTACCACCTTAGCCCATAGAGGGCACACTGAGTATACATCGTCTGTACAGTTATTTTAAAGCTTTTAATTGATATTTTATACAATATTTGAGTAGTAACATGGTTGTAAAGAGATATTTTATACATACCTATTTTTATATTATTATTTGTTTTTTCTTTTACGTATTGACGATTATGTGAATCCGTTTTACACTGATTGATTGACGTGAGGTAGAGGGAGAAGTAAATGGAGCATCTTCGTATTTAAGCGTATGCCCGTCACTTGCTGGCACCAGTTGACATCATAGCAGCTGAGAAGAGTGCTCCACCTACCATCTTCGAAGGATGCCATGGGTATAACAAGTCTTACTGTATTTTATCCTTATAAGCATTTTGTCAAATTTTATTATCAATCTAGTAAGGTTTCTATTACTTTCTAAATTAAGTTACAAGTCTGATGATGGTCATGTGATATGACCGAAACCGGTCACCTACGTTCTTGTAACATACGTGGTGCGACCAAGACTGAGTTTTAAAAAGAAAAATTTTTTAATAATGAAATGATCCTTGCACGAAACTGAGTGGATCGACATAAAAAATAAAAATGAAGATTATCAATTTTTCTCTTTTTCATGGACAACTCGCGCTTGACCAAAAATTTGATTATGGCAAAATTGTTTTCTCAAAAAAAGCACCTAAACGTTCCTAAGACAGTGCCCCCGTATTTTAAATGGATTCCGATTTCCCCGTACTGACACAGTAAAGGAAACTGTATATATAGAGACCTCTGCTTCCAGGCGGCTTATGAAATTGAAATATGTAACAGATTTTAAGTTAGATCTCCAACAATACAACTATCAAAACCGCATCTAATTTCATGCACTAGCTTTTCCGTGGTGCGGCTACAAACATACGGATAGACAGAACAATAACAAACAAAAATTCTAAAAAATAATTGTTTTGGCTTCCATTGCTGTTATAAAGACCCCTCATATTAACCTTTCTTAAATATCTCCTACGTACAGACATCGGCCAGTTACAATTTTATTATATGTAGCCCTCCTCCGCTCATTACACAGGCAGCAGAGGCTGCAGAGGCTGCAGAGGCATTTCGGAAATGCTAGAATTCTCAGCCGTCATTTCTCTGCAACCGGGACGTCCAGATCACATGATCTTAATCCATGTGACTTCGGGCTGAAGATGCCCTCTGAGACATACACTACGTTTACATGCGGCACATCTTCCGAAAGACGAAAACCGAATTTCGGAAATCGTTTTTTTCACTGTCACGTTTACATGTTAAGGTCTGAAGTGTATTTGCTAGTCCAGTTAAATATGGCTCCTGGAAAACAGCTGATGCCGTTTATGATTTAGTCAGCCCAGTCGTTATTCCTCTCCAATTAGACGAGGTGTAAATAGCTTCAGTCTAATATTCTTCATATCCTTCATGGTACAAAAAGTCACTCCGTCCATACTGAGCGGACGATTTGGATGGGATTCGGTTAATGAAAAGGGGACATACAATTCAAGGTTTATTTCCCCAAAACAATTAATTAATTGTAATAAATTACACCGTGGCTTACAAATTACAGTGACACAAACAAATCAAGCTGCTTACAATATGAGGTAATGAAAATGTTGTATGTCCCAGGTGAACAGCGAAACTTATTTGTGGCGTTTGATTCACGGTCAAACACACTGTTTACAATTTGATACATTAACAAATAATCATTGTGCATTAAACTACATACTTTCACCTAATACAGTTAAATTTTATAATGTGAAGCACAAATGTATAATTTACAATTAAATTTTCAGTCGAAGTTACTCCTTCCTATACCTCCTTTAAAAGACAGATGAAATTTCCAAAAGATATATCAATTAAAAATGCCCTAAAACCCTTAACACAACAACACGTACATGACTATAAAGTTTGCCGATTTCAACAGCGCAGATCACATTCAAACTCTAGCCAACATGGGCCGCTTGCCGGTCAAAACATGTTACGACTGCGGCAGCGGGCAAACTTACATAGGTAATAAAAGAACACAGGCCACCTAGCAATCTTACCAAAATCAGTTTACACGAAGGAGGTAGAGGGGGGGGGGACAATAAATACCATACGCAAGTGCACTTACCAAACCTACTACTAAAAATACAGTATAAAAGGATCTCAATTAATGACAAAATCCGGGATAGGCCCGGCAATATTGCACCTGAGCGCTAGTAGCCAAAATAAGGTTGACATATACCAAGGTCTGACATCTTAGGGCTAACTGGCACAACAAATAAATAAAAGTAAAAGAACAGACAAATGACAATGCCCAGCAATTTAAATAAAATAAGTAACCACAAGGCTAACAAGCACACATAAAAATATCAGACTGCTGCCACATCACAAACGGAACAGGCGCGCGCGCAGTCCCCAGCAAGCCAGAAAAGCAATAACACACACTCCAGCAACCGAGCCAGCCTGACCACAGTAATTTCAACCCAGAATCAGGGAGCGTGAGCACACCGGGTCCACGCAACACACACACTGCCAAATAATTCCCACCAACAGATACGGCTGCCCCCCGGGCGGGAAAACGGGGGCGACGACCGGGTACACACCAGCAGAAAACTCAACCCCTAGACTCCTGCCAAAACGGAATCACGCAGAAAATATAAACAACAGCTGAAGTATGGTGAAACGAACCCCGCCACGCAGACCGGACAGAGCAAACACACAGAAAGCCTGCCCTGCAGTCCTCACAGCTCCTGGGTGCGGAAACCCAAGCGATATCGTGGCACCCTTTCCAGAGGCGGAGAGCCTCGAGCGATTGCGTGTGCGATCCATCAGTTGTCCACTACAGCACATCACCAACACGCCACACCGCCCAACGGCCAAATCAACGAGGCCCGCCAACAGCGAGACCACACCTCCGTGCCGGGGCGGAAGGCAAAATACCGCCAGCTCGGTGCGAATCCAACCGCCGAGCCGAGCCAACACCGACTCAAAGGAAGGCGTCGGCGCTTGTTGGTGACGTCACGTCAGCTAGGCACGGCGAACGCCAGGTCTGTTGCAGGCAGAAATGCCTGGGCGAGCTTATCACTATAAATCTATTATTTTTGGACAAAATGGTTGTCATTGTTTTGGCTGGCTCTGAGCACTATGGGACTCAACTGCTGTGGTCATCAGTCCCCTAGAACTTAGAACTACTTAAACCTAACTAACCTAAGGACATAACACACACCCATGCCCGAGGCAGGATTCGAACCTGCGACCGTAGCAGCAGCGCGGCTCCGGACTGGAGCGCCTAGAACCGCACGGCCACCGCGACCGGCCATTGTTTTGGATTCTGCAGTTTTATTTAGATGAAAGATTTTCTTACTATCGTAAAGCTACAAATGGAGATCATAGTTCTGTATTAGTGAATCCTGTCGAAACAAACGTAGATCAATATGAGAAGATACTTTGCCCCATTGCAAGCTTCGGAAATTTTACATTCAAGTAATTATATTTACTTGATCCATTTTGTTATCGAAACTTATCCCAACCTCCTTACAATTAACTCGTTTCTTTTATTTATTTATTTTCGTTTGACATCGTCACTGGAAATGTGAACTTATTTACATGTGCAAATGTCCAACTGTTGCCAGTCATTAGATTGCAGTCGTTTTCAACGAAAGGAATTCTAAACAGGAAACAAAATAGCTTCATACATCGAACATACTGCTGAGCTTAAACTTTTTTAAATATGCAAATTAGAAAAGATAAATGTTCTCCTCTTGCAACTGAAAGGAGAAACTTTATAAGATAAAAAAAAATGTATTTGATAAAGCTAGTATCTCTCTTTAGCCTCTTCTTCTGTCCCCCACCCCCTCCCCAAGCGTGTACAATCGCAAGATATTTCATTAACATTCAGTGCTCCTCACCCCATAGTCAACCAAGATACCTAAAGAAGAGCACCAATATGTTCACAGTTTCTTGTAAAAGCAACCTAGTACAAACGAAACTTGCCCAGATTTACAAATAAGGTAAAGAAGCACGAATTCTGTTGCTGCTGGACCATGAAGTTGTTTTTGTATGTTAATTCTTAAAACAGGTGGAAATTTAAGTTCAGGAGGACACTATTTGTTAAGAAGTGTAATGAATTGCACAATTAATTGATTGCAGAAATCTCTCAGGACAATGTGTGTTAGTCAACTACCGCCAATAGTTTCACATTTTCCTGTGTCAGAGAGGGAGGCACCACCATTATGAGCATGCCTGCAACAGACCTGGCGTTCGCCGTGCCTAGCTGACGTGACGTCACCAACAAGCGCCGAGGCCTTCCTTTGAGTCGGTGTTGGCCGAGCGCGCGCGGTCCCCCGCGAAAAACGCTCCAGAGGGCATCAGCCGCCTCAGCGCCTGCACAGGCCGAATCAGACAGAAATAACAGAAATACAAGTCGCTAGCGATAGTGCCAGAGAAATGGCACACATACAAGCCGAAAACTTAAAAAAAAAAAAACCGAAACTTGGCGCCCAAGTATCAAAACCGGTTGCGTTTACATGGGAGAAGAAACCGATTGCGGAACTGGAAACCGGCAACCAGAAGCGGATTTTCAGAATCGATTTTTGAAGTGTTTACATGATCACCCAGAAGCGGGGCCGGCCGGAGTGGCCGAGCGGTTCTAGGCGCTACAGTCTGGAACCGCGCGACCGCTACGGTCGCAGGTTCGAATCCTGCCTCGGGCATGGATGTGTGTGATGTTCTTAGGTTAGTTAGGTTTAAGTAGTTCTATGTCTAGGGGACTGATGACCACAGCAGTTAAGTCCCGTAGTGCTCAGAGCCATTTGAGCCAGAAGCGGTTTTGGAAAATCGGTTTACGAATCCCGGTTCTGGCAGCCCCATGTGAGCGAGGTGACTCTGATCTGCTGTGGATCATGCCTTTCCTCGCTTTCACGATGTGGCAGAAAATGATGGACCCAACAAGTAGCCAAAGGGGGTTCAGACACCCCGTCCCACACCAACTGAAATTCACACAACCTATACTGAAGAGCCAAAGAAACTGGTATACCTGCCTAATATCGTGTAGGGTCCCAGCGAGCACGCAGAATAGCGGCAACACGAGGTGGCATGGACTCGACTTATGTCTGGAGTAGTGCTGAACGGAATTGACACCATGAATCCGGCAGGGCTGTCCATAAATCCGTAAGAGTACGAGGGGTGTAGATATCTTCTGAACAGCACGTTGCAAGGCATCCCAGATATTTACTATTAAAAACAGTCTCGATCACGATTTATTTATCGAGGTGACCGGTTTCGACCATTGCTGTGGTCATCTTCAGACCTACAAGTTGTATACAAAGCTATAATTAGAGGGCTACATACATTAAAGAAAATACATAAAGCTATAAAGCAATAAAACGATGAATTACCATTGAGTAGGAACCCCTTTCTGTTGGAGAATCACTACTGGAGAAACCAGTGCACGTCTTACTATATATAATGGAGCCTCCGCCCACTTCTGACGGCATGATGTCATTAATAAACAATGAGTTATAAGTCGCATAACAATGTAAAATTTCTTAGTTAAAAGATCATTGTCAAGAATTAAAAATGAATACACACTAAGCTTAGCTTATTAAACAGCTATTGTCAATTAAGAAGCGTTAAAAATATTTAAATATATAGGATAAATGAACTTCGGTTTGGCAGTACATGGGTTGCCCTCTCAAGGACTGTTAGTGAACCATTTGGAACCACTGGCTGACATGGTGAAGTTGGACGCCTTTCCAAAGATGAGGCAGCAGGCTTCTTTCCACTGAAGTTATAAAGTCGATAGGCGAACTGCTGGTTGCCATGGTGAGGACAAACGCCAGTGCAAATATGTGGCAGCAGGCTTCTTTCTAACGAAGTTGTTGCGAAAGTGGAATGGCGAACACTGTCACGTCAGACGATGTATTATTGAGCAGCAACATGTCTTTATGAAACGATTTTCAATGAGTAGGCCGCAGTAATCTTTAGCTGACATGTATACTACATGCTGCACAAATACGATACGAAGTAGTTGTACATATTTATGAAATATGATCTATGAAGTTCCTATGTAAATTACAAGTGACTATTTTTTTAAGAGGCATTGCTATTCCTTAAGTTGTACGCCAGTCTTATAAACAAATAAAAATAATGAAAATGGAAGGAATTTAAAATTATAATACTATGAGCCATAGTGTAAAAAAAAGGGTGTGAATTATCAATAATGCAGTCTAAAAGTATATAAGCAAAAATTCTAAAACAGATAGTCATAAAATAATGTTAGGTGAAATAAAACTACAACGTAATGATAAAATATTTCATAAAAGTCTTAATAATTTAAAAAAACAAAGGACAGAAGAGTGAACATTCTAAACTAGATCATCGAAAAGCTCAAAGAAATGTTTGTCTTTGAAGTGAAGTTGTTTGTTTAAAACAGATAATGGGTTACTTTTGTGAAGTGAAAAGATTTCAATTTCTTCTAAAGTATTTAGCAGTAGTCCTTTTGGCATAGTATGTAATATTTTCAAATTCTTAGAAATGCAACCCTCAGAATGATTGTATCCATCAAGATGTTGACGAAATATTGATTTGGTACGTGCAGTACCAGTAGTATGTTCTTTGAAACGTGTTAGAAAGTTACGGCCAGTTTGGCCAATATACTGTTTCTCACAGTCATTACGTATTATTTTGTTAACGCCTGACTTTAGGTATAAATTTGAGTCCCCAACTGTGTTTTTCAGTTTCATCTGTAGGCGGTTATTGGTTTCCCAGATATGCTCAATAATGTTCATGTCTGGGGAGTTTGGTGGCCAGCGGAAGTGTTTAAACTCAGAAGAGTGTTCCTGGAGCCACTCTGTAGCAATTCTGGACGTGTGGAACGTCGCATTGTCTTGCTGGAATCTCCCAAGTCCGTCGGAATGCACAATGGACATGAATGGATGCAGGTGATCAGACAGGATGCTTACGTACGTGTCGCCTGTCAGAGTCGTGTCTAGACGTATCAGGCGTCCCATATCGCGCCAACTTGCACACTTCCCTGCTGACGTACATTGTCCATGGATTGATGAGGTTGTCTCCATACCCGTACACGTACATCCGCTCGATACAATTTGAAACGAGACTCGTCCCACCAGGCAACATGTTTCCAGTCATCAATAGCCCAATGTCGGTGTTGACAGGCCCAGGCGAGGCGTAAAGCTTTGTGTCATGCAATCAAGGGTACACGAATGGGCCTTCGGCTCCGAAAGCCCATGTCGATGATGTTTCGTTGAATGGTTCGCACGCTGGCACTTGATGATGGCCCAGCATTGAAATATGCAGCAGTTTGCGTAAGGGTTTCACTTCTGTCACGTTGAACGATTCTCTTCCGTCGTCGTTGATCTTGTTCTTGCAGGATCTTTTTCCGGACGCAGTGATATCGGAGATTTGTTGTTTTACCGGATTTCTGATAGTCACGGTACACTCGTGAAATGTTTGTACGGGAATAATCCCCACATCATCGCTATCTCGTAGATGCTGTGTCCCATTGCTCATGCGCCGACTATAACACCATGGTCAAACTCCCTTAAATCTTGATAACCTACCATTGTAGCTGCAGTAACCGAAGTAACAAGTGCGCCAGACACTCGTTGTTTTATATAGGCGTTGCCGACTGTAGCGCTGTACTCTGCCTGTTTACATATCTCTGTGTTAGAATGCGTATGCCTATACCAGTTTCTTTGGCGCTTCAGTGTAATAAGCGTATAGTGAAACTGACAGACTTTTTGTTTTCAGTCATACGATGAAAAAGGGATACGCACTGTCGGTTGTAAGTAAGGACAGCGATAGATTTAAATTATCCATACACTCATAGCATTATCGGATATTACACATCATTGTTTTAGCCAAGACCAGTTGCTTGAGCTCTGTTGCTGTTTCGTTAATCACTTCAGTTCTTACTTGCATTTGAATTTAATGTAAGTGCTACCGTTTACTGTTTTTGTACCATGTGCTGTTGTGATAGTTTATGCATAAGTTTGTACCAAGAAAGAGGAGGAAGGACGATTTCGATTCGTGCACTAGCATTACATAAGTTAAAATATGTACACACTACTGTAATAGCCTAATTACCTATCAATAATGGTTTAATGTTACTACTAGAGTCGTTAATTGTTTACTGGAACTTTCGGGTTGCAATATTTCAATTTTTCACAACGCAGAGGAGCGTTAAATATCATTGCAAACAACTTTAAATCAAAATCAGTGCATATAAAAGGATTTGTCTGTGTCACCCAAAAATTGCGTTGGTCAACAAAAATATCTTTTAACAGAGATAGTTGCATTTCTTTTGCAAAATATCGTCCAATCTGGCTACCCGGGTGGTACTTGGTAATGAAAACCAATTACGATACAGATGACTGGAGAGGGATTTGTGGAGAGCAGAAGAGGTATGCGATGACAGCGCATTCTATGGTTCGTTCGTTTCTGAAAGATTTTTTTCAGAGGGCTGCTTGAATTTGTTCGAGTCAACTATGCTCTGGATCCTTCCTTCCCCTTTTGTCCAGAATCTATTTACGCTCTTGTAGTACCATAACGGAAGAAGTTCATGAACAATTAAATCTTAAAATAACCATGCATCCATGCACTATCACATTACTAAATATGCACAATTAAAGGAAAAACACACAGCATCAGAATTCAACCGTTTGTTGTGATACATTTTACACACATGTTGTAAGACATCGTGGTCTCCTGACCTTCATTGCTTACATATTCCTCCCTCACAATCATATTCCGCACATCAAGACGCTTCATTCGAACCCAAACTCAATAAGGTAAAGTCAGTGTTGTATGAATTCATGTAAACGATATGCAAATAACAAGTAAGCGCACCGGGGTTGAAATACTCGAGGCTGGCGTACATACATACATTCCAGACACGATGGTAACAGGAGCTTTTAGTTCGGGAGACGCAAACTGGACAACGGCACGCCAGTCCCTTCAGAGGACGAGTCAACGCCAAATGCCGAGGCGACAGAACGTGAAGTGGACAGCGGGTGCCCGAGTGAAAGGGGGACGCCCCCGTGTTCGGCTTAAAAGCAAATTCCGCTACATTGTGTGGGAGTGCCCAGCCTACGCATTCTTTCCACATAGCATGCAGTTTCAGAGATTTTCACAGAGAGACAGCAAACGCCGAAAACCAATGCTATGGATTTCCGGATTGGTCGCCTTAAACGAAATGTCGTTCTCCCGTTTTAGAAGAGCAATGCTGATTGGCAGACGATATTTCTGACATCTTGAGCTGAAGGAGTAATGGAAGAGACCAAAAGATACACCCCTTCACGTCTGGTGCGGAGAGGCGCCGTTCCGTTGTAGCTATTGGCGTGAGGAACAAATCTCTCCTCAGTACTTCACTGGGAGAGCACCTCTGTCGAGAGCGAATCGAAGTGCGACTCTACATTGAGTTCTTGCGATTAAGTGTTGTTCACTGTGTTGGCCGACACACTTATTGTGCGGTGTGAACGGACAGAGTTGTAGTTAAACGCCTGTGAGTGAATTTTGAGTGGCATCGTGGTGGACTGGTTATCTGAACGGTGTACCACGCCAATAGTTAGACTAGGGGCAAATAGGATTTCTTGACTTCATCAAGGCGTTCGGAGAGTTTGATTGGCAAAGGTCAATCCAGATAGGACGAGAGTTAGCTTATTTCTCAGCAGTGAGAGGCACAGACAGCAGTCATCGCAGCTTACGGTATGGTGCGCTACAGCTATTGCGAGCCCCATGTTTCCTCTACAACAGTACACTTCACTGCATTTGACACGTGACAGCCTCGACCATACCTAGCAACATTCTAAAGGATAATTATTCAAGTTGAGTAGGCGCGCCACTCAGTCATTCTGCCAAGTCAATAACAATATTAAACTTTGTATAGAAATTTCATTAGCGAATCCTATCCTTGAGAGGTAACTTAACATTCCGAAAAGAACCAGGATATAAGTTATTCAATTCATAACTAAAAGTGCCAGTGTGATTTCTCAGAATTTTTGCAAAATAAATAATAACTTTCGTTAGTTTCATGTTTTTCTTACACTATCTAGCACTACTCCAGTACCCAAGTATCCCACTAGTTACGTAAGAAATTTTGTGAATTTTTGTGTCATTTCCTTACAGCGGACGACTCCAGAAGGTATTTATTGCTGAAAGTTTTTCAGGCAATTCTCTTTAGAACGTTAGGAGCGTCTGTCTGACTTCTGTAGTAGTGTGGGGGTGCAAATTGCAACTTGCAGGAGCCACAGGCTAAAGGGTACATCTGAGATTAATCCGTTGTGCAGAATAACAGAATCTCAGATCAACGCAACACACCACAGAATGTTCAGAAAAAACAAAACACCGTGAACGACTAGAGATAGGTCGTTGATATTCGCAGGACACGTACAACAGTATTTTCTGCAGAAATGATTAGCATCTGAACCATGTTGGCCGGCGGCTTCAAGCTCAACATCGACACCGCGGTGCTACAGAATTTACCGGTTAAATGTGCCTGCGCTATAAACCGAAGGTAATGGATCAATGTGATGTGAGCAGACGTTTAGGATGCCTCGTAGTGTTATGCGCGGACAGTACCGTCAAATTACTGAGTTTTAAAAATGGCGCATTATTGGCACGTGAGAATGTGATGCATCCATCCAGGAAATTGCTGCTCGTGAGGCACGAAGTGTTTCGGGAGTGCAACGGCTGTATGCAGAATGGTTCACGGAAGGTCGTAGAATACGACGAGATGTGTCAGGTAACATCAGCCACACCTCCCTCCGAGAAGATTGACACCTCATCCGAGTGGCATTGCGGTACAGATCTGCGTCCTCGTCGGCTCTTGTGCAACATTGGAACAGTGGAACACATCGTACAGTATCAGGTGCGACAGTCCGTCGCAGGTTCGAATCCTGCCTCGGACATGGATGTGTGTGATGTCCTTAGGTTAGGTTGAAGTAGTTGTAAGTTCTAGGGGACTGATGATCTCAGATGTTGAGTCCCATAGTGCTCAGAGCCATTTGAACCATTTGAACAGTCCATCGCCGTTTATTACCGCATGGGTTACGTGCGCGTCGTCCACTTGTAAGCTTCCCGAATACAAATAAAAATGATAATTTTTTTGTTAATATCTCAACCCACGAAAACTGATAAATTTTGACGTAAGCAGCACTACGCCATGACCCTGTGAAATCAATGTGAATAAACTGAAAATGTCTTACCTCGTGATGGAGTCTGTAATGTTATGTGTGCCTCACTGCTTTTTTTTTCTTTAACTAATTTGTGCCTGATTTTATTCTGAGAAGCTCAGTAATGTATGTAAATACCGTAAATGTAAATGTGATTCAAAAAGTACTTGAAGTGAAGTGAAGCGCAGCTGGACAGCAAGAAACCCTTTAGCGTGCAATCCCCGCCACGATAGTATTAGAAAATCTTTGAGTATGGACTCTAAAAACAAAAGACAATTGATTTTATTTAAAAAAAGACTGTTAATCTGTATCTTGTCGAAAGAGGACGTGTTTCTAGGCCGCCGCTCAGAACGTATTGTTACATTTAATGAAAATTGGTAATTTAGTGATAAAACCGAGTGAAGTTTGTGTAAGAGTTGCCAAACATTTATATATACAAATTTTCTGGAAGTGAAGAATAGAAATGTCTTGTTTTTGGAAAAGGAGGTGAACTTCATTGTTGTCGCCGTCTATTAATTGACAGACTTGTAAGCGTGCAAAGTTCACTAAAATACCGGAAAGAAATGTATTCTCTATAGTTTTCATTCAATAAGTAACAACTTCTCATAATTTGTTAATTACAGTAATTGGATTATGCTCTTGTACAATAGTATGGTCCTAAACTCCACTGACCAATTTTGATGTAGCAGGACGTGTAGTTGGAAGGAAGTTTGTGTACCAAGCAATCTCATTTTCTCACGAAAAGCAGATTGCTGTTTGATCTTACTTACTTACAACAGTGGTCCCTTAGGTATGAAAAGCTACAAAAACTTGGGCTCAAAGCTATCGTGATTTCCCTAAATCACTCCAGGCAAATGCCGGGATGGTTCCTCTGAAAGGGCACGGCCGACATCCTTCCCCATCCTTCCCTAATCCGATGAGACCGATGACCACACTGTCTGGTCTCCTTCCCCAAACCAACCAACCAACCATCAAAGCTATCCGCAATACGGCCAAGTACTAACAGAGTCGTATTTTAAACCTTAAAAGAACAATAACTTCCTCCAAATTGCAATATGTCAACAACTGGTGCTGGAGCTGATCAAGGAGGCAGCAACCAAAAATTCAGGTACCAGTTACGACTTAAAGTAAAAAATCTCAATCAAAAATCAGTCTCTCTCTCTCTCCAAACACATATATAAATATTGATTTTATTAAAAAAAAAGTCATTTTACAAGTCGTCGGATGACGCTGTCTATGTATCTGCTCGTGAGTGGCACAGCTTATTGCAGTGCTGGCCTGTCTACTAATACTGGACAACATTTGTCTGACATCTGAATTACGAGAAAAACTGACTTTGCTTATTGACATAGCTGCAGAGCTGGTCGTCTGATTACTAAAGAACACATGACTATGATCTGCGATAATTTCTGAAATAATTGAATTTAAATAAATGGCTGGATCGGGACTGGTAATGACTTCGGGCAAAATTATTTCTTGCTATTTTGTAGACTGGTAAAAATTATATTCTGAAAATCTTTTACATTATTGATAAAGATCTGCAATCCACTATATATAAAAATGAAAATATTACAAATCTGGGTCAACTGATGCTGCCGAATCACAAAAAATTGAAACATATTAATATTAACATATCAACAAGTGACTTAACTACGCGCATGCCAATAAAAATAATAAAATTTACTTTAGAATACATGGCTATGAACTGCTCTGTAGCAGCGAGCGACTGCAACAACTGCCGAGACTGCTCTGACCTGCGACTCTATTGCAGCAAAGATATTTTATGTCGCAGGCAGCGCGTGAGCAATACATCGAAATTACATTTGCTCCAGCAGGGTGGTGAACCCCTTACATAACCCTCCACTGTGGGCGGGGGGGGGGGGGGGGGTAAAAATTTGGCAGCGATGGTGAGTCAATTGGACTTGCTATTAGCAACAAATTTTTCTACAGTGTGAAAAGTATTTAAACCGACAAACTCTGGGAGGTTGTAGGCGACATCAAAAGAAACATTTTTCCCTAATGTCATTTTTTCCTATGAGGATTATTTAAACCGGTGGAGGCCGTATTACGCTCTTCAGTTGTCGGCAACTGCTATCCACCAGTGTAGTAGTGCACTGTCTCTGTTTACTAATGGAGCCATACACCTGGAATGAGTACACTGATATGGTTGGTGCGTACTACGTAGTGCACCACAACGGACGAGCTGCACAGCGGGTTTATCAACAACAATATCCTAATCGCCGTATCCCGCATCATACGATCTTCGCTGCTGTGTACCAACGTCTGCGGAAGACCGGGTCATTTAGCAGATTACCTGGACAGGGACGCCGTCGCACGGTAAGAACGCTGCAATTTGAGGAAGCTGTCTTGCAGGAGCCTTCAATCAGCACTCGTGCAATTGCACGTAGCATGGGGACGAATCAGACGAATGTAAGAACAGTCCTTCGAGAGCAATTGTTACCTCCATTTCACTTACAGCGTGTCCACAACCTGGAACCAGTTGATTATCCACCAAGAGCACAGTTTTCGCAATGGTTCCTGGAACAGTGTGAAATGTGTCCTACATTTCCATCCTCTGTGTTGTTTACGGAGTCTTCAACATGCACAGTTCGCATGTTTGGAGTGAGGATAACCCACATGCCACAGTTACTAGCGCTCATCAAGTGCGGTTCTTCGTTAATGTGTGGGTCGGTGTTGCTGGGGACTGTTTAATTGGGCCGTATCTGCTACCGAGGCCATTAAATGTCAGCCACTATTACAATTTTCTCGCCAGAGCATTGCCAGAATTGCTGGAAGACGTCCCGCTCCCTACAAGACAACGCATGTGGTTCCAACATGACGGGGCGCCGGCACATTTCAGTCATCGTGTGGGTCGATTCCTGGACCGACGGCTCCCAGAAACATGGATTGTCAGAGATGGTCCTGTACCATAGCCTGCTTGATCCACAGATATGTCCCCTCTGGACTTTTTTGTGTGGGGAGAGATGGGAAACCTTGTTTACGCAACTCCTGTTGCATCAGAAGAGGATCTGGTTGTCCAGATAGTAGCAGCAACAGGAACAATTGAGGATACTCCTGGGGTTTTTTCCCGTGTCAGACAGAACATGATCCGACCGTGTAGCCTTTGTTTACGTGTCAATGGAGGCATTTTTGAAAATCTACTGTAATTGAAATTGGGTTATGTTAATGTGTTGTCTCTTGGTCATAAAAAAAGTGGAAACATGTTTATTGGTTTAATTAATTTGCGGGCAGAGAAATTTTCCTCTACCGGTTTAAATACTCCTCATAGGAAAAAATGACATTAGGGAAAAACATTTGTTTTGATGTCCCCTACAACCTCCCAGAGTTTGTCGGTTTAAATACTTTTCACCCTGTATTGCGAATAGATATGAAATATTTAACTTACTAAGTCTACAAAATGTGTTTTGGTAATTAATATACATATGTTTTACATAGTTACAGAGTATTTATGAAATCATTGACAAATTATATAAGGACTGAACTTACCAAGGTAGTTATGAATTTTAAGAATCAAATAAAGTGCACATGCACTGTATAAGTCTTTAATATCTTATATAAGAAGAAGGTGAGGAATGGAAAGGATAGCATCATGGTTGTAGCACAGTGAGTTGCACATAATTGCATTGAAAAGTCCGTATCTTTTCACAGAAGCACAACGCCAGGTGTGACAATCTGAAGGTCTCTTTTTCCGAAGCGTTTATCAGTGTAGCCAAGACACTGAAATGTAGTATTAATATTGTATGTTGCCCTTTTGATAGTACATTAGGTACATCAAGTAGCAGGCCCATAATAATAACATCTCTGTTGGTCAGTGTGGTGGACAGCTTGATATGTCAACACCACATTCTTGTAGAATCCATATTCTGTACATCAACGCAGAATTAGTGCAAAAATCCAAATAGAGTGCGCCATGACAATGAGGATGGGCAGGATATAGGAAAGTCTCATCAAGTAGTGATAATTGGGTCAGAGGTTGAAGGATACATGTAGTCTCATAACATTTTGTAAAAATTACGTTATTGACACCAATCCAAAGTTACAAGGCACAAGCCGAGTTTCTGTCCCATATCATATGTAAGGTAAGCTCACATGGGCATTCCAGCCGGCCGGGGTGGCCGAGCGGTTAAAGGCGCTACAGTCTGGAACCGCACAACCACTACGGTCGCAGGTTAGAATCCTGCCTCGGGCATGGATGTGTGTGATGTCCTTAGGTTAGTTAGGTTTAAGTAGTTCTAAGTTCTAGGGGACTTATGACCACAGCAGTTGAGTCCCATAGTGCTCAGAGCCATTTGAACCATTTTGAACATGGGCATTCCATTGGCGGTACGACATAAATATATACTTGATTTGACATCAAGAAAAAAATTTTTATGTAACTCATTTACATGGCTTTTAGGAAGCCTTACATGACAATTTTACAAAATGTTGAGGCGTTCAAAGGCCAAACAATAACATTAAAACATTAAATAAGTGCAACATAGAAATCATCAGTAGTAATCTTATATATTCTTAGCTGGCTTACACATTACTTAATCTAACTTAAAGTAACTTACGCTAATGACAACACGCAAACCCATGCCCGAGGGAGGACTCGAACCTCCAATGGGGGAGCCGCGCTTACCGTGGCAAGGAACCCAAGAATTCGTGGCTACCCTGCACAGTGCAGTGTTCTAGGTGTATTGTGTATTAAACTGGGGACATAGAAACGATGGGGAGACTTCATCTGGCCGTAGCCCTCAGTGGGTCACAACCCCACAACAGGCCACAGCAGTCCACCCACCCCACCGCCGCCGCACCCTGAACCCCGGGTCATTCTGTGGTTCGGCGCCTAGTGGACCCATCCCCCCTCCCTCCGTCCCTTCCACTGGGAATGTCTCATACCAGCCGAGTGTAACCCCAAATGTTTGAGTGGTAGAGTAATACATGGAGACAGTGTTTGCGCACCAATCGCCGACATAGTGTAACTGAGGCTGAATCTACATGATTACTCTGCAATTCACATTTAAGTGCTTGGCAGAGGGTTCATCGAACCACAATCATACTATCTCTCTACCATTCCACTCCCGAATAGCGCGCGGAAAAAGCGAACACCTAAACCTTTCTGTTCGAGCTCTGATTTCTCTTATTTTATTTTGATGATCATTACTACCTATGTAGGTTGGGCTCAACAAAATATTTTCGCATTCGGAAGAGAAAGTTGGTGACTGAAATTTCGTAAATAGATCTCGCCGCGACGAAAAACGTCTTTGCTTTAATGACTTCCATCCCAACTCGCGTATCATATCTGCCACACTCTCTCCCCTATTACGCGATAATACAAAACGAGCTGCCCTTTTTTGCACCCTTTCGATGTCCTCCGTCAATCCCACCTGGTAAGGATCCCACACCGCGCAGCAATATTCTAACAGAGGACGAACGAGTGTAGTGTAAGCTGTCTCTTTAATGGACTTGTTGCATCGTCTAAATAACCTGTCAATGAAACGCAACCTTTCGCTCGTCTTCCCCACAATATTATCTATGTGGTCTTTCGCACTGAAGCTGTTCGTAATTTTAACACCCAGGTACTTAGTTGAATTGACAGCGTTGAGAATTGTACTATTTATCGAGTAATCGAATTACAACGGATTTCTTTTGGAACTCACGTGTATCACCTCACACTTTTCGTTATTTAGCGTCAACTGCCACCTGCCACACCATACAGCAATCTTTTCTAAAACGCTTTGCAACTAATACTGGTCTTCAGATGACCTTACTAGACGGTAAATTACAGCATCATCTGCGAACAACCTAAGAGAACTGCTCAGATTGTCACCCAGGTCATTCATATAGATCAGGAACAGCAGAGGTCCCAGGACGCTTCCCTGGGGAACACCTGATATCACTTCAGTTTTACTCGATGATTTGCCGTCTATTACTACGAACTGCAACCTTCCTGACAGGAAATCACGAATCCAGTCGCACAACTGAGACGACATCCCATAGGCCCACAGCTTGGTTAGAAGTCGCTTGTGAGGAACGGTGTCAAAAGCTTTCCGGAGATCTAGAAATACGGAATCAACTTGAGATCCCCTGTCGATAGCGGCCATTACTTCGTGCGAATAAAGAGCTAGCTGCGTTGCACAAGAACGATGTTTTCTGAAACCATGCTGATTACGTATCAACAGATCGTTCCCTTCGAGGTGATTCATAGTGTTTGAATACAGTATATGCTCCAAAACCCTACTGCAAACCGACGTCAGTGATATGTAACCCCAAATATTTGAGTGGTAAAGTAATTAGGGTGTACGCATACATGGAGACAGTGTTTGCGCAGCAATCGCCGACATAGTGTAACTGAGGCGGAATAAGGGGAACCACCCCGCATTCGCCAAGGCAGATGGAAAACCTCCTTAAAAACCATCCACAGGCTGCCTGGCGCACCGGACCTCGACACTCATCCTCCGGGCAGTTTCGTGCCGGGAACCCGCACGCCTTTCCGCTCAGGAAACAGTGCGTTAGAACCCGCGGCTAAAAAATGGTTCAAATGGCTCTGAGCACTATGGGACTTAACATCTATGGTCATCAGTCCCCTAGAACGTAGAACTACTTAAACCTAACTAACCTAAGGACATCACACAACACCCAGTCATTACGAGGCAGAGAAATTCCCTGACCCCGCCGGGAATCGAACCCGGGAGAACGCGCGGCTAGCCGGGCGGGCTGTATTCTGGGTAGATGTGGGTGCATTATGCCGGACCTAGGTGAATTCGAACGTGGGAAAATTTTCGGTCTCTGAACGTATGGTGGGTGCTTCCATAACCAACGGACACTAGATGTTTCGAGAGACACTGTGTAGAAGATTTATACCGCAGTTAGGGAAAGCGGAAAAACATAATGCGCACGGAAGTATGTGTTGAGTGATCGTGATGGGCGGTCATTGAAGACGATTGTGACGAAAAATAAAGGGGCGGCAGCAGTGAGAGTCGGTGCATTACCGAATGTCGCACTTGCGAAAGGTGTCAAAAATGTTCAAATGTGTGTGAAATATTATGGGATTTAACTGCTAAGGTCATCAGTCCCTAAGCTTACACACTACTTAACCTAAATTATCCTACGGACAAACACACACACCCATGCCCGAGGGAGGACTCGAGCGTCCGCCGGTACCAGCTGCATAGTCCATGACTGCAGCGCCCAGACCGCTCGGCTAATCCCGCTCGGCGCGAAAGCTGTCAGCACCAAAAGAACGTGGAGGGAGCGCCATGAGCAAGGAATTGCATGGGGAATTGGAATTCCAAAACAGCACATCAGTGATGCAAATGCCTGTAACAGGAAACCGTGTTGCGGAAGCCATAAAACTTGGAGTAATGGAAGAAACTCATGTAGACGGGCAGGTCTTGTTTCACGCCGTTTCGCGCTAACCGTGGTAAGGCGCCCTAGACCACGCAGCGGTCTCGTGCGGTTTCCCCGGTCGGAAGTTAAAGAGTCCTCCCTTGGGCATGGGTGTGAGTGTTGTCCTTAGCGGAAGTTACGAGGGTGGTTTGAAAAGTTCTCGGAATCACCACAAGAGATCGCCGCTATCGCAACGAGTTTTTCACGTGATATTCATTGGACTGTTGCCTGTAAACACGTGCCACGTTATTGCTCTTGGAAGAGCGCTGTGGAGGTGACGTGGCTCTTGTTGTTCCCGGGTAGTGATTTGTGATGATGGAAAAAATTGACATTCGAGCAGTGATTAAGTACTTCGTAAAGAAAGATATGAAAGCATTCATACCGATCTCCAGAGTACAGTGGGGGACGCTGCTCCTTCATATTCAACTGTTGCCAAGTGCACAAATGAATTTAAATTGTGCCGGGAGGATTTAGATGATGATCCGCGCAGTTGTCGGTCAAGATGTGTCACTACTCCAGAAACGTTGCAAAAGTGCACAAAATGGTTACGGAGGATGGCCAATTGAAAGTTCGTGAAATTGCTCACGCTTGCCAGGTGTCGTCTGAAAGGATATATTGTAAGTAGGCTGTTTAGGTTTTTATGTTGGTAACGTCACCTAGCGCTCTGTATGAAAATCACTGGCTGTGCTGTGTGCAGTCTGTGGCTGGTTGGCATTGTTGGAATATTCGCCATTGTAGTGTTGGGCAGTTGCATGTGAACAGCCCGTAGCGTTGGGCAGTTGGAGGTGAGCCGCCAGCAGTGGTGGATGTGGGATGAGAGATGGCAGGGTTTTGAGAGCGGATGATCTGGACGTGTGTCCATCAGAGAGAGTAAATTTGTAAGACTGGGTGAACAGCGCGTAGCGTTGCGCAGTTGGAGGTGAGCCGCCGGTAGTAGTGGATGTGGAGGGAGAGATGGCACAATTTCGAGAGCGGATGATCTGGACGTGTGTCCGTCAAAGAGAGTAAATTTGTAAGACTTGATGTCAAGAACTAATATATATAAATTATGACTTTTGAACACTATTAAGGTAAATACATTGTTTGTTCTCTATCAAAAATCTTTCATTTGCTAAGTATGCCTATCAGTAGTTAGTGCCTTCAGTAGTTAGAATCTTTTATTTAGCTGGCAGTATTGGCGCTCGCTGTATTGCAGTAGTTCGAGTAATGCAGATTTTTGTGAGGTAAGTGATTCATTAAAGGTATAGGTTATTGTTAGTCAGGGCCATTCATTTGTAGGGATTATTAAAAGCCAGATTGCGTTGCCCTAAAAATATTGTGTGTCAGTTTAGTGATGATCAGGATAAGTAAAGAGAGAAATGTCTGAATACGTTCAGTTTTGCTCAGCTCTTTGAAAATCAAATGATGTAAGAGGTTTATCAGCACAGTAATTCATAAATTTTTCTAAGGGGACGTTTCAATATCACATTTAACTGAAGAACTAGAAATGAAAAAAATTATCTGCAAGATGGGTGTTGCGACTCTTGACGCGCGCCCGCACACATGTGCCGTCGCCATGGCACAATTACACGAACTAAGGTATGCATTGTTGCCACACGCGCCTCATTCACCTGATATGTCTCCGTCAGACTTCCATCTCTTCTCCACAATGAAAATTTTTCTTGGTGGACGAAGATTCACTTCAAACTAAGAATTGATAGCCGGAGTTGACAATTATTTTGCAGGCCTGGAGGAAACTTCGTTAGACGAAGTGCATTAATCTGCAAGGAGACTACATTGAGAAATAAAAAAAATTTCAGTGGTGTAAGTACTTTTTTTCTATTCCGTTCCGAGAACTTTTCAAACTACCCTCGTAGTTGAAGTTGGATTAAGTAGTGTGTAAAGACTAGGGACCGATGACCTCAGCAGTTTGGTCCCATAGCAACTTACCGGAAATTTTCAAATTTTCCTCGCCATTTCGGACTTCTATCCGAGGTTACGATTCGACAGAGGAGTTCGGTGATGATATGGGCAGCACTGTGGTGTTCCATCTGACCCATGGTCGTTCCCCAAAGTCGCATTACTTACTGCCAAGGATTATGTGACGATTTTTGTTGTCAGGTCCATCCCGTGGTACAATGTTTGTTCCCCAATGCTGACGCTCTGCTCTACGACGACACAGCCCCTATTCACACGGGCAGCATGGTGCAGGACTGGTTTTGTGAGCACGAAAGTGAGCTTTCGTATCTCCTCTTGCCGCTGCAGTCACCAGATCTCAGTATTATTGAGCCTTGTGGTCTACTTAGAAGACAAAGGTGCGCCATTGCTATGCACCACCGTCATCGTTATCTGAGCTTGCCACTATTTTTCAGGAAAAATGGTATAAGGTCCCCTTGAAAACTGTAGAGGGCCTGTATTTACCCATTCCGAGACGAGTGGAGTCTATTTTGATCGCCAACGTGTTTCCTCCACAATGTTGGGCATGGTAATACGTTGTGTTTGTTGTCCTACTTTTTTGTCCAACCGCCGTTACTAGCGCCACTCTTATTTTGTGAGATTGCGCTGAAATAGCCGCGCGGGGTAGCAGCACGGTCTCAGGCGTCTTGTCACGGTCCGGGCGCCTTCCCCCGTCGAGGTTCGAGCCCTCCCTCGGGCATGGGTGTGTGTGTGTGTGTGTGTGTTGTCCTTAGCGTAAGTCAGTTTAAGTTAGTGCGTAAGCTTAGGAACCGATGAAACACGGTTCAAATGGTTCTGAGCAGTACGGGACCTAACATCTGAGGTCATCAGCCCCCTAGAACTTAGAACTACTTAAGGCGGGTAGGACGTCAAACGGGCCGATTTGGAGCAGGAGAGTCACCACAGGACATTTTAATTTCTACTGTCTATACTTTTACAAATAAATTCATGAAACTTTGTCACCATGACCACGAAGGATTGAGGACTCACACTTATCGCAGTGGAAGTTCAAAAACGTAGCAAAAAACCTTTTTTTACATGTGAAATTTCATCATTTTTTCATTTATTACTGGCTGCATTTGTTGCTATAGGTACACTTTCCTTCCTAAGTAAGAGAGATTCTTCGATGAATTTTTCATAGCATACAAACAGTAGTTGCAGGTGTATGAAATTCTAGAATTTCCAAATCTATTAAAAAACTGTGGAAAAAATTGAGATAATTAACGATAAAACTTGAGTTTTTTCTAAACATGAAGTTTAAAAAGTAACAGTTCATTCATTTTTTCATAAATTAAATAACTTCTAGAGTTTCATACACCTTTAACTATGGTTTGTACGCTGTGCAAAAGTCATCGAAGAATTTCTCTTACTTAGGAAGAAAAGTGTACCTATAGCAACAAATGCAGCCAGTAGTAAGTGAAAAAATGATGAAATTTCACATGTAAAAAAATGTGTTAGGTTATGTTTTTGAGCTTCGTAAAAGTATAGACAGTGGAAATTAAAATGTCCTGCGGTGCCTCTCCTGCTCCAAGTCGGCCCGTTTGACGTCCTACCCCCCCCTAAATCTAACTAAGGCCATCACACGCATCCATGCCCGAGGCAGGATTAGAACCTGCGACCGTAGCAGTCGCGCGGTTCCGGACTGAAGCACCTAGAACTGCTCGGCCACCGCGGCCGGCCAGGGGCCGATGACCTCGGCAGTTTGGTCCCATACGACATTACCACAAATTTCCAAATTTTGCTCTGAAATGATAATCACTTACATACCAAAGCATGCAGTACTCGCCATGCCAGTTTAACGCTTGTTACATACAACTTTCATTGTGCTTCTGTTTTAAGGGCCAAAAGTGTATGCGTGTAAAACTTGTTTACCTTTCCCAGGCCGGAGTGTGGAGGAGATGCAGCGCAGTCGGCCACCCCTCGGCGTGTGAGCGGACTCCGTCATGGCTTCAGACATGGCGGCAGAGTCGTGGAGTGTCGGGAATACTACATACTGCAACCCCGAGTCTCTGCCTTCACTGCGTGAATACTATGGAGGTGAGTATGTGTGTGTGTGTGTGTGTGTGTGTGTGTGTGTGTGCGCGCGTATTCCGATGAGAAGGAGCTGGACTTCACGATGAGTCGCCACCGACATCTTCAACTTTAGAGTGTTTCAAAAAACACTGCGAGGGTACCTAACTGTTACTGGTAATGTAGTTGCTCTTCCTAAACCGCAGTCTATACGAGCAAAAGTGTTGTGTCTTTCTTTTTCTTTTTTAACCTGCGGTTACTCGCACTTTAGGTACTGGGCCTATGCACAACTCTGTTTAAATAGAATAGCTCGATGTAGTCATTGTAGTCATTGTAGTCATTGTAGTATAACTAAACATCTAACTAACCTAAGGACATCACACGCATCCATGCCCGAGGCAGGATTCGAACCTGCGACCGTAGCAGTCGCGCGGTTCCGGGCTGAAGCTCCTAGAACTGCTCGGCCACCGAGGCTGGCCAGGGACCGATGACCTTAGCAGTTTGGTCCCTTACGACCTTACCACAAATATCCAAATAGTCTATACATTGGCTAGAAATGCGAGTTAATAAAATGCAGAGATACGACATAAAAGTAAAATGAATAACTGTATAACAAGGGTTCTGTTCTAACGACTGTAATTGATGTAGACGACAGACAAAAAAAATGGTTCAAATGGCTCTGAGCACTATGGGACTCAACTGCTGTGGTCATAAGTCCCTAGAACAGAACTACTTAAACCTAACTAAGGACATCACACACATCCATGCCCGAGGCAGGATTCGAACCTGCGACCGTAGCAGTCGCACGGTTCCGGACTGCGCGCCTAGAACCGCGAGACCACCGCGGCCGGCTAGACGACAGACAATTATGTTGAATAATGTTTATTCAGGAAAAGACATCTCAGATAAAGGGGAAGTGGAAATATGATATTCAGTAAAACGCAGACAGTAAGTACCCTTATCGAATGCAGTAAAGCCACGTTGAGACTGTTATCAGAATGGCAGCAAAATCCAAAACCAAATGTTCATCAAAGAGTCGCGAAAACTAAGTCCATTTCGTGATCACAGTACACGAAATATTCACCAGCTAAAAACTGTTAAGAGCTCAGTTCAACGATTCACAGATTAACACACGCGATACAAAGAATAGTTACACATACTCTGTCTATTCTCAAATCCGTAAATCAAGTGGAAATAATTAGAGTCCAACTCTGGAGCACATTCGGACCTTCAGAAGATGGTAGCGGCGCTTCACCGCCTAGAATCTATCAGCCACACGACCGACTAAAACACTGTTTCAGAGGAAGGTCTGCATTCTTCAAAACTCGGCATAAAGTGTCCAGAATCGAAGCCTTGAATTCTTCACTCGAGAAGTCCCGGTCTTCGCTTGACTCCAGCAACGTTCCGCCTCTATCCAGCTCCCATTGACTGAAGCCAATCCCCACCAAAAATACATCGTTCTCAAGCTCCATAGACATGATTTGACTCACCTGGCCACTTCCCGGACCAAAATATTACAATGTTATAAGCATTGCGTCACATTCAGACCATTTACAATATACACTGAAGAGCCAAAGAATCTGGTATAGGCATGCGTATTCAAATACAGAGATATGTAAACAGGCAGAAAACGGCGATGCAATAGCCAACGCCTGTATAAGGCAACAAGTGTCTGGCGCAATTGCTAGATCTGCTACTGCTGCTACAAATGGAGGTTATCAGGATTTAAGTGAGACTGAACGTGGTGGTATAGTCGGCGCACGAGCGATGGGACACAGTATCTCCGAGGGAGCGATGAAGTGGGGATTTTCCATAAGACCACGAGTGTACCATGAATATCAGGAATCCGGTAAAACATCAAATGTCGGACATCACTGTCGGTGGAAAAAGATCCTGCCGAGAACGGGACCAACGACGACTGAAGAGCATCGTTCAACAGGGCAGAAGTGCAAACCTTCAGCAAATTGCTGCAGATTTCAATGCTGGGCCGTCAACAAGTATCAGCATGCGAACCAACGAAACATCATCGATACGGGTTTTCGGAGGTGAAGGCCCACTCGTGTATGCTTGATGACTGCACGACACAAAGCTTTACGCCTCCATTGGGCCTGTTAACACCGACATTGGACTGTTGATGACTGGAAACATATTCCATGGTCGGACGAGTCTCTTTTCAAATTGTATGGAGCGGATGGACGTGTACGGGCATGGTGACAACCTCATGAATCCACGGACACTGCATATCAGCGGGGGACTGTTCAAGCTGCTGGACCCTCTGTAACGGTTTGGGGCATGTGTGTTGGAGCGATGTGGGAACCCAGATACGTCTAGAAACGACTCTCACAGGTAGCACATACGTAAGCATCCTGTCTGATCATCTGAATCCATTCATGTCCATAGTGCATTCCGACGGACTTGGGCAATTCCAGCAGGACAATGCGACACCCCACACGCCCAGAACTGCTACAGAGTGGCTTTAGGAACACTCTTCTGGTTTTAAACACTTCCACTGGCCACCTAACTCCCCTGACACGAAGTTAATTGAGCAAATCTGGGATACCTTGCAACGTGCTGTTCAGAAGAGATACCCACCCCGTAGTAGTCTTACGGATTTATGGACAGCCCCGCAGGACTCATGGTGTGAGTTCCCTCCAAAACCACTGCAAACATTAGTCGAATCCATGCCACGTCGTGTTGCGGCCGTTCTGTGCGCTCGCCGGGCCCTACTCGATATTCGGCAGGTGTACCATTTTCTTTGGAATTACAATGAAATGAAATAAATACCCTTAGCTGCATACTGGCGTTTATGTAAGTCAACGGGGACAGTTGAAAATGTGTGCCCCGACCGGGACTCGAAACCGGGATCTCCTGTTTCGTATATATTGCTTGGGTAATAGTTCGTTCATAAATAAATAACCCAGCATTCTAAGGCAAGTTCCCTCAAGTTAAATGATAACGAATTGTCGTTAAATATACACTATGTGATCAAAAGTATGCGAGCACCCGGCTGAAAAGACCTACAAGTTCGTGGCGCCCTCCATCGGTAATGCTGGATTTCAGTATGGTGTTGGCCCACCTTTAGCCTTGATGACAGCTTTCACTCTCGCAGGCATACGTTCAATGAGGTGCTGGAAGCTTTCTTGGCGAATGGCAGACAATTCTTCACAGAGAGCTGCACTGCGGAGAGGTATCGATGTCGGTCGGTGAGGCCTGGCAGGAAGTCGGCGTTCCAATACATCACAGAGTTGTTCTGTAGGATTCAAGTCAGGACTCTATGCAGGCCAGTCCATTAGGGGGATGTTATTGTCGTGTAACCACTCCGCCACAGGCCGTGTATTATGAACAGGTGCTCGACCGTGTTGGCTCAAATGGCTCTGAGCACTATGGGACTCAACTGCTGAGGTCATTAGTCCCCTAGAACTTAGAACTAGTTAAACCTAACTAACCTAAGGACATCACAAACATCCATGCCCGAGGCAGGATTCGAACCTGCGACCGTAGCGGTCTTGCGGTTCCAGACTGCAGCGCCTTTAACCGCACGGCCACTTCGGCCGGCTCGACCGTGTTGAAAGATTCAATCGCCATCCCCGAATTGCTGTTCAACAATAGGAAGCAAGAAAGTGCCTAAAACATCAATGTAGGCCTGTACTGTGATAGTGAAGCCGGCCGGTGTGGCCGTGCGGTTCTAAGCGCTTCAGTTTGGAACCGCGTGACCGCTACGGTCGCAGGTTCGAATCCTGCCTCGGGCATGGTTGTGTGTGATGTCCTTAGGTTAGTTAGGTTTAAGTAGTTCTAAGTTCTAGGGGACTGATGACCTCAGAAGTTAAGTCCCATAGTGCTCAGAGCCATTTGAACCATTTGATAGTGCCATAGAAAACAATGGGTGCAAGCCCCTCGATGAAAAACACGACCACACCATAACACCACCGCCTCCGAATTTTACTGTCGGCAATACACACGCTGGCAGATGACGTTCACCGGGCATTCGCCATACCCACACTCTGCCATCGGATCGCTACATTCTTCACTCCACATAATTTTTTTCCACTGTTCAATCGTCCAATGTTGGGGCTCCTTACACCAAGAGAGGCGTCGTTTGGCATTTACTGTCGTGATGTGTGGCTTGCGAGCAGCCGCTCGAATATGAAATCCAAGTTTTCTCACCTTCCGCCTAACTGTCACAGTACTTGCAGTTTGCGATTCCTGTTTGATAGTCTGGAGAGATGTCTGCCTATTACACATTTCGACCTTCTTCAACTGTCGGCGGTCTCTGTCAGTGAATTGACGAGGTCGACCTGTACGCTTTTGTGCTGTAGGTGTCCCTTCACTATCACATCGGAAATAGTAGACCTAGGGATGTTTAGGGGTGTGAAAATCTCGCGTACAGACGTATGACACAAGTGACACCCAGTCACATGTCCACGTTCGAAGTCCGTGAGTTCCGCGGGGTGACCCATTCTGCCCTCTCACGTTGTCTAATGAATACTGAGGTCGCTGATATGGAGTACCTGGCAGTAGATGGCAGCACAATTCACCTAATATTAAAAACGTATGTTTCTGGGGGTGTCCGGATACGTTTGATCACATAGTGTAGTTTAAACAATTATTTAGGCCTGTTTGTGAGAAGTGTCTTTTGGCATTCTTTTACAAACTTGCTGCCCGCTGACACATGCGATTGACCTCTTTTAACTTAGCAAAGCTTTTTAATAGGATCTGCGATGAACATTTAAATAGAGTTACCTGCCAAGTAGTAAACTATTTGTCAAAAAAATAATAATAATAAAGAAAAGAAACATGTAACGCAAAATATGAGGCATTCATGCTCCTTTCATTTTCTGTGTAAATGTGGAGAATACGGTCAAAAAATGGTTCAAATAGCTCTGAACACTAAGGGACATAACTTCTGAGGTCATCAGTGCCCTAGAACTTAGAACTTTTTTTTTTTGGTCATCAGTCTACTGACTGGTTTGATGCGGCCCGCCACGAATTCCTTTCCTGTGCTAACCTCTTCATCTCAGAGTAGCACTTGCAACCTACGTCCTCAATTATTTGCTTGACGTATTCCAATCTCTTTCTTACTCTACAGGTTTTGCCCTCTACAGCTCCCTCTAGTACCATGGAAGTCATTCCCTCATGTCTTAGCAGATGTCCTATCATCCTGTCCCTTCTCCTTATCAGTGTTTTCCACATATTCCTTTCCTCTCCGATTCTGCATAGAACCTCCTCATTCCTTACCTTATCAGTCCACCTAATTTTCAACATTCGTCTATAGCACCACATCTCAAATGCTTCGATTCTCTTCTGTTCCGGTTTTCCCACAGTCCATGTTTCACTACCATACAATGCTGTACTCCAGACGTACATCCTCAGAAATTACTTCCTCAAATTAAGGCCGGTATTTGATATTAGTAGACTTCTCTTGGCCAGAAATGCCTTTTTTTGCCATAGCGAGTCTGCTTTTGATGTCCTCCTTGCTCCGTCCGTCATTGGTTATTTTACTGCCTAGGTAGCAGAATTCCTTAACTTCATTGCCTTCGTGACCATCAATACTGACGTTAAATTTCTCGCTGTTCTCATTTCTACTACTTCTCATTACCTTCGTCTTTCTCCGATTTACTCTCAAACCATACTGTGTACTAATTAGACTGTTCATTCCGTTCAGCAGATCATTTAATTCTTCTTCACTTTCACTCAGGATAGCAATGTCATCAGCGAATCGTATCATTGATATCCTTTCACCTTGTATTTTAATTCCACCCCTGAACCTTTCTTTTATTTCCATCATTGCTTCCTCGATGTACAGATTGAAGAGTAGGGGCGAAAGGCTACAGCCTTGTCTTACACCCTTCTTAATACGAGCACTTCGTTCTTGATCGTCCACTCTTATTATTCCCTCTCGGTTGTTGTACATATTGTATATGACCCGTCTCTCCCTATAGCTTACCCCTACTTTTTTCAGAATCTCGAACAGCTTGTACCATTTTATATTGTCGAACGCTTTTTCCAGGTCGACAAATCCTATGAAAGTGTCTTGAATTTTCTTTAGCCTTGCTTCCATTATTAGCCGTAACGTCAGAATTGCCTCTCTCGTCCCTTTACTTTTCCTAAAGCCAAACTGATCGTCACCTAGCGCATTCTCAATTTTCTTTTCCATTCTTGTGTATATTATTCTTGTAAGCAGCTTCGATGCATGAGCTGTTAAGCTGATTGTGCGATAATTCTCGCACTTGTCAGCTCTTGCCGTCTTCGGAATTGTGTGGATGATGCTTTTCCGCAAGTCAGATGGTATGTCGCCAGACTCATATATTCTACACACCAACGTGAATAGTCGTTTTGTTGCCACTTCCCCCAATGATTTTAGAAATTCTGATGGAATGTTATCTATCCCTTGTGCCTTATTTGACCGTAAGTCCTCCAAAGCTCTTTTAAATTCCGATTCTAATACTGGATCCCCTATCTCTTCTCAATCGACTCCTGTTTCTTCTTCTATCACATCAGACAAATCTTCACCCTCATAGAGGCTTTCAATGTATTCTATCTGCTCTCTCCTCTGCATTTAACAATGGAATTCCCGTTGCACTCTTAATGTTACCACTGTTGCTTCTAATGTCACCTGAGGTTGTTTTGACTTTCCTGTATGCTGAGTCTGTCCTTCCGACAATCATATCTTTTTCGATGTATTCACATTTTTCCTGCAGCCATTTCGTCTTAGCTTCCCTGCACTTCCTATTTATTTCATTCCTCAGCGACTTGTATTTCTGTATTCCTGATTTTCCCGGAACATGTTTGTACTTCCTCCTTTCATCAATCAACTGAAGTATTTCTTCTGTTACCCATGGTTTCTTCGCAGCTACCTTCTTTGTACCTATGTTTTCCTTCCCAACTTCTGTGACGGCCCTTTTTAGAGATGTCCATTCCTCTTCAACTGTACTGCCTACTGCGCTATTCCTTATTGCTGTATCCATAGCGTTAGACAACTTTAAACGTATCTCGTCATTCCTTAGTACTCCCGTATCCCACTTCTTTGCGTATTGATTCTTCCTGACTAATGTCTTGAACTTTAGCCTACTCTTCATCACTACTATATTGTGATCTGAGTCTATATCTGCTCCTGGGTACGCCTTACAATCCAGTATCTGATTTCGGAATCTCTGACCATGATGTAATCTAATTGAAATCTTCCCGTATCTCCCGGCCTTTTCCAAGTATACCTCCTCCTCTTGTGATTCTTGAACAGGGTATTCGCTATTACTAGCTGAAACTTGTTACAGAACTCAATTAGTCTTTCTCCTCTTTAATTCCTCGTCCCAAGCCCATATTCTCCTGTAACCTTTTCTTCTACTCCTTCCCCTACAACTGCATTGCAGTCGGCCATGACTATTAGATTTTCGTCCCCCTTTACATACTGCATTACCCTTTCAATATCCTCATACACTTTCTCTATCTGTTCATCTTCAGCTTGCGACGTCGGCATGTATACCTGAACTATCGTTGTCGGTGTTGGTCTGCTGTCGATTCTGATTAGAACAACCCGGTCACTGAACTGTTCACAGTAACACACCCTCTGCCCTACCTTCCTATTCATAACGAATCCTACACTTGTTATACCATTTTCTGCTGCTGTTGGTATTACCCGATACTCATCTGACCAGAAATCCTTGTCTTCCTTCCACTTCACTTCACTTCACTTCACTGACCCCTACTATATCTAGATTGAGCCTTTGCATTTCCATTTTCAGATTTTCTAGTTTCCCTACCACGTTCAAGCTTCTGACATTCCACGCCCCGACTTGTAGAACGTTATCCTTTCTTTGATTATTCAATCTTTTTCTCATGGTAACCTCCCCCTTGGCAGTCCCCTCCCGGAGATCCGAATGGGGGACTATTCCGGAATCTTTTGCCAATGGAGAGATCATCATGACAGTTCTTCAATTACAGGCCACATGTCCTGTGGATACACATTACGTGTCTTTAATGCAGTGGTTTCCATTGCCTTCTGCATCCTCATGTCGTTGATCATTGCTGATTCTTCCGCCTTTAGGGGCAATTTCCCACCCCTGGGACAAGAGAGTGCCCTGAACCTCTATCCGCTCCTCCGCCCTCTTTGACAAGGCCGTTAGCAGAATGAGGCTGACTTCTTATGCCGGAAGTCTTCGGCCGCCAATGCAGATCATTTATCAAAATTTAGGCAGTGGCGTGGATCGAACCCGGGACCGAAGACGTTTTGAGTATGAATCAAAGACGCTACCCCTAGACTTAGAACTAATTAAACCTTACTAACCTAAGGACATCACACACAACCATGCTCGAGGCAGGATTCGAACCTGCGACGGTAGTGGTCGCTCGGTTCCAGACTGTAGCGCCTAGAATCGCTCGGCCACCCCGGACGGCGAATACGATGTTCTGATAATATTTGCATAACGTAAAAGTTATAAAGGACGGTGTAAATCAGTAAATAGCTTAGAGACACGTAACTTTCAAGGATGACAGTTATAGTGCAATGCTGTCATCTGAGATATCGTATCTTGAAACCGCATGAAGCGATTAAAAGCTGTTAATTCAGAGGTTGATTTTATAAATGTTTGGCCGGCCGGGGTGGCCGAGCGGTTCTAGGCACTACAGTCTGGAGCCGCGCGACCGCCACGGTCGCAGGTTTGAATCCTGCCTCGGGCATGTATGTGTGTGATGTCCTTACGGTAGTTAGGTTTAAGTAGTTCTAAGTTCTAGGGGACTGATGACCTCAGAAGTTAAGTCCCATAGTGGTCAGAGCCATTTGAACCATTTATAAATGTTTGTTCACTGTGAGATATTAGCTTGTGTAGTTTTGAAAGATATTGAGAAATTGTAGTGTCACTGGATGCGTCTCATGTCTCTGGGATCACTAATGTTTTCAGTTTTGCATTAATATTTGATTGTGAATTCTGATAGAGTCTCGAGGAGCTCCATCCATCCGTAAGATAGTCAGACACTCCACCATTTCCTGCACGAAGGCAGTGCGAGCATCGGCCGTCGAAATTCCCAGCTCTGGAATCTACGCGTTTCCGGCGGCGCTCTAGTTGTCTCTGCATGTGGGTGCTCAGAAACCGCCATCCAGCCAGCGCGGCCGCAGAACGCCCTATGCCCTGGACCCGTCAGCCCTCAGCCAATTACATCGCTTACATATGCGTAACGTTACAAGATTTATCAGATTTCGCAAGAATATATCCTCTACAAGAGTGAAGACAGCTTCTGGGGACGGATTGTTTGGTTATCCGCAGGACTGCAAAACCTTTGTTTTCAAAACAACCATCCAATACTGCAAGGTTATTCGTTTACTTGCATGCATTCAGAGCGTATCAGAAGGTACGCGGGGCGTTCAATAAGTAGAGAAAGACATATTTTTCTTGGCCAGTTTCGGTTGAAAAAGTGTGGAATTTGTTGTGAGAGGTCATGGGTCATCCCCGCCTTAGCCCCTATCGTTTCATTAAGTTCCGATAGCTGGCAGTGCTACACGTAACCTTCAAGATGGCGTGTGTAACGGAGCTGCGTTGCAGGCAGAGAGATGTCACTAAGTTTCTTTTGGCGGAAAACCAGAGCATCGCAGATATTCATAGGCGCTTGCAGAATGTCTACGGCGACCTGGCAGTGAACAAAAGCACGGCGAGTCGGTGGGCGAGACTTCTGTCATCATCGCAACAAGGTCAAGGAAGTCCGATCTCTCGCGTGCCGGTCGGCCGCACACAGCTGTGACTCCTGCAATGTTGGAACGTGCAGGCACTCTCATTGTGATCGATGGATCACGATCAAACTCCTCGCTGCTCAACTTGACGTCTCTGTAGGTAGTGCTGACAGCCTCGTCCACCAGTTGGGGTACTCAGTGGCGTGTGCCCACTGGCTACCTCGCCGCGTAACCGAAGACCATAAAGAGCTGAATTGCTTTCATGTTACGAGGCTCAGAGCGAGAATCTTTTGTACGACATTGTAACAGGTGATGAAACACAGGTTCTTACTTCGAAAGGCCGCGCGGGATTAGCCCAGCGGTCTAGGGCGCTGCAGTCATGGACTGTGCGGCTGGTCCCGGTGGAGGTTCGAGTCCTCCCTCGGGCATGGGTGTGTGTGTTTGTCCTTAGGATAATTTAGGTTAAGTAGTGTGTAAGGTTAGGGACTGATGACCTTAGAAGTTAAGTCCCATAAGATTTCACACACATTTGAACATTTACTTCGAAAGGGAAACAAAATGGCAACCAATGGAGTGGCGCCTGCGAGCTAACACCTCTAAGATGTTCGGGCTCACACGCGGTTCCCCTTCATCGAAATGTCTTGGCTCAAACTCGTCATGGGGTTGAAACTCACGTGTCGCATTAGACGCCCAAAATCAGACACTTGTAACCCTTTGGTTAAATTGTATAGCTGATGGCAAGTTTGCGAAATACACTCCTGGAAATTGAAATAAGAACACCGTGAATACATTGTCCCAGGAAGGGGAAACTTTATTGACACATTCCTGGGGTCAGATACATCACATGATCACACTGACAGAACCACAGGCACATAGACACAGGCAACAGAGCATGCACAATGTCGGCACTAGTACAGTGTATATCCACCTTTCGCAGCAATGCAGGCTGCTATTCTCCCATGGAGACGATCGTAGAGATGCTGGATGTAGTCCTGTGGAACGGCTTGCCATGCCATTTCCACCTGGCGCCTCAGTTGGACCAGCGTTCGTGCTGGACGTGCAGACCGCGTGAGACGACGCTTCATCCAGTCCCAAACATGCTCAATGGGGGACAGATCCGGAGATCTTGCTGGCCAGGGCAGTTGACTTACACCTTCTAGAGCACGTTGGGTGGCACGGGATACATGCGGACGTGCATTGTCCTGTTGGAACAGCAAGTTCCCTTGCCGGTCTAGGAATGGTAGAACGATGGGTTCGATGACGGTTTGGATGTACCGTGCACTATTCAGTGTCCCCTCGACGATCACCAGTGGTGTACGGCCAGTGTAGGAGATCGCTCCCCACACCATGATGCCGGGTGTTGGCCCTGTGTGCCTCGGTCGTATGCAGTCCTGATTGTGGCGCTCACCTGCACGGCGCCAAACACGCATACGACCATCATTGGCACCAAGGCAGAAGCGACTCTCATCGCTGAAGACGACACGTCTCCATTCGTCCCTCCATTCACGCCTGTCGCGACACCACTGGAGGCGGGCTGCACGATGTTGGGGCGTGAGCGGAAGACGGCCTAACGGTGTGCGGGACCGTAGCCCAGCTTCATGGAGACGGTTGCGAATGGTCCTCGCCGATACCCCAGGAGCAACAGTGTCCCTAATTTGCTGGGAAGTGGCGGTGCGGTCCCCTACGGCACTGCGTAGGATCCTACGGTCTTGGCGTGCATCCGTGTGTCGCTGCGGTCCGGTCCCAGGTCGACGGGCACGTGCACCTTCCGCCGACCACTGGCGACAACATCGATGTACTGTGGAGACCTCACGCCCCACGTGTTGAGCAATTCGGCGGTACGTCCACCCGGCCTCCCGCATGCCCACTATACGCCCCCGCTCAAAGTCCGTCAACTGCACATACGGTTCACGTCCACGCTGTCGCGGCATGCTACCAGTGTTAAAGACTGCGATGGAGCTCCGTATGCCACGGCAAACTGGCTGACACTGACGGCGGCGGTGCACAAATGCTGCGCAGCTAGCGCCATTCGACGGCCAACACCGCGGTTCCTGGTGTGTCCGCTGTGCCGTGCGTGTGATCATTGCTTGTACAGCCCTCTCGCAGTGTCCGGAGCAAGTATGGTGGGTCTGACACACCGGTGTCAATGTGTTCTTTTTTCCATTTCCAGGAGTGTACAAAGTTAACACAGCATATGTAGTGTCGGCAGACTTGCCAACGCTACGCACACTAATTGAAAGAGGCGGCCAAGATGCACGCGCTACCTCACGAAGGATGGAGTGAGGTCTGAAACAGGAGACTTAATGAATGCTATAAAGAAAATACGTATCTTTGGAATATACTTAACTTTTAATACATCCTTGTATACATCGTTCTTGATGAGACATCTGGAGATTGTGGCGATACAAGTGACTCTTTATATACAAGCTATTTAAGGCTAATGGCGCCTTGCTAAGTCGTAGCCATTAACTTAGCTGAAGGCTATTCTAACTGTCTCTCGGCAAATGAGAGAAATGACTTCGTCCGTATAGTCGCTAGCAACGTCGTCGTACAACTGGGGCGAGTTCTCGTACGTCTCTCGAGACCTGCCGTGTGGTGGCGCTCGGTCTGCGATCACACAGTGGCGACACGCGGGTCCGACATGTACTAATGGACCGCGGCCGATTTAAGCTACCACCTAGCAAGTGTGGTGTCTGGCAGTGACACCACAGCATATAATAACAATAATGATAATATCGAGAACTAAATTAACGAACCATAAATGACGTGGCCACACAGTTGCGATTTTGTTAGAATAACGTTCATTCAGAAAGCAAACTAATAGCGAAAGTGGTAGTATTTAGAGTTACTGTTACACTCGAGCGCATATGCATTTGACAGAGTTCGATCATTCACAATCTCATCGCGAAATACATTACTCCACCTCGCTATCTGCTCAGAGGGCCATAGACACGGGTTCACAGGTAGATGCCGTGTTTCTTGACTTCCGCAAGGCGTTCGATACAGTTCCCCACAGTCGTTTAATGAACAAAGTAAGAGCATATGGACTATCACACCAATTGTGTGATTGGATTGAAGCGTTCCTAGATAAGAGAACGCAGCATGTCATTCTCAATGGAGAGAAGTCTTCCGAAGTAAGAGCGATTTCAGGTGTGCCGCAGGGGAGTGTAATAGGACCGTTGCTATTCACAATATACATAAATGACCTTGTGAATGACATCGGAAGTTCACTGAGGCTTTTTGCAGATGATGCTGTGGTGTATCGAGAGGTTGCAACACTGGAAAATTGTACTGAAATGCAGGAGGATCTGCAGCGAATTGACGCATGGTGCAGGGAGTGGCAATTGAGTCTCAATGTAGACAAGTGTAATATGCTGCGAATACATAGAAAGATAGTTCCCTTATCATTTAACTACAAAATAGCAGGTCAGCAACTGGAAGCAGTTAATTCCATAAATTATCTGGGAGTACGCATTAGGAGTGATTTAGAATGGAATGATCATATAAAGTTGATCGTCGGTAAAGCGGATGCCAGACTGAGATTCATTGGAAGAATCCTAAGGAAATGCAATCCGAAAACAAAGGAAATAGGTTACAGTACGCTTGTTCGCCCACTGCTTGAATACTGCTCAGCAGTGTGGGATCCGTACCAGATAGGGTTGATAGAAGAGATAGAGAAGATCCAACGCAGAGCAGCGCGCTTCGTTACAGGATCATTTAATAATCGCGAAAAAGCGTTACGGAGATGATAGATAAACTCCAGTGGAAGACTCTGCAGGAGAGACGCTCTGTAGCTCGGTACGGGCTTTTGTTAAAGTCTCGAGAACATACCTTCACCGAAGAGTCAAGCAGTATATTGCTCCCTCCTACGTATATCTCGCGAAGAGACCATGAGTATAAAATCAGAGAGATTAGAGCCCACACAGAAGCATACCAACAATCCTTCTTTCCACGAACAATACGAGACTGGAATAGAAGGGAGAACCGATAGAGGTACTCAGGGTACCCTCCGCCACACACCGTCAGGTGGCTTGCGGAGTATGGATGTAGATGTAGATGTAGAGTTCACACCAGGCGCGCGGCGGCTCACCGCTCAGAGACAAAGTACCGCGATACCACACAACGCCAAATTTTCTAAGTCGTTTCACTTCCTAGCTGGCTAAAGACCGACCGTCCGCTTTCGCTTCTGCATCCGAACTGTACCCTTTGGTTTCTCCAGCCGAACTGTCCTCTTTTGTGTCTCGACTCCCTCTGCCCGTCCCCGGCCGCGTTTCCCGCGCGGTGAATATCCTCGCTCAATTGACTGGGGCAGTTCCCTCGCCTGAAGCCGTCCATCTGATAGGCTAAAGCTTTTTCTACATTATTTTACATTTTCACTATATTTAAATAAACAAAGCTTGACCACTTTGACGTTCTAACTAAAATAACAATAACAGCCATTGTTAAATTCTTTTACATAAAACCAATACAATTTCCTTCTTAACTTTGAATGTCACGGCCAGTAGCCCTCCACCAATGTGCTTTCTGATAAATAAATAAAGAACAGAAGTACCTATTATGCACTAAACATTACAACAAATATTCTATTACCTAATGATTCAATAAGGTCTCATGGTGTCATCGTGCAATGTGTTTTGTGTGGAGGAAATGATCATCCACTGTTCAACTGAAAATACTGATAATTTAAATTTACAATATCTTTGAAACAAATAAAGATGCAGAGTTGTTATTTACAACATTTGTCATTTAATGATGCGCTTATATATGAAATATCGATCGTTAAGATCGACCATAGCGTTCAGATTTTAGTTTTCAGGTCTTTGTTAAAAAACTTGTTAATTTCACTTTAACAGTAAATCCTAAACTATTATAGATATGATCAGTATTCAAGTTTTACTGGGTTCACCATGAAATGTGGCAGATTAAAATTACAGTGGCTTCATTCTCTGCCCTACTACAGAATTAAATAGTTTTCATAAATGTTTCCCTTTATGGCCGATCTTAGGTCTGCCATATTTAACACTGCTACGTCTCCTTGGCCACAAACGGCTACTACTGGGTTTCCCTGTGACGTAGGTTTTCGTCTGTCCCACTCACACACTACAGCGCTTAGGCCTCAATAGACAATAGGCGCCTGTGAGTTTCCCTATCTAGTGGTGAATCTGCGCCCTTTGTGGCACGCGGTGCTGGACGACAGGGTTCGTTTCACAGTTCCTGTAGTCTGACTCTTTCGGCCATATATTTAAATGAGAGCGCAATGCTCGTTAACTCACACGCCGCACCACCCTTCCCCCGAAAAAGCTCAAAGCCACAGTCTGAGGCCAGTACAGCCATGGCAATAGTCATCTTGGTCTCTGAAGGGGTTGTTCTACACTCCTGGAAATTGAAATAAGAACACCGTGAATACATTGTCCCAGGAAGGGGAAACTTTATTGACACATTCCTGGGGTCAGATACATCACATGATCACACTGACAGAACCACAGGCACATAGACACAGGCAACAGAGCATGCACAATGTCGGCACTAGTACAGTGTATATCCACCTTTCGCAGCAATGCAGGCTGCTATTCTCCCATGGAGACGATCGTAGAGATGCTGGATGTAGTCCTGTGGAACGGCTTGCCATGCCATTTCCACCTGGCGCCTCAGTTGGACCAGCGTTCGTGCTGGACGTGCAGACCGCGTGAGACGACGCTTCATCCAGTCCCAAACATGCTCAATGGGGGACAGGTCCGGAGATCTTGCTGGCCAGGGTAGTTGACGTACACCTTCTAGAGCACGTTGGGTGGCACGGGATACATGCGGACGTGCATTGTCCTGTTGGAACAGCAAGTTCCCTTGCCGGTCAAGGAATGGTAGAACGATGGGTTCGATGACGGTTTGGATGTACCGTGCACTATTCAGTGTCCCCTCGACGATCACCAGTGGTGTACGGCCAGTGTAGGAGATCGCTCCCCACACCATGATGCCGGGTGTTGGCCCTGTGTGCCTCGGTCGTATGCAGTCCTGATTGTGGCGCTCACCTGCACGGCGCCAAACACGCATACGACCATCATTGGCACCAAGGCAGAAGCGACTCTCATCGCTGAAGACGACACGTCTCCATTCGTCCCTCCATTCACGCCTGTCGCGACACCACTGGAGGCGGGCTGCACGATGTTGGGGCGTGAGCGGAAGACGGCCTAACGGTGTGCGGGACCGTAGCCCAGCTTCATGGAGACGGTTGCGAATGGTCCTCGCCGATACCCCAGGAGCAACAGTGTCCCTAATTTGCTGGTAAGTAGCGGTGCGGTCCCCTACGGCACTGCGTAGGATCCTACGGTCTCGGCGTGCATCCGTGCGTCGCTGCGGTCCGGTCCCAGGTCGAGGGGCACGTGCACCTTCCGCCGACCACTGGCGACAACATCGATGTACTGTGGAGACCTCACGCCCCACGTGTTGAGCAATTCGGCGGTACGTCCACCCGGCCTCCCGCATGCCCACTATACGCCCTCGCTCAAAGTCCGTCAACTGCACATACGGTTCACGTCCACGCTGTCGCGGCATGCTACCAGTGTTAAAGACTGCGATGGAGCTCCGTATGCCACGGCAAACTGGCTGACGCTGACGGCGGCGGTGCACAAATGCTGCGCAGCTAGCGCCATTCGACGGCCAACACCGCGGTTCCTGGTGTGTCCGCTGTGCCGTGCGTGTGATCATTGCTTGTACAGCCCTCTCGCAGTGTCCGGAGCAAGTATGGTGGGTCTGACTCACCGGTGTCAATGTGTTCTTTTTTCCATTTCCAGGAGTGTATTTTATGTCCTCCCTCACAATGCAACGGTCAATTCTGAAGTGAACTGTGGTACCCTTAGGAAACTGAAGAAATGGCTTCAGCGTGTTCGTCGCCACAAGAATACAAACTAACTTCTCCTTCACCGTGCCAACACAAGCCCTCATAAAAGAACCCAAGAGGAGCTCACGGTAGTTCATTGGGCTGTTCTTCCGCTTCCACCCTACAGCCCGGATCTCGCACACTCCGACTTTCATCTCTTTGGCAGTACTTGTATGATGGGAAGGTTACTGATGCAGCAAGACTTTGGTTCCGATGTCGAAAAGTGGAGTGATACTACGCGGGCATACAGGCTCTCGCAATAAAGTGGCGTAAGGCCATCGCATTGATCGGAGGTTATACTGAAAAATTGGGTTTTCAGTCGAAAGAGTGAGGAACTGGGTGTTGTACGGGAATCCGAAGTAAAATTAATTTGATCTCAGAAAGTAAAATGTGTTGCATTACTTAATGAACGCGCTACGTGAGCTGCAGAGCGTGATGGTTGGTAGATGCGAACTATGTGAGCACATTATGCCAATAAACTTACGTTCGAAAACGCCTTGTCTGCTTGCTAGCGTCTCTGGAATGCGGAGGAGGGCGCTGGCAATTGGGACCACACAAGCTAGGCAAGGAGTAAAGAGGACATTATACACTACTGTCAGGAAACACAAGTTTACGTAGTCTAAGGGACTGATGACCTCAGATGTTAAGTCCCATAGTGCTTAGAGCCATTTGAACCATTTTGAACCAATTTCAGTACATTTTGTGTAGCGCCTGATGGTCTCTTGCGACCCCTTTGTAAGATTCCACGTGTATCACGGGCGATCCGACTGTTCCTCGCATTCGTGTCACAGGATCTTGGCACTGACTGGACGGGTGTCTCGTACACCACAGTTTTCATGTACCTCGTGTAGTGGGTAGGAGCAGGGAGGAAGAGGTAACGTGCTGGGGCGAAATTACTTTACACAAGTTACAAAAAAAAAAAGTTAATACAGAAATATAGGATTTTACTATTAAAGCTCAAAACTTTGTTTTCCTGCACAGTTACACGTCACATACCCTTACTTCATATTACAGTTTCTAATGACACTATGCTACACTCCTGGAAATGGAAAAAAGAACACATTGACACCGGTGTGTCAGACCCACCATACTTGCTCCGGACACTGCGAGAGGGCTGTACAAGCAATGATCACACGCACGGCACAGCGGCCACACCAGGAACCGCGGTGTTGGCCGTCGAATGGCGCTAGCTGCGCAGCATTTGTGCACCGCCGCCGTCAGTGTCAGCCATTTTTCCGTGGCATACGGAGCTCCATCGCAGTCTTTAACACTGGTAGCATTCCGCGACAGCGTGGACGTGAACCGTATGTGCAGTTGACGGACTTTGAGCGAGGGCGTATAGTGGGCATGCGGGAGGCCGGGTGGACGTACCGCCGAATTGCTCAACACGTGGGGCGTGAGGTCTCCACAGTACATCTATGTTGTCGCCAGTGGTCGGCGGAAGGTGCACGTGCCCGTCGACCTGGGACCGGACCGCAGCGACGCACGGATGCACGCCAAGACCGTAGGATTCTACGCAGTGCCGTAGGGGACCGCACCGCCACTTCCCAGCAAATTAGGGACACTGTTGCTCCTGGGGTATCGGCGAGGACCATTCGCAACCGTCTCCATGAAGCTGGGCTACGGTCCCGCACACCGTTAGGCCGTCTTCCGCTCACGCCCCAACACCGTGCAGCCCGCCTTCAGTGGTGTCGCGACAGGCGTGAATGGAGGGACGAATGGAGACGTGTCGTCTTCAGCGATGAGAGTCGCTTCTGCCTTGGTGCCAATGATGGTCGTATGCGTGTTTGGCGCCGTGCAGGTGAGCGCCACAATCAGGACTGCATACGACCGAGGCACACAGGGCCAACACCCGGCATCATGGTGTGGGGAGCGATCTCCTACACTGGCCGTACACCACTGGTGATCGTCAAGGGGACACTGAATAGTGCACGGTACATCCAAACCGTCATCGAACCCATCGTTCTACCATTCCTAGACCGGCAAGGGAACTTGCTGTTCCAACAGGACAATGCACGTCCGCATGTATCCCGTGCCACCCAACGTGCTCTAGAAGGTGTAAGTCAACTACCCTGGCCAGCAAGATCTCCGGATCTGTCCCCCATTGAGCATGTTTGGGACTGGATGAAGCGTCGTCTCACGCGGTCTGCACGTCCAGCACGAACGCTGGTCCAACTGAGGCGCCAGGTGGAAATGGCATGGCAAGCCGTTCCACGGACTACATCCAGCATCTCTACGATCGTCTCCATGGGAGAATAGCAGCCTGCATTGCTGCGAAAGGTGGATATACACTGTACTAGTGCCGACATTGTGCATGCTCTGTTGCCTGTGTCTATGTGCCTGTGGTTCTGTCAGTGTGATCATGTGATGTATCTGACCCCAGGAATGTGTCAATAAAGTTTCCTCTTCCTGGGACAATGAATTCACGGTGTTCTTATTTCAATTTCCAGGAGTGTATAAGAATAACAGCTTAAGAGTTTGACGGCAATGCACATCAAATCAAGCTCAATTTACAAGCTGTACACACTGACTGTAACTCAGGAAAAGAAGGTTTCAAAACTGAAATCAGTTGCATAGAGGTTACGTAACAACTATGCAAGTTGAAGCCTGAGTTATAAACTTCTTGAATTCTGATGTAATCCAATTCCAGAAGAATGAACTCGCAATTACTATACAAATTATTAAAGCTTGTAAAAGGCGTTATAGCAAAGTTCACTGCATTTTCGCTATCCTGAATCAGTCATCCCGATAGTCATGTCTTTTTAGATTTCTATACTTTTGTCTGCAGGAATACAATTAATTTTTCCATTTCCTGGGCACGGCAACAGCCAGCTGTAATCTCAGTGCCGTTAGGCGACTGTTCGACGCTTCCAACGGTTTCGTTCCTTCATCGAGGTACTTCTTTTCCTAGACCTCGAAGCTGATTGGTGATTCTGAAGCTGTTAGTTGAAGAGAACATGAAACATATTTTCACAAAACGCCAATAAAAATATTTTGCTCACATCACTCAGAAAACGCTTGCAATTCACCGTCGTATCTTACGTTTGGAATTAATATTTGATGAGGATATAAAAGATCGAATGTAACTCTGTCGTTGCAATGTCCAACGTGCCTTTCACCAGGTGCGACAAACATCCAGAGATGGTCAAACTCGTCCCATGTCTCATTGATGCCGCTCTGTGGCGTCGTACTTCATCGAAAGTTGTTGGAAGGGAAACCACACACAGAGATTCTTTAAGAGTCAGAAAAGAAAAGAAAAAGATCAGATGTCGTGTGAGGAAGCGGCCTAAGGGGCCAGTGGTGCAAAGCGAGACCTGCACACTCCTTTGGATCCATCGCTGAGGCAGCTCACTGTTAGGAAATGCTCTTACGTGCGGGAGACATTGTAATGGCCTTTCGCCCTGTTGTGAAAAGCCAGGTCTCCAACTTATCCAAGTACGTGACACAGGTAGTTGTCGTTTTCGCAGAAATGAATGAGCCCTAGGTCTTTTTTCAGGAAAAGGCGCAAGACACTCGAAGCTTTGGATGGTCTCTTTCGTCGGCGTTTACAATATACATGTTCAGAAAGTGTTGTGACTGACAATTCGCAGTTTTTCACAATACAACTTTTATTGATGGAAGTTCACAAGGTAGATAACTTAATACACAAACGAAAAGTAACAATAACGAAAAAAGTCTCCTAATTGAGGAAAACAAAAGTTCACTTCTTATTTTCCACAAAAGTTCGTGGTAACAGTCCAATTTCGAGTCGAAGACGTAATTTTCAACGGTTGCAGTACACGAGGTCGGCATCCGGCGTGAACTGAACTTCGGGCCTGGTTCTTGCCCCCTAAATAGCCGTCTCCAGCCAGTCAGATTTCGGCGTAGTGATACTTCCTGCAGGCCGTGGCTCGGGCTCCCCCTGCAGGAAGTAGTGCTCGGAATGTCTGTTTGCATTGTGTGTAAATAGCCGATGTTTACCATGCTGCTTTTGGGTGCGCCTTTGGGCATAATCAACCTCGTCCTCTGTGGTGTTATGTGGGTTGCCGGCCCTCAGGGGCTACTTTGTCTCCTGTATAACAGAAAGTAAGTGTTCTACATTTTTATATTTTAGAAGAAGCATTTGAAAAAAAATTTACAGGATATTGTTCAGTCTCTTGTTAACTATTTTTCCAAATAATCACCATCCCCTTGAAAGCTTCTTTAAACCCTCCTCGAAGAACTCTCCCGCTAGCTCCTTCGGCCACTTCACAACCTCTTTCTGCACATCCTCGTAGGTTGATAATTACACTCACGTGCGCCTTCAGGGAGGTGGATACATGATAATCTGAAGGCGCCAAGTCAGGAGAATACGGAGAGATGGGAGGGGTCGAAAAGTGCCGAACAAAGTGAATCCAAGAGCGCCGTGGTTGCAAAGGCAGTGTGAGGACGGGCGTTGTCGTGCAACAAGGACACTCTTCTCGTCAACATCCCCCTCCTTTTGTTTTGAATGCTGCTTTTGAGATTTTTCGGGTCTCACAATATCGTTGTGCGTTGATGATCTCTCCCCGAGACAGAAATTCGACCTAAATGATGCCTTTCCGGTCCCAAAACAGTGGCTACGATTTTTGTGCCAGAAATTGTGATTTTGAATTCTTTCGCAGACGGGGAGTTGCTGTGACGCCATTGTCCCGCTGTCTTTTTGTCTCAGGAGTGTAGTGAGCCACTTACGTGTTACCTCCAGTCACAACAGAGCTCAGAATTTCCTCAGCTTCCAGTTCAAGTCATTCAAGAGCCTCGCCGGCGCTACTGACCCGATTTTTCTTGTGCTGCTCTGTCAAGTGTTTTGGGACCCATATTGTGCACAGTTTTCGATAAATCAGCGCTTCGGTGAGTGTCTCGTATAAGACAGTTCTGGAGAGTTGCGGAAACACGGCAGAAATTTCATCCACTGTCAAGGGGCGGTTTTCACGAACAGTTTCTATTTTTTCATCAACTCAACAGTCAAACTGTAGGGTCTCTCACTCCCCTGTTTGTGATGAACATTAGTTCTGCCTCACTTAACTTCCTACACCACTTAAACACACTCGTTCTGCTATTCTTTCCGCGAATATAAAGCGAACCGCAGCACGTGGCTCGCACTTGGCTGGATTTCTTATCGACATCTTTCACGCAGCTGGATGCCACAACATCGGTTAAGGGGGGTAGGACGTGAAACGGGCCGACTTGGAGCAGGCGAGGCACCACAGGAAATTTTAATTTCCACTGTCTATACTTTTACAAATAAATTCATAAAACTTTGTCAGCATGACCAGGAAGGATCCAGGATTCACACTCATAGCAGAGGAAGTTCAAATACATAACAAAACAAATTTTTTTTACATGTGAAATTTCATCATTTCACTTGGTATTGGCTGCATTTGTTGCTATAGGTACACTTTTCTTCATAAGTAAGAGAGATTCTTCGATGAATTTTGCATAGCATAAAAACCATACTTACAGGTGTATGAAACTCTAGAATTTCCCAAATCTGTTAAAAACTGTGGTAAAAATTGAGATAATTAACTATAAAATTCAAGTTTTCTCCAAACACGAAGTTTAAAACGTAACAGCCCATTCATTTTTCCGTAGATTAAGTATATTCTAGAGTTTAAGAACCTTCAGCATCGCAGCGCGTCAGCAATCGTTCGTTAATATGTTAAAAACTAGAAACCCGCCTCGATTGCGAAAAAAGCACCTAGTGTTAACCTAGGCTTCGGCGTAGATACTACACCTTCTTCAGAACAATAAAACCCACAAGTGCCTAAGAAGACCTTTGTCAATGATTAAAAGAACACCAGAGCTATACATTTATGAACGAAAAAAAGGAGAACACAAACAGTACATATGTACAAAATCAAAACCACTACTTAACTTAATGGTGTACGCTCCACCTCACACCGGCCTATGTTCGATGGGCCATGACCCGCCATAAACTGCTTTGGGGACGTAGCATGAAATGTTATCAGTGTGGTCTACAAATTCCTATTCATGTGTTCAGCAAAGGACGGCTGTGGGTAGTAAGAGTAGTGGTAACACGCGCGACACCATTATCGTAAAATCTCCTTAATTCCCTATGTTCGATAGGCCTGTGTGAGGTGGAGCGTACACCATTAAGTTAAGTAGGGTTTTGACTTTGTACATATGTACTGTTTGTGTTTTCCTTTTTTTTCCTCATAAATGTATAGCTCTGGTGTTCTTTTAATCATTGACAAAGGTCTTCTTAGGCACTTGTGGGTTTTATTGTTCTGAAGAAGGTGTAGTTATCTACGCCGAAACTTAGGTTAACACTAAGTGCTTTTTTCACAATCGAGGCGGGTTTCTAGTTTTTAATATATTAACGAACGATTGCTGACGCGCTGCGATGCTGAAGGTTCTTAAACTCTAGAATATACTTAATCTACGGAAAAATGAATGGGCTGTTACGTTTTAAACTTCGTGTTAAGAGAAAACTCGAATTTTATAGTTAATTATCTCAATTTTTACAACAGTTTTTAACAGATTTGGGAAATTCTAGAGTTTCATATACCTGTAAGTATGGTTTTTATGCTATGCAAAATTCGACAAAAGATCTCTCTTACTTATGAAGAAAAATGTACCTACAGCAACAAATGCAGCCAATACCAAGTGAAAAAATGATGAAATTTCACATGTAAAAAAAAATTGTTTTGTTATGTTTCTGAATTTCCTTTGCTATGAATGGGAATCCTGAATCCTTCCTGGTCATGCTGACAAAGTTTTATGAATTTATTTGTAAAAGTATAGACAGTGCAAATTAAAATGTCCTGTGGTGCCTCTCCTCCTCGAAGTCGGCCCATTTGACGTCCTACCCCACTTAAGCACTACCGTGTCCCTGCGATGGCTGCTGTGGTCACAGGATCCGCCGCTAACACCACTCCCTGTTTTGGCCGCAGTACACTTACTTTCTGAACACGCCTCCTATAGCTGATATGTTCCCTATACAGTTACGCTACCCTGATTCACTTTCCACGAAAGCTGTCTATTTGAAACGTGTTTCTCAATGATAAACTGAAAACGACTTACCGATAGATCAACAGAAACTGGTACGTAGGCGGAGACACTAATATCGGAGACACTAAAATCGATTCCTGCCACACTCTCAACCCCACATCGATCGAAATCTCCTACTCCTTCACATTCATTAAATTTTTCAGTCTTCATTCGAATTCTGAATACTGAAAGTAACAACAGTGAAAAACAGAAAATCGGTTTATCCAGTTTTGTGTTAGCAGAAGAGCCAACACCGTGTTACGAGTGGAGGCCGAAATGCACGCGTTTTAGCTCACGCAGGCTGGCGTGAAGAGGAAAGAACTATACTGACGTGAGGTCTGGAACATGACAAGGAATGAGAATTCAGAAAGCGGACATAATTAGTTTGATACTTTAATCCATTAACGATGAACGTCGCTCTTGACGGTACATGATTCACAATATTATCTGTTCAGGTTATAGTAACCGAATATGGCGCCTTGCTAGGTCGTAGCAAATGACGTAGCTGAAGGCTATGCTAAACTGTCGTCTCTGCAAATGAGAGCGTATGTAGACAGTGAATCATCGCTAGCAAAGTCGGCTGTACAACTGGGGCGAGTGCGAGGGAGTCTCTCTAGACTAGACCTGCCGTGTGGCGGCGCTCGGTCTGCAATCACTGATAGTGGCGACACAACTGCCATTACATGCTTGTCCCACTTCATATCGCTCTGCAATGTTACACCCAAATATTTAATCGACGTGACTGTGTCAAGCGCTACACTACTAATGGAGTATTCAAACATTACAGGTTGGCAGCAGTAAAATTGTACTGCAGTCAGCCTCAAATGCTGGTTCTCCAAATTTTCTCAGTAGCAATTCACGAAAAGAACGCCTTGTTTCCTCTAGAGACTACCACCCGAGTTCCTGAAGCATTTCCGTAACACTCGCGTGATATTCAAACCTACTAGCAAGTGTGGTGTCTGGCGGTGACACCACATCCAGGAACCAGTTATTTTCAGCCATTTTATCACTCGCATTGCAGTCAAAAAACTGTATAAGTGAAAACCGGTCGTTTCAATGATAACCGCCATCGCTATCTCATAGCATCACATCTCAATGTATCTCATCGCACCTCATTGCTTCTCATCACATTACATTGCTATGAATTTCCATCTTTTCCAACTCCATCTCTATCTTCATCTCCATCCTCATTATAAGTAGTTCTTTGAAAGTTATAAGAATAAATTACCACGTTTAACAAATAAGTGAAGACTGTGGACCAGTTCCGCACCAGACTGCTCAAATCTTTGGCTAACAGTATTCCCGGCTTCATCTACATCTGCACCTGCATACATACTCCGCAATCCACCATACGGTGCGTGGCGGAGGGTACCTCGTACCACAACTAACATCTTCTCTCCCTGTTCCACTCTCTAACAGAACAAGGGAAAAATGACTGCCTATATGCCTCTGTACGAGCCCTAATCTCTCTTATCTTATCTTTGTCGTCTTTCCGCAAAATGTAAGTTGGCAGCAGTAAAATTGTACTGCAGTCAGCCTCAAATGCTGGTTCTCCAAATTTTCTCAGTAGCAATTCACGAAAAGAACGCCTTGTTTCCTCTAGAGACTACCACCCGAGTTCCTGAAGCATTTCCGTAACACTCGCGTGATATTCAAACCTACCAGTCACAAATCTAGCAGCCCGCCTCTGAATTGCTTTTATGTTCTCTCTCAATCCGACCTGATAGGGATCCCAAACGCTCTAGCAGTACTCAAGAATAGGTCGCACCAGCGTTCTATAAGCGGTCTCCTTTACAGATGAACCACATCTTCCCAAAATTCTACCAATGAACCGAAGACGACTACCCGCCTTCCCCACAACTGCCATTACATGCTTGTCCCACTTCATATCGCTCTGCAATGTTACACCCAAATATTTAATCGACGTGACTGTGTCAAGCGCTACACTACTAATGGAGTATTCAAACATTACAGGATTCTTTTTCCTATTCATCTGCATTAATTTACATTTATCTATATTTAGAGTTAGCTGCCATTCTTTACACCAATCACAAATCCTGTCCAAGTCATCTTGTATCCTCCTACAGTCACTCAACGACGTCACCTTCCCGTACACCACAGCATCATCAGCAAACAGCCGCACATTGCTACCCACTCTATCCAAAAGATCATTTATGTAGATAGAAAACAACAGCGGACCTACCACACTTCCCTGGGGCACTCCAGATCATACCCTCACCTCCGATGAACACTCACCATCGAGGACAACGTACTGGGTTCTATTACTTAAGAAGTCTTCGAGCCACTCACATACTTGGGAACCAATCCCATATGCTCGTACCTTAGGAGTCTGCAGTGGGGCACCGAGTCAAACGCTTTCCGGAAGTCAAGGAATACGGCATCCGTCTGATATCCTTCATCCATGGTTGGCAAGATATCATGTGAAAAAAGGGCGAGTTGCGTTTCGCAGAAGCGATGCTTTCTAAAGCCGTACTGATGCATGGACAGCTCTTTCTCAAGGAAATTCATTATAATCTAACTGAGAATATGTTCGAGAATCCTGCAACAAACAGATGTTAAGGATATTGGTCTGTAATGTTGAGTGGTACTTAAGAGAAGTAAATAAATTAGTGAAATGAAAGTGAAATAGAAACTAAAAAATAAATGATAAACTTTGTTTAGTTTAGAGAGTACATACTGGCAAACAGCGGGCAGAGCAGAAGAGACAATGACCGTGAAGTCAGCATAGCACGTTCAGGAGAAGCAGTTGATTCAGCCGTCAGGGCATCGCCCGACCGGCTCACGTGTTTCTCAATTGTCACATGTGATCACAGGCCCTCGCCTACATTCCAAGAGCCAATGACCGACGTTAAGAAGATCCTTCGAGAAGCTTTTCAACGTGACAGAAGAGGCAATGATCGTGAAGTCGTTCACCGTCAGTAAACTGAAGTGAATAAATACGCGAGACGCAGTGGGCCCGACAAAAAGGGTAGCAGCAGTTTTCAGTCAGTTTCGGTGCTGAAGACCGTCATGTAAGAAGAGACCACATCATACACAGACGCACCAAGTCTGCCGCTGTAATGGAATAGCAAGCAGCAGCCTCGGCGCCAGAAGACAGAAGTGAAAAGGTATTTGAAGTCTGATTTTTACGTACCCGGGTGATTCGTGAGGACGGGAAGGAGACGGCCTCAGATCAGCACTGTGAGCTGGGATGAAGATCTGACAGCCGAAGACTGGCAGGCTGGAGTCCGTTGTTCGAGTGCGGGACACTGGCCTTCCCCTGCCGCGCCGCGCCACTCCGCTGGCCGACGCACAACACTGACACACGCGGCCGCTTAGAAAAGAGAAACACTGGGACGCCACATCCAAGGTATCACCATCCGATTCACGACTTCGTTGTCAATAATTAAACGGGCCACAGCACGAGGCGCGTCTCCACTCAATTGGGCGAAACAGCGACATGAGTTACACACCGCCAAACGTAATCAGACGCCGCCGCTGCCGCAGCAGAAGGCTTCGCAATCGACACAGCTGCCGCTCTCCCAGCCAGAACAATCCAGTAAGGAAACCGTTGTACAAATCTTCAATAAAAGTTATCTTATGTAAAAATGCTGTTTCATTCTAGCTCATATCTGGGCCAAGGAAGAATTAACTTATTTAGTATTTTCACCCTGACGTAATGCTTTAGAATTAAATGCCCATTGCAGTAATGCTCATCCTGACAACTGACTAGCATCAAAATAGAAAACCCAGTTACATCTAGTGACAGAACTGTTACAGTAATTTTGAGGATCCGTCGTTCTACCCTTCTTATATACATGCGTTGCCTCCGCTTTTTTCCAGTCGCTCGGGGCTTTACGTAGGGCATGAGATTCGCGATAAATGCAAGCTAAGTAAGGACCCAATGCAGTAGAGTACTCTCTGTAAAACCGAATTGGAATCCCATCAGGACCTGGCGATTTATTTATTTTCAACCCATTCAGCTGCTTCACAACCCCAGGGATGTCTATCACTATGTCCTCCATACGGGAATCTGTACGAGACTCAAACGGCGGTATGTGGTGTGTGTGCCCGCAGCTGTGGACCCCCTCATCATCGTATTGGTGTGCACCGCCCTGGCTGTGGTGTCCATCACCATAGCCCTGTACTCCACCACCATGAGGGACATCGTCCAGCGGGCGCCCCGCGAGGTCAAGGGCGACACCGCCGCCGTGCTCGCCATACACCCGGTGAGTAGTCAAACTCCACTCCGGCAGCCGCACTCTGCGATGATAGTTGTAAGGACATTTGTGACTATTGCTGTCTATCCGAGGCCTAATGAACTTATCAAAAAAACTCTGAACCCAAAAGTACAGGGTGATCAAAAAGTCAGTATAAATTTGAAAACTTAATAAACCACGGAATAATGTAGATAGAGAGGTAAAAATTGACCCACATGCTTAGAATGACATGGGGTTTTATTAGAACCAAAGAAAAATAAAGTTCACAAAATGTCCGACAGATAGCGCTGGACAGCAAAACTGCTACCGTGACGGCTGAGAGGTACGCCGATATGTTACAGAATCGCATCATCCCCAGCCTGGCTGATAAACACCTGCTGGAACGTACGATGTTTATGCAGGTTGGGCTCCACCCCATATTGCTAGACGCCTGAAAGATCTCTTGCGCGCGTCGTTTGGCGATGATCGTGTGCTCAGCCGCCACTTTCGTCGTGCTTGGCCTCCCAGGTCCCCAGACCTCAGTCCGTGCGATTATTGGCTTTGGGGTTACCTGTAGTCCCAAGTGCATCGGGATCGAACGACATCTCTAGGGATGCTGAATGCAACATCTGACGCCAATGCCTCACCATAACTCCGGACATGCTTTACAGTGCTGTTCACAACATTATTCCTCGACTACAGATATTGTAGACGAATGATGGTGGACATATCGAGCATTTACTGTAAAGAACATCATATTTGTTTTGTCTTTCTTTGTTATGCTAATTATTGCTATTCTGATCAGATGAAGCGCCATCTGTCGGACATTTTTTGAACGCTTGTATTTTTTTGGTTCTAATAAAACCCCATGTCATTCCAAGCATGTGTGTCAATTTGTACCTCTCTATCTACATTATTCCGTGATTTATTCAGTTTTCAAATTTATACTGACTTTTTGATCACCCAGTACATATGGCACGCATCAACATGCTGAAAAAAAAATCCAAAAGTAAGGTTCCCTTCATTATGACAAATAGACAGCATCCTTTATTCTCATAGAAATTTACATCGTTGGAAAGAAAAAATTTAGCTCTATTTGTATACATAATCCCCATATTTTTCTATGCATTTTTATAGATGTGTCTCCAATTTCTGTATCTCCATGTAGAATTCCACCGCCAACCTGTTAAAGAAGTGTTTCACCTCTTCTTTGTCTTCATCCTCGCTCCAGGACTGTTGGCCATCCATGTGTTCCTTTAATCCTTTCATGAGCCGTGGGAAACATGCTTCCCACTACAATGAACTCGCTCCTAGTCCCGCGGGATTCACAGTTCCCACCTCTGTACGGTGCTACCACCTAGTGAACAGTATAGCGTACTACTTCCAATCGGAAGTTCTCACCGGTTTTGCTGTACCTTCGCGCAGAGGCATTGTATAGCTGAGTGTTGCTCTGTAGAGGAGCCTTTCAGTGCTGTTTGCGTGACATTTTGTGATTTTTTTCCTCAAAGCTATAGTATAAGGTAAATACTTTTGATTTACCCAAATTTATGAAGGAAAACGTAAAATTGGAACCAGGAGGATTCCAGTTTGAAACAAAAGGAGCCCTTTCTGCTGTAAAATGGATGGATAACCGTCCAGTCACCTTCCTGTCCTCAATTCATCGCCCATGAGAAACAGCCACAGTGAAAAGGAAAAACAAGGATGGTACTAGTACAGAGATTTCTTGTCCTGAAGTTGTGGCTGAATACAACAAAATAATGGGTGGTGTCGATAAGTTTGATCAATTACGAGAAAGGTATGCTATTGGCAGACGTTCTGTAAAATGGTGTCACAGAATATTTTATTTCCTGGTGGACGTTGCTGCAGTGAACAGTTTTATCCCGTGGAAAATAAGCAAAAGAAAAAGTGGACAGCATGATCAGCTCACATACAGGATCCATCTAGCCCGACAATTGATCGCTGGCTTCTCATCCCAAAAAAGGCGTGGACAAAAACCTGTTTTTCTGGCAAAAAGGGGTAAAGTACCTGAAGATTTTCGTCATGTGGCTGTAGGGGAGCATCAACCCATTTTAGGAGAAAACTACTGGACGTGCCGTCATTGTAGTACCAAAGCTACGGAAAAGAGCACTCGCTGTGTTTGTACATATTGTCAAATACCACTTTGCATAGACCCATGTTTCAGAAAATTTCAAGGCAAGTAATTGTGAACAATCATTGTAACAAGAGAAGTAAATTTATCAAATAAATATGACATATATTGAAAAAGTTGTTTTTGTCATTTAACTCCAAGGAAGGGCAGTGGGAAGAATACTTCCCACCTTGTTGTGTGACCTCACTTTCACAGTTGGAGCAAATTTGATATTCTGTATGGTAAATATACCTTTCTGTTAACTACTATCTGCTCTCCATTAATTAAAAAACTGCTCAATAATTTTGCCCACGAAAGGGTTAACTTGGGGAGCAAGTGGGGTGTGGACTGTAAGGTGGGTTGGACATGACAGTCCAAGCAAAGTTTGTCAAAAGTTTCTAGGTTTGGGGGAGATGTGAGGTCGGATGTTATCGTCAAGCAGCACTGCACCTTCTGTCAGTCATCCTCTCCGACGGTTCTGGATAGCCTGAGTTTCTGTAGGGTTTCACAACAGCTGCCTGAGTTGATTATTGTTCCAGGTGCCCTGAAATCGATTACCATTATCCCATTATGCCCCCAAAACACAGTGGCCATGGTTTTGCCATCAGGAGTTTGTTTGAATTCCTTTGCCAGTGGTGACACTGACTGATGCCATAGCCGACTGCTGTGGCCGAGCGGTTCTATGCGCTTCAGTCCAGAACCGCACTGCTGCTATGGTCTCAGGTTCGAATCCTGCCTCGGGGATGGATGTGTGTGATGTCCTTAGGTTAGTTAGGTTGAAGTAGTTCTAAGTCTAGGGGACTGATGACCTCAGATATTAAGTCCCATAGTGCTTAGAGCCATTTGAACCATTTTTGACTTACGCCATTATTTGGATTTTTCTTTCGTCTCCTGTAACAATGGAGTCCAATAATCCTTCCTTATCTTCTTGACACTTTTGAAGAAACTGGCGAGCACAGTGAACGCGTTTCTCCTTGTGTTCTGCTGTCAGCATACCCAGTTCCCATCGAGTGCGACACTTGTGACACCCCAATATTTCTGTCAAAGCTCTTTCAGCTGTACTGTAAGATCTCCCAATAATCCAACAAGTTCACAGATGGTGATGCACTTGTTTTGAAGCAATTTGCGTTGGGCCGTCTCGATAACTGCCTCCGAAACTGAAGGTCTTCCACTCCACTCTCCATCGTGGACCTTCTTCCGACTGACACTAAACGCCCTGCACCATTTTCGGACGTGTCGAGCGAACATACACTTGTGTCAGCTCATGACGAATGTCCCAGGTGCAGTGCAAAAACCGAATTACAGAACGAATCTCGCACTTGCCGAGATCAACAATGGGAACCTCCATCATGGCCGGCTGCTGAGTCAATACTGAGCGGGTGCAGGGGTGCAGTGAAGTGCGGCTGGGTGAAATCGAGAGTGGGGGAACAGCCGCGCAGAGCGGTGTTGACAGATTTCACGTAGTACGTTCCAGTGTGGCTGGCGCTTTTTGGAAACCTTACTTCTGGGTCAACCCTCGTACAATCCTGTGCTCACCTAATTGCTCATTTTAACTTGGCCCCTATGTGGTGGACCCTGGGAGCGAAAGTTTATGATCAGGTCATAGTGCACTGGCTGCTGCTTCCAGGGCAGTGAGTTTAAAGTGTGCGATTAGTACTATGGCAACGTTATTTATCAGCTTCACATACAGTGTGCACTGACTTCCAGTTAAAGTGCAACTCTTTCAGAAAAATAAAATATTATCGGGTTTCACTACACATCAAGTGATTAACTCCCCATTAGCTTTCCTCTGCCATTTTCAAGTGGTTGGCCGTGCGGGATTAGCCGAGCGGTCTAGGCGCTGCAGTCATGGACTGTGCGACTGGTCCCGGCGGAGGTTCGGGTCCTCCGTCGGGCATGGATGTGTGTGTTTGTTCTTAGGATAATTTAGGTTAAGTAGTGTGTAAACTTAGGGACTGATGACCTTAGCAGTTAAGTCCCATAATATTTCACACACGTTTGAACATTTTTTCAAGTGGTTGGATGTTGCGTGGAGGCCCCTACAGTTCTTATACAGGGTGATTTTCTCACTGTGTACAAACTCCAGGGACTGATCAATGAGACGATACAGAACAAGAAAGGTCTAATGAACTTATGTCCGGAAATACGTAGTTTCCCTGATAGAGACCATTTATTTAATTATACATTGTTTAGAGACTGCAGTCTAATACGTGCTGTACAATGCAGCCACCGTTACAGTATGTGTTGGAAATGGTTTCTATGTGCTCAATGTATGCGTGTATGTGCCATAGCATGTCCTGTCTCACACGTTCACATCAACTAGGCTGCATCCAAACAGTGTCAAAGGCAGCATGAATATGTGGTGCTCCAGTGTCTTCACATCTGCAATGCACTGCATACATGCTACTTTTGAGATAGCTCCATAACCAGTTGTCGCACGGGGTGAGATCCGATGAATGAGCAGGTCATGCAACTGGACCGCATCGTCTGATACATCGACCAGGGAAGACATGATTCAGATGCGTCTGGACGTTAACGGCGAAGTGGGCTGTAGCACCATCATGTAGCAGCCACACAACCCTACGAATCATCAATGGCACTTCTGGCAACAGGGAAGGCAAAGTCACCTGCAAGAAAGGTCGAAAATTCCGGCCTGTTAGGCGACATCCCAGAATGCGGTCGCCAATTCTTCCGTCTCACATTCTGGCTGCACGATGATTCGCTGCCACCACACCATGGGAGTTGAGCGTACTGTCCCACAGATGACTGTCATGAAAGATGACGATACCACTCTGCATAAAGGTGGCCTCATCAGTGAAAAATCCCAGAATCGTGGTTGCCTGGTGAAGAAACCAGTGACAAAACTGCTCCCTCTGTGGAAAGTCTGTCGCTGGTAACTCCTGCACACGTTTTAAGTGATAAGGGTAGTAACAATTGTCATGGGGAATGTTCCACACGGTCGTGTGGCTTACCCTGTAGTGGTGGGCCGACTGCCTGGTACTGACATGGCGGCCGCCTTCCACAGTGCTCATCACATTTTCCTCCAAGTCTGGTGTTCGAACATTGCGGATACGTCCTTCATGATGTTCAAATTGATTCAAATGGCTCTGAGCACCGTGGGACTTAACTTCTAAGGTCATCAGTCCCGTAGAACTTAGAACTACTTAAACCTAACTAACCTAAGGACATCACACACATCCCTGCCCGAGGCAGGATTCGATTGCGACCGTAGCGGTCGCGCGGTTCCAGACTGCAGCGCCTAGAACCGCTCGGCCACTCCGGCCGGCCTTCATGATGCCCTGCTTGCTGAAACGACCCTGGTAAACGGCGGTGATCGGTCTGCTGATACAACCTTTCTGGCCGCCACCCGTTGTCATTTGCCTTTCTGTAAGTAAATAGCGCGGGATTAGCCGAGCGGTCTATGGCGCTGCAGTCACGGACTGTGCGGCTGGACCCGGCGGAGGTTCGAGTCCTCCCTGGGGCATGGGTGTGTGTGTTTGTCCTTAGGATAATTTAGGTTAAGTAGTGTGTAAGCTTAGGGACTGATGACCTTCGCAGTTAAGTCTCATAAAATGTCACACAATTTTTTTTTTTTTTGTGAAATAAATACCATGTCGGCAAGCTGTAAATGGTTCAAATGGCTCTGAGCACTATGGGAGTTAACATCTGAGGTCATCAGTTCCCTCCGAACTTCGAACTACTTAAACCTAACTAACCTAAGAACATCACACACATCCATGCCCGAGGCAGGATTCGAACCTGCAACTGTAGTGGTCGCGAGGTTCCAGACTTAAGCGCCTAGAACCGCTCGGCCACAACGGCCGGCCCGGAAAGCTCTCGACACGAATACTGAACCATTGTATACAACGCTGCATCACATCCAATACAAGGAGAATCAGCAAGAGAAGTGAATCGGAGACAACAGCTCAAATTGCTACGGCAGGACAGGGCTGTAGGGCATGACGAATGAGGAACAGTAAGACGCTCTACGAGGAAACCATGCATATTGCAACTGTGGTTGCATGGTACAGCGCTTATTACACCGCAATCTCTGTAACAAAGTATAATTGAATGAATGGTCTCTGCAATGGAAACCGTTCATTTCCGGACTTAAGTTCATTAGACCTTTTTTGTTCTGTATCCTCTCAATCCACTGCGGTCAGTCACTGATCGATCTGGCCTGGCAACAGAAGACAGCAAAACCAAAGGTGAAATTTTAAATTTAGCATTTGAGAAATATTTCACACAGGAGGATCGTACAAACATACCGCCGTTTGAGTCTCGTACAGATTCCCGTATGGAGGACATAGACATCCCTGGGGTTGTGAAGAAGCTGAATGGGTTGAAAATAAATAAATCGCCAGGTCCTGATGGGATTCCAATTCGGTTTTACAGAGAGTACTCTACTGCATTGGCTCCTTACTTAGCTTGCATTTATCGCGAATCTCTTGCCCAATGTAGTCCCGAGCTACTGGAAAAAAGCACAGGTGACGCCTGTATATAAGAAGGGTAGAAGGACGGATCCTCAAAATTACAGACCAATATCCTTAACGTCGGTTTGTTGCAGGATTCTCGAACATATTCTCAGTTAGATTATAATGAATTTCCTTGAGAAAGAGCTGTCCATGCATCAGTACGGCTTTAGAAAGCATCGCTCCTGCGAAACGCAACTCGCCCTTTTTTCACATGATATCTTGCCAACCATGGATGAAGGATATCAGACGGATGCCATATTCCTTGACTTCCGGAAAGCGTTTGACTCGGTGCCCCACTGCCGACTCCTAAGGTACGAGCATATGGGATTGGTTCCCAAGTATGTGAGTGGCTCGAAGACTTCTTAAGTAATAGAACCCAGTACGTTGTCCTCGACGGTAAGTGTTCATCGGAGGTGAGGGTATCATCTGGAGTGCCCCAGGGAAGTGTGGTAGGTCCGCTGTTGTTTTCTATCAAATGATCTTTTGGATAGGGTGGATAGCAATCTGCGGCTGTTTGCTGATGATGCTGTGGTGTACGGGAAGGTGTCGTCGTTGAGTGACTGTAGGATGATACAAGATGACTTGGACAGGATTTGTGATTGGTGTAAAGAATGGCAGCTAACTATAAATATAGATAAATGTAAATTAATGCAGATGAATAGGAAAAATAATCCTGTAATGTATGAATACTCCATTAGTAGTGTAGCGCTTGATACAGTCACGTCGATCAAATATTTGGGCGTAACGTTGCAGAGCGATATGGAGTGGGACAAGCATGTAATGGCAGTTATGGGGAAGGCGGATAGTCGTCTTCGGTTCATTGGTAGAATTTTGGGAAGATGTGGTTCATCTGAGTACTGCTCCAGCGTTTGGGATCCCTATCAGGTCGGATTGAGGGAGGAGGCGGGCTGCTAGATTTGTTACTGGTAGGTTTGATCATCACGCGAGTGTTACGGAAATGCTTCAGGAACTCGGGTGGGAGTCTGTAGAGGAAACGAGGCGTTCTTTTCGTGAATCGCTACTGAGGAAATTTAGAGAACCAGCATTTGAGGCTGATTGCAGTACAATTTTACTGCCGCCAGCTTATATTTCGCGGAAAGACCACAAAGATAAGAGAGATTAGGGCTCGTACAGAGGCATATAGGTATGCATTTTTCCCTCATTCTGTTTGGGAGTGGAACAGAGAGAGAAGATGCTAGTTGTGGTACGAGGTATCCTCCGCCACGCACCGTATGGTGGATTGCGGAGTATGTATGTAGATGTAGACCCCTAGAGTTTGTACATGGTGGAAAAAATGAGCCTGTATAACCACGCCACCGCCAGTGGGGTCACTAATGCCTCGTCCCGCACCATATATGGCGCCCGCTTCAACTCCCCAGTCACAGGATCCCGGGTCGTCCTCAGTTGCAATCCACAGTCTTGGTTGAGAGGGTATTTTGATCTCTATCTCTTCATTTATTATGCTATCACAGAAGCCGTTGGTCCGTTTAGTGAGAGATGTCTCGCCGGACGTAATTCGGTGTCCATTTTCCAGTTTACATTGAGCTGCAGTTGATTTCGCGGAATACCTTAGGCGGAAACACCTTCACGTTGTACTCGTATGTTGAATACCGCAGACAGTCTGACGGAAATAAAACTGCCCACACCCAAGCGGTATTTTGTATATTCCAAGTGTTCTGAGGACTACATACTCTTCCATAGGCTTCATCAGTTGACGGATCTTTGCTGGTGGTCTCAGGACAGCGCCGATTTTATGTCCCTAGAGGATCCGACTAATCTTCCCTGTTATTGAGCCACGAAACGGTGAAAGCAAAGTCGTCTTCGTGACTTCTTCGGAGGCCTCCTGTTTTCGTGGCTTAGATGGAACTGCTTGCGAAATTTGCGACTTGGACATCGCCTTGAGGACATGCGTTCTTTCAGAATATTTATAATTAGCACTGGAACACAGTCTGAGAGACTTCTGCACAGAAAAGATAAGTCGTCGTAAGTTTTGTTTGCGCCTCTCTCACTAATAGTCCTCATAGTGTCTTGTGTGGAAAATGTACTTCCAGAATAAGTAGAACACAGTTCTACTTACCTCTTTGTCTTCATTGGACCTACACCATTTCTTTACAGCTGATGTAGTTTGTTGAAACGCAGAAGTTAATTTTAACTGAGAAAATTGTGCAAGAGATTTCAGTGTTATATGCGACCTTCACATTAATGTAGTTTCACTCTGTCAGCTTCTGCGTAAATCGTCAAAATAGGTTTGGCTCTTTGAGCACGTCTGAGAAGAAAAAAAATGGCGGCTGCGCCTATAAATTAAATCAGTGATTTCAAATTTTTGTGAGTGGCTGGAAATATTTTTGCCAATCCCAAAATGAATTCTTCGTGGAAAGTAATTCAAGTGGGAAAAGGTGAAAATCCAAGAACAACTTTGTGCCGAAGATACCGAAATCGAGCCGTTACACAATTCGCACAATGAGCGACTATTTCGCCAGTTGAAGATGGAATGTACGTTTTCTATAAGGAACTTTCAGAATCGCCCACAAAACGCAATTAAGTGGATATTTGCATTTTATAGCAAATCATGGAAATACCGGGTGATCAAAAAGTCAGTATAAATTTGAAAACTTAATAAACCAAGGAATAATGTAGATAGAGAGGTAAAAATTGACACACATGCTTCGAATGACATGGGGTTTTATTACAACAACAACAAAAAAAATGTCCGACAGATCTCTTGCGCGCGTAGTTTGGTGATGATCGTGTGCTCAGCCGCCACTTTCGTCATGCTTGGCCTCCCAGGTCCTCAGTCCGTGCGATTATTGGCTTTGGGGTTACCCGTGGCTCTACCCTTTATTCGATCCCTGCGAAACCCTACATTTCAGCAGGATAATGCACGCCCACATGTTTCAGGTCCTGTACGGGCCTTTCTGGATACAGAAAATGTTCGACAGCTGCCCTGTCCAGCACATTCTCCAGATCTCTCACTAATTGAAAACGTCTGCTCAATGGTGGCCGGGCAACTGGCCCGTCACAATACGTCAGTCACTACTCTTGATGAACTGTGGTATCATGTTGAAGCTGCAATGGCAGCTGTACCTATACACGCCATCCAAGCTGTGTTTGACTCAATGCCCAGGCGTATCAAGGCCTTTATTACGGCCAGAGGTGGTTGTTCTGGGTACTGATTTCTCAGGATCTATGCACCCAAATTGCGTGAAAACGTAATAACATGTTAGTTCTAGTATAATATATTTGTCCAATGAATACCCGTTTATCATCTGCATTTCTTCTTGGTGTAGCAATTTTAATGGCCAGTAGTGTAGTCTTTCTCGGAAAGAACGCCGCCTTCCTTCCAGGGATTCCCATTTCAATTCCCGAAGCATATCTGTAACACTTACGTCCTGTTAGAACCTACTGGTAACAAATCTAGCAGCCCTCCTCTGAAATGGTTCGATGTCTTCCTTCAATCAAATGTCGTACGGATGCCAAACACTCGAGCAGTACTCAAGAATAGGTCGCACCAGCGTCCTATATGCGCTCTCCTTTACAGGTGAACCACTCTTTCCTAAAATTCTTCCAATAAACCGAAGTCGACCATTTGCCTTCCCTAACACAGTTCTCACAACCTCGTTCACCTGTTATGACTTTGCAACGTTAAGCATAGATCTTCAAAACGACTTGACTGTATCAAGCATGACACTGCTAATGCTGTATCCGAACATTAGGGGTTTGCTTTTCCTACTCATCCGCATTAAGTTACGTTTTTCCACATTTAGGGCTAACTGCCATTTATGATACCAACTGCAAATTTTGTCTAACTCGTATCTTCCTACTTCGACACCTTACCGTACACCGCGGCATTATAAGCAAACAACCGCAGACTGCTATTCACCCTATCACCCAAATCATTTACTTATATAAAGAACAACAGCGGTGCTGTCACACTTCCCTGGGGCACTCTCCACGATACCTTTGTCTCTGATGAACACTCACCGTCGAGGACAACATACTGTATCCTATTACTTAAGAAGCCTTCGAGCCACTGATATATCTATGAACTTAGTCCATATGAAACTTCCTGGCAGATTAAAACTGTGTGCCGGACCGAGACTCGAACTCGGGACCTTTGCCTTTCACGGGCAAGTGCTCTACCAACTGAGCTACCCAAGCACGACTCACGCCCCGTCCTCAGAGCTTTACTTCTGCCTGTATCTCGTCTCCTACCTTCCAAACTTTACAGAAGCTCTCCTGCGATCCCTGCAGAACTAGCACTCCTTAAAGAAAGGATATTGCGGAGACATGGCTTAGGCACAGCCTGGGGGATGTTTCCAGAATGAGATTTTCACTCTGCAGCGGAGTGTGCGCTGATATGAAACTTCCTGGCAGACTAAAACTGTGTGCCGGACCGCGACTCGAACTCGGGACCTTTGCCTTTCGCGGGCAAGTTTCATATCAGTGCACACTTCGCTGCAGAGTGAAAATCTCAATTTGGAAACATCCCCCAGGCTGTGGCTAGGCCATGTCTCCGCAATATCCTTTCTCTCAGGAGTGCTAGTTCTGCAGGGATCGCAGGAGAGCTTCTGTAAAGTTTGGAAGGTAGGAGACGAGATACTGGCAGAAGTAAAGCTGTGGGGGCCGGGCGTGAGTCGTGCTTCGGTAGCTCAGATGGTAGAGCACTTGCCCACGAAACGCAAAGATCCCGAGTTTGAGTCTCGGTCGGCGCACACAGTTTTAATCTGCCAGGAAGTTTCATATCAGCGTACACTCCGCTGCAGAGTGAAAATCTCATTCTGTAAACATCCCACAGGCTGTGCCTAAGCCATGTCTCCGCAATATCCTTTCTTTAAGGAGTGCAAGTTCTGCAGGGATCGCAGGAGAGCTTCTGTAAAGTTTGGAAGGTAGGAGACGAGATACTGGCAGAAGTAAAGCTGTGGGGGCCGGGCGTGAGTCGTGCTTCGGTAGCTCAGATGGTAGAGCACTTGCCCACGAAACGCAAAGGTCCCGAGTTTGAGTCTCGGTCGGCGCACACAGTTTTAATCTGCCAGGAAGTTTCATATCAGCGTACACTCCGCTGCAGAGTGAAAATCTCATTCTGTAAACATCCCACAGGCTGTGCCTAAGCCATGTCTCCGCAATATCCTTTCTTTAAGGAGTGCAAGTTCTGCAGGGATCGCAGGAGAGCTTCTGTAAAGTTTGGAAGGTAGGAGACGAGATACAGGCAGAAGTAAAGCTGTGAGTACCGGGCGTGAGTCGTGCTTGGTTATCTCAGTTGGTAGAGCACTTGCCCGCGAAAGGCATAGGTCCCGAGTTCGAGTCTCGGTCCGTCACACAGTTTTAATCTGCCAGGAAGTTTCATATCAGCGCACACTCCGCTGCAGAGTGAAAATCTCATTCTGGCCTTATTCCATTTGCTCGTACCTTCGTTAACAGTCTGCAATGGGGCACCGTGTCAAATGCTTTCCGGCAATGTAGATATTTGGAATCTCCCTGTTGCCCTTCATCCTTCATCCACATCATGTGAGAAAAGAGTAAGCTGAGTTTCGCACGAGCGATGCTTTCTAGAACCATGCTGATTCGTAAAGATAAGCTTCTTAGTCTCAAGAAGTTGTATTGCGTTCCAACTGAGAATATGTTCAAGGATTCCTCACCAAACAGAGGTTAGCGATATTGGTCTGTAATTTTGCGGATCCGTTCTTTTTCCTTTCTTATGTACTGGAGTCACCAGCGCTTTTTTTCAGTCGCTTGGAACTTTGTGCTGCACGAGAGATTCACGAAAAATGCAAGCAACGAAAGGAGCCACTGCCTGGAGTACTCTTTGTAAAATCGAACTGGGATTTCATCCGGACCTGGTGATTTTATTATTTGTTTTGAAATCTTTCAGTTGTTTCTCTACTCCAGGTATGTTTATTTCTGTGCCTACGTTTACTGTCTGCAGAACCATCGCACCGTAGCTCCATAGTGTTGAATCCAAGTGACTCGGTACCTCCCTGATAACAGTGACTCTTACCGTTACTGCTGTGACTGACTCCGACTGGCCATTTATAAAGCGGTTTTTCAGGGTCTTGGGGGAGTTTCTCTAGCTGTGTTGTTTTCCCCAGCTGTTACTGAAAGTCTGTTTAATCGTCGAAATCTTTCCAGAAGTTACTCGAAGCTTGTCGAACAGTCTGGAAACGCCCCACCTGGGCTAGCCCTTCCTTGCTTTGGCTGCTATTACGTATGGGTCTGCTTTCCTAGGGCATTGGGCGTGACCGTTCCTCACTTCTTTCTCTTATGCATGTAGTAACAGCTAAGTTTGCCATACTTTTTGGTCTCACTCATTGTTTCTTCCCAGCACTGTGTCTGTATTTGGTGTTGAACAATATTACTTAATCACATTTCCTTTCTTTTGATAGTGTCCAAGACACTTCTTACATTAATAAAATTTAGTAGCCATGTCACCTCTTACAATAAATACTTGATATCTTATGTCAATAAACTCTGACAACGGTGCCAATGCGCCACCAAGAGACTGGCGTGCCAGGACTCACAAGCCACTTATGATTGATGAACTCTGGCACTGAAATGAAGCAGCGCAGGACAACTTATTTGTATCAGTTGTAGAGACTCAGTTTGAGTCTACCCAAAACTAAGTGAGATCCGTTACTGCTGCAAGGAAAGAAGAAATATGTAAGAGTTTAAAATCCTGTCGACACCGCGATCATTAGGGACTGAGCACAAGCTCGGATTATGAAAGAATGGGGAAGGAAATCGGCTTTCGCATTTTCAAAGGAACCATCCCGGGATTTGTATGGAGAATACTTGGGAAACAGTGGAAAACCTAAATCTGGATGACTGTTTTTTTGTGTGAAATCTTATGGGACTTAACTGCTAAGGTCAACAGTCCCTAAGCTTACACACTACTTAACCTAAATTATCCTAAGGACGAACTCACACACCCATGCCCGAGGGAGGACTCGAACCTCAGCCGTGATCAGCCGCACAGTCCATGACTGCAGCCCCTGAGACCGCGCGGCTAATCCCGCGCGGCCTGGATGATTTGACTGAGATGTAAACCATCATCCTCCGTTATTACTGTCAAAGGTGGCAACTCTTCATATTTAAATTTCGCATCTTGTGCACCAAAAATCAGCTCGACTCCTAGTACACTGTACACGGACAACAAACAATATTTCATACTTGTCTACCCTTCTTTGTGTTACAGCAATTATAACAGGTGGCCTAAGAATTAAGTGGTATAATTTCGGATCGTATCTTTGGTAATATTTTTGTGCAGCATTGTTTATTATGTCCTCATCCGGTTGGATGTCCATGTGCATGACCAAAAGGTAAAGATTAAGCAATACATGGATTTGGTACTGTCGCCTGACAGGTTCCATCTTGCATGGCTGTCTTGAGTTACCGCCATGTTACTATGCAAGGCGGGTGACCTTGAACGAGCCTCGCCTGGCTGCCGCTGGGCCGCGCAGGATCGCGCTCTAGTTCTAACAGAGCGTGATCCGCTGTAAAAGGGTCCGGAAGTACGGGCAACGCCCATCCGGTCGGGCGCTGATTGGCTGCCTCGGCTCTTATCAGTAGCGAGTTCCGTCAGCAGCTGGCTACTGAGGCCACTGCAGCTCTGACTGTTCACGAGGCAACAGCACGCTACAGACAGCCATGCCTTACCGGAGGAGAAGATACAGAAGGAGAATGAGATTTCCAGTGTACAAGAATGTTGATACTTTTGATATGAAACCTAAACCTACTGGACAACTGCAACTACTTGGAGGACCAATTACTTTTGTAGGATGTAAAGTTAATTTCTCTTGTACAACTACAGAGGTTGTGAGTGGTAATTCTTGGATGACTATCGCTTTACTACGAGGAGGTGATTCACCACTTGCAGGACTTGAGAGCTATAATGAGAGATATATTATAAGCTTTCGTACGTTTTCTATTGGTGTTATTCCAAATAAGAGTTATGGTACCTGTGTTGTAACAACAGACCTCCTAGGTGGGCACAGTGACGCATGCAATGTTCAGTGAGTGTACTGTCCAAATGGCTGTCAAGCAAGGTGCTTAATGCTACAGGTGGATTTGGTGATCATCTTCTTGTTGGTGTTGGTGCTACAGGTCAAATTGATAATCAGCCCGGTTTGTGGGTAAAGTCAGTGATGTGTTCTGTCTAGTCAAAGAACATGTGTGGAGATGGAGATCAGAGTGTTGTGTACAGTAATGTCAGTGGTGGTGCTTTGCAGCGACTTCCTGGTAGTGCTAGCTGTAATGACCACGATGTTTACTGTCCATTCAGCAAACGTGGTGCTTGGGTCCAAGGGTATAGGAGTACTGATTGTTTGCTGGTTGTGTCTGTCAACTTCTTGGAGGACGTTGAGCCGTGCGTCCTCGTGTTCTTGCCATCTCTTATTTAACATCCTGTTTCTGCCGTACTGCCATCTCGTTATGTTAGTTTCAATTACTTGTGTCACTGAGTTGCTTCTTTGCCTGCCCGTGAGTGGCAGCAGCAGCACTTATCGATATAAGCTCTACTGCATTATCTTTGTGGGACTGCTAGACTTCCCATTTGTCGTGTGTCGAAGCCAGTTGGAACATGCCACCAGTTAGTTCGGACCTGTCAGTGTTTGAGTTGGCACGTGGCACAAGTTCAGTCAGGGCGCAGCAGCAGTGAGGTCTGGCCCGCATGACTCGCCCGACGGTTGCCGACACACATGGTTGGAGTGGCGACGACTTTGGTTGGTCGTTGGTCGGTCGTGTTGCCGGACGACGTGTATTTGGCTGGCGATCGCTTATGGGTTGGATGTGTGTGCCGACTCATGATTCGTCCCTGTTATTGTACAGTAACTGCAGTTGGCATTGTCTGATTCTTCGTGCAAGTGTTCGTGAAACTGCGTGATTTTGATTGACAAGTTAGTTTAAATGTTGTTGGCATACTGGCTCTGAGGAGTCGGTCGGTTGGTGTGGAGCAGTGAGGAATTCTCGGTGGGGCATAGTATGGCCGGGCCCACTGGCGGTCTCTACGTTGTGTCAGAGTGTGTGGCGCTGTTCCCATTGCTACCAGGTCCGTGGCTAACCGACCCTGGACATGAAAGCTGAGTTTTGATTTACTCTACCAGCAAGTCAAGACTGTTCACATTGCGTCGTTTGGAGTTCGCTGTCGGCTGTTGGGGTATTCCTGAGAGCAACAACGTGGTTTTCAAATTGGAAAATTCTAGCCACCCTCTGGTGGAGTTTCACTGTATTTGGTTATTTGAATTGAAGTGCACCAGTGGAATCTTCTGCCCTGTGGCCGTTAATGTTCCGGTTGCTGCACGGGATTAGCCGAGCGGTCTGAGGCGCTGCAGTCATGGACTGTGCGGCTGGTCCCGGCGGAGGTTTGAGTCCTCCCTCGGGCATGGGTGTGTGTCTTTGTCCTTAGGATAATTTAGCTTAAGTAGTGTGTAAGCTTAGGGACTGATGACCTTAGCAGTTAAGTCCCATAAGATTTCACACACATTTTTTTGTTCTGGTTACCTGCCCTGGCCATTGACGTAAATTTCAGGCAGTATAGTTTCCTCATTGTGTTTTTGCTGTCCAGCTCTGTGTATGATTGGTTGTGGGCGCCAATATCTTCTACGTTGTTGCGTTGAACTCCCTGTTGTACCCTGGACAAGTGAAGTGGAAGTTACTTTGTCGGTGGTTCCGCTGACTGTCGGTCAGTTGGGTTGTTGTTAGATCATGAACGGTTGGCCCGACTGCCTGTCTCACCTAAGCGAGCATTAGTGTTTGAATTACAGGCCGACCCTCGAACATCTGGGTGCCCTTGTGTGTACTGCCTTTTTTAAAAATTTGTTCTTGTTGTTTGTACTTGTATGGCTTCTAGCCGATTTTTGTTTTAAATTAGAGTTGTTTTACTCTTAAGGCCTTCAGCCTAGTTTAAAGTACTGTTTCATGTAAGCCCTTTGGAATTTTAGAAAATTTTTGAATTTTTAAGTCTTCGGCCTTCAGCCGATTTGAATTTAGCTTGTTTACTTGAGCCTAACTAAAGAACTGTTTTAAGATAAGGCTTGCCTTTTAAATTTCTGATTATGCTTGCGTTTTAAGTTATTGGCCTTTGGCCATTTTTAAATTAAAGTGGCTTTCAGCCAGTAATTAAGTCCCAAAGATTAAAGTTGTGTGATTAAAAAAATATTTTGGGCTCTTGTAATGTTGTATGTTTGAGTGTAACTGACATCCCCTTATTTTGGTCCCTTTCCACAATTTATTCTATCTGTCCTGTCCTGCAGATTTACCCGGGCGTATCAGACATGATGCTGCTGGTAATGTCCATGTTGTCAACTGTTCAATTACCAAACATGGTATTTGGAAGCACAGGTAGGACTGCAGAGCAAGCTCCCCTCAGCACTTATGCCAATTGCCAGCATCTTAGTGAGATGTAATAGTTTTGGTTACTTGCAAGTTTCTGCTGTCAAGTCACCAAATGTGGATTGTTAGGCCAGAGAGAGGTGTGGTGTTTGTGTTCCTATCAGTGCTGAGGCTTCATGCCAACTTCTTGGAGGATGGTATTCTGCTGAAAATGCTCTACGATGTTTTCTGGGTGGAGAATACCAAGGATGGTTTGCAGAGGTGCTGCCAAGGAACAGTTCTCATGTTGGTAAAGTCACAAGCTAACTTGTTGGTGGAAGTGAGGTGGTGGTGGTGGTTAGTGTTTAACGTCCCGTCGACAACGAGGTCATTAGAGACGGAGCGCAAGCTCGGGTTAGGGAAGGATTGGGAAGGAAACCGGCCGTGCCCTTTCAAAGGAACCATCCCGGCATTTGCCTGAAACGATTTAGGGAAATCACGGAAAACCTAAATCAGGATGGCCGGAGACGTGATTGAACCGTCGTCCTCCCGAATGCGAGTGTGGAAGTGAGGCTCCTGATAATGTACAATCTCCAAATTTGGCGCCTGGAGCCGATGGCAGGAGTCCCGACCATATTCCAGTCAGTATTGCTGTCGCCTGTGAACTTCCTGGAGAAGGCGATGCACATAGTGTCCATGATGCCTGCTGTCCAGTCATTGAACAAGACGTGTGATGATGCCGTAGGTGGGTGCAGTGATCGTCTTCCTGTCGCTGCTGGTGCCACGTGCCGACTTCCTGGTGGAGGTGGTGCTGCAGGGCACCTTCGTGGTGTGCCTGTACAAATTCTTCTGCTTGCTGGTGGCGTACGGCGGCGGTGAGGAGGAGCTGACCCTCAAGCTGCGTCCAGCCGCCTTCCAGCCAATCACGGGGCCCTGCTGCTGCTGTCCGTGCTGCCGTCTCTGCTGCTCGCCGCTAGAGGTCTCCAAGTGCGTACCGCCTCAACCTCAACACAAGACTCGTACCTTGCATCAGGTGTTTCTACGGTCGCATTGAATCGCGTAGCGTTAACGGGAGGTTTACTATCTTTGGCTCTAAAAAAGTATGTTCCTTAAGAATTTTTTTCTCGGGATGTGTTAAAGATATCAATGTGAAATTTGGTAAAAATCTGTATTGATATTTCCTCTACAAACTGGAATTTTTTCGACCGGAAATTTCGAAGAGCAAAGGCGGAAATGCCGTCGGAACGAAACCAAATTTCGATGTGGACCTCCACGCGCTCTATGTCACAGGTCTGCCGGCTCGTCTGAAATCAAAATTGAGTTGACGTTACCCAAGCATATAAGATTCCTTAGCAGTTGTACCTCGCTTAAGTTATTTGGACCAGAGGAAAAAAAGGCAGTAATTTGAAAAAAATAAGGTTTTTTTTTTTTCATCCATTTTTCGATTTCGTTGGCCAAGTAAAAATATTTGTGGTTGATGGATCGCAATAAAAGTGGTACAACTCCTAGACAATTTAGTTAGCTTCGTCGGAAACAAATAATCACGCCAATCGGTTCAGTCGATTTGAAGTTACCGTACCGCGCGATAAAAAAAGTCATTTCGAGAAAAACGCGTTTGAAGTTTTGACTACATATAAATGCAATATTATGCAACTTACGTTTAATCTGTTATTCTGCGTCCATAAACTAGTCCTTCCTCTTCCTCACAGAGGGCGTTCTGCTCGATCTTGGCCGGCATCATGAGGTGCTCCAGAGCCGCTCGTACGGCCGGTGACAAGCGGTTCTCGGCCGGTTGAATACGGTGGTCGTCCGAATGCTTGGCGAACTGCGTCGAATAGAGTCCCAGGGTGACGTCCATCGTTGTCATGGTTTTCAGAATTTCTGAATACCATTCGTTGAAGCCGCTCACTGCAAGGAAAGTTGCAATCTCCACAATCTTTGCACCAGAATGAAAATGCTTGGGGGATAACTTCCAAACACACTCGTTCAAACTTTCATTTGAATCTTGCGTGTTTCATCCCAAGCATAGGAACAATAACTCTTCCTCCGAAAGAAAAAAAATGGTGCGCGAAAAAGGCTGATTTCAGGCAGGTGCGTTTTTTTGTTCAACCACGAATAACAAATATTTCCGTTCCGGAAAAACTGTTTCAGGGGTGGATTCAAAAATTCAATTTAAAAAAGTCGATTTTTTGAACCAAAAGATAGTAAACCTGCCCTTAAGCTAGTGCTGGGAATGATGTAGTCTCTGAAATTTGGTCCAGATACGATAGAGGTATATCGGTGCTTCATTCCTGATCAAACATGCCTTCTGTCTTATATCCTAAGCTTTCAAGTAGCCTGTCATAGTGCGAGGCCATGTGAGACTTTTAATGGCGATTTCTCTGTAAAGTGTGGTCCTCAAGCAGAGTGCTCCACTAAGAGCATTACTAGAGGAATAAACAGTATGCTTACAAATGGTTCTGCCTTTTTTCGCCCTCCACAACACCCCACAGTCATTTATAAAGAGTGCTCTTGAAGATAAGTCAAAATACTACGGAATAAACCAACTTAAACCAATCTGATCAAAGACACAAGTGTGTGCTTTCCATCTGAGAAATTGGGAAAGCACCCATAAGTCAAAGATAGAATGGACGGGGATTAAATTTGAACACTGTGACTCTCCAAAATCCCGAAGAATAACACTTGACACATCTCCAACGTTCAAAAAAGACTGCATGAATTAAAAGTCTCTACCAGGAACAACCTACTGGCCGGATCACAGTGTAGTCCTCTGCAGAGTATGCCTGTCCTGTTTTGTATAAGTCAACACATACGAAACAGGTGGATATTGCCCTAAACAACACATATCGAATTAAAACAGGTTACTTGGAGGAACTGCACCACCTCCTGTTCGAAGAGAAATAGTCGAAATGACAGAAAGAACGAAACGGGGCAGGAAAAAACGAATCACATGCATGGGCATGCCAAGGAAAAGTTTCCTTAGAACTTCAGAAGAACTAACAACCACCAATGAAGAAGACATGCTGCAACTGTGGAGGGCTGAGATATCCCACTCTCCTGGTTGGAAAATATTTTCAGAATCTGTACTCCCAGGTCATGATGATAATTGGCCAGTCTGGAAGTCCTTGAATAGGTCAAGATCAGGAATGGACAAATCAAAGTGTGGTGTGCGTACTGTAAGACCTTCGGTACACACACCATCAGATTATTTGACTTGTCGCTCTAACGAAGTAGGCGAGTGTCAGCAATAAGTCTCGTGGTCTTATCGTGGCGTGTTTATTTTCTGCTGTTAGGTCAGATGATAGAAATGCCACTTGCACGCTTAGAGAAGCAGATTGACGGTGAGCAACTTTAAACAGAACTTAATGACTTTTCACACATATTTATTAAAATAATAACAAGCATAAACATTACGTCACTTGATTCTGGATGCTATTTATAATTGACAATCTGAAGTTCCTTTGGTCTTGGTACGTTAATCTTATTCTCACATATCTCTGATACTTGACAAAGTGTTATACATTTATCTTCATGGCTATGTGCTGGATTATGATAATCTTCTTAGGTGCAGACTGAAACTTGACTATAGACTGGTACAGACTAATGCAGACTGGTACAGACTGGTGCAGACAAATGCAGACTGACTAATCAGAGGTCTGTACACTCGTTATAATGCCTTGCGCATTCAGGTATCACTGTGCGAGTGTGACCCACGAGGAGAAAAGGTTCTACGTTAGCAGCAATCTCATTGGCTGTGTTACATATTAATACACGGATTGGCAGAAGCAGAATTTGGTCCGTCTCTAAGGCAGCGCCGTCTCGTAATGCAGAGACGGACGAGCGCTGCGCCTGCGCTGTTGTGCTTAGCGGAGCGCGCTCTAGTGGGAAAGTTGTGTACGTGCTGACTACGCAGAACTATGTACACAACACAAGGGTTAACCTGGTAAAATGGGGTAGACTGAAGAAAACAAAATCCAATGTGACTGCGGGGAATAACAGTGTTTAACATATGCTTCAGTGTCAGCTGTGTCTGGCCATAAGATGACCTTCACCAGGCGATGAAAAATGCCCTGAAAGTGGCCAAATTTTGGTCAAAGATTATATGAACTGTGTAGATTAGTCAAAAATTGCATAAATTGTGTTTTATCTATGTTTCTGACAGGAGTATAATAATTACTCATAAGGTTTAGCTGCGGTACTGAGACACTACGCCTTCAGAATGAGTGGAGGTGAAAACATGAGAAGTACTGCTGAGGTTAAAGGACGCGGTATTATGACACAAGTGAGTTTGAACAAAACAGAATGATAAATCTGAACCACACAGGTCTGCCATGCTTATACGAGTATGCCGCTTAAGCTATGTTGCTTGCGTGGAAAGAATCACCCACAGTTACGAGCTAGTACTGCAGAGCATCAGGCTTTCCCCATCTTATCTGTCCGTCTGTAGCAGAAAGTTGTTCTGTCTCGACACTGGAGCGCTGAAGTTCATGTGGACCTGACGACGTCGACAGTCCAGTGCCGAATGATGTTGGCAAACTGCTGAGGACGCATGAAAACGAGTATGTCGTAATGAGTGGACAAATACGGTATTTTCAGACTAGTAGAGCTTCAGCCTGTGCTGTGATAACAGCCGTCTGACAGCCTGAATTTTTGATTGGTACAGTGGATAAACACTGGGGTTGATGGATCATCTTTGGGTCCAACATCACGAAGAATATGGAGGGCTAGGTACTGGTAGCTTCTGAAGAGCCAAAGAAACTGGTACATCTGCTTAATATTGTGTAGGGCCCCCGTGAGCACGCAGATGTGTCGCAGCACGACTCGATTAATGTCCGATGTAGTGCTGGAGGGAAATGAAGCGTGAATCCTGCACGGTTGTCCATAAATCCGTAAGACTACGAGCAGGTGGAGATCTCTTCTGAACAGCACGTTGCAAGGCATTCCAGATATGCTCAATAACGTTCATGTCTTGGGAGTTTGTTGGCCAGCGGAAATGTTTAAGTTCATAAGAGTTTTCTGGAGCCACTCTGTAGCAATTCTGGATGTGTGGGGTGTCGCATTCTCCTGCTGGCATTGCCCAAGTCCGTCGGAATGCACAGTGGACATGAATGGATGCAGGTAATCAGATAGGCTGCTTACGTGCTTGTCACCTGTCGGAGTCGTATCAAGGTGTATCAGAGGTCCCACATCACTCCAACTGCACACGCGCCACACCATTATAGAGCCTCCACCAGCTTGAACATTCCTCTGCTGACTTGCATGGTCCCTGGATTCATGAGGTTGTCTCCTCTTACCCGTTGAAACGAGTCTCGTCCGACCATGCAACATGTTTCCAGCCATAAACAGTCCAACGTCGATGTCGACGGTCGCAGGCGAGGCGTAAAGCTTTGTGTCATGCAGTCATCAAGCGTGCACGAGTGGGCCTACGGCTCCGAAAGCCCATATCAATTAATTTTCGTTGAATGGTTCGCACGCTGACACCTTTTGATGGCCAAGCATTGAAATCTGCAGCAATTTGTGAAGGGTTGCACTTCTGTCACGTTGAAAGATTGTCTTCAGTCGTTGTTGGTCCCGTTCTTCCAGGATCTTTTTCCGGCCGCAGCGATGTCAGAGATTTGATGCTTTCCCGGATTCCTGATAAACGCAGTACAATCGTGAAATGATCGTACGCAAAAACCCTCATCGCTACCTTGTAGATGCTGTGTTCCATTACTCATGCGTCGACCACGTTCAAACTCACTTTAATCTTGATAACCTGCCACTGTAGCAGCAGTAGCCGATCTAACAATTACGGCATTTTTTTTCTTTATTGAATTTCGATTCCCCCCAAAGGGGCGGGCTGGCAGCAGCTTAGTATGCCGCTCTTCAGACTAAAGACTTTGTTTTAAAAAAGGAGAAGATAATATATAATTAAAAAAACAGGTGACAAAATCAGAGACAAAGGGTAACATAGCGAAAACATCGTGGAACTTAGAGAACAAAGGGTTGATGATGCTAATAACATACGTATGAAGCAGACAGGTAAAATAATAGACAGACAATTAAAAAACACGGCGACAGTATGGTTTCTGTTCGCAAAAGACATAAAATTCACACCCAGGGACAGCACAGTTTCTGTTCGCAACACGGGAAAAGACAAAACAACACTGAACAGTCACTGGAACACTGCACTAAAATATGACATACCACAGCCGAGAGCAGATTGGGGGAAACTGGTCAGATGATGGGAAAATAAAAAAGGGGGGAAGGTGAGGAAAAGCGAAGGGGGGAGGGGGAAAGGAGCCAATGGAGGATGAGGACCCATAAGAGGGGTGGGGGTTGCTGGGTAGATGCGACAGGGGGGAAGGCAGAGGACGGGAAGACAAAAGGACTCGGGGGGGGGGGAGAAGGAAGGTAGGGAGAGGTTAGGCAGGGAGAAACACGGGATGGAAGAGGGGAAGAGGGAGCCCAGGGAAAGGACGGAGGAAAGGAGGGGGGGGTGAGGATCAGAGTTGATAGGAGGGATAAATGAAGGGAGAGAGGGCATCATCCGGGAGGGGGAGTTGATGGAAGCCACTTGGGAAAGGAGATGAAGGGTGTAGAGATGGAGGATAGGGGGGACACAACGGTGAAAGCGTGGCAGGGGGCGGGGGTTGGAGAGGAGCAACCAGGGGGTGAGGGGGATCAAGGCGGTAGGAGGTGTAAAGTATGCTGATATGTTCGAGGAATAGGAGCAGATGGGGGAAAGGAATCAGGTCGCAGTGGATGCGCGTGGGGGACGGGAGGTGTATACAGAAGGCGAGGCGGAGTGCATGGTGCTCGAGGATCTGGAGGGACTTATAGAATTTGGGGGGCGGGGGGCAGATATCCTGGTGGGACTGGCATAACAGAGGATGGGGTGGAGGATGGTAAATTACGGCAGACACTTGTTGTCTTATATAAGAGTTTCCGACCGCAGCGCCGTATTCTGCCTGTTTACATATCTCTGTATTTGAATATGGATGGCTATGCTAGTTTCTTTGGCTCTTCAGTGTATATTAATTCTAGATAGAGCACGTGATTACATCAATTAAGTAATAAAGGTGTAACAAGTTTCAAGACTTTGGCGTAGATACCAATCAATACGAGGCTCTTAAAGTTGTAGTTAAGAGGTCACGTTCTGCCATAGGTTCCATTCTAAAAATTATCGCCGGCAGTCGATCTAAAACTTTTTCTGTAATTAAAGGCAACTTAACTCCATTGATATAAACATTATGAATATATTAAATTGATTCATGACCGAGTTATTAAATAATACTTGTGGTGTCACCGCCAGACACCACACTTGCTAGGTGGTAGCCTTTAAATCGGCCGCGGTCCGTTAGTATACGTCGGACCCGCGTGTCGCCACTATCAGTAGTGATTGCAGGCCGAGCGCCGCCACACGGCAGGTCTAGAGAGACTTCCTAGCACTCGCCCCAGTTGTACAACCGACTTTGCTAGCGATGGTTCACTGACAAAATACGCTCTCATTTGCCGAGACGATAGTTTAACATAGCCTTCAGCTACGTCATTTGCTACGACCTAGGAAGTCTCCATTATCAGTTACTATTGATATTGATCCATGTACCGTCAAGACCGACGTTCGTCATTAACGGATTAAAGTTAAGTATTCCACCAGCTACGTCCGTTTTTCTAAATTCTAATTTCCTTGTCCTGTTCCAGACCTCACGCCAGCCTGCGTGAGCTAAAACGCGTGCCTTTCGGCCTCCTCTAGTAACACGGTGTTGGCTCTCCTGCCAACGAAAACAATACTTGTCCGTGAAAGCGGCCATTTAGATGCCGCTGCCCGAGGATAGAGCGGATGAAGGCAGGTGTCCCCTTCGGCCGTCCGCTGCGCCCGTATATAAGTAAGGCCTGCGAGGCAACAACAGACACGCTTCGCACCCAGCTATCAATGACGTCACAGCCAGGCTGCTACCAAATGCGTATTTTCGATACAAATAGGAAGTGAACTCGCGAGGACTGTACACCGTCCTGGCTCGCTCAGATTTCACGCAAATAACTGTTTACGTGCCGCCAGTAATGTTGACCAGTCTGCGGGGCAAGTGGCGAGATTATTTTCCACTTTTAAGGCGAGCAATTTACCGTAGAGGTCACCTCTGAACTGTTCATAGCGCTTCTATGATAGGGTCATTATTATTATTATGAGGAATGTTACTGTGTTTGTGCGTGTGAACTTTTACTGCATATACTAATCAGACAGAAGTCAAAACTTTTATCTATAATCATAGTTCCTGATACCAATGACTAAACAGAGTGTAGAAACATTAATTTCATTGAGCATAAGAGGAATGTGGACTTGTCCTGCATCGCTTCCTGGCTAACCGCAAAATTAGTTTTCAGGCTCTTATTTAAAATTAACCCGCCGTCCCACACATCTTATAGTAGGAGGCTACAGCGCACCCAGCAAATAACAGTTAAATAAGCAACTGCCCAATGCAGAAACCTCCTCAGCACGACGTCCACAATTTTAGCCAAACAGACAAGATGCCTGATCCTGAGCAAGTAAAACGATGCAGCCGGCCGGTGTGGCTGAGCGGTTCTAGGCGCTTCAGTCTCGAACAGCGCTAACGCTGCGGTCTCAGGTTCGAATCCTGCCTCGGGCATGGATGTGTGTGATGTCCTTAGGTTACGATCATACAATGTAAGCTTTCACGGCCGGTATTGTCTTCACTTAAAACTTCCGAGCTGATAGGCCGTGGTCGAAGTATAAAACTCTGTCCTGACGTTTCATCTCCGACTGCGGGAGACATCCACGGAGTTAAAGCTGACGGGACGGAACGTTGGGCCATAAGGTGTATAGAAAGCCCACACATACTGATCGTTATCTACACAAAGATTCAAACCACCACCCTAGACAAAAAAGAGGTGTAATGAAAACTTTGGTAGACAGGGCGTACAGACTTTGTGAACCTGTGAGATTGAACATCTACTGTCAACTTTCGTGAAGAATGGCTATTCTAGCAAGGATATAGATCGAGCACTTCGCTCTAGGTGGTTAGACACTGGACTCGCATTCGGGAGGACGACGGTTCAATCCCGCTTCCGGCCATCCTGATTTAGGTTTTCCGTGATTTCCCTAAATCGCTCCAGGCAAATGCCGGGATGGTTCCTTTCAAAGGGCACGGCCGACTTCCTTCCCCGTCCTTCCCTAATCCGATGAGACCGATGACCTCGCTGTCTGGTCTCCTTCCCCGAAACAACCAACTTCGCTCTAGGCAGAGAATCAGGAGTAACGACGAACAACAGTTGTCCAAGGGCAAAGGTTTTCTTCCGTTCATTAGTAAGGTCACAGATCGCATTGGGAAAGTTTTAGGCAAATATGGGGTGGAAACTATTTTCAGACCCACCAGGAACATAAAAGAATTTTTAAGGTCGGCGAAAGATGCACGACACCCTTGGGCTACACCGGGGGTATATAAAATTCCTTGTAGTTGTGGGCAGATTTACATCGGTACCACAAAGAGAAGTGTGAACACCCGTCTTGTTGAACATAAGAGGAATTGCCGCCTGGGTCACACGGGTAAAATCGGCCGTAGCGGAACATGTTTACCAGGAAGGTGATCATGAAATAAAATTCAGCGAGACGAGCGTCATATCAAAAACCTCGCATTATTATGCAGGCTTGTATAGAGAGGCTATCGAGATTGATAAACATCGTGAATTTTAACAGGAAAGACGAAGGTGTTAAACTGGATAAAATTTGGATGTCAGCGTTGCACCGCAAGCGTGACGATCGATTACTTTCAATCGAGAATGTTGGCATTACCAGAGACAATCTCATAGCCGACGCCACGTGATCGGCAGTGGCGCCCTCTATACTGCCTATATAATCACCGCTTCCTCGAGTTCTCTTCGCAGTTCGCAGCTGAACCTCCGTGGATGTCTCCCGCAGTCGGAGACGAAACGTCAGGGAAGAGTTTTATACTTCGACCACGGCCTATCAGCCCGGAAGTTTTGAGTGAAGTGTCCTTATGTTAGTTAGGTTTAAGTATTTCTAAGTTCTATGGGACTGATGACCTCAGATTTTAAGTCCCATAGTGCTCAGAGGCATTTGAACCATTTAAAACGATGCAACCAAAGCATCGACCAGGCTCCCAGATAAACGACATAGTGGGGACAGAACCAGCCGACAGTGTTACAACCAAGGTAAGAGACAAGCAGTCTAAAACAACACTCACCAAGTCAGTTCCGCCGCTCTCTGCGTTCATCAACAAAGTCAGTCCCTGAGTGAGCGATGCATCCAAAGCATAGACTAGGATCCCAGTTCAATGATACACTACTGTTCAAATGGTTCAAATGTGTGTGAAATCTTAAGGGACTTAACTGCTAAGGTCATCAGTCCCTAAGCTTACACACCATTTAACCTAAATTATCCTACGGACAAACACGCACACCCATGCCCGAGGGAGGACATTAACCTCCGCCGGGACCAGCCGCACAGTCCATGACTGCAGCGCCTTAGACCGCTCGGCTAATCCCATGTGGCGATACACTACTGGCCATTAAAATTGCTACACCAAGAAGAAATGCAGATGATAAACGGGTATTCATTAGACCAATATATTATACTAGAACTGACATGTGATTACATTTTCACGCAATTTGGGTGCATAGATCCTGACAAATCTGTACCCAGAACAACCACCTCTGGCCGTAATAACGGCCTTGATACGCCTGGGCATTGAGTCAAACAGAGCTTGGGTGGCGTGTAGAGGTAGAGCTGCCAATGCAGCTTCAACACGATACCACAGTTCATCAAGAGTAGTGACTGACGTATTGTGACGAGCCAGTTGCTCGGCCACCATTGACCAGACGTTTTCAGTTGGTGACAGATCTGGAGTATGTGCTGGCCAGGGCAGCAGTCGAACATTTTCTGTATCCAGAAAGACCCATACAGGACCTGCAACATGCAATCGTGCATTATCCTGCTGAAATGTAGGGTTTCGCAGGGATCGAATGAAGGGTAGAGCCACAGGTCGTAACGCATCTGAAATGTAACGTCCACTGTTCAAAGTGCCCTCAATGCGAATAAGAGGTGATCGAGACGTGTAACCAATGACACCCCATACCATCACGCCGGGTGGTACGCCAGTATGGCGATGACGAATACATGCTTCCAATGTGCGTTCGCCGCGATGTCGCCAATCACGGATGCGACCATCATGATGCTGTAAACAGAACCTGGATTCATCCGAAAAAATGACGTTTTGTCATTCGTGCACCCAGGTTCGTCTTTTAGTACACCATCGCAGGCGCTCCTGTCTGTGATGCAGCGTCAAGGGTAACCGCAGCCATGGTCTCCGAGCTGATAGTCCATGCTGCTGCTAACGTCATCGAACTGTTCGTGCAGATAGTTGTTGTCTTGCAAACGTCCCCATCTGTTGACTCAGGGATTGAGACGTGGCTGCACAATCCGTTACAACCAAGACGCCTGTCATCTCGACTGCTAGTGATACGAGGCCGTTGGGATCCAGCACGGCGTTCCGTATTACCCTCCTGAACCCACCGATTCCATATTCTGCTAGCTGTCATTGGATCTCGGCCAACGCGGGCAGCAATGTTGCGATATGATAAACCACAATCGCGATAGGCTACAATCCGTCCTTTATGAAAGTCGAAAAAGTGGTGGTACACATTTCTCCACCTTAAACGAGGCATCACGACAACGTTACACCAGGCAACGCCGGTCAACTGCTATTTGTGTATGAGAAATCGGTTGGAAACTTTCCTGATGTCAGCACGTTGTAGGTATCGCCACCAGCGCCAACCTTGTGTGAATGCTCTGAAAAGATAATCATTTGCGTATCACAGCATCTTCTTCCTACCGGTTAAATTTCGCGTCTGTAGCTCGTTATCTTCGTGGTGTAGCAATTTTAATGGCCAGTAGTGTATATGCCACAGCAAAAAAGGAAAACAAATTTTTGAGCCAATAATGTGTAGGTACAATGTGCATGTTGTGGCAGTAGTATTAGGCTGCTTCATGGGCCGATTTTTCAGGTGCTACTCATGCACATGGGCATGGAATGGAAACGTTTGACATGGATAGAACAGGGTATGTACACAGAGGGAGAGTAGGAAGACATGGATAAGGAGAGGGGGAGGAGGAGATAGGTATGGGGCGGGCGCAGGAGGAATGGATAGTACAGGTGGAATGTGGAGATGAATAAGGAGAGATGAGGTGGGAGACAAAGAGAGGGAGGGAGGAAGAGGAGGAGATGTATACTGAGAGGAGGCAAAAGGAGATGGAAAGACAGATGGCACAAGAGGTGGGCGGACAGAGAATGAGATGATCACACAGAGGGAAAGGATGTGTGTTGTACATGTTGTATTGGTATGTCGTACAGGAGCTATGCATGTGAATGGGCATTGCTATGCAGACAGAGTTGGGCTGGAAATAATGGGTAGTGAGAGAGGTGATAGGATGTAGTGGACAGAAGGAGTATGAGGGTGGATGAGATGGAGACAGAGGAGATAGACAGAGAATGGGAGGAGGAGATTGACAGAGAGAGGAGAGAGGAGGAGGAGATGCTTAAGGCAGTTGAAAGATAAGGTGGGATAATGGGCATGTGGAGAAGGAAGGGTGGGGAGGATTACAAAATATGGTCAGAGAGAGGGGATGGTATAGATCGAGAAGGATATGGAGAGACAGGGAGAGTAGGGATGAGATGGACAGTTGGAGGTGAGAAGATGAGATGCACAGAGAGATGGAAGGAGGGAGGAAGATGTGGACAGAGAGAGTGGGGAAGAGATGTGTGAAATATAGGTGTCAAATGCTTAAACAAGCAAAGCTGAAGGGAAAAAGCAAGTATATACACATGAGTAACAGTATTCTACAATATTCTCTGCTAACTTGTTGGTCAATGCATTGGTAAAATAATCGTCATGCCAATCAGTTCTCTATCTAGTGGCAATGTTGGGGATTCTCGGATACACTTGTGAAGTCATGTATTCATTATCATTTCTACACTGATATAGTCCTCCTGTAGCCAACAACATACTCATGCAACAAGTTTTCAGTTAAATGGGCAGCAGCGGAGTATGGTGAGTCTCCAAGTGGATGGAAATAGACACTATGAAGATAACATCATAGGACTGTTGGCGAGTTTAAAGCATTTAGACCCCACTTCTGATCTCTACCTGCCATCCCACGTTCTGTCACCTCACTGCCGAGATACAGGGTCATGCATAGCTGGGAAGAAGGATGGGTGGACGTGGTGGGCAATAAGCTAAGGGTAGTGAACTCAAAAATGCAGCAATGGCACATCCCCTCACAAACACACAGACAAGGTAGGATTCTTTCATTTGCCAATGTTTAGTACACAGCCATCTGATGCATGTCTTCTTAATCCTGCAAGAGGTCCCTCCAGTGTTAGGCACGCGGCATGCAGTCACAGTTCGCCACATTTTAGTTGACAATTTCTCATTGTCAAACAAGACGGCAGGGGCTCATTTACTTGCAGATTCGCTGTCTGTATTAGCTCACAGTGAGACAAATTTGGTACCAGTTTTAAGATTCTTTGAGGTGTTCTACTTGGTCTTTGAAACATGAGGGTAGACCATGTAACTTGGAATCAAGGTGGTTGGTTCATCCATCTTTCTTTTACGTATATTTTTCAAGCAATATGTCTCTGTCTCATTGTTGTTGATTTTATCTTGTGTTATCCATGTTTAAAAATATTTTGAAACATAAGAGCAGATTTGCAGAATCTTAGAAGTTGCAAAAAAGTGTAAACATGATGGTGTCGATGATTGAGGCTGGGAGAAAATGAGTGCAATTTTAAATAAGAATGTATTTTAGCATCTGTTCAAGTTTTATATCCAAATACTTGATGGAGCAAATGCCCGCAACTGAGGAACATATTAATAAAATAAAATAATCTGGTTCAGCTGCCAGTAATGTATTATTTATTGCATGACCAGTTTTGAAGCCTGAAGGAAGATTTTCAGGTGCCATAATAAAATTATTTGATCGCAACTGACGATGTAGCTTTAGAGTTAGAAACTGGTCGTGCAATAAAAGCGAAATTACTTTTAACTGAAGCGGATTTTTTTATTGTATTAAAGTTTTACATGTTTTAACCACATCTGTCTAATTATTTTAGTGAGTAACCCCTTTGTTGAGTGCCTATAAACCAAGTACACACACAGGCATGTGTGTGCATTAGGGCGCACACACACACACACACACACACACACACACACACACACACACACACACACACACACACACACACACACACACATCTTCCACCGAACAGTGGAAAGTATTATACAGTTATGAATATTTTTTACAGATCAAAACAGTTTAGTGTATAAATACACAAAATCCAAGTCAACAGACGAGACATTGGGTTCAAGCAGTCAGCCAAGCAAGGAGTTTTAATCTGTAAAGAAATTCAGAATAAACTTGGAAACACACTGACGTCATCTGATATTGTTTCTTAACACTGGAGAACACAAGCATAACAACAGATTCTCACACTGAGGAAGGAACCAACACACTAAGTGAACATGACTCAGTTGGGATCAACATTTAAGTGACCCAAACCAACAACACATGACACTGTATGCCATAACACAACCACAAACAATACAACAGGGAGTAACAATCATAAAACAAGAAAAGCGCTGACACAAACAGTGACACCACATACTAATACTCTAGTAATAAGGTAACCATGCTTGGGAGGAAAAGGCTAGAAGAACTTTTATTTCGAGGCTCCATCTCCCCAATGACACATTGTGTATTGTTTATAGTACACTTTACACAAGCAATACTGTATTATTCGTCTCATTATCTGTTGGCAGAAGTATACCCTCTTCTTTATGTAAAGCTACAATCAATTTATGTTACTTATCAAATATTTTCTGTATCAACCATGCATCAAACTGAAAATGTAACGTATGGTTTAAGAAATACTGCACTCAATTGGCAGAAGTATACCCTCTTTATGTAAAGCTACAATCAATTTATGTTACTTATCAAATATTTTCTGTATAAACCATGCATAAAACTGAAAATGTAACGTGTGGTTTAAGAAATACTGCACTCAATTAGCAATGAACTACATTCTCTTTCTCCTAATAAATTTACAACCATAAGTTTATTCTTCACGTAAAGCTAAAATTTATGTATTCCTTGTATCAAATGCTCAGTCAGTATGTAATTTGTATAACACCAGGTGTGTATGTATCTGATATATCACACAGAATATAGCACAACTACCAACAACTAGACAAACAAACAACTACTGAACATCACACAGTGACTCAGATGCATAATTCCAAGTAATAAATCAATACACACAAGCATAGCAAACCTACATAAGCACACATTATTTGAGATGAGAACAGCTCGAGGTTCTACTGAGACCTTCTCATATGAAGTAGGTAGAACTAGGCTGCTATCAACCAACGCGCTACATAGACCATATTACACATCCAAAGGTAGCATATCACTTTATTCTACATACTGCAACTTATCTTTACCACACTTATCGCATCACACTTGAAACCTGGTTTATGAAGGAAGGCGGGATTCGGTTACGATTGTGGATGGGGCCATAATCAGTTGCTATTGGTTGCCTTTTGCAGTTACACACATTTATTTTTAAAACAGTAATTCCAGACTCAACAGTAAATAAAAAATACCACATGTTATTAACGAAGCAATAAACAACTGTGTAACTAATAGTGGTTCAATTGCGTTACAATTATGCAAATCACTATAAAATACAGATAGAGATAATGTTTAAAAAACGGGCCACTGTGATCACAGCTGGTCTTACTCACCAAGAATGGCAATAAATTAAGAATGTTTAAGAACTCGCTGCAATTACAACTTACAGGTATTGAAATACTAAAAGGTAAGTGTCCATAAACACAGCATGAGACATCAGACGCTACGAATGGCAGTAAATAACGTTTTAAGGCTTACTGCTAAAACACAAATACAAATTAGGATTTTAATGCAAATGGCCACAATCACAGCTAAGGCCTTACACGCCAAGAATGGCAATAAATTAAGATTGTTTAAGAACTCGCTGCAATTACAACTTACGGCTATTGAAATATTAAAAGGTAAGTGGCCACAAACACAGCAGAAGATATCATACACAGGAATGGCAGTTAATTAGGTTTTAAGGCTTATTGCTAAAACATCAGTACAAATCAGAATTTTATGGCAAATGACCACAATCACGACTGAAGGCCTTAAACGACAGGATCGGCAATAATATTAAAAAAAAATTGAAACCTTCTATAAAACAGCAAATACAATAGCAAAATTTAATTAAAAAAAAAAAAAAAACAAGCAAGTAATCCAGACGGTGCTCCAAGAACGACCTCTGAGAAGGTCCGGCAACAAGCACTTTCGCGGACGATGAGATAGGCTGGCCAAGAGTTGCATTCACTTCAAAAGATGGTAACTCAGACTAGTGGCAGTCCAACGAATGACTAGTGATAACTTGCTGAAGCTACCTGACGTCCGACAAACCAAATACAATGATGGAACAATACGCCAAAGCCGGAACTGGCGGTCTGTCCTACGCCCCCAGAATACAGTGTTTAGGGCGTCCGAGACGAGAAATGAACCATTACAAGATTTCCGTCCGATTCGACAAACCCGAAAATCAACAGTACAGAACACCAGACAAACAGTAACTAAAGCCACACTCGATTTGCGTGCGAAGAAAAACCGAAACGTAACCAACCAGAATCAGAAACCACACGTCATTGCACAAACAATCGCAAAGCAAGCCAAAACCAAGTACCAAATGAGCGACATCAAATTCATTAGGCAAACAAACGTACACTGAACTCACTGTGACAATACTGACGATGGTTGGCAGAATGAAACAAATCTCTTCACTGCTTTATTAATTTACAGCTGAGTAACCACATCGTCTAATCACTGAGCCAAGTGCTTTTAACACAGTAGGGTCTTCAAGTACTAAGCGGTATGCAGATCCATAAAACTGCACATGATGGCACGATAGTAATCTGTCACAACGTCACAAACGTACTACGGGGCACACACGGGTGATTGACTCTGCTCTACTTGGATTAAAATGCTCTCATCCTACGGCTTGCTGGATCTGGTTTACGACGAGGCCGTGCAAGCTCGTGACCACAGCCCTTCCATCCAGCAGTCCACGTGTGCCACCAGCAGTCCCGGCGTGTTCCCGCACTGCGTGGACCTCGCTCCTCCTGAGTCCCCAACCAAACTGCCCACTCACACGACCCGGAAGAACCACGACGTCACACCAAAGATAGGGCAACAGTTACTGCATATTGATAACCGCCGCTGCTGCCAGTAACGGACAGGCGACACTTGCGAAACGAGTGGCGCCAGTCAAGACGACAAGAAGACAAAACAACCGCAACCATGCCAACTAAAGGATACGGTGTGGCCTCCAACAGAGGGCGGAAACCTACAAACGGCACCAAAGCGAGCCGCAGCACAGCTCAACACTTCTTTAGATACTTGTTGTTGTTGTTGTGGTCTTCAGTCCTGAGATTGGTTTGATGCAGCTCTCCATGCTGCTCTATCCTGTGCAAGCTTCATCATCTCCCAGTACCTACTGCAACCTACATCCTTCTGAATCTGCTTAGTGTATTCATCTCTTGGTCTCCCTCTACGATTTTTACCCTCCACGCTACCCTCCAATGCTAAATTTGTGATCCCTTGATGCCTCAAAACATGTCCTACCAACCGATCCCGTCTTCTAGTCAAGTTGTGCCACAAACTTCTCTTCTCCCCAATCCTATTCAATACCTCCTCATTAGTTACGTGATCTACCCACCTTATCTTCACCATTCTTCTGTAGCACCACATTTCGAAAGCTTCTATTCTCTTCTTGTCCAAACTAGTTATCGTCCATGTTTCACTTCCATACATGGCTACACTCCATACAAAGACTTTCAGAAACGACTTTCTGACACTTAAATCTATACTCGACGTTAACAAATTTCTCTTCTTCAGAAACGATTTCCTTGCCATTGTCAGTCTACATTTTATATCCTCTCTACTTCAACCATCGTAGTTATTTTACTCCCTAAATAGCAAAACTCCTTTGCTACTTTAAGTGTCTCTAATTCCCTCAGCATCACCCGATTTAATTTGACTACATTCCATTATCCTCGTTTTGATTTTGTTGATGTTCATCTTATGTCCTCCTTTCAAGACACTGTCCATTCCGTTCAACTGCCCTTCCAAGTCATTTGCTGTCTCTGACAGAATTACAATGTCATCGGCGAACCTCAAAGTTTTTACTTCTTCTCCATGAATTTTAATACCTACTCCGAATTTTTCTTTTGTTTCCTTTACTGCTTGCTCAATATACAGATTGAATAACATCGGGGAGAGGCTACAACCCTGTCTCACTCCTTTCCCAACCACTGCTTCCCTTTCATGCCCCTCGACTCTTATAACTGCCATCTGGTTTCGTACAAATTGTAAATAGCCTTTCGCTCCCTGTATTTTACCCCTGCCACCTTCAGAATTTGAAAGAGAGTATTCCAGTTAACGTTGTCAAAAGCTTTCTCTAAGTCTACAAATGCTAGAAACGTAGGTTTGCCTTTCCTTAATCTTTCTTCTAAGATAAGTCGTAAGGTTAGTATTGCCTCACGTGTTCCAACATTTCTACGGAATCCAAACTGATCTTCCCCGAGGTCGGCTTCTACGAGTTTTTCCATTCGTCTGTAAAGAATTCGCGTTAGTAGTTTGCAGCTGTGACTTACTAAACTGATAGTTCGGTAATTTTCACATCTGTCAACACCTGCTTTCTTTGGGATTGGAATTATTATATTCTTCTTGAAGTCTGAGGGTATTTCGCCTGTCTCATACATCTTACTCACCAGATGGTAAAGTTTTGTCATGACTGGCTTTCCCAAGCTCTAATGGAATGTTGTCTACTCCTGGGGCCTTGTTTCGACTCAGGTCTTTCAGTGCTCTGTCAAATTCTTCACGCAGTATCTTATCTCCCATTTCGTCTTCATCTACATCCTCTTCCATTTCCATAATATTGTCCTCAAGCACATCGCCCTTGTATAAACCCTCTATATACTCCTTCCACCTTTCTGCCTTCCCTTCTTTGCTTAGAACTGGGTTGCCATCTGAGTTCTTGATATTCATACAAGTGGTTCTCTTCTCTCCAAAGGTCTCTTTAATTTTCCTGTAGGCAATATCTATCTTACCCCTAGTGAGACAAGCCTCTACATCCTTACATTTGTCCTGTAGCCATCCCTGCTTAGCCATTTTGCACTTCCTGTCGATCTCATTTTTGAGACGTTTGTATTCCTTTTTGCCTGCTTCATTTACTGCATTTTTATATTTTCTCCTTTCATCAATTAAATTCAATACTTCTTCTGTTACCCAAGGATTTCTATTAGCACTCGTCTTTTTACCTACTTGATCGTCTGCTGCCTTCGCTACTTCATCCCTCAGAGCTACCCATTCTTCTTCTACTGTATTTCTTTCCCCCATTCCTGTCAATTGTTCCCTTATGCTCTCCCTGAAACACTCTACAACCTCTGGTTCTTTCAGTTTATCCAGGTCCCATCTCCTTAAATTCCCACCTGTTTGCAGTTTCTTCAGTTTCAATTTGCAGTTCATAACCAATAGATTGTGGTCAGAATCCACATCTGCCCCTGGAAATGTCTTACAATTTAAAACCTGGTTCCTAAATCTCTGTCTTACCATTATATAATCTATCTGATACCTTTTAGTATCTCCAGGATTCTTCCAGGTATAGAACCTTCTTTTATGATTCTTGAACCAAGTGTTAGCTATGATTAAGTCATGCTCTGTGCAAAATTCTACAAGGCGGCTTCCTCTTTCATTTCTTCCCCCCCAACCCATATTCACATACTATGTTTCCTTCTCTCCCTTTTCCTACTGACGAATTCCAGTCACCCATGACTATTAAATTTTCGTCTCCCTTCACTACCTGAATAATTTCTTTTATCTCGTCATACATTTCATCTATTTCTTCATCATCTGCAGAGCTAGTTGGCATATAAACTTGTACTACTGTAGTAGGCATGGGCTTTGTGTCTATCTTGGCCACAATGATGCTTCACTATACTGTTTGTAGTAGCTAACCCGCACTCCTATTTTTTTTATTCATTATTAAACCTACTCCAGCATTACCCCTATTTGATTTTGTATTTATGATCCTGTATTCGCCTGACCAAAAGTCTTGTTCCTCCTGCCACCGAACTTCACTAATTCCCACTATATCTAACTTTAACCTATCCATTTCCCTTTTTAAATTTTCTAACCTACCTGCCCGATTAAGGGATCTGACATTCCACGCTCCGATCCGTAGAACGCCAGTTTTCTTTCTCCTGATAACGACGTCCTCTTGAGTAGTCCCCGCCCGGAGATCCGAATGGGGGACTATTTTACCTCCGGAATATTTTACCCAAGAGGACGCCATCATCATTTAATCATACAGTAAAGCTGCATTTCCTGGGGAAAAATTACGGCTGTAGTTTCCCCTTGCTTTCAGCCGTTCGCAGTACCAGCACAGCAAGACCGTTTTGGTTAGTGTTACAAGGCCAGATCAGTCAATCATCCAGACTGTTGCCCCTGCTACTACTGAAAAGACTGCTGCCCCTCTTCAGGAACCACATGTTTGTCTGGCCTCTCAACAGACACCCCTCCGTTGTGGTTGCACCTATGGTACGGCCATCTGTATCGCTGAGGCACGCAAGCCTCCTCACCAACGGCAAGGTCCATGGTCCATGGGGTGGGGGCGGGGGGGAGGGGTTTGATACTTACATTATATAAATCATATTTTCCTCAACTAGAACCTCATTAACAATCGTGAACCATTATATTCTCTGTACTTCTAGTATTTAAAATAGCATTAAAAATTGACTATCAATAAGATTGTAACAATAAGAAGTTTTTGCAAATAGATTTAGTAGAATCCGACCCACCTTACATTTCAAGGTGGTGGGTTATGGGTTACTCCGTACTGTTAATGAAATAAATAATAAATAATGAATAACTGCCGTTGAACCACTACTCACAGTATCCTAGAGTGTAAGCTGACGTAGGGTGTGGGAGCTGCCTAACGTCGACTGACCGTTTGCTTTGGTTGTGGTTCCCAGGAGCAGCCTGACGAGGATCCGGGTGCTCATCCTGCAGCTGCCAGTGGCGCAGTGGCTCATCGACCTGGTGCTCTTCGTCCTCCTGGCTGAGGACCAGGTGGGTCTCCTGGCGCTTTGCTAAAGCATGACTGCCATGTGCTGTGTTAAAAAGATAACCACTCTCGCTTATAGCCGTCACCTTCGTCTGCCATTTGGCATCTGCTGATGGTCATGGGTCTCCTCCAATATCCTCCATTAATCACGTCTTCACACATATACATGGGTAACCATACAGTTTCAGTTACCACCTTGGCAAACCAAACAACATTCTGAATTACTCCAAAGAGTGAAGAGTCGCATAACAGATCAGAAATTACTCTGAAATGAAGCATTGTTACAGGAATCACTTTGTTCACTGAACAATTAATGTGGGTACTTTTTTAATTAGAAAAACTTCAAGTTTTATAAGTGCATCCTAATGCTGTACCAATTTTCACTACAAGAACGGTATATCTGAAAATAAATTTTATGTTGTAAATATTTTATTCTATATTTGCAATTTAAGATGTATCATCTTTGCCGGCCGGAGGGGCCGTGCGGTTCTAGGCGCTACAGTCTAGAACCGAGCGACCGCTACGGTCGCAGGTTCGAATCCTGCCTCAGGCATGGATGTGTATGATGTCCTTAGGTTAGTTAGGTTTAATTAGTTCTACGTTCTAGGCGACTGATGACCTCAGAAGTTAAGTCGCATAGTGCTCAGAGCCATTTGAACCATTTGTATCATCTTTGTATTATTATGTGGTTAGCCATAGACATCAGTTACTACAATCAGACAGTGGATATGTTTACTTTGTGAGCATACCTCCTCCCCTGGTGTACTTTGACAAGTTTCTGAGTTATCTATAGAAGTATGTAAACAGGGTCTGTTACTACTTTAGGTGCGAATGAAAGACATCAGTAGATGACAATGAAACAAGCAAATATTTATCTGAGTCTATGAACACATTATAACTGAGTCCTTAGGATCCATGCTGGTTACATTCACGCGAGGACAAACACATTATGACAATTGTCCCACATAGCTACTGTTCTTGTGAAGGTAGGCTTCAGTGCGTCTCTTCATCGATGCCAAAAGTTCCACTTTTGTTCCGAATGCCCTGACAACAATCCCCGTATTCCCACAGTTCATCAGCACTATCAACGGGCTGTAGTACACTTTTTTTTTTTTTGTCATCAGTCTACTGACTGGTTTGATGCGGCCCGCCACGAAATTCCTTTCCTGTGCTAACCTCTTCATCTCAGAGTAGCACTTGCAACCTACGTCCTCAATTATTTGCTTGACGTATTCCAATCTTTGTCTTCCTCTACAGTTTTTGCCTACAGCTCCCTCTAGTACCATGGAAATTCCCTCATGTCTTAGCAGATGTCCTATCATCCTGTCCCTTCTCCTTATCAGTGTTTTCCACATATTCCTTTCCTCTCCGATTCTGCGTAGAACCTCCTCATTCCTTACCTTATCAATCCACCTAATTTTCAATATTCGTCTATAGCACCACATCTCAAATGCTTCGATTCTCTTCTGTTCCGGTTTTCCCACAGTCCATGTTTCACTACCATACAATGCTGTACTCCAGACGTACATACTCAGAAATTTCTTCCTCAAATTAAGGCTGGTATTTAATATTAGTAGACTTCTCTTGGCCAGAAATGCCTTTTTTGCCATAGCGAGTCTGCTTTTGATGTCCTCCTTGCTCCGTCCGTCATTGGTTATTTTACTGCCTAGGTAGCAGAATTCTTTAACTTCATTGACTTCGTGACCATCAATCCTGATGTTGTTCCTCGCTGTTCTCATTTCTACTACTTCTCATTACCTTCGTATTTCTCCGATTTACTCTCAAACCATACTGTGTACTGTTCATTCCGTTCAGCAGATCATTTAATTCTTCTTCACTTTCACTCAGGATAGCAATGTCATCAGCGAATCGTCTCACTGATATCCTTTCACCTTGTATTTTAATTCCACTCCTGAACATTTCTTTTATTTCCATCATTGCTTCCTCGATGTACAAACTGAAGAGAAGGGGCGAAAGGCTACAGCCTTGTCTTACACCCTTCTTAATACGAGCACTTCGCTCTTGATCGTCCACTCTTATTATTCCCTCTTGGTTGTTGTACATATTGTATATGACCCGTCTCTCCCTATAGCTTACCCCTACTTTTTTCAGAATCTCGAACAGCTTGCACCATTTTATATTGTCGAACGCTTTTTCCAGGTCGACAGATCCTATGAAAGTGTCTTGATTTTTCTTTAGCCTTGATTCCATTATTAGCCGTAACGACAGAATTGCCTCTCTCGTCCCTTTACTTTTCCTAAAGCCAAACTGATCGTCACCTAGCGCATTCTCAATTTTCTTTTCCATTCTTGTGTCTATTATTCTTGTAAGCAGCTTCGATGCATGAGCTGTTAAGCTGATTGTTCGATAGTTCTCGCATTTCTCAGCTCTTGCCGTCTTCGGAATTGTGTGGATGATGCTTTTCCGAAAGTCAGATGGTATATCGCCAGACTCATATATTCTACACACCAACGTCAATAGTCGCTTTGTTGCCACTTCCCCCAATGATTTTAGAAATTCTGATGGAATGTTATCTATCCCTTGTGCCTTATTTGACCGTAAGTCCTCCAAAGCTCTTTTAAATTCCGATTCTAATACTGGATCCCCTATCTCTTCTAAATCGACTCCTGTTTCTTTTTCTATCACATCAGACAAATCTTCACCCTCATAGAGGCTTTCAATGTATTCTATCTGCTCTCTCCTCTGCATTTAACAATGGAATTCCCGTTGCACTCTTAATGTTACCACCGTTGCTTTTAATGTCACCAAAGGTTGTTTTGACTTTCCTGTATGCTGAGTCTGTCCTTCCAACAATCATATCTTTTTCGATGTCTTCACATTTTTCCTGCAGCCATTTCGTCTTAGCTTCCCTGCACTTCCTATTTATTTCATTCCTCAGCGACTTGTATTTCTGTATTCCTGATTTTCCCGGAACAAGTTTGTACTTCCTCCTTTCATCAATCAACTGAAGTATTTCTTCTGTTACCCATGGTTTCTTCCCAGCTACTTTCTTTGTACCTATGTTTTCCTTCCCAACTTCTGTGATGGCCCTTTTTAGAGATGTCCATTCCTCTTCAACTGTACTGCCTACTGCGCTATTCCTTATTGCTGTATCTATAGCGTTAGAGAACTTCAAACGTATCTCGTCATTCCTTAGTACTCCCGTATCCCAGTTCTTTGCGTATTGATTCTTCCTGACTAATGTCTTGAACTTTAGCCTACTCTTCATCACTACTACATTGTGATCTGAGTCTATATCTGCTCCTGGGTACGCCTTACAATCCAGTATCTGATTTCGGAATCTCTGTCTGACCATGATGTAAGCTAATTGAAATCTTCCTGTATCTCCCGGCCTTTTCCAAGTATACCTCCTCCTCTTGTGATTCTTGAACAGGGTATTCGCTATTACTAGCTGAAACTTGTTACAGAACTCAATTAGTCTTTCTCCTCTTTCATTCCTTGTCCCAAGCCCATATTCTCCTGTAACCTTTTCTTCTACTCCTTCCCCTGAAACTGCATTCCAGTCGCCCATGACTATTAGATTTCCGTCCCCCTTTACATACTGCATTACCCTTTCAATATCCTCATACACTTTCTCTATCTGTTCATCTTCAGCTTGCGACGTCGGCGTGTATACCTGAACTATCGTTGTCGGTGTTGGTCCGCTGTCGATTCTGATTAGAACAACCCGGTCACTGAACTGTTCACAGTAACACACCCTCTGCCCTACCTTCCTATTCATAAAGAATCCTACACCTGTTATACCATTTTCTGCTGCTGTTGATATTACCCACTACTCATCTGACCAGAAATCCTTGTCTTCCTTCCACTTCACTTCACTGACCCCTACTATATCTAGATTGAGCCTTTGCATTTCCCTTTTCAGATTTTCTAGTTTCCCTACCACGTTCAAGCCTCTGACATTCCACGCCCCGACTCGTAGAACGTTATCCTTTCGTTGATTATTCAATCTTTTCCTCATGGTAACCTCCCCCTTGGCAGTCCCCTCCCGGAGATCCGAGTGGGGGACTGTTCTGGAATCTTTTGCCAATGGAGAGATCATCATGACACTTCTTCAAATACAGGCCGCGTGTCCTGTGGATACACGTTACGTGTATACTACAGCTTTTCAATATCCCCACACAAAAATCCGGTGGGTGCAAGTCAGGGGTCCTCAGAGGACATGTTATTGGTGATCATCCAACAATACACTTATTGTCGAAGATTCAGAATGCAGGTTGGCAAACAGCCACATGAAAGTGCGCTGATTCACCACCATGCATGTACACCCTACACACATTTTCACTGTAAAGAATATCATCCAGACATCATTAACAGTATGGTAACGCTGGCATGACTGCACGTGTGTAAATGTTGTGTCAAGGAAACCATTGGTTCCTGGACCTATCTTTATTACGAGTATTTGCTTGTTGTGTTGTGTCCTGCTAACGCCTTTCACTTCTCCCTATAATAGTAAAATCAGTCTGTAGTTGTATATAGAGGTTATTTATTGTTTCATCTGATGGTGACATGCTAAAAAACTGGGAACAGTTATTTGTATGACTTGAAACTCAAAAAATGTTATAAACATTTCACTGGCTTGTATTGACAAAATGCAATCATGCATCACTGAAGATAAATGATGTCCTGAAACTGTGTGAGTTTACTAAGATTACATAAATTACTTTTAAACTTCCCAAATGGTTATGTAGTGTACTTGATGATGTGCTAATGGATGCAGATGGTGCTAATAGTGTCATCGATAATAGGAACTTTTGGGTTAATTGATTTATCTTCCCTGGAATACTGTAGTATCTGTAAAGTCTACTCTAGGTTAAGTAGACCAATTCAGAAACATTCGCTTTCTTGCACTATTCTGTGTATGTGTCAGAAATAATCTGAACCACATTTCCACAGGCGGTGTACCAGGCAGTTTACCAGTGGGTGCAGGTGGTGCCCATGGTTTCGCTGATGGTGGCGCTGTGGGGTGCCAACATGTTTCTGTCATTGCTCGGGGATGCCCTCGCCGAGCACCGCGTGAGGTCCAAGTTCGTCGCCATGCAGGTGGTGGTAGCCCTGAATGCGATGCTCAAGGTCGTCTCCCGGCCAATAGCAGCGGCGCTGGCCTGCTACCCACCCCTCACCCCGGCGCTCTACTGCCACAGTAAGCACACACCGAGCAACTCTGCTACATTTCCTAACCTCTTCACATTTTACATCTACACCTACATGCTCCCTGAGCCACAATAAGCTGTGTACTGGAGGATACCCTGTACCAATACCAGTCGTTTCCTCCTCCACCTCGATTGCAAACAAAGCGAGCGAAAACAGACTGTCTATATGCTTCTGTACGAGCCCCAGTTTGTCTTATCTTCTTCTGCCTTGTGCGAAACGTACGTTGGTGATAGTAGAATTGTTCAATTCAGCTTCAAATGCCAGTTATCTAAATTTTCTCATTGGTGTTCCTCTAAAAGAATGTCGTCTTTTCTCCATGGATTCCCATTTGAGTTTCCAAGGCATTTCTGTGAAATTTGTGTGTTGTTTGAACCTACTAGTAACAAATCTGACTTTGAATTGCTTCACCGATGGCCTTGCAGCAGCGGTAACACCGGTTCCCGCCAGATCCCCAAACATAAGCGCTGTCGGGCTGGGCTAGCACTTGTATGGGTGACCATCCAGTCTGCTGAGCGCTGTTGGCAAGCGGGGTGAGCTCAGCCCTTGTGAGGCAAACTGAGGAGCTGCTTGATCGGGACGTAGTGCCTCCAGTCTCAAAAACCGACATATGGCCGGGAGAGCGGTGTGCTGACCAAATTCCCGATACTCGCATCTAGTGACGCCTGTGGGCTGAGGTTGACAAGGCGGCCAGTCGGTACTTTGGGCCTTCATGGCTAATTCGGGACGAGTACGTGTACGTGGAATACTTGCCCCCATCTGGTCTGTACGGTATTTTCTCGCTGTCGTCAGTGGATGTAGGTTTTATTGCAGAATGACATCATCCCAAGTTTGGCAGCATTTTACGGACTGCTGTAGCAGTTGAGTATAATGCCTCATTTAAAAAATTAAAAACGGCAGGGGCATAGCAAACTTGCGATTTCAAATAATTATAAAACATCCACGACGTCTCTTGTAAGAGTCGGTACATTTGATTGGTATACACACAGCTTTATTGACATGCTGTAAACTTGCGATAATATCTGAACACTTAATGTGAAGTTGAAAAATTGACACTATCTACACTGGTGTGCAAAATTAAAGCAACAAACCGCTATTTCCCCTTCCTGTGTCTAATTCACGATACAATCATACAAACTGTCAGCAGATGTTCGTACGATCGTGTTTTGCACGGAAGATGGCATTCCGGTTCAATGGACTACCACGGCAATGATGTCAGGGCACCTATCAAACGGGGTAGTGTTTGCCGGGTAGTCCCACATCCACAGTCGCTGTGTGCACAGTCACAGACGGTGCAGTATGGCACAGAGAAGATACCTATCAGACTGTCTGTGGTGGAGGGCCTTAGGAAGAACGGAAGCAGGACAGCCGCAAACTGATATGGACCAGTGGCTTAATGTGAATCATTCCGTTGTTTCTGGGGTATAGTGACCGTTTATAGAGACCGAAACTATATACCGAAGACCAGGGCAGGGCCGACCATTTGTGACATCGAAAAAAGAGGACCGTTATTTGGCTGTAAGGGTGCGATGGTACTGCCTTTGAACTGCATGGCAACTGGCATCTGACCTCACAGCATCCAATGGACGCGTTTTTTCGAGGTAAGCGGTGTACAGAAGGATTCAGAAGAGTGGCCTTTACTGTTGGAGATCCGCTGTATGTGTACCTCCGACACGTCTTCACAGAAGGGAAGGTCCAGAGTCGAGTCGTCAGCCTTCCGACTGGACGGTCGAACAGTGGGCCAATGATCTTTTCACAGGTGAGTATCGATTTGGTGTGGTGAATAATTTTCGACACATTCGCATCTGGAGGGAATGTGGATTCCGAAATCCGATCCAAACATTGCGGGAAATATCGATGTAGAGGTGGATCCTTAATGGTGTGGGCAGGGATTATGCTGACCGCTCGAACTCCTCTTCATGAAATTATACAGGTGAATCAGCAAGATTTAACTTCCGTCAGGTATTGCGATGAGATCTTGGGACTTCATGCGAAGTTGTTGCAAGGTGCTGTGGGACCAGACTTCTTAAAAAATGGGTTCAAATGGCTCTGAGCACTATGGGACTTAACATCTGTGGTCATCAGTCCCCTAGAACTTAGAACCACTTAAACCTAACTAACCTACGGACATCACACACGTCCATGCCCGAGGCAGGATTCGAACCTGCGACCGTAGCAGCCGCGCAGTTCTGGACTGAGCGCCTAGAACCGCCCAGACTTCTTACTGATGGAAGATAATGCGTGACCCCATATGACACGGGTGGCTGATGTTTTCTTGGAGATGGAAGATATTGCGCTCATGTCGTGGTCTGCTCGCTCTCCCGATTTGAATTCTGTAGAAGGTGTCTGGGATGCACTAGGGAGACAGACTGCATCATGTTAGTGTCCACCAACCACTCTCCAAGGATGCGAACAGCTCTGTGAGAAGAATGGGCGTTATTGCCTCAAAATGAGACTGATGACGTCATTCACAGCATGCTGTGTCGGTGTCATTCCTGTATTGCCCCCAGAGGTGGTCACATCCCATACAGAGCACATTACCCAGTCGTCAGCAACCGTGTGCAAATACGTTTAGCAGCACTCCGTCTTCAGGCCACAAATAGCCCATTGTGGCCATCCGACCGCCGTGTCATCCTCAGCTGAGGATGCGGATAGGAGGGGTGTGTGGTCAGCACACTGCTCTCGCAGTCGTTATGATGGTTTTCTGTGACCGGAGCCGCTACTATTCGGTCGAGTAGCTTCTCAGTTGGCATCACGAGGCTGAGTGCACCCCGAAAAATGGCAACAGCGCATGGTGGCTGGATGGTCACCCATCCATGTGCCGGCCACGCCCGACAGCGCTTAACTTCGGTGATCTTACGGGAACCGGTGTATCCACTGGGGCATGGCCATTGCCGCAAATCCGTTAAGGAGAAAAAGAATATTTTTTGTCTATCGTTATGTATGTTGCAGTTGTTTACATTCTGTATTCTTAACGTCGTTTCTACTTTACTGTCAACTGAGTATACTTCTATCTATCTATCTATCGCTTGCGCCTTTGTCACGTATTGTGCACGGGGTTGGTGTGGTTGATATGGCATGTTAATGTGAAGGGTTGGCTGGATGCCCTTCCTGCCGCCACCCCGTACCCCCTGGGATGGAATCAGAGTTCCCCATCTGTCTGCATCTAGTAGAAATCAGGGAAAAGTGTGGATGTGTTTCAAATGTCTGTGAGTCGTGTAACTGAGTTGGGACATGGGGGCCAGCCCAGTATTCACCTAGAGGGATGTGAAAAACCTCCTAAATACCACATCCAGGCTGGCCGGCACACCGTTCCTCGTCGTTAATCTGGCGAGTGGATTTGATCCGGGGCCGGCGCGCCTACCCGAGTCTAGGAAGCAGCGCATTAGCGCTCTCTGCTAACCTGGCGGGTCAAACTGAGTATACTGTCTTGTGCCAAAATAAACACAACCTTGCAAAATAGTCTAAAAGTGGCGATATAGCAAAGTCATCAGTTCGTGACCTTTTGCTGTCACTGTCGTCCCGACCGCTTGCTTGGCCTTCTCAATCATTGCTGGAGACTCTGAGACCGATTTCTGCCACAGTATCAGCCTCATTATCGACCTAGGTCTCGTAATCCTTCACCTTTAATAGAAATTTTCAATCGCTGTTCAGTCTACTTTTATTGCTGGACATAATAGCAATAAAAAGACTGATTATTTCAAAAACTGGTTTATTTGATCGGTTTTAAGAGCCAGTATAAACTGGAGAAAAAAAACGGTATAACTGAAAACCGGTTTCAGCTATAACCGCCATTCCTAGCGTTACACTTCAGCAGTGTGGCGGAGCGAGTAACAACCAACCGATCCACGCGCAAGTTAGAATCTGTACTTTCAGAAGATCGTAAGTGCGTACTGCCAGAATTATGGCCCAAATATTCGCGAGGGGATCGATTGCCGGGTCCGGTGTCTTGTACGTATAACTTTTTTTACATAAAATGTGATGTCGCCATGGTGACGTTGCCTCGTGAGATTCAGTTTACACCATGAGCCTCCTCCTCTCGGTGGCGCAAGTGTTACAAGCGTGGCCACAGCTGACTTCACTGCAGCCCCGGATCTACGATATTTCCGAACCGGGGCTAAAACTTGAAGGTGTCCCCCCCACCCTCTCGAGCGTTTGAGACAAGAGATCAAAAATTCTAAAAACTCGATTTTTCAAAAATGTGTTCACTTTATAGCGCAAGAGTTTGACATATAAAAGATATTTGTTCGAGGAAATGTAAGACATGATAGTTAAAGTGCAGTGCCAAGACTCTTCACGCAGCATTCTATACCTCACGACACTGTATTTCGGACTGTGGAATTCAAACGTGTATATTTTGTAATGGAAGCCATCAAACCGATATTCAGGACAGTGGAAATTAAAATGTCCTGTGGTGCCTTTGCTACTCCAAGTCGGTCGGTCTGACATCCTCCCCCCCCCCTCCCCCCTTTAAAAAAACTCGCAATGAATACTGGGTGGGATTATTAATGACTGGGAAAATCAGAACTGTTCAGAAAATTTGCACTCTTAATTGTTTATCGGCTAATAACTTTTGTGTCAGATGAAATTAAATATAAGAAACATAAAACCAGTAAATACAAGACACAAGCAAGACAGTTCACATTAAAATGAAATTTGTGGGAAGGTCTTATCGGGCCAAACTTCTGGGGTCATCGGTCAACTTACACACTACTTAATCTAACTTTAACTTACGCTAAGGACAACACACACACACATGCCCGAGGGACGACTCGAACCTCCGACTGGGGGAGCCCCGCGGAATGTGACAAGACACCTAAGACCGCGCGGCTACCCCGCGCGGCACAGTTCACATTTCTTCAGTCCTTATGTCCCATCATTTTTTTGTCTAATCTTGCTACATACAGCCTTACACGGCGTGTTTTCCTTTCTGCGAAAGAATCTATTACCTTATCAAAGGTCGTCAAACGTTACGCTACGTGGAAAATCGAAATGTGGTTGTCTAATACTAAAAAACCTGTTAATACGAATAGTACCCCAGACTGGTGTAGTTTCTGGATTTGATTACGTCTGTTTTCTCACTGTCTACTGGATAAAACAAAATGGACTTTCTAATATCACAGCAGTTGTAACACACGCAAAATAAGGGACACTGTTTTGGTACAAATTGTAATTTTTATGTACGTCGTTTACATACATAACATGACAGAACATAATTAATGAAGTAACATACCAATTGTCTGTTAGGCCTACTACAAGCAAAAAGTTTCATGTCAGGAAATTCTTTGACATTTCATTCATATGCTGAAATTTTCATATAAATTTAAAATCGTCATATTCTTCCATATACACTGAAGAGCCAAAGAAACTGGTATATCTGCCCAATATAGTGAAGGGCCCCCGCGATCACGCAGAAGTGCCGCAACATGACGTGGCGTGGACTCGACTAATGTCTGAAGTAGTGCTAGAGGGAACTGACACCATGAATCCTGCAGGGCTGTCCATAAATGCGATTTCTTCTGAACATGCGTCCCAGATATGCTCAATAATGATGATGACTGGGGAGTTTGATGACCAGCGGAAGTGTTTAAACTCAGAAGAGTGTTCCTGGAGCCACTCTGTAGCAATTCTAGATGTGTTGGGTGTCGCATTGTCCTGCTGGAATTGCCCAAGTCCGTCGGAATGCACAATGGACATGAGTGGATGCACGTGATCAGACAGTATGTTTACGTATGTGTCAGAAGTCAGAGTCGTATCTAGACATATCGGAGGTCCCATATCACTCCAATTACACACGCCCCACACAAGTACAGAGCCTCCACCAGCTTCAACAGTCCCCTCCCGTCATCCAGGATCCATGGATTCGTGATGTTGTCTCCATTCCTGTACGCATCCATCCGCTCGATACAATTCGAGACGAGACTCTTTCGACAGGGGTGGCGGTAAGCTTTGTGTCATGCAGTCATCAACGGTACACGAATGTGCCTTCGGCTCCGAAAGCCCATATCGATGATGTTTTGTTGAATGGTTCGCACGATGACACTTTTTGATGGCCAAGCACTGAAATCTGCAGAAATTTGCGGAAGGGTTGCACTTCTGTCATGTTGAACGATTCTCTACAGTCGTCATTGATCCCGTTCTTGCAGGATCTTTAGCCGGCCGCAGTGATCATGTTTTACCGGATTCCTGATATTCACGGTACACTCGTGAAATGGTCATATGGAAAAATCCCCACTTCATCGTTACCTCGCAGATTCTATGTACCATCGCTCGTGCGCCAACTATAACGCTACGTTGAAACTCACTTAAATCTTGATAACCTGCCATTGTAGCAGCAATAACCGATCTAACTACTGCATCAGACACTTGTTGTCTTTTATGGAAATTACCGACCGCAGCGCCGTATTCTGCCTGTTAAGATATCTATTTGAATACGCATGGATGTATCACTTTCTTTGGCGCTTCTGTGTAATTTGTGTGACGCCCCCGCTTTTTCTCCTTCCTCGTTGAAACAAACAATCCCGTCATCAATAGTTCTGTTACTATTCCTGCCACTGGCGAAACTTGTTCTCAGGTTAACTTCACTAACCCTGCCAGAATCACAGGTACAGTTATCCCTCGTTTATTCTCCGGTTAGGCGTTATTACGTGTTCGTAGGATGCTTTCCAAGCTATTCTAAGAGTAGAAATTAATGCGGCTGCTAGCATGGGACTGTACAACTGCCCCTTAGTAATGTAGCGATCTGGCAAAAATTTTATGTTGTGACCTCGCCTTTTTGGCCCTCTCTTCCTTTTCTTCCCTCTCTCTCCTCCTCTTCCTTCTTCCTTCGTCGTACCGCGGATATATCTCAGGTTTTCAACACAAAAAAGGGAGGGAGAAAGGGGGCACATGTGTGCGGTTGATCACGATAACGTAGTGCTATGTGTGAGTGTCACCCTTATCTCCGTTTTGAGAAGATTGATGTCTGAAGCAGAAACATTCCTCTACAAGAAAAATGTAGGTGCTCTCTTCTTCAAAAGAAAGTAAATAGTAGAGTAGACTATAACGTCTATCGTTCTACCAAACTGAAGGAACACGACACAGTTTGTAAAGTTTCAACTTCGAAACAAGTTTATTGATCCTAAGGAGGTGAAACAAATCTCATCCGTTCCAAACGTCATTCACAACGAGAGTAGTCAGTTTTCTGGTGTGTGTGTAATGGTCACTGTGGTGTGCGTACTGTAAGACCTTCAGTACAGACACCATCAGATTATTTGACCTGTCGCTCTAACGAAGTAGGCGAGTGTCAGCAATATGTCTCGTGGTCTTATCGTAGCGTGTTTATCTTCTGCCGTTAGGTCAGACGATAGAAATGCCACTTGCACACTTAGAGTAGCAGATTGACGGTGATCAACTTTAAACAGAACTTGATTAACTTTCACACACATTTATTAAAATAACAAGCGTAAAAATTACTTAACTTGGTTCTGGATACTATTTACAATTGACAATCTGAAGTTCCTTTGGTATTGGTACGTTATTCTTATTCTCACATATATCTCTGATTCTTAACAAAAGTGTCTATACATTTATCTTCATGGCTATGTACAGGAATATGGTAATCTTACTAGGCGCAGACTGAAACTTGACTATAGACTGGTGCAGACAAATGTAGAACTCGTACCGACTGGTACATACTAATGCAGACTGGTACAGAGTGGTGCAGACAAATGCAGACTCACTAATCGTAGGTCTGTACACTTGTTATAATACCTCGCTCATCCATGTATCGCTGCGCGAGTGTGATCCGCGAGGAGAAAACGTTCTACGTAAGCAGCAATCTCATTGGCTGCGTTACATATTAATACACGGATCGGCGGAAGCAGAATTTGGTCCGTCTCTATGGCAGCGCCATCTCGTAGTGCGGAGACGGACGAGCGCTGCGCCTGTGCTGTTTTGCTTAGCGGGGCGCGCTCTAGTGGGAAAGTTGTGTACGCGCTGATTACGCAAAACTATGTACACAACAGTCACTAATGATTGAAATGATCGTTCCGGTAATTCTGTCACAATCTGTTTATGGGTTGTCAAGCAACGTATCAACCAACTGACTATTCCGTGATTAATATCTGTCGTATTCAAACAGTAAATCACGTCACACTTGCTTTAAGCATCAAGAACACTTACTATCCCTTCCGATAATTTTTTGAATATTCTTATTAAGTTAAAGCCAATAAATCACGGTCAGTGTCACTTAATCCTTCATGTGACTATAAAGCGCGATAGCCTACCGCGTATCTCACACTTCGCGCTGATATTTCAAAGTCCGCGCGCGATTTGTTTGTAACAAAGTTTGGCCATGGTTCCCTAGAATATTTTCTAAACCAACTCCGGGATGTGAATAATCAGTTCTATGTCCATTCATAAACATTACAGAGGACCCGCACTCGATTTCGACGTGTCAGCGCACTCGAGCAATGCAGAAGGTATCATCCTTCTCCAAGAGAAAAAATATCACGCATATCGTAGCATTGTGATCTGCTTTGTCAAAACAAATTTATATCCATGTCATATAGACTCATTACCTATTGATCCTAAAACTTATTGTACTTAATTGAATTCTTTACTGCATAAATAACTAATAAAATTTGGAAATGATTTGCCGGCCAGAGTGGCCGAGCGGTTCTAGGCCCTACAGTCTGGAACCGCGCGACCGCTACGGTCGCAGGTTCGAATCCTGCCTCGGGCATGGATGTGGTGATGTCCTTGGGTTAGTTAGGTTTAAGTAGTTCTATGTTCTAGGGAACTGATGATCTCAGATGTTAAGTCCCATATTGCTCAGAGCCATTTGAACCATTTTTGGAAATGATTTACATGTATACTGTGTCAATCACTCAGCAAAGATTTCACAACAAAAAATTCTGGACTTGAGATGATGCCATGAATTACTACCTGTTTTGACTTTCCTACTCTCACGTGACACAAAGTATATCTGACTGTAATGGACATCCCCACAAGATTAATTCTTAAAGGTTTCGAGGGCTATACTAACGATTACCCGTGTAATGGCACAGTGTCAAAATTTCGTTTTCTTGAACACACCGAGAATATATAATCTTTCTTACCTCTTGTTGCTGTGAATCGTTTATTTCGACTCTGGTAGTCTGAATCTATATCACTGCTGATCATTTGATCGCCGGTCGAAGTGGCCGTGCGTTAAAGGCGCTGCAGTCTGGAACCACAAGACCGCTACGGTCGCAGGTTCGAATCCTGCCTCGGGCATGGATGTTTGTAATGTCCTTAGGTTAGTTAGGTTTAACTAGTTCTAAGTTCTAGGGGACTAATGACCTCAGCAGTTGAGTCCCATAGTGCTCAGAGACATTTGAACCATTTTTGATCATTTGATCACCCAATCAACCACATAAACAATCAGCAAATAATATTCACCTGTTCGGGTTTATTCGGCTCAGCTTGAACAGCCCCGTCCCCTTCTGTCTGCGGGAAAGTTTTTTATTTCTAGACGCGACGGGGATTCCCCTGGCAGAGAAATCATATAGACTATGCACGCATTCAAAAATAAACTTACGATTCGCGCAGAAATCAACTTAGAATGTGCAATTTTGTCATATGATGACATGATGGAGACCGTGGCTGTTGTTTGAAGACAAATGTTGATGGTGTTAGGACAGCAATCAGCCACAAATTTACTTTCAGTTCCTTTATTCAAAGGCTACCGTTACCGGTTTCGAATCGTTGTGATTCATCCTCAGACGGTTTACATGCTTTCTTTATGACATGTGGTGTGTTTTCTATAGATTAATTGTCCTAATATATAAATAATACATAATTATAAACAAGCCACATACAGATGGTTGCGTTACAGATTTTCGTTGCATGTGACTTACGTGAAACGTCGGTTTCGAGTGTTTGTTTTCATAAAATTCGTCCAGCAGATGTAAATGCATTCCCACTGCATTCTTATTGTTGCACACGTAAATTGTTCTCACTGAACACTTAACATTTGTCACTGAGATGATTTCTACCACGCACCACATGTTTTGATACATACAAAGAGCTTACAAACATATATCACAGATGCTATGATAAATCGTAACATTTGACGATGATGTCCTATGTTTGGAAAGGATCATATATTCATTTACACAACTGTAATGCCTTTACACTAGTACAGAGACATTGATTTTTTTTGCTGTTGCTAAAATAATTAAAAAGTTTTATATATATACATATATATATATATATATATATATATATATATATATATATATATATATATATATATATATATATATATAACTGTATAGGTAAAATAGTATATTATTTAACTATATTTAGCATCGTGAGAATTACAGTAACATATGAATTTGCTACTTGATCTGCAGATAGGTGTACTAATATTATTTGCTTTGGAGGCTGGAAAGTAAGTTTTCGAAATTTTTCAGGAAAGGGGTGTTAGCTAGCTCTGTTTGTTCGTTAAGGATATAGTCTGGGGTGCTGTTTCTGTGTGTGTGTATTTCTAATTCTTCTAATATAGTCATAGTGGCTCCTTTTTCTGCTAGATGCAAAATTTTTAAGTTGTCCTCAATGTTTCCCACTGAATGGTTTTCTTCAGCAATATGGGCTGCAAATGCTGATTTGTTCAAGTTACCAAGTCTGAGAGCATCAATATGTTCTTTGTATCCAATTTCAAAACTTCTGCCTCTCTGTCCAATGTAGAATTTTGGACATGTATCACATTTGAGTTTGTATATTTCTGATTTACAGTAGGGACTCTTGGAGGTATTTACATCATGGATTACTTTTTGTTGTAATTTATTATTTGTGGAAAAACTGATTGTGATATTTTTCTTCTTTTAAATAAGTTTGCTATTTGGTATGAAAGTGGGCCTATCTATGGGAGAGTAGCATATTTAGTTTTGGCTTCAGTGGCACACTGATTTGGAATGTGTTCAAAAATTTCAAGAACCAACTGGGATGCGTGTCAAACTGATGAATATGTTTCTTTTTTTTCAAGTCTATGAATGTGGCGCCACCTTAAATTGCCTCCCCCCCCCCCCACCCCCGCTCTCCAGATTCGAGCTTGTGCGACTTGTTCTCTGATACTGCGGTTGGCGCGGAATTAGCAATGCAAGAGGAAATTGTAGCCTACTTCATTTACTGACCAACGACTCCGAGCGTTAACGCCGTTGTTGCTGCGGTGGTGCGGCGCATGCTGTACAGACAGTATGCGATGCCTCGTGGCCATATGTTGAGGCCTCGCCGCGCCGGTTGTCAGAGTCACGTAATCGCTGAGCCAGGATATGCCAGCAATTAGGCAGCGGCTAGTGCCCCGAACTCAGGACCAACAGTGTGTGGGGCGAAGAACACCCACAGGGGCAGCTACGTCTATCAGCTTTCTCTATGACGCTCCCGTGTCTCTCATTCCAGTGATTCGTCTTATCTCAACGTGCTGTATACTGAGGTGACAAAAAGTCACGGAATAGCGATTCGCACATATACAGTTGGCGGTATTATCGCGTACGCAACGTATTAAAGGGCAGTGCATACGCTGAGCCGTCATTTGTACTCAGGTGTATCACGTCAAAACGTTTCCGACGTAATTATTGCCGCAAGATGGGAATCAACAGACTTCGAAACTTCCTGACAGATTAAAACTGTGTGCCGGACCGAGACTCGAACTCGGGACCTTTGCCTTTCGCGGGCAAGTGCTCTACTTACTGAACTACCCAAGCACGACTCACGCCCCGTCCTCACAGCTTTAAATCCGCCAGTACGTCGTCTTCTACCTTCCAAACTTCACAGAAGCTCTCCTGCGAACCTTGCAGAACTAGCACTCCTGGAAGCAAGGATATTGCGGAGACATGGCTTAGCCACAGCCTGGGGATTGTTTCTCGAATGAAATTTTCACTCTACAGCGGAGTGTGCGCTGATATGAAACTTCCTGGCAGATTAAAACTGTGTGCCGGACCGAGACTCGAACTCGTGTTAGGGTAGCTGTGAAAATTTCATTCTAGAAACAACCCCCAGGCTGTGGCTAAGCCATGTCTCTGCAATATCCTTTCTTCCAGGAGTGCTAGTTCTGCAAGGTTCGCAGGAGAGCTTCTGTAAAGTTTGGAAGGTAGGAGACGAGTTACTAGCAGATTTAAAGCTCTGAGGACGGGGCGTGAGTCGTGCTTGGGTAGCTCAGTTGGTAGAGCACTTGCCCGTGAAAGGCAAAGGTCCCGAGTTCGAGTCTCGGTCCGGCACACAGATTTAATTTGCCAGGAAGTTTCATATCAGCGCACACTCCGCTGTAGAGTGAAAATTTCATTCTAGAAACAGACTTCGAAGCCGGCCGGGTTGGCCGAGCGGTTCTAGGCGCTACAGTCTGGAACCGCGCGACCCCGACGGTCGCAGGTTCGAATCCTGCCTAGGGCATGGTTGTGTGTGCTGTCTTTAGATTAGTTAGGTTTAAATAGTTCTATGTTCTAGAGGACTGATGACCTGAGAAGTTAAGTCCCATAGTTCTTAGAGCCATTTTTTGAAGAGACTTCGAACGCGGAATGGTTGTTGCAGCTAGACGCATGGGGCATTCCATTTCCAAAATCTTTAGCGAATTCAATACTGTGACATCCACAGTGTTAAGAGTGTACCGAGAATATCACTTTTCAGGCATCAGTTCTCACCACGGCCAACGCAGTGGCTGACGGCCTTCACTTAACGACCGAAAGCAGCGGCGTTTGCGTAGAATTGTCAGTGCTAACAGGCAAGCAACACTGCGTCAAATAACAGCACATATCGACGAGAGACGTAAGACAAACGAATCCGATAGGACAGTGCGGCGAAAAGTGGCGTTGATGGACTTTGGCAGCAGACGACCGACCCGAGTGCCTTTTCTAACAGCACGACATCGCCTGCAGCGCCTCTTCGCCTTGTGACCACATCGGTTGGACCCCGGCGACTGGAAAACCGTGGCCTGGTCAGATGAGTCCCGATTTCGGTTGGTAAAAGCTGATAGTAGGGTTCGAGTGTGGCGAAGATCCCACGAAGCCATGGACCCAACTTACCAATAAGGCACTGTGCAAGCTGATGGTGGCTCCAAAATGGTGTGGGCTGTGTTTACATGGAATGGACTGGGTCCTCTGGTCCAAGTGAACCGATCATTGACTGGAAGAGTTTTATGTTGGGCTTCTTGGAGACTATTTGCAGCCATTCATGTACTTCATGTTCCCAAACAACAATAGAACTTTTATGGATGACAATGTGTCATGTCACCAGCCCACAATTGTTGGTGACTGGACAATTCGAGCGAATGATTTGCCACTCAGAGAGCTCGACACGAATCTCTTCGGCCATTATGAGACATAATCGAAAGGTCAGTTCGTGCACAAAATCTTGCACTGTAACACTTTCGCAATTACGGACGGTATATTTCAGTATATATGACGACAGTAACTGTTCTCGAAAGACGAGATACTGTTGATGACCGTGCAGGTTTTCCCTGGAATAAATGATGATTAACTGAAACCTCAGCTGCCGACAGGTGTTGCTGATATAGCTCGATGTGGACAGCTGAAAATGTGTGCCCCGACCGGGACTCGAACCCGGGATCTCCTGCTTACATGGCAGACGCTCTGTCCATCTGAGCCACCGAGGACACAGATCAATAGCGCGACTGCAGGGACTTATCCCTTGCACGCTTCCCTTGAGACTCACATTCCACAATTCTACATATGTACTGTACCTTATAGACATTTGCCCATCCACTCATTTCTCGCGCACACTTTGGCGATTCCCGTAAGAGCTCTCTTTCGAGAACAGTTACTGTCTTCATATATATATTTATAGGCTACCCAGCCATTGACCTTCGTCTGTGCGAATGCGCACAGGTTGCCCAAACTCTTACGGGAATCGCCAAAGTGTTCGCCAGTAATGAGTATATGGGCAAATGTGTATAAGGTACAATACATACGTAGAATTGTGGACAGTTGTGAATATGAGTCCCACGGGAAGCGTGCAAGGGATAAGTCCCTGCAGTGGCGCCATTCATCTGTGTCCTCGGTGGCTCAGATGGACAGAGCGTTTGCCATGTAAGCAGGAGATCCAGGGTTCGAGTCCCGGTCGGGGCACACATTTTCAGCTTTCCACATTGAGGTATATCAACAACACCTGTCTGAAGCTGAGGTTTCTGTTGATCATCGTATATTTCAGTATTTCTGCAGGTGACTTCCAACGACTTGTTGAGACCATCATATAGCGAGATGCTGCACTACAACGGGCAACAGAAGGTTCGACACGATGTCAGGTTGCATCCAATGACCCCTGTCACTTTAGCGTAGATGGTGATTATCTCGCGTGCACAGCTTCTCGGCCGGCAGCTGTGACCGAGCGGTTCTAGGCGCGTCAGTCCGGAACCGCGCTGCTGCTACGGTCGCAGGTTCGAATCCTGCCTCGGGCATGGATGTGTGTGCTGTCCTTCGGTTGGTTAGGTTTAAGTAGTTCTAAGTCTAGGGGACCGATGACCTCAGATGTTAGGTCCCGTAGTGCTCAGAGCCATTTGAACCATTTGAACAGCTTCTGGGCACACTGCGTTGCGATCTCCATATGAAGCGATCCAGTAACATTAGGTAAGGCCATGTCCTATCGTACTTCACAGCAGCGGACAGAGTTGAAATCAAATAAGGCGCCACGTCCAGATGAAATACCAGTTCGATATTTCAGAGAGTACTCAGCGCCATTGACCCATTGTTGAGCGTGTGTTTATTGCGAATTTCTCACCCAGCGCAAAGTTCATACCAACCGGATAAAAGCGCAATGTGTCTTTCAGATGAATATCATTAACACTGGTTTGTTGCATAGCCTAAGAAACACAGAATGAGTTCGAATATATTAAACTTCCTTAAGAGGAAAAAGCTTTTTCCCACAAATGAGAACGGATTTAGAAAGCAAACCTACAAACCATAGTGGAGAGCAACAGGCAGATTCCATATTTCTAGATTTCCGGAAAGCATTTGAGACGGCGTCCCACTGCAGACTGTTGACGAAGATCCGAGCATACGGTTTGTGAGTGGCTCGAAGACTTCTTAAGTAACAGAATCCAGTACGTCGTTGTCAATGGTGAATGTCATTAGAAACAAGGGTATCATCAGGAGAGCCCTAGGGAAATGTGATAAGATTACTCTTATACTCTATACTTTTTTTTTTTTTTTTTTTTTTTTTGCAAGTTAAAGGTAGAATGGTCTGGGGTTAAATTGGAAGACTGTGACACTTCAGAATAGATGGGAATACACTTCACAGGTCTCTAACGTTCAAAAACACTGCATGAATTTCAAACCGAAAGTCTCCACCAGGAACAACCTACAGAGAAAACTGCCTGGATCACAGTGGGGCAGTCAAACTGAAACCATGCGAACTTCTGCAGTGGCATTATGCTACTCCGCTGCGGAGTATGCCAGTCCTGTTTGCTATAAGTCAGCACATGCCAAACAGGTGGACATCGCAGAAACGAGAGATGCAGGATTATAACAGGCTGCTTGAAGTCAACTCCTGTCGAATGGCTCTACCACCTTGCAGCAGGAACTGCACCACCTGTTCAAAGAGAAACAGCAGCAAACAGAGAAAGGACAAAACTGGAGCAGGAAAAACGCACCCTATGAATGGGCAACTACCCACAATAACTAAGATCAAGGTAAAATTTCTTCAGTGCATCGGAGAAATCAACAACCACTGATGAAAAAGCCAGGCTGCAGCTGTGGAGGGCCGAGACATCCAGCCCTCCTGCTTATAAAAGATTTTCAGTATCCTTACCGTCTGGTCAACGTGAGAATTGACCAGCGTGGAAGTCCTTGAATAGTCTGAGGTCAGGAGTGGGCAGAACACGGGTTAGCCCGGCAAAATGGGGATACATGGAAGAAAACAAAACCCAATGTGACTGTGGGGAAGAACAGACTGTTCAACATATGCTTCAATATCGACGGTGTCCAGCCACCTGCACAGGAGATGACCTTCCTCCTGATACGAGAATAGCAATTATTCTCTCTCTCTCTCTCTCTCTCTCTCTCTCTCTCTCTATATATATATATATATATATATATATATATATATATATATATATATATATATATATATATATATGATGTGACGGACGAGGTGGGCAGCAATTTGCAGCTGTCTCTCATGACGCTCTGATGTACGGAAATGTGTCGTCGTTGAGTGATTGTAGGAATATGCAAGATGAGTTAGAAAAAATTACTTGTTCTAAGTGTAGAGAAATGAAAGTTAATGCGAATGAATAGGAAGAAGCCTGCAGTGTTCGAATACAGCATTAGAAGTGTGCTGCTTTACACAGTCACGTCGATTAGATACATTGCCGTAACGTTGCAAAGGAATATGAAACGGAAAGAGCATGTAACAATAGTAGGACAGAAGGCGAAATTTCGAATTCAGTTTACTTCAAGAATTTTGGGGAAGTACAGCTCATATACAAAGGAAACCGCATGTGGAATACTAGTGCCACCAATTGTTGAGTACTGCTCGAGTGTTTAAGGAACACATCGAAAAAATTCATGAGCGTGCAGCTAGGTTCGGTGCCAGTAGATTCGACCAGCACGCAAGTATCATGGAGATAGCCCTCCTGGCTAACCGTGCAGTCTAACGAGCTGCTCACCGAGTGGGAATCCGTGCTGGTCTCCGGCAGGAAACCACCCGGCGGATTAATGTGGAGGTCCAGTGTGCCGGCCAGCCTATGGATGGTTTTTAAGGCGGTTTTCCATCTACCTCACCAAATGCGGGTTGGCTCTCCTTATTCCGCCTCAGTTACACTGTGTCGGCGATTGCTGCGCAGGTTCGAATCCTGCCTCAGGCATGGATGTGTGTGATGTCCTTAGAGTAGTTAGGTTTAAGTAGTTCTAAGTTCTAGGAGACTGATGACCTAAGATGTTAAGTCCCATAGTGCTCAGAGCCATTTGAAGCATCTGAACCATTGCTGCGCAAAAACCATTTCCACGCAAAAATTCGGGGTTACACTCGTCTGGTATGGGACGTTCCTCAGGGAGTCCACTGGGGGCCAAGCCGCACAGTAACCCTGGGATCGGTGTGGGGTGGTGGTGGTGGGGGGGGGGGGATGGAGAAGGTAGACTGCTGTGGCCTGTTGTGAGGTTGTGAACCACTGAGGGCTACGGTGGGACGAAGCCTCTCCGTCGTTTCTAGGTCCCCAGTTTAATACATACATACATAACTTCCTGGCAGATTAAAACTGTGTGCCGGACCGAGACTCGACCTCGGGACCTTTGCCTTTCGCGGGCGAGTGCTCTACCATATCAGCGCACACTCTGCTGTAGAGTGAAAATTTCATTCTAGAAACATCCCCCAGGCTGTGGCTAAGCCATGTCTCCGCAATATCCTTTCTTTCAGGAGTGCTAGTTTTGCAAGGTTCGCAGGAGAGCTTCTGTGAAGTTTGGAAGGTAGGAGACGAAGTACTGGCAGAAGTAGAGCTGGGAGGACGGGGCGTGAGTCGTGCTAGGATAGCTCAGTTGGTAGAGCACTTGCCCGCGAAAGGCAAAGGTCCCGAGTTCGAGTCTCGGTCCGGCACACAGTTTTTATCTGCCAGGAAGTTTCATATCAGTGCACATTCCGCTGTAGAGTGAAAATTTCATTCTACATACATACTTGCATTACAGAGACGCTTCTTGAACTGAAATGGGAAGAAAGGAACAAGGGAAGTTGACGCTCTTCTCGCAAAGAACTACTCAGGAAATTGACAAAAACAGCATTTGAGGCCGTCTGCAGAACGTTCTACTGCCGACAACGCACATTTCCCGTAGGGATGATGAAGATAAGCTGCGAGAAATTAGGACACTTGCGGGTGCTTCAAACAGTCGTTTAGTCGCTTCTCCCAAACTCCATTTGCGAGTGCAACGGGAAACGAAATGACTAGTAATGGTATGTCATGCCCTCCAACATGCAATGCACTATGCATGTTGATGTAGGATGGCCTTTTTGTCTGTACTGTAAGTACTGAAGTTCACATAAGCATGAATCTTTAATCAACATATCCAAAAAGCATGTAAATATTGGAGTTTCAGTTGGTAATGTTCGGTAATGGCGTTCACAGCGTAACGCTTTCCATTTCCGTCAGTGTAGGTGATGACTTTTCTGTTTCAGTGGTGGTGGACATGGCTCTGCTGGTGATCAACCTGGCGATGGCTGCGTGGGGACGAGATCTGTACCGTCGCGATCTGCCCAAGATCGTACTAACGAGCATCCGGCGACTGAGTGGGGACGCCACCACTTCGCCGCAGACTTCACCACGCCACACCCGACATGCGCCCGCCATAGTAGCCGCCTAGCTCTGCTCCTCGCAAGACACCACACCAGGTCCAGCTAGCTAGCCTCTGTCGTGACAGATATAAACTGGCATTGATGCCTCTACACGCAAGATTGTTCCGTATTGGGCTTAAATGACTACATGCCACCATAGCCATGACAGAAAAGATTACGATAACCACCTGACCTCACTACGGGGGAGAAGACAACAACAGTGTTCACTGAACCTACCCCAGACATTATAATTAGCCAGTAGAAAAGGTGGCCTACCACTTCATATGACTTTAAGTCGTTGACAAAACTCACTTAGCCCACCCAGACATTGCAACTGGCCAGTAGAATTTGTGGTAAACTACTCTACATGAGTTTTGAAAGTGGGCAAAGCTGCATACTTCCATATTAGCATCCAACTGGTTTTCTGTCTCAATAAGTTACTCTCACCCAAAACCAGCAACCTCAATCGCGTAGAGGGAATAATAGAGCCACCACAAAGGCATCATGACACCAGTCTTCGCTATCGTCTCTCATAGTAGTTTCATAGAAGGAATGGTCCTTCACTTCACTAATATTATGATGCTAGTATTAGGCAACTGCCTACATGGATGACAGGTCTTGTCCACATATCACCAGGTACTCTCAACTGCCCTGTATCACCACACCTACGAAGCAGCATGTACGTACATCTCCACGACTGGGACTGTCAACTTCTCCATTGTTGTGTTTGCTAGTGAGGGAAGGTGGCTCTACTGCACAGACATTACACCCTCAAAGTCAATCAGCGTCAGTCATGGTAGCCACGTACTGGTGATTATTACTTGATTCTATGAACACTATGAACAGGCTGAGCTGTGTTCTATCATAAATGATGTATAGCATGTTCATGACTGTTCTGAAGGCATTTTCAAAGTCAGACTAACATGGCTACCATCATAGTGGCTGCCTGTAATAGTGGCTCTATATTAAAGATATCACAACACTTTATGTAGCTTTTCCCAGTAATAGCAGACACATAGCAAGGGCGAAAGCTTCACTCTAATCATCATGTTGCAGTTTACTGACATCCATCTGTACAGGTACCTAAGGTCGGTGATTTACTTAACAGTTCAGATGCAGGTGGTCCCCATGATAGAAGCTCTCTAGTGTGCATAGTCCAGGGTGGACTTAGCAGGTGCCAGTTCCACTAGCCACCTATTGGACACGTTGACTCTATTGAGTAAGCATCCCCACACTTGGCACAGCTAGTCCCCAGGTTCAGACACTCCTGCAGAGGACAGTGGTTCCACTATGCAGGCATCAACTCACTCAACTTACCTTGCTGTGTCATAGTTGGCACCTAGCAAGGTCTATAGCTCCATACCAAAGTTAGCACCATGCTAGACTTGCCTCATTAAAAATAGGTAGTGCTTGTGGCTGCTCTCCTCCAAAGACATGGAAATGCCAGCTGCTTTTGGTCCCCACAATAAAAACCGCTCAGTAGAGATACTGATTCTGCTGCAAAGCTATCACCGTAATGGACACAGCTGGCTACTACCGTGACAAGCACTCACTTGGCAATTTCGGTTTACTTTTCAAAAGTTTCACCAGTCCGGACTCAGCTGAACTCCGTCAGTGCAGGTGCCCAGGCGGAATGGTGGCTCTCCTCTAAAGACATCACCACACTTGGCGATCATTGGGGATGAAGTGGATGTGATGGCGTCGCTGTATTACATTTACATGATCCCCCCGCCTTCGCCGCTCCCCCCCCCCCCCCCATTCCTCTGAAGGGAGTAGCTAGTACCTTGCCAGGATGCTGGTAATACTATAACACAATCTATCCTGACGCAGGACACAGATTGTTCCTGTGACAGCAGTTACTGCACAGTGGCTACCTAGTCGTGATGAGACATCCACTCCACATCGTGACACCATACAAATGTCTTCGTTGATACGGAAGTTACTGAAATCATATCCTGAGAGCCACTTCAACACACATTTTCAGGACGAAGAAGTGCCAAACTGTGTGTTTGTGCTGGACTTAGGATATGGAAATACTGGAACTACCATCGTGAAAAATGTGTATGTGACTGTGTTTCCAGTATACATACATACTCGTAAGCTACAATACTGCTCTAAATTTAATTTATTATCGTATTTGTCTTCTGTAGCAAAGATGTGGAAAATAACACATAGTTGTCTGCAAACCTCTACTTTTCTATATTTTTAATGTCTAAACTTATTTTTCAGCTTTTCACGTCTATGTAAGCAAGACAAAGCTTCATAAACCATTTCGAGGATTGCAAGACAATCCAAAACGGTGATAAAGCCCCCACAACTACCTAGTCACCACCACATTGCTATATTTTGATGTAACAGAGAAACGTTCCTACTTTAGTTGGAAGTTGGTAACGGAACAATTTTTGGTTCGCTCGGAATTTCATTTAGAAGTATATAAAAGAATTTGACTGACTTGGTTCTGAACAATAGTACTAGCCTGAAACACACACACACACACACACACACACAGAACAAAAATCGAGACTTCTAGCGCTACTAAAGCACTTTTTTGTCTTTGCATATCAGTGGCGCGACTAGTTTTTTGAGATTGAACTCTATCCTTACGTGAAGACCAGTTCAATCAGCATCAATCTTCTGAGCGGTAGTACACAGACAGGTTGATACAGACTTGTCATCACTCACTGCTGTTCTTGTTCAATCCCTCTCGTGTAGGGCCTCCAATACAAGCGACAAGAGAATAGTATTCAGATTTACCTGCTCTTTTGGCCATTCGAACTGCAACTCTAGAAACGAACGGAAATAATGAAATTTTTGTTATTGTGCCTACACCGTAAGCTAGGAAGAATACACACATATTACAATAATGGATGCATACATGTACAAATGTACATAAATTCCACATCTTCACCGAAACTACATGACCATTTTTAACTAACTTGGTACATATATCAGTTACTATCTGGAAAGAACTGCTGTAGGGGCAAAAACCACCTGCCTATGAAAGAGGTGGGAGTGGGATGAAATGACAGTTTTATTCATCCAGTATTTGAGAATGAGAATACGTAGTGACTTGCGACAAGCTTTACACATAATATCAAGACTTTACGATATTTCTCTGACAACCCCCACAAATGATGAATGGATAAAAGTTTATCGCTTGATACATTTTCGCTGTTCATGAATCAGAACTGCGGCATGAAGCGTAACGTTCCATTTTATTACTTGTTTGATACCAACACTATTCAGAACACGTTTCGCAGACAGTAGCTACACTACGTAATCAAAAGTATCCGGACAGTCCCAAAAACATACGTTTTTCATATTAGGTGCATTGTGCTGCCACCTGCTGCCAGGTACTCCATATCAGTGACCTCAGTAGTCATTAGACATCGTAAGAGAGCACAATGGGGTGCTCCGCGGAACTCACGGACTTCGAACGTGGTCAGGTGATTGGGTGTCGCTTGTGTCAACGTCTGTACGCGAGGTTTCCACATTTCTAGACATCCCTAGGTCCACTGTTTCCGGTGTGATAGTGAAGTGGAAACGTGAAGGGATAGGTACAGCACAAAAGCCTACAGGCCGTCCTCGTCTGTTAACTGACAGAGACTGTCAACAGTTGAAGAGGGTCGCAATGTGTAATAGGCAGACATCTATCCAGACCATCACACAGGAATTCCAAATTGCATCAGGATCCACTGCAAGTACGATGACAGTTAGGGGGGGAGGGGGAGGTGAAAAAGCCACACATCACGCCGGTAAATGTCAAAAGTCGCCTCGCTTGGTGTAAGGAGCGTAAACATTGGATGATTGAACAGTGGAAGAACGATGTGTGGAATGACGAATCACGGCATACAATGTGGCGATCCGATGGCATGGTGTGGGTATGGCGAATGCTCGGTGAACGTCATCTGGCAGCGTGTGTAGTTCCAACAGTAAAATTTTGAGGCGGTGGTGTTATGGTGTGGTCGTGCTTTACATGGAGGGGCTTGGCACTATCACAGCACAGGCCTACATTGATGTTTTAAGCAACTTCTTGCTTCCCACTGTTGAAGAACAGTTCGGGGATGGCGCTTGCATCTTTGAACGCGATCGAGCACCTGTTCATAATGCACGGCCTGTGGCGGAGTGGTTACACGACAATAAAATCCCTGTAATGGACTGGCCTGCACAGAGTCCTGATCTGAATCCTACAGAACAGCTTTGGAATGTAAAACTTTGAACATAGCTGCGAAGGTTCAGTGACCTTGTCAGAATTATATTGTAACAAATAAGCCCTCGGTCACAAATATTAAGTCAAAATTGACCCGGTTTCGACGCTACTATGAGGGTAGTCTTCAGAATTAGACTAACTGTACTAAAACATTAATAAAATTAAAGTTTGTACTGACTCGAAAAGATGTAGTACTTACAAGGGTTGCAACCCTTGTTCACAGTACGAGTAGCCCTTAGCGGCTCGCCATCTCACAAGTGTTCATGACGTCGCCTTTCCGGCTTAGATCTTTTTTAATACGTGACTTGTAAGTACTGCATCTTTTCGAGTCAGTACAAACTTTAATTTTATTAATCTACTACATACGTAATGTTTTAGTACAGTTAGTCTAATTCTGAAGACTACGCTCATAGTAGCGTCGAAACCAGGTCAATTTTGACTTAATATTTGTGACCGGGTGATTATTTGTTACCATATAAACCTTTGGAATGTTTTGGAACGCCGACTTCGTGCCCGGCCTGACCGACCGACATCTATACATCTCCTCAGTGGAGCACTCCGTGAAGAATGGGCTGCCATTCCCCAAGAAACCTTCCAGCACCTGATTGAACGGCGGCCTGAGTGGCCGTGCGGTTGCAGGCGCCACAGTCTGGAACCGAGCGACCGCTACGGTCGCAGATTCGAATCCTGCCTCGGGCATGGATGTGTTGAAATGTTCAAATGTGTGTGAAATCGTATGGGATTTAACTGCTAAGGTCATCAGTCCCTAAGCTTACACACTACTTAACCTACATTATCCTAAGGACAAACACGCGCACCCATGCCCGAGGGAGGACTCGAACGTCCGCCGGGTCCAGACGCACAGTCCATGACTGCAGCGCCTTAGACCGCTCGACTAATCCCCATCGATGTTAGGTTTAAGTAGTTGTAAGTTCTAGGGGACTGATGACCTCAGAAGTTAAGTCGCATAGTGATCAGAGCCATTTGAACCATTTGAACCTGATTGAACGTACGCCTGCGAGAGGGGAAGCTGTCATCAAGACTAAGGGTGAGCCAACAACATATTGAATTCCACCATTACCGATGGACGGCGCCACAAACTTGTAAGTCATTTTCAGCCAGGTGTCCGGATATTTTTGATCACATAGTGTACATACACCACTGGAGATATTTTCAAAATTATGTGATTGTATGAGAAATAGTTCAGGATAGACGACGTCATAGGCATTGAGCTGCATGAAAATGAAACTCGAGGGCTACAGTCGCTATAGAGACAGGTGAAATACACTGACGGAAAAAAAAATCGCTGTATCAAGCGAGATGCGCGACATTAAGGAAAGTTGGTAGGCGTGTTTCTGGATCTGAAAGCTGATGTCTACTCAAATTTCGAGCCAGTCGCATATGACTGGCGTTAGCAGCGCGTCTGTGAGGATGCAAACGACGTTTGGTTTAAATGCACGCTGTGTCGGTCGTGAGCGTTGGTTTGAGAACGGACGTCGTGAGTTGATGTTAGCCAGGAATACCTTTAAGGCGACGGTGCGGCCATTATCAACATCTCACTGAGTTCGAACGAGGTCGTGTAATGGGGCTACGAGAAGTTGGATGTACCTTCTGCGATAGTGCAGAAAGACTTGGCAGGAATGTAGCCACTGTACATGACTGCTGGCAGCGGTGATCACGAGAATGTACGGTCACTAGAAGATCGGGCTCCAGACGGCGACGTGGCACTACTTACAAGGGAACCTCCCCATCGCAACCCCCTAATATTTACACTCCTGGAAATTGAAATAAGAACACCGTGAATTCATTGTCCCAGGAAGGGGAAACTTTATTGACACATTCCTGGGGTCAGATACATCACATGATCACACTGACAGAACCACAGGCACATAGACACAGGCAACAGAGCATGTACAATGTCGGCACTAGTACAGTGTATATCCACTTTTCGCAGCAATGCAGGCTGCTATTCTCCCATGGAGACGATCGTAGAGATGCTGGATGTAGTCCTGTGGAACGGCTTACCATGCCATTTCCACCTGGCGCCTCAGTTGGACTAGCGTTCGTGCTGGACGTGCAGACCGCGTGAGACGACGATTCATCCAGTCCCAAACATGCTCAATGGGGGACAGATCCGGAGATCTTGCTGGCCAGGGTAGTTGACTTACACCTTCTAGAGCACGTTGGGTGGCACGGGATACATGCGGACGTGCATTGTCCTGTTGGAACAGCAAGTTCCCTTGCCGGTCTAGGAATGGTAGAACGATGGGTTCGATGACGGTTTGGATGTACCGTGCACTATTCAGTGTCCCCTCGACGATCACCAGTGGTGTACGGCCAGTGTAGGAGATCGCTCCCCACACCATGATGCCGGGTGTTGGCCCTGTGTGCCTCGGTCGTATGCAGTCCTGATTGTGGCGCTCACCTGCACGGCGCCAAACACGCATACGACCATCATTGGCACCAAGGCAGAAGCGACTCTCATCACTGAAGACGACACGTCTCCATTCGTCCCTCCATTCACGCCTGTCGCGACACCACTGGAGGCGGGCTGCACGATGTTGGGGCGTGAGCGGAATACGGCCTAACGGTGTGCGGGACCGTAGCCCAGCTTCATGGAGACGGTTGCGAGTGGTCCTCGCCGATACCCCAGGAGCAACAGTGTCCCTAATTTGCTGGGAAGTGGCGATGCGGTCCCCTACGGCACTGTGAAGAATCCTACGGTCTTGGCGTGCATCCGTGCGTCGCTGCGGTCCGGTCCCAGGTCGACGGGCACGTGCACCTTCCGCCGACCACTGGCGACAACATCGATGTACTGTGGAGACCTCACGCCCCACGTGTTGAGCAATTCGGCGGTACGTCCACCCGGCCTCCCGCATGCCCACTGTACGCCCTCGCTCAAAGTCCGTCAACTGCACATACGGTTCACGTCCACGCTGTCGCGGCATGCTACCAGTGTTAAAGACTGCGATGGAGCTCCGTATGCCACGGCAAACTGGCTGACACTGACGGCGGCGGTGCACAAATGCTGCGCAGCTAGCGCCATTCGACGGCCAACACCGCGGTTCCTGGTGTGTCCGCTGTGCCGTGCGTGTGATCATTGCTTGTACAGCCCTCTCGCAGTGTCCGGAGCAAGTATGGTGGGTCTGACACACCGGTGTCAATGTGTTCTTTTTTCCATTTCCAGGAGTGTAGTTATAAGTTGGCACAGTGGATAGGCCTTGAAAAACTGAACACACATCAATCGAGAAAACAGGAAGAAGTTGTGTGGAACTATGAAAAAAAAAGCAAAATATACAAACTGAGTAGTCCACGTGCAACATAGGCAACATCAAGGTTAGTACGAGCTGAGGAGCACCGTGGTCCCCTGGTTAGCGTGAGCATCTGCGGAACGAGAGATCCGTGGTTCAAGTCTTCCGTCGACTGAAAAGTTTATTTTTTTATTTTCAGACAAGCACTCACTCATAATCAACTTTGCTCTCCAAAATTCCAGGACATGTTCAGATATGCTTGGACATATGCAGGTTTTGACGGTCTACACACGGAAAAATTTGAAAATGTTAAAAACATGTTTTGACAGAGCACAGAGAAAACTGTGCGACTGTGAAACTGTTGCATTCATTTGTTACAGTTTATGTGACAAACTCTTATGTTTTCATCACTTGTTTGGGAGTGATTATCACATCCACGAGAAAACCTAAATCGGGCAAGGTAGAAGAATCTTTTTACCCATTCGCCAAGTGTACTAGGTAGGTGGGTCGACAACATATTCCTGTCATGTGACGCACATGCCGTCACCAGTGTCGTATAGAATATATCAGACGTGTTTTCCTGTGGAGGAATCGGTTGACCTATGACCTTGCGATCAAATGTTTTCGGTTCCCTTTCGTTTACTAATCGCACGGTTCTGCGGTGCGGTCGCAAAACACAGACACTAAACTTATTACAGTGAACAGAGACGTCAATGAACGAACGACAGAGCATACCTTTGCGAAAATAAAGAAAGTAAAATTTACACTCGGGAGATGACTTGAACCAAGGACCTCTCGTTCCGCAGTTGCTCACGCTAACCAGGGGACCACGGTGCTCCTCAGCTCGTAATAAACTTGATGTTGCATATGTTGCACGTGGACTATTCAATTTATATATTTTGCTTATTTTTTTCATAGTTCCACACAACTTCTTCCTGTTTTCTCGATTGATGTGTGTTCAGTTTTACAAGGCCTCACTGTGCCAACTTATAACTACATCTGAGGGGGGTGCGATGGGGAGGTTCCCTTCTTAGATGGAAGACCATCGTGTTTGGGGTAAGACTCTGGCGCATTGTACTGCATCAGCAGCAGCAATGTGAGCAGCAGTTGGCACCACAGTGACACAACGAACTGTTACAAAGCGGTTACTTCGAGGACAGCTCGGAGCCAGACGCCCTGTAGCGTGCATTCCACTGATCTGAAACCACCGCCATTTAGGACTTCAGAGTTGTCAAGCGAGAGCTCACTGGAGGGCAGGGTGGAGGTCTGTTGTGTTTTCCGATGAAAGCTGACTCTGCCTCGGTGCCAGTGATCGCCGTGAGTTTATTACAAGAAGGTCAGTTGAAGGCCTGCAACCAACCTGTACGCATGCTAGGCGTATTGGACCTACACCTGGAGTTAAGATCTGGGGTTCGACTTCGTATGACAGCGGGAGCACTCTCGTGGTTATCCTAAGCTCCCTGACAGCAAAACTGTACGTCAGTCTGGTGATTCGACCAGTTGTCATTCGTGAACAGCGTGACAAGCGGTGCTTTCTAACAGGATAACGCTCGCCCACATACCGCTGTTATAACCCAGCATGCTCTACAGAGTGACAACATGTTGCCTTGGCCTGCTCGATCACCAGATCTGTCTCCAATCCAGCACGTATGGGTCATCATCGGATGACAACTTCAGCCTCCTCCACTAACAGCTTTCATCGTCCCTGTGTTGACCGACCAAGTGCAACAGGCACGGAACTCTAACCCACACACTGACATCCGGCACCTGTTCAGCACAATGCATGCACGTTTGCATGCTTGCATTTAACATTCTGGAGGTTACACTGTTTACTAATGTACCAGCATGGCCTACCTAGCTCTTACATTAACCTGTGATCTTGCAATAGGAACCACTTACATTTGTTACCTAGACAAATGTGTTCTCGAAATTTCATCTCCCTACATTAGTTAGTTTCTGGTACTTCGATTTTTTCCCTCCATATGTGTGTACTAAAACATGTAACATATGTTAATATGTGTGACATATACTCACATTAGGAAACGTTTTGCATCACCCTGGTTTCCAGAACTCCTGAAGATAGACGATGACTGTCTCTTTGACAGTTCAGATATATCACTAAACCCGCCCAAAGATATAAGCAACCATGCATGAGCACAGGGGGGTCCAACAGCCGATCAGTTCCAGTCATTCCACCAGGAAGGAGGTACACGGCTCCTGTTGTCTGTAGTTCAACCATGACTAGACGGTCAATACCGCGGTTCGATCGCGTCAGTGTTGTTCCCTTGTGCCAGGAAGGGCTCTCAACAAGGGAAGTGTCCAGGGGTCTCGGAGTGAAGGAAAACGATGACGTTCGAACATGGAGGAGATACAGAGAGACAGGAACTGTCGATGACACGCCTCGCTCAGGCTGCCCAAGGGCTACTTACTACTGCAGTGGATGACCGCTACCTACGGATTATGGCTCAGAGGATCCCAACATGTTAAATAATGCTTTTCGTGGAGGTCTCCAGGTGTCTTCGAGTGAACCAAAGCGATATTTTTCGGACGTGGAGGAGATACAGAGAGACAGGAACTGTCGATGACGTGACTCGCTCAGGCCACCCAAGAGCTAGTACTGCAGTGGATGACCGCTACCTACAGATTAAGACTCGGAGGAAACCTGAGAGCAACACCACCGTGTTGAATAATGTTTTTCGTGCAGACGCAGGACGTCGTGTTACGACTCAAACTGTGTGCAATAGGCTGACTTCACTCCCGACGGCCATCTTTGCAAGCACGACATCACGCAGCGCGGTACAGGTGGGCCCAACAACATGCCGAATGGACCGCTCAGGATTGGCGTCACGTTCTCATCACCGATGACTGTCGCATAAGACTTCAAACAGACAATCGTCGCAGACGCGTTCGGAGGCAACCTGGTCAGTTTGAACGCCTTAGACACACTGTCGAGAAAGTGCAGCAAGGTGGATGTTCCCTGCTGTTTTGGGGTGGCATTATGTGGGGCCGACGTACGCCGCTGGTGGTCATGGAAGGCGCCGTAGCGGCAATACGATACGTGAATGCCATCCTCCGACAGATAGTGGAACCATATCGGTAGCATATTGGCGAGTCATTCGTTTTCATGGACGACAATTTGCGCCCCCAGTGTGCACATCTTGTGAATGACTTGCTTCAGGATAACGACGTCGCTTGACCAGAGTGGCCAGCATGTTCTCAATACACGAATCCTATCCAACATGCCTCGGATAGATTGAAAAGGGTGTTTATCGCTGACGTGACCCACCTGCCTCTCTGAGGGATCTATGCCGAATCGCCGTTGAGGAATGGTACACTCTGGACCAACAGTGCCTTGATGGACTTGTGGATAGTATACCACGACGAATAGAGGCATGCATCAGTGCAAGAGAACATAGTACTGGGTATTGGAGCTACTGGTGTGTACAGCAACCTCGACCACCACCTCTGAAGGTTCCGCTGTATGGTGGTACAAATGGAATGTGTGGTTTTCATGAGCAATAGAACGGGCGGAAATGATGTTTATGTTGATCTCTATTCCAATTTTCTGTACAGGTTCCGGAACTCTCGGAACCGAGGTGACGCAAAACTTTTTTTGATGTTTGTCTTTGATCTGTGTGTATGTGGGCAATGCCATTGCTAAGAAGGTCACCCTTTCTCAAAACGATTTCAACCAAATGTGGTACAAAAGTTACTTCCCATCTGGGAGGAAATATTGTGGGGGTAAGAACCACCATTCTCCTATCGGGGTGAGTGTGGTAGCGTGGCGAGAGAAGGGGGAGGAGGTAGAAAGACAGAGTGGGAGGGGGGAGAAGATGGGCACATAGTGGGGGAAGGAGGACAAAGAGACGGGGAGAGGAAAGAGGAATATATGAACAGAGAGAGAGGCGGGACGTAGAGATGAACGGGAGAGAAGGAGGAGGATATGAACAGAGAGAGGAGGGGAAGGAAATGGACAAAGAACGGTGGGAGGAAAATTGCAATCAATACATGCCTGGAAAACGCATTAACACATTAATAAATTTCCATTTGAGTTGCGAGTGTACAGTAGACAGGGCTGCACCTGTGACAACAACACTGGCGCTGATCGGGCTGGAACTCAAGTGGAACTGAGTTTGGATGAGAGGTCCGGTAGCTGATATTTACTTTTGATCTTCTTTCAAAAACCGGAGTGGTTCTGTCCGAGATGTTAACAAGTACACGGTACCGAGGCATGTTTAGGTTTCTTCACTACTGCATCTCTTACAGCCAAGGTAATGTCAGTATGAGCTCTCGCTCTACTTTTCTTTAATTTATCTGTGTTAATTGCATTTATTATTAGTGGATTCAAACAGTTGCTTCCATACTGAGCACACACTGGGTAGCCGCGTGGGATTAGCCGAGCGGTCTAATGCGCTGCAGCTATGGACTGTGCCGTTGGTCCCGGCGGAGGTTCGAGTCCTCCCTCGGGCATGGGTGTGTGTGTTTGTCCTTTGGATAATTTAGGTTAAGTAGTGTGTAAGCTTAGGGACTGATGACCTTAGCAGTTAAGTCCCATAAGATTTCACACACATTTGAACATTTTGAACACACTGGGTAAGTTGACGCGCCACACAAACAAAGAAGGGAATGCCTTCTCGAGGTCTGGTATCTACAAAATTAAATGTAGCGAATGCAAGAGGTTTTATATAGATCAGACGGAACGTAATTTCAGCACCGGATATGAAGAACACCCTAGATTGACGGAGAGCAGTAATTTCATGGTGGCAACACGTTTCAGAGAGGCCGGCCGGAGTGACCGAGCGGTTCTAGGCGCTACAATCATGAACCGCGCGACCGCTACGGTCGCAGGTTCGAATCCTGCCTCGGGCGTGATTGTGTTGAAATGTTCAAATGTGTGTGAAATCTTATGGGACTTAACTGCTAAGGTCATCAGTCCCTAAGCTTACACACTACTCAACCTAAGTTATCCTAAGGACAAACACACACACCCATGCCCGAGGGAGGACACGAACCTCCGCCGGGACAAGCCGCACAGTCCATGACTGCAGCGCCTTAGGCCGCTCGATTAATCCCCATGGATGTGTGTGATGTCCTTAGGTTAGTTAGGTTTAAGTAGTTCTAAGTTCTAGGGGACTGTTGACCTCAGAAGTTAAGTCCCATAGTGCTCAGAGCCATTTGAACCATTTGTATCAGAGAGACCGCCTACACTATTTTTGAAGCCAGCGAAGCCGTTCAAACGCTACCTACAATCAAGGGATGAAGAGTTCTGGATGCACTCGTGGACATGGGCATGGAAACGAGCGTGTGAAGTAAGTTCGTAGATATGTGAGTGGATCGGAGACTTCTTAAACAACAGAACACAGTATGTTGTCCTCGACGGTGATGAGGATGAAATGATGATGAGGACAACACAACACCCCGTTCCAGAGCGGAGAAAAACCTCCTACCCGGGTGGGAATCGAACCCGGGCCCGTTTGCAGGGGAGGCGAGCACGTTACCACCCAGCTAAGCAGGCAGACTATGGCAAGTCACTTCATGGCCCCTGCATCACAACAACGCACGCGCACATTCATGCCTGTTGGTGAGTGACTGTGGCACAAAAAACGAAATCGCCATGCTCCCTCATCATCCGTACTCTCGAGACCTGGTCCCTGAGGACTTCTTTTTTAGTTTCCAAAGTTGAAAACCCCGTCGAGAGTACGAAGATTTACAACGACAGACGAGATAAAAGAAGATTCGCAGACGGAGTTTCGCGTGATCCGGAAAGAGGCGTACCAAGACTGCTTCCGGGAGTGGAAACGGTGTTAGCAGCAGTGTATCAATTGTGGAGGAGAGTATTTCGAAAGAGATCATGCACAACAAGTAAAAGGGCAGAAAAATTTTGTGGAAAAAATTTCGGAAATTTTTGAACACACCTCGTACACGATTCTCATGGGGCCTTACTGACGTGCCGCTGTCCAGCGTCATCTGCTGGCTGATTTTTTGCACTCGTCTTCGCTTTCAATAAAACCTGGTGTCACTGCAGGCGTGAGTGTCAGGTGTTGCCTCTATCTACATTATTCCTTGAAGTAGTGCAAAATTTGGAAATTTGTGGTAAGGTATGATGGGACGAAACTGCTGAGATCATCGGTCCCTAAGCTTACACACTACCTAAACTAACTTACGCTAAGGACGACACACACACTCACGCCCGAGGGAGGACTCGAACCTCCGGCGGAGGGAGCCGCGCGGACCGTTTCAAGACGCCTAAGACCGCACGGCTACTCCGCGCGAAGTAGTGCATTTTCAAATGTTAACGAACACTTAGGTCATCCTGGGGCAGATTTGGACTCTGACCGCAATCTATTGGTTATGAACTGTAGAATAAAACTGAAGAAACTGCAAAAAGGTGGGAATTTAAGGAGATGGGACCTGGATAAACTGAAAGAACCAGAGGTTGTACATTCAGGGAGAGCATAAGGGAACAATTGACAGGAACGGGGAAAGAAATACAGTAGAAGAAGAATGGGTAGCTTTGAGGAATGAAATAGTGAAGGCAGCAGAGGATCAAGTAGGTAAAAAGACGAGGGCTAGTAGAAATCCTTGGGTAACAGAAGAGATACTGAATTTAATTGATGAAAGGAGAAAATACAAAAATGCAGTAAGTGAAGCAGGCAAAAAGGAATACAAACGTCTCATAAATGAGATCGACAGGAAGTGCAAAGTGGCTAAGCAGGGATGGCTAGAGGACAAATGTAAGGGTGTAGAGGCTTATCTCACTAGGGTTAAGATAGATACTGCCTACAGGAAAACTAAAGAGACCTTTGGAGAAAAGAGAACCACTTGTATGAATATCAAGAGCTCAGATGGAAACCCAGTTCTAAGCAAAGAAGAGAAAGCAGAAAGGTGGAAGGAATATATAGAGGGTCTATACAGGGGCGATGTTCTTGAGGACAATATTATGGAAATGGAAGAGGAGGTAGATGAAGATGAAATGGGGGATATGATACTGCATGAAGAGTTTGACAGAGCATACGTAACACCCTACACGACTAGGAATGAAACTTTTTTCATTGTACCGTTTTCGATAGTATTATTTCGTGTGGATTACGTTATCGGTGGTGCCTTGCCGCAGTTGTAACAGCGGTTCCCGGCAGATCATCGAAGTTAAGCTCTGTCGGGCTGGGCTAGCACTTGGATGGGTGACCATCCAATCTGCCGAGCGCTGTTGGCAAGCGGGGTGCACTCAGCCCTTGTGAGGCAAACTGAGGAGCTACTTAAGTAGCGGTTCGGGTCTCGGAACCTGATATACGGCCGGGAGAGAGGTGTGCTGACCACATGCCCCTCCATATCCACATCCAGTGACGCCTATGGTCTGAGGATGACACGGCGGCCGGTCCGTAACTTTGGGCCTTCATTGCATGTTCGGGAGGAGTTTAGTTTTATACTACAGGTGCATGTAGGTAGCCTGAATACACTGAATTTGTTTATACCACTGGATTTTGAGATGGTTTAACCAAGATAACTGAGGATGCTTTTTTGAGGTATTCTGCATTTTTGCTGTGTGGTACACTGTACACATTTCTGCATCGTGTAACATGAGGTCATCTTCATCCCCGTGGAACATTATTGCGTCATCGGTGTGTCTTTTATAGTAAAGAGCCATGTTTTTAACTAACGGATTATTTTGGAAAAAGTTAATTTCAAAGTTATTCGCAGAGATGCCTGCAGTGGTGCCACACAAACCATTACGTATAGCAAAACCCCCGACCCGTAGATATGTGTCGTCGTGACACATGAAAAGGATGAAATAAAGTGCCACGTCGAGAAATTCTACAACTTCTGTAATTTCACCTATACGGTCTTTTTTATACTGTAATAAGATATTTTTGTCACGATAGTTTGCCTCTCCGGTACATATAAATTCTGAAGACGTAACGGATCCAAGGTCGTGTCGGGAGGTATATGAAGGCCTTTAATTTGGTCACCAATTTCATAGCTGTCCGTAAATACAAAATGTATCGGGCAAACTACATAGTTTTCTTTAACTATTTTTTGAAGAGATAACTTGGACAGTTGACACTGGCGATGAGGAACGGGTTGGAGTGGTGATAATTACGGCCTCATAATTCAGTTAGGAAGGAACACCGGTAACGGCTCGACCAGTAGGGATTTTACACACTTCATTCACTGGTAGAACACTAATTTATTTCACAGTTTCAATCACATAGCAGCAAATTAAGCTTTTAGTTATTTTGTTAGTTAATTGAAAGGCCAAGCACTGAGACTGTCATTTAAAATCCAATGCAAGTTTAAATAATTTACAGAAAATTTTAACCCAAGATGACTTAATATTCTTTACGACAGAACATACTCTATACAGGTTGTTACAAAAAGGTACGGCCAAACTTTCAGGAAACATTCCTCACACACAAAGAAAGAAAATATGTTATGTGGTCATGTGTCCGGAAACGCTTACTTTCCATGTTAGAGCTCATTTGATTACTTCTCTTCAAATCGCATTAATCATGGAATGGAAACAGACAGCAACACAACGTATCAGCGTGACTTCAAACACTTTGTTACAGGACATGTTCAAAATGCCCACCGTTAGCGAGGATACATGCATCCACCCTCCGTCGCATGGAATCCCTGATGCGCTGATGCAGCCCTGCAGAATGGCGTATTGTATCACAGCTTTCCACAATACGAGCACGAAGAGTCTCTACGTTTGGTACCGGGGTTGCGTGGACAAGAGCTTTCAAATGCCCCCATAAATGAAAGTCAAGAGGGTTGAGGTCAGGAGAGCGTGGAGGCCACGTAATTGGTCCGCCTCTACCAATCCATCGGTCACCGAATCTGTTGTAGAGAAACGTACGAACACTTCGACTGAAATGTGCAGGAGCTCCATCGTGCATGAACCACATGTTGTGTCGTACTTGTAAAGGCACATGTTCTAGCAGCACATATGAAATCACTATAACGTGCTCCATTGAGCGTAGGTGGAAGAACATGGGGCCCAATCAAGACATCACCAACAATACCTGCCCAAACGTTCACAGAAAATCTGTGTTGATGACGTGATTGCACAATTGCGTGCGGATTCTCGTCAGCCCACACATGTTGATTGTGAAAATTTACAATTTGATCACATTGGAATGAAGCCTCACCCGTAAAGAAAACATTTGCACTGAAATGAGGATTGACACATTGTTGGCTGAACCATTCGCAGAAGTGTACCCGTGGAGGCCAATCAGCTGCTGATAGTGCTTGCACACGCTGTACATGGTACGGAAACAACTGGTTCTCCCGTAGCACTCTCCATACAGTGACGTGGTCAACGTTACCTTGTACAGCAGCAACTTCTCTGACGCTGACATTAGGGTTATCGTCAACCGCACGAAGAATTGCCTCGTCCATTGCAGGTGTCCTCGTCGTTCTAGGTCTTCCCCAGTCGCGAGTCATAGGCTGGAATGCTCCGTGCTCCGTAAGACGCCGATCAATTGCTTCGAACGTCTTCCTGTCGGGACACCTTCGTTCTAGAAATCTGTCTCAATAGAAACGTACCGCGCCACGGCCATTGCCCCGTTCTAATCCGTACATCTAATGGGCATCTGCCAACTCCGCATTTGTAAACATTGCACTGACTGCAAAACCACGTTCGTGATGAACACTAACCTGCTGATGCTACGTACTGATGTGCTTGATGCTAGTACTGTAGAACAATGAGTCGCATGTCAACACAAGCACCGGAGTGAACATTACTTTCCTTCAATTGGGCCAACTGGTGGTGAATCGAGGAAGTACAGTATATACTGACGAAACTAAAATGAACTCTAACATGGAAAATAAGCGTTTCCGGACACATGTGCACATAACATCCTTTCTTTATTTGTGTGTGAGTAATATTTCCTGGAAGTTTGGCCGTACCTTTTTGTATCACCTTGTATAAGATACAGAATTTAATAAGTGTAATGCCGTAATAAAGGCAGAAGTAAATTTATACAACAGTACGAGAACAGATTAGAAGTGCCTTAATTACCGAATGGTGAAAATAAAACATGATTTATACATGACTGATTAGAAAAAAAACGCTGCAACCACACTTGATACAATGAAAAACAATTCAGCTCCAGTATCTAGGCATGACAGTTTTAAGCTGAGGAACACACATCAATTGAAGATTAAACACTTTTTTTTCTATAACACAAGAGTAATTAAGTTACAACAGATTAAGGTATATGTTGGCATCCCAACACAGGTCAATATTTGCATAAGGTGAAGGTCACAAGCTAACGGGTACAAATCGAGAATTATTCCAAGTATAAACTTCACTTGAACAGCGACAGTAAGCAGTTGGAGGAAACAGCGCGAAAGACAGACACCGGCGAGGGCTGCTGAGCATACGCACGCCAGATGACGTGAAGAGCCTGCCTAAGCAAGCCGACGGGGCGTAAGTAAGCGGGGACCGACCCGGCGTAGCACGCACGAGCAATGGGGGACAAGAGACTTACTACCGACATCTCCCCGCAGCACAGATAATTTTAATTAGGCGGAATTTCAACACACAGCTGTGCATCAAATAGATACGAGGGTTGTCCAGGAAGTAAGTTCCGATCGGTCGCGAAATGGAAACCACAGTGCAAACCAGAAACGTTTTATTTGGAGTAGTTATGTACACCTTCCTCCTACTTCTCTATATATTCGCCTTTCCAACTTTGAGTTTTGTCGTAGTGTTTTATCAACTTTCCAATATCATCGTCATAGAAAGCAGCCACCTGTGCTTTCTGCACTGGTCTGCAGCTCGTTGTCTGTGGAAAAAGTTTGTCCTCATAGACAGCGTTTCTTGTGAGCAGAGATGAGACTCAGAGGGAGCCAATTGCGGACTGTATTGTGGGTGATCAAACACTTCTGGTCGGAAACGTTGCAGGACCGTTCATTGCCCCTGCAGTGTGCGGCCGAGAATTGGCACGACGAAGGAACTGCTCGACAGTTATGTGGGCTGCATGACACAGGCGAAATCTCTAACCAGGCCCTCATACTTGGCCCGAGGCGCTATTCGATACGCGTCTTTACGTGCTCACTGTTCATTCAAAACTGAAAAGAGCGACGCGACACGATCGACGGGAATACTAGAGACACTGCCCAACACGTCAGTGCAAAGCTTTACCGGATTTTCCCAGTGGTTTCCATTTCGCGACAGATCGGAACTTACTTTCTGGACAACCCTCGTAAGTCTCAGGGTAGAATTAATTACTCTGAACTCTAACCCAACACCATAAAAGTTAACTGCTTTTTAATAAGTTAACCAAAAGATTTAACAAACCAACTACAAATATTTTTAAAAAGTTGTTGCAGCAATAAGAAAGTAATATAAAAAAAATTCAGTATTCACATTAGTCCATAGCGGTTCGGAAAGAACAAATGCTTTCTGGAATGGTCTAAAATTTATCCGAGCGACGTACATAGAACAGACACACCATGTAATATCTTAGACAGCGTAACCTTTATTATTGGCTTCAAAGAAACCAGAACAACAAAAGCAATTTATAAATTGGGAAATAAAAATAGCAAAACAGACACACATTCTGACATGAAGAATTAATCATCTGTGGTAACTGGTAATAACAGAGATTTCGCTGCGCCTCCAATTGAAAATTACAAGATCAATCAACAACATGGCGAATGGACCGCTCAGCACTGGCTGCACGTTCTCTTCACCGATGAGTGTCGCATATCCCTTAACCAGAAAATCGTCGGAGACGTGTTTAGAGGCAACCCGGTCAGGTTTAAAGCCTTAGACACTGTCCAGCGAGTGCAGCAAGTTGGAGGTCCCCTGCTGTTTCGGGGTGGTATTATGAGGGGCCGATGGACGCCGTTGGTGGTCTTGAAAGACGCCGTAACGTCTGTACGGTACGTGAATTCCATCCTCCGACCGATGATGCAACCATATCGGCAGCATACTGGCGAGGCATTCGTCTTCATGGACGACAATTCGCGTCCCCATCGTGCACATCTTGTGAATGACTTCCGTCAGGATAACGACATCGCTCGAGTAGGGTGACCATCATGTTCTCCAGACATGAAACCTATCGACATGCCTGGAATACATTGAAAAGAGCTGTTTATGGACGACGTGACCCACCAACGACTCTGAGCGATCTACGTCGATTCGCCGTTGAGGAGTGGGACAATCTGGACCAACAGTGCCTTGTGGATAGTATGTCACGACGAGTACAGGCATACATCAGTGAAATAGAACGTCTCACTGGGTATTAAAGGTACCGGTATGTACGGCATTCTGGACCTCCACCTCTGAGCGTCTCGCTGTATGGTGGTACAACATGTAATGTGTGGTCTTCATGACCAATAAAAAGGGCAGAAGTGATGTTTATGTTGATCTCCATTCTAATTTTCTGTGGAAGTTCCGGCACCCTCGGAACCGAGGTGAAGCAAAACTTTTTTTGATCTGTGTGTAATTCTCACTGTCTAATTTCATTCACTGACATTACATCATCCCTGTTCTACTTTTACTGATCCCCATTTTTTGTTTATTGTTGTTTTCAGACATTATTCATTTAGCCAGTCTCAAATATTTGATATGTTATAATTTAAGTATGTTAGATTTTAAAAGGTACATCCAATCATATTCATCACACAGAGAACACACACACACACACACACTGTCTCTCTCTCTCTCTCTCTCTCTCTCTCTCTCACACACACACACACACTCACACTCACACACACACACATATACAGGGTGAGTCACCTAACGTTACCACTGCATATATTTCGTAAACCACATCAAATACTGACGAACCGATTCCACAGACCGAACCTGAGGAGAGGGGCTAGTGTAATTGTTTAATACAAACCATACAAAAATGCACGAAAGTATGTTTTTTAACACAAACCTACATTTTTTAAAATGGAACCACGTTAGTTTTGTTAGCACATCTGAACATATAAACAAATACGTAATCAGTGCTGTTTGTTGCATTCTAAAATGTTAATTACATCCGGAGATGTTGTAACCTAAAGTAGACGCTTGAAACCTCCGACGTTCAGTTGCATGTTGTAACAAACACGGGCCACGGTCTGCGAGCAGCATCTGCAGGGACATGTTTACGATGACGACCGTGTTTACGAGTGTGGCTGTAGTGCACTGTTGTGGTTTGGACTAGCTGTCGCAGGGTCCGCATGTAGCGCTTGCTGCTATTGTTATTCTGCATTCGTCTCCGCACGCAGACCAACTGTAGTACACCGTGTTACCAGACGTCTGTGATAGTGTAGTGTTGTAGGAACTGTGACCATGGTGTATTCTAACTCTGAAAAGGCGGAGATGATACTCATCTATGGCGAGTGTCGACTAAATGCAGCTGAAGCCTGCAGGGTGTATGCAGAACGGTACCCGGACAGAGAGCATCCAACGTGCCGCACATTGCAAAATATCTACCGCCAACTGTATGCAACAGGTATGGTCGTAGCACGCAAACGGGTCCGTAACAGGCCCGTCACAGGAGAAGCGGGTGCAGTTGGTGTGTTAGCTGCTGTTGCCATGAACCCACACATGAGTACACGGGACATTGCGAGAGCCGGTGGACTGAGTCAAAGTAGTGTCATGCGTATACTGCATCGTCACCGCTTTCACCCATTTCATGTGTCGCTACATCAGCAATTACATGGTGATGACTTTAATCATCGAGTGCAGTTCTGTCAATGGGCATTAACAGAGAATATCTTGCAGTTCTACCTGTTTACCGATGAAGCGGGTTTAACAAACCACGGGGCAGTGAATCTACGGAACATGCATTACTGCTCCGTGGACAATCCTCGCTGGCTCAGACAGGTAGAGCGACAGCGACCGTGGACTGTAAATGTATGGTGCGGAATCATTGGCGACCACCTCATTGGTCCTCACTTCATTGCAGGGGCCCAAACAGCTGCAACATACATCGCGTTTCTACAGAATGATCTGCCAACGTTGCTCGAAAATGTCCCACTGGAAACGCGTCGACGTATGTGGTATTAGCATGATGGTGCACCTGCACATTCCGCAATTAACACTAGGCTGACCCTTGACAGGATGCTCGACGGGTGTTTCATAGGACGTGGAGGACGCATAAATTGGCCAGCCCGTTCTCCTGATCTTACACCTCTGGACTTCTTTCTGTGGGGTACGTTAAAGGAGAATGTGTACCGTGATGTGCCTACAACCCCAGAGGATATGAAACAACGTATTGTGGCACCATGCGGCGACATTACACTAGATGTACTGCGGCGTGTACGACATTCATTACGACAGAGATTGCAATTGTGTGCAACAAATGATAGCCACCACATTGAACATCTATTGGCCTGACATGTCGGGACACACTCTATTCCACTCCGTAATTGAAAACGGAAGCCACGTGTGTACGTTACCTCACCCCTCATGGTAATGTACATGTGCGTCAGTGAAAAAGACCAATAAAAAGGTGTTAGCATGTGGACGTAATGTGCTGTTCCAGTCTCTTCTGTACCTAAGGTCCATCACCGTTCCCTTTGGATCCCTACGTAATTCGGTGCTCTCCGATACACACGATCGAACAGCGGAGGCGTGGTACTCAGGCGTCAGCTTTAGTTTACAATATCTCCGGATGTAATTAACATTTTACAATGCAACAAACGGCACTGATTACGTATTTGTTTACATGTTCAGATGTTCCAATTAAAAAAACGTAAGTTTCTGTTAAAAAACATACTTCCGTGCATTCTTTTATGGTTTGTCTTAACCAATTACACTAGCCCCTCTCCTCACGTTCGGTCTGTGGAATCGATTCGTCAGTATTTGATGTGGTTTACGAAATATATCCAGCGGTAATGTTAGGTGACTCACCCTGTATATATATATATATATATATATATATATATATATATATATATATATATATATATATATATATATATATAAGAAGAAATGCAGATGATAAACGGGTATTCATTGGACAAATATATTATACTAGAACTGACATGTGATTACATTTTCAAGCAATTTGGGTGCATAGATCCTGAGAAATCAGTACCTAGAACAACCACCTCGGCCGTAATAACGGCCTTGATACGCCTGGGCATTGAGTCAAACAGAGCTTGGATGGCGTCTAAAGGTACAGCTGCCCTTGCAGCTTCAACACGATACCACAGTTCATCAAGAGTAGTGACTGACGTATTGTGACGAGCCAATTGGTGAGAGATCTGGAGAATGTGCTGGCCAGGGCAGCAGTCGAACATTTTCTGTATCCCGAAAGGCCAGTACAGGACCTGCAACATGCGGTCGTGCATTATCCTGCTGAAATGTAGGGTTGCGCAGGGATCGAATGAGGGATAGAGCCACGGCTCGTAACACATCTGAAATGTACCGTCCACTGTTGAATGTGCCGTCAATGCGAATAAGAGGTGACCGAGACGTGTAACCAATGGCACCCCATACCATCACGCCGAGGGATACGAAAGTATGGCGCTGACGAATACACGCTTCCACTGTGCGTTCACCGAGTTGTCGCCAAACACGGATGCGACCATCATGATACTGTAAACAGAACCTGGATTCATCCGAAAAAATGACGTTTTGCCATTTGTGGACACAGGTTCGTCGCTGAGTACACCATCACAGGCGCTCCTGTCTGTGATGCAGCGTCAAGGGTAACCGCAGCCATGGTCTCCGACCTGATAGTCCATGCTGCTGCAAACGTCGTCGAACTGTTCGTGCAGATGGTTGTTGTCTTGCAAACGTCCCCATCTGTAGACTCAGGGATCGAGACGTGGCTGCACGATCCGTTACAGCCATGCGGATAAGATGCTTGTCATCTCGACTGCTAGTGATACGAGGCCGTTGGGATCCACTGCGGCGTTCCGTTTTACCCTCCTGAACCCACCGATTCTATATTCTGCTAACAGTCATCGCATCTCGACCAATGCGAGCAATCGCGATAGGCTACAATCCGACCCGTATCAAAGTCGGAAACGTGATGGTACGCATTTCTCCTCCTTACACGAGGCATCACAACAACGTTTCACCAGGCAACGCCGTTCAACTGCTGTTTGTGTATGTGAAACTGGTTGGAAACTTTCCTCATGTCAGCAAGTTTTAGGTGTCGCCACCGGCGCCAACCTTGTGTGAATTCTGAAAATCTAATCATTTGCATATCACAGCATCTCCTTCCTGTCGGTGAAATTTCGCGTCTGTATCACGTCATCTTCGTGGTGTAGCAATTTTAATGGCCAGTAGTAATACTCATACAAAATGTTTACAATGGTTTATCAGAACAACTAAACGATGATTCGTTCATCTGCCAAAAAGTGAAATTTATCTCGATGCAGTGCGATTAGTGACGTCACACTGATAGGAAGATGATGTCTGCTGCCCGTGGTGTCGCAGTAACACAGTCGATGTCCTCCTCCGTGTTGCAGTGACGTAAGGCCGAATCAACCAACAGGTGTATCGGTGAGAACAGCCCATGGCTCAAGCGGACGTGAAACGTGGCAGCGGGAAACTTTCTGTGCTACACGCTATCCATTCCGTTGCTACACACTATCCATTCCGTGAAACCGCTCCTCCAATTCTTTTTGCGTCTCTGGCAGAATTGCAATGTCATCGGCAAATCTGCAAGTCACTGTTACTTCTGTCAGAAAATTAATTCGGTTTCCAAGTTTTCTCCTTTGTTTCCTGAACTGCTTGCTCAAAGTGAATAACATAAGGGGTAGGTCACAACCGTGTCTCACTCCCATCTCAGCCAATGCTTTCCATCAAGGTATTTCGACTCTTCCAACTGCAGTGTGGTTTATGTGTTACGAAGTCTCTTTTGAATGTATGTAACAGGTGTGTAGAGTTACGTCATCTTGCTCGGATAGGAATGCACAAGTCATATTTTAAGGTCTAAAACAGTAAACCAGTCAAATCTTTTGTGAAGTATTTTAGAGGAATAAAGCTAGACCCACTGAAGATGACACATAGGTGTCGAAACATGTATACATAAATAATAAATGAAAAATGTTTTGTTAAAGGTGTAATTTTAATACCAAATGTAGTCTAATGTGTTAAGTATAATGTGGACAGCAAATAGGACGAACAAAATGACAACATAAGCGTTTTAAATATGATGCTACACATGACTACTGAAGATTATACATGTAGATTGAGAAACAATAGAAGATCTACTGATCTAAATAGTGAGAAAGAGTTTTATGACGCTACTTCCCAAGACGTTATGGATGTGATGTTACATGGTATTATGCTCAAGGTTTTTCAACAAGTTTCAGTATATTAAGCGTGTATGCAGTTTTCACACGTGCTTCTCGAAAATAATGAATGGGTGGCCTTAAATTAAAATGTAAGGGGAAACAAAGAGATAGGGCACATACTGAGGTGTGAAGGAGCGTTTTAAAATGTGACAGTTTGGTAGTGGGTGCCACTGGGCAAGTGGGGAGGGTAATAATTGTGAAGGGAGACTTAAGGCTTAGCTCCAGTGACTCGAACTAGTCTATTAATAATGATTTCAGTGTAACATTTTCAAAGGATTATATGGTGTACTGCTCACTTGTCATACTCTGTGTGTTCTTTTTTAGTTTGGTATCTTTCCTCAGTCCTGGTTAAGATCATTGTAAGCAGTTACTTGTATCATATTTAAAATTTGAATGGTCACAAAATGTTTTTTGGTCTTATGAATAATTCTTTATTTAGCAACGAATGAAACAGTGACTATATATGTTCATAATAACATTTTAATTATACAGTAATATAATGTGGGCTGACAATCAGAATCCGTGCTGTGCCATCGTCTTCTATTCCTTAGTGTTAGCCATTGGAGCGTGATTCAAGTCATGGACAATCTAAAGGTTTCGGTTGCTGGAACAATTTGCACATTGTCAATTAGTCGTAATTCACACATTAGAGTTCTCTCAAACAAAAACAATACATAATGAAATTTGGTGTATACATAAAGATTCATTGCCTGATTCTGATGGAGTTAACATATTCATTCAGTCTAATGAGTTAACAGACTAATCTACCCTTCGATTCCGTAACAATGGCAGAAATCTGATAAATATATGAAACACTTTTAATCGTTTCTTAATATTGTTACGTATAATACCATGTAAAGACAAGTTGTTGTTTAAAGGTGTTAGCAAATATCTGGAAAAGTTCTTGAGTGATATACATCAAATTTTTACATATTTTAATAAATATTCGGACAGACATAGCTCACACATTTTTAAATATATGTGATGTTTAAAGTTAAATGCACTACACAAAGGGGAAACGTTTCTATGAAAAATTTCGAAAAGTTCTTGACCGATTTACTTCAAATTTTAACGCAATAGTCTAATAAGTGTTCAGGTAGACATAAGGTAAATATTTTCAAATGTATATGGCATACAAATATATATATGTATGAAATATATACAACTATACAGAGGTGTTGCTACCGAAATTCTCGAGAAGTTCTTGACCGATTTACTGAAAATTTTGACACGATACTGTAACAATCATTCAGTCGAACATAGACTACATTTTTTGAAACAACAGTGTACAGGCACTCTATTAAAAGCGACTGCAAGAAAGAGAATGTTGTGCAGTGTTATGCTCTGCTGTGAAAACGTGTGGTTTTGTTTTATTTTTAGCAGTTAGTTTAACTACAAAACAGGCGTTTCAACCATCAAACAAAATGTTTCTCCCGTACATATATTTTCTCGCTATACATATTTTAAGCAAAAATTGTGCCCACAACAACTTGTTGTTTTGTTTTCCTCCTCACATTCGGTTTTTACAAAGAACAGGAAACTTGTATTGATGTCTTATCGGCATATGATTAGAATACTACTACGGAATCTGAACTTTCAATAACAAGCCTAGGAGAGGTGTTAATAGGAGGTGGACAGAGAGGGCAGGGGGAGTAAATGGACATAAATAGGAGGAAGTCGGCAATGTAAAGAGAGAGGGGGAGCGAGAGGTGTACAGAAAGAGGAGAAGAAGGAGAATAGGACGTGTATCGAATTCTCCTACATCTTTAGCAACTGCGTTACTGGGTCTGTTAGTTATATTACATTTTGTACTTATTTTGTGACCCTTTTTTTTTAAGTGGCTTGCACAATGTGAGCCATGACACACTGTTATGGAATGAAACAGTATGTATACGACAAAATACTGATTTGAAAAGTTACAAATATCAATACTCATAAAATTAAAGAATTATTAAAACAAAGAAAAATTATGAGAGTAGAGAAATAAACAAGACATTACAAAGGAAAGTTCATATCTACCAGAAGGAACTCCTGTACAGAATAGAAGAAGTTATTCACAAGGAAGTTTTACAGCTTACATCTGAAGGCTTAGGTTGTATTATTAAATTTTTTCAGTTGTGTTGGAAGGCTATTGAAACTGATAGCATTCTGTACAGTTCTTAAAGAAGTATCTAAATGCAAGTGTTGTCTGAGTGCCTAGAGTTCACTGAATGCATGTTGCAGTTTCACCCAGTTAAGTCAGTACTGTGAACAACAAACCCCGTGATGGAATATGTGTACAGAGATGGCAGAGTTATAATTCAGAGGCACCCGAACGATGTGTTACATGAAGTTCGTGAGCTGACGCGCTAGACCAATCTGAATACCATTTTTTTGCCCGAAGAATAGTCTTGATGGGTGCACAGAGTTGTTCGAACATTTGATACCACAGAAAATAATAGTATGATAATAAAATTAAGCAAAGGAGCTCGAATGCTTCAGTGTGAGACATAGTGGAGATTGCAGCATTCGGCACCTGCGCAAGGTTTTGAACCTAAGCTCCCAAGTAAATTTTTGATCTATTCACAGTCCTAAGAGATTTAAATGGTAGATTTCACTGACTCTTTGGTCACCTTGGAACAATATTTTTTTTCTTTTACAAGAGCTATGTGCCAGAAAATGCGTGCACTGCATTTTGTGGCTGTTAAGACTTGATCCTTTCTTCGAAAGCCATGTGCTCACATTAAACGCTACCGAGAACAGAGCTCTGTGGCAGCCCCCACCTACCCAACTTTACATGACACCAATTGCACCAGGCAGATCCGAATATCCTCCCTGTTTGTTGACACTGACGCTGGATGACAACCTTCTGGTCCCTAATGCAGATAGGGAGAGGATAAGAAGAGGATGTGCGTGTGTGTGTGTGTGTGTGTGTGTGTGTGTGATGTGTGTGTGTGTGTGTGTGTGATGTGTGTGTGTGTGTGTGTGTGTGTGTGTGTGTATACTGGTATTTTGATCGAAATAAGTCCACTTGATAATGGGAATATCAATAAAATCGACTTATTACAGTTATTTGTCTATTTCAGTTAAATATTCTCAGCAATATAACGTAAGTCTAATATAAACTTAAGCAAATGAAATCTACCTTGGTTATGAAACAAGTGTTCACTAATATTATTTCTTATATAGTACTCACCAACACATCACAAATCTCTTTCCAGAGGTTTGTGCGTAATTCTGATTGATCGTCCTGGCTCTGAAAGCAGATAAACGGGAAGTCAGTTGAAGATGATTACAAACACCGCTAGTGTCGAGCTAATAATCTACATTTAAATATATACGACCGTCAGAAATCAGCAATTTCTAATTTAAAAAAGAATAAATTGAAAGAAAAGGAATGAATAATTTTCATAATGTGAAAATATGTGCTGTATATGCTTCACAGAAGTGAAACAGGGTTTTGGCAACGAAAGCATAGTGTCGGGCTAAAATCGACAGAATGACAAATACTGAAGTAGGGGAAACTTCAAATACGATATTAGATGGTTCAAATGGCTCCAAGCACTATGGGACTTAACATCTGAGGTCATCAGTCCCCTACAACTAAAAACTACTTAAAGCTAACTAACCTAAGGACATCCCAAGGCAGGATTCGAACCTGCGACCGTAGCAGCAGCGCGCGTCCGGACTGAAGCGCCTAGAACCACTCGTCCACAACGGCCGGCCACAATATTAGAAATGACATTTCACACACCAGTAGAATGAGCTGTGTGGAACAACCTTATTATTCTTGTTGTGGTCTTCAGTCCTGAGACTGGTTTGATGCAGCTCTCCATGCCACTCTATCCTGTGCAAGCTACTTCATCTCCCAGTACGTACTGCAGCCTACATCCTTCTGAATCTGCTCAGTGTATTAATCTCTTGGTCTCCCTCTTCGATTTTACCCTCCACGCTGCCCTCCAATACTAAATTGGTGATCCCTTGATGCCTCAGAACATGTCCTACCAACCGATCCCTTCTTCTAGTCAAGTTGTACCACAAACTCCTCTTCTCCCCAATTCTATTCAATACCTCCTCATTAGTTATGTGATCTACCCATATAATCTTCAGCATTCGTCTGTAGCACCACATTTCGAAAGCTTCTATTCTCTTCTTGTACGAACTATTTATCGTCCATGTTTCACTTCCATACATGGCTATACTCCATACAAATACTCTCAGTAACGACTTCCTGACACTTAAATCTATACTCGATGTTAACAGATTTCTCTTCTCCAGAAACGCTTTCCTTGCCATTGCCAGTCTACATTTTATATCCTCTCTACTTCGACCATCATCAGTTATTTTGCTCCCCAAATAGGAAATCTACGTTACTACTTTAAATATCTCATTCCCTAATATAATTCCCTCAGCATCACCCCAGTTAACTTGACTACATTCCATTATCCTCGTATAGCTATTGTTGATGTTCATCTTATATCCTCCTTTCAAGACACTGTCCATTCCGTTCAACTGCTCTTCCAAGTCCTTTGCTGTATCTGACAGAATTACAATATCATCGGCGAACCTCAAAGATTTTATTTGTTCTCCATGGATTTTAATACCTACTCCGAACTTTTCTTTTGTTTCCTTTATTGCTTGCTCAATATGCAGATTGAAGAACATCTGGGAGAGGCTACAACCCTGTCTCACTCCACTCCCAACCACTGCTTCCCATTCATGTCCCTCGACTCTTATAACTGCCATCTGGTTTCTGTACAAATTGTAAATAGCCTTTCGCTACCTGTATTTTACCCCTGCCACCTTCAGAATTTGAGAGTATTCCAGTCAACATTGTAGAAAGCTTTCTCTAAGTCTACAAATGCTAGAAACATAGGTTTGCCTTTTGTTAATCTAGCTTCTAAGATAAGTCGTAGGGTCAGTATTGCCTCACGAGTTCGAATATTTCTACGGAATCCAAACTGATCTTCCCCGAGGTTGGCTTCTACCAGTTTTACCATTCGTCTGTAAAGAATTCGCGTTAGTATTTTGCAGCCGTGACTTATTAGACTGATAGTTCGGTAATTTTCACATCTGTCAACACCTGCTTTCTTTGGGATTGGAATTATTATATTCTTCTTGAAGTCTGAGGGTATTTCGCCTGTCTCGTATATCTTGCTCTCTAGATGGCAGAGTTCTGTTATGCCTGGCTCTCCCAAGGCTGTCAATAGTTCTAATGGAATGTTGTCTACTCCCGGGGCCTTGTTTTGACTTAGGTCTTTCAGTGCTCTGTCGAATTCTTCACGCTGTATCATATCTCCTATTTCATCTTCATCTACATTCTCTTCCACTTCTATAATATTGTGCTCAAGAACATTGCCCTTGTATAGACCATATACCCCTTCCACCTTTCTGCTTTCCCTTCTTTGCTTAGAACTGGGTTTCCATCTGAACTCTTGATATTCATACAAGTGGTTCTCTTTTCTCCAAAGGTCTCTTTAATTTTCCTGTAGGCAGTACCTATCTTACCCCTAGTGATTTGCGCCTCTACATCCTTACATTTGTCCTCTAGCCATCCCTGCTTAGCCATTTTGCAGTTCCTGTCGATCTCATATTTGAGACGTTTGTATTCCTTTTTGCCTGCTTCATTTACTGCGTTTTTATATTTCTCCTTTCATCAGTTAAATTCAATATCTCTTCTGTTATCCAAGGATTACTATTAGCCGTCGTCTTTTTACCTACTTGATCATCTGCTACCTTCACTATGTCATCTCTTAAAGCTAGTCATTCTTCTTCTACTGTATTTCTTGCTCACATTCGTGTCAATCGTTTCTTAATGCTCTCCCTGAAGCTCTCTACATCTGGTTCTTTCAGTTTATACAGGTCCAATCTCCTCAAATTCCCACCTTTTTGCAGTTTCTTCAGTTTTAATCTACAGTTCATAACCAACAGTTTGTGGTGAGAGTCGACTTCTGCCCTGGAAATGTCTTACAATTTAAAACCTGGTTCCTAAATCTCTGTCTTACCATTATGTAATCTATCTGAAACCTGTCAGTATCTCCAGGCTTCTTCCATGTATACAACCTTCTTTTATGATTCTTGAAGCAAGTGTTGGCTATGATTAAGTTATGCTCTGTGCAACGTTCTGCCAGGTGGCTTCGTTTCTTACCCCCAATCCATATAAACTCACTACATTTACTTCTCTTCCTTTCCCTGCTATCGAATTCCAGTCACCCATGACTATTAAATTTTCGTCTCCCTTCACCGTCCGAATAATTTCTTTTATCTCATCGTATATTTCTTCAACTTCTCCGTCATCTGCAGACCTAGTTGGCATATAAACTTGTGCTACTGTAGTAGGTGTGGGCTTCGTGTCTATCTTGGCCACAATAATGCGTTCACTATGCTGTTTGTAGTAGCTTACCCGCACTCCTGTTTTTTTATTCATTAGTAAACCTACTCCTGCATTACCCCTATTTGATTTTGTATTTGTAACCCTGTATTCACCTGACCAAAAGTCTTGTGCCTCCTTCCACCGAACTTCGCTAATAGCATACATTAAAGCTACATGGCCTCGGGATAAATTACGGCTGTAGTTTCCCCTTGCTTTCAGCCGTTCGCAGTACCAGCACAGCAAGTGCCGATTTGGTTAGTGTTACAGATCAGTCAATCATCCAGACTGTTGCCCCGGCAACTACTGTAAAGGCTGCTGCCCTCTTCAGGAACTACACATTTGTCTGGCCTCTCAACAGATACCCCTCCGTTGTGGTTGCACCTACGGTGCGACTATCTGTATCGAAGAGGCACGCAAGCCTCCCCACCAACTGCAAGGTCTGTGGTTCATCGCGGAGGGGGGGTGGCGGGGGGGAACAACAACATTATTAAAGTTGTTTAAATTCTGTGTGTGTAATTAAAACAAAATTTGCATTTAGTTTTATTCATGTAAAACACCATCAGCAGTCTGCAATGAAACAGATTTGGAACCTGCTGTCACCTATAACTGCACTCCCACATTAGTAGTTTCGTTATGGCGAGTGATGGTGAGTAAGTGAGCAGTTGTACGTGCAGTGACGTCAGCTGTCCTCAAGTGTCTCCCTGCTCAGGCGAGCATGGCTTGTCCTGTGCATCCCCCCCCCCCACCCCCACCCAGTCAACTGATCTAACACGTGGCGTGGTAGCACGTACGTCGTCGCTGCCGACCAGTGTATGCAGGGGGTTAGGGGCAGGAATGCACGTCTATGCATTGTGCTATTGAAGTAGCTACGGAGTACACAGCGCTTAGACTATACAACAAATTTAATAATTTTTTAACATGGTTTACCTTCACTAATATAAGAAAGATATTCCATTGCCTACTTCACCCTCTTAGGATTAGACTGTTGTATGCTATCACGATATCAAATTTCATCGAACTGGATTAGCAGTTTAGTCGTGAAAACAAAAGACAGAGTTATTTTTGTATTTCGTAATATCACTATGGAACTGGTAAAATTGCGTCAAAATATACAGACAATGTAAAATACAGACACTGACCTACTGTATTTCATGGAAAAGCAAGCAGCCTGACGAAAAACAGATTCTCTCCCTGTGTGGGAATCGCACGATTTGTGTGCGAGCACCAAGGGACGTAGACACCAAGACACATGGAAGTTATTTCGGTCCTGTAGATGTCCTCAGACGGCGTAGGTGGTTAAGGTGACCGCTTGCGTGTAGTGGGAGATCGGGGTTCATGTTTCTGTCTGGTACAAAATTTCACATGTTACTAGAAAATCGTATAGCCATTGTACAATCGTGTTCTCCATTGGCGAATGCATTTCATAGTTTAATATGGCTGCTCCTCCAGAAATACATGCATGTAAGAAGGTATGTTAGATCGAACTTTAAAGACGCTGTAAAATGAAGGAGGTCGACCGAAGCGTCCGATCCCACCTGTCGGCTGTTGTGGTGTGTGACGTCACGACGGCGTGGAATTTAGTTTGTGTGAGTGGCGTGTTTGTAGGTGTCGTTTTGATACGATCGGTGATGCTCTCTGGTGGTGCGTTAGGTGATGTTTCTGGTTTAGTTTGCGATTGTGGTGTCGTGTGTGAATTTTGGTAAATAGATTCTTTTTATGTCTTTGGTAGGTATGGATATGACTGACAGGGTCAACAGTTTTCGGTTGTCGGCTATGATGGGGGACAGTGCGTTGTCTCTAATAAAATTTCTTCAACTACTCGAATTTTTGGATGAAGTCGTGTTCAGTATGTCGTGAAGAAATGGAGCTTACTTAAAGTTCCGGCGTCTCGGACAAGGGGCGGCGGTATGTGGAGATGTCGTAAGGATAACAGGTCAAGGGATGTGTTCGATCCCAATGTGTGGCTGCGAATGTTGGTATTGGTATCGGGAGATGTTTTTGAGCTATATAGGTCAAGAGATGTGTTAGGTCCTAATTTATGGGATCGGGAGCTGCTGTTGATCTATATAGATCAAGGGAAGTGTCCGATTCCAGATGATGATGTGTTTAGTGGTATTTGGGGAGTTTTGTGATGTCGGTTTTTTTCGTCGTTTTGCGTGGTGGTGGGTGCCTAAATTTGTTTATATTTAGTATGTCCCCACCCTAAAACCCCCTATTTCCCGCGCTTGTACCGTTAGTGTCATTAGGCGTTTTGTGGAACGTGTGTGTGTTTGTTTTTAGATGTATTTTCGTCCTCATAATGTGTACGTAACGACTTTATATGCGCCATATTGGACTCATGGTTTATGGTCGTTTCCGCCATATTTGTGACGTCATGGGTCAAAGCAGACGGGCGGGATCGGACGCTTCCGTATTTCCAATGAAGGCACCGCTCCACTGGATGATATATGAAATTTAATGCATTCCACTTTAATTATTTACACAGCTGGTGGATAGAAAGATAACAGGAGTTTAAGACAGTTATGAAAATCAGTAATATGACCGGTTTTTAATGTGCAGGGTGTCCACAACAGTCAGCGCCAGCTCTGGAGCAGTAAAAAGGCTAGGCACCAGCTGTGTGGAATATGGATGAAGATTAATGTGAAGAAGACTAAGGCAATGACTTTTATAAGGCAATCAACGAAAATTAAAAGTAAAAATTAGTGATGAGGCAGTGGAACAAGTTGATAACTTCGGTACATAGGTTGCAAAATTGCTAGAAACATGATGTTTAATCAAGAAATAAAATTAAGGATTGCTATTGCAGAATTGTGTCTTACACAAGGAGGTGTATTTTCCATGGTCCTTTAAATAAACAGTTAAAGAAAAGATATGTGGTTTAGATGGAGTGCTATCGTCTATTGTGACGAAAAATGAACAATACGATGAAGAGAGTAGAAATACGTAGAAGCTTTTGAAACGTAGAAGTGTAGATGACTGGGCGGTGTGGAATGGGCAGATGTAGCAAAGAGTGTTATTGTGTTACAAAAGCTGAACGAGAAAAGACAAATACTGGAAACAGTTTAGAGGACCAAAAGAAATTGGCTAGGCCACTGCATGAGAAATGACTTTATAACAAAAAACTACTAGAATGCATTTCATTTCAAAGATAGAGAAACAACAGATAAAATCACAATCGAATTTGGTGTTACAGCAGAATCAGTGAACATGTTCACATGGGGATGAAATGATGATGAGACAACACAACACCCAGTCCCTGAACGGAGAAAATCTCCTACCCAGCCGGGAATCGAGCCCTGGCCCCTAGGACGGCAATCCGTCACGCTGACCAATCAGCTATCGGGGCGGACATCATGTAACTGATGTGGAGGTATTGAATAGAATTGGGGAGACAAGAAATTTTTGGCACAGCTTGACTGGAAGAAGGGATGAATTGATAGGGAACATTGTGAGACTAATCGATTACGAATTTTGTACTGGAGGGGAGTGTGTTTGTGTGTGTTTTGGGGGGATTGGGGAGGGGGCGTAAATATCGTAGAGGGAGACAAAAGGTGAATACAGTAAGCAGATTCTGAAGGATGTAGATGGCAGCAGTTATTTGGAAATGAAGATGCTTGCATAGGATGGAGAAGCTTGGAGAGCTGCATCAAATCATTCTTGGGACTGAAGATCCTGAAAATAACCTGCCATCTGCGAAAAGCCGCTTATGGGACAAGAGCCCCACTCCCGGCGGAAGTCTCTTTCCGCAGCATTATCTCCACAAACAGGTGTTTCAACCTTAAAGAATGCTGTGTTGTGCGGTGATAGACCTGCCTAATTAGCAGAACACATGATCGTTGTAATCATCGTAACCAAGCAATTTCACCGAAAATAAAACCTCGTTCAAATAGGCGAATAAAAAGGATAATTTCCGGCGTGGTCGGTCACCCACTCACCCCGTTCAACGTGATGGTGGGTACGTCCGTAAGTCTCGGATTCAGCTCGTTAGTTTTGTTTCCGTTGGATTCCAGCAGTTGGCCACCAATCGACGTCTCGGCGCATTCCGCTATCGGCCTCCATTCGATGTCCTGGCGAATGGCACACTGAAAACAAACCCAACAATAAACAACAATAAATTTTCTTGAGGGACAAAAGCGTTTATGTACAAATACACATGGATTTACAAAGTATAACTCGTGCTGAATTTATACGCATACAAAGTATTATACAGGGTGTTACAAAAAGGTACGGCCAAACTTTCAGGAAACATTCCTCACACACAAAGAAAGAAAATATGTTATGTGGACATGTGTCCGGAAACGCTTACTTTCCATGTTAGAGCTCATTTTATTACTTCTCTTCAAATCACATTAATCATGGAATGGAGACACACAGCAACAGAACGTACCAGCGTGACTTCAAACACTTTGTTACAGGAAATGTTCAAAATGTCCTCCGTTAGCGAGAATACATGCATCCTCCCTCCGTCGCATGGAATCCCTGATGCGCTGATGCAGCCCTGGAGAATGGGGTATCGTATCACAGCCGTCCACAATACGAGCACGAAGAGTCTCTACATTTGGTACCGGGGTTGCGTAGACAAGAGCTTTCAAATGCCCCCATAAATGAAACACAAGAGGGTTGAGGTCAGGAGAGCGTGGAGGCCATGCAATTGGTTCGCCTCTATCAATCCATCGGTCACCGAATCTGTTGTTGAGAAGCGTACGAACACTTCGACTGAAATGTGCAGGAGCTCCATCGTGCATGAACCACATGTGTCGTACTTGTAAAGTCACATGTTCTAGCAGCACAGGTAGAGCATCCCGTATGAAATCATGATAACGTGCTCCATTGAGCGTAGGTGGAAGAACATGGGGCCCAATCAAGACATCACCAACAATACCTGCCCAAACGTTCACAGAAAATCTGTGTTGATGACGTGATTGCACAATTGCGTGCGGATTCTCGTCAGCCCACACATGTTGATTGTGAAAATTTACAATTTGATCACGTTGGAATGAAGCCTCATCCGTAAAGAAAACATTTGCTCTGAAATGAGGATTGACACGTTGTTGGCTGAACCATTCGCAGAAGTGTACCCGTGGAGGCCAATCAGCTGCTGATAGTGCCTGCACACGCTGTACATGGTACGGAAACAACAGGTTCTCCCGTAGCACTCGCCATACAGTGACGTGGTCAACGCTACCTTGTACAGCAACAACTTCTCTGACGCTGACATTAGCGTTATCATCGACTGTACGAAGAATTGCCTCGTCCATTGCAGGTGTCCTCGTCGTTCTAGGTCTTCCCCATTCGCGAGTCATAGGCTGGAATGTTCCGTGCTCCCTAAGACGCCGATCAATTGCTTCGAACGTCTTCCTGTCGGGATACCTTCGTTCTGGAAATCTGCTTGATTTAAACGTACCGCACCACGCTATTGCCCCGTGCTAATCCATGCATCAAATGCGCATCTGCCAACTCCGCATTTGTAAATATTGTACTGACTGCAAAACCACGTTCGTGATGAACACTAACCTGTTGATGATACGCACTGATGTGCTTGATGCTAGTACTGTAGAGCAATGAGTCGCATGTCAACACAAGCACCGAAGTCAACATTACCTTCCTTCAATTGGGCCAACTGGTGGTGAATCGAGGAAGTACAGTACATACTGATGAAACTAAAATGAGCTCTAACATGGAAATTAAGCGTTTCCGGACACTTGTCCACATAACATCTTTTCTTTCTTTGTGTGTGAGGATTGTTTCCTGAAAGTTTGGCCGTACCTTTTTGTAACACCCTGTATATCAGAGCTTTGTCTTCATCTCATTTACGGGCACTTAAGTCAATGTGAGAGCGTATTAACAGATAACACATGTATTATCCTCTATTATGTTATAAATAAATATTCCCATCCTATCCTACTGCCCATTACAATCATAGCACTATTTAGTAAGCTGTATGATGTCGACAGATGAAAAGACTTTAGGATATAAAGCTTATAAGTTGTATCCTTGGTGTGCACTATCTTTGCTACGTGCACAGGCAGTATCTTAGTAAATGTATTTTCGCGCCAACTGTCTTAGCTCCACATGTTGTCAGTGCACCTGAACTTGTATGTGTGATAGATTATTAGAACGATGGTAACATCGACAGTTCAGTATATATTAAACAACATATTACGATGTAATAAGTGTCGTACTCATCGGACCTTGTGGGACTCTCAATCAAAAGGCAGCATTTTGACGACATGTCTTTCCCTCCAATTCCGTCGCTCTGCTGTCTTTGTTTCCCTTGATCTCCAGAACTCCTATGACCGTGTCTGGCATCCCGGGCTTCTCTTCAAACTCCAGACCTATGCTTTCCCCATCAACTTTGTCCGTCTCGTTGCTTCCTTCCTCTCCCATCGTCCCTCCCATGTGACTATCCACAATTCCAACTCCCGTACTTTCTTTCCCTCCGCCGGCGTGCCCCAATGTTCTGTCCTTTCCCCTCTCCTCTATCTCCTGTCCACTGCTGATATGCCCAAACCTCCCCCTCCTGTTCATCTTCTCCAGTTCGCTAGCCCTTTATCCTACCCTTCAACGGTCCCAACGTACCCTCCAAACCCACCTTGACCAATTCACCGCTTGGTGCAACCAGTGGTTCCTCCATGTTAATCCCTCCAAGACCCAGGCGATCATCATAGGCCGCACCACCCGCTCCTTCCGCCTCCGTGATTTCTACCTCACCATTTATGGCCGTGTTATCCACCTCACTCCTGCCATCAAATACCTTGGCCTCACACTCGACCGTCACCTCACCTGGACTCCCCATCTCCTTACCATCCAAAAAAAAAGCTGACAACCGCCTCCACCTCCTGAAACTCCTGTCCAGCCGGATGTGGGGTCTGCATCCTTCCACCATCCTTCACACCTACAAATCCTTGATCCGCCCCATCCTCTGTTATGCCAGCGTAGCTTGGATTTCCGCCTCCCCGGTTCTATAAAGCCCTCCAAATCCTCGAATGCCATGTGCTCCACCTCGCCTTCCGCATCCGCCTTCCGTCCCCCATGCGCATCCTCTACTACATCATCCCCTTACATCCTTTTCCTTGAACACATCCGCACACTATATATTGTCCACCGCCTTGATCCCCCTCCCCCCTGGTGTCTCCCTTCCTCTCCACCCCGATCCAGTTGCCACACCTTTCCCATTGTGTCCCACCCTCTCTCCACCTCCACACCCTTCATCTCCTTTCCCAACGCAATTTCCACCATCTACCCCTCCCGGATGATAAGCTTCGCCCTGACATCTACCCTTCCTACCAACTAACCCCATCTTCCTGCCTCCTCCTCAGGGCTCCCACTCCTCCCCCTCCCTCCTCCTGAGCGGCTTGCCCCTCCTACTTCTCCTCCATCTCCTCTGCCTCCTTTCAGTGTCTCTGCACTCTCTCCTGCCCTGTCTTCCCTCTTCATCTCCTGCCCCACGTGTCTCCTGCCTCTTCGTGTACCCACTGATGCCCCTCCTCTCTTCATCCCGCAGCTTCCCCTGCTGCCCCTTGCTCTCCCCTCCTTTTCCATCCTCTCTGCCCTTTCCCTCGGCAGGTCCAGCCTGGCAGTTTTATTCTTCATCGTGTGTGCTCCAAATGGGTTTTAAGTGTGTTATTCCGTAGTGTTTTTACTACTGTGGCCGACTTTTAACGTGTGCATGTCCATTCAGTGTCTTCTCTGAGTTTTGAAGAATCGCCAACTGTGTTGTTTAACTTTCTGGTGACCTTTTTTTTTAACTGTCCTCCATGAACGTCTCTGTGTTAGTCTCTTTTTACCTCCATTTTCTCCCATTATTCTAAGTTGCCCTTTATCGCCATATGTATATAACATTTTATTCTTATTTTAAGTTGTCATGTTACTTGGCTGAAGAGCGGCAGATTGTGCCGCTGACAGCCCTCCCCTGCCCATATGGGGCAGGGGAATGAAATCACGATAAAGAAGGGAAAAAAAACGACGACATTCTGACAGAATGTAAGTAATGTATATCTCTCTCCAATTTTTGTAATTGAGCTACTTTATTAATGAAATGTTTTCTTAATTATGTATATACACCCTGTGCTTCACTTTTGTATTTTTTAGTTTAGGTGACTTTGCAGTGTTACTTGAAAATGGCCATAAGGCCGAAATTGCAATAGTAACAACAAATATTTTATACAGTCAACGGCGACTATGTTGTCTTTTAAGAAATATTATATGACTGTGAATCCCAACCATGAGAAGTTAATCAAATTCTGAACGGTTTGTAAGAAATATGGAGTGAGTTGTGCCAGGTTGGATGTTTGTTGCGGTAATAGGTGTTTTGAGATAACGAGTTTTAAAGTATCACTTTATTACCATTGTTTGACAACTTCTACACATATATTACCCTTAAAACGTCCTTTGGCAAATGGTAAGGAGTTTTTAAGATAACGTTACACATTATGTGGTCAGCCCTTCAGACCTATAGCAAATTACACTATACATAAATTTAAAACCAAGTAAACTGGTTCCAGATTGCGTGAAATTAGTCAATGCTGTGCTGCCTTTTTTTACAAAATTTTCATGTTATTATTCTGTGTTATGACCAACTATAAACTGGCAACATCTGTAGGCATTGATAACTCTCATATAACAAGGAACTATTTGTCTTCTTTGGCGCCAGTGTAATCGCAAAATGTTCTTTTTTATACAAAGCTACTCTGAGTTCCCAAAAATGCCTTTGAAATTTCGGATATGGAACTTTGTGAGGCATTACATATCCAGCTACGAGATTTTTTTTAAAAAAAGTGTCTTTTTCCGGCCAGTGTTATTTCCACATAACGATGGAAGATCTGTTTTCTGAAGATTCATATCTATTGCATTCAATGCTGTTGTTCACTCCTGTCGGATACGAACAACATTCAAGTCGACACGAGCATGTACAGAATGAAGTGAATTACTGTAAAACACAAAACTACAGAAGCGGATTTTTTAGACATTGTAGAACGTTTTCGCTCGCGCCGAGAATTTTGCTTCTCCGATAAGAGGTCCCTTCTTGATATCCATCTCAGATATGCAGACTGAAGCGACGGATGAAAATTTTATACCAAGACTTGGATTCGAAACCAGGTCTGCTGCTCACTAGGCAGACCACTACGCCATCATCATTCTCGTCGGACAGGGAGTCACGAATCCCGTCTCTAGTGATATCTGGCGTTAATGGGCTATGGCAGCAGATGACGTACGTGAGTGCCTTGCCTGCGTCAGCCTCCTCATGGTGCGACGGGTGTGCCAATTCCTTGCCTGTCCTACCTCCCCTGCGTACCCTACCGTTGCCCGACCGCCTGTGGAACGTCTCTTTTCCAGTCGCCCCAGGTCAACGAGACCATTTGGGATGTGGCGGATGTGGCTGCCAAAGATGCATGTTCCCTCCCTCACGTTGTTGAATGTGCCGTCCCCCTCCATGCTGTTACCTCCCTCCTGCGTTTTCATGTTATGCGTCAATGGGAAGAGAAGTGGCTGACAGTCGGTGAAAATAAGCTGCGTCTGGTCAAGGCTACCACGCGGCCATGGCGTACGTCCTACCAGTCATGCTTGCGGGATGAGGTTCTCCTCACTCGCCTCCGCATCGGGCACAGTCCCTTAACGCATGGTTTTTTACTCCGGCGGGAGGACCCCCCAATCTGCAGTGCTTGTGGCGTTCAGATTACTGTCCGCCACATTTTACTTGACTCTCCTTTATTCTCTGACCAGAGGGTGGTGGTTTCCTTGCCACCGGATTTGCCCTCTATTATGCAAGACGACGCAACGACTGTGGTTAAGGTCTTACGGTTTTGTGTCCTGTCCAATTTGTTGCCTCGGATTTTAGGGAGACTGGCTCACCCAGGGTTTAGGTAAGAGGTCCGCCTGTCACGATTACCTACTTGTTTCACTTCGATTGCTGTTCTCTTTTCCTTGTGTTTCCTCTACTTTTTTAGTGCGTTTCTTCTCCTCTTGTTTTGCCTCTGTATGTGAGGATTTGGAACTGCGTCAGGTCTGTGTCTTTTAGCCATTCTCCTTGTCCGATGTCCGTCTTCGTCCCTTCCCCGCATGTGTTCCTGTTTCTATGCGTTTAGGCGCTGATGACCATGCTGTTTAGCGCCCGAAAACCTCAAACCACACACACACACACACACACACACACACACACACACACACACACACACACACACCAGCGCGCGCGCGCGAGTGCCTTTGCTAACAGTACGACATCGCCTACAGTGCCTCTCCTGGCCTTGTGAATATCAGTTGGATCCTAGACGACTAGGAAACCGTGGTCCTGTCTGGTAAGTTCCGATTTCAGAGAGCTGATGACAGGGTTCGAGTGTAGCGCAGACCCCACAAAGCCATGGGCCTTGTTTTGCTCGACAAAATAGGGCACTGTGCAAGCTGGTGTTGGCCCCACAATGTCTTGCACTGTGTTTACATAGAATGAACTGGGTCCTCCGGTCCAACTGAACCGATCGGTGAGTGTAAATGGGCATGTTCGGCTACTTGGAAACCCTTTGTAGCCATACACGGACTTCATGTTTCCGTGATAATGCGCCCTGTCACTGGGCCACAATTGTTAGCAATTGGTGTGGAGGAAATTCTGGAAAATTCGAGCGAACGGTTTGGCCACCTAGATCTCCCAACGTGAATCCCATCGCACATTTATGGGGCACAATCGAGAGGTCAGTTCGTGCACAAAATCCTGCACCGGCAACACTTTAGGAAGTATGGACTGATAAAGACTCAGCATTGCTCATTATTTCTGCAGGTGTCTTCCAACGACTTGTTTAGTACATACCACATCGAGTTGCTGTAATACGCCGGGAAAAAGAGGTCCGACACAATATTAGGAGGTATAGTGAGACTTTTGTCACTTTAGTGTATTACCCCCTTGGTATCCCTATGGTGTAAAATAATCCCGGTAGCAGAAGTGTTATCTCAGGGGCGGATCACATTCAACAGCGAAAACCATAAAAATTGTTAAACCAGTATTATTTTCATCAGGTTGCCCTCCATGGGGTGGGTGCACGCAACGACTGTGGTTATATTGCGTTAGATAGAGCAGCAATCAGTCGTAGAATTAAGTCGCTTTAATACGACATTTATAGTCACAACGCAGATCAGATTTCGACCTGTGCCAGGTCACTATCAATGCTAAAAACAAATACAAGAGTATATATTACAAAGTGATTTACAAAAGCTATAAGTCCATCACATCGTTGTCTTTTAATGTTAACATTACATACCAGGGCGGAATTGTAGCAGTTGTTCGTGCTCAAGTGAATGCTTACGCAGTTCAACCATTACTGTCGTAAAATTATATGTTGGTTTCACAGTACACATCGGTTTTGCGTATGGCGCCCTCTATGAGCTGCGCCTGAAGTTTACAGTTTTGACGACATTTTTTGTAATATTTATGTTGTATAATAACTAAGTAGTAAAATGAAATTATTATGAGTAAAACTATGTAAAATTACAATTCTTACTTTTTCTCATGTCTGTAATGTGCTAAATGTTTAAAATTACTATAGCACGTAACAGTGACATTTTACGCCTCATGGGCTAAAATTAATTATAAAACTGCTATGGCTAAGTAAAGTACGTTATAGGAAGTATTGCATATTTTGTCGTGTTGGGACTTGCTTAACTTAATTAGGTGTTACTTAACAAAAGATATAACGTGAACTTATTTACAAAATGCACTTTGTTGGCGCTAGGAGCGCTTGTAAGCATCATTTCAATACGTCGCACTTAGTGGCCGAGAAATAAAACACAAACTCATGAGGGTAACTATTAGCAACAATTAATACGTAAAACTGTCACTTTTCAAAATAAGTGTTCAAAAGATCACGCTTTATCATATTGTTTTTATTTCTCGGCCACTAAGTGCGACATATTGAAATGATGCTTACAAGCGCTTCTACGTGCTATAGTAATTTTAAACATCTAGCACATTACAGACATGTGAAAAAGTAAGAATTGTAATTTTACATAGTTTTACTCATAATGATTTCATGTTACTACTTAGTTAGTATACAATATAAATATTACAAAAAACGTCGTCAAAACTGTAAACTTCAGGCGCAGCTCATAGAGGGCGCCATACGCAAAACCGATCTGTACTGTGAAACCAACATATAATTTTACAACAGTAATGGTTGAACTGTGTAAGCATTCACTTGAGCTCGAACAACTGCTACAATTCCGCACTGGTATATAACGTGAACATTAAAAGACAACCATGTGATGGACTTGTAACTTTTGTAAATCACTTTGTAATATATACTCTTGTATTTGTTTTTAGCATTGATAATGACCTGACACAGGTCGAAATCTGATCTGCGTTGTGACTATAAATGTCATATTAAAGCAACTTAATTCTACGACTGATTGCTGCTCTATCTAACCCAGTATTATTTTATTGTTCGCAATAAACAACAAAATATTGCTGGTTCACCAACTGTTGCGATTTTACTCCATTTTGAGAAAATGGGCATATGCAGTTGTGGTTACACAACGAAAAGAAGTCTTTGGACCATCAACAGTGTGACATGCCCTCACTTGATAAGACACTACACACGGTTTTGGAATTTAATATCGGGTATTGGCGCAAACTCTGATGACCAGGAAATTTACGCGACGACCTCTCCTCCCCTTTACTGCCCACCGGATACTGGCAATTAAAATTTCATCCACCTCTAGGATTTGAATCGGCTTACTTCCGAGCGGAGTGCCGCCCAACTGGGGTGCGTTAGCGAGTTATTTTTTCCCCGATTCCTTTATTGTACTAAAATACAATGAACTACGATGTTATACAACTGTTGATACAAACTTTTCACTATCAAACCATCCTTCAAATGATTACATTAATCAAGAAATTGAGTTTTCAAAAAATTAAGTGAACAAACTATAAGGCAAAATCAGCAAACACAATTCTTGATACACTAACACTGACGATATCTAAAGATAAATTTCTAGGAGCACTACCTCGGCCATTTGAAATAAAAGTTGCTATTAGACAAGGGGACGGTTCGTCCCGTTTACTGTTTCACTGCGTTCTAGGAAAAATACACTACTGGCGATTAATATTGCTACACCATTAAGATGACGTGCTACAGACGCGAAATTTAACCGACAGGAAGGAGATGCTGTGATTTGCAAATGATTAGCTTTTCAGAGCATTCACACAAGGTTGGCGCCGGTGGCGACACCTACATCGTGCTGACATGAGGAAAGTGTCCAACCGATTTCTCATACATAAACAGCAATTGACCAGCGTTGCCTGGTGAAACGTTGTCGTGATCCCTCGTGTCAGGAGGAGGAACGAGTACCATCACGTTTCCAACTTTGATAAAGGTCGGATTGTAGCCTATCGCGATTGCGGTTTATCGTATCGCAATATTGCTGCTCGCGTTGGTCGAGATCAAATAACTGTTAGCAGAATATGGAATCGGTGGAATCAGGAGAGAAATTCGGAACGCCGTGCTGGATCCCAACGGCCTCGTATCACTAGCAGTCGAGATGACAGGCATCTTATCTGCATGGCTGTAACGGATCGTGCAGCCACGTCTCGATCCCTGAGTCAACAGATGGGGACTTTTCTAAGACAACAACCATCTGCACGAACAGTTCGACGACGTTTGTAGCAGCATGGACCATTACCTCGGAGACCATAGCTGCGGTTACCCTTGACGCTGCATCACAGGCAGGAGCGCCTGCGATGGTGTACTCAACGACGAACCTGGGTGCACGAATTGCAAAACGTCATTTTTTCGGATGAATCTAGGTTCTGTTTACAGTATCATGATGGTCGTATTGGCGTTTGGCGACATTGCGGTGAACGCACATTGGAAGCGCATATTCGTCATCGCCATACTGGCGTATCAGCCGGCGTGATGGTATGGGGTGCCATTGGTTACTCGTCTCGGTCACCTCTTGTTCGCATTGACGGCACTTTGAACAGTGGAAGTTAGATTTCACATGTGTTACGACCCGTGACTCTACCCTTGATTCGATCCCTGCGAAACCCTACATTTCAGCAGGATAATGCACGACCGCATGTTGCAGGTCCTGTATGGGCCTTTCTGGATACAGAAAATGTTCGACTGCTGCCTAGCCAGCACATTCTCCAGATCTCTCAATTGAAAACGTCCGGTCAATGGTGGCCGAGCAGCTGGCTCGTCACAATACGCCAGTCACTACTCTTGATGAACTGTGGTATCGTGTTGAAGCTGCATGGGCAGCTGTACCTGTACACACCGTCCAAGCTCTGTTTGACTCAATGCCCAGGCGTATCAAGGCCGTTATTACGGCCAGAGGTGGTTGTTCTGGGTACTGATTTCTCAGGATCTATGAACCCAAATTGCGTGAAAATATAATCACATGTCAGTTCTAGTATAACATATTTGTCCAACGAATACCCGTTTATCATCTGCATTTCTTCTTGGTGTAGCCATTTTAATGGCCAGTAGTGTAGTAAGGATCTGGAATTTGGAGCTACAAAGATCTCAAAATTGAATCAATAATTCCATGAAGGAAGATAAATGGAATTAAGTTAAACTGCCTGGCTTTTGGAGCCGATTTTGGAACACAAGAGACGCAGTTATTCAAATAAATCTTCTGGAAGAAGTAGTGAAAAATCTGGTCTCAAAATTTTAGCTGAAAAAAAAACAAATTCATTACAAATATAAAAAAATGCACCAAAATTCATAGAAAAGCAGGTAGGTAAAATAGAGCGAGTAAGTAAATTTAAATATCTTGGAGAAGCTATACAACAGAAGGGACTAGAATATTTTGAAATAGATGTAAGAGGTAACGATTAGGAGGGAGCATATGATCTGACAAAGAATACTTACAACAAGAAATACATATCTAGGAAAACAAAACTAAAACACATTACCACAATAATACTACCAGAATATTATATGGATCTGAATGCCTAACAATGAAATATAAGCTGGATAGGATAGAGGTCCCTGGAAGACGCATTGTTGAAAAAAATGATGGACGCAATACAAACTATAGATATCTGGAAAATGATAAATAGTGAGGAGATCGACAAAAATACAAAGGAAATATCAGAAGCAATGGTTACAAGAAGATTAACCTTTTTTGGACAGCTCTACCGAATAAATGAGAACAGGATCGAGAAATAAATGTTTCTGTATTTTTGGAAGAAGAAATAGTAACAGCATGAATTATAGAAACAAGGAAAGGAGTAGAAAAAAATTAGAATAAAAAATCGGAAATAGCAGAACGAAATCTTTTTAACAATAAAATACTACATTCAGAAGGCTTTCAGTGGAGACAAAATACGAAATTCGGAACAACATGGAAAGAAGAAAGGAGAAGGCAACATAGGGAGAAGGTGAAGGACTACTGCAATAACAGAATACAAGGAAAGGAGAGGGTCTGAATTTATTACGTGCCCGCAGCTGGTTAATAAGAAGATAAAAAACTATAAAAATAAGAAGCAATATCTGCAAGGCTACAAAGGCGGGGAGCGCTTGGTTAAGTCGTTCTCACCGCCCGAGCTCAGCTAATCTGAGTCGACTGAACGATAATCGATGCGAATTCACGGCTGGCTTACCTCACGCAGTCTTGCTTCTGGGTGTGTCTGGTTGCGGATCGTGCACTCCGCCAGGTTTAGCAGCAAGGTCTGGTTGTGGATGAGGTCTACGGCACACGAGTGGATTTTGAGTCCTTCACACTCCTTTTCACCGTGCTCGCATATGAAAGTGAGAGGATCCGTGCTACTAATCTGTGAAAGTAAAAGAAATTGACACACACAGTCTGTAATAAACACAAGCAAGTAAAAACTGCATAAGTTATTACTAAGCTAAGAAAATCTTCCGTCAGTTCTTGGTGCTTTTCATTAATTAGTAACAAGTCATCGAATCTGTAGCTGAGTTTCTGTACACTGCTAGAAAAACAAAAAAGAAAAAAATTCACACACCTGGAAAGACGACGTCGATTTCCATCCATGACGGTATATGAGACCTGGGATACACTCATGCTCATAAATTGAAGATAATGCTGATACATGATGAAACAACGCTCTGGTGGGCGCTTTGCGGGTTTAAATCACCTCCGGATAAGACCATGCGGTGCATTTGACCTGCGGTCGTCGCACGATGGCGCTGGCAGAAGTCCACATACGCAGAGGTGTGTTGGTGCATGTCAGAGTACGGTGCAGCAAATAAATGTGCAGACGTTTTCAGACGTGTTAATGGTGACTGTGTGCTGAAAATGGCTGAAAGAGCACATATTGATGACGATAGGAGGGGTCAAACACAGCAGGTCGTAGCACAGGCCGTCCGTGTGCCACAAAGTGTGATGTCAAGATTATGGCAACGATTCCAGCAGACAGGAAACATGTCCAGGCGCTACAGTACGGGACGTCCACAGTGTACAAGAAGACCAATATCTCACCATCAGTGCACGCAGACGGCCACGGAGAACTGCAGGTAGCCTTGCTCGGGACCTTACTGCAGCCACTGGAACAGTTGTCTCCAGACACACAGTCTACAGAAGACTGAACAGACATAATTTATTCGCCCAGAGACCTACAAGGTGCATTCCACTGATCCCTGGTGTCAGGAACACAGTAAAAGGTCACTGGAACAGTGGTCCCAGGTTATGTTCACGGACGAGTCCAGGTATAGTCTGAACAGTGATTATCGCCAGGTTTTCATCTGGCGTGAACCAGGAACTAAATACCAACCCCTTAATGTCCTTGAAAGGGACCTTTATGGAGGTCGTGGTTTGATGATGTGGGGTGGGATTATGATTGGTGCACGTACACCCCTGCATGTCTTTGACAGAGAAGCTGTGACAGGTCAGGTGTATAGGGACGTCATTTTGCACCAGTATGTCCGCCTTTTCAGGAGTGCAGTGGATCCCACCTTCCTCCTGATGGATGATAACGCACGGCCCCACCGAGCTGCCATCGTGGAGGATTACCTTGAAACAGAAGATATCAGGCGAATGAAGTGGCCTGCCTATTCTCCAGACGTAAACCCCATCGAGCACGTCTGGGATGCTCTCGGTCGACGTATCGCTGCACGTCTTCAAACCCCTACGACGCTTCCGGAGCTCCGACAGGCACTGGTGCAAGAATGAGATGCTACACCCCAGCAGCTGTTCGACCACCCGATCCAGAGTACGCCAACCCGTTGTGCGGCCTGTGTAGTGTGCATGGTGGTCATATACCATATTGATGTCGGGGTACATGCGCAGGAAACAGTGGCGTTTTGTAGCACATGTGTTTCTGGACAGTGTTCTCATCATACCGTGGACTTACAGATCTGTGTCGTGTGTATTCCCTATGTGCCTATGTTATCAGCGCCAGTTTTACGTAGTGCCACGTTGTGTGGCACCACATTCTTCAGTTATCCTTAATTTATGAGCGTGAGTGTAGATGTACTGACACTGAATGTTATCCCACAGCAAGTGGCGTAGCTACGAGAGCGCCGTCTGTGTCTACACTTTAATCGGGAATGCTCCCACCCCGAAGGCTCAGTATGGTGCAAAAGTGTGAAGCAGGCAGGCAACCATGCCACGGACAGGCTCTCGTGCCACCTACAGCCAAATGAGCGTGAGTGACAGGGATCAGATTGTGGCGGGATGGTTCTTTTGGAGAATTACCACACACGTTGGACGTGCTGCGTCAGTTGTGTAACGATGCTGAGATCAGCAGTCACGTGAACAGAATGAGATTTTCACTCCGGGCGTGAGTCGTGCTTCGGTAGCTCAGATGGTAGAGCACTTGCCCGTGAAAGGCAAAGGTCCCGAGTTCGAGTCTCGGTCGGACACTTTTAATCTGCCAGGAAGTTTCAGTCACGTGAACGTTCTCATAAACCGTAGTTGCCGGCGCGCCGTAAGGCACGGAAGCTCGCACTGGGGCGTATCGCTTTCCAGTCGGGTGTGCCGCGGCAGTCCTCACAGGGGAAGTGATGCGTCTCTTATAGCCTCTCCTTCCCAAGTGGCTCTTTCCGCCTTCCCGTGGTGCCAGACGTAAAGCTAGGCATTCTGCCTTGCGACAAAAGGGAGAGCTGCGACCCAACCTGATGCGAAAGTGAAGGGTGCGTGGCACAGGGGGAGCTGTGTCAAGGGACCGAACACCAGTCCCTTTCTGTTCGCAGGGCACAGACCAGCAGGTGCTCTGCATGCCGGCGACTTCGTTTGTCGGCGTGGGATCGCGGCGCGAGTCGACAAGGGTGCTTCGCCGCGCCCCTGGTTAACCGGGGCGTGTTCTGCCAAACCCAGGAGGTGGTGACATCGCCTGGGCTAGGTTAGATGGGCCCAGACCGCCGAACGACTGGGGGACCGACCCACCACCTGAGTAGGAGTGGGTCCCTGGTCTTCAGGTGGAAGCTCGGGCTAGTAGGCGGCGAAGGGCGAGGGGTGCATCCGCCTCTCCAGAGTGCGGGGTGCACTTGCCGAGGAGCGTCGTGTGAAATCGTCGACGACGAGGCCTTCGACGGGGACCAGCGCGCTGGCAACGGCGCGCTGAACCCTGCAGCTCTGGAGTGCCCTTGACCTAGGGGCGAGGTTGGTGGGCGAGCTGCAACAGTCCCCCCCCCCCATGCCAGAGGAGCCGGTCCGGGGTAAGAGACGGGCTCCCAACCTTCTTTCACTCGTCAGTCAATATGGCTGAACAAGAGACGAGTGATTCGAATGCGATTTCGAGGGCGAGTATGTCCACTGTCCCTACCTCACAGGAGGAAGTGGGACACAATGATGAAAACGTGTATGAGAGACACTGCCGCATAAGTCAAATTTTAGACTCCATTGTCAAAAATGGAAAAATTAGCCAGGCTGCGGTCCTGGCAATAAAGAACGAGCTCGTTGCTTGGGCTATTGCAAATGCGAAGCTCGAAGGGCGTCTAGAAGAGCTGGAGAAAGAGAACGCCAGATTGCGACAACAGCCAGTTAAGACATGGGCTGGAGTGGTGGCGCAAGCCGCCACGAAGGCTCAAACAACCAAAGAAACGATCGCCAAGGTCTCCAAGAAACCGGATACGGCAGTCTATTTAAGACCCCTGCCTGGTCAGACCATCAAAAAAGTGCAGGAGATCTTTACAACTACAATAGACCCGGCAAGAGACAAAATTAAAATCAATAAAGTAAAAGCCACAAAAAATGTAGTAGTCATAGATCTGGCCACAGAAGAAGACAGAGATAAAATATTAAACAATTCCAAACTAAAGAAGGCAATTAAATGCGAACCACCTAAAAAGAGAAATCCTCTGGTCATTTTATACGATGTACCTGTAGCCCCGACCGAGAGTGATATATATGAAACCTTGTATAATCAGAATTTTGATGATAACGAATGGGAAACGTTCAGAAACGAATTCAAGCTGCGTTTTAAAACGGGACCTCGGGAGCGAGATGTTGTCCATCACGTCGCCGAGGTCTCCGGCAAGATGTGGCGCAAACTTACCGCTATGGGGAAAGTATATATATATAGGATTTCATTCAATAAATGTCAGAAACTACCTAGTAGTCCCCCGATGCCACAACTGTGGCGATCTGGACCACGTCCACGAACACTGCGAAAGGAAGCCGGCCTGCTCCAGGTGTGGGGCAGAAGACCACACAAGGAAAAATTGTAATAAGAATGTAACCTGCATCCCATGCATAAAAAGGGGAAGGAAACCCTGCAACACCACTGGAAGGAACTGCCCAACGTATAGGATGCTGGAGCAAAGATTAATTTCTCGAATCGACTATGGCTGAGGCCATACATGAACTCAGGAAGCCAAAAAGGAAATCCCCAAGCAAGAGGTTGAGGGACGCTCTGAGGGCAAATAAATTCAAACAATTTATTCAAAAAATTACGCAACCACGATTTATGGTTATAACAATGAAAGACGTATGCATACAAACAGATCCATGTGGAGAAGATGCTCCCTCTCCTCCCTGCTGGGGACCTGGGTCGAACCAAGAACCTTCCCGGCCCCGCAGGCATCCTGTACTTGGGAGTTCACGTCCACAAAGCAAAGAATCTGTAATCACCGAATATGTCCAGTGTAACGAAGTGAGCAGCACAGAGCCATCCCCTGACTCACCAACTCTGGGAGGAATAGACCCCCAGCGAATATACCCCAACCTGGAGCATGCACTGTAACTTTCCAGATTGGAGAAGCCAGCATCCTCACCACAGCATTAAGACATGTGGTACGTGTCGGCCATGAATTTGGCAGAGGTCACCTGTCCAGTAATGGAGGCTGTGGATAGTATCCAGCTCAAGACAATGAATCTCCCCACCGACTTCGGAGCCCTGCGAGATCTAGTCAAAAAGGTCTTCGAAAGAAGAAATGAAAAGTTCGACATAGAGGAACTATATCATCAATCAGTAATAACTAATGGTAGAATAGCACACGACTGGTCCAAAAACTGGCCAGAATCACATATTCATACTTACTTCCCACGTGAACCAACTAAACGTAGGCCAGATAAACACACACAATAGTAAACTAGTCTTGCAGGAACTTCGGAGGGTGGTGGAAGAGAAGAGTCTAGATGTACTCTGTCTACAGGAACCGTACTCCCAAGCGGGGCGGATCCCATTCATGGCTGCCAATTGGCAAATAATACACTCTGGAGCAGAACCAAAAGCTGCAATAGTAATTATCAATAGATCATTTAGGGCTACGATCCTCGCGCAGTTTTCTGGTGAACACTGCAATGTCGTAGAACTGCAAACACCTACGGGAGTGATCTACATCTCGAACATATATTTCCAATATGGAAGAGAAATAGACGAGTTTTTGGAGACACTCACACAAGTTGCCACGGCATTGCGGGGGCGCAGGATGATAGTGACTGCAGATATAAATGCAAAGTCCCCCCTATGGTTCAGTGGCACTCACGATTATCGGGGGCTAAAAGCCGAAGAGACAATAATGGCATTACAACTGGTGGTTGCAAACCAACAAGGGAACCCCCCAACCTATACTGGCGGCGGGGAGAAGGCACAAATATAGATGTTACGTTAGTAACACCAAACCTTACCACAAAAATTAACAACTGGAAAGTGTGGGACAGAGCAACCACCAGCGACCATAACCTAATTACATTCACTGTCGGGGAAAGGGAGTGCCACTGGGACATGGGGTGGGAACTGCAGCTCAATTACAACAAGACCAATTGAGACCGTCTCGTGGAAGAGTGCAACATCCCGACATTGCTGGAGGGTGACGAAAACGTGGAAGAGTACGCCGAAGAACTGGTACAAGCGATCACCAGGGCGGTGTGAGCCGCTGTACCAACTAGGAGGAGAGCCGTTGCGGCCACCCCCACACCATGGTCGGCTGAATTAGGACAGATGCGCCAGGCTGTAAGGAGGGCGAGGAGGTACTACCAGCGGAGTGTCGTCTGGGGAGAAAAGCAGTTACAGATCTATAGAGAAAGTAAGGATCAATTTCAACAGGAGCTCAGGGCAGTCAGACTTAGAAGCTGGGAAAACTATGTGAAAAGCCAATTGGCTACTGACCCTTGGGGAGTCTCATACAAACTGGTAAGAGAAAAAATAAGATCACCCATGGTGCTATCCACCGTCAGGGACGGGGACCAGATGACGGGCACGTGGCAGGAAACTGCTGAGGCCCTCCTTCGGGTCCTGTTACCTGACGATGTGGAGGAAAATGAGACAGACGAACAGAAAAGAATAAGAAGAGAAGACCAAAGGGACTACAACAACAACATCAGAACTTACCCCTTCTCTGAGGAGGAAGTTGCTGCCCAGATCAAGGCCCTTAAAAAGGGAAAAGCTCCTGGCCCGGACGGCATTATTGCGGAAGTGGTGCAATTCCTTGCCCCCCAGCTCGTAGCTCCTCTCACTAAGTTATACAACGAGTGCCTAAAACTCGGGAAATTCCTAGTAATTTGGAAGAAAGCAAACGTAATCATTATCAAAAAGGGCCCAGACAAAGATCCTACAGAAATTAAGTCCTATAGACCCAGCTGCTTGCTAGACGTACTGGGCAAACTTTTTGAGAGGCTACTGGCAAACAGACTGACAGCACACCGAATGCTGTGTGGGATGAGCGACAGGCAATTCGGTTTTCGGTCTGGGTGTTCTGCGTCTGACGCAATCGCCCTGGCTGCCGAGGTCTGTGGCTCCGCCCCGCACAAGTATGTCGTTGGCATCATGGTGGACATCAGTGGCGCCTTCGACAACCTGTGGTGGCCCTCACTCTTTTCCCGCTTGCGGGAGAAGAACTGCCCAGGGCTACTATACAGCTGTCTGAGGAGCTATTGTGCAGACAGGGAGGTCTGGCTATCGGCCCCTAGCGGCATGGTCAGGAAGACTGTGACCAAAGGATGTCCTCAGGGCTCTGTCCTGGGACCTCTCTTTTGGGACATCAATATGGAGCCACTACTTGAAGATCTAAAGAACTGTGACGATGTGCTAGAGGTCATAGCATACGCGGACGACCTCCTCTTGCTGGTCGGCGGCCGAAGCCGTCAGGATCTAGAACCTAAAGTGGAGAGAGCCGTAACCGTACTAACATCATGGTGCCACAAAAGTAAAATGACGATTGCGCCCAACAAATCAACATACTTACTCCTTAAAGGCCAACTGGTCAGAAACCCCACGGTAAGAATCAACGGCATCCCAGTTCTTCGGCGCCGTGAGGCCCGATACCCGGGTGTAATCATCGACGAGAGGTGGAACTTTGCATCACACATTGATACCGTATCCCAAAAATTACTAGTTTTATTAAATAATCTCATTGGAATTGGTCATAAGCGGTTTCACCTTCCACCCAACCTAATCAAATTATACACAATAGTATTCTGACCTCCATAGTAGGGTACGAATCTGGAGTCTGGGCACACAGACTCACGAGGGTCATGCCTGCCATGGCCGTAAGAAGAGTGCAGCGAAACATGCTTCTACGTTCAGCGGGGGCCTACAGGACAACACCTGGTGGAGCACTGTTAGTGCTAATGGGGATCTGTCCACTGGACATAAAAATTCGGGAGCAAGCCGCCTGGTACTGGGCGAGGAAGGAAAACAGGGACAAAATCAGGGAAATACTTGGGGTTTACGCCGGGGACAAGTATGCTATTAAAAAGAGAGGGATCGAACTCTGGCAGGATCAATGGAACAATGAGGATACGGGACGCAGAACCTACGAACTGCTACCGGATATAGAGGAAAGGTTAAAATTCACATTTTTCACACCCACAAGAGGAATGCTGCACTTTCTTACTGGACATGGACCATACCCGACATATCTACGTCGGTTTGGGAAGCAGGCTACACCAGCGTGTGACTGTGGTGCTGCGCAAGGTACCCCAGAACATGTGGTGTATGAGTGCCGCCTTTTCGATGATGTAGCCCATGACCTACGACAACAGCTACCGAACAACGACACGACACGAAAACACCTTCAATATCCTAAATACACTCACTGATGAAATATCAAAGAAAGTACTCAAGAACTTTTTAAGGGACAATCATCGGTAACAGACAAATAGCTTCACCGATTTAGACCTCGTGCACCCTTCCTGTACCGCCGAGTAGGGACTTGGCCAGCCGCTTCACGGCTGGAATCCACCTTACCCTGGACTAGGGGGGAGGGGGGCACACAAACACCGGAATGGAACGCACACCAACTATGACATATGTAGTTAGATTAGATGTAGAAGATAGGATAATACCTAGAATAGATTGCAGCGACACAAAGTTAAGGCCAGCCCAGCGCCAGGGGCACGCCCACTGGGATTAGCTCAGTGGGCCGGGCCAACACCTAGTAGGTTTATAGTAGTACTGGCACACTTGTAACGCTGCAGGTAGCATGTAGTTCCTTAGATTAAGTAGCTTAGCACTCCATAGCGGTAAGACTAGAATAATAATGATAATAATAATAGAATTACCTGTAGTGTAGAATAATAAAGCTGCATTGTACTGTATCAGCATTAAGACCCACTAATGTAGTTAGGTAGTGGGTTATATAAATAATGTAATGAATTGAATAAAGATTTTTTTAATAAAAAAAACAACCGTAGTTGACGTTCTGGACGTTGACGCAGTACAGACGCCCACCAGGATCGTGGTATTGCAAGGGCAGCAGAGGCAAATGGTACAGCTACCAAGTGGCTCATGAGAAAGCTTGTGAGCCCAGACGTGTCAACAAGAAATGTTGCGAACTGTTTATTAGCAGTGGGGACAGGTACACGATTCGCGTGGTGTCGTCAGAAGATCGCTCGGGAGAGGAAATTGTGCGCCGTGGTCTTGAGCAATGAAGGTTCCATGGGACCGGAAGAAGGCCCAGTCATAGCAATCTATAAGAAAGGGTAGAAAACCGGATGCACGTAATTACTGGCCCATTTCACTGACATCGATCTTTTTGTGTTCAGACATAATTACCTTTCTAGACTCTGAGAAGCTGATCTGCAGAAACCAGTACAGTTTTAGGAAAAAACGGTCATGCGAGACACAGCTGGATCTCTTTGTGCATGATATACAACAGGCTCTAGGTACCATCTCCCAGGTTGATGCCATATTTCTCGACTTTCGAAAGGCGTTCGACTCAGTTCCGCACTGTCGCTTGCTCCAAAAAGTGCGCGCTTACGGTCTATCCGATGACATATGCGGTTGGATAGAAAGTTTTCTGACAGAGAGCAGTATGTCGTCTTGAATAGGGTGACTTCAACAGAAACAAGCGTAACTTCAGGTGAGCCCCAGGGCAGCGTAATAGGTTCGCTGCTTTTTGCGATTTACATAAACGATCTGGTTGGTGGAATTGACTGTTTGCCGATGATGCTGTAGTCTACAGGAAAGTAGTATCAAACGAAAGTTGTGAACATATCAATGAGGATTTGCAGAAAATAAATGCGTGGTGTAATGACTGGCAGTTATCTCTCAATATTAGTACGTGTAACCTACTGCGTAGAACAAGGCGAAAATCCCCATTAATGTACGGGTACAAAATAATGCCCAGTCTTTGCAAGCGGTAACATCCGTCAAGTATCTGGGTGTGACTATTCGAAATGATCTCAAATGGAATGATCAGATTACACAAGTAACGGGTAAGGCGAACTCTAGATTGCGTTGTATTGGTAAAATCTTGAAGTGACGAAGTCCTTCAACAAGGACAATACGTTAGTTCGTCCACTCTTAGAGTATTATTTGTCTGTATGGGGCCCTTACCAGTGGGATCTGATTCAAGAGATTGAGAAGGTCCAAAGAAGAGCGGCAAGATTCGTGACTGGTACATTTATCCATCACGAGAACGTTACAAATCTCATAGAAAGTTTGAAGTAGGACACACTTGCAGATAGAAGGCGCGCTAAACGGAAGGGGCTGTCCACTAAATTCCGAAACCCAATCTTCACCGAGTATGTAGAGCATATATTATTACCACAAACTTTCAAATCGCACAATGATCACCATTCAAAGATAAGGAAAACTAGAGCTCGTACTGAGGCTTTCAGACAGTCGTTTTTCCCTTGCGCGATCCGCGAGTGGAACAGAGGGGGCGGAATATAACTTTGGCGCGAATTGTGCCCTCTGCCACACACCGCTTGGTGGCTAGCGGAGTATATACGTAGATGTAGAGGTTCTACCTGCACGCAAGTGATGGTCGCTTGCGCGTACGACGTAGACCTGGTCAGTGCTGTCTCTTAGAGTGCATTCGTCCAAGATATACTGACCCAAACCCAGGCCTTATGGTGTGGCGTGCACTAAGCTACAACTGTCGCTCACATGTGCTGTTTTTGGAGGGGACGTTAATCAGCGCTCGGTACTTGCAGTATGTTGTTATACCCACTCTTCTGTCTTCTTTGAAAAAGAAAGGTAATGTATTGCTCCAACAAGATAATGCCCGCCCACACGCTGCCCGTGTTGTGCAAGACGCGCCGCAGCTTCCCTGGCCACTACGATCTGCGGACTTGTCTCCAAACGAGCACGTGTGGGCTACGATGAACGAGGAGTGACTGGTGCGGCTCATCAACCAACAACTATTACAGGACTACGTGAACACGCCGAGCAGTCGTGGCATAACGTTTCCCTTTGTACGATCGACTGGATGCCAGATTCAGCGCCTGCATTGCCGCCTGTGTAGACTGCACCACGTACTAATATGGGTGTTCCAGCATGGCTCGATTCCTCACACCTCAGAACCGCCCGTGCTATTGATGTGTAAATGTAATCATTTCGTGTACTCCATATACAGTGTTGCAACAATAAATCTTGAGTGAACTGGAAATCCCTGAAAGGGTGTTCTAATTTTTTTTTCCGCTAGTGTACTTATCGGTCTGTGCGGGAAGATGCGACTTTTCAGGGTCTCATATCTTGGATCCTATTCATAACAGAGGTAAGCGGTCATATGTTTTGGAGAACCCTTTGCCTAACGACTGTTTGTATATATATCGGAAGAACGGGCATACTGGAGGTGCCCTGCATTACAGGGACAAAATTTAAACATTACATACGTCCTCCGGTCTAGCCAAATTGGGCAGACCGGTTGATTCTTCTGTGTTAGGAGCGGTCTAACACCGACCTTAGGCTCTATTTGTTCATCAGCGGTCCGTGAGAAAACCACTAAAAAAAACATGATTTTTGAGTACGAAAAGTACCAATTGTGGGAATGGCAACTTTTATGATTGATATTCATAGCAGATCGTCGAAATTTGTACCATAAATCCTTAAGACAATTTTCTGAGGATCTTGAAACTTTTTTCGAAATCATTATCCGTTACCGAGGTCTATGTTACAGACCTTACACACATAAAATATGCGCCTGATATTCGGTCTTAGGCGTAAATGTAATTTTAACTGACGTAGTGAACATATGGCAGGGACTACAGGCCCATCGAAATAGTTCGGACGTCACCAAACTAAGTTTTTAGTCGGCATCTTCTCACGAATAAAACCTTGTGACTTACTTTCTCTAAGGTGGACACTTCATGCCTTCACAAATATGCCGAGCGTAGTGCTGAAAAAAATGTGCTGAAAAAGGTCTTAACATACCAAACTGAACTTAAAATCAATGTCAGAGATTTTATAAAACTGGCATGACTGAAAATTCAGTGAAATATTTCTAATAACATTTTTACAAATCATTAACTGCGAATTTTCGATGAAATGCAATCGGCGAGCAAAGTATTCAGAAGAAATACAAAGCAAACTATTTTGTCTTAATCTCTTACGATGCGAACTTATTTGTTATTTGTATGTATCAAAGTATACAGTATTTCCAAGCACATAAACAAAGTCAAAACTTTGGTGACGTACATAATTCGTTTTATATAAGCAGCACACACTACTATAGCAAGGAAAAGAGGGGGAGTAGCAGAAAAACACTCCTGTCAGAGCACAAATATGGCGGATATGTTCCTCTCGGAAAGACTGACAGGGAAGTCAGTACCCATTCCGTCTTCCTCCCAAAACTTTTTGTGCCGGAACACAGTAGCAAAGAGACGGTGGCGGCGGCAGAGAAAGGAGGCAGTGGCAGTGTGAGAGGAAGGGAAAGGAGGAGAAAAAGACGTCAGTGAAAGAGAACGAGAAATACATGGAGATAGGTGCACTGGGACCGAAAGAGACAACAGACAGTGGAACTTAAAAATACGGATGGGTCGAGATCATACATAGTCTTGGGGGTCTGGACACTCCCAGACCGGCAAATTGGAGAGTAAAATAGGGGAGGACGCATTTTTGACCGAAAATTTAAAGATGCGTGAGCAGGAGCTGGACTACTCAGAATTATTAAGCTACCAACTTATGGTGGAGACAATAGTAGTGGGAAAGAAAGACAGAAGGAGACATTGTAAGAGGGAGAGAGAGAAAGAGAGATAGGAGTGATAGTGGGATATACTGTAAATCAATGGGAGATAAAGGAAACAGTGGGAAAGGGACATATGTGGATAGTGGCAGTTAGAGGGAGATGCTTTGTACGAACGCTTAACTACAAAGAGAGACTGGGTTAAATGATTTACAATGTTCTTGTTAAAAGAGTGAGAATGCATTCATCTATCAAAAATTTTGGGCAGGAAGATGGGATGAGGATTGAGACAGTTGATTTCCCACTTTCCTGTCTTTAAAAGAGGAAGAGCGTTTGTCCACTCATGTGGTAATGAATTACATGCAGTAAACGAAGTCGGCGTGTGAAACGCAGACATACCTCAGGCGTATAAACCGCGTGGAAAGGCCTCAGCTTCTCTCCACTCGGGACACTTAACAAAGAAAGAGAGTTTAAGAAAATAAACACCTTGTTCCCAATCGCGGATTCTTACTGCGTACATAGTCACGATCTCAGTTATGTAGTTACAGGCGTACGGCTTAATTAATTAAAAAGTTAATAAGATTAATTGGTAAATTTATGCACGGAAAACAGTTTTCGCCTGTCGTAACTGTTATAGCATAGCACTCCATCTTCAGGCCACAAGTGGCCCATCGGGACCATCTGACCGCCGTGTCATCCTCAGGTGAGGATGCGGATAGGAGGGGCGTGTGGTCAGCACACCGCTCTCCCGGTCGTTATGATTGTTTTCTCCGACCGGAGCTGCTACTATTCGGTCGAGTAGCGCCACAATTGGCATCACGAGGCTGAGTGCATCCCAAAAATGGCAACAGCGTATGGCGGCCGGGATGGTCACCCATCCAAGTGCAGGCCACGCCCGGCAGCGCTTAACTTCGGTGGTCTCACGTGAACCGGTGTATCCACTGTGGCAAGGCCGTTACGTAACTGTTATAAGTTTCCTATATGTCATTTGGTTAACACCAGACACCAGGTCACAAGTAAGTGATTTGATGTCTGCGCGGATATCAATATGCACGGATATCTTTGGTGAAGTTGACTTTAAAGACAGAAGAAACCTCCACGGATCGTGAAGTATTATCTACCACTGTCCACGACGATACATTGGCGGAAAAAAATTAGAACTCAAAAAATAGAGTATTTGCAAGCAATTAAAGGTCTTTAGACGGGTAGTCAGGCAGCAGTTAGAGTTGACCGTAAATTGAGTTCATGGTTCAGAGCAGTTTCAGGGGTAAGACAAGGCTGCAACCTGTCTCCACTGTTGTTCATATTATTTATGGATCATATGTTGAAAACAATAGACTGGCTGGGTGAGATTAAGATATGTGAACACAAAATAAGCAGTCTTGCATATGCGGATGACTTAGTTGTGATGGCAGATTCGATTGAAAGTTTGCAGAGTAATATTTCAGAGCTAGATCAGAAATGTAAGGAATATGGTATGAAGATTAGCATCTCCAAAACGAAAGTAATGTCGGTGGGAAAGAAATATAAACGGATTGAGTGCCAAATAGGAGGAACAAAGTTAGAACAGGTGGACGGTTTAAAGTACTTAGGATGCATATTCTCACAGGATGGCAACATAGTGAAAGAATTGGAAGCGAGGTGTAACAAAGCTAATGCAGTGAGCGCTCAGCTACGATCATGGAGGAATTTCATAAGGGGGGCTATGCTCCAGACTGAACGCTGAAAGGCATAATCAGTCTTAAATGATGATGATGATGATGAAAATAGAGTAATGAGTCAGTACCAAGACTAAGTTACCTGTGCACCGTTCAATATTTCGACCAACTTTGTTGTATGGGAGCGAAAGCTGGGTGGACTCAGGTTACCTTATCAACAAGGTTGAGGTTACGGATATGAATGTAGCTAGGATGATTGCAGGTACTAGTAGATGGGAACAATGGCAGGAGGGTGTCCACAAAGAGGAAATCAAAGAAAAACTGGGAATGAACTCTATAGATGTAGCAGTCAGGGCGAACAGGCTTAGATGGTGGGGTCATGTTACTCGCATGGGAGAAGCAAGGTTACCCAAGAGACTCATGGGTTCAGCAGTAGAGGGTAGCAGGAGTCGGAGCAGACCAAGGAGAAGGTACCTGGATTCGGTTAAGAATGATTTTGAAGTAATAGGTTTAACATCAGAAGAGGCACCAATGTTAGCACTGAATGGGGGATCATGGAGGAATTTTATAAGGGGGGCTATGCTCCAGACTGAACGCGTAATCAGTCTTAAATGATGATGATGATGATGATGATGAAAATAGAGTAATGAAATTTCGGGAACACATTTGTATAGGTAACAATTTAAGTGATTAAGATTGCTAGATCACAGGTAATATAAGCGCGAGATAAGCCATTGCAACTGTGAAAGCAGGTGGATAAAGAACAGGTGTAACTGCAAGAATGTTCAATGCAAGTAAGCAAACATACATCACTGTGTTGTATAGGTGCGGTTGTCAGTTTGTGAGATGGAGTTCCACGCCAGTTTTATACTTGGTCGTTCCATATAGGAACGCTTAAGGCTATTTGTGGGTAACACTGGAGTTGCTGCCCCATCGTGTCTCATTTGTGTTCGATTGGAGACAGAGCTGGTGTTCGAGCAGGTCAAGGCACATGTCGACATTTTGTACAGCATGTTGGTTTACAACAGCGAGCGTTGTCCTGTTGGAAAACGCTCTCTGGAATGCTGTTCATTAATGACAGCGTGACAGGTCGAATCACCAGGTTGAGTACAAATTTGCAGTCAGGGTGCGTGGGATGACCACGAAGTGCTCCTGCTGTAATTTGAAATCTAACCCCAGACCGTAACTCCAAGTGTACGTAAAGTGTGTCTAGCTCGCAGACAATCTGGTTGAAAGTCCTCCATTGGCCTCCTCCTAACGAATGAATGGCCGTCGCTGGCACCGAGAGAGAGAACCAGGTTTCACCGAAAAACACAACAGACCTCCACCCTGCCCTCGAATGAGTACTCACTTGGCACCACTGAAGTCGTGGCGGTGGTTTGGGGTCAGTGGAATGCACGCTACAGGCCGTGCGGGTCGGAGATGTCCTTCAAGTAACCGATCTGTAACGGTTTGCTGTCTCATTGTTGTGCCAACTGCTGCTCAGATTTCTGCTGCAGATGCAGTACGATGCGCCATAGCCATACTCCAAACACGATGGTCTTCCCTCTCGGTAGTGCTAAGTGGCTGTCCAGAGCATGGTCGTACATTCTCGTGACCAGCGCTGCCAGTAATTATGTACAGTGGCTGAAATATCGCAGAAGGAACGTCCAGCTTCTCGAATCGTCAGAGACGAGGGTATGGTCAGGAGTCCCCCATGGAAGAGTAGGTGGACCACTCTTATTCTCCACACACAAAAACGTTCCGACGAACAGGGTGAGTAGCAATTAACAGCTGTTTGCTGATGTACAGGAAGATGGCGAGTACGGGTGGCGGGTGCGAATAGCCTCTAACTCCGTATGAACATGCCTCTCAAGGCACAGCGGCACCGACCGACCGCCGTGTCATCCTCAGCCATTAGGTGTTACTGGAAGCGGATGTGGAGCGGCATTTGGTCAGCACACCGCTCTCCCGGCCGTTGTGAGCTTTCGTGACGAGAGCAGCTCTTAAACTGGCTGTTGTGTACATAGTTCCGTGTAGTCAGTGCGTACACAACTTTCCCACTAGAGCGTGTCCCGCTAATCACAACAGCGCAGGCGCAGCGCTTGTCCGTCTCCGCACTACGAGATGGCGCTGCCTTGGAGATGGACCAAATTCTGCTTCCGCCGATCCGTGTATTAATAATGAGATTACTGCTAACGTAGAACCTTTTCTCCTCGCGGATCACACTCGCGCAGTGATACGTGAACACATGAGGTATTATAATGAGTGTACAGACCTCCGATTAGTCAGTCTGTACCAGTCTGCATTTGTCTTCACCAGTCTATAGACAAGTTTCAGTCTGCGCCTAATAAGATTACCATATTCCTGCACATAGCCATGAAGATAAATGTATAGACACTTTGTCAAGTATCAGAGATCAAGTTACGTAATATCTATGCCTTTTTATTATTTTAATAAATGTGTGTGAAAATTAATCAAGTTCTGTTTAAAGTTGGTCACCGTCAATCTGCTACTCTAAGCATGCAAGTGGCTTTTCTATCGTCTGAACTAACGGCAGAAGATAAACACGCCACGATAAGACCACGAGACATATTGCTGACACTCGCCTACTTCGTTAGAGCGACAAGTCAAATAATCTGATGGTGTGTGTACCGAAGATCTTACAGTACGTACACCACACTGGCCTCACAGGCTGATTGCACACTGTTTTACCAACAGTGTTCGACAGACCCCAAATGGTCACCCACCCAAGTGGTAGCCAAGTGCGACAGCGCTAAGCTTCGGTTATCCGGTGGGAACCGATGTTACCACTGTGGCAACGCCATTCGAAGCTAAATGGTTAGACACAGGGAGTACTTCTTCGTGCAGCCGGGCAGCTGGATTTGGCATTTGCTGGGCTGTAGTGAGATGTGTCTGGGCTAGTGGTCGTCCCAGCGTAGAGCCTCCTGGAGCGTCGCTGTGCTGTGGAAAATGGTTTGGATCCACTTTTGCCTTGGACAGTAATTTATTTCTTGACTAGTCAGGTGTTTTGGTATTGGGAAGATGGCTGATTATGTGGGTAATACCAATTTTCATGCTTTGCAGTTTCTTCTGCTTTTATTTGTGGCGCTGTTCGCTGTGTATTTTAGGATGTGCCTTTTAAGCTGTGATATGAAGGTGTTACCTTAATTTTTTTTAAAAAGGAAAAGGAAATACAAAACGTTCCAGCTGATTTCCTAGCAAGTGTTATTTAAGATGTCTGTTTCTGGCGTAAGCTTGATCTTGATAAGGAATGAGCTCTTTCTATGATACTAAGACTGAAATGTGTCGAATTTTTTTCATTTTGAGAATACTATAAGGCATATAGGCAGTCGTTTTTCTAGCGCTCTGTCTGCGGGTGGAACAGGAAAGGAAACGAGCACTAGTGGTACAAGATACCTTCCGCCATGCACCATAGGGTGGTTGGCGGGTTACGTATGTAGATGTAAATGTAGATGTAGATGTATGGAGTAGAATGTGCTGTCCTCTGCAGCAGGTGTGTGTGTGTGTGTGTGTGTGTGTGTGTGTGTGTAATGTAACACTGATGAGTGGTGTGAAATAAAGCTTTATGTGTAGTTTACTGTGCTTCAATCGTCTTAAACAGTAGAAAGTAGAGAGAAAGTGTTACTTACCACAGTCTTGCCAAATGGGAACAGTGTAACGTTGAAACGATCTGGAGCCAGTCTATAAGCCGGAAGCAGCTGGTTTGTGAAGAATTCACTGCAGTTTGGGCTTAGCGTTTCATAGTAGACGCCAACTGTCGCTATGTAATCAGCAAATACCTGTAACATAATATCTTCCGTAACGACTGGCAGTACACATACATGATGAAGCTGCCTTACACAATAAAACGCACTGAAGACGGACAAATGCAAGGGTCTGGTTGTGAATTCCCTGGCGTAGGTAAAAGCCGAGTACGGCAGTCACTTATCGAGCAAAATAAGCATGTAGGCCAGATTTGTGATGGATTCAGGACTTATTAGCGGATGCAACTTTGCACGGCGCTCTAAACGGAGTAAAATTATTAGATGTGGAAGTACCCTAAGGGAGCCCGCCCGGCTAGCCACGCGGTCTATTGCGCTGCTTCCCGAGCGGGAAGGCATGCCGGTCCCCGGTACGAATCCGCCCGGTGGTTTTGTGTTGACGTCCGGTGTGCCGTCCAGCCTGTGGATGGTTTTTAGGCGGTTTTCCATCTGCGGCGAATGCGGGCTGGTTCCTGTTATTCCGCCACAGTTAAACTATGTTGGCGATTGTTGCGCAAACACTGTCTCCACGTATGCACACACCATAAGTACACTACCACGCAAACATTTGGGGCTACACTCGTCTGGTATGAAACGTTCCCAGGAGTGGGGTGTCCACTGGGGGCCAAAGGCGGAACCACACAATAACCCTCGGTTCGGTGTAGGGCGGCAGTAGGGTGGGTGGACTGTTGTGGGGTTGTGGACCACTGCGGGTTATGGTGGGACGGAGCCTCTCCGTTGTTTCTAGGTCCCTGTTCAACAGACACAATACACACACATGTTCAAATGTGTGTGAAATTTTATGGGACTTAACTGCTAAGGTCATCAGTCCCTAAGCTGACACACTACTCAACCTAAATTATCCTAAGGACAAACACACACACCCATGCCCGTGGGAGGACTCGAACCTCCACCGGGACCAGTCCCACAGTCCATGACTGCAGCGCCTGAGACCGCTCGGCTAATCCCGCGCGGAACAGTACACACACACACACACACACACACACACACACACACACACCCTAAGGGAGTGTTGATGAGAGGCTTATATTTTTCGTGATATTACATGCCGGGTGTGTCACCGAAGACACGGCACCCAATTTACAGGGCAGTGCAGTTAAAAGCGGTCCTCCTCGCGTTTGAATGTGAATGCAGCATTTCGACTTCTTAAACAGAGCAAAGAGCTACAACAATGGACAGTGTTATGCAATAATCGACTGATACTATTCTTCTGTCAGCATTTCAGCTTTTTCATTAGCGACATTAGATATGAGACGCGAATGCATCATTTCGAATTCTTAAACAGAGCAAAGATCTACAACAATGGACAGTTTTATGCAAGAACCGACTGTTACTATGCTTCTGTCAGCATTTCAGCTTTTTCATTAGCGACATTAGCTATGAGACGCGAATGCAGCATTTCGAATTCTGAAACAGAGCAAAGAGCTACAACAATGGACTGTTTTATGCAATAATCGACTGTTACTATGCTTCTGTCAGCATTTCAGCTTTTTCATTAGCGACACTGGAAATTCCTCTTTGTGGTCTGCAAAATGACTTTCTCGATAGAATGAAGAATTGAAACTATGGAAGCATGTGCGAAAACAAATTCGGTTAAGGAAACTCGCGAAATTTTCGTGGTATGTATCCAGATGAAGGACCACCAGCAAAGAGAGCAATACAGAGTCTGTGTAAAAACTGGTGCACCTACAGATCTGTGCAAAATGTAAAACGACAAAGAATTCCTTCAGTTTGCACACCAGAAGTTATTGCAGATATTCGCAGAAGAATTGTTCAGAGTCCAAAGCAGTCGACACGTAAAGTGGCCCAACTTACGCATGTAACTAGGATCGTTTGCCAGCAGATGTTGAAAAGTCTTAATCTGAAGCCAGCTCCTGTGACGCTTGTGCAGCAGTTACGGGAGGACGAGTCAGAAACGTGTAGATTACTGCACGTGGCTTTTGAACAACATCAACGGTGGTTTGTCAGACCGTTTCTATTACATCATCAGTGTCCGCTCCGATAGCCAAGTGGTCAGCGTGACGGATTGCTATCCTACGGGTCCGGGCCCGATTCCCGGCTGGGTCGGGGATTTTCTCCGCTCAGGGACTGTGTGTTGTGCTGTCTTCATCATTTCATCCCCATCCTGCTCTCCCGTCGCCCAATGTGGCGTCGAATGTAGTAAGACCTGCGCCAAGGCGGCTGGACCTGCCCCAAAAGGGGCCTCCCGGCCAGTGACGCCAAACGCTCATTTAATTTCATTACATCAGCGACAAATCTTGGTTTCATCTTTCCAGTGATGTGAATTCACAGGACACGAGGTACTGACCAACAGAGAGCCGTAACATTATGTGTCAGCAACCTCTCCAAAATGGTTCAAATGGCTCTGAGCAGGATTCGAACCTGCGAACGTAGCTGTTGTGTACATAGATCCACGTAGTCAGCGTGTACACAACTTTTCCACTAGAGCGCGCCCCACTAAGCACCACAGCGCAGGCGCATCGCTCGTCTGTCTCTGCACTACGAGATGGCGCTGCCATAGAGACGGACCGAATTCTGCTTCCGCCGATCTGCGTATTAACATGTAATGCAGCCAATGAGATTGCTGCTAATGTAGAACCTTTTCTCCTCGCGGATCACACTCGCGCAGTGATACATGATCACGTGAGGTATTATAACGAGTGTTCAGACCTCCGATTAGTGAGTCTGCATTTGTCTGTACCACTCTGCATTAGTCTGTACCAGTCTTTACGAGATCTACATTTGTCTGTACCAGTCTATAGTCAAGTTTCAGTTTGCGCCTAATAAGATTACCATATTCCTGCACATAGCCATGAAGATAAATGTATAGACACTTTGTCAAGTATCAGAGATATATGTGAGAATAAGATTAATGTACCAAGACCAAAGGAACTTCAGATTGTCCATTGTAAACAGCATCCAGAATCAAGTTACGTAATATCTATGCCTTTTTATTATTTTAATAAATGTGTGTGAAAATTAATCAAGTTCTGTTTAAAGTTGGTCACCGTCAATCTGCTACTCTAAGCATGCAAGTGGCTTTTCTATCGTCTGAACTAACGGCAGAAGATAAACACGCTACGATAAGACCACGAGACATATTGCTGACATTCGCCTACTTCGTTAGAGCAACAAGTCAAGTAATCTGCTGGAGTGTGTACCGAAGGTCTTACAGTACGCACACCACAGTAGCGGTCGCGCGGTCCCACACTGAAGCGCCTAGAACCGCTCGGCAACACCGTCCGGCGCAACCACCCCATTATGAAAAAATTACCGTTTGGCGCGCTGTAACATGAACGCGCATCATCTCATTCTTTGTATGAGGTGTTCTCCGTTACTAACGATCATTTTATACGAGCACAGTAGCCGCGAGGAGTGGCCGCGTGGTTTGAGGCGCTTTGTCATGGATTGCACAGCACCTCCCGCCGGAGGTTCGAGTCCTCCCTGGGGCATGTGTGTGTGTGTTGCTCTTAGTAATAGCGTTGCTTTCCATACGAGTAATAGGTCGGATACCGCAACGATCTGACGTTATAGCTTGTTTTAAATGCAGAACCTTATAGCCTTAGGAGTGCATGTGTTTATGTTCTCTCTTACTAATACCTTCTCGATAATGACCCCATACACTAGAATAATATTTTGGAATTGATGCCGCAGATGATTTACGTAAAAGGCTGCAAACTCCGTTCGTCTGGAGCTCCACCATGCATAAAGAATATGCGTTTCTTCTTCTTAACCGTCTGTTATATCATCACAACAGTTTCACATCTCTTGCACACCGAAAAGGCGTGCTAATCTCCTCAATTTCGCGCATCTGGAGAAATCTTGTGCTCTTGGATGGGTAGTGGACAGCAGTTACGTACTAGATTCGCTGTGTTCCTTTACGAAACGAGGAATGTAGAGGTCTTCTTCTGGTCAGCTGCAGATTAAATTTGTGACGGTGGCGGGTTGGAGTGGCAGAGCGGTTCTAGGCGTTACAGTCTGGAACCGCGCGACCGCTACGGTCGCAGGTTCGAATCCTGCCTCGGGCAAAATTGTGTGTGATGTCCTTAGGTTAGTTAGATTTAAGTAGTTCTAAGTTCTAGGGGGCTGATGACCTTAGATGTCAAGTCCCATAGTGTTCAGAGCCATTTGAACCATTTTTGAAGAACCACTACCCAGCGCAGATTTTTGCCAAGAGCAAGATTTATATGTTGTAGTTTTCGAAATGTAGAACTAGAGTGCGCCCAGGTAATTACTACTCCTCACATATTCCATGCAATGCCCAATGTGAATGTAAAACGTCAGTTGTTTCCCGGTAGAACGAAGATTGTATTTAAAGCGGAATTTTATGTGGTCATGCAACAGAGCGGTTCCAAATTGTTCTGTTGTCACACGTGTTCTATCGATACTTATTAACGCTGACCGTAAAGTACGCAGAACATCTGCAACTCCAGCGGTCCAGTCCTCGGCCAGTTAGGTCGTTTCGCACGCCACCCTGGCCCGCACTGAATGTCGCTGGCAGATGGCGCCGCCGCTCAGTCGGTCGTGGAGTAACTGCTACTCTCCTCGTTTTACTGTCACTGTTAATGCATGTCACCAAACCGAATATCGCATTAGAGTAATTTTGGGCCGCCCTATCGAGTGAGCACGAAAAATTCTGCTTTAAGAAATGATTTCTGTTTATACTGGGAAACAGACCAAAGTTTGGTGCAGCATGAAAAACATGATGAGCAGTACTTGTCTGGGCTGACTCCTGCTAGACATTGCGAAAAACGCCAACATAACTGTTGTAAGGTGTCAGGCAAATCCAACACCTTCCATGAAAACCCTGACATGATAGAAAATCCGGCAGTATGTCACATAGATCAGAATAAATCCTGACATTAAATTAACCAAAGTAATACGATCAACGAGTGAGCAAATGGAATACCACAGACTAACACAAGAACGCCTAAATGCATGTGATACCTTCCCACTGTGAAACAGACGCAGTTCCGATGGAAGAAACGAGAACAGAAGGCAAGAGCAGAACCGTGTTAAGCTAGAAGGCCCTACGATATGGGACGGACATCCACATCGCGGCTGACCGCCAGGACCACCCTCCAGCCCACGTTAAAAGATAGAGCGCTCCAGAAGAACAGTATAGATCTTACTATAACACTAAAAGGGCTACATCAGCTGAAAGTTTTAGCGTGAGACTATACGCCTCTCTGTTACGTTGCAAACATTAAAAACATTGCCCCACCACGAAAAGTATGTTTCTCATAGACAGAACTTTTGTAGGCGGAGCTTAAGGTTAACATTGAGACCCTGATTGGTCAGTTGAAAACACAGCCAGATAGCTTTTCTTAAACCAAGTTCAGTAAATTGTAGTAAGGAGAAGTTAGAGAGAGTTGCTTCCGAGACGGCGAGGTGCGTGGAGCAGCGCTGCCCGCCGCACCCTGACGCTGCTTAACCAACGACAAGGTAATGAACACACGCGATGCCGCATAAGAGTCATAAGGCTTACTCAGAACTGCAGAAGTCTCATCTGTTACATCCCCTTTTTGCGTAATACTAGTGTCGATCGTCAATTAAAGCTCATGGTATTCACATTTGCTATTAGAAGTTAAAATCTGAAACCCGATGATTTTCCTGTTATATAATTATTGAGAAGCCACATCAGCCACTGTAATTTACGACAAGTTAAATAAGTAATTAAAGATAATTGAGGGTCACTGTAGACCGTTTTGATAGTTTTCTCTTTTATGAAACTTAACTTAAACATAGATTATAGATGTGATATGGCATAGGTCATCCTTCGATCCATTGTAGAACTTGGAAACCCATTCAGGGAATATTCGTTCACATTTTTGTTGAATGCAGTTGGTTTTTATCATCCTGTATTAAAATATTTCCTTTTATCAATAGTGCAATTTATAAACAATGTTTTGTGAGTAGAATAAAATTTCCAATGGTAAACTTAACTGCTTTTTCGACGTTATTTTACCAGATAACTAAAAATAGGAAAGCCTTGAACCCGTTCCACTAAATTTAGTTGGTATTAAGATTCTTTTACAGGGAGTGCAGTGGAGCTGACGCTGAAATCATTATGTATTTGATTATATCATCGCTAGTCTCACTGAACTCTTCTGAACTCTACATGTCATGTGTGGTCTGGCGTCTCCTTACCAGCAACAGATCCCAGGTTCAAACTATTTAATTCCCTAAAAAACACGCTCAGAGCGTCGTTGCGCGAAAGTGGTAGGGAGACATGACTTAGAACAAACAGACACCACGCAGAATGTTAGACTGTTCGTAGGAGTCCGTGCTGGAGAATGATCTTCGACCAAAATAGACCATACTGTAAAGCAGATCAAATTGTTACGTAATGCGATTTCTTCATATTCGTGAATCATTTTTAATAAACAAAACATTTTGTCAATTTCAGTTATTAATTGTATGAAAATGCAAGTCGTTAAAACAAATTAAAATTCCTTACCAAAATGTTTAAGATCAAATAGAAAAAATGCTTTTTTTTTATTTCTTTATGTACCTACGTTTTTCAGGATATATCGTTTCTTATCTCTCTGCAAATTGTAGTTCATTTTCATGCGATTATTGAGTGGAAACAAAAACATTTTACTTTCATTTAGACAAAAATGTTCAAATGTGTGTGAATTTCTAAGGGACCAAACTGCTGAGGTCATTAGTCCCTAGACTTACACATTACTTAAACTAACTTATGCTATGAACAACACACACACACACACACACACACACACACACACATGCCTGATGGAGGACTCGAACCACCGGCGGGAGGGGCTGTGTAAACCGTGCACGGTGCCTCAAACCACGCGGCCACTCCGCGCGGCTTCATTTAGACAATTATGACACAATAGCTTTGGTTGAAATTTCCATTTCATAATAAACTAGCGTACCACCCGCTGCTTTGCTTATGTAAACTATATGGTCTCAACAGTTTTTTTTTTATTTAATGGAACTATGTTTTTCACAAAACGCAACATCACCTAAACTTTCCACGCTAATTAAGGCCATAGAAACAGAGTCTTTTCCGGATGTACTTCTGACCAAAAAGCGGTTCTGGTAGCTGGAGCCGGAGCTCCTTGTTAAACTTGCCTTATGAGTTCTCGTGGTGGCAGTTGCATAGAAAGTCTCATCCCCTAACATACGTTTTCTTACAAGTCACAAACCGATTTTCATAAATTTAAATTAAAAGAAAATTTTTTATATGACGAAATACTTTCATAAAAATTTCATTCCCTATATCACTGTGTCGGCAACGGCCTTGCCGCAGTGGATACACCGAATCCCGTGAGATCACCGAAGTTAAGCGCTGTCGGGCGTGGCTGGCACTTGGATGGGTGACCATCCAGCCGCCATGTGCTGTTGCCATTTGTCGGGTTGCACTCAGCCTCGCGATGCCAATTGAGGAGCTACTCGACCGAATAGTAGCGGCTCCGGTCAAAGAAAACCATCATAACGACCGGGAGAGGGTTGTGCTGACCCGCGCCCCTCCTATCCGCATCCTCCACTGCGGATGACACGGCGGTCGGATGGTCCCGATGGGCCACTTGTGCCCTGAAGACGGAGTGCATACATCCCTGTGTCAGAGGTTGTATTTCCAAAAAAAAAAAAAAAACTCTGAAACACATATATTTTTATTTGCAACTGACAAGCGCAATACAAATTTTCACAGCTTTAGCTTTGAAAATGTTTTCATAGTGACACGCTATATTCCCATAAAAGCTTAGGGGTTGAACTTCGAAACAGACAGAAACACTTATTTTTTAGTTCTAACTTACAAGTCAAACTCCAATTTTCATTGATTTAAATTGCTCTAGTACTTCTTTAATAATGATTTATTTTCAAGAAAGCTTTCATTCACAGTTAGACCTCCATACGACATCCGCCCCATTAGCTGGGTGGTCAGCGCAACGGACTGTCATACCAAGGGGCCTGGGCTCGATTCCCGCCTGGGTCGGAGATTTTGTCCGCTCAGGGACTGGGTGTTGTGTTGTATCTGTCATCGTCATCTAATCCCCATCGACGCGCAAATCGCCGAACCGGCGTCAACTCAAAAGACTTGCACCAGGCGACCTGTCTACCCCAGGGGAGGCCCTAGTCACACGACGGTTCCATTTACCTCCATAGGAGTTAAATTTCCACAATTGCTAAAACACGTATTTCTTTATTTCTGATCAAGAAACCATTCGCCAATTTTGGTTGCTGGATACTTAGCAGTGATAGGAAATCTTTTAATCTTCAATTCCGACTTTTCCGTACTTTCATTTTACTTCCTTTTTTTTCACTACTGGCCATTAAAATTGCTACACCACATAGTTGTCGTGCTACAGATGCGAAATTTAACCGACAAGAAGAAGATGCTGTGATATGCAAATGATTAGCTTTTCAGAGCATTCACACAAGGTGGGACCCGGTGGCGACACCTACAACGTGCTGACATGAGGAAAGTTTCCAATCGATTTCTCATACACAAACAGCAGTTGACCGGCGTTGCCTGGTGAAACGTTGTTGTGATGCCTGGTGTAAGGAGGACAAATGCGTACCATTAAGTTTCCGACTTTGATAAAGGTCGGATTGTAGCCTATCGCGATTGCAGTTTATCGTATCGCGACATTGCTGTTCGCGTTGGTCGAGATCCAATGACTGTTAGCAGAATATGGAATCGGTGGGTTCAGGAGAGTAATTCGGAACGCCGTGCTGGATGAACTGTGGTATCGTGTTGAAGATGCATGGGCAGCTGTACCTGTACACGTCATCCGAGCTCTGTTTGACTCAATGCCCAGGCGTATCAAGGCCGTTATTACGGCCAGAGGTGGTTGTTCTGGGTACTGATTTCTCAGGATCTACGCACCCAAATTGTGTGAAAATCTAATCACATGTCAGTTCTAGTATAATATTTTTGTCCAGTGAATACCCCTTTATCATGTGCATTTCTTCTTGGTGTAGCAATTTTAATGGCCAATAGTGTATTTATTCATTTTAGATCTGCTGCATACTGCATTAGAAAATAGATGTATGGGCACTAATCTAATTCTATAGGAAGTAAATTTGATTATGCGAATCCATGAGGACCCGTTTGTTAGGCATCAAGTATCTTGTAAATTTTTTTTTTTTCATTGTCTTGATAAAATTGTATGGAGAAACAAGCGCTCATCACTCTTACAGTGATCCTCGAATTTCCTGCTAAGGAACGAAGGAAGACATTGGAAGGTACTTACTTGTGCGTGAAACAAGATGGCGAGACCGAACGCAGAGAGAACACCCCGTGGCAGAAACATCTTGGCGGTGTGGCGGTGGTGACAGTCCAGGGGACGGCAGCTCTGTCCATTTATACGCTGCCCGCCGGCTGGTGTGCGTCGGAAAGTAAACAAAACCTCACCGACGGGTGTTGCGTAGGAACGCGGGTGCAGACCCTGACCCGCGACTCGCAGATGCGACGAGGTGACTCCGTGTCAAGCAGGAAAACCTGTAATCTCTCGCGAGGCGATAACACGCCCCGCTACAGAGGTCAGCAGACTTATTTCATTGCGGAGCAGATAACTGGCAGACTCACGCGATCAAAGACCGCACCGTCCTTTAGGCAAGCCAGAACGGAAGCTCGAAAAAACCACAGAATAACACTCGATCATAAAAAGACACTGGTCTGTGTCATTTCCATAGAAAAGTTTGCATTCTGCCACGGGTGACATCTTAGCAGAGAGAAACAAAGTAACAAGATATCAGTACCAGACGAGGAAAATTATGCATTACTCAATGATGTCAGTGTATCATTACATTTTCCAATCAACGGTGCAAAAAACCCTCTCCTTAAAATTAAACCAATAAACAGCGCTCGGTCGCAAAATTATTTGACCTAGGTTTCGGCCTCTTCTAAGAGTGCCTTCATCAGAAATAAAACGTTGAAACTGGCCTATAACATGAGCGCAAAGTTTTAGGGAAAACATGTTTTTATAAGTTTAAGTACTGACTAGCAGTATAAAAAGAAAAGGCACAGTACTTACATGTCACGTATAAAGTAAATATTAAGCGATAAAGCTTTAGTCACAGAATTTTAAAATAGAAAACATAGAAGGCAACCCACTGTAGGCTGCTCACACCTATCGAGCTGCAGTAGCATCATACTTAGGCGCCAGGCAGGTGAACATTACGCCAAAAGTGCCATCTAGTAGCCGCCAATACAAACAGGTTTCATAACATTCGAAATATAGACAGGCGAATATTGTGATGAGCATTATTTAATATATGAAGTAAGAGGCAATATTTTATCTGTCAGCAGCAGACGTGGTAACAATTTGTCTACATAAGAGCGTAGAAGTACAGTTTAAAGCCTGAAAACGCCATAAGAACTACAAAGGGATCTGAATAACTCAGCGAGTAGAAATAACGATGTAATATGGAATGTAGATAATATAAACCATTTAATGAACAAGAAATTCAACTTAGAAAATATATTTCGGTAACTGCACGAAGGAACACGAAATCAAATATCAAGCAACGGCTTTATACCGTTGAAGAAGCTTCTATTACGTAGTTGTAGCTGCTCATTAAGAAGGAGGCCATTTCGAGAAAGATGTTTAAAAACTTTATAATTCTTCGAGATTTAATCTACGCCTTTCTTCTCAGTGTACAGAATGCTTAGGCGAGTGACCTGTAATCAGAAGGTGGTCGGCAAAAGACTAATTCTGAGTGCTAGTACCATTTTTTCTTTAAAGATATTTGTATCTGACTGTAAAAGCACGTCTTGTTTGTACTACGTAGTAAGAAGAGCAGGCGTTGCAAAGAATTTTATAGACACCAGAGTCCTTCAAAGGGGAACGGGTCGATTTTAAATTATGAACACATTTTTTTCAAACTTAATGTTGAAAAGGCAACATTACAGTTGTATTTATTACGAAGAAGGCGTTGTATCTGACAGAAGATGGACCCCAAGAAAGGAATAGAGAAGAACTTCTTCTTTAGACTGGACTCAATGATAGAGGTGCCGAGTGTAGTAACTCTTTTAACAGTTTTCTTTTTAAGAATGCTATTCACTATGGCAGGTTCGTATTCGTCATTAACTGCTATCGTTTTGATTAAATTAATTTCTTCCTCGAATTTTTCTTTCGACAATAGAAGCAGCTCCGTGAATAGCCGAGTCAAAGAAAGCGTTCTTATGAGATTGTGGGTGCATAGAAGACGCAGGTACGATCCGATCGGTTTATGTTTCTTTACGAAAAATATGAACTGAGATTTTATTTTCTTCTACCGTAAGCGTAAAGCCAAGAAAATTCAATTGGAGGGCCTGGTGAAGGATATTTTCTCGTTCAAGTTCTTTGAAGAGATTGAAAATACGGTTAATGCCATCAAAAACTCCTTTGTAGATGACTAAAATATCATCGACATATCTGAAATAAGAGAGAATGCCTATCGCTGTAGCTGAGAAACGGTTGAAGACCTTTACTTTTAGAGAGTTAATGAAAATTGTTAAACATCTTTCTCGAAATGATGGCCTCCTTCTTAATGAGCAGCTACAACTACGTAATAGAAGCTTCTTCAACGGTATGAAGCCGTTGCTTGATATTTGATTTCGTGTTCCTTCGTGCAGTTACCGAAATGTTTTTTCTAAGTCGATTTATAATTTCTTGTTCATTAAATGGTTTATCTTATCTACATTCCATATTATATCGTTGTTTCTACTCGCTGAGTTATTCAGATCCCTTTGTAATTCTGTAATGGCGATTTCAGCCTTTGAACAGTACTTGTAAGCTCTTATGTACACAAATTGTTACCATGTGTGCTGCTGACAGATAAAGTATTGCTTCTTACTTCATGTATCAGATAATGTTCATCACAATATTCGCCTGTCTATATTTTCACTGTTAAGTAGCCTGTTTGTATTTGCGGCTCCTTGCCTTCTGTGTTTTCTATTTTAAAATTCTGTGACTAAAGCTTTATCGCTTGACAGTTATACGTGACATGTAAGTACTATGCCTTTTCTTTTTATACTGCTAGTCAGTATTTACACTTGTAAAAAACATTCTTTTCCCTAGAACTTCGTACTTATGTTACAGGCCAGTTTCAATGTTTTATTTCTGATGAAGATACTCTTAGAAGTGGCCGAAACCTAGGTTAAAAAGACTTCATTTTGCGACAGAGGGATGTTTATTGCTTTAATTTTACGTTGCAACTTCTAACAACCCTACCATAACAAAGGTCAAAAATTAATTGTGATTGTAGTGTTGCTCACGCTGCTAAATATTGCATTTTCGGGCAACAACAAAGTTATATTATGTGGCAGGTGTCATTAGAGCACAGTTAATAAAGTCATTTCTTGAAATAATGGATAAACTAGGCACTCATCTTTTCGTGTTTCCCACGCTGGTCTCGTTGTGAACTCATGGCTCAATCGTCGAAAATCTAGGTAGTGATGATTCCAAGCTCGGATGCAAAGAGGCCTAGGTGCTATTCTGCGATATTCAAAAGTTTTATAGATGTGTTTCATAAACCATTTTTGAAGATTAAACTTTTGCAAGTTAGGACAATGGTGATGTAAAAAAGTAATCAGCACTCCGAACTTAAGTTACACTTCTTTTTTTATTGCTTTTGTTGCAAATATCACGTAACTTGCTCCAAAACATCACTTCACAATATAAAACATATTTGAAAATATCTTCCTCAGTGTTAAAGTTCACATTTCATAAACTGACTACAAATTGCGTCTTTTTAACATGACGACCAAAACTTGACTCTCTAATAACCGCTTACGCGCCCAAAAATCAGAGTTACAAGTACGTCAGTGATCGAGGTGACAAAAGAAAGAATACACATAAGAATAATACCATTGCAATATATACATATCGATGTATCGAAGTACCTCTACATCAATGAAATCGAATCTGAATGTTGTCACAGAAATATGTTAACTATTTTACAGAAACACAGTAGACTATTGCTGGTATCGAGAGGTTGAGTTGAGGTGCCGTAATGGTTACGTAATTCAAGTACCATTACAAACTATTGCTGACTTTAAGATCTTTGCTTAAAGTAATTATAATAGCACGAAACACACATATCCTACACACCTGATAGTGCTTATATTAGTCCTCGTGGTGCATATGTGGAATTTCGATGAAGTGGAAGAGAACAATGTCCACAACTCACTAAAGCCACATTTTTTACATTTGAGGTCAATTTCGCAAGCCAGTAGTCCGATAGCAAGAGCCACACTAATTACATGATACGGGTATGTCAATGTCATTACCTGCCTTTCGCCAAACGTATTTCGAATTCTTTGCTGCAAAAAATGGACTCTAAATCAGAGAGTAAAGTTTGATTATGAAATAACGATCATGTATTTTCACTTGTGGTTTGGCGCGTTGTAGCGTTACAAAATCAGCAGTCCTCCTGATATAGAACTTATATTGGCGAAAGAAGTAAACGTCAGGGTTGGCAATATTTTGTTGTTTTCGGTGGCAGTATCTTCAGCGTAACACGTTTGTTCGTAAAACTTGTATCCGACCAGGAATCACACAACAACAGGCTGCTTTCACTTGTGGCATGGTCGCCAAGGAATGAAGTTAAAAACATTTACTGTGTTCTTTATTCATTTTCCCAATTTTGCCTGCCGCCACATGAATGTTTCATGGGCAAGTTGTTTGAAGTTTGTTTGAAACATTCGGGCAAATTGGCTTATCCCTCCTGAAAGCAGATGTACGCATTGTCTGTCAATTTTGTTATCACTCCAATTGTGTAGTTGTGTTCAGAGTTACGCACAGACTGCAACTAACTAGCTGCAGTTTCCCCTCCTCTATGAGACTATGATCTTTCGTACTGTAATCGACTCGGGTCATCATTCCAAACATTTCCTTTCTCGACACTCTGCTCTGTCAGAAACGTGATCACTGCCTCTACAGACTGCTGTGACTTCTGACGTATTCTATTATTGTGTTCTATGTCCTCGCGGGTGCCAAAGGTAGTAAAATGCCTGATCAATTGTCATATTCAGCTTTAAGGCTGACGACAAAACGAACTGAAGCTTTGAAATTGTCCAAGCCAATCATTTTAGACGCTTCTCGTGCCCACATTTGCAGATACCAATATTGTAGATGCATACCATCTTGCTCTATCAAATTTGGATATTACATGTTATTTTACGGTTTGTAATAGTGACAGTGAGTTTCCTTTGAAACGATCTCCTGCTCGCCTTTTGCTAGACGCATAATTTAAAAATAATCTGCAATTTGATTTACTTTTAAAGGACTTGTAGTGCCTCATTAGTTGGCTATAGGAATGTAAAACTACGATTCAACAGTCTTTATGAATGTTCTCTACTATGCTGTCATCAGTATCTTCTAAAACACTGGGCCCTGACTGTTTGGGAGGAGACTGTTTGTACTCACTTTGACCGACTCTCCATGTTGCTCTGGAGATCTGGAGACGAACGTCTTGTCTGCTTGAACACCGACCACCAGATTCAGCTTCCATCTGTCTTTCAAAATCAGTGTATCTACTAGATCTACAACTTTGCTTCTGCAGTTTTTTCTCGAAGTTCGGGGCTTTATTGTGAAAACCGCAAAACAAATTTATGATTCATGGTATTGCCCATCGCTGGCCACTACATTCTCCCATCTTTCGGATAGCATACGAATCCCGTGGCGGAAGAACTGGGCGTGATTTGTAGGGATCAATTTTGCACTTGTTCATATGATCGGAAGTGCTGGTCAGCCAGGCTGTATGTCACTGACCGAAAAAGGTCAGAGACAGCAACGTATGGAGAATACGGCGGGAGGGATAGGACTTCTCATTTCAACGTTTCCGTGTATATTTTGACGGGTTTTGCGACATGGGGTCGTGCACGACCTACTGAAAAATTACCTTTACGTGTCTATCACTGTATTGTGGCCGTTTGTGTTTCAGTTCTGGGCTCGAAAGCATCAATTGCTCTCGATAAGGATGTCCTGCGACTGTCTTCGTCTGTTTCAGTAGCTACGAAAACGTTGTGTGTTCCACCGTCATGCTGGTCTTGGACATCAAAATCACTGTTCTAAAGGCGTTGAAAACATTCACTGCACGTTCTTCCACTGATAGTTCCATCACCATTGGTCTTACCCAGCATTTTACGACCCACAGCCGCATATTTCTTCATGTTAAAGCAGAAAATTAAAACTTCCCGCAAATGGCGAGAAATTGGCACGTAAATTGACGTACTTAATCGAGAATAACCTTATGATGTAATCACAAATCGACTGATATTTTATGGCATTATGTTTACAGATGCCTAAGATTATTGTATTACACCTATGACCAACCACCCGAACCCAACTTGCCGCCACTGCCGTCTATTGCAAAACGGCGGAAGCGAAGTTGCAGACCTAATACCTAGCGTAACATCAAATGGTTCAAATGGCTCTAAGCACTATGGGACTTAACATCTGAGGTCATCAGTCCCCTAGACTTAGAACCTAACTTAACCTAAGGACACCGCACACATCCATGCCCGAGGCAGGATTCGAACCTGCGATTGTAGCAGCAGCGCGGTTCCGGACTGAAGCGCCTAGAACCGCACGGCCACAACGGCCGGCGTCCTAGCGTAACATCGTAGTTTTCTGTGTCATCCCCATTATATTTCTGAATTATTATGTTACATAATACACTCAAGAGCGAAAGAAAGTGGTACACCTACCTAATATCGTATAGCGCCCCCGAGAACACACAAGAGTGCCACAACGCGGCGTGGCATGGACTCGACAAATCTCTGGAGTAATGCTGGAGAGAACTGACACCATGAATCCTAAAGGGCTGTCCTTCGTAAAAGTGGGTGGACATCTGTCGTGAACAGCACGCTGCCAGGCATCCCAGATATGCTCAATAGTGTTCACGTCTGGGGAGTCTGGTGGCCAGCGGAAGTGTTTAAACTCGGAAGAATGTTCCTGGAGCCACTGTGTAGCAATTCTGGACGTGTGTGATGTCGCATTGTCCTGTTGGAATTGTCCAAGTCCGTCGGAAAGCACAATGGACACAAATGGATACAGATGATCAGACATGCTTACGTACGTGTCACCTCTCAGAGACGTATCTAGACGTATCAAGGGTCTCACATCACTCCAAATGCACACGCCCCACACCATTACAGAGCCCCCACCAGCTTGAACAGTCCCCCGCTGATCTGCGGTGTCCATGGATTCATGAAGTTGTCTCCATACCCGTACACGTCCATCTGCTCGATACAATTTGAAACGACACTCATTCGACCAGGCAGCATATTTTCAGTCATCAGCTGTCCAATGTCGGTGTTGACGAGCCCAGGCGAGGCGTAAAGCTTTGTGTCGTGCAGTCATCAAGGGTACACGAGTGGGCCTTCGACTCCAAAAGCCTATATAGGTCATGTTTCGATGAATGGTTCGGACGCCGACGCCTGTGGATGGCGCAGCATTGAAATCTGCAGTAATTCGCGGAAGGGTTGCATTTCTGCGAAGTTGAACGATTATCTTCAGTCGTCGTTGATCCCGTTCTTGCAGGATCTGTTTCCGGCAGCAGCGATGTTGGAGATTTCGTGTTTTACCGGATTCCTGATATTCATGGTACACTCGCGAAATGATCGTACGGGAAAATGCCCACTTCATCGCTACCTCGAAGGTGCCGTGTCCCTTCGCTCGTGCGCCGGCTGTAACACCACTTTCAAACTCACTTAAATCTTGATAACGTGCCATTGTACGAGGGCTATCCACAAAGTACATTACGTTTTGGAATTAAAAATAAATAAAGTATTGGACAATTTTTTTATTATATACAGATGAAAGCCACACTTAAATACTACTTTTCTACATAGTTGCCATTTAAATTAAGGCACTTATCGCAGCGATGGATGAGCTTGGAAATTCCTTCCTCGTAAAATTCGGCCACCTGCACCTTCAACCACGTGGTTACCTCTTCTTTTGGGACAGAAAAGATGTGATTTTTGTGGATTTCCTGGAAAGAGGCACTACAATAAACTCTCAAAGGTATTGCCAAACTCTGCACAACTTCAGAAGAGCAATACAAAACAAGCGCAGGGGAAAGTTGGGCTCCAAGATCTTGCTGATTCACGACAACGTCCGGGCCCACACGGCAAATGCCACTCGTGAAGTTCTCGAATCTTTTAAGTGGGAATCTTTTAAGTTTCCTCATCCGCCGTCCAGTCCCGACCTGGCACCGAGCGACTTCCACTTATTCCCAGCAATGAAGAAGTGGTTGGCTATGCAGCGTTTTGATGACGACGCACAGCTTCAAGAAGGGGTAACCACGTGGTTGAAGGCGCAGGCGGCCGAATTTTACGACGAAGGAATTTCCAAGCTCGTCCATCGCTACGATAAGTGCCTTAATTTAAATGGCAACTATGTAGAAAAGTAGTATTTAAGAGTGGCTTTCATCTGTATATGATTAAAAAAAATTCCAATTCTTTATTTATTTTTAATGCCAAAACGTAATGTACTTTGTGGATAGCCCTCGTAGCAGCAGTAACCGATCTAACAATTGCGCCAGACATTTGTTGACTTATATAGGCGTTGCCGACGGCAGCGCCGTATTCTGCCTGCTTACATACCGTTATCTCTGTATTTAAATACGCATGCCTATACCAGTTTCTTTGTCGCTTCAGTGTACATGCGCGAACTCTTTATCGTCGAGCCCAATTTCATTTCCATATTCAGCACGTCGCAACGTTTTCCCTAACGTTTGGACCACGTTCCTAGGATTTCTCTCTTCATGATGTAACTGTACACAATTTACAGGCAGCCCGCATGCGAACGCTTCAAGAGAGGCGCTCGTTCTGCAGCTATACTATATACGCAGATCGAGGACTTGTTAGTGCAGTTACAACATACCACCGTCTGATGGCTTAGCTGAGAAGTTCGGAGTTTTGCATGGAAATGACACAGACCACACTGTTGTCTCTATGATCGAGTGTTAGTCTTAAGCATGGTTTCGTGTTGTTCCTAGCGTTCGAGGGCAAGGAGGTCCCTCCTTAATCTCATTTACTGTTTGATACATCATTTTCAATATTTCGTTCACCACTAACGACGAAAAATACACAAACTGTTTAAAGTTGTTGTTTTTGTTAAAAAAAACTTTATTTTGACAGCATTATGACTTTTCACCATCGTCTCTATATTCTGTTCACCTGCCAATATACCTCAGTTGTGAATAGCATTTCAGGACCTACTTTCAGAAGATTTTCAGAGGCAGCACACGCCACCTGAAGCCTAGAACCTCACACTATTAGCTAGAATTCGACAATGTCATTAAAATCATCGGAAAGCTTGCCAACAATTCAACCTGGAGACCCCTGCTGTGACTGCCCCACAATACACAACAGGAGCCTACAACGTAGAAGAACGTATTTACACCAATACAAATCACGAGAAGCTCATCGAAGAAGGCAGAAGTTGAGGAAGTCTTACGTTGAGTAAGAAATGAGATTCCCAATCGTTACTTCACTGACGGATCGGAAGGCTCTGATGAAACATTTTACGAGGTGAAGATAAGGTTGTTTTTAACACCTGCATGGACAGGCATTGCTGCCAATCTCCAGCCAGGGGAAGGCACGTCATAGTCGATTTCCAAATTGCCTGTACCCATCTTGAACACATCGGCTTCAGCAGTTGGCACTCATGCTGAGGTTCCACAATTTTTCCGTGAGTCTGATCTCATCGTTTGGGACGAAGTCCACTCGTTCCCAAAGACGCATCAAGCGTTGTCGATCAACTTTTAAGGGACATCATTAACAACAATCTCCCTTGCGGAGACAAAATAATCCTGTTATTGGAGATTTTTATCAAGTATTGCCAATCGTTAGACACGACAATACAACAGCCATTTTCGAAACTAAAGTTGAACAATCACCCTTAAGGTCTTATTTTAAAATTCAGAAGTTGACTCAAAATATGAGGCACGGCCGACTTCCTTCCCTGTCCTTCCCTAATCCGATGAGACCGATGACCTCGCTGTCTGGTCTCCTTCCCCAAACAACAAACAACCAACCAACCAACCAAAATATGAGGGCAATTGGTGACCCCGTTTTCACTGAATGGTTATTTTAATTGGGTAATGGTGATTTAGAAAATCAGATTACTTCAGTGAAGCGAACAAAATTAATTTCTAAAATTTGTTATTGTAGCTACGACAGTTTTATTACCACCATATTCAGTTCCATTTAAGATTATACGTACAAGAATTAATGAATATGTAATTTCCAGCCGGCCGCGGTGGCCGAGCCGTTCTAGGCTTTTCAGTCCGGAACCGCGCGACTGCTACGGTCACAGGTTCGAATCCTGCCTCGGGCATGGATGTGTGTGACGTCCTTAGGTTAGATAGGCTTCAGTAGTTCTAAGTTCTAGTAGTCGGTGACCTCAGATGTTAAGTCCCATAGCACTCAGAGCCAGTTGAACCATTTATTTATTTATTTATTTTTTTGTAATTTCCAATTTCTTGCGTGGAGAGGCTAAAGTTAACCTCAGTTCTGATTCCGCCCAACTTGAACAAATACGTTCAGTTGTACCCCACAGTATTTTCACACTCTTTAAATCCATCCGATTTACCGCGTCATCAATTGCTTTTAAAGAAAAATGCTATTATTATGTTAATTAGAGACGTTGACGCTTAATCAGTGTTGTAAGATTAGTGGTACATCATCATTGCTAAATTCATTGACTCTGGTAAAAGTGTCCCCATACACTGCACTAACCTCACTCTTCCTGATACAAACACGCCTTTCCAAATATTGAGAAAGCAATTGCCAGCAACAGTAGCCTTCGCTATATTTTAAAAACTAATAAAGCACGAGGTCGGGCCCTTTAAAAAGCAGGATCGTATTTACCAGAATTTGTTTATTTCGCACCGACCGTTATACGTGGCTTTTTCACGAGTCCGCAAATGCAGTTATGTTTGTGCTAGAGACACATTCAGCCAAAAAATAAACGGTGATCACATTTTAACAGATCAAACAGTTTTCAAAGAAATTTTGTAAAGTGAAGAATTATTAAAAACTGAAATTAATCTGCCAGAGACAGTATCTACTTTTCACGTGTTCTACAATCATTGAAATTGTATATAATGATACTGATTTTTATAATGAGACTCATATCTCTTACTAGGAATCCAAATATAATACCTTTTATTAACAAATACTTGCGTTTACTTATTTTTCCCGATACTCCACTACCAATCGGTGACTGATCAGGACCGAATACGAATTATTCACATGTGACGACCAGTATATTTTAGCATACAACCCATAATCCTAGGAACATAATCGAGTTTCTGGAGCTCACATCATATGACTGTCTAACGAGGAACCCCTTGAATGGGAGGTCGCTAAAGGCGAATGATGTTTACGCCCCACATATTGTCTACAACGCAACCAAGGTATTGACTGCTAATGGTAGCAGAGGGAGGGACTGTGGGTAATCAGTGGTGAGCACAGCTTCAGGTTACGTGTGTAGTTAAACTGCTTAGTGAAGAAGAAACTCACATAAATGATACAGCGCTAGTGATGTCGATACAAAGCACAGAAATGGCAGAGACAAACAAGGCAAACATTGCGTTATCTCTACAACAGTTGTCGAAGTTGAAATTTCGTCAGAAAGGAATCCAAGGAATGAGAAAGCAGTGGTAGATGAACTATTAGCGTTTCTGCAAGATGAGTTCAGTGGGATGTGTGGTGTCGTATATGCTCGACTGTGGGGAAGATGTACACGAGGAGTAGAATGATGACGTCAGGTGCTTAACAAGTGAAAGTGATACAGAAACAAGTATCGAGCCACGTAGTTCATGATCCTTGTCGGGCAGGGAGCCACAATTCCCGTCTCCAGTGAAACGTACTAAAGGACAATATTTGTCCAAGGAGCGGGCACTAAACATAATTACGTACTAGGAAGATGACCCGCAGCATAGTAAAAGAACAATTACGAACAGGTTTAGAATACTTCCGCCGCAGTATAACCGTGTAGGGCATTAGAGAAACTACGGATATTCAAAGCAGGACAAGGCCTACTTATTACAAAAACTGGTGTTTGCGCGTTTGAAGGATGCTCGATACAGTTCACCGCATGTGCATAATAGTAAGCCACTACGTTATGCACATCAAATTGCGCGCGACACAGATTACAGTGATTTGGAGGGAAGCTGTGGATGGTTACATAACTTCAAACAACACTACAGAATTGGAAGACGTAAGACAACGAAATTTCAATTTGATGATGCGCGTAACCTTCGGAATCGGCCCTAAAATTTGTAAATGGTATAAACAAACTTATTCCAGCGTTCCGTCAGGAATCTGTTTTCAGCTCCGACCAATAAGGATTTGAAGAGGAAATGCATGTGACAATAACCCCGAAAATTAGAGGCACCAAAAGAATATTTCAACATCAGTTAACATTATAAATACAATTATGTCGACTATAAATCTGAATTGTAAACTGACTGGAAAATTATTTATGGCGCTGCGAGAGATTGGAGGTGCCCTGCCCGCTACGATTCTTTCTCGTGTGAGTGATCTTGCAAGGGCAGTTGGAACGTTTAGGTCACAGCAAGGAGGGCCAGCAGAATGGGCATAAGAGAACTATAGTTATGGTTTGAGCACTGCTTTTGACCTATAGCCGGTCAAAATAACATGCTTTTGGAATGAGATTTCCACTCTGCAGCGGAGTGTGCGCTGATATGAAACTTGCTGGCAGATTAAAACTGTGTGCCCGACCGAGACTCGAACTCGGGACCCTTGCCTTTCGCGGGCAAGTGCTCTACCATCTGAGCTACCGAAGCCCGACTCACGCCCGGTCCTCACAGCTTTACTTCTGCCAGTATCTCGCCTCCTACCTTCCAAACTTTACAGAAGCTCTCCTGCGAAACTTGCAGAACTAGCACTCCTGAAAGAAAGGATACTGCAGAAACATGGCTTAGCCACAGCCTGGGGGATGTTTCCAGAATGAGATTTTCACTCTGCAGCGGAGTGTGCGCTTATATAAACTCGTAGGAGTGCTAGTTCTGCAAGTTTCGCAGGAGAGCTTCTGTAAAGTTTGGAAGGTAGGAGGCGAGATACTGGCAGAAGTAAAGCTGTGAGTACCGGTCGTGAGTCGTGCTTCGGTAGCTCGGATGGTAGAGCACTTGCCTGCGAAAGGCAAAGGTCCCGAGTTCGAGTCTCGGTCGGGCATACAGTTTTAATCTGCCAGGAAGTTTCATATCAGCGCACACTGCGCTGCAGAGTGAAAATGTCATTCTGGAAACATCCCCCAGGCTGTAGCTAAGCCATGTCTCCGCAGTATCCTTTCTTTCAGGAGTGCTAGTTCTGTAAGGTTCGCAGGAGAGCTTCTGTAAAGTTTGGAAGGTAGGAGACGAGATACTGGCAGAAGTAAAGCTGTGAGTACCGGGCGTGAGTCGTGCTTCGGTTGCTCAGATGGTAGAGTAATTGCCCGCGAAAGGCAAAGGTCCCGAGTTCGAGTCTCGGTCGGGCACACAGTTTTAATATGCCAGGAAGTTTCAACATGCTTTTGCTTCATTCCTGGTCTACGTATAAAAATCATATACCTTTTAAGCAAACAGTTCATACCGCCTGGAACCGCTGCACAAATTCGGCCTCAGGATGTTCGCTTCTCCCGTGCCTGTAAAACGGATTATTGCACTACGTGCAGCTACACCCTAAAGGACAGCCACTTTCACGATATGTAATGCATATATCCCATAGAAGGGCGATCTCTGAACCTCCCAGACCCTCATTTTCTGTCACTTTCAAGTGAGCCTTACTGGTGTTTGAACAGGCCGTCAGGGCGCTACGCGTTACGCTGCTGACGGCCTCTGTAATACTATTGGGTTTCGGATGCTCTGTATATAAAATATTTGTCATAAAAGAGAGGAACAGACATCAAGTTGTAGTTGGTAAAATGTTATGTTTTTGTAATGTGCGTCTACACAAAGACTCTCGGATGTATTCAATCTCAGATTTGATAACCATTACCAAAACCCACTTTCGTGTATCCATTTCCCCCCATTTTTTAAAATGTAAAGTTAGGTCCCTTAGGTATTTGTATAGAAGAATCAGATTGCGTGAAGGCAATCCGGGTAAAATGTCAGGCTCAAGCCACCTTTGCGTAATCAGACATTATTCCTCCTGAACACAATCGTGAATCGACGCAACGCACTTCAAAACTCTGCTCTCTCTTTCTCCGAATTGCACCAAAGTCGGCTAAGAAATTGCTGTGAGTGCAGAATCTAGTACAAATAGCATTATCATTATTAATATGGTCTAATCACATTACTATCAATACATCACGTTACCGCTAGTTTACCTCCCTTTTTGCGCGATTTATACTAGACCTCGTGCCTGGGGGGGCCTCGCAAAGGAGTTGGTGAAGCTATTAAAGTATTAACTACTTGGTTGTCCGTCTTTGTTTCCGCACGAATGTATTAGTATTAATCTAGGATCGTCTGGCAACATTATGACAGTTAAGCCCCGTTACAAGATGCAACTAAGGAGTACACCTACGCGGCAGCGCGCCTTTGGGACTGCAGACTGGTTCTGGTAGGCCTATTACATTACACGATTCGCGCGGGATATACCTGTCGCGATTCAGCGCATGCGCTCTTGGCTTCATTAACGCATGGCACTCGAAGTTTTCATACAGACTAAAAAAAATTTCTAAAATAAATTATTAAATTGTATACTTAGATAGGAAGCTGATCGCTATATTAAAGAAAGATGCATGTTAAACGCAAAATACAATTTCAAGAATGAAATTGTCACTCTGCAGCGGAGTATGCGCTGGTATGAAACTTCCTGGCAGATTAAAACTGTGTGTCGGACAGAGACTCGAACTCAGGACCTTTGCCTTTTGCGCGCAAGTGCTAAAATACAACTGCTTTTATTTATACCACATTCACAGCCCGCCCGGTATACACAGTATTTTTTCCGAATTGACACTTCAATCCAACGACAAGCAAACTCAACAGTGCTCTGTGGAAGAGACAAGTTCAATCGGTTCCCATGATTCCGACATGTTCTTCAAAACAATCTTAAAAAATTGGGGCCCGCTGACACGGTTGGCATCATGAAGTCCTGAATGACTGCAGATGGTCTCCAAGCAACTGGGTATAAACACTACCAACCAATGATCGGTTCAGTCGGACCACAGGACTCACCACGAAAGTACTTGGTCTCGAACAAACACATATACACTAAAATCGTGTGAGAAATAATGTAAAGGTCTCTTATTGTACTAGTGATACTCCTCTTCTGCAAAACCCTGCAGTCGTCCGTCAGAGGCCTCTTCGTATGCCATGCCGCATTGCACACTGACCTGCCGGTACGCCAGTCGGAACCAGTAGGGACGGTGCAGTGTTCCTCTGAAGTTGCGTTTTGTGACATTATTTGTGTATTGAAGCGTCGGATGGCTCGGCGATTGCTAATCAATCCTGCTAATGTATTGCGATTGGTTGAGATGAAGTTACGAAGAACCCTTCTTCGTGAAGATGGTATTGGTGTAGAAGACGAATCATTCTCATGTTTTCTGGTATCTATTATAGTGCAGAAATATGAGCATAAGTTAGAAACAGATACTGTTGTACCACTAACACATAATGATGATGACAGGGATGATAATGACGAACAACTCATTGCAAACGGTAGTGCTACGGCAAGTGCGGGAAGCAGTGACAGTGAATACCAACCGTCTCCCGAGAAGAAGGTTAAAGCTGCAAGTATCATCACGGCGATTGATAACAACACACTGGAGGACATGCACGATGATTATTACGTAAGAGGTTTCGACACGTACGACAAGCTTCTGAAAAGATACTCTAAAGTGAAATCTAAAAGCAATATTAAAAACATACTGGATTACGTGGCAAAGAAAAGAGAAGGAAATACAGTTTTCAAAGGAAATCGTACACTGCTGTTCAAGACCATCAAGGAGCGTGTAATGGTGAAATTCGATGAAGCGCGAGAATGCGGTTCCGCCGTTCATTATTGGCATTTACAACATTGGGCATTGGACGTAGCCAGAAACCTCGGGTGTACGAACTTTACAGCTTCACTAGGATTTATTACTAATTTTAAAAAGGAGTTTAGGATAACATCACGCCTTATCACTATGCTCCAAGCACGAAAGGATAAGGATGACGAAGAAGAGCTGATTGAAAGAGCTCAAACGTTTGTTGCTGACGTCAGTGAGCATATCACGAGAGAAAACATCGATATTAGTTCTGTATGGAACTGTGATCAGAGTCAGTTCAACTATGAACTTCCTTGTGACAGAACACTATCCGTGAAAAGGGAGAGAAACACTGTCGCGATGTTGCAATCAGTTAACTGTGCAACACATAGTTACACGATCGATGTTGCTATATCAATGGACAGACGATTGGCAGAGAAACTATATATCCAGTGGAAAGTTTGGACCCCGCGTGTCAAGGGAAATAGAAAGGCGGTGCCCTCCAAATGTCGTCGTCGACGCAAGTGTGAGTGGGAAGATGACGAAACAACATCTGAAGACGTTTTTTCCGTCAGTTTTAAATCCAAATTTGTCGAGAAAGTCATTAGTACTTTATTACTCTTGGTCTGGACATAAGGATGAACGAGTGCTACTGGAAGCATCTGGCGGAAAACATGTAGATTTAAAAATCATTCCGCCTAAAACTACAAAATATGGACAATCTCTGAATGTGTATTTCTTCAGGCAATATAAAATATATGCCAAGAGAATAACAGCTTTCATTAAACTACGTTCCAGTAATATTCAGCCGAAATTGCACGACAGATTTTTTTATCATGAATATGCATTCTGTCATTTACATCAGTTATCTGCGGGAGAGTACAGACCGCTGCTTCGTTACGCGTGGCAGAACGCTGGCTACGATATTGCTGAACCAGTGAACAACTTCAAAAGTGTCATTGACGTGGCGTTCAACACTGATATTATAGAATGTGCAAATTCGCCATGCGATCAACTTGCATTTCTTCACCGTGCGTTTTGCAGTCATTCGTATTGCCGTCTACAATTACATTTACAGTGATATCTAGAGCATGACTGCAGAGTTCTGCAGAAAAACGACACCCACCAGCATATTCAAAGGTACATAAAGGTCCTGTAACCAAACATCCATACAGATCTGTTTGTTCGAGCCCAAGTACTTTCCTGGTCAGTGCATGCAACCCACACCATTTTGGAGCGACCACAGTGTCTTCTTGACAACTTGGGTCCATGCTTTCGAGAGGTCTGCGCGACACTCGAACCCTCCTGTCAGCTCTTACCAACTGAAGTTTCGCCGCACTGTCCTAGCGAATACCGTCGTTGTAGCACCCAAATTGATTACTGCTGTTATTTCACACAATGTTGCTTGTCTGTTAGCACTGACAGCTCTTCGCAAATGGCGCTGCTCTCGGTCGGTAATTGAAGGCCGCCGGCCGCTGCCCTTTCCGTGGTGAGAGGTAATGCCTGAAATTTGGTATTCTGCACACACTATTGACACTGTCGATCTGGGATATTGAATTCCGTAACGATTTCCGAACTAGAATTCCCATGGGTCTAGTTCCAACCACCATTCAGCATTCAAAGTCTGTTAATTCCCGCTGTGTGGCCATTAATTACGTGGGACATCTTTTCACATGAATCATCCAGGTCCAAATGACAGCTCCGCCAGTGCACTGCCATTTTATACCTTGTGTTCGCGATACTACTGCCATCTGTATACGTGCATATAACTATCTCATGTCTTTTGTCACTTCAGTGGATATACTGGGTAACCAAAAAGTCAGTATAAATATGAAAACTTAATAAACCACGGAATAATGTAGACAGAGAGGTAAAAATTGACACACGTGCTTGGAATGACATGGGGTTTTATTGGAACAAAAAAAAAAAAAAAGTATTGCTAGACGTGTGAAAGATCTCTTGCGCGCGTCGTTTGGCGATGATCGTGTGCTCAGCCGCCACTTTCGTCATGCTTGGTCTCCCAGGTCCCCAGACCTCAGTACGTGCGATTATTGGCTTAGGGGTTACCTGAAGTCGTAAGTGTATCGTTATCGACCGACATCTCTAGGGATGCTGAAAGACAACATCTGACGCCAATGCCGCACCATAACTCCGGACATACTTTACAGTGCTGTTCACAACTTTATTCCTCGACTACAGCTATTGTTGAGGAATGATGGTGAACATATTGAGCATTTACTGTAAAGAACATCATCTTTGCTTTGTCTTACTTTGTTATGCTAACTATTGCTATTCTGATCAGATGCAGCGCCATCTGCCGAACATTTTTTGAACTTTTGTATTTTTTTGGTTCTAATAAAACCCCATGTCATTCCAAGCATGTGTGTCAATTTGTACCTCTCTATCTACATCATTCTGTGATTTATTCAGTTTTCAAATGTATACTGACTTTTTGATCACCCTGTATATGTGTTTGTATGTACAGCTTTCAACCAAGAACCAACAATGGATCAACAGATGCTTGTCCTTCCACCTCAGTGTGGTTTGAGTTCACTTTTTTGTACAGAATGAAAACAAGTTTAGTTTTTTTTTTTTGTAGAATAGGGGATATGTATAATAAGTTCTATGTAGACATTCTTTCATAACGAAAATAAATTGCTGAAACTTATTCTAGTGCAAAATAGTGTAAGAAGAAGCAATTATTCCCCTCCACCATAATATCTGAGTGCTCTAAAAGCTTTTAGTGGAAGCAGGTAGAAGCAGACCTATTCAATAAAAATGTGCTGTCTATTAAACGTGCTGGAAGGAAACTTGTATTACTTTTGAGTTTAATAATGGAACCTTTTAATCCAGTAAGTTTCAAATTATTTGACTTTCTATCTGACAAAGGGGGACAGAAATGAAAATAATCCAATTTTATGACGGTATGTTACACATAAGTTACTGTTTAAGTGCCTAAATAGTAAGGTGCACTTGGAGTTAAGTTTCTCCTTGACAACTGCTATTTTGTAAAAGACTTTCTATTTTAGTGATGCGTGTAATTTAATATGGGAGACTATTACTAACTGAAATCTATATATTAAAAAACTCAAATTTTCAGCAAATAGCCATATTTACGAATTAATTTGCGACGTGAATCTAAAATGACTGGTGCCAGAGTGCTACCTTTTAGGTTAGAATCAGTATTTAGACATTATGTTTTAAAAGAATTCAAAATAGCAGGGGAGCTCCAAAAATGCTTAAGAATGTACAGAGAAATAAGGTTAGCTTATTTCGTCAAAATATTAGAAGATTGGGTAAGAAGAGCTTTTTTGTCTACTAGGAAAATTTAGAGAGCTCTGAAAAATAGACATCCTATGCCTATCTGAGCAACACATAATAATGGGTTTACACATAAAAGCTTACACTGTAGCGGTGTACCACGCAGAACTAATATGGGAGAAGGAAGAGTAGTTACATATTTACATAGAACACAAGTTCAGAAACGTAGAGAAAAGTAGATTTTGTGGTGATCAGCACATATAAGTGTATACTTGTGAATTAATACTGAAAAATAATTCACTTTTGATTGTAACTGCATGTAGATCCCCACTGGGAAATTTTGAACAGTTTATGAGGAATCTAGATTCTTTACTACGCTGTCTGTCAGACAACAGCAAGAAGTTAATAGTCTGTGTTGACTTCAGTGTATATCTTCTAAAGGGCTCTGATAGGAAAAGTGATATGGAAACCTTATTTGGGTCCTAAAAATTAATCTCAGTAATTAGCTTTCCAACCGATGGATAAAGACAGTAGGGCCTTAAGTGTTATGTTTTCTTCATTAAAGCTCAAAGTAAGAAAATTATTGTTTATTCAGTAATAAACACTCTCTCTGATTATGATTCACAGTTAGTATAAGTAAGATAGTGCCTTGAAGTATAGATACTCCTCAGTGGAAATTAGAATAATTAATTACCCTAGGACAAATGTCCTTGAAAATACTTTACAAGAGATTATCTTTATAATTAACCAAATAATAACATAAAATTTAAGCTATTTAATGATAACTACATATAGTTTGAAATTAGCTTTCCACATAAGGTGATCAGGAAAGACATTAAACAACCACATAAAAAAACTATGGATCATTAAAGCGATTAAAGCAGCTTATGAAAGGAAAAGGGAAATGTATGTGTTGGCAAGAACAGGTAGAGATCCTATGGTAGTTGCAAACTACGAAAACAAATCAAAATTACTAAGATAAGTCATTAAGAAATCAAGGAATACATACATAATGTCAGGAATCATTAATCTGACAACAGAGTTAAGGCTGTATGGAATGTAAGGAAATGACTAACAGGACAACCAGCCACAGAATGGTGTAACGTCACTACCAAACTGAATGGAAGGGCTATAAATGATAAGTCACAGGTAGGAAATGTAACTAATTATCATTTCGTAAATATATTAGAAAGTATAGGGAAACGCAGTTCAAGAGAAAAATCACTGTGTTGTAAAAGCAACTCTCACAAAATTCAGTAATGTGAATCTAGCACCAACTTCTCCTTCTGCATTTAAGAACGTTGTATATACGCTCAACAATGAAGTCTCATCTGGGTTTGGTGGTGTTTTCTACAGGATACTAAACATTTGTTCCCGTACAATAAACCCTGTCTTATCTTAAATATGCAATGTATCACTGACTTAAGGCATTTTTCAAGAGGTACTGAAATGTACCCTTGTCAAACCCCTCATTAACAAAAGTTATGAGAAAGAAGTGAATAACTACCGACCTGTGTCACCACTGATATTTTCCAAAATTTCTGAGGTGATGTGCTCTAGATTAGTATCTCACCTAAGCAACAATAATATCTTTGGCAAATCACAGTTTGGATTTATGAAGGATTGTTTTACTGAGAACGCCATTTACATGAGTCACCAAACTTTACAAACATTTTTTAATAAATAGCGCCAGTTGGTATTTTCTAAGGCGTTATCTAAAGCACTGGGCTGTGTGTAGCACAGCGCTCATCAATACAAATTTTGGTTTTATGGGATTGATGGTACAGCTAACCAATGGATAATGTCGTATGTAACCAAGATAATGCACAAATATGTACTTAGTTATACAACTTGTGTGATCTAGGGACGCTATTCTGACTGGGGAGCAATCTTAAGTTAAATATATAGAAAAAAGCAGAATTATTTCTTTTTGTAGATGACATTAGTATTGTAATCACTCGAGGCATAGCTACAGAAACAAAAGAAATGGTAAACATTGTTCTTAATACCGCCACCGACCGTTTTTCTGCGAATAGTCTTAGTCTCATTTTTTAAAAAGACAACATATGCAGTCTTGCATACTCAGTGGTAAGTGTAAGAGTTGGCGAGCGAATAATAAATTTCATGGAAACTTCAAAATTCTTAGGTGTCCACACTGATGATAATCTAAACTGGATAAAGCACGTTTTGCAACTCGTAAAACAACTTAGTTCAGCGCCATTTGCTTTTCGAATCATGAAAAAGGTGCTCACCCACGATCATCTTGTAGACATCTTTTTAAGGAGTTGGTATTCTGAGTACTGCTTGTTATAAATAATACACAATAGTTCAAAATAAACAGTGATGTACATAATTACAACATCAGAAGGAGAAATGACATTCATTACTCCACATTAATGCTGTCTTTGTCTCAGAAAGGGATGTACAATGCTTAAAACAAAATTTTTGGTAACTTATCCAGTGACAACAGACAGCAAATTAAAATTTGAAAACAAACTGAAAATGTTTCACCTTGACAGCTCGTATTTCGCAGATGAATTTCTGTTATTGTAATGTATAGAAGAAGGTGCTTGGTAGGAATCAGTACCTCACATCTGTATGTTAAAAAAATTGTAAATATTCAGCATGCAGCGACCGAGCGGTTCTAGGCGCTTCAGTTTGGAACCGCGTGACCGCTACGGTCGCAGGTTCGAATCCTGCCTCGGACATGGATGTGTGTGTCGTCCTTAGGTTAGTCAGATTTAAGTAGTCCTAAGCTCTAGGGAACTGATGACCTCAGATGTTAAGTCCCATAGTGCTCAGAGCCATTTGAACCACCCATTCAGCATGCAGCAATATTTAAGAACTAAATTGCGATGTGAATGTAGAACGACTCGTTGCACTTCATTACGATTTAACGTGCAAATGGTCTATGGAATATGAAGCTAACTAATTAGCCAGTAAGCAGCTAAATTCTAGGAAACTGTAAAAGGAAAAAACTAGGAAACTGAAAAACGAAGTGAAAATTTTTTCTTTCAACTGGAAAGGATAATGCCCATTTTTTTGTGCCCTGAAAAAGAAATCACGCGGGGAACTTCCATTCGGTTATTGGCGATAACACCACTTTAAACTGACGTTATATAATTGAGGAAAACCGGTCTGTCTTCAGTAAGCATCTTCAGGGTTGGAAAAAGCTTTGCCAGTTGAATTTTTTTCCTGCAGACATGAAAGTTCAAAGATCTATTTGTGACTATATGGCTGTTTTCTTCTATATTGTGTTAATCATAAGAAACTCATTGGATTTCGTTTCACGTGAAGCGGAAGCCGCGCTGTCTCGAGTACACAGTCAAGTACTGTAATGAGGATAAGTTTTATGGTGTGCGTTATGCGCACATCGACGGGACAACAGCTTTACGGGCGTATGTAACTTGGAGAGCGAAGGTCAGCTAACAGGTCCACGTGACCTGCAGCTGCAGTTACGACGTAAAAAGACACTAGCACAGAAACAGTTTAGCTTCGAATGTCATTTAAGGGGAGCCGGAGGTGGTCAAATCCAAAAAATTACGATTTTTTTTTTGCTACCGAAAATTAATTGGAACATTCCTCTTTAATGTAAACTTTGAATTATTGTTCCACCCGCCCTAGAAGTGGAGTTATTACCATTTTCCCCCACGCCTGCAGAGGAAATGGGCGGCCGCTGAATGCATCTAACACCCTCTCGCGACTTCCTGGCGAACTGCTTGGGATTTTCTCGGCCTGCTACACATACAGCGCCTTATGTTACGCATACAGCGCCTTATGTTACGCATACAGCGAGTGTGCAAGGGTTGGCTACATTGTTTTCTGTGACAAATATTACCCGTATTTCCTTACAGCTTACTCCTATTTTCCTCAGAATTTCGAACATCTTGCTCCATTTAATATTGTCGTACACTTTTGTTCTGGTTACGATGCCACATTTTAGTAACCGTGTATATAAGAAGAGGAAGAACGTAGGGAAAAGAAAATTAACACTAATACCAAGTTGCAATACTACAATGAATAAGAGCGCGGAACATCATCTCTTTGCTGTTTACCGTTTCGAATTAGTTCAGTGTTGCGCCTGTTGTTGGTACTATTATACTTTTTGTGTAAAGTGGGTAATATGCAATATGTACAAGAATCAGGAGGGAAGAATAAAACTAATTTTTCATGACTTAGCACAGCCAGAATTGTTACACAAATGTCTACACGGAAAGACGCAGAATCCTAATGAGAGCGTAAACAATTTGATTTGGAAAGTGATTCCTAAACGGGTGTTTCTAAGCATAAAAACACTGCACTTTGGCATTTATGATGCAATAGCAACCTACAACCAAGGGAACAGTGTGAAGTGTGAAGTTCTGAAGGCATTAGGATTTACAGCTGGGGTGAACACTGTACGAGTACTAAGAAATATTGACAGAGAAAGGATAAGAGGAGCAGAAAGAAGAGAAAGGCATATGAAGTATGATGGAACAACATGCCAGAAAAGAAGACAGAAGAGGAAGCTTTTGGAGGATGAAGAAGAAGACCCTGATAATCCATCCTATAGTGCAGGAATGTATTGAGAAACTTTGAGAGCCATTTCCTGTAAATTAGAATTTTTCGAATATAAGGAACATTTTCACAAAATCCACTCAAGCTAGAGAGATGAAATTTTTATACAGCACTCCCAGTGATCTAACGCATTGTAACACAGCCATTTGGCAATATGTTCAGTAGTTTCATATCAGTTTAATTATAAAGCAATTATTTGTAAAAAAATTGGGTCATTAATAAAAAAATAATTGGAAGGAAACTAGAAAAGATACTCCAACATCCGTCTGTCATAACTGCAATACTAAACCACTCTATATGTAAAAAAAAATCAAATTTTTCTATTTGGTAGTTTATTCTTAAATGTTCCTCAAACTTAGTGATTTTAACATGGGCAGCATAGCCACCTCTGGCTCCCCTTAATTTTTAAACAGAATGAAATAACATTCGGCAAATCTCCAGTAATACTGCACGCTTCCTAGAGGTCCAGACGGAGACCATAAGAAGTTCTCGTTCCTGCTAGAAACGATAAAAGTTCCAAACTTAAACAAAATTTTTCTGCGCGAGATTTGTTAGACGCAAAAAAAAAAAAAAAAAAAAAAAAAATGCAGGAATTTCACAGTGAAATTAAATATTGAACCCACCAAAGGTATCACTCAGTCGTCTGGTAATCTCTCAATTGCTTCCATATCGGAATCTTGTTTGAGTACTGGAACTGTTATGTGCTACGTTGAAAACGAGTTCATCAACAGAATTCTCGAAGCCCTCGATGCGTCACATTTTCTCCTCTTCTTTTATGACGTTACGTTCTCTATCCCACCAGCATTCGGCAGTGATGTTGGGAGACCTTGGTCCATTAGTTCTAGTACTTCTGAGAGCTTAAATGTCTTGTCATTTCTCCCGAAAATTCCCTTAACTTGGCTCCAGATCAGCTACGTTGGGTTCATATTGCAGTAGTACAGTGGCGACTGTAAAAATGTAGCAACTGTATGGTATACTCGATGCTGTGAAAATTGTTGTCCATGTTCCGATGACATCACTCTGGCTCGTGCGAGACCACATCTGTGGTATAATGCGAAGGACAAAGTCCAAATAAGGAGAATTTGGTTTCTCATCTTTGTCTCAGAAATGTAATTTGTTATGTTTTCTTTATTTAAACAAACTGTACTAAAAATCTTTTACAAAATATATATACAGGGTGAGTCACCTAACGTTACCGCTGGATATATTTCGTAAACCACATCAAATACTGACGAATCGATTCCACAGACCGAACGTGAGGAGAGGGGCTAGTGTAATTGTTTAATACAAACCATACAAAAATGCACGGAAGTATGTATTTTAACACAAACCTACGTTTTTTTAAAAATGGAACCACGTTAATTTTGTTAGCACATCTGAACATATAAACAAATACGTAATCAGTGCCGTTTGTTACATTGTAAAATGTTAATTACATCCGGAGATATTGTAACCTAAAGTTGACGCTTCAGTACCACTCCTCCGCTGTTCGATCGTGTGTATCGGAGAGCACTGCAACATACATCGCGTTTCTACAGAATGATCTGCCAACGTTGCTCGAAAATGTCCCACTGGAAACGCGTCGACGTATGTGGTATCAGCATGATGGTGCACCTGCACATTCCGCAATTAACACTAGGCTGACCGTTGACAGGATGTTCGACGGGCGTTTCATAGGACGTGGAGGACGCATAAATTGGCCAGCCCGTTCTCCTGATCTTACACCTCTGGAATTATTTCTGTGTGGTACGTTTAAGGAGAATGTGTACCGTGATGTGCCTACAACCTCAGAGGATATGAAACAACGTATTGTGGCAGTCTGCGGCGACATTACACCAGATGTACTGCGGCGTGTACAACATTCATTACGCCAGAGCTTGCAATTGTGTGCAGCAAATGATGGCCACCACATTGAACATCTATTGGCCTGACATGTCGGGACACACTCTATTCCACTCCGTAATTGAAAACGGAAACCACGTGTGTACGTGTACCTCATCCCTCATGGTAACGTACATGTGCGTCAGTGAAAAAGACCAATAAAAAGGTGTTAAGCTACGTTGTGCAAGACGCGACAGTTGGCTGCGACTACGACGCTGCCCCCTCCTCTTTTCCCACCCTGGCAGACGGCGACAAGGCCGCAACACGACAGGAGTCGTCGCTGTTTCCCAAGCTCTGGTCGGCGGCGGCGGATTCAAATACATAAGAAAAATAAGAATTCCGATTTTCTTGCTGTAAAAAATACTGTATGTTAACGGAACAAACTTACATCGGCTCCCAGAGTTAGTTTTTCGATACAGATTCTCCTTTTACTTTAAAAAATTGAAAAGTATCTCTTCCGGTTTGGCGTGTTTTTTTCGCTGTATATTACTTCTCTATCGATTGTGAGGAAAGTAACAGGCACAAAAAATCGATGTTTGCGTATGTTACAGTTTCACATCACAGCTTGATAATGAGGTGTCTATTTTTCCGATATTCGTCACAGTTATTCCGATACTTAATTTACAAGTAACCTACTGCATAAAATTTGAATTGTGTACAGTGAAAAATGTGGTCGCTGGCTACTTTGCGTATGGTTCACTCTATGTCATACATCGTTGCATGTGAAAAGAAGCTAACATATCGAAATTATTTTTAAAGTTGAGATCAGAATGATATCGATCTCCGTTTCCGACATTTGGGCTCATATATCTCCGGGAGCGTTGCGACTAGCCGCCAGTTCTGTCGACGCGCAACGTAAATCATGTGGTCATCACACGATAGAGAATGCATTTGTTTTGTTTTGCTGACACATTTGGACCTAATGAAACCATTTTATCTCATACATTTCTCCGGTATGAGTTACTAATATTTCTCCATATGCTCTTGACAACTTCATTTAAAATGCCACGAAATGTAGGTTTCTTAAAAGTAAAGACATGCAGCCTTCAATATATTTTCTTCTCATTCTTGGGAAGAGGATAAATTTCTCACCTCTAGTATTTTCTTCTGAACGTGGACGAGGATACCCAAGTAGAAGTAGACGTCCTAACAAAACCAAGAAATGTCAAAAATTACGTTTTTCAACAGAGCGGAAAAACGTTCAAATTAGTTTAATATCGCCTTGCCATCAATTATATTTTTTATATGATGTGGTAGGTAAATCATAGCGACACTGGGTTTGAGTATTACTTCTCGTATCGCATTGTCGCTTCACAGTACATCATGCTATAAGTACGGATGGGAAAGCCATCTGCCGCTCAGCTGTATTTGACCTTCACTTGTCAATAGCGGCGCGTGTTTCCCAAGCTGAGGTCTGTCATTGACATGATGGAGAGAAGTAGAGCCGAATTCAGACATTATTTCAGATTACATGCCAGCTAGTTCGCTCATGTTTTGGAACTTATAGAAAGTGTCATACAGAGAAAATCGTGCAACCGGGTCAAGAAACCTATCAGTGCAGCTGAAAAACTCGCATTGACGCTAAGATACGTGTAGTTTTATTATCTTATGTACTTTTGCGGCGCTGGGATCAGAACATCCAGTGAGTGGCTCATTTCAGTTTTCCTTGACTGGCTCGACGTCTTTCTGGCAGTCATACGTCTTTGTGTCGTCCGACTTCCGTCGCAACACTGCTCACTGGTGCAGTGCTGCGGCAGCTGCCGCAACAGTCGCGCGTCGCATCCCAAACTCGAACTGCGCATGCGCCAATGTGGCGTCGAATGTAGTAAGACCTGCACCAAGGTGGCTGGACCTGTCCCGTAAGGGGCCTCCCGGCCAATGACGCCAAACGCCCATTTCCATTTACCGTAACTTTGTAATAAGATATCCAGCATACAAGTAGGACTCACTTCCAAGAGTGTAACAACACCAGTGTACGTATACTACTGCTACTAGCCAGTCATTTTGCGTTTGTTTACGTCAGGTTTATTCTTACAATTTTATTTATTTCAAATGGCATTGGCTCATATAGACGAACACGAAATTACGAAACACAATACAAAATTGAGTTACAGTTACTTTTTACATCATATATGAACATACGGGAATTTGTTAAATTAGTGTTTGTGCTCTTTGTTAACATGTATACTGTCATTCAAAATTAAGCTTATCCATAAAATACTTAAATTCACTAACGAATTCGGTAGCAGGTACAAAATCAAAGTAGCATTTAAGATCGCATTCACAAAGTCTAATTAATTTACAAATACGTTTATAGGTATCATAATTCAAAGATCTTTGAATTAATCGAAGCGAAAAGTAAGCAACAATTTCAAGTTCATGTAATGTTTTCGGTCTCTTTTGTATTTTACAGGGTGTCCAGAAAAGGGCTCCCTGATTTCAAAATTAAATATCTCGGAAACAAAGATCGATAGAGTAATGCAGTAAACGGTATGTTTATTGTGAAAGCTGTAAAAAGTTTATACAGCAGTTTGAAATAATAGATACAAAAGCTGCTAACAGGTGGCGCTGTACCCTGTACAGCTCATATCAGCATACATAAGTGAAATAATCGTATGAAAACAGTGTTTGCAAACAATCACAACACAATATTTTCAAAATGTTCACCATTGGCACTACAGAGGTGGCGCAAACGAAGAATGAAATTCGCCATCACATTTCGTAGTGTCTCAACCGAAATGGATTCACATGCCACAGAGATCGCCGATTCAATCTCGTCCAGCGTGGCGGGATGCTTCGAGTAGACCATGTCTTTCACTGTGATCCACAAAAAAAGTCACAGGGAGTCAAATCCGGCGAATATGGAGGACAATCCATGCCTGCGCCAGTAAATTTGGGATATTCCAAAGCAATGACTCGATTCCCGAAGTATTCCTCAAGAAAGCGAAACACTTGTTCGGTCCGATGTGGTCGGACTCCATCTTGCATAAACCATTCAGTACCTGGTCGATCCTCTAACGCTTGCTGTGTGGCGACAAATTGTTCCAAAATTGGAACGTAACGTGCACCAGTGACCGTTTCTCGAATGAAAAAAGGGCCAATAATGCCTCTGCTGCATACAGCAGCCCACACAGTAACTTTAGGAGAATACAGGGGTTTCGCTTCACACCAATATGGCTTTTTGGAACACCAAAATCGCCAGTTCTGCTTATTCGCGTATCCATTGAGGTGGAAGTGTGCTTCATCTGTAAACCAGATGCAGCCAACATCAAATCCTTC